>NC_064615.1:387555185-388805185 GCF_023898315.1 Schistocerca nitens
ATGCTCTTAGACTGTCGTTGTCGTTGTGGTCTTCAGTCCGAAGACTGGTTTAATGAAGCTTTCCATGCTGCTGTGTCCTGTGCAAGCTTCTTCCTCTCCGAGTAGCTATTCCAACCGATATCCCATTGAAACTGCTTACTGTATTTCTCTTTTGGTCTCCTTCTACAATTTTTTCACTCCCACCCCCCTGCAAACATATGTCCCACTGGTACTAAACTATACTAAAATTGGGATCCTCTGACGTGTCAGAACGTGTCCTACCAACCACTCCCTTCGTTTGGTCCAGGTGTGTCACAAATTTCTTTTCGCCCCCATTCTGTTCAGTATCTCCTCATTAGTTACATGATCTATCTATTTATTCATCAATATTTTTCTGTAGCAACACATTTCAAAAGCTATTACTCTCTTCTCGACTGCACTGCTAATTGTCCACGCTTCACTTCCATAAATGGCTATTAACACTTAAATTTATATTAGACATACATTTCTACTTTTTCAGAAACGCTTTTGTTATCACAGCCAGTCTACATTTTATATCCTCTCTACTTCGCCAATCATCAGTTGTTTTGTAGCCCAAATAATAAAACTTGTCTACTACATTTCATGTCTTGTTTCCTAGTCTAAGTTCCTCACTATGGCCTGATTAAATTTGACTACATTCCACTACCCGTGTTTTGCTTTTGATGGTCTTCATCTTATATCCTCCTTTCAAGAAACTGTCATTTCCATTCAGATGCTCTTCCAAGTCGTTTGCTGTCTCTGGCAGAAATAGAATGTCATCGGAAAACTTCAAAGTTTTTTTTTTTATTTTCCCTGAACGTTAACTCCCTATCCATATTTCTTTAGTTTCCTTCACTGCTTGCTCATTGTAGAGTACCATAGGGGTAGGCTACAACTCTGCCTCATTCCCTTCTCAACGTATGGTTCTTTCAGATGCCCCTCGATTCATAACTGCTGCCTGGTTTCTGTACAAGTTGTAAACAGCCTTTCGCTCCCCGTATTTTACCCCTGCTACCTTCAGACATTCAAAGAGAGTATTTTACTCATTATTTTCAAAAGACTTCTCCAAATCTACAAATGCTATAAACGTAGGTTTACCTTTCGTCCGCCGGCCGCTGTGACAGAGCGGTTTTAGGCGCTTCAGTCCTGAACCGCGCTGCTGCTACGGTCGCTGGTTCGAATAATGCCTCGGGCATGGATGTGTGTGATGTCCTTAGGTTAGTTAGGTTTAAGTAGTTCTAAGTCTAGGGGACTGATGACGTCAGATGTTAAGTCGTATACTGCTTATAGCCATTTGAACATTTCATTAACATGTCTTCTGAGATAAGTGGTATGTTCAGTATCAGCTGGCATGTTACAACATTTCTCCGGAATCCAAACTGATCTTCCCCGAGGTCGGGGTCTACCAATTTTTACAATCTTCTTTAAAGAATTGGTATAAATATTTTGCAACCGTGACTTGTAAAACTGGTAGTTCGGTAATATTCACATCTGTCAGCACCAGCTTTCTTTGGAATTGTAATTACCCGACCTGACAAAATCCATGGGATACCTCTTAATACCGTGTCCTTTTTCCCAGCGTAATGCAGCAACTAGACGTGGCACGATGCGGAAAGACGTTTAGAGCCCCTGCACAAATACTGAGCAATACTGTCTCTATAGGCGTCCATACTAACGAAAGTGTTGCCGAGGCAGAATTTTGTGCACGATCTGACCTCTCCATTATGTCCATAAATGAGACTTACGTCGGGCGATCTGGGTGGCCAAATCATTTCCTCAAATTGCTCACTTATTCTTCAAACCAGTCGCGAACATTTGTGACACAGTGGTATTGTCATCCACAAAAATACCATCGTTGTTTGGAACAAGAAGTCCATGAACGACTGTAAACGGTCGCCAAGTGCCTGAAATAACCGTTTCTAGACAACGATTATTTCAATTGGACCAGAGGGCCCCGTCAATTCCATGAGAACACAGGCCACACCATTAGGAGCCACCACCAGCTTGCACAAAGCCTTGTTGAGAACCTGGGTCCGTGCCTTCGGTGTGTCTGCGTCACACTCGAACCCTAGCCTTAGCTGTTACCAACTGCAATCGAGACTCATCTACGAAGCCCACGATATTCCATTCATCTAGGGTCCAACCGATGTCGTCACGAGGCGAAGAGAGGTGGCTGTTAGCCACACTCGAACTGTACCATTAGCTGTTACCAACTGAAATCGGAACTCATCTACCCAGCCCACGGTATTCCATTCATCTAGGGTCCAACCGATGTCGTCAAGAGCCGAGGAGAAGCGGCTGTTAGCCACACTCGAACTCTACCAATAGCTGTTACCAACTGAAATAGGGACTCATGTACCAAATCAATGGTATTTCATTCATCCAGGGTCCAACCGATGTCGTCACGAGCCGAGGAGATACGGCTGTTAGCCACACTCGAACTCTACCATTAGCTGATACCAACTGAAATCGGGACTCATCAACGAAGCCCACGGTATTCCATTCATCAAGGGTCCAACAAATGTCGTCACGAGACGAGGACAGCTGGCTGTTAGCCACACTCGAACACTACCATTAGCTGTTACGCACTGAAATCGGGACTCAGCTACCAAGCCCACGGTATTCCATTCATCTAGGGTCGAACCGATGTCGTCACGAACCAAGGAGAGGCGGATAAAATCCACACTCGACCTCTACCATTAGCTGTTACCCACTGAAATCGGGACTCATCTACGAAGCCCATGGTATTCCATTCATCTAGGGTCAAACCGATGTCGTCGCGGGCCGAGGAGAGGCGGCTGTTAGCCACACTCGAACTCTACCATTAGCTGTTACCCACTGAAATCGGGGCTCAGCTACCAAGCCCACGCTATTCCATTCTTCTAGGGTCAAACCGATGTCGTCACGAACCATGGAGAGGCGGCTAACAGCCACACTCGAACTCTACCATTAGCTGTTACCAACTGAAATCGGGACTCATCTCCGAAGCCCATGGTATTCCATTCATCTAGGGTCCAAGCGATGTCGTCACGAGCCGAGGAGAGGCGGCTGTTAGCCACACTCGAACTCTACCATTAGCTGTTACCAACTGATATTGGGACACATATACCTAGCCCGCGGTATTCCATTCATCTAGGGTCCAACCGATATCGTCACAAGCCCAGGAGAGGCGGCTGTTAGCCACACTCGAACCCTACCATTAGCTTTTACCCACAGAAATCCGGACACATTTACCAAGCCCACGGTATTCGATTCATCTAGGGTCCAACTGACGTCGTCACGAGCCGAGGAGAGGTGGCTGTTATCAACACTCCAACTCTACCATTAGCTGTTATCAACTGAACTCGCGACTCATCTACCCAGCCCACGGTATTCCATTCATCTAGGGTCTAATCGATATCGTCACGAGTCGAGGAAAGGTGGCTGTTAACCATACTCGAACTCTACCAATAGCTGTTACCACCTGGAATCGGGACTCATTTACCCAGCCCACTGTATTCCATTTATCCAGGGTCCAACCGATGTCGTTGCGAGCCGACGAGAGTCGGCTATTAGCAACACTCGAATTCTACCATTAGCTGTTACCAACTGAAATCGGGGCTCATCTACGACGCCCACAGTATTCCATTCATCAAGGGTCCAACCTATATCGTCACGAGACGAGGAGAGGTGGCTGTTAGCCATACTCGAACACTACCATTACGTATTACCAAATGAAATCGGGACTAATCTACCGAGCCCACGGTATTTCATTTATATAGTGTCCAACCGATGTCGTCACGAGCCGAGGAGAGGCGGATGTTAGCCACACTCGAACTCAATCATTAGCTGTTACCTACTGAAATCATGACTCATCTACCCAGCCCACGGTATTCCATTCATCTAGGGTCCAACCGATGTCGTCACGAACCAAGGAGAGGCGGCTAACAGCCACACTCGACCTCTACCATTAGCTGTTACCAACTGAAATGAGGACTCATCTACGAAGCCAATGGAATTCCATTCATCTAGGGTCAAACCGATGTCGTCACGAGCCGAGGAGAGGCGGCTGTTAGCCACTCTCGAACTCTACCATTAGCTGTTACACACTGAAATTGGGACTCAGTTACCAAGCCCACGGTATTCCATTCATCTAGGGTCGAACCGATGTCGTCACGAACCAAGGAGAGACAGCTAACAGCCACACTCGAACTCTACCATTAGCTGTTACTAACTGATATCGGGACTCATCTACCCAGCCCACGGTATTCCATTCGTCTAGGGTCCAACTGATGTGTACACGAGCCGAGGAGAGGTGGCTGCTATCTACACTCCCACACTCCAACTCTACCATTAGCTCTTACCAACTGAAATCGGGACTCATCTACCCAGACTAAGGTATTCCATTCATCTAGGGGATGACCGATGTCGTCACGAGCCGATAATAGGCGGCTGTTGGCCACACTCGAACTCTACATTTAGCTGTTACCAACTGAAATAGGGACTCATCTACCCAGCCCTCGGTATTACTTTCTTCTAGTGTCCAAGCTAGCCGTCACGAGAAGAGGAGAGGCGGTTGTTAGCCACACTCGAACTCCACCATTAGCTGTTACCAACTGAAATATGGACTCATCTACGAAGACCATGGTATTCCATTCATCCAGGGTCCAACCCATTTCGTCACGAGCTGAGGAGATACGGCTGTTAGCCACACTCGAACTCTACCATTAGCTGTTAAGACGTGAAATCGGGACTCATGTACCCAGCCAACCTTATTCCATTCATCCAGGGTCCAACCGATGTCGTCGCGAGCCGAGGAGAGTCGGCTATTAGCAACACTCGAACTCTACCATTAGCTGTTACGATCTGATATCGGGGATCATCTACGAAGCCAATCGTTTCCATTCATCTAGGGTCCAACCAATGTTGTCCAGAGCCGAGGAGAGGTGACTGTTAGCCACACTGAAACTCTACCATTAGCTGTTACCAACTGAAATCGGTACTTATCAACCCAGCCCACGGTATTCCATTCATCTATGGTCTAGCCGATGACGTCACGAGCCGAGGAGAGGCGGCTCTAAGCCATACTAAAAACCTACCATTGGCTGTCACCAACTGAAATCGGGAATCATTTACCAAGCCCACGGTATTCCATTCACCTTGGGTCCAACCGATGTCGTCACGAGCCGAGGAGAGGCGGCTGTTAGCCGCACTCCAACTCTACCATTAGCTGGTACCAACTGAAATTGGGACTCATCTACGAAGCCCACGTTATTCCGTTCATCTAGGGTCCAAAAGATGTCGTAACGAGCCAACGAGAGGTGGTTGTTAGCCACACTCGATTTCTACCATTAGCTATTTCCAACTGAAATCGGAACTCATGTACGAAGCCCACTGTATTCCATTCACCTAGGGTCCAACCGATGTAGTCACGAGCCGAGGAGAGGTGGCTGTTAGCCACACTCGAACTCTACCATGAGCTGTTTTCAACTGAAATTGAGACTCATCTACCCAGCCCACGGTATTCCATTCATCTAAGGTCAAACCGATGTCTACACGAGCCGAGGAAGAGGCGGCTGTTAGCCCCACTCGAACTCTACTATTTGATGTTACCAACTGAAATCGGGACTCTTCTACCCACCGCACGGTATTCCATTCATCTAGGGTCCAACCGATGTCGCCACGTGCCGAGGAGAGGCGGCTGTTAGCCACACTCGAACTCCACCATTGGCTGTTACCAATTGAAATCGGGACTCATCTACCGAGACCATGGTATTCCATTCAACTAGGGTCCAACCAATGTATTCTCGAGCCGAAGAGAGGCGGCTGTTAGCCACACTCGAACTCCACCATTAGCTGTTACCAACTGAAATTGGGACTTATTTACCAAGCCCACGGCATTCTATTCATATTGGGTCCAACCTATGTCACAAGCCGAGGGGACTGTGGCTGTTAGCCACACTCGAACTCCACCATTAGATGTTACCGACTGAAATCGGGAGTCATCTACCGAGCCCACGGTATTCCATTCATCTAGGGTCAAACCGATGTCGTCATGAGCCGAGGAGAGGCGGCTGTTATTTATACTCGATCTCTACCATTATCTGTTACCAACTGGTATCGGGAATCATCATAAAGCCCACAGTATCTCTTTCATCTAGGGTCCAAGCGATGTGGTCATGAGCCAAGGAAAAGTGGCTGTTAGCCACATTCGAACTCTACCATTAGATGTTACCAACTGAAATCGGGACTCGTCCACAAATTCCACGGTATTCCATTCATCTAGGGTCAAACCTATGTCGTCACGAGCCGAGGAGAAGCGGCTGTTAGCCACACTCGAAATCTACCATTAGCTGTTACCAACTGAAATCGGGACTCAGCTACGAAGCCCATGGTATTCCATTCACCTAGGGTCCAACCGATGTCGTCACGAGCCGAGGAGAGGTGGCTGTTAGCCACACTCGAACTCTACCATTAGCTGTTTTCAACAGAAATCGGGACTCATCTACAAAGCCCACGGTATTCCATTCATCTAGGGCCCAACCGATGTCTAAACGAGCCGAGGTGAGGCGGCTGTTATCCAAACTTGAACTCTACTATTTGCTGTTACCAACTGAAGTTGGAACTCTTCTACCCACCCCACGGTATTCCAATCATCTAGGGTCCAACCGATGTCGTCACGAGCCGAGGAGAGGCGGCTCTTAGCCACACTCGAGCTCCACCAATAGCTGTTACCAACTGAAATCGGGACTCATCTACCCACACCATGGTATTCCATTCAAGTAGGATCCAACAAATATAGTTACGAGCCGAGGAGAGGCGGCTGTTAGCCACACTTGAACTCTACCATTAGCTGTTACCAACTGAAATCGGGACTCGTAAACAAAGCCCACGGTATTCCATTCATCTAGGGACAAAACAAATGTCGTCACGAGCCGAGGAGAAGCGGCTGTTAGCCACACTCGAACACTACCATTAGCTATTACTCAATGAAATCGGGACTCATCTACCGAGCCCACGTTATTCCATTTATATAGGGTCCAACCGATATCTTCACGAGCCGAGGAGAGACGGATGTTAGCCACCCTCGAACTCCACCATTACCTGTCACCAACTGAAATCGGGACTCATCTACCCAGCTCTAGCATTAGCTGCTACCAACTGATATCGGGACTTATATACGAAGCCCACAGTATTCCTTTCCTCTAGGGTCCAACCAATGTCGTCACGAGCCGAGGAAAAGTGGCTGTTAGCCACACTCGAACTCTACCATTAGCAATTACCAACTGAAATCGGGTCCCATCTACAAAGCCCACGGTATTCCATTCATCAAGGGTCCAAACGATGTCGTCACGAGACGAGGAGAGGTTGCTGTTAGCCACACTCGAACACTTCCATTAGCTGTTACCAACTGAAATCGGGACTCATCTACGAAGCCCATGGTATTCCTTTCCTCTAGGGTCCAACCAATAACGTCACGAGCCGAGGAAAAGTGGCTGTTAGCCACACTCGAACTCTACCATTAGCAATTACCAACTGAAATCGGGTCCCATCTACAAAGCCCATGGTATTCCATTCATCAAGGGTCCAAACGATGTCGTCACGAGACGAGGAGAGGTGGCTGTTAGCCACACTCGAACACTTCCATTAGCTATTACCAAATGAAATCGGGACTCATCTACCGAGCCCACAGTATACCATTTATGTAGGGTCCAACCGATGTCATCACGATCCGAGGAGAGGCGGATGTTAGCCACACTCGAACTCCACCATTAGCTGTTACCAACTGAAATCGGGACTCATCTACCCAGCCCATGGGATTCCATTCATCTAGGGTGCAACCGATGTCGTCACGAGCCGAGGAGAGGCCGCTGTTAGCCACACTCGAACTCTACCATTAGCTGTTACCCACTGAATTTGGGACTCAGCTACCAAGCCCATGGTATTCCATTCATCTAGGGTCGAACCGATGTCGTCACGAATGAAGGAGAGGCGGCTAACAGCCACACTCGAACTCTACCATTAGGTGTTACCAACTGAAATCGGGACTCTACTATCCAGCCCACGGTATTCCATTCTTGTAGGGTCCAACCGATTTCGTCACGAGCCGAGGAGAGCCGGCTGTTAGCCACACTCGAACTCTACCATTACCTGTTACCAAATGGAATCGGGACTCATGTACGAAGCCCACTGTATTCCGTTCATCTAGCGTTGAACTGATGTCGTCACGAGCCGAGGAGGGCGGCTGTAAGCCACACTCGAACTCTACCACTAGCTGTTACCAACTGAAATCGGGACTCGTTTACCAAGCCCACGGCATTCCATTCATCTTTGGTCCAACTGATGACACAAGCCAAGGAGAGGTGGCTGTTAGCCACACTCGAACTCTACCATTAGCTGTGACCAACTGAAATCGGGTGTCATCTACCGAGCCCACGGTATTCTATTCATCTAGGGTCCAACCGATGTCGTCACGAGCCGAGAAGAGGCGGCTGGTAGCCACACTTGAACTCTAGCATTAGCTGTTACCAACTGAAATCGGGACTCATATACGAAGCCCACAGTATTCCTTTCCTCTAGGGTCCAACCAATGTCGTCACGAGCCGAGGAAAAGTGGCTGTTAGCCACACTCGAACTCTACCATTAGCAATTACCAACTGAAATCGGGTCCCATCTACAAAGCCCACGGTATTCC
Source organism: Schistocerca nitens (assembly GCF_023898315.1). Taxonomy (NCBI): domain Eukaryota; kingdom Metazoa; phylum Arthropoda; class Insecta; order Orthoptera; family Acrididae; genus Schistocerca; species Schistocerca nitens. The sequence goes on from NC_064615.1 coordinate 387,563,860, forward strand.
ATTCATCAAGGGTCCAAACGATGTCGTCACAAGACGAGGAGAGGTGGCTGTTAGCCACACTCGAACACTTCCATTAGCTATTACCAACTGAAATGGGGATTCATCTACCCAGCCCATGGGATTCCATTCATCTAGGGTGCAACCGATGTCGTCACGAGCCGAGGAGAGGCCGCTGTTAGCCACACTCGAATTCTACCATTAGCTGTTACCCACTGAATTTGGGACTCAGCTACCAAGCCCATGGTATTCCATTCATCTAGGGTCGAACCGATGTCGTCACGAATCAAGGAGAGGCGGCTAACATCCACACTCGAACTCTACCATTAAGTGTTACCAACTGAAATCGGGACTCAACTATCCAGCCCACGTTATTTCCATTCATCTAGGGTCCAACCGATTTCGTCACGAGCCGAGGAGAGGCGGCTGTTAGCCTCACTCGAACTCTACCATTAGCTGTTGCCAACTGAAATCGGGTGTCATCTACCAAGCCCACGGTATTCCATTCTCTAGGGTCCAACCGATGTTGACACGAACCGAGAAGAGACGGCTGTTAGCCACACTTGAACTCTAGCATTAGCTGTTACCAACTGAAATCAGGACTCATATACGAAGCGCACAGTATTCCTTTCCTCTAGGGTCCAACCAATGTCGTCACGAGCCGAGGAAAAGTGGCTGTTAGACACACTCGAACTCTACCATTAGCTGTTACCAACTGAAATCGGGTCTCATCTACGAAGCCCATGGCATTCCATTCATCCAGGGTCCAACCGAAGTCGTCCCGAGCCGAGGACAGGTGGCTGTTAGCCACACTCGAACTCTACCATTAGCTGTTCTCAACTGAAATCGGGACTCATCTACCCAGCCCAAGGTATTCCATTCATGTAGGGTCGAACGGATGTCGTCACGAGCCGAGGATAGGCGGCTGTTAGCCGCACTCCAACTCTACCATTACCTGGTACCAACTGAAATTGGGACTCATCTACGAAGCCCACGTTATACCGTTCATCTAGGGTCCAACGGATGTCGTAACGAGCCAACGAGAGGTGGTTGTTAGCCACACTGGATTTCTACCATTAGCTATTTCCAACTGAAATCGGAACTCATGTACGAAGCCCACTGTATTCCATTCACCTAGGGTCGAACCGATGTCGTCACGAGCCGAGGAAATGCGTCTGTTAGCCACACTCGAACTCTACCATTAGCAGTTATCCACTGAAATCGGGACTCAGTTACCAAGGCCACGGTATTCCATTCATCTAGGGTCGAACCGATGTCGTCACGAACCAAGGAGAGTCGCCTAACAGCCACACTCGAACTCTACCATTAGCTGTTACCAACTGAAAACGGGACTCATCTACGAAGCCCATGATATTCCATTCATCTAGGGTCCAACCGATGTAGTCACGAGCCGAGGAGAGGTGGCTGTTAGCCACACTCGAACTCTACCATGAGCTGTTTTCAACTGAAATTGAGACTCATCTACCCAGCCCACGGTATTCTATTCATCTAAGGTCAAACCGATGTCTACACGAGCCGAGGAGAGGCGGCTGTTAGCCACACTCGAACTCCACCATTGGCTGTTACCAACTGAAATCGGGACTCATCTACCGCGACCATGGTATTCCATTCAACTAGGGTCCAACCAATGTATTCTCGAGCCGAAGAGAGGCGGCTGTTAGCCACACTCGAACTCCACCATTATCTGTTACCAACTGAAATTGGGACTCATTTACCAAGCCCACGGCATTCTATTCATATTGGGTCCAACCTATGTCACAAGCCGAGGGGACTGTGGCTGTTAGCCACACTCGAACTCCACCATTAGATGTTACCGACTGAAATCGGGTGTCATCTACCGAGCCCACGGTATTCCATTCATCTAGGGTCAAACCGATGTCGACATGAGCCGAGGAGAGGCGGCTGTTATTTATATTCGATCTCTACCATTAGCTGTTACCAACTGGTATCGGGAATCATCAAAAAGCCCACAGTATCTCTTTCATCTAGGGTCCAAGCGATGTGGTCATGAGCCAAGGAAAAGTGGCTGTTAGCCACACTCGAACTCTACCATTAGATGTTACCAACTGAAATCGGGACTCGTCCACAAATTCCACGGTATTCCATTCATCTAGGGTCAAACCCATGTCGTCACGAGCCGAGGAGAGGCGGCTGTTAGCCACACTCGAACTCTACCATTAGCTGTTACCAACTGAAATCGGGACTCGTAAACAAAGCCCACGGTATTCCATTCATCTAGGGACAAAACAAATGTCGTCACGAGCCGAGGAGAAGCGGCTGTTAGCCATACTCGAACACTACCATTAGCTATTACTCAATGAAATCGGGACTCATCTACCGAGCCCACGTTATTCCATTTATATAGGGTCCAACCGATATCTTCACGAGCCGAGGAGAGACGGATGATAGCCACCCTCGAACTCCACCATTACCTGTCACCAACTGAAATCGGGACTCATCTACCCAGCTCTAGCATTAGCTGCTACCTACTGAAATCGGGACTTATATACGAAGCCCACAGTATTCCTTTCCTCTAGGGTCCAACCAATGTCGTCACGAGCCGAGGAAAAGTGGCTGTTAGCCACACTCGAACTCTACCATTAGCAATTACCAACTGAAATCGGGTCCCATCTACAAAGCCCACGGTATTCCATTCATCAAGGGTCCAAACGATGTCGTCACGAGACGAGGAGAGGTTGCTGTTAGCCACACTCGAACACTTACATTAGCTGTTACCAACTGAAATCGGGACTCATCTACGAAGCCCATGGTATTCCTTTCCTCTAGGGTCCAACCAATATCGTCACGAGCCGAGGAAAAGTGGCTGTTAGCCACACTCGAACTGAAATCGGGTCCCATCTACAAAGCCCATGGTATTCCATTCATCAAGGGTCCAAACGATGTCGTCACGAGACGAGGAGAGGTGGCTGTTAGCCGCACTCGAACACTTCCATTAGCTATTACCAAATGAAATCGGGACTCATCTACCGAGCCCACAGTATACCATTTATGTAGGGTCCAACCTATGTCATCACGATCCGAGGAGAGGCGGATGTTAGCCACACTCGAACTCCACCATTAGCTGTTACCAACTGAAATCGGGACTCATCTACCCAGCCCATGGGATTCCATTCATCTAGGGTGCAACCGATGTCGTCACGAGCCGAGGAGAGGCCGCTGTTAGCCACACTCGAATTCTACCATTAGCTGTTACCCACTGAATTTGGGACTCAGCTACCAAGCCCATGGTATTCCATTCATCTAGGGTCGAACCGATGTCGTCACGAATCAAGGAGAGGCGGCTAACATCCACACTCGAACTCTACCATTAAGTGTTACCAACTGAAATCGGGACTCTACTATCCAGCCCACGTTATTTCCATTCATCTAGGGTCCAACCGATTTCGTCACGAGCCGAGGAGAGGCGGCTGTTAGCCTCACTCGAACTCTACCATTAGCTGTTGCCAACTGAAATCGGGTGTCATCTACCGAGCCCACGGTATTCCAGTCTCTAGGGTGCAACCGATGTTGTCACGAACCGAGAAGAGACGGCTGTTAGCCACACTTGAACTCTAGCATTAGCTGTTACCAACTGAAATCAGGACTCATATACGAAGTGCACAGTATTCCTTTCCTGTAGGGTCCAACCAATGTCGTCACGAGCCGAGGAAAAGTGGCTGTTAGACACACTCGAACTCTATCATTAGCTGTTACCAACTGAAATCGGGTCTCATCTACGAAGCCCATGGCATTCCATTCATCCAGGGTCCAACCGAAGTCGTCCCGAGCCGAGGACAGGTGGCTGTTAGCCACACTCGAACTCTACCATTAGCTGTTCTCAACTGAAATCGGGACTCATCAACCCAGCCCAAGGTATTACATTCATGTAGGGTCGAACGGATGTCGTCACGAGCCGAGGATAGGCGGCTGTTAGCCACACTCAAACTCTACCATTAGCTGTTACCAACTGAAATCGGGACTCATCTACCCCCCCCCCCCCCCCATGGTATTCCATTCCTCTAGGGTCCAACCGATGTTGTCACGTGCCGAGGATAGGCCGCTTTTGGCCACACTCGAACTCTACCTTTAGCTGTTACCAACTGATACTGGGACTCATCTACCCAGCCCACGGTATTCCATTCATCTAGGGTCCAACTGATGTAGTCACGAGCCGAGGAGAGGTGGCTGTTATCCACACTCCAACTCTACCATTAGCTGTTACCAACTGAAATTGGGTCTCATCTACCCAGCCCCTCGGTATTCCATTCATTTAGGGTCCAACCGATGTCACGAGGCGAGGAGAGGCGGCTGTTAGCCACACTGGAACTCTACCATTAGCTGTTACCAACTGAAATCGGGACTCATCTACCCAGCCCTCGGTATTCCATTCATCTAGGGTCCAACCGATGTCGTCACGAGCCGAGGAGAGGCGGCTGGTAGAAAAGGCCCTTGCGTGGGCTGTCTACTGCCATAGCCCTTAACGCCAGATTTCGCCGCACTGTCCTAACGTACGTCCCACATTGATTTCAGCGGTTTTATTACGCAGTGTTGTCTGTCTGTTAGCACTGTCTAACATGCAAACACTGCTGCTCTCAGTCGTTAAGTGAAGGCTGTTGGCGACTGCGTTGTCCGTGGTGAGACACGCTCTTTGCACTGTCGATCTCAGAATATTGTATTCCACAAACTTCTGCGAAACGGAATGTCCCATGCTTCCTTCTCCAACTGCCATATCGAGGTCAACGTCTGTTAACTACCGTCGTGCGGGCATAATCAATTCGGAACGATTTTCACACGGATCGCCTAAGTACAAATGACAGCTCCGTCAATGCTTTGGGTCAAATGGCTCTATACACTATGGGACTTAACATCTGAGGTCATCAGTCCCCTAGAACTTAGAACTACTGAAACGTAACTAACCTAAGGACATCACATACATCAATGCCCGAGGCAGGATCCGAACCTGCGACCGTAGCGGTCGCGCGGTTCCTGGCTGAAGCGCCTAGAACCGCTCGGTCACGCCGGACGGCGTCAACGCTTTGTCTTTTTTACTTTATGTACGTGATACTGCCGCCATCTGTAGAGCTGAATATCGGTATATCATGATTTCTGCCATATGTGTCTAGCGTTATGTTTAAAGTCTGTACTTTGTTTATGCGATACAGGCAGCCTTCGTGTAATTCTGGAGGCGTGGCAGCTGTAGCGGTCAGGGATGAGGCGCATGCGGCAGGCGGCAGCAGACTGGTGCCGACAGCGGAACGCCGCGGGTGGGAGAAATTCCGCAAGACGGCTCGGCTGGCGCTCGGCGCGTCGCAGTCGGGGTAACAAGCTGTGAAAACTCCGGCGCAGCCAGCGTGAATCGCCGGCAGCGGGGCGGAAGGCGCGCCTAACAAGTAGCGAGCGGCGAGTGCTGCGGCCGGGCCCTCGCTGCCGGCCCGCCGGCGTTCAATGCGGATGTGACCGCCCGCCACTACGCGACACCACACCGCGGAGCGGAGTTTTACGTAAGGGCAGGGCCGCCCGTTAGCGGACCCCGCGAAATTTAGCGTCGCCGCCGAGACACCCGACCCAAAAGTTCGTAGCGTCCTCCGAAATGTGTGAACGCTCTGCCGACGCTGTCTGTCCTCGAGTGCGAGGCGTGTCCAACAGGCTACCGCTACACGGTACCAGCTTCTGATCGCTCCGGCGACGCTGGCTGCCTTAGTTTACGTGGTAGCTTTCACTCACCTGCTCGCGTTAATTTGACTACGTTACACAGGGCGTTTGGAACGGGTGCGTTAAAACAGTAAAGTGTTTTCATGTGAAACAGAGACATTTGAGTAACCCTGAAATCTCCAGTTGCTGCGAAATTAATACTACAATCTCTTAACCATACAAGTATCGAAATTATTATGAAACCAGTAGATACAGATAAGATATAAACAATGATGATGGAATTACAGCCGGCCGGAGTGGCCGTGCGGTTAAAGGCGCTGCAGCCTGGAACCGCAAGACCACTACGGTCGCAGGTTCGAATCCTGCCTCGGGCATGGATGTTTGTGATGTCCTTAGGTTAGTTAGGTTTAACTAGTTCTGAGTTCTAGGTGACTAATGACCTCAGCAGTTGAGTCCCATAGTGCTCAGAGCCATTTTGATGGAATTACAAAGTTTCTTTCACAACACGAGTAATAAAATCAGGCGTTTGCTCTCCCTGGCCGCGCGAGATTAGCCGAGCTGTCTAGGACTGTGTGGCTGGTCCCGGTGGAGGTTCGAGTCCTCCTTCGGGCATGGGTGTGTGTGTTTGTCCTTAGGATAATTTATATTAAGTAGTGTGTAAGCTTAGGGACTGATGACCTTAGCAGTTAAGTCCCATAAGATTTCACACAAATTTTTGCTCTTCTTGGATGGCTCAAAATGGTTCAAATGGCTCTGAGCACTATGGGACTCAACTGCTGTGGTCATCAGTCCCCTAGAACTTAGAACTACTTAAACCTAACTAATCTAAGGACATCACACACATCCATGCCCGAGGCAGGATTCGAACCTGCGACCGCAGCAGTCGCACGGTTCCGTACTGCGCGCCTAGAACCGCGAGACCACTTCTTGGATGGAAACTGGCATAAAGCCACTCACTGTCCTGTTGTGTTGTTGCGCTGTTAGTACTTCATCCCACCTACGTTCTTTCTAATTACCTCAGAAATTCTCTTCAGCATTGATTTTCTTATATTTGTAGTTCTTTGTAATGAAACTTTTGTCAACTTTTCTCGTACAGATCTCTCAGCCCTTACACGGTCTACCATTGCATCCCATTGGGATAAACACGCCTTGCAATTATTCCACAATGGTTTTCCACAGGGTTCAAATCCAGGCTACGTGCATCCCAGGGCGTGAAATCAATACCTTTACCTTCAAACCACTTCTTTGTCGTAGCACACACACACACACACACACACACACACACACACACACACACACACACACACATATATATATATATATATATATATATATATATATATATATATACTCCTGGAAATTGAAATAAGAACACCGTGAATTCATTGTCCCAGGAAGGGGAAACTTCATTGACACATTCCTGGGGTCAGATACATCACATGATCACACTGACAGAACCACAGGCACATAGACACAGGCAACAGAGCATGCACAATGTCGGCACTAGTACAGTGTATATCCACCTTTCGCAGCAATGCAGGCTGCTATTCTCCCATGGAGACGATCGTAGAGATGCTGGATGTAGTCCTGTGGAACGGCTTGCCATGCCATTTCCACCTGGCGCCTCAGTTGGACCAGCGTTCGTGCTGGACGTGCAGACCGCGTGAGACGACGCTTCATCCAGTCCCAAACATGCTCAATGGGGGACAGATCCGGAGATCTTGCTGGCCAGGGTAGTTGACTTACACCTTCTAGAGCACGTTCGGTGGCACGGGATACATGCGGACGTGCATTGTCCTGTTGGAACAGCAAGTTCCCTTTCCGGTCTAGGAATGGTAGAACGATGGGTTCGATGACGGTTTGGATGTACCGTGCACTATTCAGTGTCCCCTCGACGATCACCAGTGGTGTACGGCCAGTGTAGGAGATCGCTCCCCACACCATGATGCCGGGTGTTGGCCCTGTGTGTCTCGGTCGTATGCAGTCCTGATTGTGGCGCTCACCTGCACGGCGCCAAACACGCATACGACCATCATTGGCACCAAGGCAGAAGCGACTCTCATCACTGAAGACGACACGTCTCCATTCGTCCCTCCATTCACGCCTGTCGCGACACCACTGGAGGCGGGCTGCACGATGTTGGGGCGTGAGCGGAAGACGGCCTAACGGTGTGCGGGACCGTAGCCCAGCTTCATGGAGACGGTTGCGAATGGTCCTCGCCGATACCCCAGGAGCAACAGTGTCCCTAATTTGCTGGGAAGTGGCGGTGCGGTCCCCTACGGCACTGCGTAGGATCCTACGGTCTTGGCGTGCATCCGTGCGTCGCTGCGGTCCGGTCCCAGGTCGACGGGCACGTGCACCTTCCGCCGACCACTGGCGACAACATCGATGTACTGTGGAGACCTCACGCCCCACGTGTTGAGCAATTCGGCGGTACGTCCACCCGGCCTCCCGCATGCCCACTATACGCCCTCGCTCAAAGTCCGTCAACTGCACATACGGTTCACGTCCACGCTGTCGCGGCATGCTACCAGTGTTAAAGACTGCGATGGAGCTCCGTATGCCACGGCAAACTGGCTGACACTGACGGCGGCGGTGCACAAATGCTGCGCAGCTAGCGCCATTCGACGGCCAACACCGCGGTTCCTGGTGTGTCCGCTGTGCCGTGCGTGTGATCATTGCTTGTACAGCCCTCTCGCAGTGTCCGGAGCAAGTATGGTGGGTCTGACGCACCGGTGTCAATGTGTTCTTTTTTCCATTTCCAGTAGTGTATATATATATATATATATATATATATATATATATATATATATATATATATATTGATATATATATATATATATATTGATTCTCTTCTTGAAACTGTAGACTTTCGTCCTTTAGGTCCTCATACATTCTAATCACTTCTATCTCTAAAGTATCAATGCACATGTTAGCGTTCATTCTAGTAAGGAAGGAAGATTTGATTTAACGTCCCATCTACATCAATGTCATTAGAGACGCAGCGGAAGCTTGGATTGTATCAAGGGCGCAAGGAACCATCCCGGCATTTGCCTGGAGCGATTTAGAGAAATCATAGAAAACCTAAACCTGGATGACCCCAGAAGGTTGCCCAAATCATAATACGTTCACTATCAAAATTTCTGTTCATTCTTACCGGCTTCTCTGTTTCCAGAGCATGTCAATAACATTCAGATCCATCCGGCCCATCTACATTAAACTTTTTCTCATCGCTGAAGATCACTTTATCGCATTCGGAATTCCATGACATGTTTTTCAGCAAACTCCAGTGTAGCCGGTTTATGTTTGGATGATGAAGTAGGTTTCTGCAGTCGTTTTATGAATGCAAGAGGTTTGTCATTTGACGAAATTTGTTCTACATGTCTGACAGTTATTGGTAATTGTAAATCAACAACAGGTTGAGAAGAATAACGCTTTGTCGCCCTTGTTTTACGCAAACGTAACAAGCGGTTTGACGATTATATTGTGCAATTTCTTTTTATGCACAGATTTCTTAATTTTTTATTACATGGTAACCATTTTCCGCTTGGCATTGTCACAATGACGGTTCATGTACACAACGCGCGCTGACTCCAGTGCCGCGCACTGTCTCCAATGCTTTCTGTTTCCTACGTGCAGCAAAGGCGCGTACTCACTCAGTAACACCACATAAGGCCGACCGCCTTTCCATCGAGTTCCACTGTCGACCACCTGAATCGTTGGTGTCTTGTTGTGTACTGTACTACTGACATGTAATGCGACACCATTTGACTGCATTTGTTGGTATACTGGACCTCATACTATCCCATATATACTGAGGCGCAACTATTGCAACCGACAATATTAATTTCGCTACAAGTATCAGTGCCTTTATACTGATTTCCAGTTCTGTATTGATGTTCCTTATTTGTGTTTAGTCCAACAGTATTTCAAAAGTTTAAACTGATTTTGCTTCAATTTGGATACTAGTGACATAATGTACAGTAGTTCTCTGCTTTTGCCAAAGAAAGAACAAATAGTGTTTAATGTCCCGTCATCGACGAGGTCATTAGAGACCAAGCACAAAGTCGGACTGGAGAAGGAAATCGTCTGTGATTTTGCCTTAAGTTGCTTACGGAAACCACCGCAGCTTAAAACTGTTGCCGCCTTGTCACGGTCCGCGAGGCTCCCCCCGTCGGAGTTGCGAGTCCTCCCTCGGGCGTGGGCGTGTGTTGATCTTAGCGTAAGTTAGTGCAAGTTAGATTAAGTAGTGTGAAAGCTTTGGGACTGATGACCTCATCAGTTTGGTCCCATAAGACCCTGCCACAAAATTTTTAAAACTGCATGACCGGACAAGAATGTGAACAGTCGTCCTTGTACTTCAACGCAGGTATAACGTCTGTTTTATAAGATTCTCTTTTATTTCGTGCGTGTGTGCCGTGATGGAGTGTAGGGGATGGGATGGGAGAGGTCATCAGCATTCGGATTTGTTCAAAGCAGCTAGTAACGATTATTTTGTCCTAGTCTCTTTCTATCAGTGTAACCTTACGTCAAATATTTCTCTTATGTACGAGAGGCGTCTATAAGTAATGCAACACATTTTTTTTCTCGGTCAGTTTCCGTTGAAAAAATCCGGAATTCGTTGTAGGACGTGGTGGAATATTCCCACTTCAGCCCCTATAGTTTCCTGAAGTTGCGATAGGCGGCGACACTATACGTAGCCTCTAAAATCGCGTCTGTAACGGAAGTGCGTTCCAATGTGAGAGCTGTCTTTGAGTTTCTCTTGGCGGAAAACCAGAGCATCGCAGATATTCATAGGCACTGGCAGAGTGTCTATGGAGATATGGCATTGAAAAAAAGCACGGTGAGTAATTGGGCGTCTGTCATCATCGCGTCAAGGTCGCGTAAACCTGTCCGATTTCCCGCGTGCCAGCTGGCCGCACACAGCTGTGACTCCTGCAGTGCTCGAACGTGCACACACTCTCAATCGAGGTGATGGAATGATGACAATCAAGTTTTCTGCTGTACAACTGGATGTCTCTGTTGGTAGTGCGCACGAGAGGAGCTCACTGGATTGTTCTTCCTCATCCACCCTACAGCCTGGATCTCTCACCTTCCGACATTCATCTGTTTGGTCCAATGAAGGATGCACTTCCCGGGAAGCAGTACTTGAATGATGGTGAGGTTATTGATGCAGCAGTAGAGTGGTACCATGTAGGTATACATATCCCTCAATAAGGTAGTGTAAGAGGAGATTATGTTGAAAAATGGGGTTTTGTAGCCAGAAGAGTGGGGAATAATGAGGTATACTGTAATCCAGAATAAAACCAACTGGTTTTCAGAGAAAATGTGTTGCTTTACTTACTGAACGCAGCTCGTGTTTGAGCCTCTCAAACATTTCCTACAGTTGTTTCCTGTGTGGATCCCTCTTATACAATCGCAAGCATTCGAAGCTGCCGTGATATAATTGGTTTTTTAAGTGCTAAGAAAGGCAAATCTACGTCTATATCATTTGTAGACTCAAAGAAAGCTTTTGACTAAGTTGACTGGAATATTCTGTTTCAGATTCTAAAGGTTGCAGGGGTAAAATACCGCGAGTGAGATACTATTTACAAATTGTACAGAAACCAGATGACCGTTATAAGAGTCGAGGAGCACGAAAGGGAAGCAGTGATTGAGAAGGGAGTGAGACAGGATTGTACCCTATCCCCGATGTTATTCAGTCTGTATATTGAGTAAAAGAAAAGGAAACAAAAGAAAAATTTTGAGTAGGAATTGAATTCCATGGAGAAGAAGTAAGAAATTTGTGGTTTGCCGATAACATTACAACCCTGCCAGAGACCGGAAATGACTTGGAAGAGCAGTTGAACGGACTGGACAGTGTCTTAAAAGGAGGCTACAGGATGAACATCAACAAAAGTAACACGAGGATAATGGTATGTAGTCTAATTAAATCAGGTGATGTTGAGAGAATTAGATTAGGATATGACACACTTAAAGTAGTAGACCAGTTATGCTACTTGGGAAGCAAAATAGCTGATGATGGTCGAAGTAGGGAGGATATAAAATGTAGACTGGCAATGACAAGGAAAGCGTTTCTGAAGAAGAAAAAATTTGTTATCATAGAGTGTAGCTTTAAGTGTCTGAAAGTCGTTTCTGGCAGTATTTGTATGGAGTGTAGCCATGTATTGAAGTGAAACATGGACGAAAAACAGTTTAGACAAGAAGAGAATAGACGCTTTTGAAATGCTGTGCTACAGAAGAATGCTGAAGGTTAGATGGGTAAATCACGTAACCAATGAGGTGGTACTAAATAGAATTGGGGAAAAGAGAACTTTGTGGTACAACGTGACTAGAAGAAGGGACAAGGTATCGGTTGGTAGGACACATTCTGAGGCAGCAAGGGATTATCAATTTAGTACTGCAGGGAAGTGTGGGGGGTAAAAATCTTAGAGGGAGGCCAATAGATGAATACAGTAAGCAGATTCAGAAGGATGTAGGTTGCAGTAGTTACTCGGAAATGAAGAGCCGTGCACAGGATAGAGTAGCGTGGAGAGCTGCAGAAACCAGTCTTTGGACTGAAGACCACAACGGCAACAAGTGCTGAAGGATGTGATCATAAGCTCCCTCGCTGATGACTTACCACATAAGCTTTCTCACTGTCTCTTCTTCTAAGTAATGACATTCCACGTATTCCTTTCGTCGGCAACTCTTTGAAGAAACTCATTTGTTATGTTTTTGCCTTATTTTCCAAAAAGTGATTGAAGTATAACAGTCGTATTTGCATGAAATAGTTATCAAAAAATGAAACAATATGCTCTATTAAATGCAGCTAATGTTCTGCACTTATGGCACTGGGCCATTACAAAGGATTTGTAATCACAAGTGATATTTTTAGTACAAACTGTTTTCGAAACATGGAGAAATAAACCACATAGAAATAACGACCATGTGTAGACGCGTGCAGAATGTTCATAAATTATCCACTGCTTTACTGATCTTAATAACATTAATGTAATAAGAATTCATTTATGCCTTTTGGAGTAGCAAGGTTCACATCACCTTCCAGATGTCCATATTTGCGTTTTCCGGTATTCTTTAATCCGGATACTGGCATGGCTCTTTTGAAATGCACTTGACCAATTTTCATCCCAAACCATCCAGAATCCGAGCTTGCCTTCCGTCTGTAATAGCCTCGTCAAAGATGGGCCCTTAAACCCAAATTCTCCTTTCTAACATCTTTCATATCTTGATTTCAACGCTGTAGAACTCATGTTGTTGATCGTTCAATTGAATTTCTACATGACATCGCCTGATGACCTCTTTAGTTTCAGTCCTATTCACGAATTCACTCGACGTGTTCAGAATCAATTTCTTTTTTGTACAGCGAGGCAGATGGAAAGCATGGATTCCATGTCCGGATAACTTTGTCTACATAAAAGGCAAAACACACCTGCGTACGTAGACAGGAGTATCAGATCAACTTCACGACTGTATTCCGGAGTCCGTAATGGTTAGAACTCAACATATCCTTCATAATAAGTCATAATCGTTAGATGTAATAGTAATAGGGTTGCATCTTGGGTTGCCAGGTGTTCTGCCAGATATCAGCGTCGTACTCTGACGATGTTTCGGTAATGTAGCTCGTAACCTTCATTAGGTGCTACCTGAGACTGCTCCTCGAGTGGACCTAGTACGGTATATACGTTACAGAAATTTCGTGCAAGACGTCGCTGACATCCGACAGAATACTCGACAACCCAAGATGTCATTAGATCGTCGGGAAAGCCTGAAGGGTTACAGTAACAGGGATGCTGTAATAAAGAGTGACATTATAAAGTTTGTTTAGGAGAAAGCGCATGACGACCTGAAATTGTTTGGGAGAATCATAAAGAAACGGAATTCATCCACGAAAGACACAGAGGGCTCATCGAACTACCTTCGCAGTAATTCTCTATTATTCAACTATGTTAACAGCACGCGCAAAAGGCGAACACCTATCTCTTTCCGTGCGATCTCTGATTTCCCGACCGGCCGCGGTGGTCTCGCGGTTATAGGCGCTCAGTCCGGGACCGCGCGACTGCTACGGCCGCAGGTTCGAATCCTGCCTCGGGCATGGATGTGTGTGATGTCCTTAGGTTAGTTAGGTTTAAGTAGTTCTAAGTTCTAGGGGACTGATGACCACAGATGTTAAGTCCCATAGTGCTCAGAGCCATTTGAACCATTTTTTTTTATTTCTCTCATTTTATTACGATAATTGTTTCTCCATATGTAGGTCGGCACCAACAACGTATTTTTGTATTCGTAGGAGAAAGTTGGCGATTCAGATTTCGTGAGAAGATCCGTCCGCAACGAAAAACGCCTTTGTTTTAATCATTTCCACCCAAATCCTGTATCATGTCCGTGAGACTCTCTCCCCCAACTCCTCGATAATACAAAACGTGATGACCTTCTCTGAATTTTCTCGATGTACTCCGTTAACCCTATCTGCTAAGGATCGCACACCACGCAGAAATATTTGAAAAGCGGACGGACAAGCGTAGTGTAGGAAGTCTCTCTAATACGAGGGTCGATCAGTAAGTAATGCCCCACACTTTTTTAAGTAGTCATTAATATATATAGGCAAACTGCCTTGTTGGTGCTTCACATCTGATGCTTGCTCTGTGCGCCGGTGAAGTTTCGAACCATTCTGGCAGATGGCAGAGCCGTAGTACAGCGTCAAAATGGCGTCTACATACGACTCACGTTACAAGCAGCGTGCTGTTATTGAATTCTTGAGTGCAGGAAAATAAAGGAGGTGAACATCCATAAATGTTTGTGTGCAGTGTATGGCGATGTTGACGTTGATAGGAGTACAGTTGGATGATGGGTAAAGAAAGTTACAGCCTCAGGAAATGCAGAAACTGAGCTCCATGATCAGCCACGCCCGTGACGTCATGTCATAGCCACTGCTTTAGACATGCTGATGTCACTATTAGTGCCGACCGGCGCATCACAACTTGACAGTTGGCTCTACAGTTGTCGGTCAGCATAGGAAGTGTGTCTGAAATGATCAAGGCTCTCGGATATTCAAAGAGGTGCACACGATGGGTTCCACGAATGCTCACAGCGGACCACAAGATTCCAGGAAAGGCCACTTCACATGAATAGTTGGAGCGTTTCGAGACCGACGGAGAGGCCTTTCTGTCACGGGTCGTTACGGGGGACGAAAGTTGGATGCGCCACTTTGCACAGAAAACAAATAGTCAGTCGATGGAGTGGCGTCATCGCATTCACCACAAAAGAAGAAATTCAAGACAACCCCCTCTACTGGAAAAGTCATGGTAACAATCTTCTGCGATTGTGATGGCGTCATTCTCATGGATGTGATGCCAAGAAAGTCAACCATCAATTCAGAGGCATACGTGAAGACCCTGAATAACCTCAAGAACCGTCTCTGACGTGTTTGATCGGACAATAATCCAGCAGAAATCTTGCTCCAACACATAATGCATACCCACACAGAAATCTGAGAACCAGGGAACACATTGCCAAATTGGGTATGTGAGTTAACGAACATTTCGCTCTCATTTAAGTATATGGCCGAAAGAGTCAGCCTACAGGAATTGTGAAACGAACACTGTTGTCCACGACTCTGTGCCACAAAGGGCGCAGATTCACCACGAGATGGGAAAACTCACAGGCATCTATTGTCTATTGAGGCCTAAGCACTCTAGTGTGTGAGTGAGGCAGATGAGAACCTACGTCATGGCAAAACCCAACAGAAGGTGCTTGTGACCAGGGAGACGTGACAGTGCTAAATATGGCGGACTTATGATCGGCCATAAAGGGAAACATTTATGAAAACTATTTAATTCCGTAGTAATGTAGGGAATGAAGCCACAGTAATATTAATGTATCATTCTTCATAAATTTTCATGGTGATCTCAATAAAACTTGAACATTGATGATATCTATAATAGTTCAGGATTTATTGTTAAAGTGAAATTCACAAGTTTTGTAACAAAGACCTGAATGCTAAAATCTGAACGCTTTAGTCGATCTTAATGATCGACATTTCATATCGAAGCGCATCATTAAAATGACAAATGTTGTAAATATCAACTCTGTAACTTCATTTATTTAAAAGATATAGTAAATTTAAATTATCAGTATTTTCAGTAAAGCATCAGCTCATCATTTCCTCCACACAAAACACATTGAACACTGACAGCATGACACCTAATTGAATCATTAGGTAATAGAATGTTTGGTGTAACGTTTACTGCATAATAGTTACTTTTGATCTTTATTTATTTATCAGAAAGCATATTGGTGCAGAGCTACTGTACGTGGCATTCAAAGTTAAGGAAATTGTCTAGGTTTTATGTACAAGAATTTAACAATGGATATTATTGTTAGTTTATTTAGAATGTGAAAGTGGTCAAGCTTTGATTATTTAAATATGTTATAATGTAAAATAGCGTAGAATAAGCTGTAGCCAATCAGATGGACGGCTTCAGGAAATGGAACTGCACTAGTCAGTTGAGTGAGTATGTTCGGAGGGCGGGAAGCGCGGCTGGGGACGGGCAGAAGACAGTTCGGCTGGAGACACCAAATTGGACAGTGCTGGTGAAGACGTGAAAGCGGACGGTCGGTCTTTAGGTAGCTAGGAAGTGAAACAACTTAGAAAAATTCGCGTTGTATGGTATCGCGGGACTTAGTCTCTGAGCGGTGAGCAGCCGCGCGTCTGGTGTGAGCTCTTAACTTTTCGCGTATTTAACGAGGAGGAGTATTGGATTGGCAATTCGCGATGAGACTGTGAATGATCGAACTGTGTCAAATGGATATGCGCTTGAGTGGTTCAAATGGCTCTGAGCACTATGGGACTCAACTGCTGAGGTTATTAGTCCGCTAGGACTTAGAACTAGTTAAACCTAACTAACCTAAGGACATCACAAACATCCATGCCCGAGGCAGGATTCGAACCTGCGACCGTAGCGGTCTTGCGGTTCCAGACTGCAGCGCTTGTAACCGCACGACCACTTCGGCCGGCCGCGCTTGAGTGTAACAGTAATTCTAAATACAGTCTTCTTCACTATTAGTTTGCTTTCTGAATAAACATTATTCTAACCAAATCGCAACTGTATAGCCCACATCGTTTATGGGTTGTTAATTTGGTTCCCGATACTATTATTACTGTTATTATACGTTATATTAACTTTGTATTTGGGAAACTTGCCATCAGCCAAACAATTTCTATAAAGGGCTGTAAGGTGTCAGGCAAATCCAACATCTTCCATGAAAAGCCTGACATGATAGCAAATACGGCAGTATGTCACATAACTCCGAATAAATTCGGACATGAAATTAACCAAAGTAATACGATCAACGAGTGAGCAAATGGAATACCACAGACTAACACAAGAACGCCTAAATGCATGTCATACCTTCCCACCGTGACACAGACGCAGTTCCAAGGGGAGAAACGAGAACAGAAGCCGAGAGTAGAGTCATGTAGGCTAGGAGGCCCTACGATAAGGGACGGACACCCACGTCGCCAGCCGACCGCCAAGACCACCCCCAGCCCATGTTAAAAGGTAGAGCCCTCCAGAAGAACAGTATAGATCTTACGATAACACTAAAAGGGCCACACCAGCTGCAAGTTTTAGCGTGAGATTATATGCGTCTCTGTTACGTTGAAAACGTTAAAAACATTGCCCCACCACGAAAAGTATAAAGTTTCTCATTGGATAGACAGAATTTTTGTAGGCGGAGCTTAAAGTTAACACTGAGACGCTGATTGGTCAGTTGAAAACACAGCTAGATACCTTTTCTTAAACCAACTTCGGCAAAATTGTAGTAAGGAGAGGTTAGAGAGAGTTGCTTCCGAGACGGCGAGGTGTGTGGAGCTGCACCTCCCGCCGCTCCCTGACACTGCCTAACCACCGACAAGGTAATGAACGCACGCGATGCCACATAAGACCGCATAAGGCTTCATTCAGAACTGCAGAATTCTCATCTGTTACATCCCCTTTTTACGTAATGCTAGTGTCGATCGTCAATTAAATTTCATGGGATTCACATTTGCTACTTGAAGTTAAAATCTGAATCGTGATGATTTTTCTGTTATATAATTATTGAGAAGCCACATCAGCCACTGTAATTTACAACAAGTTAAATGAGTAATTAAAGATAATTGAGAGTCTCTGTAGACTATTTTTCATAGTTTTCTCTTTTATGAAACTTAATTTAAACCTAGATTATAGATGTGATATGGCATAGGTCATCCTTCGATCCATTGTAGAGCTTGGAAACCCATTCAGGGAATATTCGTTCACATTCTTGTTGAACGCAGTTGGTTTTTATCATCCTGAATTAAAATATTTCCTTTTATCAATAGTGCAATATATAAACAATGTTTTGTGAGTAGAATAAAATTTCCAATGGTAAACTTAACTGCTTTTTCGACTTTATTTTACCAGCTAACTAAAAATAGGAAAGCCTTCACCCCTTCCACTAAATTTAGTTAGTATTAAGATTCTTTTACAGGGAGTGCAGTGGAGCTGACGCTGAAATCATTAAGTATTTGATTATATAATCGCTAGTCTCACTGAACTAATCAATTCCCTAAAAAACACGCTCAGAGCGTCATTGCGCGAAAGTGGTAGGGAGATACGACCTAGAACAAACAGACACCACGCAGAATGTTAGAGGGTCACAAGTGTCTAACTTAGGGCGTGTAATGCGACACGTGCAGTTCAACCCCTAGACGAGTTAGAGCCAAGACATCTCCATGAAGGGGAACCGCATGTGAGCCCGAACGTCTTTGGGATGTTAGCTCGCAGGTTCGACATCATTGCCTCATCCACCCTACAGTCCAGACCTGGCGCCCTCGGACCTCCATCCGTTTGGGCCGTTTAAAGATTCTCAGCAGGGAACACGCTTTGAAGATAACGAGAGTGTCAGTCATGGAGTGAAAACATGGCTACGTCCACAAGACAAGAGCTTTTACCAGCAGGAAATATATCCTCTTCCATAACGTTGGCATACGGCCATAGAACGTGATGGAGACTACTTAGAAAAATAGGACATGGACATGACATGTTCATGGATATTGTTGCCAAATTCTGACTCTTAATAACAAGTATATTATGGGAAAAATGGTTCAAATGGCTCTGAGCCCTATGGGACTCAACTGCTGTGGTTATCAGTCCCCTAGAACTTAGAACTACTTAAACCTAACTAACCTAAGGACATCACACACATCCATGCCCGAGGCAGGATTCGAACCTGCGACCGTAGCAGTCGCACGGTTCCGGACTGCGCGCCTAGAACCGCGAGACCACCGCGGCCGGCTTCTAAGTTTTCTGCCAATGAAACGCAGTAATTGGTTCGCCTTGCCCACAACATTTTCGATGTGTTCTTTAGAAATTAAGTTGTTCCTAATTGTAGTTCCTAGGTGTGTAGTTGAATTTACGTCCTTTAGACCTGATTGATTTATCATGTAACCAAAGTTTAACTGATTCCTTTTAGCATTCACATGGATGACTTCATATTTTTCATTTTTAGGGTCAATCGCCAATTTTCGTACTATACAGTATTTTATCTAAACCGCCTTTCAATTTATTTTGATCTTCTGATGACTTTCCACGACGATAAACGACAGCGTCACCTGAAAATAGCACCAGACGGCTGCTCAGATTGTCACCTAAATAGTTTATAAAGATTTTTGTTTATAGTTCGTTGGTCTGGAGGTCCTTACCAGGTGCAGCTAATAAAGAGGTAGAGAAGATACAAGGAAGAATGCCGCCTTGCGTCACGAGCTCGTTTATTGAGTACGAGAGCGCCACGGAATTGCTCTTCAAACTGCACTGGAAGTCTACACTAACACCAATATGTCTTATGGAGAAGTTACCATTAAAATTCCGAGAGCACACCAGTCCGCAGCTCGTGGTCGTGCGGTAGCGTTCTCGCTTCCCGCGCCCGGGTTCCTGGGTCCGATTCCCGGCGGGGTCAGGGGTTTTCTCTGCCTCGTGATGACTGGGTGTTGTGTGACGTCCTTATGTTAGTTAGGTTTAAGTAGTTCTAAGTTCTAGGGGACTGATGACCATAGATGTTAAGTCCCATAGTTCTCAGAGCCATTTTTGAACCGAGAGCACACCTCTCAGCGTAAGTGTAAGGAAAATGTAACCCCCCTAATAAGTCATTAAATGATTTTCTTCATCGAATGTTTACTGAACAAGAATTTTAAATTAAGCTGTGATTTCAAAATTTGGCAGGTACCTATCATTAGTGAGAAAATTAAGCGATGCACCTCGTTCTACTGTGTCCGTCAGTCACGTACTGTACCAGAACTGAACTGCTGGTCATTAAAACTGCTACACCAGGAAGAATCGCAAACAACGAATTTCTTGACTTATTCTGCATGTAGAGTATATGTTTTGCATTCAAGGCGTCTTACAGCCTTCATACGGTGAGGTGACAAAAGTCATGGGATACATCCGAATATTGTGTCGGAAATCCTTTTGCCGGTCGTAGTGTCGCAGCTCGACGTGGCATGCACTCAATAAGCCGTTGGAAGTCCGCTGCAGATATACTAGACTATGCTGTCTTATAGTCGTCCACACTTGGGAAAGTTTTGCCGGTGCAGGATGTTGTAGACGATCTAACCTCCCGATAATGCCCCATAAATGTTCAATCGGATTTATGGCGTGCGAGCTGGATGTCCAAATCATTCGCTAGAACTGTCCGCAATGTTCTTCAAACCAGTAGCAAACAACTATGGCCCGGTGACACGACATTGTTGTTTGGGAACATAAAGTAGATGAATGGCCGGTAATGGTTCCAGGCAGCATCAGCATGCCCAGTCAAGGATCGATTCAGTTGGACCACACTACCAAGACCATTCCACGTAAATACAGCCCACACCATAATGGACCTACCACCAGCTTGCACAGTGCCATCTCGACAAATGAGGTCCATGCCTTCTTGGAGTCTGCGCCACTTTTGAAACCCTACCAACAGCTTTTACTAACTGCAATCGGGACTCGTCTGACTAGGCCATAGTACCCAGTCATCTATGGTCCAAACGATAGGGTCACGAACATTAAGGAGGTGCTGCAGGCGATGTCGTGCTGTTAGCAAAGGCATTCGCGTCGGTCGTCTGCAGCCATAGACTGTTAACACCAAATTTCACAGCACTGTCCTAAAGGATACGTTCGTCGTACGTCCCACATTGATTTCTCTGGTCATTTCACGCAGTGTTGCTCGTCTGTTAGCACTAGTAACTGTATGCAAACGCTGCTACACCCGGTCGTTAAGTGAAGGCAATCGGCCACTGCTTTGGCCGTGATGAAAGGCAATGACTGAAATGTGGTGATCTCGGCACGCTCTTGACTCTAGGGATCTCGGAATTTCCAATTCCCTAACGATTTCTGAAATTGAATGTCCCATGCGTCTAGCTTAAATTGCCATTCCGCCTTCAAAGTCTGACAATTCCCGTCGTGCGGCCAAAATAGCATCTGAGACCTCTTCACATGAATCACACGAGTAGTAGTGACAGCTACACCAATGGACTGCTCTCTAACATCTCGTGTATGCGAAGCTATCGCCATCTGTATATGTACATATCCATACCCCATGACTTTTGTCACCTCAGTGTATAGTTGATATACGTTTATGATGAGCATTTGCTTAATACGGGTGCGAAAAATTAAAACATTTTAAAAGCAAGTAGCCTTGTATTTACAGACAAATAAAAAATGTCGATTGTCAACTGTACAGTACATTACGCCCACTGCAGTACAACAAACTCAGTATTATAGAGAAATATTGATAGACTCTAATTGCCCGATAGCCGGCCGCTGTGGACGAGCGGTTCTAGGCGCTTCAGTCCGGAACGGCGCGACTGCTACGGTCGCAGGTTCGAATCCTGATTCGGGCATGGATGTGTGCGATGTCCTTAGGTTTAAGTAGTTCTATGTCTACGGGACTGATGACCTCAGATGTTAAGTCCCATAGTGCTTAAAGCCAATTGAACTATTTTTTTGTAATCACCCGATAGTTTACAATTTCAGTGCGTGCTGGGTCCTCACAAATCGTAGTAAGACTAAGATGAATAATTCATATAACCCAGTGTCAAGCCAATCTGTCAATAATCAGTAGTACAGCAACCCAAAATGTAGTCATTCCTTCCGCTGATTTCATGCGATTTTTTACAACCATCGTCCGCAGCACTCTACTTTCCCTGTCCGTCAGTGTGTGAGAACTATCTGGTTTAGCTGCCGTTGTTCCTTTGCGTTCCCACTTCTCATTCGCATCTCTAACAGTCGATCCGTGCTCCTTTAGAAAGGCTGAAGTACCCTTGATGGATTTGTTACTCAGGTGACATCCGACGAGTAGTACGCGTTCGACGTCACTGAGCTCTCCAGACCAACCCATACAACCGTTGCTGCTTCTCTGCTGACTGCACAGTACTCTCCTCCTCCTTTTATTGTGGTGGGTTTGTCTCCCCCGCATCTACTGACGAATTCTGTATTACTTATGGACGACTTGTTAATAAGCTTTCGTGATGCAGAGAGAAAACTGAAAGAGTTGAAAAGAAATAAGTCGCCTCGACCTGATGGAATCCTAAATCGGTTTTCCAAAGAGTACCCTACGGTTACTTAGATTGTATTTATCGCAAATCTCTCGCCCAGCGCAAAGTCGCAAGGTACTGAAAAGAAAAGAGACACAGGTGACCTATGTACACTACTGGCCATTAAAATTGCTACACCAAGAAGAAACGCAGCTAATAAACGGGTATTAACTGGACAAATATATTATACAAGAACTGACATGTGATTACATTTTCACGCAATTTGGGTGCATAGATCCTGAGAAATCAGTACCCAGAACAACCATCTCTTGCCGTAATAACGGCCTTGATACGCCTGGGCATTGAGTCAAACAGAGCTTGGATGGCGTGTAAAGGTACAGCTGCCCATGCAGCTTCAACACGATACCGCAATTCATCAAGAGAAGTCACTGGCGTATTGTGACGATCCAGTTGCTCGGCCACCATTGACCAGACGTTTTCAGTTGGTGAGAGATATGGAGAATGTGCTGGCCAGGGCAGCAGTCGAACATTTTCTGTGGCCAGAAAGACCCGTACAGGACCTGAAACTGGTGGTCGTGCATTACCCTGCTGAAATGTAGGATCCCGCAGGGATCGAATGAAGGGTAGAGCTATGGGTCGTAACATATCTTAAATGTAACGTTCACTGTTCAAAGTGCCGTCAATGCGAATAAGAGGTGACCGAGACGTGTAACCAATGGCACCGCATACCATCACGCCGGGTGATACACCAGTATGGCGATGACGAATACACGCTTCCGATGTGCATTCACCGCGATGTCGCCAAACACGGATGCGACCATCATGATGCTGTAAACAGAACCTGGATTCATCCGAAAAAATGACGGTTTGCCATTCGTGCACCCAGGTTCGCCGTTGAGTACACCATCGCAGGCGCTCCTGTCTGTGAAGCACCGTCAAGGATAACCGCAGCCATGGTCTCCGAGCTGATAGTTCATGCTGCTGCAAACGTCGTCGAACTGTTCGTGCAGATGGTTGTTGTCTTGCAAACGTCCCCATCTGTTGACTCAGGGATCGAGACGTGGCTGCACGATCCGTTACAGCCATGAGGATAAGATACCTGTCATCTCGACTGCTAGTGATACGAGGCCGTTGGGATCCAGCACGGCGTTCCGTATTACCCTCCCGAACCCACCGATTCCATATTCTGCCAACAGTCATTGAATCAACGCTAGCAGCAATGTCGCGATACGATAAACCACAATCGCGATAGGCTACAATACGACCTTTATCAAAGTCGGAAACGTTATGGTACGCATTTCTCCTCCTTACACGAGGCATCACAACAACGTTTCACCAGGCAATGCCGGTCAACTGCTGTTTGTATATGAGAAATCGGTTGGAAACTTTAGTCATGTCAGCACGTTGTAAGTGTCGCCACCGGCGCCAAAATGCTCTGAAAAGCTGATCATTTGCATATCAAAGCATCTTCTTCCTGTCGGTTAAATGTCGCGTCTGTAGCACGTCACCTTCGTGGTGTGGCAATTTTAATGGCCAGTAGTGTATATAAGAAGCATGAAGGAATGGGTCCGCAAAAATACAGATCAATATCCCTAACATCAGTTTGTTATATAACCCTTGAACATATTCTCAAATCGAATATAATAAATTGTCTTGAGACCGAGAAGGTTATGGCGACGAATCAGCATGGTTTGTTTGCTGATGATGCTGTGGTGTACAGGGAAGTGAGTGCAGGAGGATACAAAATCGCTTGGGTAAAATTTCCAGTCGCTGTGATGAATGATAGTTATGTAGAAAAATATAAGTTAATGCAGATGAGTGAGAAAAGCAAATCCTTAATGTTCGTATACAGAATTAGTAATGTTATGCTTGACACACTCATTTCGTTTAAATATCTGGGCATAACGTTGCAAAGCGATATGAAATGGTATGAGCATGTGATGATTGTGGTAGGGAAGGTGAACGGTCGACATTGGTTTATTGGGAGAATTTTGGGAAAGAGTGGTTCATCTGTAAAGGAGACCGCGTACAGGACGCTAGTGCCTCCTTTTCGTGACTACTGATCGAGTGTCTGGGTTCCATGTGAAGTCGGATTAAAGGAAGACATCAAAGCAAATCCTTGGAGTGAATGCGACGTTCATTTCGAAAAATTTGGAAAACCAGCATCTGAAGGTGACTGCAGAACGATTCTACTGCCACCGACATACAATTCGCGTAAGGACCACGAAGATAAGATACGAGAAATTAGGGCTCATACGGAACGATATAGACAATCGTTTTCGCTGCGCTCTATTCGCTAGTAGAGCAGGAAAGGACATGACAAGTTGTGGGACAGGATACCCGTCGCCACGCTTGCGGAGTATGTATGTAGATGTAGACATTTAGTTTTGTAAACGCTCGTCACCAGTTTTGTAAAGGCCTCGCCGCTGCTGCTGTGGCGGCCGAGTTGCCACTGTTGTTACTGTAGGACGAGTTCGTGAGTTCGTGAAACGGTTTCTGGAGCAGTACACCGCTAAGACAATTTCCCCCTGCCACTACTACACAGCTATTCCCATGGGTCAGGTAACAGGATAGGAGAACGAAGGTTCTACAACACTAAAACAAATTAGTAATAAAATCACACAAATGACTTGTTGAATAATGGAGTCTGCAACGCTGCTTGTAATATAACACAAAAAAGGCCCCCAACGGTTAAGTGCAAATAATCGTAGGTAAACTTCACAGTACATAGCAAATGCAGTTTACAACAACTGTCTGTTCACTTCTGAGAGTTCATTAAATGACGTTCCCTTTTAAGTCAGCCCTGGACGATGATCTCTAACCAAGTGGGCGAGAGCTGCTCTATCTTCCGAGTAGGCTTCTGTACGTTGTCGGCCAGCCATTGGCAAATTGTACTTCGCCGGCAACTGGCCGAGGCGAAGTCGATATCTTCATCCTCAGCGCCGCCCGTGGCGCTGGTGGAACTGGCTCAAGTGGCGAGTCCCTATGGCACTGGCACCAGCTCTCATCTTCGCGCCTGTGGTGCTTCTGCCCTGGGCGTGTCTTCTTCCGGCGACGTAGCACAAGAGGATCTGCGTGTACTTTTGATCAAAGAACGTACACGGGTAACGGCGTGCTCAGACCCCCCGTACCTCGCCTGTTGAGAGAGTGGCGTGTGGAGTAACAGCGCAGTGGAGGGCGTGCGGGCCCGCACGCGTGCCAGGCCCTGCAGCGGTGATGAGCTGGTCCGGACTGCGCCGCGTCTTCCGGACGATTTCCGCTGCGGGAGGATTTGGCGGCTGCCGGCACCGCAGCCAGAGGGAACACGTGCCATTTCCCGCAGCGCCGCCGCCGTGATGAGGCCTACCCTCGGCTGCGCGGCTCAAAATAACGCCAGATCGATGGCGGCAGAGCCGGCTCAGGCGTGCGGGGCCGCATCAGCCATCAGGCGTGCGGGCCCGCTATCCGCCGCGCGCTATTTACGCGTAATGGAGGACGATCCGCCGTAAAGCGTCCCGTTTCTTTCCCAAATCGCCCTCACAATTGCTCGGCATCTGAGAGCGCGCCGGAATGCAAACACGGCCTTCGGGCAACCTGAGCGCGTATTGGAAGCGCGGCAGCAGGCAGCGGAACGGCACCTACCTGCCCCCGCACACTCGCCACTGGAGTAGCTCGGGGAACGCGCAGTTATCCTGTAACCCGCGCAGTATCGAACATCTTGTCTCGGAAGGTACCAGCATACACGCATTGTAGTAAATGCATAACACAAACGCTGGCTTTGCAATTGATTTACCTACCGGTTTTCGTCCAGAACCATTTCACGGGCCCACCACTGTGGCCACGCGGTTCTAGGCGCTGCAGTCCGGAACCGCGCGACTGATACGGTCTCAGGTTCGAATCCTGCCTTGGGCATGGATGTGTGTGATGTCCTTAGGTTAGTTAGGTTTAAGTAGTTCTAAGTTCTAGGGGACGGATGACCTCAGATGTTAAGTCCCATAGTGCTCAGAGCCATTTTAACCATTTGAACCATGTTCACGGTACTGTACAATAACATAACATAGATTGCAGCAAGCTGCAGACAATAATATGACCTCAAGATGGAGTAGCCCGTGCAATAGTGCAAAGCCACTGTGGCAGGGAAGCGTTACGGTTAGTGCATTTGCCTAGAGGACAGGAGACTTGGTTTCGAATTCTGTCCATGCTACAAATTTTCATTCGTCGCTTCACTCTGCGTATATATATATCGTACCTGTTGTTGTTGTGCTCTTCAGTCCTGACACTGGTTTGATGCAGCTCCCCATGATACTCTACCCTGTCCAAGCTTCTTCATCTCCCAGTACCTACTACAACCTACATCCTTCTGAATCTGCTTATTGTATTAATCTCTTGGTCTCCCTCTACGATTTTTACCCTCCATGCTGCCCTCCAATACTAATTTGGTGATCCCTTGATCCCTCAGAACATGTCCTACCAATCGATCCCTTCTTCTAGTCAAGTTGTGCCACAAACGTCTCTTCTCCCCACTCTTATTCAATACCTCCTTATTAGTTATGTGATCTACCCATCTAATCATCAGCATTCTTCTGTAATACCACATTTCGAAAGCTTCTATTCTCTTCTTGTCCAAAGTATTTGTCGTCCATGTTTCACTTCCATACTTGGCTACACTCCATACAAATACTTTCAGAAATGACTTCCTGACACTTAAAGCTATACTCGATGTTAACAAATTTCTCTTCTTCAGAAACGCTTCCCTTGCCATTGCCAGTATACATTTTATATCCTCTCTACTTCGACTATCATCAGTTATTTTGCTCCCCAAATAGCAAAACTCCTTTACTACTTTAAGTATCTCATTTCCTAATCTAATACTCTCAGCATCTCCCGACTTAATTCTACTACATTCCATTATCCTCGTTTTGCTTTTGTTGATGTACATCTTATATCCCCCTTTCAAGACGCTATCCATTCCGTTCAACTGCTCTTCCAAGTCCTTTGCTGTCTCTGACAGAATTACAATGTCATCGGCGAAACTCAAAGTTTTTATTTCTTCTCCATGGATTTTAATACCTACTCCGAATTTTTCTTTTCTTTCCTTCACTGCTTGCTCAATATACAGCTTGAATAACATCGGGGAGAGGCTACAACCCTGTCTCACTCCCTTCCCAACCACTGCTTCCCTTTCGTGCCCCTCGACTCTTATAACTGCCATCTGGTTTCTGTACAAATTGTGAATAGCGTTTCGTTCCCTGTATTTTACCCCTGCCACCTTCAGAATTTGAAAGAGAGTATTCCAATCAACATTGTCAAAAGCTTTCTCTAAGTCTACAAATGCTAGAAACGTAGGTTTCTCTTTCCTTAATCTTTCTTCTAAGATAAGTCGTAGGGTCAGTATTGCCTCGCGTGTTCCAACATTTCTACGGAACCCAAATGATCTTCCGCGAGGTTGGCTTCTATCAGTTTTTCCATTCGTCTGTAAAGAATTCGCGTTAGTATTTTGCAACTGTGACTTATTAAACTGATAGTTCGGTAATTTTCACATCTGTCAACACCTGCTTTCTATGGGATTGGAATTATTATATTCTTCTTGAAGTCTGAGGGTATTTCGCTTGTCTCATACATCTTGCTCACCAGATGGTAGAGTTTTGTCAGGACTGGCTCTCCCAAGGCTGTCAGTAGCTCTAATGGAATGTTGTCTACTCCGGGGGCCTTGTTTCGACTCAGGTCTTTCAGTGCTCTGTCAAACTCGTCACGTAGTATAATATCTCCTATTTCATCTTCATCTACATCCTCTTCCATTTCCATAATATTGTCCTCAAGTACATCGCCCTTGTATAGACCCTCTATATACTCCTTCCACCTTTCTGCTTTCCCTTCTTTGCTTAGAACTGGGGTTCCATCTGAGCTCTTGATATTCATGCAAGTGGTTCTTCTTTCTCCAAAGGTCTCTTTAATTTTCCTGTAGGCAGTATCTATCTTACCGCTAGTGAGTTAAGCCTCTACATCCTTACATTTGTTCTCTAGACGTGCCTGCTTAGCCATTTTGCACTTCCTGTCGATATCATTTTTGAGACGTTTGTATTCCTTTTTGCCTGCTTCATTTACTGCATTTTTATATTTTCTCCTTTCATCAATCAAATTCAATATTTCTTCTGTTACCCAAGGGTTCCTACCAGCCCTCGTCTTTTTACCTATTTGATCCTCCGCTGCCTTCACTATTTCATCCCTCAAAGCTACCCATTCCTCTTCTACTGTATTTCTTACCCCCATTCCTGTCAATTGTTCCCTTATGCTCTCCCTGAAACTGTGTACAACCTCTTGTAAGAAGCATTAAATTGTGTGATTAACGGGTCTGTTGGTCCTCTTGTCAGGGTAAGAACACAATTTTAAGCCGAGAAATAATTATACAACCAGGACTTTTCTTCACATTGTTGTCATGTTTTTTTCGATTCAGTATTAATATTTCCTACAATAGATTCGAGTCTTCTTAACTACATTAGATCAGTCGATACAAACACAGTAGCAACTTCTTTGATTTTCCAATATGACAATTTTAAGTCTGTTAGAGTCCGTTTTGCTTTCGACCAATGGGATTCGTCCGCAGGTCTTGGGCCATGTGGTTCTGCTCGTTTGAAAGGAATATGCAATTACATTACTTTCACTGTTTCTGTTCTGGCTCTTTGCGTTGCAGTCTAGGAGGGTCTGTGCCGTTTTCTGCTGTTGAATGGAAGTCTGCCTCGTCTGGTGGATGTCCATGCTGTTAATTATGCAGACACTACAATTCATGAGAAATCAGGTGAGATCATTACAGTTTCTTTGCTATGATGAAAGGTAGTTTTCATGGCGAAGTCAGTATGGCACAGTTTAGTCAAGGTCATTCCGTCTGTAAGTATCAGGGCATGTGCTTGCGTACAGTGGATTAGGAACTCACAGGTTCTTAATACTTAACTGTCTCGAACTGGTTATTGCATAGCATATACATTGTTTCGTTTCGTGATATTGTAAATCCAGAGACGTTTCGTTCTTCTGAAGTGCAGAGATTAGTTTTTCAATCAGTTAGAATTGCGAGGGGTGTTCAATAAGTATTGCAAAATATATTTTTCTTGGACAATTTAGGTTGAAAAAATGCGGTATTTGTTATCGGACATCGTGGAATATTCTCGCTTCGTTCCTTACAGTTTCATGAAGTTCCAATGGGTGACGGTACTATACGTACACTTCGATCTGGCATCTGTTACGGTGATGCATTCCAATCAGACAGGCATCACTGACGTTGTTTTGGCATAAAACAAGAACATCGCAGATAGTCATAGGCTGTAGCAGAATGTCTACGAAAACCTGGCAGTGAACAAAAGCACGGTGACTCGTCGGGCGAGGCGTCTGTCATTATCGCAACAACCTGTCCGATCTCCGCCGGCCGGAGTGGTCGAGCGGTTCTAGGCGCTACAGTCTGGAACCGCGCGACCGCTACGGTCGCAGGTTCGAATCCTGCCTCGGGCATGGATGTGTGTGATGTCCTTACGTTAGTTAGGTTTAAGTAGTTCTAAATTCTAGGGGACTGATGACCTCAGAAGTTAAGTTCCATAGTGTTCAGAGCCATTTGAACCATTTGTCCGATATCCCGCGCGCTGGCCGCCCGCACACAGCTGTGACTCCTGCACTGCTGGGACGTGCTGATAGTCTCAGAATCCGAACGAGCTTTTCCTTTTCCAGGATAACTCAAGGCCTCGCAAAAGTCTGCACAAGCGAGAGGACCTCACAAAACTTAATTGGACTGTACTTCCCCTCTCACGCAGGAGCCTGGATCTGGATCTCGCACCTTTCGATTTCCGTCTGTTGGTCCCAATGAAGGATGCACTCCACAGGAAGCACTGTGTGGGTGATGGGGAGGTCACTGATGAAGCAGGACGTTGATTGCGACGTCGACCAGCAGAGCGGTACCATGCGGGCATACAAGCCTCCAAGTAGGTGACCTACGGCTTTCGCATTGAACGGAGAGTATGCTTAAAAAATAGGGTCTTGTAGCCAGAAAAGTATGGAATAATATGGTGTGCTGTAAATCTGAATAAAACCAACCCGCTTTCAGTAAAAAATGTGTTGCATTACTTATTGCACACCACTCGTGTATGTTACGAAGACGATGTTTCATCTGATTGTAAATTTAAATCTTGGAATTGAAGGTTGAAATATCCGTATGGGGCTATAAAGTTATCTTCCTGTATTTAATGACAAAATACCCCTTGTTTAATCCTTTCTCTCTGTTTCGTTTTGCCAGAAACATTTTTATTCTTTGCATTCAGTCACTGGAGTGTGCCGTGTTGCTAGGGCGCCACTTTGTTATTTACCTGAGCTAACTACACGACTTGCGTGCTCTGTGATGGCTAGGCAATCACCTATTGAGCTGCCAGAAAGCAGTATCAATACTAAATCCTCCTCCTCTGCACGCCATTGATTTCAAGTGCTGATAACTGTAGGTGAAAGAGTGCTGCTGCTTACGAAATTTATGCTACGCAATCTTACTCCATATCACGATGTTATGTAAGAAGGCGTGTCAGGTTTGAAGTGGTGACTCTGTTAATTAACATTTTTTTTTTTTTTTTTTTTTTTTTTGCAAATCAAATCTATGTTCGCACAAAAGAGTAGACAGCCTAATAAAACAGATGGAGGCTACAAGCGAAAGTCTAACGTACGTTTAACCCTGTGGTACAGTCAATCACTGAAGTGAACAGCTGTTAATGTCGCTTCTTTGGCGTTTTTAACCAGTCATGAGGCTGCAAAAGCACGCAGTCCACTCCAGTCCGATGTCCCCTCCTGGTTCTGTGCCCTGTGCTCATTTACAGCCTCAGGAATGATTAAAAACTACAAAGAAACGACGCTAAAAGCTGTCCACTGCAGTGGACAACTGCACCACAGGATAACAAGCGGACATACATGTCCTCCCAGTAACGTGGCGTACGGCTTTAGCACTGAACGAAGATTTTTTTAAAAAAGTTGTGGTTTGTAGCCAAAAGTTTGCGGAATAGTATGATGCATTGGAAATCTGAATAAAACCAACCAGTTTTCAGAGAAAAAAAAACTGTTCCTTTACTTATTGAACACTCCTCGTATATGTTACGAAGACGATGTTTCTTCTGCTGGGTGTTTTGACTGCATGACTCAGTTTGTGCGAAATTTCTTCATAGCGCTGCACGCTATTGCGGGTTCACGCTGGAGGAACCTTACCAGAACTTTTGTAAAAATTGTTCAAATAGCTCTAAGCACTATGGGACTTAACATCTGAGGTCATTGTTCCCTAGACGTAGAACTATCTAAACCTAACTAACCTAAGGACATCACACAGATCCATGCCCGAAGCAGGTGTCGAACCTGCGACCGTAGCAGCAGCGCGGTTCCGCACTGAAGCGTCTAGAACCGTTCGACCAAAGCGGCTGGAGGAACTTTGGTACATAGCGCTGAATTTCTTTCGTGTCCTGTGCAGGTAGGTAGGATGTTTCCACTGTTGGCTTTGTCGTTTGCTTTCTAGCTCTAAATCATGGTGACCTGAAAAAAGACATACGTAGACGTCGGTTTCAGTCAGATGAGGAATGTAAGAGTGGATGCGGTTGTGGCTTCGTGAGCGGCCGACCGCATTCTGCGAAAGAGGAAATAATCGCCTCGTCGTCCTGTGGGGTAAATGTCTTCACCCGCGTGGTAACTACTTTTGAATGGAACTATTCCATGGCCCCGTTGTGGCGAACGTTCTGTTTTCATTTGACTGCCCCTCGTACGAATATGTTCCATTGAAAAAACAGTATCACGAAGGACTAATCTGAATGCGCCGAAAATTAATAGATGTGATACAGTAAGTATACAGACAAACGTATATAGATATGAGTACAGTTTCAGAAATATTGGATGATTCATTCAAGGGAAGAAGAGCTTCACAAATTGAGCAGGTCAGTAACGCGTTGGTTCATCTCTGGCCTGTATGCAAGCAGTTTTTCGGCTTGGCATTGATACAATTGTTGGATTTCCCCCTGAGAGATATCGTGCCAAATTCTGCCGAATTGGCGTGTTAGATCGTCAAAATACCAAACTGGTTGGAGGGACCTGCCCATAATGTTCCAGCCGTTCTCTGTGGGTGAGATTTGGTGAGAGATCCGGTGACTTTGCCGGTCAAGGTAGGATTTGGCAAGCACGAACAGAAGCAGCAGAAACTCTGGCAGTGTGCGGGCGGGCATTATCTTGCTGATATGTAAGTCCAAGGTAGCTGGCCATGAAAGGCATCAAAACGGGGACTGGAAAATTGTCGTCGTACCGCTGTAATGTAAGGGTGCCGCGGATGATAACCAAAGGTGTTCTACTGAAGAAGTGGAACCCACAGTGTCACTCCTGGTTGTCGAACAGCATGACTGGAGCAACAGTCAGGTTGGTACCCCATCGCTGTTTCGGGCGTATCCGTCAAGTCTTCGGCCTGGAATCTCATTAAATGGATTATAACTGCCTTCAGTGATGAGTCCGGCATCGAACTGAGGTCCGATGACCAGCGAAGACGTGTCTAGAAACGTCGCAGATAACGGTGGGATACAATTCTGATTGTCGCCCGCCGTACGGCAGAACAGTCGGGAGCGATTGTCTGGGGTGCAATTGCTTTTCATAGCAGGAACCGTGTGGAGAATATTTGAATGACTGGAAGATGATAATTTTGCTAATTCACACGCAGTGACAGCTTTTCTTTTTACTTAATCGTTAGTAACATTTTACTAGAAAGATAATTATATTTTACTTGTTGTAAGTTTCTCTTTGAAAATGAATTTCAAACACTGTAGAAATGACAAGAGGTTTGGAAGATAAATGCTTATTTAAGGCCGCAAGAACACTTTAAATTATTATCCGTTGCGTATTATGGATGATTTTTGTGTTAGACCTCTTCTCAATGGACGGTTCACTCGAACCAGAACTGTAAGAAACAGGTTTGCGAACTTAGTGCTCGGTAAGGGGTGGATGGCACAGTTATCATTTAAAACCAATGTTTCCTTCTATTATCTAGCGGAATCGCCGCAATATTTAATTTTTTGGGCACTGAGATACCAACAAATAGTAACAAGATGAGGCAATGCACGCACTGAGTGATGCAAGCACAGCGAAAACTGAATAGAACGACGCATTTAATTTGCCAAAGTAAAAACTGACCGCACTAGTTGCTAGGACTCACTGCCGAGTGCGGCGCCAGTGGCCGGCCGGCGCGGCTGCGGGAATCCCCGCCGATGCGCTGCCCGCCGGCATCGGCAGCGCGGAGCGATCCGCCTAAGCCCGCCGTTTGCGCGGGGGATCCCCGCGCCACTGCAGCTGCCAACCGGCGGACGTCCCGCACTGAAAAGCTGAGCCGACAATCCAGCCGTGACGCCGGCCCGCCGGAGCCGCGATTAATTTCAAATGGAGGATCGCTGCGCGGCGCGTAATCATCCAGACTGCCTAATGTGATCATCTTGCTGCATATATTCCGTGCCTGCGTCAAAAGCGCCGCACGTCCGATCCGTCTGTCTTGCGGGATAAGTGAACATCGTGATTACTAATTCACGGGCCAATATCGCAAATTAACGAAAGAGAGTGATCTCAATACCCTAGCGCTTCTCCGGTGATGAATTGCAGATTTGCGCTCTAGGGGGTTTGGCCTGCCATACATCTGAGGCGGTTATATCGTGTGCCTGTCGACAGGTGAGGTCAGTTCATTACGTATTTTGAGTTCAGTTAATATCTTACATGCGTAATAAAACATCAAAATACATCACTGCTAGCGTGTAAGTTGATAAATACACTCCTGGAAAAGGAAAAAAGAACACATTGACACCGGTGTGTCAGACCCACCATACTTGCTCCGGACACTGCGAGAGGACTGTACAAGCAATGATCACACGCACGGCACAGCGGACACACCAGGAACCGCGGTGTTGGCCGTCGAATGGCGCTAGCTGCGCAGCATTTGTGCACCGCCGCCGTCAGTGTCAGCCAGTTTGCCGTGGCATACGGAGCTCCATCGCAGTCTTTAACACTGGTAGCATGCCGCGACAGCGTGGACGTGAACCGTATGTGCAGTTGACGGACTTTGAGCGAGGGCGTATAGTGGGCATGCGGGAGGCCGGGTGGACGTACCGCCGAATTGCTCAACACGTGGGGCGTGAGGTCTCCACAGTACATCGATGTTGTCGCCAGTGGTCGGCGGAAGGTGCACGTGCCCGTCGACCTGGGACCGGACCGCAGCGACGCACGGATGCACGCCAAGACCGTAGGATCCTACGCAGTGCCGTAGGGGACCGCACCGCCACTTCCCAGCAAATTAGGGACACTGTTGCTCCTGGGGTATCGGCGAGGACCATTCGCAACCGTCTCCATGAAGCTGGGCTACGGTCCCGCACACCGTTAGGCCGTCTTCCGCTCACGCCCCAACATCGTGCAGCCCGCCTCCAGTGGTGTCGCGACAGGCGTGAATGGAGGGACGAATGGAGACGTGTCGTCTTCAGCGATGAGAGTCGCTTCTGCCTTGGTGCCAATGATGGTCGTATGCGTGTTTGGCGCCGTGCAGGTGAGCGCCACAATCAGGACTGCATACGACCGAGGCACACAGGGCCAACACCCGGCACCATGGTGTGGGGAGCGATCTCCTACACTGGCCGTACACCACTGGTGATCGTCGAGGGGACACTGAATAGTGCACGGTACATCCAAACCGTCATCGAACCCATCGTTCTACCATTCCTAGACCGGCAAGGGAACGTGCTGTTCCAACAGGACAATGCACGTCCGTATGTATCCCGTGCCACCCAACTTGCTCTAGAAGGTGTAAGTCAACTACCCTGGCCAGCAAGATCTCCGGATCTGTCCCCCATTGAGCATGTTTGGGACTGGATGAAGCGTCGTCTCACGCGGTCTGCACGTCCAGCACGAACGCTGGTCCAACTGAGGCGCCAGGTGGAAATGGCATGGCAAGCCGTTCCACAGGACTACATCCAGCATCTCTACGATCGTCTCCATGGGAGAATAGCAGCCTGCATTGCTGCGAAAGGTGGATATACACTGTACTAGTGCCGACATTGTGCATGCTCTGTTGCCTGTGTCTATGTGCCTGTGGTTCTGTCAGTGTGATCATGTGATGTATCTGACCCCAGGAATGTGTCAATAAAGTTTCCCCTTCCTGGGACAATGAATTCACAGTGTTCTTATTTGAATTTCCAGGAGTGTATTTTTAATTTATATGAATGAGTGGTGTCTGTTCTTTCGGGCATGACAGCGCAGCTGTGATATACACTGACGAGTCAGAACTATTATGACCACTGGTGGTGTTGCGGGCACGTGACGCAGTAGGAAAGAATTTAGGCGGAAGAGAGACAAATAGATGTTCAAACGTTCAAATGTGTCTCAGATCTTATGGGACTTAACTGCTAAGGTCATCAGTCCCTGAGCTTACACACTACTGAACCTAAATTATCCTAAGGACAAACACATACACCCATGCCCGAGAGAGGACTCGAACCTCCGCCGGGATCAGCCGCACAGTCCATGACTGCAGCGCCCTAGACCGCTCGGATAATCCCGCGGGCAGAGACAAATAGACAAATTTAGCGAAGATAAGAGCCGCAAATTCGAAAATCCACTGAAACAAGCGGTTTTGACTAAGGGCACATTGTTATGGCCCTGCGGCTGGAAACGAGAATCTCTGAAACGGTGAAGCTGGTAGCCTGTTGGCGTACTAATGTCGTGAGTAGCTACGAAAAGTGGTTGATGGATGATTGAATAACGCCTAGGCCATAAGGTACTGGACGCCTATGTCTCATCACGAAATGCAGAGGTCGGATGATTCCCCATTGTATGATTCAGGGTAGGCAGCGCTCTGCCGAAGATCTGTCTACAGAGTAGAGTACTGGTGCAGGCACAAATGTTTCGCGGCGCACCGTTCAAAGGACATTGATGATCATGGAGCTCCACATCACACGACCCCTAGAGTTCCTGTGTTGATCCAACGACGTCAGTTGTGAACGCAGTGGGCACAGAATCAGTCAGTTTTCACCGTGGACCAAGAGAAACGTATCGCTGTTGAATAAATTGCGTTTCTTGTTACACCAGATTCATTGCTGGGTCCTTACCAACCGCCACTCTGGCGAAATATCTGAACGAAACATGCACCGCACCACACATGCACGCCGGTGTGGGCAGAATTATGCTGTAGGGTGCACTGAGTTGCGCTTTCATGGAATCGGTGGTGGTAATCGAAGGTATCATGACAGTAGTGAACTGCGTGAACACTTGCATACCTTCATGCTTCAAGTCTCCTCCTACGGCGTGATGTCTTTCTACACGATAACCGTCTGTACTGTAGGGTGAGAATCGTGCTACAGTGGTTTGAGGGGCGATACAGTGAACTCACATTGATATCTTGGCCAGCAGATGTGCCTGATCTGCACCCTTTAGTGAGGCAATATCATCGATTTTGCGGTGCTGTTTTTTTTTCTGTGGAACGGAAAGAAAGACTTTTCTTTACGGAGAAGAGGAAGCCTGGTACTGAGCACTGGACAAAAAGACCAGAAACAGAAGAATACAGCAGCTCCAGTGAATGATATACGATATGACGGTTTTGGTTAGTGCCAGAGTGCGGGCCAAAGGTGAAGATGCAGACTTTGCCCTCACAGACGCACGACTGTAAAATACAGAAAATATGAAAGTGTACTGTGCTT
Source organism: Schistocerca nitens (assembly GCF_023898315.1). Lineage (NCBI taxonomy): Eukaryota > Metazoa > Arthropoda > Insecta > Orthoptera > Acrididae > Schistocerca > Schistocerca nitens. Next base: position 387,600,775 of record NC_064615.1, read on the forward strand.
TTGTTGCAAAAATAGTTCGTTTAAGAGATTTCACATGCAATAGTGCATTTTTTTCAGGCACAGGAACAACATTGTTTTATGTGATTACGGCCAGCCGGTGTGGCCAAGCGGTTCTAGGCGCTTCAGTCTGGAACCGCGCGACCGTTACGGTCGCAGGTTCGAATCCTGCCTCGGGCATGGATGTGTGTGTTGTCCTTAGGTTAGTTATGTTTAAGTAGTTCTAAGTTCTAGGGGACTGATGACCTCAGATGTTAAGTCCCATAGTGCCCAGAGCCATTTGAACCCATTTTATGTGATTACGTAGGCTTTCCCGGCGTAATAAGTCTTAAAAGTCTCTTCGGATTTGCTGCCGGATCTTAGAACCGAGTTCTCGGCGGGACTCATCAGCACAAGCAACATTTCCTGAACATGGTGACCAGTTGGATCGCCGAAATATCGAGTCAAGTTGATTTTAGGATCCGGCAGCAAATCCGAAGAGACTTTCAAAACATTGTTTTAGTTTTATCGTAACACCCATGCGCCATTTCTCGGCAATGATACTTACCGGGAATATACTGTATTTTGAAACAGTGTATGTCAAACTGTTCACAAGATCGAATACATCTAATTAGAGTAGTCCTATAAACTTTCGAGCTTAATTGTACACTGAAGAGCCAAAGGAAGTGACACACATGCCTAATATCGTGTAGGGGCTCGCGAGCTCGCAGAAGTTCAAAATGGCTCTGAGCACTATGGGACTTAACATCTGTGGTCATCAGTCCCCAAGAACTTAGAACTACTTAAACCTAACTAACCTAAGGCCATCACACACATCCATGCCCGAGGCAGGATTCGAACCTGCGACCGTAACGATCACGCGGTTCCAGATTGAAGCGCCTAGAACCGCACGGCCGCACCGGCCGGCCTCGCAGAAGTGCCGCAACATATCGTGACATGGACTCGACTAATGTCTGGTCGTGGACGGAATTGACATAATTAATCCTGCAGGGCTGTCCGTGAATCGGTAGGAGTACGAGGGGGTGAAGTTCTCTTCTGAACAGCACACTGCAAGGCATCCCAGATGTGCTTAATAATGTTCATGCATGGTGCGGAAGTATTTGAACTCAGAATAGTATTCCTGGAGCCACTCTGTAGCAATTCTGGTTGTGTGGGTGTCTCATTGTCCTGCTGGAATTTCCCAAGTCCGTCGGAATTACAGTGGAAATGAATGGATGCAGGTGATCAGACCGGATGCTTACGTACGTGTCACCTGTCAGAGTCGTATCTAGACGTATCAGGGACCCCAGATAACTCCAAGTGTACACGCCCCGCACCATTACAGAACCTCCACTAGCTTGAACAATCTCCCGCTGACATGCAGGATCCATGGATTCATGAGGTTGTCTCTCTACCCGTACACGTCCATACACTCGAAACAATCTGAAACGATACTCTTCCGATCAGGCAACACGTTTCCCGTCATTAGCATTCCAATGTTGGTGTTGACGAGGCCAGGCGAAGCATGAAACTGTTCGGACATGTCCGAAAGAAAAAATACCATCTTCATATAGTTAAGGCTAACCGGCCACTGACCTTCTTCTGTGCGGGATGCACACGCATTGCCCGAAATCTTACCGTACTCGGTAAGATTGTCTGCAGCGAGTAAAGAGTGTAAAGGGCAGGGGCACTACGAAATTAGTGTGTGGACATTACGTTGGGAGTGTGGGTCTCATGGGGAGCGTGCAAGGGATAAATCCCTGCAGTCGCACTATCCTCTGCGCCCTCGGTGGCTCAGATAGGTAGAGCGTCAGCCATGTAAGCAGGAGCTCCCGGGTTAGAGTCGGGGCACACATTTTCAACTGTTCCCGTTGATGTATATCAACTCCTGTCGACAGCTTAGAGCCTTGATTTAACTATCATTTTATAAAGCTTTGTGTCGTGCAGTCATCAAGGGTACACGAGTGGGCCTTCAGCTCCGAAAGCTCATATCGATTATGTGTCGTTGAATGGTTCGCACCCTGACACTTTTTGATAGTTCAGCACTGAAATCTGCATTAATCTGCGGAAGTGTTGCACTTCTGTGGCGTTGAATGATTGTCTTCCGTCTTTGTTGGTCCTGTTCTTGCAGTATCTTTTTATGGCCGCAGCGCTGTCGGAGATACGATGTTTAACCGAATTCCTGATATTCACGATACATTCGTTAATCTCATCGTACGGGAAAATCCCCACTTGTCGCCACCTGGGGATGCTGTGTCCCGTCGCTTGTGCGCAGACTATAACAGCACGTTCAACCTCACTTAAATCTTGATAACCTGCCGTTTTAGCAGCAGTAACCGATCTAACAACTGGGCCAGACACTTGTTGTATTATACAGGGTGAAAAGTATTTAAGCCGACAAACTCTGGGAGGTTGTAGGGGACATCAAAACAAATATTTTCCCTAATGTCATTTTTTCCCATGAGGATTATTTAAACCGGTAGAGGCCGTATTACGCTCTCAGTTGTTAGAGGCCGTATTACGATCTTCAGTTGTTAGAGGCCGTGTTACGCTCTTCAGGCAACTGCTGTCCACCAGTGTAGTAGTGCATTGTCTCTGTTTACTAATGGAGCGATGCACCTGGAGTGAGTACACTGATATGGTTGGTGCGTACTACGTAGCGCACCACAACGGACGAGCTGGACAGCGGGTTTATCAACCACAATATCCTAATCGCCGTATCCCCCATCATACGACCTTTGCTGCTGTGTACCAACGTCTGCGTGAGACCGGGTCATTTTGCAGGTTACCTGGACAGGGACGCCGTCGCACGGTAAGAAAGCTGCATTTTGAGGAAGCTGTCTTGCAGCATGTGGAGCGAGATCCTCCAATCAGCACTCGGGCAGTTGCACGTAACATGGGGACGAATCAGACGAATGTAAGAACAGTCCTTCGAGAGCAGTTATTACGTCCATTTCACATACAGCGTGTCCACAACCTGGAACCAGTTGATTATCCACCCAGAGCACAGTTTTCGCAGTGGTACCTGGAACAGTGTGAAATGCAACCTACATTTCCATCCTCTGTGTTGTTTACCAATGAAGAAACGTTAGGGGGTGATGGAGTCTTCAACATGCACAATTCGCATGTTTGGAGTGAGGATAACCCACATGCCACAGTTACTAGCGCCCATCAAGTGCGGTTCTTCGTTAATGTTTGGGTCGGTGTTGTTGGGGACTGTTTAATTGGCCGCATCTGCTACCTAGGCCATTAAATGACCGGCACTATTACGATTTTCTCGCCAGAGCATTGCCAGAGTTGCTGGAAGACGTCCCGCTCCGTACAAGACAACGCATGTGGTTCCAACATGACGGGGCGCCGGCACATTTCAGTCGTCGTGTGCGTCGATTTCTGTACCGACGGTTCCCAGAAACGTGGATAGGCAGAGGTGGTCCTGTACCATGGCCTGCTCGATCCCCAGTCCCCTCTGGACATTTTTGTGTAGGGAGAGATGCGCAGCCTTGTTCACGCAACTCCTGTTGCATCAGAATAGGATCTGGTTGCCTGGACAGTAGCAGCAGTAGCAGCAGCAGCAGCAGCAGGAACAATTCAGGATACTCCTGGGGTTTTTGCCTATGTCAGACAGAACATGATCCGACGGTGTAACGTTTGTTTACGTGTCATTGGAGGTATTATTGAAAATCTACTGTAATTAAAACTGGGTTGTGTTGATGTGTTGTCTCTTGGTCATAAAAAATGGGAACGTGTTTGTTGGTTTAATTAATTTCCCGCCAAAGAAATCTTCCTCTACCGGTTTAAATACTACTCATACGGAAAAATGATATTAGGGAAAAATATTAGTTTTGATGTCCCCTGGAACCTTCCAGAGTTTGTCGGTTTAAATACGTTTCACCCTGTATAGGCGTTGTCGACAGCAGCGCCGATTTTTGCCTGTTTTCATGTCTCTGTATTTGAATACGCATGCCTATACCAGTTTCTTTGACGCTTCAGTGCAGTATAGCAGTGCAAGTGGAAGTGATACGAATACAAGAATGAGAAGGTAATAGAGAGTGGGATGGGAGTGGAAATGAGGCGCGTGTAGTGCCGGCATTGTCTGAGCGGTGCGGTCTGAACAGCAGACGGGGTGGGGTGGCTGCGCCGCGCCACGCCAGCGATGCCGGCCGCGATGGCTGTGCGCTATGCCGCGAGGCGAGCCTCGTCCTAATTGTGGAAGGCAGCCCCACAATTACGAGATGCTATCGCTCGCCGCAGGAATGCTAATTGAATATGGCTCGTTAACGGCGCGGGCGCGGGAGCAGGCGGTCGCCTCGGCAGCGGGCCGCGCCGCCCCGGCAGCCGCTGCAAGTTTCTTCCTCTCCCGGCGGCACGCGATCTGTCCGCCCCCGCGCCAACTCCCATCCTTCCTCCAGGTGCCGCTGGCCGCTCGAAAAAAGGCGTGTAGCCGGACCACGCACCACAACCTTCGAGTCGCCGAAGAAGAATTAACAAGTGGTTGTTTTCCTTAAACTCACAGCTAACTGAAAGGGCCGTGGAAGCCTTTGTATGTAGTGTTCAAGAGAACAATCATCAGCATATAGACTAGATTCCCCAATTGCGCGAGTTGAATTTCCTTCATTTAATAGTTTTTTTTGTGGTTTTAGGGCGCACAACTACAGTGGTCATTAGCGCCCAGACTAAGTTATGAATGCACTGCGAGGCACAAGGTTAAAACAGCAACTAAAAAGGACAACACTATAAAAGGCACATTAACAGGCAAAGGATTAAAAGAAAACAGCGTAATCAAATGTCCTTAGACAGGTTTGTCAAGTGCATAAAACGAAGAAAGCGAGCAGCTGCTCCTGGGTCATCCGCTAAAATTGCATCAGAGTACATGGCAGGCCAAGATCACCGCGCAGTGTATTAAAATCCGGACAGGACGTTAAAATGTGGCGGACCGTCAGCAATTATCCACATGGACAGAACGGCGACGGCGCAGCCGTCAGCAGATGGCGGTGGCTGAACCGGCAGTGTCCAATTCGTAACCGGGCCAAAAAATGGTTCAAATGGCTCTGAGCACTATGCGACTTAACTGCAGTGGTCATCAGTCCCCTAGAACTAAGAACTACTTAAACCTAACTAACCTAAGGACATCACACACATCCATGCCCGAGGCAGGATTCGAGCCTGCGACCGTAGCGGTCGCGCGGTTCCAGACGGTAGCACCTAGAACCGCTCGGCCACTCTGGCTGGCCCGGGCCAAAACGACCTCTTCCCGCCGAGAAGGGCGTTAAGAGGTCGTCCAAGCCGTGGGGAGAGGTTTCAAGGCCCGAAGCTTCTTTTCAGTAAGTGTAGACCAATCGGCATGCCACAGCGATAAAATGCGCTGACAAATGACCCTGCTAAAATCAAATGAAGGCACACAACAAGAAGCTGTCCGAGGGTGGAGTTTCGTTCCCAGGGATACCGACATGGCCAGGAACCCACATAAAGGTAACCGGAGAACCGTCGTCCGCCAGCTGCTGAAGCAAGCTTTGGATCCGGTGCACGAATGAGTGAACAGGATACGGAACACTGAGGCTCTGGATGGCGCTCAGGGAATCAGAGCAGATGACATAAGCGGAATGTCGTCGTCGGCGGATGTAAAGAACAGCCTGATAGAGGGTAAATAGCTCAGCTGTGAAGACCGAACAATAACCATAGAGCCGGTATTTCAAACTGTGTGCCCCGACAATAAAAGGACACCCGACACCGTCATTGGTCTTAGAGCCATATGTATAAATGAAGATAGTATTAATGAACTTCGAACGAAGTTCGACAAACCGCGAGCGGTATACCAAATCTGGTATAACCTCCTTTGGGAGCGAGCTGAGGTCAAGGTGAACGCGAACTTGAGCCTGGAGCCAAGGTGGCGTTTGGCTCTCGTGCTGGAATACGTACTTTTATCGGAGCGGCGAAGCATGTACTCCATGTACCATGGCCCTCCTCCTCATTTCAGAGTTAATGCGCCTCGGATTCTTAACAACAGTTAAGCTGTGAAGTTTGTTTCTGTCAGTGCTCACGTAAATTGTTTAGTGGCTCTGTCGATTTCGACTGACTAGTCATTACCAATACTCCGTAAACACTTCTTGGCCAATAGCCGCATCGGGGTTTTGTGGTGGGAGCTTACTGGAAATGACTCCTAGCGGGCTCTTACGCAGTCCATTGCCATGAAGTATTTGTGGGCTATTTATACCGACCAGCCTGTCGAAATCAGCAGATCCATCAAACAAGTTACGTGAACATTGACTGCCGGCCGTTAAAGCCAAGCAGTTCAAGACACTTCAGTTCGGAACCACGCTGCTGCTACGGTCGCAGGTTCGAATCCGGCTTCGGGCATGGATGTGTGTGATGTCCTTAGGTTACTTAGGTTTAAGTAGTTATAAGTCTAGGGGACTGATGACCTCAGATAAGTCCCGTAGTGCTTAGACCCATTTGCACCGTCTGAGCATTGACTGAAATTAACTTTATAGCTGAAAGTAATGGGTTTACGGACAGAGGATCACCAGTGTGAATCGAGAAATACTGACATTTCGTCCGATCCTTAACTAGTTAAACAGCATTCCGGCTGACGCCTTAACACCTGCGGGTGGGCAGCGACCCAGCTGTTGCGCTACTCTGTGGCGGGCGTCCACTTGCGCTGACACAAACAGTTCGCCAGCGTAACTTACAAGGTGAGTTCCTGCGTGCATGGCTCGGCTCTAAGAACTATAGGACTTAACATCTGAGATCATCAGTCCCATAGACTTAGAACTACTTAAACCTAACTAAGGACATCACACACATCCATGCCCGAGGCAGGATTCGAACCTGCGGCCGTAGCAGCATCGCGGTTCCGGACTCAAGCGCCTAGAACCGCTTGGCCACAGTGGCCTGCCCTGCGTGCACGTATTTAGCTCCCACATAAAGACGATTTGTTCCTTTATGTTCCGCATTACCCGGAGAAATTTTCGGAAACACCAAGTGGAGATGGTCTTCTGCCCACTGCCCACCAGCTAAAAGACGGGCATTGCTTGGTAGTGCCGAAGACGACCCCGAATGATGGAATTCCGGGGTCTATAAGATAACCTGTCCATGTGGAAAGACATGTATAGGTCAGATAGCGTGTACAGTCGAAGAACGTTTCCGAAAACACCAACGGCATTCCAGGCTGGAGCAACGTAACAGGTCACCAATCGTGGAACGCTGCCTATCGGAATTACGTGGATTGGGTAAGACCGTATAAAGGTTCTGACACAGACGCTTAACTTCTGCCGCTGAGTCATTAATTAATACATCGATATTCGAGTAAGGAAACCGATGATGAACCGTTATTGTGGCTACAAACTTAGTAAGGCTTGGAAATATAAAATTAGTCTGATTAAGAAGAGGAAGCAGAATCGAAACAACGAACTGTCGTCGGGGCAGGCGGAGGAACAGCAGAGGTATCGCCAGCTGGCGTATTGCGCGCGAAACTAGGATGGAGTAACATGTTGACTGATGCAGTGGGGGAGAAGATTCTGGGAGCAGACGACGGATAGAAGACCAGAGAAGGAGAGACATGGAGGGAGAGAGAGAGAGAGAGAGAGAGAGAGAGAGAGAGAGACGGGGGAGGTGGTGCGGGGTGGGGGGAGCGGGAGTAGGGGAGAGAGAAACGAGCCGTGTCTGACCTGAAGGGGTCAGTTCAACAGCGCACCTGATGATGTGATGATGGCAACGTGGTCGCTTGCCCAAATATTGGGCTCATTAGGCCCAGATGTCTGGTCGCTCACCCGTGAACGATCTCCTCAAAGGTCTGGATGACTGACAAACCTACCCTTGTAAAAAAATGGTTCAAATGGCTCTGAGCACTATGGGACTCAACTGCTGAGGTCGTAAGTCCCCTAGAACTTAGAACTACTTAAACCTAACTAACCTAAGGACAACACACACATCCATGCCCGAGGCAGGATTCGAACCTGCGACCGTAGCGGTCGCGCGGTTCCGGACTGTAGCGCCAGAACCGCTCGGCCACCAGCGGCCGGCTACCCTTGTAACGTTATCCAATAAAACCTAGCTTTGCTGCTGAAACCAAAAGAAAACAACTGCTATTTTACCCAAGTTCGTGCAACTATGCTGTATGGTTAAATGATGATAATAGGGCTATATTCTCGGGTAAAATATTCCGGAGATAAAATAGTCCAACATTCGAATCTCAGGCCGGGTACTGCTTGGGAGGATGTCGTCTTTAGGGAAGTCAAATTTTATTGCTAGGAACATGGAATGTTAGGTTCCTTAATCGGGTAGGTGGGCTAGACACTTTAGATGTAGTTGAGTCAGATGCTTAACGATTTTTGATGTTTTCTATTTCCTCAACGCGGAGGAATAAAGTCTCACAAGAAACAAACATGAAAGCATCTATGCATAACTTGGAGTTTATTTTGGAGAATTGCTACAAGAACTTTCCCCCATACAAATATTAAGAACGACTCACAATGATAAAAATAGGTGGATTATGCCCCTCCAGAACCAAAACGTCTTTCGCTTTCTCCCGGTCACCATACAAACACGGAACTGAGAATTAACCACACGTGGCTTGCTCTTACGTCGCGAGGAGTCCCCAGTGTGTCACTAGGAGGAACACAGTTGAAAATGCGACATATTTTACTCGAGTGTGCTTTAGATGACGAATGAGGATTGATGTGGGTCTCCAATAGGATTTTAAAAGAGTAAACGGACATTTGACTGTAAATTACTATATTTACCTTTTGTACATCTAGATTTCAGCTTTTATGCCATTATCAAGTAAAATTCTAAAGGTTGTTCGACTATCATTAAGTCATATTTGTTAAGGATGTCGAAAGCAGCAAACAAGGCTAACATATGTCTTTAAGACGTAACTCTCAAAGCTTCTTTGACAGTTACATCTTAAAGACATATGTTAGCCTTGTTTACCTGTTTTGGACACCCTTAACAAATATGACTAACTAATGGTCTAACAACTTTTAGCATTGTACTTGATAATGGCATAACACCCAAAATCTGGATAGTACAAAAGATAAATATAATAATACGCAATCAAATGGTGGTTCACTCTTTCAAAATCTCAACGCTCAATGCCCTCGAAAACTTTCTCCCATATGACATGCCTTCACTTTTAACTGATAATGACGCGAGTTTGTTGCATGTTTTAAGGTTTTGTGTGATGTTCGAAATTCTTCCCAAAATACTGCATGAGAGATTTTAATGTGTCACTGAGTGGCTCGGTCACCCATTATTTCTAAGTAGTCACCCAACGATAGTCACCTGGCCCCTTTTTAACCGTATCTGTACTGGTACTTTATGATCGATTTTATGTAGTTATTCAGCTGCGTTCCAAAATGGCTCAAATGGCTCTGAGCACTATGGGACTTAACTTCTGAGGTCATCAGTCCCCTAGAACTTAGAACTACTTAAACCTAACTAACCTAAGGACATCACACACATCCATGCTCGAGGCAGGATTCGAATCTGCGACCGTAGCGGTCGCGCAGTTCCAGACTGTAGCGCCTAGAACCGCTCGGCCACCCCGGCCGGCAGCTGTGTTCCGTCGGAATTTTATTGATGGCTTTTCTGATGCTCACCTTATCTGGGTTGCCTTTCAATTCTTGTGACAGAATGCAGCTTCGTTTAACGATTTATTTTTATGTTTCAATAGATTTCCATCGTGATCAGCTGTACATCACTCACGCAAGGTGCTGATGATCTTGATGTTTATATCCTCCGCCACAAATGATAATAATAATAATAATAATAATAATCACACAGTATCTTGTGCAGAATGACTATAGTGTCAGAAAACTAAATTTAATAGTGTTCTGGTTAGATGTGTTAAAGCCAATTTGCTTATGGGTAACTTGGTTTGCGTAAGAGAACGTCCTCATAACTCATTACCCTTAAGAAAATATAAGAAAACTTCGGAATCTAAATATGACATCGTTCCTATCTCGTTTTATTTCCATGGCCAGTTTACTAGGCGACAGGTTTATGTGTGCAATGTAGGTGAAAGTTTAGAAAAGTCGTTACTTCACTGAAGAGTTATTAACGGTCTGAGTGATTGGGATTATTAATACTCGGAAGTCTGTGCCCGGGAACTGCATTAGGCACAGGTAAGGTCTTTATTAAATTACTAGTTCCCTTATGTGATGGCTGCACAGAGCTTTTTTGGTGGCAATGTGACCATTGACTATGTAAGACTCGTTTAGTTTCAGTGACACTTCTCTTCGTGCAGTAGAAAATCTCAGCCTTTGATTAGCACGGTACGGTAAGAATATCAAGATACGGATTCCATACGAGTCCGCAACTTCAGGAAGTACAAATAGTTAATGTCGTTTTATGTTGGTCACTGGTGACTGTTTAACTGTGCTCGTACTGCTCCCGCAATAAATATTTTCCTCCAGATCAGCATATACTCCACAGTGAGATTCGTTGATGGATTAAGACAGCGTGGAAGACCGGGAGACGCGAACGCGGAACCATCACCTGCCAAGGGGACGTTCTCACTCAGGGTCACTGGCTAACTGCACCGCAGCCCAGTACAGCTGAATCATTGAAGTGTATTCAGCAAACATCGAATTGGGGCGAAATTTAATACGTAACTGGTATGTAACTCATCAGCTTTTCAGTACAACCGCTCAAAGTAGGTAGGAATTACGCTATGTCCTAAATATAAGGTAAGAATAAGCAGGCGACTCTAGTTTACAAAACGCTTTTGAATTTTGGTTGTTTGTGAGAGGATCGTGTTGTGTATAGCTCGTATAATAAGATAAAATGTTTAGCAGAACGTGTGTAAATTCTGGCAGCGGCAGAAACATGGCCTATCGAGACCGAGGTATCCATGCGAGATACTGCTGCTCGCACTGGTTGGGATCCCGTAACTGCCATGCAAATGTGGATCGATGGCTTTAGACGCCGCGCGGGGTAGCCGCGCCGTCTCGGCGCCATGTCACGGTTAGCGCGTCTCCCCCGTCGGAGGTTCGAGTCCTTCCTTGAGCATGGATGTGTGTCATGTCCTTAGCGTAAGTTTGTGTAAGTTAAGTTAAGTAGTGTGAAAGCCTAGGGACCGATGACCTTAGCAGTTTGGTCCCATAGGACCTTACCACAAGATAGGTTTAGATGCGTCATACCTAACACCACGCAGGATCTCAAGGCAACACGCGACTAGCGCCTGAGAGGATAGATGTATTATTCTTTCGGATGTGCTGGATCGCACAGCCGCGCCTCGTCTCCCGAGCCGACATTGGAATATGTAGCTGCAATACGAGTATCCACATGTACGGTGCAAAGATGTCTGCAGCATCATGGTCTGTCAGCGCTTTAAATATTGTTGCGGTGTCTCTTCATGGGGCAGGATAGAGAGACAATCAAAATGGGGCTCCCGGCTCCCACTTGACACAGGTCACCACATCATAATCACTTTCGACAAGTCTTGGTCCTGCGTACAGCATCACGATGGTCATGTCCGTGCGTGGAGGCTCCGGGGAGAACGAACCTTGCCAGACTGTATTCAAATGATTCAAATGGCTCTGAGCACTATGGGACTTAACATCTATGGTCATCAGTCCCCTAGAACATAGAACTACTTAAACCTAACCAACCTAAGGACACCACACACATCCATGCCCGAGGCAGGATTCGAACCTGCGACCGTAGCAGTCGCGCGGTTCCGGACTGAGCGCCTAGAACCGCGAGACCACCGCTGCCGGCAGACTGTATTCATCACCATCATACAGGCCAAGCATTTAGCTATATTGTTTGGGGTGTGATATGGTGCATAACATGAACACTCTGGTCTATGTCCTGTGGAAAGTGACTTGTCATATATTCGACGTCTCGATGACATTTTTGGATAACGAAACTCATGTTATGAGCTACATGGATACAGAGGGTGTTCCACTATTCTCCTGGACGAAATACGATCTCCAGACCTCTCACCCACTGAAAACACGTCGTCAGGCAGTGGCGAAAGACTGGCGCGCTACCACCTGCCTACCACTATGAATGATAAACTCTTGCGTCGAGCAGAAGCAACATGAGGTGACGAACACGTATCTGTCATTCAAGCTCAGTTCGACTCGAGTTTGAGCCCTATTAGAGCCACTATTGCTGTCAGTGGTGTCAGTTACAGGTACAAAATTTTTCTGCCTGGATATCCTCAAATGAGCTACCCATTTAATCGTGTGTTCTTTTTGAATCTCTGTACACTCACAGTAACTAAAATTCCACTATTGGCAATTTCATTGGCCAACGGTTTAGCTTCAAGAGCCGACTGAAATCTTTAATTTTCCACTACATTGCAGATCATTGTACTTATGTTGACTGTGATAGTTTGTTCGTTCTTTCTCCTGTTTTAAGGAAACTGAATTTAGTATGCTACTGAAAATGGTCTACAGTGCTTTTTGTTTAGTAGACATGGGATCTGATACAGTGCTCCCGATAGTTTCGAACGAAAAAAACGTTTAGTGTGTGAGCCGTGGTAAAAATTGCTGTTTTGAAGAGCACGCCGTAGTGTGAAGCAGTCGCCCTCCGTTTCTGGCGGTGGCGCCGCTGTGGCAATCGCAGCTTTGGTGTTTCCCTCTGGTGGGAAAGGGTAAAGGTTGCCTGTTCACGTGCATTTAAGGGGCGCTATGAGCTCGCCAGTCGGTCAGTCTGAGTCCGTCGTTGTCAGTGTGGGGTCAGTCTCTCGTCCCCGGCTTGCTAGTCTGTCGTGCGGATCAACCTTTAAAGCCGGCAAAATGAGAGTCTTTCCACTCCGCCAGTAAGAGAACTCAGCGAGTGGTCGCCCGGCCGGGGCTTAGTTCCTGCATCTGAGTCTGCGCGTTAGGCCGCCAGTGTGCTCGAGTTTGCTCAGGCAATGGTCATTGGCGGTTGGATCGATCGGTTGGTAGGTCGCGCACTGAGACACTTGTCCGTCTTGAGCGTCGGCGCATGTGAAGTCGCCACGTGATTCCAGTGGGCCGCGCCGTATAGCGAGGTTTAGTGGCTTCGCGGTCCACACGAGAGCAACAGGAGTCAATCCACGACATCAGTCTGGCCGGTGCGAGCTGCGACGCCGTGGTGTAACTGGTTCTCTGAGCACTTCTGGGCCCCTTCAATTACCATCTTGCGGAGCTTGGATCGGCCCTTTCCTGGTGCAGGGATGTCGTTTTGCCAGTGGGCGTGTTTCCTCTGCATGGATGGGTTCGAGCCAGTATTTCCGCCGTCGTGTGCCTGGAAGTGAGTGGGAGACGCACCAGCAATGCAGTCGCGACGGAGCAGCAGTCGCGGACGGAGCAGCGGGCAGTCGGTCGGTTGGTGCGTACCAGGAAAGCGGGAGATCGGCGCGTCTTCCTGCGTCCGTTGAAGCGGCTGGCAGCGGACGGTTCGGGAGAGCGATTTGGGGGTGCTGCGTCAGGTCTTCTCGAGAAATCGCAGTTTATTAGAATGTAAGTGATTGGTGATATGGTCTTTGATTTACTCTTGTTAAGTTCTACCTGTTTTCTTGGTCAGTCTCTCGTCCCCAGATTGCTCATCTGTCTCTTGTCCGCATTTGTTAGTCAGTTAGTGTCTGTCTGTCGTTCGGAGATGCCTCTGTCATGTTTGTCGGATTCGGTGTGTTAACGAATTTATTGCTTGGAGTGTAACGGCCTAATTCCTGAAATATGTTTTGATCTTGCCTATCATATTGAGAGGCGATATCTGTGTACTGTAGAGCATGTTAACTTATTTGGCCAACCTTGTATAATTTTATATAAGATTGCATTTCATGGGATTTTATTTAAATTGTCATTTTAGTATATAAAGTTGCCACCCTTCCGCCGTAAGCCTATTCTTGGAAGTTAAAATCAAGTTGCACCTTCGGTGGCAAAGTTAATATTTTAATTTTGGTGTTTTGTACCATTTCCATCCCTCCTACGGGGTGCATAATTTGTGTGCTTGTATGAATTGTTAAAACTTTTAGTTTAGAGTAATCTGGCGTGTTGCAGATTTGCACCAGTGTAGTCTTTCTGAGGTTGTTGTGAGTGGTCGTAACTACGGCCGTGTCAAAAGGGAGTGGCAAGGTTCTCAGCCCGAAAGCTCATACAGTCAAAAATTTGTTTCTTTCTGCCTCTGAATAAATTGTAACTTGATATTTAGAGGGTGCTTTCTGATTATAATTTTAAATCTGTTTCTTTAAAAAAAATGCTTTAGACACCTTTAAAGTGAATAAATTATCTTTGGTTAAAAAGGTATTTGCTTATGATTTCATCAGTTACTCCCTGGCAACTACTTCCACGCTCACATAGTGTGATTAAATGTGTTAATGTTCTTGATGAATCGTTAGTAAATAAAATAAATTCTTAAGTATATTCTTTGAAAATAAATCCACGGTTCAGTGTGTATAATACTAATTTCAATTATAACATATGCTATTTGAAAGCAAAACTCGTTCAAAAACAGATTTCTCAGCGAACAGTGGCAAATTACTTTCAGAAATTACGAGGAAAGGCGAGAAAACAATCAGGTGAACAGAGGAGAAATTAGAGTGTAAGGCATAGTGGGGAACTGTGATGAAAATGGAATGACAGTCGGCGAGACAGGAGATGGACCAAGCGTGTTTCTTCATGGAATTCTAGAAGATCCAAAAAACGACAATGGCCAAAGAAGATGGGTAGCCGCCATTAGAAAGTTATTCAGGAACATCATGGGTGTATGCAAGTGAACGCTGTAATGTACGAAAAAGTCTAGGCATTTAGCCAGCAGTCGGCGTCAGATGCCTATTGCTCCTGCTGTTGCTGCTGGCACTGGTGGTACTACTGACAGGTGAAACGTATCCGTCAACGTAATTAGTTTCCAGCGCCTGAATATTCTTGCTCGCCCTTATATTACTGTAACCAATAACGCTTTCGCTTTCATTGTTACGGTACAAAGTAAATTGATATCCGAAAATAAATCATTTCAGTTGACTTTACTGTTTTTTTCTGGATGAAAAAGAGTTTTGTTCCGTCTAGTTTCACAGTTATTGTTTTTCTATTTAGAGAAATAAAAATTAAATCCTCTTTGCCACAAACACGCACTCTATGCAGAAGAAATCCCGTTTGTGCTCATGAGTGAATTTCTGTTTGTCGTTTCTGATAACCGCTACTCCACAAAGTCACACTAGATTATTTTAATTTTGTATACTGCCGCTGGTGAGTTATATTCTTTTAATTTAAACAAAAAATTCCACGCTATGTAAAAATAGGTATAGTGGCTAAATATAAACTAGGACTACAACTGCGTGTTATGTTGGTATGAAACTATAAAAAAAATTTCATGTCATCAGATGTGCATACTGCAACAGATTCTACATTTTAAAGTATACACTGCACCATATGTAGCCCAAATACGATATTACTGATTTCTGGATGCGTGAGACCAATATTACTTTCGACTTAAATCCACGGGTTTCTAAATATTTGTGCCATATTTATTTCACGTTCCGTTCGTATTTGAAATTGTGAAAATATCAGAGAGGAGATTATTTTAAGAGCTGTACATGTTTCGCCAAAGGAGAAGTACTATCGGATTTCGGGTACTGTGTTGGAAAAAAAAGTCGAAGGCAGTAGCTGGTACTCTAATACAAACCGTATTCTCTTCTCTGGTGAAACAATCTGGCTCAAAGTATTATTTAAAAAAGATTTTTTTCAGTGATGCGCTTGTCTTCATTTTATTCTTTAAATATCCGGATATTTGCTTAGTGATCAAAGATGTCCTTCCCTCAGTGATCCGAGATGTCAAAGTGATCCGTATTTGAGAAATAGTGTTTGGAAATTTCGATTTAGCAGTGTGGGATGCTGATTATAGCTACTTTTAAGTAATTTACTAGTTGGGAATCAACGAGTATTATTTCCTAAATCATTCATACCAATTAAATCAACTCTAGAATTTAAATAATGCATTTCTTTGTTTTCTTTGCTAAGTGTTTGGACTATTGCTTCCTCTTGAATGAAGGGTTTTCCTCAGAAATCGAGATGAAAGGCAAATTTGATAATTCAAAGTATTTGTCAATGTGTCACAAGGGATTGAAACCAACAGGCTTTTACTCCCGTGCTGCACAATCTATCTCGAAACCTAATGTTTTCTGACTCAGAAGAGATTGTAATTATGGAATTTAAAGTTAAACTAAATCTAGTTTAAAGTTTCAGGTCTACCTTTTAATCTCAGCGACGCAAGGCGCCTTCGTATTTTAACGTACCACAAGAAGGAAAGCGTAGAAAAGGACAGATCAAAGACGAAGCGAGAAAAATGAATCCACGGATATACGTCAGCACTCTTGGTACAAGTGATACGTCGGCTCCCGTTATACACGTGTCCACGCTCGTACGATCTCAAACATACGACGAAGGGTTTAATCACTGTCAAAACAGCCTCCCTGCACATTTTCACGAATTTCCCTCCTTCTCTTCTCGCTAAAGAAAATTTTTGCTCCAGTAAAGCTTCAGCGCAGCACTCTTAAGCCACTCTAAAGTTCCGTAGCATTATGCGGCTCAGCGTTATCAGGAGCGGAAATCTCAGCACTGAATCGATACATTTACATCTAAAAGGCCGCTTACCTCCCACTGGACGCAACCGTTTCCTTGCAGCAGAGGCCGCTCGCCACTTGCGCCTTCATTTCCCTTAATTCACAAATTCCGACATTACGATGTATTTTGTACAAGCGATCTGGCAAGAAATAAACAGTGCTAGAAAGGAAGGAAGGAAGGAAGGAAGGAAGATTGAGTTTACGTCCCATTGACATGGAGGTCATTAGAGACGGAACACAAGCTCGGATTGTGTCAAGGACGGGAAAGGAAAACGGCAATGCCCTTTCTAAGGAAGCATCCCGGCATTTGCCTGGAGCGATTTAGGCAAAACACGGAAAACCGAAATCTGGATAGCCGAACGTGGGTTTGAACCGTCGTCCTCATGAATGCGTGTCCAGTACGGTAACCAGTGCTCGGTGGACATTAAGACTCATTCTATAGTTTAAAATAAGTCCCCGAAATAACACGGCAACATTAAAGTACATATTAAAACTTAATTACAATAAACGTTTTTGGAAGCGAAGTGGCACATAGCATTGTTTACAACTCTATGAACAGAGGGATGGATGGAAGATACACGGCCGTCACCTGTGGTTTATACACGAAACTGTTTGGACCTTTGCATTTTGGTGATGAACAATGATCACACTTGTGACCATAGAAAACGTAATATGTTGTTCATCTGTACATATGTACGAAAATTTCTACTTCATCTGATTTTTAATGGTTACCTTTATCGTCTCTAGTAATCATGAGAGAGATGTCAGGTCTATCCTAGAATAACAGAATAACCATTCTGGCGGTGGTGAATAAATTGTGATGCCTTATAGACTAAGGAAAGAAGGAAGATTAGAGTTTAACATCACGTCAACATCGAGGTTATTAGAGACAGAACACATGTTCGAATTTCTTCAAGGATGGGGAAGGAAATCGGTCGAGACCTTCCAGAGCAACTATTCCGGCATTTGCCTGGAGCGATTTAAGGAAATCACGGAAAACCTAAATGTGGATCGCTAGATTTGAACTGTCGTCCTCCCAAATGCAAGTCCAACGTGCTAACCACTGCGCCACTTCGTTCGGTTCTCTGTCTACTAGGATTCCACGGTAACGAATTGATACTGTCTGTATCAGACGGCTTATCTAGGGCTTAGAATGTTAACTCCAGAAATAGGCCCTGTCTACAAGTGTCTCTTGGTGGCCAATGAAGCACCTTTGGTAGTCCTCTAAAGAATATTAATACAACGATGACATACGCTTGTACAAATATATATAGCTATAGCTTATTTTTCTCCGCTCTAGTGCTTAGGTTTTGCTAAGGGCCAGATTGCAGACATTTTGATGGAATGAACATAATTATCAAGCAAAGACCTTGTCATTTCCAGTACTTAAAGTAGGAAATTTTAAAGTAAAGCCTAGACGGATTCCTGCAAATAAACTGTATATATCGTGTGAAACTTGACTTTCTTCTGGAGCTGTTGAGTACGCTACCCTGTTGCATTCCAGGAAGTTATTTGAACGTATCATCATGAGCATCCTTCAACGAAACTGTACATACAGGAAAAACGTTCAGTACTTGTAGAAGGTGATCTCTTAACAGGTAATACGGTTGTATCATGACACTGATTAAGCAAAGCTGGTAAATGATCATCATCTGTTGTGCACTGCCGTGACCATTGAGTGACAGAAAGTTTATTTTCTGTAGTCGCCTTACGTGTCGTTCAGTTCTATCATGCCAACCATTTTCTATTAAATATGAGGGAGCTGTGCACAATTTACGACAGTTACAGAGATTTATTCCCACAGGTGCCATAAGCATCTGTATTTGCTACAATCACTTGTTACAGTAAGTCTGGTTATATGGTAAAAGCTGGTGGAAGTAATACCATCATCAAGGACATTGAGCTAATGGAGCTAATGGTTTCCCACAAATATTGTTTACTGGTGAAACTGATATTAGTCGGAAAGAATAAGATGTCAACATTCAAACCGGCATTCAAAGGAAAGCCGCATGTACTTGGCTGAAACGCGTTTTCAATGGCAAACTGTTTTCCAAATGACTTTTCTAAATGACTTGATCTGACACCATACACAGGATATTATAGATGGTGAGACAGGGGACACAATTTGATTTGTGGCTGTCCGTAGCACTGTCCTGGTGGTGATGGCATAAATTTAGTGATAATAAAACTTTGTAACATTTCTTGTGCCATATCTATAAAATCCCCGAAGCGTATCGTGATTTGTGAGCAAATGACACCCCTGATGCACTCATCACATCCAAGTCAGACATAATAGTCACATTGTGCACAGGAAATATGCCCAGTAATCTGAAAACGAAGGAAACCTCCAGGTTACTTTACAAAACTTAAGTTGCAATGCATTTCTCAGTTAATGACACCATAAGACCTTGCTTTATTTAATCGAATGTGAAAGAAACAACGCCAGACTATAATTTACGAATTCACCGACCAATCTCATGTAAACATTCAGGATCGGTGAAAAAAATACGAGCTTACCGAGTGTCGGACCAGATTTCCGATTGAATTCGAGATTTCCTTGCAGATAGAACTCAACACGACGCACTTAACGGAACAAAATGGACACATAAAAGGCAATTTCTGAAGTACACCAAGGGAGTGTGATAGCACTGTTACTGTTTACCGTGTAAATGATCAAGTAGAAAGCCTAAGAAGCTCTTTACGGCCGTTCGCAGACGATGCGGTTGTATACAAGGCAATAGCAACGCCGGAAGACAGTATCGATAGTTGCAGAATGACATGCAGAGGACTGATAAATGGTGCAGACTCTGGCAGTTTATCCCGAATGGAAATAAACGTAACGTATTCCCCATACACGGGAAAAACCCACTACTGTACAACACACTGTTGATGACAAATTTCTGGTAACAGAGACCACCGTATTAGACCTAGGAGTAACTGTCTAGAGCAACCTTAAGTGGAATGACCATATAAAACAAATAATGGGGGAAACAGATGGCCGGCCGGAGTGGCCGAGCGGTTCTAGACGCTTCAGTCTGAAACCGCGCGACTACTACGGTCGCAGGTTGGAATCCTGCCTCGGGCATGAATGTATGTGATGTCCTTAGGTTAGTTAGGTTTAAGTAGTTCTAAGTTCTAGGGGACTGATGAACTCAGATGTTATGTCCCATAGTGCTCAGAGCCGTTTGAACCATTTGAAAAAGATGCCAGACTGAGACTCATAGCAAGAATCTTACGGAAATGAAACTCATCCAAGAAAGAAGTGGCTTACAAGAAGCTTTCTTGATCGATTCTTGAGTGCTGTTCATCAATCTGGGATCCTTACTAGGTAGGACTGACACAAGAGATGGAGTAGATCCAACGAAGAGCGGGGCGTTTCTTCACGGGATCGTTTAGGCAGCAAGAGAACGTTGCAGAGGCGTTGTGCATCACGGAGAGGTTTACTCTTGAAATTTCGAGAGATTACATTCCGGGAAGAGTCGGGCAACGTAATACATCCTTCCGCAAACATCTCGCAGAAAAAGTTCGAGAGACTGGAGCTAATACAGAGGTTTACAAACAATCATTCTTCCCATGTGCTATTCGCGAGTGGAACAGGGAAGGAGAGGGGGGGGGGGGCTCAGTTAGTGGTAGCAGAAGCACCCTCCGCCACACATCATCAGGTGGTTTGCGGAGCACTGATGTAGATGTAAATGCAGAAATCTAGCAACTGACTTTAGGAACTGCGAGGCACTCATAAAGTTTGTGTTGGATCGTAAATAAAATCGAATTTTTTCTTTCACAAACACCAAAACATATGTATGTTACAAAAGATATGCAGCGTCAAATGTAAGCTATGATAATTGTAAGTGCATAGCCAATAATCATGAAGCAAATAAAATTGAAGTCTTCAGTCGCTTACCTCTTCCTGTAAAGAGGTCTTCTGTCTTTAAGTCGGCTTTTTTGCTTCCTGGAAAGCGTTCAGTCAGTCCTTTAGTTGATTCTGTATTGGTGCTCTATGCGACAGAGTGAATAATTCAACGTCACAGAGCACATGATTTTGTATTGGCACAACACATTCTAGAAAGTACACTGATGTAATGCTAGGCAACAGCACACGTCGCTTCAGGCTATATTGCATTGTTGACGACGGCCTCTTGGATTAACAGTGAATAACAGCGATGGATAACTGCAGATCAGTCTGCAATGTCTTACTGATCATATGTGACAATACATTTTTAAGTGTGTGACTGTTTAGGATACTAAAATACACAGCAAACCACATATAAATATACAATGTGATTACTTAATGTTCTGAGGATGCTGTCTGGAAATTAAATAACATCGATAAATCTTTCATTGCGTTCATACAATATAATTGGGAGCGTTTATCCGATACACAGTAGTTCTGTTCATATTCTATTAGTGATAAGTGCGCTGAAAATTACGAAACTAATATAGCGGTTGAACGTTTAACTATAACAAAATTGTCGTGTATATGACAATTTTGTGAGGTATAGGATCGCACTAACTGTCGTCATGACAATTTAAAAATGTAAAACTAGGGCCTTTTTTGTATTTATCAGTTATTAAAAGCACGTACTATGGATTAACCTAGCACTGAATTAAGTTCCATACGTGATCCCTTCCACACTATCGACTAACTCTTCCACAGGTAATTCCTAGTACGTATTTTTACGCGTCCGAAGATGATAAATTTCAGGAAGTAACTCTTCAACAAGTTCCTGTTATCCTCTGTTCATGCCTATAACCTTATTGTTACTATATTATTAGATATGTGTTGCACTGGGTATTTTCCTTCCTCTACGTTCATTGAATTTCTTACTAAAATTTAACGCTATGCTTACGTTATTGTAAGTTGTTCCACAAATTTACTTTCATTAATGAGTGACATGATAATGTGTTTTACATTTTCTTCTGATATACAGATGATGGCCTATTCCCAAAACAGGTTTTAATAATGACTTCTTTTTATTAGCAACGGAAGGCAGTAATAAGGACGTGCTCCATTATTATTAAGCGAGACGGTTTCTGGGGGGGATATCAGTAGACTAGTTATTCTAAACTATTTTAGAGATAATATTTTTTAGCAAGTGTGGTAAGTGTGCACTTTTTCCATGGAAAAAGAGGGCATTGCTCCAGAGCAGTGAAAGTTATTAGAAATAGTTAGATTGCTGGGCTGAGAAACCTGAGCAGGCAAATCAAAATTCTGAACATGTAGAGCTTTAATTTTGCACAACGCCGAGAGAGACGACATATATAGAAGTGTTCCTACTGCGGACACTTCGCTGGCCCATATAATGTGAAATAACTCATCATATGAGAGAAGGTCGCTCACTAGGTGGTCGGAAAGAAAACAAGAACTTGAAAGACATACTGGCCAGACCAGCCATGTCACCATCTGCTGCCTCATGCAAGAAGCAAGAAAGCCATGTGCTACTCGATGACAAAACACTCGCAACACACCGTCTGGTAATGAAATGCACTAATTCAGTTGAGTAAAAATTGGACTGCCAACATCCTGTTTGCCTCACAGTATTAACTATCATTCAGGAAATATAAATACACTTGTATTTACATGTTTGTGATGGAACATGTGAGTTGTTTTGGTTAAAACACTTCAGCCAAACATGCAGTTTTATAAAGAGTATTTACTGTGAATTCAGAAATGGTCTAAATTGATAATTTGTTTGTAAAATGAGAAATTCCCTGTTTTACTTGTTTTAAAATGCTACTCCTGTGTACATTTTTTTTTAATTTGCTTATTTAACTGCAACATGCCACACTGAAAACTGTTATGAATATTGATTAATGTAAACAAGCCTGTCGGGCTGAAAAACATAATTTTATAAACAAACAAATGGTGTGTCCAAAGTATGCTTAATGAATGATACCACATAAGATAGATTCAGATGATGAGGGCAACCAAATTCGGTTCAGCTTTCTTAGCTTTTTTCTTTTTTTATGTTTTTAAGTCAAGAAACCAATGAATGGGAATTCCGCCTTATATAGGACACCAGTTTTTGTTTTTTTACTATCCAGACATGTTTCAGTACTTCATGTGCTATCTTCAGTGGAACTTCTTTGTATTTTCTTTCTCAAACGAAGCTATTAGTTAGCTTTATAGCTACCATACATTCCATGCTTGTCATAGTTTTTTTATGCTGTGATGTTCTTTCCGTTATTTGTGACGTGTTAAGGCACTTATTTTCATGTCGTCGTTCCTAGGTTTTAAACACGCATTTTATATAATTTATCAGCAAAACACAAGGTTTATGTCGCCATTTCAT
Organism: Schistocerca nitens; assembly: GCF_023898315.1. Classification (NCBI taxonomy): domain Eukaryota; kingdom Metazoa; phylum Arthropoda; class Insecta; order Orthoptera; family Acrididae; genus Schistocerca; species Schistocerca nitens. The sequence continues at coordinate 387,623,575 of NC_064615.1, forward strand.
TTGTTGTTATTAGAACACATGTCTGGGTAGTAAACAAAACTAAAAACAGTCTGTTACATAAGAAAGAATTCCGCTCCATTTTTTTATAGCACGGAAAATAAGAAGAGCGCGGAAGTGCTGTAAAAAACTACGTCTGAAAAGGCCACGCGCAGATCTTGGTTTGTGGGGTCTCAGTGTTCGGTTTCTGTTTGAGGGAGGAACATGGGGTAAAAAGTTTTCTTGTTTAGCCCGGAAAAAAGGACATTTGTATTGTCATTCGAAAATCTGTCTTACCGTAGTTATGTTACAATATATTATGCAAGGTTTGAACGAAGAACCGCAGCTGGCGCCTAAGTACATTGTGCAAATCGATTAATTCCTTTTCCAAAAGACTTTAATTGGGGTGCTCAGCTAATGGTACTACTTGTATTTGCACTGTTCGTGTTTCACGTGCGAAGACAGTCACACTAGTTCCGATTTTATGTGCAAAAACAGCCACCAGTAACTAACACCGGACGGGAGAGAGACCGACGGTTCCAAATTGATCCATCGATGTATTTTGGTCTAAGATAAGTTTTAACCGTTTGAAAAAATCTTGCCTCATTTTCATCTTAAGTCCAAAATGCATGGTTTTTTTTTTCTGGGAGATTTCTGAAGCGCGCCACTTCTGTACTTTAAAACTGTACTAATCAGTAAAAACTTTGCACGAAAGTAGATAAACAGACGAGGTCGATTTTTTTTTTAATGCAGGATTCTTTATCCGTTGCCGAGGTACCATGGATTGATACCGAGCTAAATGTAACACGAAAAGTTCATTCTTATGTGAACTGAATGCTCGGAAACGGTTTAACGTAAATCGAATAAATAAAAAATCTTTCTTTAAGAAAAAACAGAAAACCCGTTTCATTTGGGTGTTACGCGCAAAAAAACGTTTTTGTGAGTTTTTTCTTAAGTGTTCTTCTTCTGTCTTTCAAATTTAAGGGAATTGGTTTAAAGATTGTGAGAAGATAGACAAATACATGTCATTATGGTCGTCGGGTTGTTTTGTGAAAGCTTTATCCGTTGCTGCGGTCTAACCAAAATGGTTTGAAAGACAATAAAAATACCTGTACCGGACCAGCTCTCACTCGAGTTAACGAAAACGTACACTGGTTGCCAAGCTATTGTGGTCTAATTTCAAAATTATGGAAGAGCAGAAGTTGGGAACCAGAATGAGAAATGCTCCTATCATAGTACAGAAAAGGAGAATACGTCGTGGGCAGAGTTAGCGATGTAAAAGAAGGAAACTACCTTTTCGACTTATGTGCCAGCTTCAAAGAGATTTAGATCATAACATCTTGGATAATCACTCTTTTTTTCAAGTTAACCCTAATTCCTCATCGCAGTAAGCTCTCCTACCTTCATAGTGTTTGCACATCTACGTCTTGTAATGTACGGGCTAATGTCCCTGATTCTGTGTCCAAAATGCAGAAGATTCGCCAGCCTTAGTAATCAGTATATAGCATCACATGACTGAGGAGCATACATAACAGCTAAAAATGTTTTTCTGGAGGAAAAGAATTCTGGGAGCGGAATAAAAGCGCGAATATATCAAGAAGTTTTGACTTAAATGTATTTGAAGCTGCCAGATAATTGAAAACATAATTCTCTTTTTTTTTAAATTCCTAACTTTGTCCAGGACATATTCAACTTCTTTCTTTCATTCTGTTGTGGGTATACTTAAGGTTTACATCTGACTTGGTCATGGTGGGAGTTAAAGTGTAGCATCACTGCGAATCATATCCAGATGGGTACCTGACATATTCGGCTATTGTGATCGTCTATAGCGACTGCACGATTTGCTGCATTTGAATAATATAGGATTTCTTAACGGTAATGCACATTAAAAATAAGCATGGCAGGCTTTTCAAATTTGAGCTTTAGAGCAAAAAACTTGAGCAAGCCAAACGCAAGGCGACAGCGGGTATTCAACATTGTGAATGTTTAAAGTTTTTCGGATGGGTGACAGTGACATTTCTGTTTTCCGCAGCCCTTAACATTTATGTGGCATGGCATCCAACATTTTCAACGCATGACAACTATGAGAAATGGAGAACGGCGCATCTCTGGTGCGCAGTGCGGTGTGACACATATTAACTTTCTCGGCTGACGAGATGTCTCATCAGTGTGAGACGTCACAACGCGTATTTTATTTTGCGGTCGCCATGAACAATATTTTCACTAGAGAAACAGAAGCACGGGCAACTCAGTCTGTAAAATGAGAATGATATTTGCAGTAGCTGTCTATAAAAAAATACGATGTTTCCGAAAACTGAAATCTATACCAAGAATCGATAGCGGAGCGCGCGGAAATCGATGCTACAAGTCATGTATTGTGTGCAGGGTGTTATGTCGTTTGCCGCATGTACAAAACGCTGTACGGGATCACTGATGAGTGTAATGTAAAGATAAAGATAATGCAGAAAATGTCAAATCTGTATCTTCTGTGGTGCTACAAGGTGAACTTTTTAATATTAGTGTTCCAGTAATATGGTGTGTATGTACTTTGGCAAGGTACTTCTTATGCGAAGACTCTTAAGCTTTTTAAATAACACAAACATTATTAGCATTCATTTTCTTTATTCTTCATGTCTACATTGTTATTTCTCAACATAGTCACCCTGGCGAGGAACATATTTCTCCCAACTAGACCAATTTGTTGATATCTTCACTGTAGTACGTTCGAGTTTGTTGACGGAGCCACAACCTCATCTTTGCACACTTCATCGCTAGCAAAGTGTACACCTCGAAGATGTCCTTTAAGCTTTGGAAAAAGATGAAAATCTGATGTCACACACGTTGAGGTTAGCACCAACATTTCCTTCAATACAATCACGAAGAACGCAACGTCGGACATTACCGATGTCGATACAATCTTCAGCATGCACTGCTTTCTTTCTTATATGGATTTCTACAAACTCGATTACAGCACGCTGTTTCTCACGCAATAACATACTTAAGCCGCAGACCGCATCTCACGCGTTACATATCGGAGCCTGCTATTGACAGACGGTCGGAACTTGCATCAGCGAAGCGGGATAGTCGACCGAGTAATTTGCATGAAATGTCATACCTCATCCGATGATGAGAGCAGAATATTCGGAGGCAATACTTTTCAGCACCCCTAATAACCTGGCATAAGAACAGTCGTCGTAAAATGATTGTAACCGAATATTATCGGAGACGAATGTCATGGCTTCTTAATTATAATCAGTTTCAAACCCGACAGCAACTGCTGCTGGCAGTGGACGCAGATCCATTTCAAGTAGTTTCCGAGCAAACGCAGCGGAAAGAACTACGTGCTATGGATGTGTGGAGTCGGGAACCTCGCAAAAGGCCATTGCTCACAGAGACACTAAAGCTTCACGGTTCTATGAGACCAAAAAACATAGGAACTGAAGTGTGGTCAGATGATTCGCAATTTCGCCTTTTTTCAAGGGGTGCTCCGACGGCATAATGAGCCGTTTAACCGATTGTGTGTGGAGGTTGTGGCTCAGATCGGTGGTGGCTCTTTGATGTTTTGAAGCTTTTTTTTTTTTTTTTTTTTTTTTTCTCCACGACTTGTACGCTCATTTAGGTCACCATGAACATGAATCATGATGTCTGCTCCACAATTGTAACGAGCACGATGTGAACTCTCCCATCTTCCCAGACTACAACAGCCGTGTTCACAGATCTGGAAGCAGACGTTCGTGGCTTTATGGACACACAGGCACGGTATTGCACCTCAACTTGCGACAAAATCATTCGACCTTAATCCCATATAAAAATCAGGTACTACTCGGAACAGCGCGTCAAACGGAATAAGCAACAGCGTCACATTTTAGTACTTCTATGGAATCTAATTATGAATGAGTCGCTTCATCTACAAATAACATAATCGAAGAACCTTAAATATTCCCTTCCTCGCTGAAATGAAGCCCTTCTCACGGCTGCGGATGCTGTTACTTGGTATTAGCGTGATTCTCTCTGGCGGATAACAATTAATTTTGTCCGATGTGTTTATTTATGTTGCTAATCTTATTTATATGCAATATAAACCTCAGTTACAAGAGGTAAAATATTGGGAGATTACCTGAAGTGGACGACAGGTGTGTTTCTGCTGGCTCGTTATCGATGCATGCTGGAATCATTACAATAGGAATCAGTTACATCTACAACTACAAACATACTCCACAGACTAACATTCGGTATAGGGCAGCTGGTAACTTCTACCATTGTTAGTTATTCCGTTTCCTCTTCCACTAGCTAATAAAGTCGGGGGAAAACGTCTGTCTCTATGCCTCCGTACGACGTCACTTCTGTTGTATTCGTGGTCCACACAGTAAATGTACGCCGGCGGCTTCAGTATCAGTCTGCAGTCAGTGGTTCTCTAAATTTTCACAACAGTGAATCGCGTAAAGAAAGTCTTCTTGCCTCCGCCATTTCTATTTAAGTTCACGAAACATTTCCGTAATACTCCCGCGTTCATCGAACATACTGGTAACGAAACTAGCAGCCCACTTCTGAACTGCTTCGGTATCTTCCTTTCTTCCGTTCTGGTGGGGATTCCAGACACTCCGAGCAGTACACCAGAACGGGTTGCGCCAGAGTTCTATACACGTTCTCCATTATAGATACCTACACTTTCGTAGAGTTTTACCAATAAACCAAATGAACCATTCTCTAGTACCGTCCACGAGGTAACTCGCCGCCATGCAATAAATGAGAGACTGCGAGCTGATAAAGGAATCAATCAGTTATCATACATACATATTTTGTAAATATTTACTTTCAGAGAGCACACTGAGGTGACAGAAGTCATGGGATAGGGATATGCACATATAAAAGACGGCAGTAGTTCAAACGGCTCTGAGCACTATGGGACTGAACTGCTGAGGTCATCAGTCCCCTAGATCTTAGAACTACTTAAACCTAACTAACCTAAGGACACCACACACATCCATGCCCTAGGCAGGATTCGAACCTGCGATCGTAGCGGTCGCGCGGTTCCAGACTGTAACGCCTAGAACCGCTCGGCCACACCGGCCGGCACGGCAGTAGTATCGCGTAAAGAAGGCATATATGGACAGTACATTGGCGTGGCTGTAGTTTCGCGTATACAGGGTAAGAAAAGGGCAATACATTGGCAGAGAAATCATTTGTACTCAGGTGATTTTATATGACAAGCTTTCCGACGTGATTATGACCACACGAAGGGAATTAACATACTTTGAACGCGGAATGGTAGCTGCATCTAAATTTATGGGACGTTCAGTTTCGGAAATCATTTGGAATTCAATATTCCGAGATCCACACTGTGAGGAGTGTACCGGGAATACCAAATTTCAGGCACTACCTGTCAACACTGACTGCACAGTGGTCCACAGCTTTGAATTAACGACCGAGAGCAGAAGCGTTTACGTAGAGTTGTCAGTGATAACAGACGAGCAACGCTGCGTGAAATAAATATGGAACTTATGACGTAGGTATCCGTTAGGAAAGTGCTACAAAATTTAGTAGGAGACGACCGACGTGAGTAGCTTTTCTAACAGCTCGACATCGCCTCAGCGCCTCTCCTGGGCTCGTGACCATATCGGTTGGAGCCTACTTGATTGTAAAACCGTGACCTGTTCAGATGAGTCGCGATTTAAGTTGGTAAGAGCTGATGGTAGTGTTCGAGTGTGGGGCAGATCCCATGAAGCCGTGGATCCAAGTTGTCAAGGCACTGTGCATGCAGGCGGTGGCTCCATAATGGTATGGGCTGTGTTTAATTGGAATGGTCTGGGTCCTCTGGTCCAACTGAACCGATCACTGGCTGGAAATTCTTACGTTCGGCTACTCGGAGACCATTTACGGGCATTCATGTACTTTATGTTCCCAAACAACGATGGAATTCTTATGGACGGCGATTCGATCGAATGATTTGGCCACCCAGATAATCCGAAATGAATCCCATCGAACATTTATGGGACGTAATCGAGAGATCAGATCGTGCACAACATCCTGCACCAGCAACACTTTTGCAGTTATGAACGGCTATAGGGGCACATGGCTCATTATTCCTGCAGAGGGCTTCCAAAGATTTGTTGAGTCCGTGCCATGTCGAGTTGCCGCATTACGCATGGCAAAATGAGATCCGACACCATATTAGGTCGTATCCTGTGACTTTCGTTACTTCAATCAGACAGAAACGTGTATAGCTTGTATTGTGGTTGTTACTTACGGGCTAATCAAGTTCACCTAATATGCGGTGAAGACTAAGTTACTATTTTTAGGTTTTCTAAACTTAGTATAGAATTGCAACTGAATAATCAACGAAAAGTAATTATTTATGTTGTAAAAGATGATGAGCAACTACAAAATAAACGCCCTAGGTTACTAGGTTATTTCAATGGCTGAGTGCACTTACAGTATTTCATTAATAAGCAAAGACAAAATACTTTTTAGAGTAAAAAATTAAATTATTTGACAGTACTACGAGCGCTTATACTCAAATGTGGAAGTGTGAAGCTGCTGCAAGCTGCAGACACCATTCCTGTCAGGTAATTCGGTGATATATACAGGGTAGTCCATTGATCGTGACAGGGCCAAGTATCTCACGAAATAAGCATCAAACGATAAAACTACAAAGAACGAAACTTGTCTAGCTTGAAGCGGGAAACCAGATGGCGCTATGGTTGGCCCGCTAGATGGCGCTGCCATAGGTCAAACGGATATCAACTGTGTTTTTTTAAATAGGAACCCCCATTTTTATTACATATTCGTGTAGTATGTAAAGAAATATATTTGTTTAGTTCGCGAAAACTCGTTTCACTGCTGTTGGTGAATGACGCTTCGTCGCTAAATAAAACGCGTGCAAAAAATCTGTTATCGTCCCGTAATTTCTCTTTTGCCCAGTGGCAGAACTGTACACGACGTTCAAAGTCATCGGCATGCAACTCCTGGTGCACAGAAATATGTTACGGGTGCAATCGATGTTTATGTAGCATTCTCAACACCGATGGTGTTGAGATTCCCGATTCTCGCGCAATTTGTCTGCTACTGATGTGCGGATTAGCCACGACAGCAGCTAAAACACCTACTTGGGCATCATCATTTGTTGCAGGTCGTGGTTAACGTTTCACATATAGCTGAACATTTCCTGTTTCCTTAAATAACGTAACTATGTGGCGAACGGTCCGGACACTTGGATGATGTCGTCCAGGATACCGAGCAGCATGCATAGCACACGCCCGTTGGGCATTTTGATCACAATAGCCGTACATCAACACGATATCGACCTTTTCCGCAATCGATAAACGGTTCATTTTAACACGGGTAATGTATCACGAAGCAAATACCGTCCGCACTGGCGGAGTGTTACGCGATACCACGTACTTATACGTTTGTGACTATTACAGCGACATCTATCACAAAGCGAAAAAAGTGGTCCAACTAAAACATTCATATTTCCTTGCGTACTACACGGATATGTAATAAAAAATGGGGGTTCCTATTTTAAAGAAAACGCAGTTGATATCCGTTTGACCTATGGCAGCGCCATCTAGAGGGCCAACCATAGCGCCATCTGGTTTCCCCCTTCAAGCTAGACCAGTTTCCTTCTTTTTAGTTTTTCGTTTGGTGCTTATTTCGTGAGATATTTGGCCCAGTCACTACCAATGAACCATCCTGTATAAATACTACGTTTGCTCTCCGTGCTTTTCTCTCTTTCGAAGACTTCAGCTACCCACTTTCGGTGAATGCTTCGGATGTTTTACTGTTCGAAAAATTATCTTTTTGTGCATTTTTACTACCACTGGAGTACAAATAGATTCATAATAATTGTTCCTAACTACGGAGTGAGGAAAAATGGAGCAGCCACAGAAAGGAGAACTGCTGGTCATACTGTGTTTTGTTTGTGTGCCGCAGTTTTCTGAAAGAGGCAAGTCAAGTTTGACATCTGCTGCGCACAAGTTTTACCCAGTCTATTTGATTCAGCTATGTGTCTACGAGTGTCAGATTAAGGATTCTGCTACTGTTAATGTTGTGGGCTACGGCGTGACATATCAATGCACATTACTGCTGTTAGTTATACGTAGCCGATGTCAACTGACTTTTTTGTTTATTTCTGATGCAAAGTAAATAACATCATAAGCCCGTCGGGTTAGCCGTGCGGTCTAGCGTACGGCTTTCCCGATTGGGAAGGAGCGCCTGGTCCCCGGCACGAATCCGCCCGGCCGACTTTGGTCGAGGTCCGGTGACTCAGTCTGTGGATGGTTTTTAGGCGGTTTTCGATGTGCCTCGGCGAATGCGGGCTGGTTCCCCTTATTCCGCCTCAGCTACACTATGTCGGCGATTTCTGCGCATACAAGTTATCCAAAAATGGTTCAAATGGCTCTGAGCACCATGGTAATTAACTTCTGAGGTCACCAGTCCCATAGAACTTAGAACTAGTTAAACCTAACTGACCTGAGGACATCACACACATCCATGGCCGAGGCAGGATTCGAACCTGCTACCGTAGCGGTCGCGCGGTTCCAGACTGCAGCGCCTAGAACCGCTCTGCCACTCCGGCCGGCAAACAAGTTATCCACGTACGCGTACATCACCATTACTCTACCACGCAAAGATATGGGTTACAATCGTCTGGTGTGAGACGTTCCCTATGGCCTGCGGGGGGGAGGGGGGGGCACAGTGGGCCCTACCGTACAATAACCCTGAAATAGTGGTTCGGTGTGGGGGCGGCGGAGGGGTGAAGTGGACTGAGGTAGTCGTCGTGGGGTTGAGGATCACTGCGGCTGCGGCGGGGACGGAGCATCTGCGTCATTTCTAGGCCCAATATACGATACAATACAATACAAATAACACCCTATGTTATAAGCAGTGATAAGTACATGTTTCCTCGAGTCCTCTCTTTCCGAAACGGCAAGTGTCCATGTTAATGGCTTTTACATATTTCACGACGCTATCCGAGGTTTATTAATCGTTAAGTCAGTAAGCACAAAGGTACGAGCCATTGAATAAAATCGACTACGTGAATAAATAAAAATTGAGATGATACTGACTTAATTGACCGGAAGACCATCGAACATTGTTTATATGAGGATACTTCAAATAGTAAGTTACTCATGTCGTCCATGGCTCAGAACAACGTGCAACAAGAGTGGCGCATTGTCAGATGAGGGTACATGTTCTGGGCTTCCTGCAGACAGTTCTGCTGCGGTACGGAAGCATGGCTGTGTGGCAGTGAAAAGGCGAGGCAACTGGAAACGCTCCACAGTTGAAGTACACTCGTGTTCAGGAAAAACAGAACACCCTGAACTACTAGAGAATGGGCGTTCGTATTTACAGGACGTGTACATTAGTATGTTCTGCAGAAATGATTAGCATTTCAGTCACCTCGGCTCAGCATGTGTCCGGTTGCCTATTAGGCACAGGCCCCGCCATGAGCCCTGACAACTAGTTCCACGTGTGATGGCATCGGCGAGTGCAAGGCGTTGGGGCGTCCTGTGGTATAGCCATCTGAGCTGCATTCACCTGGTTTCGAAGTTCATTTGTGGTGTTTGGCACTGGGTCACAGCGCTGCACCCGCCGTTTAACCATATTCCACACATTTTCGATTGGCCACAAGTCTGTTGATCTGGCGGCTCAGGGAAAAAGGCTGACTTCCTGTGTCACCAAGAAGGCATGTGTTCGCGCAGCAACATGTCGTCCATTGTCTTCCTGAAAAATGGCATCTACGCTGTTGTACAGAAAGGATATGGCTGCAGGTCGCAGGATGTCATTCACATAGGTCACACTGATCACGGTGCCCTGGTCAGGTACCAACTATGATTTGCGGTTTTACACAATAGCATCCCACACCGTAAGTTGTGCCACAAGCTGCTCTTCTCCCCAATTCTATTCAATACCTCCTCATAAGTTATGTGATCTACCCATCTAGTCTTCAGCATTCTTCTGTAGTGTAATGATTAATTTCGAATAAAACGTGTAATTTGTCTTCGTCTCATAGCATATTTCTTTCAGCTACCTTCTGTGAAACTCGGTAGCGGTTCTTTCTTTGTATTGTCTAAGTTTCATCGAGCTGTGTTATTCGTCAGTGAGACATCATGCGAAAGTTGTTTTCGTCCTTCAGTTTTACACACCGGTGTACTTTCTGGAGTCTCCTCGTATATCGAAGTGGTTTGTATATATCTCATGGCACATGCAGGAGATTATATATTGAGCTTAGCTGTTCAGGAGAAATTCTTCAATGGCTTCACGTACGTTGTTGTGTAAATTTTATTTTGTAGTCGATGATGCGATTGAAGGTAGTCAAAATGCCACCTCATTAGAAAAACAGCGCGTTCCCTTCAAGTAGCCACGCGCGAGAGAGGGTTAAAATACCCGGTCAACGAATGAATCCCTATGTCTTGTTTTTGTTTGTAACAGGCCTTCGTTACGCCGGGTCTGTTATTACTTGTTTTTGAGTCATTAGACGGTCTGTTGTGGCCCGCCACGAATTCCTCTCTTGTACCAATCTCTTCATTCTAGAGTGGCACTTGCGCCCTATATCCTTAGTAATTCGTTGGATGTATTTTGTGTCTTCCTGTACAGTTTTTGCTCTCTCCGGCACTATCTTTTGGCGTGGAAGATATTCCTTTGTGATGCAACACATTTTCTATCACGCTCTTCCATCTTCTAGTCGGAGTTTCCGACATATTCCTCTTTTTCCACCCATTCTTCGGAGGACTTCCGCATTCCTTATCAGCCCAACTTTATTTTGAGCATCCTTCTGTAACACCACGTCTCAGACGCTTCAGTTTTCTTCTTTTTCGTCTTTCCAAATCTCTGTTATTATCATACACCAATGTCCGATGATGTCCACCAATGGCATTTAGACACTAAAACCGTATTTGTTTTTAAAATACTATTGGCGAATGCCTTACTTCTACTTCAGTGTCGTTTGTTCAACAAAACATATCTCAGATACCACTATTTCAGTCTCATAAACTTATGAAGCAGTGGACGGACGATATTCTAATTTAATCGTGGAGATAAGAAGTCCAATGATATAGCTTTTTGTGTGTCCTCTCGTGTGTTCTCAATCTGTGAATATTACGTACACTACTCAACGTAAAATATAAATGAATTTGTCAGTTAGAACTGAATTAAATAAATTAAATAACATTCTGTAAAGAAATCAATTAAAACAAAATCGAAGAATAATAGCAAAGTCAACGCGAGTGCCAAACCCTTTATCCATAGCAGAGGCAACGGGAGAAGACTGAAGGGCTCAATTACGTAACACCAGTTGAACTGCAAAACATAAAATACTAACTGAAGCCGCAACGGTCATGTGTACATTTGAGTGCGTTTGTTTTTCGCCGGAAACATTGTAGCGTTAAAGTTACACCAGGTTATTAATAAAACAACTCACAGTTGTTACCTGACCGTTAAAAATTTTCTGCATGAAATGCCCGTAAAACTTTGCAAAAGTCGTAGAAATAACAGAGAACATGGTTTTCTGCAGTAGCAATTCAACTGTAAGGATTTTATCAATGTTTAACTAAGTACAAGTGCCATTCACTGTGAGGATAGCACAAAACGGATGGCAGAAGTCAAAATAAATCTCTCCTGCTTTATTTGCGTGTAATCGATCTGGTTACTACAGAGTCCAGTATTTCTCGCGTTTTGTGTATATGTTAACTAATAAATCGTGGAACTTATTGTAAAAGAAAGCTTTACAACTTTTCAGTAGAATAGTACGTAAGCATTGTACCAATCGGAATATGATGACAAGGGCTCACCTTACCAAGACAGTATGATGTAATAACTTCAAGCAGAAAATGATATCATGATTGACGTTGTTAGGGAATGTACAAAATTATATGCAGCTTCTCCACAGTAATGTATTCATCTTTAAGTATTTCAAACTTGGAAAAAATAAATTAGCTCCATTTTTTGAAATAACGTGTTACATATGAAACGTTCTACCCATAACGCTGCATAAGCTTAATTTTCAGTAAAACTGCTATCATTGAATATGTGTTAAACAAATATATTTTGAAAGAATATATTCCATGTCAACATATGCAAACAATTAAAAATAAAAAGAATGGAACAGTTATGTTCTAGAAAACATCATTCGGATCCAAGATAGCCACTTAAGGGTGTGGCTTATCTGATCAGTTTTTAACTGTGTATCAAGGAGCAATAAATACAGCAAAAAACGAATTTGTGCACAGAAACAAGACTGAGAATAATAGATACCAATTCCAAGCTTCTCAGTCGACAGTTTAGAAATGTTGTCACAGAATTTCGATAGATGAAAGAAAACGCAGTTGAGCTAGGTGAACAGGACTTCGATGCACATAAAAAAGAAATGGAAACGACAATAACCCAAGCGGAAACATTCAGAAGTAGACTGACGTTTGCTCCATTTGAGAAGAAATTTATAGGCGTAAGAGTTGGGTATCATGTTTCTGTTACAGTACACAGCAAACACAGCGTAGTACTGATCAGAAACAGCGGCTGTGGTAAAAGAGGGTCAGAAAGAAAACAAGTAAATAGAAATGTGCAGTTACAGAACAAATGAAAAAACTGTGTTTTGAAATAACTGGGATACACGGAACACAAAAGAGAATGAGTGAACAAGGGCATCTATGAAAATCTCTTATGAGAATAAGGGTCAATACAGTGCAATGTGTGCTAAAAAACCAGGAACAGTACTTTTGAGCAGAAAAGATGGAAAAATCATGAGGCAGGCAACGTCTACATAATGTGCAGAAACACATTATAAAGGACATTGGGTTTATTACGTATACAGGTATCACGAGATTAGTGCAAGTCAAAGTAGTGGAAGGAGTCGTCAGACTGAAATATTAACAACTGCAAAAAATATTTATGAAGACGTTTCGTTAGACCTCCAGAATTTTCAGCGATATTTGAGAAATAAAATAGTATTGTACCAAAGAGAGAACTGCAGGGAAAATATTCCATTATCAGCATTGTTAATTTAGTATATTGGACATAGTACTTTTAAGAAGTGTTTCCAGTTATAAATTTAATTCCTATAGTAATTCCTTTTAAGTTTATAAACGCATTAAAGGTTTAGCTTTATGACCTATTCCATTTTTAGTCTTATCACTAATTCATCATTTGTAATGTTTCATGTATCACTATACGTAATTTCTTCTGCAAATACTGAGCACTTGTTTGGAGGCACTTACAGAAGAGAGTGAAACAGAAATTCTGGAGAATCCTATCTGATCGGAAAGAGAAGAAAAACGCCAAATAACTCGTGAAAACAACCTTAAAAATTCTTAGAACTGGCCTTCAGAGCGGAATCTGCAGCGCCTACTCAGAGACTATAAAGTACAGGATTCATACAATGTAAACTTTCACAGCCGGTATTGTCTTCACTTAAAACTTCCGGGCTGATAGGCCGTGGTCGAAGTATAAAACTCTCTCCTGACGTTTCGTCTCCGACTGCGGGAGACATCCTCGGAGGTAAGCGGCGAACTGCGAAGAGAACTCGAGGAAGCGCTGATTATATAGGCAGTACAGAGGGCGCCACTGTCGATCACGTGGCGTCGGCTATGAGATTGTCTCTGGTAATGCCAACATTCTCGATTGAAAGTAATCGATCGTCACGCTTGCGGTGCAACGCTGACATCCAAATTTTATCCAGTTTAACACCTTCGTCTTTCCTGTTAAAATTATTACGATGTTTATCAATCTCGATAGCCTCTCTATACGAGCGTGCATAATAATGCGAGGTTTTTGATATGACGCTCGTCTCGCTGAATTTTATTCCATGATCACCTTCCTGGTAAACATGTTCCGCTACGGCCGATTTAACCGTGTGACCCAGGCGGCAATTCCTCTTACGTTCGACAAGACGGGTGTTCACACTTCTCTTTGTGGTACCGATGTAAACCTGTCCACAACTACAAGGAATTTTATATACCCCCGGTGTAGCCAAAGGGTGCCGTGCATCTTTTGCCGACCTTAAAAATTCTTTTATTTTCCTAGTAGGTCTGAAAATAGTTTCCACCCCATACTTGCCTAAAACTTTCCCAATGCGATCTGTGACCTTGCTAATGAACGGAAGAAAAACTTTGCCCATGGACGACTGTTGTTCGTCGTTACTCCTGATTCTCTGCCTAGAGCGAAGTGCTCGGTCTGTATCCTTGCTAGAATAGCCATTCTTCACGAAAGTTGACCGTAGATGTTCAATCTCATCTTTTAAACAAACAGGTTCACAAAGTTTGTGCGCCCTGACTACCAAAGTTTTCATTACACCTCTTTTTTGTCTAGGGTGGTGGTTTGAATCTTTGTGTAGGTAACGATCAGTATGTGTGGGCTTTCTATGCACCTTATGGCCCAACGTTCCGTCCGGTCGTTTAATCACAGACACATCCAGGAAGTTCAGTTGCCCATTCCTTTCTGTCTCCAGAGTGCATTGGATTTTCGGATTGTCGAACATAAGAGGAATTGCCGCCTGGGTCACACGGTTAAATCGGCCGTAGCGGAACATGTTTACCAGGAAGGTGATCATGGAATAAAATTCAGCGAGACGAGCGTCATATCAAAAACCTCGCATTATTGGCTCTGAGCACTATGGGACTCAACTGCTGAGGTTATTAGTCCCCGAGAACTTAGAACTAGTTAAACCTAACTAACCTAAGGACATCACAAACATCCATGCCCGAGGCAGGATTCGAACCTGCGACCGTAGCGGTCTTGCGGTTCCAGACTGCAGGGCCTTTAACCGCACGGCCACTTCGCCTCGCATTATTATGCACGCTTGTATAGAGAGGCTATCGAGATTGATAAACATCGTAATAATTTTAACAGGAAAGACGAAGGTGTTAAACTGGATAAAATTTGGATGTCAGCGTTGCACCGCAAGCGTGACGATCGATTACTTTCAATCGAGAATGTTGGCATTACCAGAGACAATCTCATAGCCGACGCCACGTGATCGACAGTGGCGCCCTCTGTACTGCCTATATAATCAGCGCTTCCTCGAGTTCTCTTCGCAGTTCGCCGCTTTACCTCCGAGGATGTCTCCCGCAGTCGGAGACGAAACGTCAGGAGAGAGTTTTATACTTCGACCACGGCCTATCAGCCCGGAAGTTTAAGTGAGAAAGTACAGGATTGTTTGACAGAAGCGTGGTAGATTGACTCCGTCAGTACGAAGCAGTTTGGAACTTTTTCTGCAGGTGGAAATTTCTTTAATTACTGTCCAACTGAAAAAAGAGAAAAAAAAGAAAATTCAGAAAACTTTTTTTTGATAATATTTTAAAGGTCATTTGCACCGTGGTAAGGGAGGACAACTATAAACTACTCCAAATATAATAAAACACCACATTTGCTTCGCTGAATTTTGATGTAGTTGTTATTTCATGATTGTCCGCATTTAATATCACAGAGAGCGTATTTTAGTCAAGTTCTTATTACAACACACAAAAAAGATGTTTAAATTTTTTCGTATAAATTAGCTTCATAACGTAGTTTTATATTTTCCAATTTTATTTGAAGAAGGTCGTTTCCCATCTTGCGTTATATCGAAGTTAATTTCATATTTATTTCACGTTTATTGTTTCCAACGCACTTAATAGCTGGAAATGAGCTCTAATTCATGTAAGTGTTTTCCCTGTCCTATACTACTTTTAGAAACACTCCAAGGCCATCATCTTGGTGCTGCATTCGTGACACTGCCACAAAAGAAGAGGGCACTAAGTCGACAGACATAATGAGGGGAAAGTGGGTGGAATTTGTGACATTGTCTCTCAAGCTGTAAACAGTGAATAAACGTACTACTCAAGTTTTGGGCGGCCTGATGAAATCACTGGACACGCATTCGGCAGGTGGAGGATCCAAACCTCTGGACGACCAGCCAGATTTTCCGCAGTTTCCGTAATTTAACTAAGCCAAATGGCAGTGTGATTCCTTTGAAAAGGAAACGGATTGGATCCTAATCAAATCTTCTTTTCACTCCATTTATGGAATCGTTTCGATACAAGAAACGTTGGTATATATTTCGACAATGCGCTAATCGATTGTTCTGCAGTATTTTGCAAAATTTATCTATACATTTACATTAGTTTAAGTGTTACACTGGCAAAGAATGCTACAAGGTATTGATGTTGATGTATATGCTATTTTCAGTTATCCGTAATGCAGTACCAGTACTACCTGAAAAAGATGAACAAATTATGAATTAGGTCTTGATAAGATTTCTGAGTAGCGCGAAGACTGATAACGTGCTTCAAATGTTCGTAAATATGAAAATGTGCACTTCACAAAACACAAAAAATGTAGCTTCCTATGACAACAGTATTAATGAATCACCATTACCATCATTTCAACACTGTGTGCGACAATGTTTGGTCTAACGGAACATTATCGTATAAGGAATGTAGCATACGTTTTCACTTTGATGGTAACCTTTCGTTATCTTAGAGTACGTTTTAATTGCAGTATGTGCCAGGTTTCCTTTTACGGCAGATTACGCAATCATTTCTTTGTTTTTAAAGTGCTGGAGAATGCATTTTAATGGTTATATAACAGCATCTTTATTAAATTATTTGCAACATCGTTACCGTTTCATGAAGCGCTCAGCAGCTAGTAAGACAGGCTTAGTATTTTTTGCCCTCTCTTTCTCGGTACTACGTTATTTCTTTTTAGGAGAAAAATCGTATCACTCCAGCTGGCTATGACGGAAACTGGGGAGGTAGCTAAAAATCATCACTCCGAATTTGCTATGACATGGAGTAATTATATTGGAAGCAAAAGCAAGGTGGGCACAATTTAAACGTTTTATTTTGAGATAGTTAAAAATGCACTAAAATAATCATTATTATTTTGCAAGGCAACAGACACTACTGCTAAAACATTAATAAACCATCGTACAATCTGCATTAGATGAGTATGTGCCAAGCAAGATCATAAAAGATGGAAAAGAGCCACCGTGGTACAACAACCGAGTTAGAAAACTGCTGCGGCAGCAAAGGGAACTTCACAGCAAACATGAATATAGCCAAAACCTTGCAGACAAACAAAAATTACGCGAAGCGAAATTAGTGTGAGGAGAGCTATGCGAGAGGCGTTTAATGAATTCAAAAGTAAAGTTCTATGTACTGACTTGGCAGAGAATCCTAAGAAATTTTGGTCTTATGTCAAAGCGGTAGGTGGATCAAAACAAAATGTCCAGACACTCTGTGACCAAAATCGTACTGAAATAGAGGATGACAGACTAAAGGCCGAAATACTACATGTCTTTTTCCAAAGCTGTTACACAGAGGAAGATTGCACTGCAGCTCCTTCTCTAGATTGTCGCACAGATGACAGAATGGTAGATATCGAAATAGACGACAGAGGGATAGAGAAACAATTAAAATCGCTCAAAAGAGGAAAGGCCGCTGGACCTGATGGGATACCAGTTCGATTTTACACAGAATACGCGAAGGAACCTGCCCCCCTTCTTGCAGCGGTGTACCGTAGGTCTCTAGAAGAGCGTAGCGATCCAAAGGATTGGAAAAGGGCACAGGTCATCCCCGTTTTCAGAAGGGACGTCGAACAGATGTGCAGAACTATAGACCTATTTCTCTAACGTCGATCAGTTGTAGAATTTTTGAACACATATTATGTTCGAGTATAATGACTTTTCTGGGGACTAGAAAGCTACTCCGTAGGCATCAGCATGGGTTTCGAAAAAGACGATCGTGTGAAACCCAGCTCGCGCTATTCGTCCACGAGACTCAGAGGGCCATAGATACGGGTTCCCAGGTAGATGCCGTGTTTCGTGACTTCCGCAAGGCGTCCGATACAGTTCCCCATAGTCGTTTAATGAACAAAGTAAGAGCATATGGACTATCAGACCAATTTCGTGATTGGATTGAAGAGTTCCTAGATAACAGAACGCAGCATGTCATTCTGAATGGAGTAAGTGACTCTTACTCCATTCTCTTACTCTTCCGAAGTAAGAGTGATTTCAGGTGTGCCGCAGGGGAGTGTCGTAGGACCGTTGCTATTCACAATATAATTATGAATGACCTTGTGGATAACATCGGAAGTACACTGAGGCTTTTTGCGGATGATGCTGTATCGAGAGGTTGTACCAATGGAAAATTGTACTGAAATGCAGGAGGATCTGCAGCGAATTGACGCATGGTGCAGGGAATGGCAATTGAATCTCAATCTAGACAAGTGTAATGTGCTGCGAACGCATAGAAAGAAAGATCCCTTATCATTTGGCTACAATAGAGCAGGTAATTAACTGGAAGTATTTAATTCCATTAATTATCTGGGAGTATTAATTAGGAGTGATTTAAAATGGAATGATCATATCAAGTTGATCGTCGGTAAAGCAGATGCCAGACTGAGATTCATTGGAAGAATCCTAAGGAAATGCAATCCGAAAACAAAGGAAGTAGGTTACAATACACTTGTACGCCCACTGCTTGAATACTGCTCACCAGTGTGGGTTCCGTGCCAGATAGGGTTGATAGAGGAGATAGAGAAGATCCAACGGAGAGCAGCGCGCTTCGTTACAGGATCATTTAGTAATCGCGAAAGCGTTACGGAGATGAGAAACTCCAGTGGAAGACTGCAGGAGAGACGCTCAGTAGCTCGGTACGGGCTTTTGTTGAAGTTACCTTTACCGAGGAGTCAAGCAGTATATTGCTCACTCCTACGTATATCTCGCGAAGAGACCATGAGGATAAAATCAGAGAGATTAGAGCCCACACAGAGGCATACCGTCAATCCTTCTTTCCACGAACAATACGAGACTGGAATAGAAGGGAGAACCGATAGAGGTACTCAAGGTACCCTCCGCCACACACCGTCAGGTGGCTTGTGGAGTATGGATGTAGATGTAGATATGTACAGAAATAATTTAAATTCCTTATTTGTTATCAGGATGCGACGCAGGTAAAGTAGAATGTTTCGCGCTTCTCTGCCTCCCATTTTAGGTAGTAATAAGGTGATCGAGCAGGGATATAAAAACATAAAGATTTGTATAACGCCACGAAGTCTTTTATACTTTTTATATGTGTGTTTAACAAGTTTGAGAGTTCAGAGAATATCATACGGAGTTCACACGTCTTACAAATCATGTTCTAAACCTACAGAGGTTAAAGAAAGCTAAAAACGTTGATAAAAGAAACATATTCGTCATAACTACCCTCCATTGGAAACTGATAGCGTCACTTTTATTGACCAGACATTTTTTCCTCAGATGCTGACAGCTGTAGGCAGAACCGTTCTACGCAACTCAAATATTACCACATAATACCATACTCGAAGCGCAGTAGGTTAAAGAATGTACGTTCGTACCTTGGGTGTGGAACTTCACTACGGTTGGTGTTGGGTGACGTAAACTACGGATTTCGCATTCTGTTGTGGATTGGCAAGAGGGCCAACCCACTAATGTAAGAGGAAGCCGAAAGGCACGCGTTTTAGCTCACGCGGGCTGGCGTGAGGTCTGGAACAGGACAAGGAAGTTAGACTAGAAAAAAAGGATGTAGCTGGTGGAATACTTTTCATCCATTAATGTTGAACGTAGCTTTTGTCTGTACATTATTTACAATATCAATAGCAACTGATAATGGCGCCTTGCTAGGTCGTAGCAAATGACGTAGCTGAAGGCTATGCTAACTATCGTCTCGGCAAATGAGAACGTATTTTGTCAGTGAACCATCGCTAGCAAAGTCGGTTGTACAACTGGGGCGAGTGCTAGGAAGTCTCTCTAGACCTGCCGTGTGGCGGTGCTCGGTCTGCAATCACTGATAGTGGCGACACGCGGGTCCGACGTATACTAACGGACCGTGGCCAATTTAAGGCTACCACCTAGCAAGTGTGGTGTCTGGCGGTGACACCACACATTCCACCAAAATATTCCGTTCCATAATAATGCAAATGATTTTGAGGTTGAAATGAGAGAACGAGTAATGTGAGATTTCCCATGCACCGATCAGTCAGTACTACTGAAATGTGTATCATGTAACTTGTAAGAATACAAAAGAAATAATTTATAATACAGAGCCAGCATGCAGTAGGAGAGTTCGAGGATTTTTTAAATGCCTGACGATGGTTATTAAGTAAGACACGTAGTGCTAAGTATAAACTATAAAACGGTGTATCTATCACGGAAATGTTCAAACGTCCTGCGTTATCTTCAAGATAAGCGCTAATTGTTCACTACTGCTTACAGCGTTTCAAGAGCAACAATGAAGTGAGGAATCTAGGGCCGTATTAAAGCTTCCTACAACTTATTGTTTCCGTAATGGCTGCTAAGATAAGGTTAGACCACTTACGAAGAGCATACAGAAATTGAGGCAGTCGTTGTTCTCGGACTTATACACGAATCGAACAGGAAGAAGCGCAAAATAAGTGGTGGTGCTATCTGCCATGTACTTCACACTGGTTTTCAGAGCATGGGTGCAGATTTACGAAGATGTAGATATGTAATGAATATCAACGTCTAGGTACGATGTTGGCTATTGTTAACACCTTAGCTCTAACTATTCTTTTGCGGAAAACTGATACTAGCTTTACTGTTATAACTTAATCTTCTGTCCATGCTACTAATATTAGTTGAAGCTTAAGGATGTAAAAAACTGAACCAAATGTCATACGAACAGGCCTCGGAAAGTCCAACGGTACCGCCCGACCGTTGTGTCGTCCTCAACCGATGGGCGTCGGTGGGTGCAGATATGGAGGGGCTTATAGTTAGTGAACCGCTCTCACGGCCGCTGTTTTCCTGACCAGAGCGGCAACTTCTCACTTAAGTAGCTCCTCCATTGGACTCATAAGGGCCGAGTGCAACCCGCTTCCAAAAGCGCTCGACGGACCGGAACGCTCACATTTCTAACCAGGGAAACTCCTTATCGCACCCCCTCAGATTTAGTGGTAAGACGGCCCAGTGGATAACCTGTCAAAAGCTGAACACCCCGAGCACGAAAGCAGGAAGAAGGTGTACTGAACTGTAAAAAAGAAGCAAAATAGAAACACTGATCTGTCCAAGCTCAAGATGTGCAGCCTAGAGTGAACTTGAACCACGCGTCGTGGTTGTGAGGTCACAGTGTTTGACGGCAAAGCGACAGACACGTCTTCAACTCTGTCTCATGCCCCATTTTTTTCACAATATTATAAACTGTCCGTCCGGTCATTGAAGTGGCTGTTGTTTTGTAGTCTTGGCAAGTGTCACACTACACACTAGTTGTAGAATATGAGTCGTGTGGTATGAATACATTACGCGTCGCAAGTAAATGTGATGAATAGTGAGAGCAGGAGAGGTGCCGCATAGACTTCTCACAGAAATGGAAACAACAAATAAACGGGCGCGAACTGTGTTAAAACAAGGAAGCGAAGAGTCAAAAATTTCAAAACTGAACGCAGGAGTCGTAATATGCGGTACTTGTGTAAACAGTAGGTACGTTCGTGTGGAGGTCCCTTCTTTACACCTTGCTGTTGCAAACGGACGTTACATCACGACGCAGACACAAATTTGAATACAGCGAACAGATACGTCAATGACCAAGCGGACTGTTCATAATTTTGTGAAAAAAATGGGGCACGAGAGAGATCTGAAGACGGATCTGCCGCCTTGCCCTCCAACGCCGTGACCTCACAACCACGACGCCGTGATTCTTCAAGTTCGCTCGAGGTTGCACATCTTGAGTTTGAAATGTTCACTGTTTCTGTTTTGCGTCTTTCTTCACTACTCAGTACCCCTTCTTCCTGTTTTCATGCTCGATCTGAATTCAGTTTATGGCGAGCTATCCACTGGGTCATCTTACCACTAAATCTGAAGGGGGTGCGACGAGGAGTTTACTCTGTAAGTGGCAGCCAAGCTCGACAGCACTTATCTTCATGATGTTATGGGAATCGGTTTTACCCCTGTGGAAAGGCTGTTAGCTCCTTAAGGATATGGATGATGAAACTTCCTGACAGATTAAAACTGTGTGCTGGACAGAGACTCGAATTCGGGACCTTTGCCTTTCGCGGGCAAGTGCTCTACCAACTGAGCTACCCAAGCACGACTCACGCCCCGTCTTCACAGCTTTACTTCTGCCAGTACCTCGTCTCCTACCTTCCAAACTTTACAGAAGCTCTCCTGCGAACCTTGCAGAACCAGCACTCCTGAAAGAAAGGATATTGCGGAGACATGGCTTAGCCACAGCCTAGGGGATGTTTCCAGAATGAGATTTTCACTCTGCAGTGGAGTGTGCGCTGATATGAAACTTCCTGGCAGATTAAAACTGCGTGCCGGGCAGAGACTCGAACTCGGGACCTTTGCCTTTCGCGGGCAAGTGCTCTACCAACTGAGATAACTGAGATACCCAAACACGACTCACGCCCCGTCCTCACAGCTTTACTTCTGCCAGTACGTCTCCTACCTTCCAGACTTTACAGAAGCTCTCCTGCGAACCTTGCAGAATTAGCACTTCTGAAAGAAAGGATATTGCGGAGACATGGCTTAGCCACAGCCTGGAGGATGCTTCCAGAAGGTTCGCAGGAGAGCTTCTGTAAAGTTTGGAAGGTAGGAGACGAGGTACGGGCGGAAGTAAAGCTGTAAGGATGGGTCGTGAGTCGTGCTTGGGTAGCTCAGTTGGTAGAGCCCGCGAAAGGCAAGGGTCCCGAGTTCGAGTCTCGGTCCGGCACAAAGTTTTAATCTGCCAGGAAGTTTCATATCAACGCACACTCCGCTGCAGAGTGAAAGTCTCATTCCGGATATGGATGATGCCTATTAGAGATCTCTACTTGAATGGCAAAAACAACTGTAGCTTAGACTTATCGATGTGGTTGGACACGAATTTACTTGAAAATCATCTTTCGACAAACAAAATAAAGAGCTTGGTACCCTATATGAAATTTAATTAGTAGAACATCTTCTCTCTTTCCTGTCTGTCCCTCTGACGATTTGCACCTGTGCGGACCCAGTGCAGCCAGCGTCGTTAGACTGTTAAAAATAGCTCATATTTGTTACCGGCGGTTGCGGATTTCGCTGGTGTAGAGCTATTCGGTGATATTACGGCTACACGACATGAACATATGTACAGTGATAAAGAAACAAATACAACAACAGGAAATGTTGTTGTGAACATTGCATACTCACATCATAAAAGACTGAAAATTACTTTTTACGTAAATGCGTATTCATTGTGTTTTGTCCAATAATTTATTGTAGAAAGCGTGAATACATTTCCAGTCGGTGTTGTCAAGGAGCAGAGCAGCAGTAGCCGTGGGCGTGGCAGCCGCGGTCTGCAGAATATCGGAAATCGGTTTCGCACGTCGGCAAGTGGTTCCATTAGGCGCCGCGCTTTAATCCGCGGCCGCAGTGAGCAGCGCAATATCGGCGGCTGCGACGGGCGCGGTAATAGCGGGCCGGCCATTAAACCCGGCTCCATACAGCGCCACCACCTGTCCGGCAGCGGGCGGCAACTGGGAACTCTGCTCCTGGCACACCTCGCGAAACACGCCGGTCGCTCCGTGCGTGCTACACGCTGACGTGAGCCATTTGTTCCCTGACGACAATGCACGGTGCCAGTCTGTCGGGAAGTGACATGTGCAGACTGCTGCCCGCGACGTGGGAATGAGCTGCGTGCCAGCAGGCTTTGGGGAATGAAGGCTGTGACTCTAAGGCTGTGGTTCCCAACCCCTGTGAGATCATTACCACTCTGCCACCAGAAGCCGACGCACACTGATTAATATCTCAGCGCACAGAGTTTTCACTGCCTTGTCCACAAGAAAGTTCTTTTAAATACGTAAACGTAAGGGGCGATAACAGACAAACATGCAATAATACACACATCAAAAAAAGTTTTGCATCACCCCAGTTCCCAGAACTCCTGGAGATACACGTTGACTGTGGGTATTGGATCACAGACACAGTCCCTTTGACTGTTCAGAGATGTCACTAAATCCACCCAAATACATAAACATCCGCCCAAATATGTAAACAACCACGCATGAGCAGCGCCTATTAGACGGAGGGGATCCGACAGTGAACCAGTTCCAATTTTAAGAGATTCTCGGACCCCCAATACGTTTTATTGCACCTTTATTCTGTACCGGCGCCCCGCGGATGTCGATATGAAACTCTTGTAAAATTTCATACTTGTTACTGCCTACTTTTTCCGCTTCTGTCAATAATTGAGTTGACTTAAGTGTGGCACTGAATGATTTTTAACTGAATTTAGTTATGAATCTTCACGCATTGCTGAATTTGCACAAAAATGGTTCAAATGGCTCTGAGCACTATGGAACTTAACATCTGTGGTCATCAGTCCCCTAGAACTTAGAACTACTTAAACCTAACTAACCTAAGGACATCACACACATCCACGCTCGAGGCAGGATTCGAACCTGCGACCGTAGCAGTCGCGCGGTTCCGGACTGAGCGCCTAGAACCGCTAGACCACCGCGGCCGGCGAATTTGCACAGTTTCATGGTAGGTCAGCGATGGTATCCAGTATGACTGGTCTGAACGTTGACACAGACCATTTCGCGGCCGAATGCGCATAATATTTTGCTAATTCGTAACGATCTGGGATACTTTGTCTTACTAAAACAGTTATGTTATCTCGATAAGCTGAATTCATTTTTATTAGTACAGTTCATACTAATTAGCGTTTCTTCTTTCATTTACATCTTATATTTAGATGTTGTGGTTAAGACACTAATCAGCATTCATATAGTCTTTCACATGATTGAAAATAGTCTGACAAATTTCGGATAGTTTTTCAATTTCACGCCTGTGCATAGTATGTTGGTAGGACTTTGTCGCCTTGCCCGTTATGCTGTGTAGCAGACTTTAAAGCTGTGCGGATCAGCATAACGAAAAGGCGAGGGGTCTCGCGGCGTCCCACTAGCGAAAGGCCAAGTTCTTCAAAACGACCCAACGCGGAAATTCGTCCAGAAACTGAACTTCGTTTATATAAGCAGCTGACCGTATGAAAAGTCCCATTTCAAACTGCATTAAGGGAACCCATGACAAATGTAAATTAAGACAGACGGCGGAGATTCGTACGCTATCCCCCGCTAAGACGGATCCAGTGTTAACACTGCTTCACCTCGTCCGCTCCACGAAAGAAGTTCCAATCCTTTAGTATAACAATCTGCGAGGAAATGCTATTGTTTCTGTGTAAGTAAAGTGTTTATTGGCCTCGAACAAGGGAAATGATACGAGCGTGCAGTAAATGCTTAGTAACCATATTAATACCGTATGGTAAAAAAAAATATCTTATCGATGGCTCTGGATTCGACGGCAACGTAAAAGAAATACTCAGACTGGAAGATCTGTACCTCATGGTTGCTCCATTAACTGTCGGATTAAAAAATCTTCCGGAAATACGTCTTTCAAAAGAAAACGGATCGAATGTTGTTTTCTACCAATCAATAAGAGCGGAATACAGATTTTAGTATTGTCTGAGATTTAGCAAATGCAAACGGACACATTTAATATACCTTATGATACAGATTTCCGTGTTTACAAGAACTCAAATGGTTCAAATGACTCCAAGCACTATTGGACTTAAAATCTGAGGTTATCAGTCCCCAAGACTTACAACTAATTAAACCTGACTAACCTTATGACATCACACACATCCAAGCCCGAGGCAGGATTAGAACCTGCGACCGTAGCAGCAGCGCGGTTCCGGACTGAAACGCCTAGAGCAGCTCAGCCACAACGGCCGGCTTTACAAGAACTGTAAGAAGTCACACAAATGGGTTGTGGAAAGTACAAGTGTTATATTCCACTGTGTCCTTTTCTTTCTTCCAGAAATAAAAGAGATTTTTTTAGCAAATGACGACGACGTATACTCAAACAGCTGTAAACATTGGTAATACACTAATGATGTCTCCAGACATTTGCTGAAAGCTAATCTTCGATCAGTGAATCAAGTAAGTAAATAAATACTACAGTGAAGAAGGGAATTTCATTGTTTGAACGTCACGGTCGTAGATGAAGTACAGTGATAAATTTTATCTGTGTTGCTTAATTGTTTTACCCTAAAGTGACGTATTTTTAGACCATTCCAAAATCATTTCTATTACTAAGTGAATTCTGGTTACTCAGGTATACATTGATGTTCATATATTTGCAGGTCCTGTGTTGCTCTAGATGATCCATATCACAGCTACGCAAGGAAATGTTGTCCTCCTGATGTGCCAATTTTAAAAATTGTATTTGACTCATTTAATTTTGTTAAACTTAACAATGAATTCGTTTTAGGTCACAGTATTTATGATTGCATCTCTTTGAAATAAAAATTACACTACTAGCCATTAAAATTGCTACAACAGGAAGATGACGTGCTACAGAAGCGAAATTTAACCGACAGGAAGAAGATGCTGTGATATGCAAATGATCAGCTTTTCAGAGCATTCACACAAGGTTCGCGCCGGTGGCGACACCTACAACGTCCTGACATGAAGAAAGTTTCCAGCCGATTTCTCATACACAAGCAGCAGTTGACCGGCGTGGCATGGTGAAACGTTGTTGTGATGCGTCGTGTAAGGAGAAGAAATGCGTACCATCATGTTTCCGACTTTGGTAAAGGTCGGATTGTAGCCTCTCGCGATTGCGCTTTATCGTATGGCGACATTGCTGCTCGCGTTGGTCGAGATCCAATGACTGTTAGCAGAAAATGTAATCGGTGGGTTCAGGAGCGTAATACGGAACGCCGTGATGGATCCCAACTGCGTCGTATCACTAGCAGTCGAGATGACAGGCATCTTATCCTCATTGCTGTAACGGATCGTGCATCCACATCTCGATCCCTGAGTCAACAGATGGGGACGTCTGCAAGACAAAAACCATCTGCACGAACAGTTCGACGACGTTTGCAGCAGCATTGACCATCAGCTCGGAGACCATGGCTGTGGTTACCCTTGACGCTGCATCACAGACAGGAGTGCCTGCGATGGTGTACTCGACAGTGAACCCGGGTGCGCGAATGGCAATACGTCATTTTTTCCGATTAATCCAGGTTCTGTTTACAGCATCATGATGGTCGAATCCGTGTTTGGCCACATCGCGATAAACGCACATTGGAAGCGTGTATTCGTCATCGCCATACTGGCGTATCACCCGGCGTGATGGTATGGGGTGCCATTGGTTACACGTCTCAGTCACCTCTTGCACGCATTGACGGCATTTTGAACAGTGGAAGTTACATTTCAGATGCGTTACGACCCGTGGCTGTACCCTTCATTCGATCCCTCCGAAACCCTACATTTCAGCAGGATAATGCACGACCGCATGTTGCAGGTCCTGTACGGGTCTTTCTGGATACAGAAAATGTTCCACTGCTGTCCTGGCCAGCACATTCTACAGATCTCTCACCAATTGAAAAAGTCTGGTCAATGGTGGCAGAGCAACTAGCTCGTCACAATACGCCAGTCACTACTCTTGATGAACTGTGGTATCGTGTTGAAGCTGCATGGGCGGCTGTACCTGTAGATGCCATCTAAGCTCTGTTTGAGTCAATGCCCAGGCGTATCAAGGCCGTTATTACGGCCAAAGGTGGTTGTTTGTTCTGGGTACTGATTTCTCAGGATCTATGCACCCAAACTGCGTGAAAATGTAATCACGTGTCAGTTCTAGTATAATATATTTGTCCAATGAATACCCGTTTATCACCTGCAATTCTTCTTGGTGTAGCAATTTTAATGGCCAGTAGTGTATGTTTTTGGAAGTATAAAATTAAAGCAATAGCTGCTGCGATAGTACGAGGGCTATTCCGAAAGTAAGGTCCGATCGGTCACGAAATGGAAACGACTATGAAAATCCGATAAAGCTTTGCACAGATGTGTTGGGTAGTGTCTCTAGTATAACCCCAGTTAGCATCACGTCGCTCGTCTCATTTCTGAGCTCGCAGTGAGTGCGTAAAGATGTCTAGAAAATAGTGTCTGCCGCCAAGTACGGGGGCCTGGTGAGAAATTTCCCCTGAAGCTATGCAGCTAACATTACATAACTGTCGTGCTGTTTCGTCTTCAAGACAATTCTCAGCCGCATTCTGCAGGGGCAATGAAGATGCTCCTGCATCGTTTTCAAATGGAAATGTGAGATTACCCACAATACAGCCCGTAATTGTCTCCCTCTGAGTTTCAGCTCAGGTCACATGAACCGCTGGTTATGAAGACAACATTTCGGCACAAGACAACGAGCCGTAGGCCAGCGTAGAGAATTGGCGGAGAGCACTGGCGGCTGCCTTCTATAGCGAGGGTATGGGAACGTTGGTACAACGCTACGATACACGTCTAAGTCGGGTCGGCGACTATGGAGATACGTAGCTGCAAGGTGTATCTAACTGTTGCAAATAAAACATTTTTGATTTTTACCGTGGTTTCCATTTCGCGACCTATCGGACCTTACTTTCGGAATAGCCCTCGTAATTTGTTGTATAATTAATTATGTTGTGTACGACTTCTTACGCAATGGTAGGGAGTGGTGAGTTATAGCGTGATGCAGTAACTATCATAGTGAAATTTGGCAGGAGCAGACATGATTAATGAACAATTATCACAGTAAACAGAAGATTTACTTAACTTGTGTTTTTCGAAGTGTAGAAAGCTCATTGCAAATAATGCAGCAAGAAATAGAGTGCAGCTCTCAATGTCAACAAGGATGAGGCTCTTTCAACTAAGCATGAATGACGATGTCGGACCCGCGACTAAGGAGCGTCTGCGTAGCTTCACATAGCGAAGAGACTCCAAGTATAGGTGGCCTGAATGGCTGCCGCCGACCGTCCTAAATCGAGCCAGCAGAGGTCGCTCGTGGTGTAGAGTCGTTTTAGGTGTGGCTCAGACCATTTTTTCTTTGTTATGGTTTTAGGGCGCAAAACTGCGTGCACACTATGGGGTCCACTAGATTCTGTGTGACCCCTACTGGTGTGTGACGAAAACTTGCAATTCCATTGCCATCTTTGACGCCTGTGGGGTGATATCTGTATGTGATATCACATATTACATTACAGAAGTAAAATTTTTGTGCAGCCCAGTAGACAATTTTACAAACTATCTTCTTTCAGAGGCGATTGAGTGGAATCCGGTATTTGACAGAGAGGAGGCTGTATACAGAGGAAAGTCATAGCAGAATAAATGATGCAAAGGAGTTTAGCCGGCCGCTGTGGTCGAGCGGATCTAGGTGCTTCAGTCTGGAACAGCGCTGCTGCTACGGTCGCAGGTTCGAATCCTGCCACGGGCATGGATGTGTGTGATGTCCTTATGTTAGTTAGGTTTACGTAGTTCTAAGTGTAGGGGACTGATGACCTCAGATGTTAAATCTCATAGTCCGTAGAGCCATTTGAACCATTTTTGAAGGGAGTGTAGACAGAATGGAAAACAGAGAGAACCATACGGAAAAACGAGAGTGTGGGTAGGAGAAGGAAGAGGTTCAAATTGTTCAAATGGCTCTTAACACTATGGGACTTTACTGCTGTGGTCATCAGTGCCCTAGGACTTAGAACTACTTGAACCTAACTAACCTAAGGACATCACAGACATCCATGCCCGAGGCAGGATTCGAACCTGCGACCGTAGCGGTCCCGCGGTTCCAGGCTGTAGCGCCTAGAACCGCACGGTCACTCCGGCCGGCGAAGGAAAAGGGGAAACCATTGATGAAGAGGGGAGCGTTAAAAATAGATTGGTGGGGAACAGAAGAAACATGAAAAGAGTAAGGAGGAGGGAACGTACGAAAAAGCGTGGAGTAAAAGAGGAAAGAAGAGGAGAGTGAAAAGTTTTAAGAAAAACTGATTCGAAAGTCGAAGGAGAGAAAGGGAATAAGTGTGTATTGAGAAAGCAACAAACGGTTCTAGAGAAATGTAATGTTTCAGTAATGATGATGTAGTTTTAATATGAGTTTGACAGTGGAGCCTAAGGTGCGTCAGTTCCTGTTGACAGAAAGGGTGTGAATGAGCGAGTTGGAGAGGCAACGGAATTTAGTGAATAGAGTGCACCGCACGGAGCCCAGCGACACACTTCTGTTTTCCCCGTGCGGCTGTTGGCGTAGTTCGCAAATTAAAAGGTCTCGCGATAAACCGGCGGTGCGAAGCGAGACGGAGTAAATTGGACACGCGTGGCGCGGCCGGCGACGCAGGACCAGCTGTGCGGGCGGCGGCAGGAGCGCGCGCAGAAAATCAGGTAATTCGGCGGCGGTTACGGTCCGGCTGGAGTTAACGCGTTTTGTGTATTCAGGAGAGGGCGGCCACGGCTAGTTACTGGCCTCGCCGGCTTAATGCCCGCAGTATCGATTAAGCAAGCAGCGGCCTGCTCGGGGCCAGGCGACCAGACGGCGGACAGCAGTTTGCAGGCGGCGGCCGCTCCCAACTGTTTGTGGAGTGGGCGGCCGAGCCGCGCCGCCTGATGGCGCCACCGCGGGACGCGATTACCGCGCCGCGTTACAAGCTGGTGGCACGCGTGCTACTCTGGCCTTACCGCCGGCCTGAGTGGCTTTTCGGTATCACTTTAGGGCGGCCGCCTGACCCCGATGGGCTGCACCGCTACTACTGCACGCAGTTCCATTTGCCGGCTACTCCGCTGCTTTGGCCGCGTTATGGGGGACGCATGTACATCTACATCTACATACATACTCCGCAGTCCACCATACGGTGCGTGGCGGTGGGTACATCGTACCACAACTAGCATCTTCTCTCCCTGTTCCACTCCCAAACAGAACGAGGGAAAAATGACTGCCTATATGCCTCGGTACGAGCCCTAATCTCTCTTATGTTATCTTTGTGGTCATTCCGCGAAATATAAGTTGGCGGCTGTAAAATTGTACTGCAGTCAGCCTCAAATGCTGCTTCTCTAAATTTCCTCATTCGCGATTCACGAAGAGAACGCCTCCTTTCCTCTAGAGACTCCCACCCGAGTTGCTGAAGCATTTCCGTAAGACTCGCGTGATGGGCAAACCAACCAGTAACAAATCTAGCAGCCTGCCTCTGAATTGCTTCTATGTCCTCCCTCAATCCGACCTAATAGGGATCCCAAACGCTCGAGCAATACTCAAGAATGGGTCGTATTAGTGTTTTATAAGCGGTCTCCTTTACAAATGAACCACATCTTCCCAAAATTCTACCAATGATCCGAAGACGGCTATCCGCCTTCCCCACAACTGCCATTACATGCTTGTCCCATTTCATATCACTCTGCAATGTTACGCCCAAGCCGGCCGGAGTGGCCGTGCGGTTCTAGGCGCTTCAGTCTTGAACCGCGTGACCGCTACGGTCGCAGGTTCGAATCCTGCCTCGGGCATGGATGTCTGTGATGTCCTTAGGTTAGTTAGGTTTAAGTAGTTCTAAGTTCTAGGGGACTGACGACCTCAGAAGTTAAGTCCCATAGTGCTCAGAGCCATTTGAACCATTTTTTTGTTACGCCCAAATATTTAATCGACGTGACTGTGTCAAGCGCTACAATACTAATGGAGTATTCAAACATTACAGGATTCTTTTTCCTATTCATCTCCATTAATTTACATTTATCTATATTTAGAGTTAGCTGCCATTCTTTACACCAATCACAAATCCTGTCCAAGTCATCTTGTATCCTCCTACAGTCACTCAACGACGACACCTTCCCGTACACCACAGCATCATCAGCAAACAGCCGCACATTGCTATCCACCCTATCCAAAAGATCATTTATGTAGATAGAAAACAACAGCGGACCTACCACACTGGATTCTAGTACTTAAGAAGTCTTGGAGCCACTCACATACTTGGGAACCTATCCCATATGCTCGTACCTTAGTTAGGAGTCTGCAGTGGGATACCGAATCAAACGTTTTCCGGAAGTCAAGGAATATGGCATCCGTCTGATACCCTTCATCCATGGTTCGCAAGTTATCATATGAAAAAAGGGCGAGTTGCGTTTCGCAGGACCGATGCTTTCTAAAGCTGTTCTGATGCATGGACAGCAACTTCTCTGTCTCAAGGAAATTCATTATATTCTAACTGAGAATATGTTCGAGAATCCTGCAACAAACCGATGTTGAGGATATTGGTCTGTAATTATGAGGATCCGTCCTTCTACCCTTCTTATATACAGGCGTCACCTGCAATTTTTTCCAGTCGCTCGGGACTTTAAGTTGGGCAAGAGATTCGCACCAACTGTGCATTCGCAGCTGCCTATCGATTGCTCGGTAAGGTCGCTCCCAGAGATGAAAAGCATTCATACCTGTTCGAAGAAAGTTATTCTTTTCTGTTTGATTACTCTTTCTCCAATGACCACGTGATATCAACACTTGTTGACCTCCCCTTTAGCCCAGTATTCTTTCATGCGCATGTGAGCGTGTTTCCGTTGGTCCGTCCATATCTGTTGTTTTGTTCTTCTCTCCCCAGGAAAAGAAAAAAGTCACAAGGGCTCAGGTCAGATGCATACGGGGCATGTGGAGGAACAGGAATGCCTTTTGAGATCAAAAATTCCGTGATGGAAGTGGACGTGTGACAAGGAGCTTTGGCAACTGACCCTTAACATAGACAAATGTAATGTATTGCGAATACATAGAAAGAAGGATCCTTTATTGTATGATTACATGATAGCGGAACAAACACTGGTAGCAGTTACTTCTGTAAAGTATCTGGCAGTATGCGTACGGAACGATTTGAAGTGGAATGGTCACATAAAATTAATGGTTGGTAAGGTGGGTTCCAGCTTGAGATTCATTGGGAGAGTCCTTAGAAAATGTAGTCCATCGACAAAGGAGGTGGCCTACAAAACACTAGTTCGACCTATACTTGAGGATTGCTCATCAGTGTGGGATCCGTACCAGGTCGGGTTGACAGAGGAGACAGAGAAGATCCAAAGAAGAGTGGCGCGTTGCGTCACAGGGTTATTTGGTAAGCGTGATGGCGTTACGGAGCTGTTTAGCAAACTCAAGTGGCAGACTCTGCAAGAGAGGCTCTCTGCATCGCGGTGTGGCTTGCTGTCCAGGTTTCGAGAGGGTGCGTTTCTGGATGAGGTATCGAATATATTGCTACCCCCTACTTATACCTCCCGAGGAAATCACGACTGTAAAATTAGAGAGATTCGATCGCGCACGGAGGCTTTCCGGCAGTCGTTCTTCCCGCGAACCATACGCGACTGGAACAGGAAAGGGAGGTAATGACAGTGGCACGTAAAGTGGCCTCCGCCACACACCTTTGGGTGGCTTGCGGAGTATAAATGTAGATGTAGATGATGCAGCATTCACTTGTCTAAGGTGTCCGGTCTCACTCAATTCACCCTTTTCCTGAGACTTTCAGGGACATCTTTCGAAAACACTTCGTTGACAGTTTGTCTTGGAGGAACAAATAATTTATGATCGATGTCTCTAACGTCAAAAAATCAAAACAGCATTGTTTTGATCTTTGATTTCATTACGCGAGATTTTCTCGATCGAGTAGGTGACACAGTGTGCCACTCCTAACTTTTCTGCTTTGTTTTAGAATCGTACTCGAAAATCAAGAATTCGTCACCTGCGATCACACGATTGAAACATTCGTGGTCACTGGCAATCTTCTCAAGAAGATCACGCGCACACCTCTCAGATTGTGTTTCTGCTCAGTTGTGAAGTTTCCCTGAACCATTTTGGCATAAACCTTTGTATGTGCAAATCGACGGTCAAAATTTAATGTATGGCGAAAGTGATTAACAGGTCATCCACCATCCTTATTGTTAAACGTCGGTCGGATCTCACAAGAGCTGCTGGTCTTCCTGAGAAAAATTCATCTTCAGCGTGTTCTCGGCCTTCCAAAACTCTCTCGTGTTCCATTTTCGTAACAGAAACAGAACTTCAATGATGGCGCACTCAAAAATCACGTGATAGGTATACCTAGCTGAAGGTTGAGCTGAGCATCTAGAAGAGACGAACACACCACTCCATCGAAGTACAATAAGACGGCGTCGACAGATCGCGCGCAGTGTTGCCAGTCTCATTAAGTTTATCACAAACCTCATATTCATCTTTCATTCTTGTCCGTAAGATTTTTCTCGTAAATTTAAGTTTTCTTTTATTTTCTAATTCCTTTTTTGATGTTCTGCGTCGGAAAGTAATGTCTGATTTTATAATTCCTGGAGTGGAGGTTTTGGTATGTTTAACTTCTGTAAAATGAAACTTTTCATTAACATTTTCGGTTACGTATTCACCAGTTTCAAATCTTTGAAAAAAAAAAAAAGATTCAAATGGCTCTGAGCACTATGGGATCTGTGGTCATCAGTCCCCTAGAACGTGGAACTACTTAAACCTAACTAACCTAAGGACATCTCACACATCCATGCCCGAGGCAGGATTCGAACCTGCGACCGTAGCGGTCACGCGGTTCCAGACTGAAGCGCCTAGAACCGCACTGCCACACCGGCCGGCCCTTTGAAAACAGCGTACTTTGTTATTGAAAAATTTTAATCACTTGGCGCTATTTTACGTCAGTATTTCGACCACTGATGCGATATAAATAACGAAAATTACATCTGGGACAATTCCAGTGGCAGTCTACATGAACGTTTTTGACATTTCTTACAATTTTGTAAGAGTTGTAGACCGTGCCGACTAGATGTTAGAATTTGAACCTGTGATCGAATACGTTTGTTTCCTTGCTACTGTAATACGAGAAACAATTTATTGAAACATTCAGCAATCTGTTAAACAAAAGACATTTTATTTCCTTAACCGGTTTCAGACACCTAGTGTCCTTCTCCAGAGGGTTATAACTACTGCATCATTTACGAATGTCAAAAATAAGATGCATGCAGCATATTGCTGTGCTTATGTGGTTCGTAGTGCCATGACCGCAGAAATATGCTGCTTGCGTCTTATTTTTGATACAAATAATGCGATGCTTATAACCTTATGATGAAGGCAGTAGGTGCCTGAAACCGGTTAAAGAAATAAAATTTCTTTTGTGCAACTGGTTGCAGATTATTTCAGTAAATACAAGTGCTGTTGCAGAAGATGGACAAAAACACTAAATGCGAAACAATGTAGCCTCCGGGTCTGCATATGCTGGGTGAAACAGAGATTGTAATGTACTTTATGAAAACTGCTGTATCTGCTGAAACGTTCTTTTGCTTCATTCCTCTACACACCACGTCATCGTCATCCACGCATTCTTGGCGATGTGAGAAATGAGGGCAGATTTCGCGACGTTTTGAATCAGTTACTGTCAATTCATCGGCGGACTCAGATCAATTCATGCACTGCTAAACTTACCAATGAGCCTTAGTAAGGGTCACCGGCCTCATTCAGAATAGCAAGGCTGGGTTTAAGTTATCACTGCTTCAGTATGAACGAAAAAATGTGATACCTAACAGTATTCGAAAGGACTCTG
Source organism: Schistocerca nitens (assembly GCF_023898315.1). NCBI lineage: Eukaryota > Metazoa > Arthropoda > Insecta > Orthoptera > Acrididae > Schistocerca > Schistocerca nitens. Next base: position 387,658,860 of record NC_064615.1, read on the forward strand.
TTGTGGCGTAACAAGCTAGCTACGCCACACTGAAGTAGCCGAAACGGCACGCGTCAACTCACGCCGTCTTGCGTGAGGTCTGAAACAGGATACTTATGAATGCTATAAAGAAAAGAACGGAGCTTAGGTTTACTTAATTTTAATTTCCTTGTGGTACATATCTCTTGATAATACACGTGAGACTCTCTCCAGATATGGTTAATGGCGCCTTGCTAGGTCGTAGCCATGGACTTAGCTGAAGGCTATTCTGTCTCTCGGCAATTGAGAGAAAGGCTTCGTACGTGTAGTCGCTAGCAATGTCGTCCGTACAACTGGGGCGAGTGCTCGTACGTCTCTCTAGACCTGCCATGTGGTGGCGCTCGGTCTGCTATCACACAGTGGCGACACGCGGGTCCGACATGTACTCATGGACCGCGGCCGATTTAAAGCTACCACCTAGCAAGTGTGGTGTCTAGCGGTGACACCACAGATTCAATTCTTCGTCCGCTGCCATGGAAAACGTACGCATCGCTTACAGTCAGACCCTCACCTACAACTGGTTCCTGGCAACATCCACTGAAAATGTTCACTTGAAAGTCAAGAGTCAGATGTCACGCAAGAATAAATTTCAAGTTTCCACGGGAACAAATGCAGTCTATTAACTCCAATTAAATCTCGTCCAAATCGTCTCTTTCATCGAACAATTTCCACCTGCAGTTAGCTAATAAGTTGCGCTATTAGGCACTAACTCTCTTCTTACTAATCACGCTCATTCACTCTAGCCAGCTACAATCACCTTTAAAATGACAAATGACTTATCAGAATTCCATGGAAACTCACTTGTGAATTCATTTAAGTAGTAGCAGAACAGCTGTATCGATCACTAAGGATTAGTAACTCCAGACTTGCAGTAAGAAATACTTTTCAATGTAAGTTTCGCCCAAGACCAAACCCGCCGCTTGGCCCCATGTATTAATAATAATAATATCAGCTGTTAAGATACACAGGAAAAAATAGTGGTCCCCTGTCATATTAAATGCTTTCTGTCTCTTATTCACTTAATTGTTCATTTCTTGTTTCACCAGTAACTCAGGGGTACTTTTTCCGCTTTAGATACTTAATTGTGTTTGTACTAAATGCGAGGAGAACGCCATATTACAGTCTCTAACTGACGTCAGAGAGAGAGAGAGAGAGAGAGAGAGAGAGAGAGAGAGAGAGAGAGATGAGAGACGAACATTATCTTACATGTTCTTTAGGTCGTTATTGTTGTGGTCTTCAATTCGAAGACTGGTTTGATGCAACTCTTCATGCTAGTGTAACTTGTGCAAATCACTTCACCACAGTCTTAACTACAGGAACCTATCTCCAATTGCATTTGCTTGATGTGGTTAAGACTTGTTCCCTCTACACAGTTTACCATCAAAACTTCCCTCTATTTCTATTGGAATGACTCCCTGATAGGTCAAGATGTGCTTTATCAATGGATCCCCTCCTTTAGTCAAGATCTGCTGTCGAGCTTCTCCCCAATTAGAATAATTAATTAGTGGCTCGATCGACCAATCAATTATTGATCTCTCTCCTGCAGCACCCAATAGTTTCCAGCGTATTATTTTTCTTATCTAATTCCCTCGGCACCATTCGATTTACTTCCTCTAAATTCAGCTACTCTTGTTGTCAAAAGTCACTATCTTCTAAAGAAAAATAAGATGAGGAATCAATTGCTCTGACTCTACTTCTCCTCAGTTTTCTTTTCTGCTTCGAGTACAGCTATTCTAGAATAGAGTCTTTGTTATGTAGTATTTGGATAGGGAACGAAAGTGAGGGAGGGTGGGGCGGGGGGGGGGGGGGGAGCGGAGAAAGGGCTGTGGTTCACTCACCTAAAGAGATGCGTTAACCAAAGCAATGATAGTTTAACGGAGCATTCTGTATATATTTGTGTAAATAACTGCGTTTCTATAACAAGACAGTACGAATGTCCAAGAAAATTACAGTATCAGAATCGAATGGCAGGCGTCTGCTTTCTGGTTTTCCTGCCCCCACCTCACGGTTTCGTCCACCTTCCCCTCCCCCCCCCCCCTCCCCCCAAAACGGTCATCGACAAGTTATCCAAACCGAGCGGAAACGACAATAAAAATATCTATTCGCTAAAAGGATTTAATATGCTAGCACTGAAGTTAGTTAGTTACTTACTCGATTGATCAGTCTCACGGTAACCGTTATGATGTGGGAATTGTCAAGTGCATAAGAATTGCACACATAAACCAAGGTTTCTTTTTAAGCTTACTATTAGTTTTATCTACACAATTCCCTTATATTATACCTATAGATTTATTAATTCCTAATCAAGAATTCATCTATGATATAGAAGAGTTGTCAAGGAGATATGATTTCAGTTTATTTTTGAAACTATTTCTGCTGTCCGTCAGACATTTTATTTCAACAGGTAATTTATCGAAAAGTTTTACAGCATCATATTTTACCTCCTGTTGTGCCAAAGATAAGTTAAGTGGAGGATGGTGTAAGGCTTTCATTCTTCTGGTATTATAATCATGAATGTCACAGTTGTTTTTAAACTGGTCCACGTTGTTGAGAACAAATTTCATTACTGAGTAAATGTACTGTGAGGTTGTTGAAAGTTCCTAACTTTGCCTACAAGACGTGTGGCTATGAGCTCCACACGTTATTCTAACCGCTTTCTTTTGAGCAGTGAATACTTTTTGCCTAAGTGTTGAGCTACCCCAAAATATTACTCCGTACGACATCAGAGAGTAGAAATATGCAAAGTATGCTAGCTTACTAATTTCTTTATCTCCAACATCGGCAGTTATTCTGATTGCAAAAATTGCCGATCCTAGTCGCTTTAAGAGATCCAAAATACGAATTTTACAGCTAACAATCTCACCTATATGTAGACCCGAAAACTTAGTATGCTTTACCTTGGCTACTGACTTTGTATGTAGGCTGTTTAGGTTTTTATGTTGGTAATGCCGTGTAGTGCAGTGTATGAAAATCGCTGACTGTGGTGTGTACAGTCTGTAGCTGGTTGGACTCATTGTTGGAATATTCGCTTGCGTAGTGTTGGGCTGTTGGATGTGAACAGCGCGTAGTGTTGTGCAGTAGTAGGTGAGCCGCCAGCAGTGGTGGATGTGGGGAAAGAGATGCCAGAGTTTTGAGAGCGGACGATTTCGACGGGTGTCCGTCAGAAAAAGGAGTTTTTTAAGACTGGATGTCATGAACTAATATATATATGACTTTTGAATGCTATTAAGGTAAATACATTGTTTGTTCTCTATCAAAAACTTTCCTTTGCTAACTATGCCAATCAGTAGTTAGTGCTTTCAGTAGTTAGAATCTTTTATTTAGCTGGCAGTATTGGCGCACGCTGTATTGCAGTAGTTCGAGTAACGAAGATTTTTGTGAGGTAAGTGATTCATGAAAGGTATAGGTTATTGTTAGTCAGGGCCATTCTTTTGTAGGGATTATAGAATGTCAGACTGCGTTGCGTAAAAAAATATTGTGTGTCAGCTTAGTGATGATCACAATAAGTAAAGAGAAAACTGTTTGAGTACGTTGAGTTTTACTCAGCTGGCTCTGTATCAAATAACGTAGAAGTTTACCAACACAGTCACTCTTAATTTTCTAAGGGAACGTTTCAACTTCTGTTGATGTGCTACATTTACTGAAGGAGCTGTACTGCTTGCAGCAGAAATTTGGATGTATTGTGTTTTTTCAAAGTTCATAGCAAGCGCATTCCCAGAAAACCAACCAGTAAACTTTTCCAGAGACATTATTTGTACAATTTTTATTGGAGTTTCTTTTAATGGATTAATAATGACGAATCATCAGCAGACAATGTCAGTTGAGCTTCTTGTTTCAAGTAAGAAGGCAGGTCATTGACATATATCAAGAACAGGAGGGGACCCAGATCAAACCCTGTGGAAAACCTACTTTAGTTTCACCCCAGTTAGATGAAGTGGGAAACTTCCTCAAATCACTTAAACCATGTAAAGAAACATTTTGCTTCCTGTTCTGTAGATAAAGCTTAAACCACTCATGTGCTGTTCCATTTATAAAAAATGCTTCAAATGGCTCTGAGCACTATGGGACTCAACTGCTGAGGTCATCAGTCCCCTAGAACTTAGAACTACTTAAACCTAACTAACCTAAGGACATCACACACATCCATACCCGAGGCAGGATTCGAACCTGCGACCGTAGCGGTCTCGCGGTTCCAGACTGTAACGCCTAGAACCGCACGGCCACTCCGGCCGGCCTTCCATTAATACCATAGAAATGTAATTCCTGTAACTTAATGTCACGGTTCACACTATTAAATACTTTGGATAAGTCACAGAAAATTCCTATTGGAGACAATTTACTATTTAAAGACTCTATCATGTGGTCAGCGTGCTACGGTCGCAGGTTCGAATCCTGCCTCGGGCATGGATGTGTGTGTTGTCCTTAGGTTAGTTAGGTTTAAGTAGTTCTAAGTTCTAGGGGACTGATGACCACAGCAGTTGAGTCCCATAGTGCTCAGAGCCATTTGAACCATTTTTTGTGGTCAGCGAAAAGCCACGAAAAGGCGTGTTCATGTCATTGCAGTATACCTTTTTGGGGGTTACGCCAGTAAAAGTATGTCTTATACGACAGAATCGTAAAGGCTATTACCGAGCGAGGTGGCGCAGTGGTTAGCACGCTGGACTCGCATTCGGGAGGACGACGGTTCAATCCCGCGTCCGGCCATTCTGATTTAGATTTTCCGTGATTTCCTTAAATCGCATCAGGCAAATGCCGGGATGGTTCCTTAGAAAGGGCACGGCCGATTTCCTTCCCCATCCTTTCCTTATCCGAGCTTGTGCTCCGTCTCTAATGACCTCGTTGTCGACGGGACGTTAAACAGTAAACTCCTGCTCCTCCGTAAAGGCTATTGTTCATTGGTAATAGGGACTATTCTAGTAAGTGAACATGCAAGTCACAAATGCCAGATCGGAAGCGAATCCGCAGGCAGGATACCGTGTAACAGGAGAGGAACATAGCCAGGATTTAACCAGCGTTTGTGAGTAGCATGGAAAGGAGCCGCGAGGAAGGTACAATTTCTTTCTTGTTTTTCCAGAAAACACGTAAAGGGTGAAAAGGTGGTGGTGGTGGACGTAGCCAGTGGCACGTGCAGAGGTTTGTCGTTGGTAATTTGTCAGCACGGTTGTCCATAGCCGGCGCGGGTTTCCCCCTGCCGTGAAATTGCCGACTCGCGTGCTGGCGGCTTCGGTGCGTGCGGCCGGCGCGGCCACGCCCTTGTCGGCCTGTCGAGCGCCCTGGCTTTGGCTCTGGCCCTGGCTTTGCCGCTGCACTGCCCCGATTACCGGCCCCTGCATGTCGGCTGATCAGATACTCTGCGCCGGCGACTCGCCAAATCGCTGGACACAGCGCGCTAAGGCGTGCTCCGTGCTAGGCTGTGGCAGGTCGGCCCGTTCCTCATAGGTTCCGTCCCTCCGCCTGTCATCTCGTACGCTGAGGGGGAGTGCACTGGGACACTTGCGCTTGGAATTTGCAGCCTGAGGAGAATCTCTGTTCCTTATGCCCTACTCAACACGTATGCTCTCCCCAGTCACTTGGTGTACATTTATCTTAATAGGAAACAGGCAAAGAGCGTCATAATCCTACGTCTCGTCGACAGAAGTCATTAGAAACAAAGTAAAAGCTATGTATTCAGATTGCGGAATGAAGTACCTTGCTGCCGTAGCACCAAAATCAGGCGAATGTGGCCTGGGCAGAGCCAGGGATGAAAAGAGGGAACTAGGTATTCGAATTATCTTGGTACTCCGTTCCTATTTGAGATGGAAACATGGGGTGAAAAGTTATTGGATTATCCTAGATAAGCGGTCATTTGTATAGCCATTCGAACACCTGTCTTACTTTAGGTCTGAACGGCGAACAGGGGAGTGGGCCCAACTAAAGTGTGGAAAAGATGTAACTGGGCTGAAATTAACTCTCAGGTAATGACACCATTTTCACGTGCAGTTTTCGGATTTTACGTGCAAAAACAGTCACCCTTAAAAAACTCAGGACTGGAGAGAGACTGATGCTTTAAACTTGGCCCAACGGTGTATCGGAACTTGGTCTACGGTAAGTTATAATCTCATGAAAAGATCCTCCTTGTTACGTGCAGAAACATGTTTTTATGGGAGATTTTTGAAGCGTGTCACTTCTATACTTAAAACTTGTACGAATCGGTTCAAACTTTCACGAAGATAGAATTTTTTATCCAGTAATTTTTATCCGTTGTGGAGATAACATGTATGAAACGTCCCCTTTGAAAAATTATACATGACTGTGCTTAAACTGACACACAATATTTTTGGCGCAACGCAATCTGACTTTCAGTAATCCCTACAAAAGAATGGCCCTGACTAACATTAACCTATACGTTTCACAAATCACTTACCTCACAAAAATCTTCGTTACTCGAACTACTGCAATACAGCGAGCGCCACTACTGCCAGCTAAATAAAAGATTCAAACTACGGAAGGCACTAACTACTGATAGGCATAGTTAGCAAATGAAAGATTTTAATAGAGATCAAAAAATGTATTTACCTTATTAGTCATAATATATATAGCAGTTCATGACATCCATTCTTACAAATCTACTGTTTCTGATGGACACAGCTCCAGATTATCCATTCTCAAAAATCCGCCATCTCACTTCCCCACATCCACCACTGCTGGCGGCTCACCTCCAACTGCGCAACGCTACGCGCTGTTAACATCCAGCTGCCGCTGCCCAACACTACAATGGCAGACAACAATGCAAACCAGCCACAGACTGCACACAGCACAGCCAGTGATTTTCATACAGAGTGATACATGGCGTTACCAATGAAGAAAACCTAAACAGCCTACTTACACATGTAGCACGTAAAATCTGTTCTTACGCGAACTGAATGCGTGGAAGCAGTTTAAAGTGAATCAAATAAATAAAACATTTATTCTTACGATAAAATTGAAAACTCGCTTTCCGAAATCTTGCTTCATTCGGATTTTACGTGCAAAAAAACACGTTTTCGAAGTGTTTTTTTAAAAGCGCGAAACTTCTATGTTTCAAAATTACGCGAATAGGTTCAAATGTTGTAATAAGGTAGGCAAATACATATAATTAATGGTGGTCCTGTTCTTTTGTAGAAGCTTAATCCGTTGCCAGAATAAACAACGTGGTTCGATAGACAATAAAAAAGAAACCTGTACCAGATCAGTCGTCGCCCAAGTCAACACAAATCTACATCGGTTGCCAAGGTTAGCGGCATAATGTCAATATTATGGGAGACTAAAATTTGGGAACCAGAATGAAAAATGCTCCTACCGTAGCACAGAAAAAGCTACGATTGTCCTGGGCAGAGTTACGGATGTAAAAGAATTATTCGATTTATCTTCCAGCTTCAAACACATTTAAATCAAACCATCTTGAGAAATTCTCGCTTTTTTACGTGTTAACCCTACTTCCCCAGCTTATTTAGGCTCACTCTCTGCCCCATGTGTGATGAGGGGTGTAAGAACAAACGAATACAAATTTATGTGTTCCTAGAGAGTGGGATGCATGTTCAATAGGAAGTATCCGAGAGTGGGTGTGCGTGCATAATAGGAACTAACGCATAGGGGCAAGCATGTATGCTGAATTTTAATGACACGTTGTGTCGTTTCGTACGGCGTGACAAATGCCACGCTGCAAGACATGGTGGCATGTGTCATGTTATACGACATGGCGTCAGGCACTATGCTACTTTCCTCGACAGAGTGCATTGTATTGCATGAGAAGGGGACAAACATTAACAAACAAAAAAGCGCGAATATGTCAAGATGTTTTAATTTAGATGTCTTTGAAGCTGCCATATAGAACGTCGGAAAATGACTTTGTGCCACATCTTCTTGCTACCAGCCTTCCGATGAACACACAGTAGGGCATGTAAGATGGAGCAACATCTCATACGGCTTTACTGGATTTTCTATAGGAAATATTCGGAAAATCGTGTGGTCTTCCTTCCTTACCCGCAGCGCCCTCACGGGAGATTATTTTGGCCTCCTTCAAGTCCAGACTTAAACTTACGCTATTATTTTTGAGGGGATGTTTGAAAGAGAAGCTGTTCTCTTTGAGACCACAGAATATTACTGAAATGGGTGCCCGGATAGTGCAATTGTGCAGCGAGATAAAGAAAGACTTGTTCCGCAAAGTACTAAGGCATATATGTACTCACCTTCTTGAAGTTGTCTGCTGCAATGGAGCACATAATTAATACATGACGTAGTTAGTGGATTTCCATGGAGCACACTACCTGTGTGAAAAATTTGAAATTTTCATTTCAGAAACAAAAGTGTCGTGACAATATTGAAAGAGTCAGCTATTTGTGCGCCACCCTGTATATTTATCCACATTTACAGGGAGCTCCCATTTATTAAGCCAAAGGAAAAATTCGTCGAGTTCTTTCTGCAGTTTCTACGTGTGACATCACTTGGACGTGGATGGACAGGAAAATCAGCTGCGACGACTTGTGAAGAAAAAGTACTGCCATACTCCGGAACTGCTCCACGAAAACTTCAACAAACTTGCGTCGATATCTGTGACTCAGCAAGCCTGTCGGGATGTAAACTGGAGCCTAAGTGTTCGTCAAACCAGGGAGGAATGTGCGCAGCCCTCTGTAATCTTGTAAGACGAGATTGTAGACAGACAAAGGATAAACACTCGGTCGCTGATGATGTTGAAATAAAATTCATCGTTCATGTTGGCGGTAACCGTAATGAACAAGCCCAAGGTAAGTTTCTAAAAACAACACCAAACATTACAGAACAATCTGCGGACTCAACTACACCAACTATAAACTGCGGTTTGGACGTCTCACTGGGCCATCGGTGCAATCGATACGTTGCATCATTTGAAAAGCAGCAAAATCATAATAGCTTGTTGGACAACGCCACACGTCCCCACACAGCTACTTTTTGGTTCACGTGCTCTTCAACCTACTGAAACCATCCAGATTTATATGGCACTGAAATTTGGTATCTGATTCAAGATGCACATGACATGCAGCTCCCTTCGTAGTGGTCGCTCGGAAATCGATTCAGAGAGACCTGCAGTCATTGACACCAGGAATACCTGTTCGCTCTGAAACAGCTTGTCACTCACAAGACGTGACAGTCGTCCCTAGTAGAGATCAGAAACGGAGCAAGTACGAATTTACTATTCGGGATGCGTACTACACAATTCACGGCACCCCTGTTTAATCAGTGCTAACGGACTTCCTTCGTTATTGCTGTAGTTGCGTGAGAATGACGAGTCTGAGAACAGTGGCGCTTTGGTTGATTCATACTCGTCGACTCGTTCTCTCTTACTGCAGGAGTGTACGTCTAGCTGTGACGTATTGTTTGTAGGGAAAGTGAGTAAACGATCTTGCTGCTGTAGAGTAGCGCTGACAAGGCGAAACGGCAGTTTGTGAGTGTCAAATTGTAAATTTCTGGCAAGATCTTATGGGACCAAACTGCTTAGGTCATAGGTCCCTAAGCTTACACACTACTCAATCTAACTTAAATAACTTACACTATGGACAACACACACATCCATGCCTGAGGGAGGACTCGAACCTCCGACGGGGGGAGCGGCGCCGACCGTGACAAGACGCTCCAGACCGAGCGGCTACCCTGCGCGGCTGTTGGTATCAGTTGGCCTTTAAGTAAGAAGTGTCTTTTGAGACTGCGGAGGGTGTAAGAATAAAATTAACCAGTGCAGAGTAGACAACTGCAAATGTATTCCATTAGAGGAGAGGTGTTATTTGGAGAAAATCAGACACTATGTCCACACTTCAAACGAAAAAATTATCATATTCGTCCACTGCAAAGAAAATGGTTGTATTCTTGTTTATTCCATCTCCACCTTGAGAAATATACAGTGAAGCGCCAAAGAAACTGGTATAGGCATGCGTATTCAAAAAAATGACTCTGAAAACTATGGGACTTAACTTCTGAGTTCATCAGTCCCCTATAACTTAGAACTACTTAAACCTAACTAACCTAAGGACATCACATACACCCATGCCCGAGGCAGTATTAGAACCTGCGACCGTAACTGTCGCGCGGATCCAGACTGTAGCGCCTAGAACCGCTCGGCCACCGCGGCCGGCCATGCGTATTCAAATACAGAGATATCTAAATAGGTAGAATACGGCGCTGCGGTCGGAAACACCTGTATAAGACAAGTGTCCGACGTAGTTGTCGATCAGTTACTGCTGCTGCAATGGCAAGATTTAAGTGAGTTTTAACATGGTGTCGGCGCACGAGCTATGGGGCACAGCATCTTCGAATTAGCGATGAAATGGGGATTTTCCCGTACGACCATTTCACGAGTGTGCCGTGAGTGTTAGGAATCCGGTAAAACATCAAATCTACGACATCGCTGCGGCCGGAGAAAGATCCCGCAAAAACGGGACCAACGACGACTGAAGATTATCGTTCAACGTGACAGAGTTGCGGCAGATTTCAGTGCTGAGGCATCAACAAATATCAGCTTGCGAACCATACAGCGAAGCATCACCGATATGGGCTTTTGGAGCCGAAGACCCACTCGTGTATCCTTGATGAACGCCCGACACAAAGATTTGCGCCTCGCCTGGGCCCGTCAACACCGACATTGCACTGTTGATGACGGTAAACATGTTGCCTGGTCTGACGAGTCTCGAATGAAAATGTATCGAGTGGATGTTCAAATGTTCAAATGTATGTGAAATCTTATGGGACTTAACTGCTAAGGTCATCAGTCCCTAATCTTGCACATTACTTAACCTAAATTATCCTAAGGACAAACACACACACCCATGCCCGAGGGAGGACTCGAACCTCCGCCGGGACCAGGCGCACAGTCTATGACTGCAGTGCCCTAGACCGCTCGGCTAATCCCACGCGGCTATCGAGTGGATGGTCGTGTACGTGTACGGAGAGAACTTCATGAATGCATAAACCCTGCATGTCAGCAGGGGGCTGTTGAAGTTGGTGGAAGTTCTGTAATGGTGTGGAATTGGAGTCATATGGGACCTCTGATACGTCTAGATATGGCTCTGAGGGTGACACGTACGTGGGCATCCTGTCTATGTAAGCAACGTGTCTGACCACTTGTATCCATTCGTGTCCTTGTGCATTCTGACGGACTTGGTCAATTCGAACAGGAGAATGTAACACCCCATCCGTCCAGAATTGCTACAGAGTGCCTCCAGAAACACTGTTCTGAGTTTAAACACTTCCGTTGACCACCAAAATCCCCAGAAACGAACATTATTGAGCATATCTGGGATGCCATGCAACGTGCTGTTCAGAAGAGTTCTCCAGCCCCTTGTACTCTTACGGAATTACGGAGAGTCCTGCAGGATTCATGGTGTCAGTTCCGTCCAGCACTACTTCAGACATGGTTTGAGTCCATGCCACGTCGTGTTGCGGCACTTCTGAGTACCCGCGGGGGACCTACACGATATTAGGCAGGTGTACCAGGTTCTTTTGCTCTTCAGTGTCTATGCTGCGTCAAACGTAAAATGGGAACAGAACAACATCACTGTTACATGCGTGCGACAAAAGAGAGCGCTATTGCTGTATTAATTTGGTCATGGTAACTCGCGTTTATCGGCTGACAACGATTTGTCTAGCTTGTCGTTCATTTCTGTAATTTGTTTTAATAATTAATCATCATTTAGAGATGGCACACCATCCTCCATCCTCGTGTCATGCTTTCTGATACTGTCGTTACAGATTCGGAAACGCCTCGAAGGTGTGCATATGCCAACGTAATTATTAGATATTCTCTGAACAGGTATTAAATATTGAAATAAATTTACAGCAGTCTTCGTAAAAGTTTTGTCTACGTTGATGTATGTGTAAATAGAACAATATTCACCACTCATCGATCAGTCTTTATACTGGTATACAATTTTCGTCTGCCATTAGGCAGGTCAGACATTTTGTGGCACTTCAGCCTGCACTTGAGAATGGCTATTAAGCCAAAATCATGACTGTGTGAAATAAATGAATAGTAAATGTTTTGTCTCAGCTGTCGCCAGCACACAGGTCGGCAGAGATGAAGAGTGAAAATCGGTAAGCAGGTGCCTATCACGAGAAAGGCCAGAGACACACTGACAGGGAACAATCCGCCAACGCCCTCTCGACAGCTCGTATTTAGGCCGTCACCACTGACCAGAGGTCCTCTGTGACTCACTCTTAAAATTGTCGTCTATCAGCTTATTTGCAGGCTACGACAGTATGTAGCGTGCAGATTAGTGACAATAGCGAGAGTAAAGTTTTAATGGCAAAAGTACCGATATAGTCTGCAAGAGGACTATTACTGATGAGCTTGTACCACAACATATGGACTCTACTGAAGATAAATAAATGTTCATGTAAATAAAGAACCGTATTAATTGACGTATGCATTTGTGTTGTAGAAAGAGGATATCGGCCAACCACAACAACATCCTGTTTCTTGCTTCCTGCGGTACACGACTACAGTGGCGACGAGGACTCTGCAGCAAGTGACGGAAATTTCTTTCAACACGGCTGCGTGTGTAGCGGGGATGCCGCAACTACGCGGTTATATTTGCGAACTCGTGTACTCGCTCTCGTTTCTGAGCGAGCCGACAACTGACTCTGATGAACAATGGGCTGCGGCGGAGACTCAAGTGTAGAGTCATGGATGGTGTTGGTTTCAGTCCGCCCAGCCCGTGTTTCACGGCATGGCCCGCACGGGCGGTGCGCCGAACAGCCTGGCCAGAGCCAACGCCTTTAATACTGCCAACGTATGTTTGATTTGCGCTGTTTGAAAATTAAGACACACAATTACAAGAATCTATATACAGTAAATGCCAAAGGCCTTGCCGCAGTAGTAACACCGGTTCCCGCCAGATCACCGAAGTTAGGCGCTGTCGGGCAGGGATGGCACTTGGATGGGGAGCGTCCGACCTGCGAGCTCTGTTGGCAAGCGGAGTGCACTCAGCCCTTTTGAGGTAAACTGAGGAGCTACTGGATTGAGGAGTAGTGGCTTCGGTCTCGTAAACTGACATACGGCCGCGAGAGCAGTGTGCTGACCACATGCCCCTACATCCAGTGACCCCTGTGGGCTGAGGATGACACGGCGGCCGGTCGGTACCGTTAGGTCTTCCAAGGCTTGTTCGGACGGAGTTTTAGTTGTTTATATATAGTGAATACATTCTGCAATTGCTACCAGTGACACCAACATTCTTAAAACATGTATAGATGCTGCAACAGACTGAAATTAAATAAGGGCTGGGATTAAAAGGAAATATGCGGTTGCCCATGTTCCCCATTTTTTTTTTTTTCATTACAGATAGGCCTTGTAGTCGAAGCTCTTTCTTTCATGATTTTTGCTCATAAAATGCTACAATCTAAGACGTCATTCGATGAAATGGACTTCCAGCGAAAATCCAGTACTGGTATCCAGTAGTGTAATAAGAACTGGAAATGTAGAACTGTATTTTAATGTTCGGCTAGTCGGATTCTTTCTCCTGAAGCAAAGGATACAGTTTAGTGGAGGCCTTTAAACAAATAAATTTCCATCTTCATCACATACATTATAAAACTGTGATTACCAGTTTTGGCTTACGGCCATCATCAGATCATTAAATTGTATACAAATATCACCATGGAATAATCTGTTCACATACGTAATGAAAGTAGTAAAGACTCGGAGAAAGGAATTCTGAGACAAATAAAACAATTTTAATTGAAAGAATAGAAACGCCTTCCAACGACAGAAAAACTGTAGAACGGTTTCATATGAAAAGAAAGAATGAATAATTCAGTCAGTATTAGAATCTTCAACGATCAGTGTCGATGGGTACACTGAATTGCTCCGGCAGACGGGTCCCAGTCAAAAGAACAAATGATTAAATTGAGCCTCTCTGAACCTAGAACTGGATGAGTCCATTGTTTTCAACAATCAACATGACTGATTTTCATCCGATTATTCCAAATTGCTACAAGTGTCACGTTGCTTGTCACTCCATGTGGGTGGGCGCGCTGTATAAGAGGGCAGCTCAGCAGATTTGCAGTATTATGGAGGTGATTGCACCGTGAGCAACCTCAACGCTCGGCCCTTCGGGCTGGGGAAGCGGCGGGCGGCCGCGCCGAGTCAGCTCGCTGGCCGTGCTCGGGCCCGGCGCTCTGCCCTCGGGCCACACCGCCAAACACGGGCTGGCCGGGCGGAAACCGGCACCGTGCGTCACTCTACTCACCAGGCGAATCTACGACCATACGGAAGCAGCGAGTTTGGAGATGACGTCACAGAACACCCTGGCGAGTTGAAAGTGAGTTTACAGAGCTCACTTCCCATCTCTCCAGGCCATATCGATTTGGTTCGTTTCACCTTTGTAAGTAGGCTGTTTAGGTTTTCTTATTGGTAACGCCACGTAGCGCTCTGTATGAAAATCACTGGCTGTGCTGTGTGCAGCCTGTGGCTAGTTTGCATTGTTGTCTGCCGTTGTAGTGTTGGGCAGCTGGATGTTAACAACGCGTAGCGTTGCGCAGTTGAAGGTTAGCCGCCAGCAGTGGTGGATGTGGGGAAGTGAGATGGCAGATTTTTGAGAGCGGATGATCTGGACAGAGACAGTAAATTTGTAAGAATGGATGTCATGAACTGCTATATATATTATGACTTTTGAACACTATTAAGGTAAATACATTGTTTGTTCTCTATCAAAATCTTTCTTTTGCTAACTGTGCCCATCAGTAGTTAGTGCCTTCAGTAGTTTGAATCTTTTATTTAGCTGGCAATAGTGGCGCTCGCTGTATTGCAATAATTCGAGTAACGAAGATTTTTGTGAGGTAAGTGATTTGTGAAACGTATAGGTTAATGTTATTCAGGGCCATTCTTTTGTAGGGATTTTTGAAAGTCAGATTGCGTTGCGCTAAAAATATTGTGTGTCAGGATAAGCACATTGTATAATTTTTTTAAGGGCACGTTTCACCTTAACTCTTTTAGGCTATGCCACAAGGCTGAGAGTGCTACACCATTCTTGGTAGACACGTTGGGACAGTCTGCGTTCATACGCAAACGAATGGGGTAGTTTCATTCACGGTTGTGGTCGCGCGGTTCTATGCGCTTCAGTCCGGAACCACGCGGCTGCTACGGTCGCAGGTTCGAATCCTGCCTCGGGCATGGATGTGTGCGATGTCCTTATTTTGATTACGTTTCAGTAGTTCTGAGTCTAGGGGACTGATGACCTCAGATGATAAGCCCATAGTGCTTACAGCCATTTACAGTCTTCATTCACGGTGTCGGCACGGGGGGGGGGGGGGGTGTCCAAACACGACAGCTGCTTTCTGACACTGTGTCACGTCTCCACGCCTATCCATCTTACAGGGCTGGTTCCTTACTATCAACTGGCACATACAGAACACCAGTTCCACGTTACATAGAGCGCCCTAAAGCGCCCAGTGTGCTGATTTAAGGAGTGACTGAAATATTTTCCTACGAGCTGAAGTGTCTCAGTAGTTGCCAGAGACAACACAGAAGCCAAAATTTAGTTTTTTTCTGTGTCCGCAGATGATAATCCTTATCATCTGTGTGATATTAATAAGAGAGCAGCGCTCATCCAGTTATTATTGCGATGTTTATGCTGTTGGGGTAGTGAAATTAAACGGCTATTACCTATAACAATCTCTAATAATAAGCGCCATTTCTTCAAATTAAAAAAACAAAAGTTGAAATGTGTGTGAAATCTTATGGTACTTAACTGCTAAGGTCATCAGTCCCTAAGCTTACACACTACTTAACCTAAACTATCCTGAGGACAAAAACACACCCCCATGCCCGAGGGAGGACTCGAACCTCCGCCTGGACCAGCCGCACAGTCCATGACTGCAGCACCTAGACCGTTCAGCTAATCCTGCGCGGCCCATGTCTTCCGTTGTTCCATAGTTGCTTCAAGACTCCGTCTTCGCAGTTAAATGGAAGGCACATTGTTTTTTGACAAAAGCGTATCACTTCTTTTATTTACCATGCATCTTCAGTGACCTGTAATACATGTTGTTTTATGAATATAATAAATGAGTTACATTGTAACTACAACTATGTTACCATATTACGTTTTCTCTTGTTATTCTCCTGTGTTTCAGGTTAAAAACATATTTTTGTAGCAGAGGTTTCGTGAGATTAAACTACCGTTTGGCGTTACGTATGATTTCCGATATTGTTAATCCACGTATATCGTCTTCGAGATGTCTCTACCCTCCAGGTGGCCGATATTCGGCATCTTTTGCACCAAATTTATTTCAACACTTATTTTCAACTTTTCACTGTGCATTGAAAGGTTGTGTTCTCAATGTACTGTGTTGTCAACTGTTACTGTGTGTTTATCTCCTGTTTTCTTGTTTGTGTTGTGGTACGTATCTGTGGTTTGATACTTATTCATTTATTATGTGTGTGTGTGTGTGTGTGTCTGTGTGTGTGTGTGTGTGTGTGTGTGTGTGTGCACTCGAATATAACACACACACACACAGACACACACACAGAGATACACACGTAAAACGCCGAAAGTCGACCATCTGGAGGATGCAGACCGAGTAAATACATTTCCAGAATGAAAAAAAAAAATATTGTAAATTTGTGGAAGATCTTATGGGACCAAACTGCTTAGGTCATCGGTCCTTATGCTTACACACTACTTAATCTAACTTAAACTATCTTACGCTATGGACAACACACACAGCCATGCCCGAGGGCGGACTCGAACCTCCGACGGGGCGGGGGAGGGGGGGGGGGGAGGAGCTGCGCGGAGCGTGACAAGATGCTTCAGACCGCGCAGCTACCTCGAGCGGCTCCAGGATGACATAAGTAGATTGAAAGCATCGGAAATCGTAACAACAAATGATAGTTTAATGTCACGAAACATGTGCTGAAAAAAAAAAAATGTTTTTAAACCGAAGAACAGAGAATAGCAAGAGAATACGTAATATATCAACATACATGTAACTACTATATAACTCACATATCATATTCGTAAAACAAAGATGTATTATAGGCCACTGAAGGTGTTTCACTTATAAAAGAAGCGAAACGCGTAAGAGAGAAAAAAATGACTCTTTCATTTAGTTGCAGAGACTGAGTATACCTCCATGAATCTAAGAATCAGACGTAAGTAACAGAACAAATGTGTTCATGTAAGCCGAATGTGGCGGGCCACAAAAGAAAGTAACTTAAGTGATACTGGCACAAGAAAGAAAGTACTGCGATGTAATAATAATGTCAGGATGCGACGTACTAAATGCTTTCTGTGACTCTGGTTTGTCCAAGCTATCACCATCTTTCAGAACAAACTGTGTAGAGATACACGAGACAGTGTTGAAGAAAGACTTGATAGGTGGTATGTTTCTCCATCCTCAGGCGTGCACAGTGTAGATCGCTCGCTGCGGCTCCTATGAAGGTATTGTGTTCCGAGGTGAGGCGCCGGCTTCCCTCCGTTTGACTCCACGAAGCCCCCTACCGGCGGGCTGCACTAAACGGATTAAGCGAGAAAGTATTCCAATTTAACTTGCCGCCTCACTCCCGGTAACTTTATTCAATCGACTCTGCGTTTTGCAACTGCCTCGGATGGAAAACTCGCCTCCCTTTCCCGCCAAATATCACAACTCACGGGGATCAGAGATAAATTTAATTAGCCGATTATCTTCTTCCGAATTCAGCGCCCCTGAAAATAAGTTTACCTTTCTGCGACTATGAAAAAAGTGGAATGCACCGGAGTTTTACTGTCCAAACACTGTTAAGTATTACAAAATAAATATTCTCTCTTTCTGTTGACACCTTTGTACAGTCTATGGAAAACTCAAATGTCGTCGTGTCGAGACCGAATTTAGCATCACTTCTACCGAGTATTGTTTTCCGTATTTTCAGTCAATGCCCTCTTGACGCCAGTTCGCTGTACTAACAGGATATCAAACGTCTTCTGAACTGCCGCCCGCACAGACTGGACGAGGATCGAAACAGAAATCAGGGGCGACACATAACACTAATGAGAGAATCTTAATTATCAAAACACCTCATAATACTGCCATAAAAGGATTGGCAGCGTGTGTCCTTGCCTAGTCCCGTGGCTAAGGCTGTAGACCTTTTCTTCGGTTGTTAGTTCTGTGAAATCAAGTTGCCCTATATTGTTCGTGCATTTATCAGATGTTATGGTTTTGTGAAAAAAACTCGGCACAAAAAACCGTACTGCACTAATTGCACACCACATTCCTGTGTTGCCATAATGGAGAGGATACCGATAAGGGTTTCGGAACTCTAGCCTCGACTATCCTGCGAGTTCACGCACAGCATTAAATGCAGTCGCACTTCATCAGAGAGAAATTATTTTAGGACCAACATCCCTATGATGAGTCGGATGCACTTTTCCTATGGTCATCGGTCTTCTGACTGGTTTTACACGGCCGACCGGTGTGTCCGAGTGGTTCTAGGCGCTTCAGTCTGGAACCGCGCTACCGCTACGGTCTCAGGTTCGAATCCCGCCTCGGGCATGGATGTGTGTGTTGTCCTTAGTTTAGTTTGGTTTAAGTAGTTCTAAGTTCTAGGGGACTGATGACCTCAGATGTTAAGTCCCATAGTGCTCGGAGCTACACTCCTGGAAATGGAAAAAAGAACACATTGACACCGGTGTGTCAGACCCACCATACTTGCTCCGGACACTGCGAGAGGGCTGTACAAGCAATGATCACACGCACGGCACAGCGGACACATCAGGAACCGCGGTGTTGGCCGTCGAATGGCGCTAGCTGCGCAGCATTTGTGCACCGCCGCCGTCAGTGTCAGCCAGTTTGCCGTGGCATACGGAGCTCCATCGCAGTCTTTAACACTGGTAGCATGCCGCGACAGCGTGGCCGTGAACCGTATGTGCAGTTGACGGACTTTGAGCGAGGGCGTATAGTGGGCATGCGGGAGGCCGGGTGGACGTACCGCCGAATTGCTCAACACGTGGGGCGTGAGGTCTCCACAGTACATCGATGCTGTCGCCAGTGGTCGGCGGATGGTGCACGTGCCCGTCGACCTGGGACCGGACCGCAGCGACGCACGGATGCACGCCAAGACCGTAGGATCCTACGCAGTGCCGTAGGGGACCGCACCGCCACTTCCCAGCAAATTAGGGACACTGTTGCTCCTGGGGTATCGGCGAGGACCATTCGCAACCGTCTCCATAAAGCTGGGCTACGGTCCCGCACACCGTTAGGCCGTCTTCCGCTCACGCCCCAACATCGTGCAGCCCGCCTCCAGTGGTGTCGCGACAGGCGTGAATGGAGGGACGAATGGAGACGTGTCGTCTTCAGCGATGAGAGTCGCTTCTGCCTTGGTGCCAATGATGGTCGTATGCGTGTTTGGCGCCGTGCAGGTGAGCGCCACAATCACGACTGCATACGACCGAGGCACACAGGGCCAACACCCGGCATCATGGTGTGGGGAGCGATCTCCTACACTGGCCGTACACCACTGGTGATCGTCGAGGGGACACTGAATAGTGCACGGTACATCCAAACCGTCATCGAACCCATCGTTCTACCATTCCTAGACCGGCAAGGGAACTTGCTGTTCCAACAGGACAATGCACGTCCGCATGTATCCCGTGCCACCGAACGTGCTCTAGAAGGTGTAAGTCAACTACCCTGGCCAGCAAGATCTCCGGATCTGTCCCCCATTGAGCATGTTTGGGACTGGATGAAGCGTCGTCTCACGCGGTCTGCACGTCCAGCACGAACGCTGGTCCAACTGAGGCGCCAGGTGGAAATGGCATGGCAAGCCGTTCCACAGGACTACATCCAGCATCTCTACGATCGTCTCCATGGGAGAATAGCAGCCTGCATTGTTGCGAAAGGTGGATATACACTGTACTAGTGCCGACATTGTGCATGCTCTGTTGCCTGTGTCTATGTGCCTGTGGTTCTGTCAGTGTGATCATGTGATGTATCTGACCCCAGGAATGTGTCAATAAAGTTTCCCCTTCCTGGGACAATGAATTCACGGTGTTCTTATTTCAGTTTCCAGGAGTGTATTTGAACCATTGACCACGAATTCCTGTCCTGTGCCAACCTCCTCGTCTCAGAGTAGCTCTTGCACTCAACGTCCTCCGTTATTTGTAAGATATATTTCAATCTCCGTCTTCCCCTGCAGTTTTCACCGGCTACAACTCCTTATAGTATCATGGAAGTTATTCCCTGTTGCCGTAACTCGTGCCTTACCAACCTGTCCTTTCTTCTTGTGAGTGTTCGTATATTGCTTTCCTCGTCCATTCTTCGGAGAACCTCCATATTTCCCTTCTTATCGGTCCATCTAATTCTCAAAATCCTTCAGTAACACCACATGTCAAATGATTCAATTCTCTTCCGTTTGCTGAGAGTCGATGACTCATTTCCACACAATGCTTCACTCCAAACATAAATGCCCAGAATTTCTTCCTCAAATTGAAGCCTATATTTGATACTAGTAGAATTCTTGTTACTACTAAGGCTCGATACACACGAACGAGTGTTAGCTACCCGTGCTCGCAGCGAGATTGCGGTGTCAGGAACTGTTTCAGTGCATACACGGTGGCATCGCGGTGATAATATCGCACCAGTGCGAGATTGGAAGCCAACCAGTGTGGTCGGAGGTAGCAGAAAGCAGGCAGTGGCTGTTCATTTCGTTTATGAATACATTAAGCAACGCATCAGTAGGTTTTGGGAGCAACCACTGGTTGGTTCAAAGCTATTGAAAGGAGCGTTCGTATCACTGTTTATAGATTTAAGAATTTTTCGAATGAGTGTGTAGCAATGTGATGAATAGTGTCCTCGGATTCCATCGCGGCGGCATGTCTGAATAAATTCTCGGTTTTTCAAGCCGCATCAGTTCGAATAAAATTATCGAACTTTCGGTGGCTATCCCCACCATTGTCGTCAGGAGTAAAACCACTGACTGCCGGCGCTGTTCATTTATTTATTTACTTATTTATTTCTTTATTTTATTTCAGTTCCCCACAATAGAGGCGGGCTGGCATCAGACAAAGCCGCTCTTTAGCCAAAGGTTACAAAAACTTTATTTAAAAATTGTTATAACATATAAAAGGTGACAATAAGAGATGATGTAAAAAATACGTAGGTGGAAGACAGTGACGATTTCTTCGTAAAAACAAGTGACATAAACGAGGATTTGTAAAACACACATACATAAAAATACTGATGGTTGTTAAAACACGTTTGATCATTTTGTATTACAGTTAAAACACAGTCACTCTTGAACGTTAATGATGCCAAGGTGTATTGGTGATGCGAGGTGACACGCGAAAAAATAGTCATGATGAAGATGCGATGATGAGTATGGCTATGGAACCCTGTAGTACCACAGGTAGCGATTAGAAGAAAGCAAAGTAGATCAATGGGGAAGGAGAAAATTGGAGGATGGTGAGAGGCGGAGTGTCCTGATTAGGTGGGAAAGAGGGATCTCAGGACGGATTTCATCGTTGGCGAGTGAGAGTTGGTGGAAATTCCAGCGGCAGAGGATGGATAACGCATGGAGCTGCATGGAAGGTCGAAAACGGATGTAGTGACGCAGCAGAGTACCTGGACTGGTGATTAGCAGGTGGAAAATCGGTTGCTGGGGCTGGGTTTTGTGATTGATGTACCAGATTCGAAGGTGCTCTAGGAAGAGAAGAAGGTATGGAAAGTGGGTGAGTTGGTACAGGATGCGAGTCGGGGAAGGCCGGCGGATGCGAAAGGCGAGGCAGAGTGCGTATTTTTCCACGATTTCATTGGGCGAGACGGAGATCCAAGCAACGTTACCGTGGGTTAGCATGGTGCGGATGAGGGATGTATAGGTAAGGACAATGGTTGAGGGAAGTAGACCAAAAGTGCTGCCGGTTAGTAATTTAGTAGTTTTAGTTGGTTTCGTTTTTCGTGTTGGATGGTAAGCAGATGTACATTCCATTGTAGCTTTCTGTCGAGAGTTACACCCAAATATTTTACTTTGGTAGTCAGAGGGATGGGTAGACAGGAAGATGGAAATCTGGACGACGGGAAGACCCCTGGGGCTGGCACGGCTTCCCACTTATATTTCCAAGATCGTGGCCATAGGCACCAATCAGAGAGGCCTGAAACGAAGTGTGGACGGAAAAATGGTTCAAATGGCTCTGAGCACTATGGGACTTAACTGCTGAGGTCATCAGTCCCCTAGAACGTAGAACTACTTAAACCTAACTAACCTAAGGACATCACACATATCCATGCCCGAGGCAGGATTCGAACCTGCGACTGTAGTGGTCGCGCGGTTCCAAACTGTAGCGCCTAGAACCGCTCGGCCACTCCGGCCGGCCGTGGACGGAAAGCTAGTTGGGCAGCTCGCAGCAGCTCCGGCTCACCGCGGGAACCTGACCCACGAGATAAACGGGCCTTGCAATGAGCGTGTGACGTCACACTAGTTGTCTTGTCCGCCGCACTTCGCGAACGCTCGGTTCCGCGCAGGGCCCGCGGGAGATCGATATGCAATTGGAAAGGTACCCTCTTAAGGTCTTAACTTTGTCGTGTGATATCGAGAGCTTGCGTGCATTTAACGTCACATCAGATTACTCACCACAGCCATTAAAGAGCCTACAACAGCTTGAACAGTCCCCTGCTGACATGCAGGGTTCATGGAGTCATGAAGTTGTCTCAATACCTGTACACGTCCATCCGCTCGACACAATTTGAAACGATATTCCTCCGACCA
Source organism: Schistocerca nitens (assembly GCF_023898315.1). Classification (NCBI taxonomy): domain Eukaryota; kingdom Metazoa; phylum Arthropoda; class Insecta; order Orthoptera; family Acrididae; genus Schistocerca; species Schistocerca nitens. Next base: position 387,681,592 of record NC_064615.1, read on the forward strand.
GGAAACATTTTTCTAGCCATCAAAAGTCCAATGTCGGTGTTGCAATAAGAAATTGCGTAAACACCGAGCATGTTAGAAAAGTAGAAATTTAATTCTGCTTGAGTGTGGATAGTAATCTGGTGTGACGTTGTTGAAACAGACGTCTTGGAATTCATTTGATGTGTCTTTGGGAAAACCAAAATATCAGGATGGCGAACGGATATTTAAGCGTTGTTCCGTTTTAATCACAATCTATATTCTTAATCACTGTATTTATATTTCTCACAGAATTGTAGAGCTACAGCGGGTCATGCATAAGAATTTTATTTATCAGTCACAATAGCTCTGTTAGTTATATAGCTATTGTATGTATTATAGCTGTATAAATAATTACGGTATGAGGCCGATAAATGCTGTTGCTGAACACCTTAATCATTGCGGCAGAACAGTCGGTACATGAATAATTTGTAACAAGCTGTCCAGTATCGTCGTGGGTCAATACTGTTGTTTCTACCCTTACATGCAAGTACTGCATGTACCTCAATGTGCTCCTGGTCTTAAGATTTTCTCTTTCCGTATGGAAAACACTGTTGAGAATATGCACTCCCTACGTTTACAATGAAGTGCAAACGAAATATTTGAGATAGTGCGTTGCACGCTACCTGAGATTCGAAATAGATGCAGCAAGAGAGAGAGGCATGTTTAATTAAAGAGGCATCGAGTCCATTAAGCGAGGCTTACGGCACAAAGAGGTTTAGGAGGACTCCAGTAATTATGGCACACTCTCTCTGAAGGATTTAATTAGTTATCCAGGAGATCCCTGCAGCCGGCTTTGCGTAGCTCCTCTCGTACGAAAAACTCGTTGCTGACGAACGTGCGACTTTGAATGTAGAGTTTTGCTCGGTCTTAGCGACATGCACAGAACTATCTAGCAGCAGATCCAAGTATTTCTAGAGGCTAGTAGTGGTTCACAGTTTCTCTCCGTCACTTGTAACGTAATGGTACACTACAAAATTTCAGTCTGCATAATATATCCACGTTTCTTCACTCACATCATTAAGTGTTATCTCCATAACCTTAACACAAAAGAAACACATAATTAGGAGGACTGGTAAGTGATCATATTCTAACAACGATTTCCAATTGTTGCTCTAATTTCTTTTCACCTAAAACTCAGTAGCACTCATGTAGCAACCGTAATATTCCGCAGGGAAGAGGATCTAAATCTGTCTTGAATTTTCTACCTCCATACTACAAGTAACTGCAATAATGTAAGCTTTTGCATTACAGTGAAGTTGCTCCAACCGCATACCACTGTCTTAGCATCTAAGTGATTGGCAAATCTTTGCTAGACTTTGTATTAGCCTGCAACAATAACAATTTGTCAGCGATTTTCGAATATGTCACACCTGATGTGTTGGATTTCACCAGACTCCAGTCTTGAGGTGTTTACACTCAGAAATATTTGTCTCTTCTCTCTATCGACAGCTATAGAGCTACATCTAGTTCCTGATGTGCAGTTCACAGTTGTATATCTTACTGATAATTACAATATATATGGCAGAGTATTCGTAAGTGAAAATTACAACCGCAGTTCTGTACTGTACTGGCTTGAAGGAAATGCAAAATGTAAATTTTCAAGTAACTAATGGTAGATCGTGGAAGGTGTGATATTACATGAATATTGCGAGAAAATAGGTTCAAATGGCTCAAAGCACTGGTCCCGGCGGAGGTTCGAGTCCTCCCTCGGGCATGGGTGTGTGTGTTTGTCCTTAGGATGATTTAGGTTAAGTAGTGTGTAAGCTTAGGGACTGATGACCTTAGCTGTTAAGTCCCACAAGATTTCACATACACATTTGTGGGCCAAAGTACTATGGGACTTAACATCTGAGGTCATCAGTCCCATAGACGTAGAACTACTTAAACCTACTAACCTAAGGACAACACACGCATCCATGCTCGAGGCAGGGCTCGAACCTGCGACCGTAGCAGCAGCGCGGTTCCGGACTGGAGCGCCTAGAACCGCTCGGAAATAGCAGATATTCAGAGGAGCTTGCAGAATATCTACGGAGACTTGGAAGTGAACAAAAACACGGTGAGTCGTTGGGTGAGGAGCGTGTCGTCATCGCAACGAGGTCCAGCAAACCTGTTCGATCTCCCGCGCACAGGCCGACCTCATATAGATGTCACTCCTGCATTGCTGGAGAGTGCAGACACTCTTATCCGAGGTGGTCGACGGATCACAGCGGCCGGCTGCGAGAAAATATTCTTTCAAGTGCTGTGCGAGGGGCTTTCGATAACTAATGCACAAATTTTTTCTGAAAGCGGATTGGTTTTATCCGGGATTTCAACACACCACATTGTTCCCCATTCTTTTGGCTATTAAACCATATTTTTCTACAAACAACGCGACCGCCCTACGCCACTTTACCGGGAAGGCGTGTATGCCCGATTGGTAGCACTCTACTAATCGACGTCGGAGCCAACGTCTTGCAGCGTCAGCAGCCTCCGCATCATCCACGTACTGCTTTACGCGGAGTGCGTCCTTCATTGGGCCAGGGTGAGTGAAGAAGAACACTCCAATGAAATTCTGTGAGCCCCTTTCAGGTATACAGAATTGTTTGAGGCCTTACGTTGTCATGGAGAATGAGAAGTTCATTCGCATTTTGGTGGTGACAAACACGGTAAAGTCGTTTGTTCAGTTTCCTGATGGTAGCACATTACACTTTGGAGTTGATCGTTGCACCATGAGGGAGGACGTCAAACAGAATAATCACTTCAGAGTTCCATAAGACCGTCCCCTCGACTTTACCGGCTGGGGTGCGAGTTTGAAATTTTTTCTTCAGAGAAGAGGTGACGTGGTGCTACTCCATGGACTACTGTTTTGTTTCCGGCTCGATGTGGTGAACAAATGTTTCACTGCCTGTGACGGTGTTCGACCAAAAATTGTTACCATCAGCTTCGTAACGCGTTAGTAATTGCGCACAGATGGTTGATAATTGCTCTTTATGGTCTTCTGTCAGGCAGCGAAGAACCCAGCAAGCACACATGTATGGTTGATTGGTTGATTTGGGGGACGGGACCAAACAGCGAAGTCATCGGATGAGGGGAGGATGGGGAAAGGAACCGGCCGTGCCCTTTAGAAGGAACCGTCCCGGAATTTGCCTGAAGCGATTTAGGGAAATCACTGAAAAGCTAAATCAGGATGGCCGGACGCGGGTTTGAACCGTGGTCCTCCCAAATGCGAATCCAGTGTGCTAATCACTGCGCCACCTCGCTCGGTTCACGTGTATGAATACTCAGGTGATGGACTAACGTGTCAGTACTACCAGAAGAGACGTCTAGTTGAACAGCGAGGAGTTTCACTATGATTCGTCGATCACCTCGGATAAGAGTGTCTGAACGCTCCAACAATGCAGGAGTGACATCTATATGAGGTCGGCATGTACGCGGGAGATCGAACAGGTTTGCTGGACCTCGTTGCGATTACGACATATTTCTCACCCAACGACTCACCGTGCTTCTGTTCACTTCCAGCTGCAAGCTCCTCTGAATATCTGCTATGCCCTGGTTCCTGCCAAAAGAAACTATATGATACCTCTCTGCTTAGAAAGAACCTCCATTACCGATGCCATTTTTAAAGCTATATATAGCGCTGCCACCTATCGGAACTTGATGAAGCTATAGAAGCTGTAGCAAGAATATTCCAGAATGTGCCACAGCAAATTCTGCATTGTTTCAACCAAAACTGGCCAAGAAAAAGGTTAGTTACTTTACTTTTTGAATGCCCCTCGTAGACATCATGGAAACACAAAAAAATATTTCTTCCAGTGGAATATATTGTTATTATCGATGGATCCACAGTATAGTAACTGAACAGATGGGAAAATGAGAAGGTGAGAAGGTCTTTGACGATTTTTCAGTGTGTGAAGATCCTGTTTCGTGACATGTCAAGGTATTTGCTGTTATTTATATCTTCTGAGAGAACCTTAATTGCAGTGACTACATTGCAACTACCTCTGGATTCGTTGAGATACGATTTTGAAGTTATCGCTACCCGCTGACGATGTTTTGTATGGAGTCTGATTGTTGATGCTTGGCCGTAAGGCTTAGTAGCAGTTGAAAGTTTCTAGCCGGCAGGGATAGATGTGTCGTGTGAACTGTCTGCTCTGATAGAGGATATGAGAGCGCTGACGCAGTTCGGTTAAAGTTACAAATCTGTCTGGTACGTGATTATTCGCGCGGCGTCTTATTCCTTTAAGAGTTGTACAGAGGCACACGAAATGTGAATTAATTATGCATATTTAGATATGTTTACTATAAATCAAGCTTCTGACAATAAACAGTCCTGATCGTGGTTTTCCTAACAAAAACTGTTCGCGATAGTACGTAACATTATCTGCTTCCTTCAGTTATCAATCAATGTGTCACATCTGTCTCTGAACTAATGAAGATGTGAGAGACGGCAGTGTCGTCGTAATATAGCACATACTGAACGGTCGCGTTAAAGGTGCAAGCCTTTACAACTGAATGGCCAAAGATCAGTCATCTGGTTCTGATGAGGGGTAACCATAAGGTTAAACTTTCTTTCTTTCTTTCTTGGGGCCTTGATCCCGCGTTACGCGGTGTAGGCAGCGTTACTATTGATTTGACAGTGTTGGTTGCAGAGGGTGCCTTGAAACCCTTCCTGCCGCCACCCCGAACCCCCCGGGACGGAATTAGTGTACCCCAGCTGCCTGCGTCTAGTGTAAGCCATGGAATAGTGCGCACGTTGCAAGATGTCTTCGAGTCGTGTAACTGAGGCGGAACGTGGGGACCAGCCCGGTATTCACCTAGTGGGATGTGAAAAACCGCCTAAAAACCACATCCCAGCTGGCCAGCATACCGGCCGTTGTCGTTAATCCGCCAGACGGATTCGATCTGGGGCCGGCACGCCTACCCGAGTCCAGGAAGCAGCGCATTAGCGCTCTAGGCTATCCTGGTGGGTAACAATAAGGTTAAACAATCACCTCCAAAAAATTAAGTTACAAAAATAATGATTTTTTGTTTATAGATAATGTTTACAATCATGGTGCAAATGAAATTCTCATCACACCACAGTACTGTATCGGGCCATTGCGCCATTTTGGGCGTTTATCTGGAGCTGTGAATGATATGTAGATTACGAGCTTCGTGACATCTAATCAGATTTCGTCTACAAAAAGTGTTTAGAGTAAAATTTGTGAGCTGCAAAGGGATTGTACTTTATTACTCGTATAAAGGGTAAAGTGATAACTGGTAGCAGTATGCGCGTCTGGTGCACTAACTGGTTGGAAAAATACGCGAGGAGACGACTGGATTGCAGAAGGTAGAAGGGTAAGGTTGCTTATGATGGGAAAGACGTGGTTGAGATATTTGAGGTACGAATTGTCAAAATTTTCGCACTAATTACCAGGTTTAGCACCCTCCGACTTGGTATGCCGCATCGAAAGCTGGAAAACATTTTGAGCATAATGTATAGTTTACTACAGTCGTAGACAGTAATTACGCAGATCTGAAGAACTGCGCGTTTAAATTATGGAATGTAGCCATTGGAGGAATAATTTGATTTGAAGTTTTACAGTTCAGCGAAACATAAGTCAGGTTTCGAGTGATACGTTTCAAGCTATTACACCAATTTATCAAAAATCCGTCTAACGATAGTACCGTTTTACAGATATCTGTGTTCATAGCATGAAGAGTATCAATGTTTGCAAAGATCGAGCCATTAACATGCATTTCAATTCCTATTATATTCTGTGTATGTAGTTGCATGTCCACTATTTAATGAGTCATATGATGCCACAGTTATGGGGGAGCGACATCAAGCAGGAAGGGAATGTCGGCCAGGGGTGGCATGCAGGTCCTCCGAAAGTAAAGGAGAATTCTGAAGGATGGACCGCTACGTGCAGGGGGGGGGGGGAACTGACACAACTGCTCGGTGACAGGGAAGCTGCGCCGGGGATGGGGTACTGTTCACTGCACGCCAGCCGTGTGTTCGCAGGTAAAATTCTTCAGAACTGCAGACCCCACAGTTTACGGTCTGGGACTTCTTCTAAGAAGCTCAGTCTGAGAGAGGATGACACGCATCGAAGCTAATGCAAAACAAGTTATTTTACGCGTCTGAGCCTCCAGTCAAAGGACCTACTGCTGCTGTGTTTTCGCTGAGATGCCTTCCGAGAAATCTGAAGGGAGCCGCGCTGGCCGAGAGAAAGACATCTCATTACCTTCACGTGAGAAGTTAAGTGACATTGTTAAATATTTCTTTTTTTCTCCTATTTGTCGAGGATGTCTGACGACATTTAGATCCTACTCCACGTCCACAACAAATCTGCCTCACTCAAAACGTTGGAAGGCAGCTCATACGTAAACTTAGCGTACACTACGGGCCATTAAAATTGCTACACCAAGAAGAAATGCAGATGATGAACGGGTATTCATTGGACGAATATATTATACTAGAGCTGACATGTGACTACATTTTCACAAAATTTGGAAGCATAGATCCTGAGAAATAAGTACCCATAACAACCACCGCTGGCCGTAATAACGGCCTTGATACGCCTGGGCATTGAGTCAAACAGAGCTTGGATGGCGTGTAGAGATACAGCTGCCCATGCAGCTTCAGCACGATACCACAGTTCATCAAGAGTAGTTAGTGACTGGCGTACTGTGACGAGCCAGTTGCTCGGCCACCATTGACCAGACGTTTTCAGTTGGTGAGAGATCTGGAGAATGTGCTGGCCAGGGCAGCAGTCGAACATTTTCTGTATCCAGAAAGGCCCTACAGGACCTGCAACATGCGGTCGTGCATTATCCTGCTGAAATGTAGCGTTTCGCAGGAATCGAATGAAGGGTAGAGCCACGGGTCGTAACACTTCTGAAATGTAACGCCCACTGTTCAAAGTGGCGTCAATGCAAACAAGAGGTGACCGAGACGTGTAACCAATGGCACCCCATACCATCACGTCGGGTGATACGCCAGTATGGCGATGACGAATACACGCTTCCAATGTGCGTTCACTGCGATGTCGCCAAGCACGGATGCGACCATCATGATCCTGTAAACAGAACCTGGATTCATCCGAAAAATACGTTTTGCCATTCGTGCACCCAGGTTCGTCGCTGAGTATACAATCGCAGGCACTCCTGTCTGTGATGCAGCGTCAACGGTAACCACAGCCATGGTCTCCGAGCTGATAGTCAATGCTGCTGCAAACGTCGTCGAACTGTTCGTGCAGATGATTGTTGTCTTGCAAATGTCCCCATTTGTTGACTCTGGGATCGAGACGTGGCTCCACTATCCGTTACAGCCATTCGGATAAGATGCCTGTCATCTCGACTGCTAGTGATACGGGGCCGTTGGGATCCAGCACGGCGTTCCGTGTTACCCTCCTGAACCCACCGATTCCATATTCTGTTAACAGTCATTGGATCTCGACCAACGCGAGCAGCAATGTCGCCATACGATAAACCGCAATCGCGATAGGCTACAATCCGACCTTTATCAAAGTCGGAGACGTGATGGTACGCATTTCTCCTCCTTACACGAGGCATCACAACAACGTTTCACCAGGCAACGCCGGTCAACTGCTGTTTGTGTATGAGAAATCGGTTGGAAACTTTCCTCATGTTAGCACGTTGTAGGTATCGCCACCGGCGCCAGCCTTGTGTGAATGCTCTGAAAAGCTAATCATTTGCATATCACCGCATCTTCTTCCTGTCGGTTAAATTTCGCGTCTGTAGCACGTCATCTTCGTGGTGTAGCAATTTTAATGTCCAGTAGTGTAATATTAGCTAGGTGGAAGTTTGAAACTCCAGTTCTCAACGTTTCACTAGCGGGAAGTGTGTCAAAGGGCAACAAGAAAGATATAATGTACGTGGGATGTCGAAGCACATTTGCCATTCCCATTGACAGAACCACATTTCATCTGATTTTGGGAGAAGCTGAGAGGAAATGTAGAATTTTGAGGGCACTCGGATACGGTAGACGATACCCTGGCTCTAGGTACTGAAGGACTCTGGGTGGAGATACGGAGGCCGATGGTCTCTCTGTGAGGAGGTGTGGAGGCAGTCTGACGCAGCTCAGAGCTGCAGCCTGCTGTTTTGTGAATCAGCTTATCATACCATCACTGACGCTGCCCCAGGCACCAGATGCAGGTCTTGCCACCGTGAGTCGTCGGCTCTGTTGAGAAGAGCTTGCAGTGTTGGTTGTCATGGAAGTATTATAATCAGGTGTTTTCATTTCATTGCATACTAAACAAGGTTAGAAAACACTATTCAGTTTCTGTCTCGCAGTCGAGGACTCATCCATGATCGAGTGGTTTAGGCATTTGCATATTGAGTCTGCATCTTTTTGCCTGCAGCGGAGTGTGTGCTGATATGAAACTTCCTGGCAGATTAAAACTGTGTGCCCGACCGAGACTCATTCTGGAAACATCCCCCAGGCTGTGGCTAAGCCATGTCTCCGCAGTATCCTTTCTTTCAGGATTGCTAGTTCTGCAAGGTTCGCAAGAGAGCTTCTGTAAAGTTTGGAAGGTAGGAGACGAGGTACTGGCAGAAGTAAAGCTGTGAGTACCGGTCGTGAGTCGTGCTTCGGTAGCTCAGTTGTTAGAGCACTTGCCCGCGAAAGGCAAAGGTCCCGAGTTCGAGTCTCTGTCGGGCACACAGTTTTAATCTGCCAGGAAGTTTCATATCAGCGCACACTCCGCTGCAGAGTGAAAATCTCATTCTGTGATTATTATTATTTTACTTAACATTATATTTGGTTGTTCTTATTGTTGTTTGTGTCGTGCAATACAGGTGACTTTTTGAACAGTTTGTCGGCTATCGTTAACACGTTATGACAGCTCTACAAACCATACGCACAAAGCGCACTGTTACACTCTTTGGTATATCTTTGTCACTGGAAGAATGCTGGAAAAAAGCCACTTTGACCTGAAAGACACGCCCTCCTATAACAGACAGAGATATTCAACTGATCCACGTATAGAAATAGAGGGCAAAAATGGCACTGCTTTCCTTCCAAATTGGAAAAAATTCTGTACCTGTACATGGCGGGGTATTTGTATTAAGTTGGTGCATAAGTCAGTACCGTTTTTGTTTTACATGTTGATATTCTTGTGGCTATAGTTTTATTTATCGACAGTAATTTTTTATATGTTGTTCACTGTTGCTGTTTGCGTTTACATGTTGTCACTTTGTTATCTGGAGATAGTGAGCAGAGCTGTGGACGCTAGCAAATGGAGTGGTAATTGGAAAAATTGATCGCAACATTTCCGAAATATTTTTCTGTTTGAGTTGAATAGAGGGGTGGGAGCAGCGGAGGCAATCGGAAACGTTTGTGCCGTGTATGGGGATAATCCCTTTGGACAGACCAAGGCAAGGAAATCGTTGTTTTCGTTTTAAGGAGGGTAGTTTCAATATTAGCGACACTCCACTTTCAGGACGATGTTGAGGGCTTGAGGAAAGATCGTTCAAAGGCATTAATTCACATATATACTTGATAACTAAGCAAATGTGACGAACTGTAATCATTTCGCCACCGTGTTTCATTTGCGTGCAATCGGGAACGTTCAAAATTCGGTTGTATGGGTACCGAATCCTCTATACCAAAATTACAAAAAATCAACGAGTCATGAAATGGGTCGTGAACATCACAGACCATTCCTGTCTTGTGACGAAAAACGAAGTATTTGTGCCAACTTAAGAAAGCAATGGTTGAGCCCAAACAAAACAACCATTCCCCGTACAAGGACCTGCGCACCTCCACAAAAGATATTGTTATGCATCTGGTGAAACAGCGACGGTACGATGTGCTACGAATTGCTGCCCCGAGGTGTGATCATCACTGCTGACATTTACTGTCAACAACAGAGACGTCTTGCATACACAATCCAACAACAACGACCAGGAAGACTATGTGAAGTGATGCTACTCCACGACAGCATCCGGCTGCAGTCTGCTGAACTGAGGACACTATAGAGGAACTGGATGGGAGGTCATTCTGCCCTCAGATTCTCACATTTTCTGCTCTCTATCGAAGAACTTTTAAGGGAAATCCTTTCCGGATGAAAATGCTCTCCGAACACGGCTCGCGAGTTCCTTTCCCCAAAACTGCGTGATCTCTACAGACGCAAAATCGCAAAATTAGCCCAGCACTGGCAGACTGTTGTAAATAGTGAAGAAGAATATAATATTATTGATGACTTAAAGGCTGTGTTACGTGGACCTGTTGTGTTAATTTAACCTTGTGGAAAAACGCTATGCACTCATTCGCAACTTAATACACTACTGGCCACTAAAATTGCTACACCACGAAGATGACGTGCTACAGACGCGAAATTTAACCGACAGGAAGAAGATGCAGTGATATACAAATGATTAGCTTCTGAGGGCATTCACACAAGGTTGGCGCCGGTGGCGACACCTACCCTTCCTTCGCCCCGTGCGAGACCCTACATTTCAGCAGGTTAATGCAGGACCACATGTTGCAGGTCCTGTACAGGCCTTTCTGGATACGGGAAATGTTCGACTGCTGCCCTGGCCAGCACATTCTCCAGATCTCTCACCAATTGAAAACGTCTGGTCAATGGTGGCCGAGCAACTAGCTCGTCACAATACGCCAGTCACTTACCCTTTATGAACTGTGGTATCGTCTTGAAGCTGCATTGGCAGTTGTACCTGTACACGCCATCCGAGCTCTGACTCAATGCCCAGGCGTATCAAGGCCGTTATTACGGCCAAATGTGGTTGTTCTGGGTACTGATTTCTCAGGATCTATGCACCCAAATTGCGTTAAAATGTAATCACATGTCAGTTCTAGTATAATATATTTGTCCAATGAATACCCGTTTATCATCTGTATTTCTTCTTGGTGTAGCAATTTTAATGGCCAGTAGTGTATTTTGTCTACCAAAACACCAAGGACGAGGGAGACAGGCAGCGATTGAACCTAAACACTGCTGGTAATATAGCACCATTACCACCCTACCAGTGAGGGCGAAGCCCCGACAAGTTACGAAATACTTGCTCGTGTCGCCGTCCTGTTTTCGCCGTCACATGTTGACTGGCTTTTCAGGGCGAGGGGAAGTACAGATCGCGACGCTGAAAGCAATTACGCGCTCACAGAGGCGCACGGCGCGCTGACATTCAGGTAATGAGGGTATGGCCAGCAGGGTGTGCAGCCGACCTTCGCGGGGGTGGCGGCTGGCGGGCATTAATTAGTCCTTTTAACGCTGCGTTAACCCTCCCCCTCCCCCTCCCCCAGCCCCAGCCCCAGCGCTGCCTCGCAGCCGGCTCATTTTCGCCACACTGGCTTCCCCCTGCCGGCTGCCGCTGCTCTTCAGCGCAGATTACGTTAACGTGCACCCACTGCTGTGTCCGCTAATAGCCGGGTATCTAATGTACCCGGGGGGAACGGCGAACACGGCGCGAGCATATTCCAAGCGCGGCGCAAGTACTGCTCGTGCGGCTTTTAACAGTATCTGACTCAGAAGAGGCGCGCGAAACGCAAAAGGTTCAAACAGGATAAATGAAATCGTATTACTAGCCAGATGTGTAGCTTGACGTAAAACAAACTGCTCTTTACACTCTACGCTTGATCGACAGTACGGCGTATTTGGAATTCGCTTCAGACATGGTTCCACAAGGCCCAGTCGCAGGTCCACTATTATTTTTAAAACATGTACAACAAACGGAACAAGTTCTTTCGTGGATGATACTAGTATTGCAATCACTCCAACATGCGTACAGAAGCAGGAGAAATGATAAATAATGTTCTTAAAAGTATTACTGCCTTGTTTTCAACAAACAATCTCACTCTCAATTTTAATAAAGACGCAATATACTCACAAGGGAATGGTCCAATAAGACATGTCGAAACCTGTCCTGAAAGACAACGAAAGAAATTCACTGCCAAAATTTTAGCTGCTAAGAGGCACTGCAGGTATTTGGAAAAAGAAAAAAATGGTGAAATTACACATTTTTTCCGCTTGAAGAACAGCTTATAGCAGAGGTTTGTACAAGCCTGCTCGCATAGCGCGCGACCCGCATAATCACTCACGCAGCGCCGCGTAGCGGAATTATCCGGACTTCACAGACACTGATTTTAAGCACCTAAAGCCTGGTTTACAACGGAGCGAATGGAAGTGAACATGTGCGAATGAGCATTTTCAGAAAATTCACGACCATTTGCTTGTGTACGGGTAGAATGAAATGAACATCAACAAAAGCAAAACGAGGATAAAGGAATGGAGTCGAATTAAGTCGAGTGATGCTGAGGGAATTAGATTAGGAAATGAGACACTTAAAGTAGTAAATGAGTTTTGTTATTTGGGGAGCAAAATAACTGATGATGGTCGAAGTAGAGAGGATATAAAATGTAGACTGGCAATGGCAAGGAAAGCGTTTCTGAAGAAGAGAAATTTGTTAACATCGAGTGTAGATTTAAGTGTAAGGAAGTCGTTTCTGAAAGTATTTGTATGGAGTGTAGCGATGTATGGAAGTGAAACATGGACGATAAATAGTTTGGACAAGAAGAGAATAGAAGCATTCGAAATGTGGTGCTACAGAAGAATGCTGAATATTAGATGGGTAGATCACATAACTAATGAGGAGGTATTGAATAGAATTGGGGAGAAGAGGAGTTTGTCAAAAATGGCTCTGAGCACTATGGGACTCAACTGCTGAGGTCATTAGTCCCCTAGAACTTAGAACTAGTTAAACCTAACTAACCTAAGGACATCACAAACATCCATGCCCGAGGCAGGATTCGAACCTGTGACCGTAGCGGTCTTGCGGTTCCAGACTGCAGCGCCTTTAACCGCACGACCACTTCGGCCGGCAGGAGTTTGTCGCACAACTTGACAAGAAGAAGGGACCGGTTGGTAGGACATGTTCTGAGGCATGAAGGGATCACAAATTTAGCATTGGAGCCCAGCGTGGAGGGTAAAAATCGTAGAGTGAGACCAAGAGAGGAATACACTAAGCAGATTCAGAAGGATGTATGTTGCAGTAAGTACTGGGAGATGAAGAAGCTTGCACAGGATAGAGCAGCATGGAGAGCTGCATGAAACCAGTCTCAGGACTGAAGACAACAACAACAACAACAAGAACAACAACGGGTAGAATCGTTTATACTCGAGGGAACGGAAGAGAACACGAGGTAGGGAACATTGCCTATGAACGCCGTGTTGTTAGTTTTTATTTTTTGGAGCTAATATTCCGGATACAGGATACAACTCTATCTTGTCAGAGCCACAGTGCGAGACTTTGCTATTCAGGAGGATTATTTTGCATGGCAAGCGCACTGTTCTTGACGGAGTATGCAAAATGGTGCAGGGAAAGAAGAATTTAACTGTCTCAATTTGTATGGAAGCGTAATATGCGTGGAGATCTCTTCTTAGCACTGGTCCTAAATTTTCTTTGCTTGTTGGCTGCTATTTTTCCCTGGCTTATCAATACCATACAGGGGAAATTTGTAAACAGAACACTAATTACTGACGTCGAGCATCATCTTGAGAACTAACACAGCTAGCATTTCCACTATGCGTGGAAGTTCTAATGGTAATTTTTTTGTTGTACTAAAACAGAAATTGTCTATTGGCAAAGGACATGCTTTGTGATCCAGAGAGCGTGGGATCAAATACCGTTCAGACCACGACTTTTTCACTATGATTTTTAATCGAGCATTCACTTCTCACAGATGTTAGAGTGGCGAAGAAAGATACATGTGGTCCGCATTCCACGTTAAACTGCAGGTCTCCATTTTCAGATTAGGTAACTGGGGAGGGTTAGGGAGACGTAACTAGCTGCAGTGGCGTCCAGTTGAAAGACCTGCAAGAGCGCTACCGTGTACACCAGACAGAATTCTCTTTTGCTCGTGCTTGCTAGCTTGTTTGCTCTAGTGAAAACCTGCCTTAAACTATACAAAAGTTTTCTTTTTAAATAGATTCATACCGATTGTTCAATTCTTGCACATGTAATTCTGCTAAAAGTCGCTAGCAGGGAAAATAAATTCCTGGCAGTGTTTGACGTCACAGACGACTTCCATAAATGAGAACGTAATTTCTGGAAATGAAATGTGTCTTGCAGTACTACACTTTATAACAATTCATGTACGCCATTTTTATAATAATGCGCGAATGCTGTACATTTGACTATCAGTAAAGCAGTTCCTTGTTTATTGCCTGCAATCGTCACAAAAATGGGAAGTGTCTGTTGAATTACAAAAACAAACATTTTTCTTGCACCAGGCACAATGGACAAAGGAAAAATTGATGCAGGCAGGCACTTCGCAGTAACCACTAATTTTATTTTGACAGAACCGGGATGGAGGCAGAAATGGTCCCGGCAGTTGGTCTGCATATTGTACTGCATACCAGGCGTACTTGATAAAATTCGTAAAGCGTGGTGAAGAAAACTGGTAATGCACAAATGACTGGAGCATAAGAACACTGTTCCGCTGATAAACCTGAAATGGGATAGAGGTATCGGAAATTACGTTGTCTGGTAATTTCTTGAAAAATGCTTTCCATTGTCGACAAAATTACTGATCAAGAGGTTGAATCGCACTAGTAGTTCCAGGTGGAATCCACATTACATCTACAGATTTTTCGTCGTCCTCCACAAAAACAGAGGCGTTGCTATGTCCAGACTATGAATCCTACAAAAACAATGAACTAGTGTCTGCAGATGGTAGGAATACGTTTCGAACGAAATGTTGACAATTATTCTTTCCCATTTTTTTCCAGATTTTGATACGTCGATTACAAGATTTTTGCAACTAGACTGTCAATTTTTTATATTTGGTTATAATTTTCCTTGCAGTTGTTGAAGACAGATATACAACTGCAAAAAAAGTAAATCACTCATACTTATCACTGGCATTATCATTCATAAATGTGTCATTGCATTCATTGATTGGGCAACGGACTCCGTCTTTTTTTCACCTTGAAATGATAAAGTGCTGTGAGCACGCAGTTCTTTCACGAAACCTGATTGATCAGCCTTATGAACAGCATTTGTGGGGACAACAGCAAGTTTCGTCATTACGTCAGCTATGAATTTCTCTTTAGCATTGTCTATCACTGGCAGTTGCTCAACACGTTTACGTGGTGGTGGTGGTTAGTGTTTAACGTCCCGTCGACAACGAGGTCATTAGAGACGGAGCGCAAGCTCGGGTTAGGGAAGGATTGGGAAGGAAATCGGCCGTGCCCTTTCAAAGGAACCATCCCGGCATTTGCCTGAAACGATTTAGGGAAATCACGGAAAACCTAAATCTGGATGGCCGGAGACGGGATTGAACCGTCGTCCTCCCGAATGCGAGTCCAGTGTGCTAACCACTGCGCCACCTCGCTCGGTAACACGTTTACGTGACGTAAACTTGGTAATTTTATGACTTACTGTTCTTTATGATTTCTTGAACTTGCGCAGTCAGGTCGACGAAGCCTGGAAGTTAGCAGCGTTCATGTCAGATGCAATTCGGAGGGGCCAGTCTCATAGATATCCATCGGTAACGGTGCATAGCTTCTCAAGAGCACTTGTAAATATTTCAAACAGTTTTTCATTCAGATGATTTCGGGTGTCTGTTTGCCCAATATTTCTTACTTCATGTAATTCATTTTTCCATTTGTACAGTTCAGGCTCCGATTTTAAGAAACGAAAACGCCTTTGAATACTGCGTAACTTCAAGCCATTTTTCCCTCCTTCGTTTAACCAATATTTCACTGCCTTCTCTTTGTCGCTGAAAGCTGTTGTAGTACGTGTTTTGCTTTAGGCTTGGCAGGTATTCTTCTTCAGAACTGTTACTGGCACAACTGACGTCGTCCGAGCCACAATTCGTGGAATCATCACAGTTACTTCCTATTTCTTCTAACGTATCCACAATTTCAAACGAAATGTTGATATCATTCGAATGAATGTCAAGGAAATCAACTAACAATCGACACATATGTACGTCCTCAGGGAAGTAGGTGATTTCGGCTGGAAACCACGGTCTTCATATTTCATCACTGCTAAATTGCGAACGTTAATTGGATTCCACATTATTGTGGAACCGGAAGAAAAGAAAAGGCACTATTAGCAGGCATGCCTTACGAAAGCACAATAAATATTAATTCAGCTTTATCTGTATTGTCAGTACTTACCAATGCTGCAAAAAGTAACTGATAATTTGTAATAGATTTTACTTGAGTGGCTAATTCGAGAGAACAGTAACTGTGTACTATAGTGTCAGAGAAACTATCAACAAACGGTAACCTGAAACGTCCTTAACAAATTACGATCGGGTTGTTACCCGTTTCCTGTTTACAAATGTACCGCCGACCTCGGCTGCTTGTGTGCTTAGTTGCGTATGCGCAGTTGTTACAACGCCAGTAGGGGTTTACATTCCTACCGCTGCCTGGCGCGATACAAATTTGGCAATTTTCAGCTATTTTTTAAAATACTTGCAGTGCCTATTAGCAGCTAAACTTTTGACAGTGCATTTCTTCCGTTGTCTTCTTCCTGTGTAAAAAAATTTCAGGGTAGGTTTCGACATGTCTTATTGGACCGTTACCTTGTCAGTTCCCACGTCACCAATGGTAAATGTAACACATAGTGAGGAAATAGTAAGGAGGGTGGAAACGTCAACATTTTTAGATGTTCATATTGATGAGCATTTAAACAGGATAAAATCATTTTCAAACTCCTAAAACAACTCAGAACAGTCATATTTGCACTTCGAATCATTGCAGATCTTGGGTAGAGACCAATCAGTAAGTTAATATATTTTGTATGTTCTTATTCGGTGACATCTTGGGTAGGTTATCCTTAAAAAAGAAAATTTTCATTGCTCAAAAAAACACTGTAAGAATAATATAGAGAAAGAAACAGGAGTCGATGGGACAGAGATAGAACATCCATATTAGAATTAGAATTTGAAAGTGCCCTGAACAACTTAAGATCAAATAAGGCAGAAGGGATGACTAATATTCCATCGGAATGTCTACGATCATTTGGGGAAGTGACAACAAAACGACTGTTCACTTTGTTGTGTACGATGTATGAGACTGGCAATATTCCATCAGACTTTCGGAGAAACATCATCCACACAATTCTTGAGATTGCAAGAAACGACAAACGTGAGAATTATTGCGCTATGAGATTAACAAGTCGTGCGTCCAAGTTACTGACAAGAATAATATATCAGAGAATGGAAAAAAACTGAAGATCTGTTTAGATGACGATCTGTTCCTTTCCGAAAGAAAGGTAAAGACACCAGAGAGGAAGTTCTGACACGGTTGATAATGGGAGCAAGACTGAAGAAACATCAAGACACATTCATAGGATTTGTCGTCCTGAAAAAAGCGCCCGGCTATGTAAAGTGGTGGAAAAATAGGGGTAAGCTGTAGGGAAAGACGGGTAATATACAGTATGTGCAAGAACCGAGGAAATAATAACAGAGGAATATCAAGAACGAAGTGCTCGGATTAAAAAAGGTGTACGACAGGGATGTGTTCTTTCGCCTCTGCTGTTCAATATATACGTCAAAGAAGCAATGACGAAATTAAAGTAAAGATTTAAGAGTGGGATTAAAATTCTGGGTGAAAGAATATCAATGGTAAAATCCGCTTATGACGTTGCTGTTGACAGTGAAAGTGAAGAAGAATAAC
The DNA here is from genome assembly GCF_023898315.1 of Schistocerca nitens. Taxonomy (NCBI): domain Eukaryota; kingdom Metazoa; phylum Arthropoda; class Insecta; order Orthoptera; family Acrididae; genus Schistocerca; species Schistocerca nitens. The sequence goes on from NC_064615.1 coordinate 387,699,243, forward strand.
AGGATCTGTTGAACAGAATTAGCAATCTAGTGAGTACAGAATGTGAATTAACAGTAAATTGAAAAAAGACGAAAGTAATGAGAAGTATCAGAAATGAGAACAGCGAACGGACAGAGTATGGAGGACATAAAAAGCAGATAAGCACTGGAAAAAGGCATTTTTGGCCAAGAAGCGGCTACTAATATCAAACATGCTTCTTAACTTGAGGAAGAAATTTCTGAGAATGCACAGTACTATATGGTAGCGAGACATGGAGTGTGGGAAAATCGGAACAGAAGAGAATCGAAGCATTTGAGATTTGGTGCTACAGAAGAATGTTTAGAATTAGGTGGATTGATAAGGTAATGAATGAGGAAGCTTCCCCACCGAATCAGTGAGGAAAGGAATTTATAGGAAACTGACTAGAATACGGGACATGACGATGGGACATCGAGAATAACTTCCATGGTACTAGAGGAAAGTGTACAGGGTAAAAACTGTAGAGGATGACAGAGATTGGAATACATCCAGCAAATATTTGAGAATGTGAGTTTCAAGTGCAACTCCGAGGTGAAAAGGTTAGCACAGGTGAGAAATTACTCTTCCAAGCTGTCACCAACAGGAAGAAGTTAACAGAACAATTTATAACAACGTTCTGGGAAACACAGTTCCTTGTGTAGCTCAACAGATAAGGCTGCATTGGATTTTCGAAATGCAAATTCTGATCCCTAAAATCAGGTAGTTTTTGGCAGATATTCCTACAAGAAACAAGAAGTAGTTCTACTATTTCAAGCAAAGTTGTAATATTGATTTTCAGGGAAGAACAACTAGAATTCCAATCACGTAAATTCAAAGCGACTAATGAACCAACCTAACATCAATGTATACCTTGTGTCATTATGCTGACGGAGTTGTCTGACGTTTTGTGCAAAATACAGAATTATAAAATTACTAAGAAGGTGAAGACATGAGAAATGACAACGAATAGGTAAAAGAAAAAAAATCTGTCAGAGTAGGCAAAAATTTTTTAACGTTTCCCTGTGGCTTTACCACCGTGTTTATTCGGTTCTTCGTTCGACACACATACATATAAATCGTCACAAGGCTTCAAAATTGCCCTGGTTTCTACCCAAGACAGAATAACACTATACAAATCAACGAAAACAGCCTCTGCAATAGCAGTAAGTGGATACACAGTATATAGTTGCCACCACAGATTTTCATCAGTATTGAGTAACTGATTTCCTCCATTCACACACACTGGATGAAATAGTCTCGTGCATCATCTCATCGATGATAACCTGGATTATTGTTTATATCGTCGGCAGCATGAGGGTAAGCCGTGAAACTGAACATCATTAAACTAAACAACTACTTAGAACCGTGCCCTGTCGTTGGACAGGTCTCTCGAGTCGTGCGAGAGTATTAGACGACTGTTGAACTCCAGGAAAGGGATCGGATTCTGAAAATCTAATCAGATAGTGTGAAACAGAATTAGTAATAAACATATGACGGTGTTTATAGTCCTGATTACTGCAATAACAGTTTTGGCTAATTTCAGAGTTAGTAAAATGTTGTAAGCAAATAGAGAAAAACTTCAAGGTATGACAGAAAGGACTTTGATGTACATGTCAAGAGGACCTCAGAAACACACTGTACGTGCAGAAGCAGTCCGCAACAGCTTTGGTAGCACAAGTCATGGCAATTGGATAATGAAAATTAATGCGACATGGATTTTTCTAGCTCGAAAGCTAAAACACGGCTTAAACCGAATGATTTATTATAAGAAAGTCAGTTTGAAAGGTCAGCAACAAAGCGTGTATACGGTATCTATTTGAGCTTGCGGCAAAACTTAATGGCCTTTCTGCGGGCTAATGGACCGTTAGTCTGAATAAAAATTCGATATCTTAATGGATCCATCCATTAAGCTCTGGGGCTGAGCAAACTCTTTTCACATGTCTCTTATAAAAACCTGAGCATAATTAGCACAACATGCGAGATACACTATGATGTAGCAAATAGAAGGTAACATAAAGGGCAAATCGGCAGACAGGAAACAGTGCTTAATGGCGGTCGTCATTACGGAACATAAAATGCCTTTCTTTGTGACCTGGATGCGGCTTCGGAATGCAATGAAATAGGGCGGTGGCAGCTTTAGGGTTCGAAAAGACTGCATGGTCATTAAAACGGGATTCTAGGTGCGTCTCACCGCGAAATGGGAATAAAGAAGAGATGCCATCATGTCAATCATTATTTATATATTTCTGTAATTTGTAACGACAAATCGTAGTTCAGTTTTGGAAAGACATAAAAATGGGGACGATTGCAGAGCAATACCTCCTGTCTAGCTGCTTCAACAGGAATAAAACACTTCTGATTGATAAACTTAAAAAAAATTAATTCTGTCAGTTCTAGAGGTATACTGCATTCATTACCGTGGACTACAGTGTTAGGCACGAAAATAATAACCGTGATTCACTTTTATATTTTATTGTTCATTTAAAACCATAATAGATTTCAAGTGAATGATGTAAGTGATTGAATTAGGACGTAAGAATCTGCGCCGATTCGGACGAAGTTTCGTACACTGAAAAGCAGAATTGATTTGGTGTGTGAAAGGTGCCACTTTCCAGTAGAATCCTCGTTATACTGTAGTTAGCTGCCGTTATGTTGAAAACTGACCCGGTTGCTAGACTCTAAGGAGAAGAACGTTAGTTGGATTGTGAATGGCATACTGTTTGCTATCACGAACCTCGATTTGTTCTTGTCAGTTCATGTGAGATTAGTTTGTAGAATCCGCAGTATTCGGCACGCGTAACTCACACAGATGGTTCTATATCTCCCGCTGTATATGGTGATTTTGTGTACAAATTATAAATAATAAATGACGAAGAACTCGGACAGGGAACATTTGAGTTCGTTGTGGTTCTTCATATGTACAACAGCCTTAAAATATGGGAAGGTTTGGCACAACTGCGGATAGCTCGAGATATTTAACGTACTGAATCTATTTTCAGACAATTCTATCGATTTGCGAAGGAAGTTTTGCGTCATGGAAGTATTTGGAATTTTTATCGCTCTTGCATCCTTTCTGTACAGTTACAACCGTGTGGATATTCATAATATGTTGTTTAAGGAAATCGGTAATAGTGTGTGAATGAGTGTGAACTTCAGCCATGGATTCGTAATCAAATAGCTCAAGAGTACCTATCATATGGAGAAATAACTCTGGGAAATGCCGTGAAATTATTTAACAGGCAATAACTACGACCTAGCACCATGTACGTTTTCTTCAACGGTTACACAGTGGCAAGTTTTCGGCTTTTTGCGCCGAATGTGTCTGCATGTATTTGTCCGATGAGCAGAAAATGTATGCCATTGGAAACGCAACACGATGGCAAACAAAGCAAAGTTCACGCAATGATTAGCATTCGGAAGCAACATAGTTCCAATCCAAACCTAACGACTAGATTTTAGTTGTCTGCGGTTTTCTCTCGATCGATTAAATCGATTGTCGATTTCTTTCCCAATACTTGTCCGGTCAGAGTCGAGCTCCAACTGGAATGATTTCGTCGGAAGGGTTTTACAGCCTAACCTAGCCCTGCTACCATTACAGGATCCACGAAACCAGTAATAAGAAATTCTTATGTGCCCCTAGTATCTTGATTAGCATTTCTATAACTCTGATCCTTTCAGTCTGTGTGCTACACAGACTGCCTTGCGACGATGGGCGTATCATTTCGGGTATACTCATACCTGATTACTGTTATTACACTTGACAGTATAGATGCTACATTCATCAATCAGAAACCTCTGCAGCCATTGGAATTCAATATATATCACTATTCTGATGGACTGGCAACAGCTTATAGTGTATCAATGTTGTTGAGAATTTACCAGATTTGTAGAGCAATTCCCCCACTACGTCTGCCCGTAACGGAGACTCATGTTGTTCATCCGTGGTGGCTTACCTGAAACAAACGGAATAAAATGCTACGTTTTAAATCAGTGGTGAATGACCAATACTAGTACATACAATACATTAATATTCTAATAAATAAAGTTCTTCTGGATACGTGACCACACTTAAATGCATAAAATTGTCCAACATTTCGGCCACTGTTGCAAATGGCCCTCCTAGCAGTGTTTTTGCTAAATTACAGATTGACCATGCGGTCACATACCCAGAAGAATTTTGTTGACTGTGACAGCGACCGTGATATCGTAGCATATAATTATTATTCTAATTCTTATGATTATTAATACACTGTACTGCACGTGACTTTTCCAACTATGTTTGTTTATAAAAATTTGTTTCGGTAGTGAAGGAATTATAACCCCCTTATAAACTGCAAATACTAATTTTCCAGAGCCTGACGCTACTAAAAGTTACTTGTGTTAAGGAGACTAACTTGTACGTTTTATACACCAGCTGGAGAGATAAGCTCATTTTCTCATTAACCTAATATTCGATTCTATTTCGCTACATCTCGTTACCAGAGGAGTTCACCCAGGAGATCGCCTAGCATGAATTAAACAAAAGAACAGCTGATCTGGCTAAGACCTCAGAGAGGAATTGAGACACAGTAATTCCCTCGGGACTGCCCTGACGTTAACTTGGTCCTACGAGAGAAACGACAATATTTCGCGGACTGTTACAGACTGGGCGTTAAAATCAAAGAACTTCTGTTTCTACTCGTAAATGAACAACTAATGTGAAGTACGGTAGCGGTTTGTCTACATGCGTTTGGAAGGCAGTAATAATGAGTGTGTGTTATTCAAAAGGGTAACCGAGAACACCACGCTGTCATAAGCCTGACTTGAACCATCTTTCGCTCACAGAGATTAACCTAAGTATGGGTAAGGACTCAAAGGAATATGCCTTTTAGCTTTGTCATACGAAATGGATACCAGAATTCAGTCATGAATTAAGGACGTCACAAATGGGTAGCCCCTGACTAAAATATAAATATGGCATTTCATCATCGGCTGTTCAATGTATATGGAATGGCCTTAGCATTTTGTACGTTAAACAGGAAGTACTTTATATTTTGCCGCAATTAACTACTACGAAGCTTTTCATGAGTGTTATATTTGTTGAACATTGAGCAAAATAATTTCTTAGCAATTTTTCAGCGGTTTTGCCTACGAATTGATCTGACACCGTGAGTGAATTTATTACTAAGGATGAGAGTAGCTTCATAAATAGAAGCCAGAAACCAAAGAGTAATCGAAACAATGATTGAAAGTTGGAGAATGCGTAATGTAGAAGATGTAGTCTATTTCGTCTGACAGAAAGATTAAGTCCTGCACTTTCTGTTGTGCAAAAGGAGTTCTGTTCAAATGGTTCAAATGGCTCTGAGCACTATGGGACTTAACTTCTAACGTCATTAGTCCCCTAGAACTTAGAACTATTTAAACCTAACTAACCTAAGGACATCACACACATCCGTGCCGGAGGCAAGATTTGAACCTGCGATCGTAGCGGTTGCGCGGTTCCAGACTGTAGCGCCTAGAACCGCTCGGCCACCCCGGCCGGCAGGTGTTGTGTTGTTGACTTCCCAGGGAAAGGTAAAACTATAACTGAAGAACGAAAGAAGCCTGTATTGAAGACAGGAAGTCATACGGCAGTGCTGCTGCCCAGAAAGATGTTTCTTCAACTGTAAATCTGAGTGATCTCATGCACGAATTTTTTTGGATCATACAGCTAATTCACGACACGTCATTTGAGTTCCATCTGTTTCCATATCTGAAGGTAATTTGACGTTTTGTATGAATTCGTAGCGAAGAAGGTTGATCAGTTGTTAACACATCCGATTGTATTTAGTATCATTGTACTAATTCCTCGTCTAGCCACAACGCTAAAGGCAAATTTAGGGATATCCGATCTTGAACATCATCTGTAAGGATTTCGTCTTCATTTGGATGTTAAAATCTAACCTTCTTCCTTTCGTACATCAGTACCTGTTTCGGTAGGGAAAGGATAACACCTGATCAATAGCTTACGGGAAAGGAACTGGAAGATACTGATGAAAACACACAATATTTTATCACCCGGCCATTCAAGAGGAAAGAATTATCTGTCTTTAGTTATTTCCTTGACGATATTGGGGATGTAAGACCGTTGACTGAATTGAACGATTTTACTCGGCCACATTTCCGATAACAATTCAAACTGTCTATACGTCGGGAAAAACTTCAATTTCAGAGACCATGAAAGTCTCGCTAAAATACAGCCTATATATTTCCGATATGTGCTCACATTACTGACAACTTTTGAAGAATCAACAACGCAGTTATACGAATCGATGGGGAGGGGGGAGGGCAGTAATTTAGAAGGTAGACTGGGTTGTAGCCTATAAATCATGCTCTCTGTACATGGAAAAAACGGTGAATGAAATATTATAAATGAATTACTTTTCTCGGAGAAGAAACGACAAATTTTAAGACGACACAGTAGTGCCGTTTAGAACAATTTTCAAAAGACGTAGCGTGAAGAAAATCATATTAGGAAATGACTCACTGAAGGTAACAGAAAAGCTTCAAAATTTAGCAGGAAAATTACTGATGATGGGAGAATTAAATATTTTCTGAAAAAAGGGACGGTTGCCAGTACACAACATATCTTAAAGTGTTAGAAAGTCTTTTACGGTTGCGTTTGAAGTGTGTCCCTACGCGGAAGTCAAACACTAACGATAAACAGCTCTGACTGGAAGAGAATTGCTTTTGAAATGTGGTGCTACAGAAGACTGCTTAAGATCAGATGACTGTTAGAGAGACACTGATACCAATCGTGGGAATTGAGAAATTTGTGGCACAATTCAACTAAAAGAAGCTGTAAGCTGATAGAAGAACACCTTGAGGTTTCAGGGAAGAACTTATTTAGTAAGGTGGGGGGGCCAAGTGGTAGTGATAAAAATTTTAGTGGGAGACAAAATTTTGACCAGTATAAACAGGTTCAAGTGAATGTATGTTGCATTAATTATTTAGAGATGGGGATCAAAATGATTCAAATGGCTCTGAGCACTATGGGACTTAACATCTTAGGTCATCAGTCCCCTAGAACTTAAAGCTACTTAAACCTAACTAACCTAGGGATATCACACACATCCATGCCCGAGGCAGAATTCGAACCTGCGGCCCTAGCGGTCCCGCGGTTCTGGACTCAAGTGCCTAGAACCGCTCGGCCACCGCGGCCGGCAGAGATGAGGATCAGCATACACGATAGACAAGAGTGGAAAGCTGGATGTAGCCAATTTTTCGACGTGAGACGTGAATAATGTCAGAAAGTGCAGGATGGAGACAACTATTGCCGGCCGCTGTGGTCGAGCGGTTCTAGGCCCTTCAGTCCGGAACCGCGCTGCTGCTACGGACGCAGGTTCGAATTCTGCCTCGGGCATGGATGTGTATGATGTACTTAGGTTAGTTAGGCTTAAGTAGTTCTAAGTCTAGGGGACTGATGACCTCAGCAGTTGAGTCCCACAGTGCTCAGTGCCATTTGAACCATTTTTGGACTGATGACCTCAGATGTTAAGTCCCATAGTGCTCAGAGCGATTTAACCAATTTGAGATAGCTATTACTCAACAAAGCGAATCGTCAGCCTGGCCATAGCGAGAAGTAACTTTATCACGTGAACATATCTTTGTGTGCAGCCTCGACAGCTTCTTGTTAAGTCATTAAATTTATTGACAACGAGCGAGCGAGAAAAGGAGGACAGTGTTTCAGAAAAGATGATTCAATGCGAAAGCGAAATATTGAAGATGAGTGGGTCGATGGTGTGTGAATTACAGCAGGAGGGAGTGATGTTAAGCGGAATGGGATTCAAGTATCTAAAAGCAAAGTGCTCGTAATAAATATGCCATTGATTATCCGGCGAAATGTGTCATTTTGCAGGATTTCATGCAACATTATGAATAATATAAAAAATACATTTTTACCGAAAACTTCGTAGCTTTTGTTACTCGTAACTGAACTTCAAAACGAGCAAGTAAACTGTGAAGAACATCATTCTTTTCATTGTCTTTGATTTTAAAAGGTTTCATAATAAAGAAATCATTAAGTACGTGAAATACACGAGAAGGTTTCTAAAAATGGAAGTTTTATGCAAAAAATTAAGTACGACTGTTACGCAATGGCTGTTGCATCATACAGATGAAACGTGGATTCCAGAACTGCCAGTTTATGCTGTTAAGATCATGGAACAAACCTGCCGGTAGTGTTTAGTTGTGCTGTGAAGGGTATTGGAATATAGATGTGTAGTGTATTACAGTGTACCACCTGGAAGAGTACTGCTTGTTTCGCTGTTGTTCCCTGCTTCTCGGGCGTAAACATCACAGTTCTGCCATCCAGGCGAGCCTTCAGTTCGCTTCGGGTGGACAAAAATAACGAAACAGCAAAAACGACAAGAAATTACAATGCCGAACACGGTGTAGTAAAATTTCTGGCATTAGAAACAGTTTCCAGTCCTCCAGAAGTGGATTCATACAGATCCTGTATAATAATCAATGGAATTCTGTACCATTATTCCCGCAAAATAAGAGAAACTTTCGATAATAATGATGAAGCGGGATTGCGATCACGCATCCCTCCCTCCAAACCACAAAGTCTGAGTAAAACAGAAATCTTGTGACCGTGGTGGCCAGTGCAGATGCGACAGTACATCTTCGTGATCACAAAACGGGCACTGGATGATGCCAGCTGTGCGAACAGAGGAACTGTCTATTGGAACGCAGCATCACTATTGGGAATCACATTTTGTACCGTGAAGTAAACCTGATCAGCCAAAATTGTCGCAGAGTCCTTGGCAGTAGCGTCAACTTGCAGTGCTGCCATGGGCCGATGGAATACCACGATATGACTGCCCAAATCATCACCGAATCCCCGACGTATTTCGGTCTTCGCAGCAAGCAGTCGGCATCGTAGGCTTGGGACGTCGTACGACAGTCGTAAAAGCCAGAGGTCGGAAACGGCTAGAAACAAGTATCATCCGACCAAATGAACTTCTTCCCTTGTTCGATAGTCTAGATTTTACGGCTTCGACACGTTTTCCTGTCACGGACAATAGCATCTCTGGTGCGTAGCTTCGGAATTACGGATCGCCCTTCGGTTCGTCTTGTTTTGTTGCCTTCAGGGTTCACGCATGCGACATTCAGTTCTGCAGTGACTTCTGCAGCTGTCGTCCTCTCATTTTTTGTCACAGTCCTCTGTCACGATCACTCAACACACACTTTCGACCGCGTTGCGACTTAGCGGGTGATGTTTTCCAGCTTTCCTAGTACGCGTTGAAAATTTTCGATATGGCGCCTCCTCAAACACTTCGACTACCTTGGCTATAGAAGTACTCACCAAATGAGCAGCAGCAATATGCCGAAGTTCGAATTTACTGAGAACCGACATAATGCACCGACAAATAAACAGAGCGCTGTTCTGATCACCACTGACGCAACGTCTTGGCGACTTTCCGTTGTTAATTACAACAGTGCCACCTGCAGGCTTGGCTAGTGTCTCCACTTAGGCTGAAGCATGCTTATCTCGGGGTGTTTACATATTTTTGTCCAATCCCTCAATGTAGTCTCGATACTCTCTGCTATTAATGTTGCTGTTGCTTGACATTTGGAGCGATACTAGCGCCCCACGTGTCTAGAAAGCCGGCTGTCTCTTAACGTGAAGTGTGCCTTTTAATTCTACTTCAGAATATTATACGAAGTATTTACTATATATCTCTTAATAGTTAGCAAAATATCACGACATGACGGTTACAGTAAGATAAATGCAAACTTTATGAATTAAATGACATAATCTACAACGAATTCAAAATGAATTACTTTCAAACATCTTTGTCTCTGCATTTTGCCCAAAATCAACGCTCCAGTAGCACCCTGATACGGTTTAACAACAAATCGGAAGTGTAATTTTTTAAGTAGGTACCTGGTGCCAGTATTTTTTAAATATGGCTTTCTTTCTTCTTTGGCCTGTATGATATTCTTATTAAGACAGGCACTTTCTTGGAGACTCAGTACTTCCGCATTACGTTTTCTGGTTGTGGTGCCCTGTGATAATATAACACAAATATTAGTGGACTAAGCCAAAGTTTCGGCCACTGTTAACGTGGCCTTCTCAGTCCATCAACAGACACAGCAGAAGGCCGTAGAGCCAGAAGAAGATCACTGTAACCTTGGCCGAAAAGTCTGTTTTCTCCAGTAATAGTTCGTTTGAGAATATAACGCTTCCCATACCAAGAAAACGTAATGCTTTTAGTTCACTCCATCTATGCTCAGATCTGTGAAATCTGAAACGTGAGATTGGTTTATAGGAAACAGAGGTTCCATCCAAATAATGCGGTACACGGAGACTATAACGTTGCACACAGTGGGAATAGACTCAATTTTGCATGACAAACTGCGACGTGATCACGTACTGAGAGTGTGGTCGATCTATCATGTGAGAGTACTGAGAAATCCCTTTCATATTCTAGTATAGGCTGTCCAGTCTATAACCTAATCAGAAAAGGTGCCTCATCTGCTAGTGCCTCATTTTTTAGCTTTCAGAACAGTGAATTCAGAACGACCTGACACGAATGGATGGCGTCAGTCTGATGGTCGTTCTGTGCGTACTTAGCATGGGCTCGTAACTACAGTTAAGTAATTGAGCCATGCGCGCTTTAGATATCTAATCGAAAGCGCAATGTAACATCTCTGATGCCCGCCGAGCAACATTCTTCTCAACGTCCCACAAGACAACTGCTGCACGTTGACTTAAAGCCCCTCCGAATCGGCACGGCCTCAGTCGTTTGTTAACGCTACCAGACGAAAGCCATCGAGCAGCTTCGAATGGCGAAGGCCTTGAAGGCTATAAACATCTGCCGGAATCGGGCCGTATTTTCAACGGGCATCAGCATTGCCACACTCGCTTTGATGGAAAATGCGGCGCTCGAATTGCAAGGCGATCTCGATTTGACCCTACCGTTTATTCCTTGTGGATACACAGTCAGAGTGGAGAAGCGGAAGCGAATGGACTTGTTTGATGAGCATCTTATTCTGTGCTGTGGCGTGCTTGCACTCTGTGGTTTAGCCGACCTATTTACAAAGGAGTACCTACCGGTAGTTACGTTCTTGAATTTTATTTTCCTTACCCTTATCTGCGTCTTTGGCATTTGACCATTGTGCACTGTGGATAATTTACGAAGTTTGTGAGCTGTCTCCAACACGTGATTAGCGAACAGGCAAACTTAGTTTTCTTTTCTTAAATGACCATGATGGGACTTTGTGCTTTTGATAGTATTTACACACCCATTTGTCAAATTGTCTGGAATGCTAGTTGTATGAGTCTTGCTTGGTTGTGTTTTAAATATTACTGTTCATTGGAGCTCTAGTACCGATGCCTGACTGAAGTATTATATGTGCTGCGTAGGTAAAAATATTCTGTTAGTCGAAAGCAGCTGGGCACCTTTGGTTTTAATTTATTGAAAGTTTTATCTTATTGAAAGTTTCATTATGATTGCTAATTTTTTTAACTGTGTTTTTTCTCTTAATTGAAGAGTACCACAAGTTTAATTGTAAAATGAATTGTCTTAGCTCACTAATTACCAGTTGCGTGTCGTTCTTTGAATATTTCTTGTTCATGTTTATCAGTCCAAATTTCTCGTATAGTGTGGGCCTCTGGTCAAATAAATTATTTTTGCCCATACGTGCTACTGCAACCAGCGGATTTTGATTTCTTGAACTGCCTTTGCAAATATTTTTTTTGCCTACTGATTTTATAATGTTTTGTAGTTATGGCTCACTGATATAAGCTGAAGGTCAAACTTACTTTTGCGTTAATTTGCGTTAATTTGCCTTATGAAATTCTGTGTTTTAGTGAACACGTGTTTGTCCAATACAGGCAGAAGCATAGACACTGCGGAGTTCAAAATCGAATGATTTAATATTATACAATATCAAATTGTAATATTCTTATAGTGCACTGGTTAAAGTTCCCGTACTTGTCATATTTGCTAAAGATGGGCCAGGCAATAAAATATGTGGTCACTGATCTGTGTTAATAAGTGAATAAATGTCTTTTCTGGTGAAGATGTTATATTTTATTAACCTGCAGCTTACCGTTCCCAGCTTCTTGCCAGCTACACTGTTCCAATAATTAATCAGTAAATTGTCTTAGAGTGAAAGTGCATAGAGAAAGACATGCATAGTGCGAGAGTGTTTTTTTTATTCTATTTTAATTATCTTTTATTATTTTAAACCGTATCTGGTTACGAGTGGCACAAATTCTAGACGGATAGCTCTTGTGGTAAATAGAAAATTATTTCAAAAGACATTGCTAATAGCTAAGCAACCTACGTGTACTAATCCTGAGTACAGTCAAGGAAAGCGCTGTTAATGGACCTGCGACTGTGCGATATATTGTGTGCAAGGAACAAAACTACAAAAGCCTCAAGATCAGTGGAAAGAACATTCGCGAGATATGTCAAAAAGTCTTCAATGCCTGTCCTTACATCTGGCCCACATCACCATGTTTCCGTCAGTAATGACAAGGGAAGTTGTTGTTAAGTGACTCTGAAACTAAAGAGAAATTTTACTCGAACCCGGATTCGCCGTAACTCACAAAAGGTCGCCCTGACCCCACTGGCCATTTAGACAAGCTTCGCAGGCGACTCAAATTCTCAAGTGCTTCATTTTCCCCGTTGCTCACAGCCTCAGTGTATTTCGGCAACTGGACGAACAATGGTACGCATGACCACTGAAACTGTCGTACCGCCCGTCGGGGCGTATCTGTATAACTATATGTGTGTTGTCTGTTCTTCTGTACCTGTCGGAATGAGCACACACCACACATATAATTGTATGAACTGATTCTGGCCGTGGAAGCTTACGGAGTTAAATCGCTTCCTTTTGTATAACGCATGTTACAAACCAGTATAAATTGTACTGCAGGCTGCCCAGACTAAAGGCTCACAAAAACTTCCTTTATATTTCAGCGACTATTAAAATTTATAACTTTATTTGTCCAGCGTTGTACATAGGAGCTGAAACACTTTTATGCATGTTGGTGCAGTTCAGTGTGAACACCATTTGTAGCTCGACAAATATCAAAACGGTACTCGACGCTCCCCACATGTTCAGAAGCATGAATGGTGTAATGGCTTCTACTGTGGCGTAGATCGATTGCCTCGAATATACCATACCTCGAACCCTTGTTTTGTAAACAATGTCCTTGATAAACCCCCATGCACTGAAATCCAGAGAATTCAGATCGGGGGACTGAGAAGGCCAGGCAATGGGATCCCACCTTCAGATACAGTGCTCAGGAAACGTCTCATGGAGAAATGTAAGATACCCATACCACTGGGGGCGGGGGCACGATCCTGCTGGTGGCATATGTGAAACTGCTCAGTTTGCCAACACATCGAGATAGGTGTGGTCTGTCACTGACGTGCATGTGCCATGCGACTCGGCGCTGTTCATGAAACAATGAGGATCACACCTTGTAAAGTGTGTTCATCGACTGCGTGTCTTTTTCATTTTTATTTTGATCTATACTTATCTATTTATTTATTTATTGCTGAATGGCTTGATGCGCCCCGTCACTAGTTCCTCTCCTGCGCCAGTCTCTTCATCTCAGAGTAGCCATTGCAACCAACGTCCTCAATTATTTACTGGGTGGTTTTCATCCTCTGTCTTCCTCAACAGCTGTTACCCCTTACAGCTCCTTCTAGTACTATGGAAGCTATTCTCTAATGTCTTAACAGATGTCCTACCAATCTGACCCTTATTATTGTCAGTGTTCTTCATATATTTCTTGTCAATTCTGCGGAGAACCACCTCATTCATTCCCTTATTAGTTCACCTGATTTTCAGCATTCTCCTGTAGCACCACATCCCATATTCTTCGATTCTCTTCTGTTCCATTTTCCTCACAGTCCGTATATCACTACCATACAATTCTGCGCTTCACAAGTACATTCTCTGAATTTTCTTCCCCAAATTAAGGCTACCGTTTGATAATAGTACATTTACCTTGGCCAGGAATAACCTTCTTGCCACTACTAATCTTGTTTATGTCCTCCTTTCTCCGTCCGTCATGGATTATTTTGCTGGCTAGGCATTAGAATTCCTTAACTTCTTGTAATTAGCGATCACCAATTATGACGTTAAGTTTGTCGCCATTCACATTTCTGCTACTTTTCGTTATTTTCGTCTTTCTTTTACTCTTAATCCTTATTCTGTACTGACTAGACCGTTCATTTCGTTTAACAAATCCTGTTATTCTTCTTCACTTTCAGTGATGATAGCAATGTTATCAGTTAATCGTATCATTGATATCCTTTCACCTTGAATTTTAGTTCCAGTCTTGAATCTTTGTTTCATTTCCATCATTGCCTCTTCGATGTACAGATTGAGCAGTAGGGACAGAAGTCTAAATCCACGTCTTACACCCTTTTTAATCCGAGCACTTCGTTCTTGATCCTCCACTCTTATTTTTCCCTTTGCTTCTTGTACGTGCTGTGTATTACCCGTCTTTCCCTATAGCTTACCCATATTTTTCTCAGATTTTCATATTTATCCACCAACATAAAATGTCGAGTTCTTTTGTTATAAATATTTGTTTGTGTTTACCTGTAGCCCGTATTGGAATCATCGGAAGTAGCACTGAACAGATTAGTCTACTTCGCAGTAGGCGCGCTGCTGTCGCAGCGTGTACCAAAAATCAGTACGAATGGCGTGAGCATTGTGTGGTCTATGTCTTCACTGTGCACGCCTGTCAGGCAGAGGCCACATCCCAGGCTTACGCAGCCGCCGCCGTCATCGTGGGACTGAGGCGCCAGCTCCACACGGCATTAGGTGCCGGATGCTACTCCGAGGTGGCGCCTAACGACCGGCCACCCGCAATTCAGTTAGGCGCTCCAGGCGGCTGGCCAGCAGGGGCCCGATTGCCCACAGCCGCCGCCACTGCCTCCACCGCAGCTGCAGCGGCCGCCCCGGTGCTAGCTACGCTGCAAATTATCGGACGGGCAGCCGCGGCCGCCATTACGCGTGATGAGTCTCTCTGCGTCCCGCTAATTTAAGCCTTTCCTCCGGGCGAAAGGGGCCAGCCCACTGTTGCTGCGGCCTAATCACGGCTGATGCTCGAGCACTCCGTCCGCACAGAGTACCCCACGGAACACTGCGCCGCTTCTCTGTTCTCCTGGATCTGCAACTCCGGGTTTCAAATTTCTCTTCACTCTGTGGTTTCCTCCGACAACGGTACAGGTAAATCCCGTTCTACGCGATAGTCGCGTTCCGCGGAATCACCGCGCATTCCGAATCTGTGTAAATCGAGAGTCGTTTTATACGTAAAATATGGCGTTAAGTTCTCGTTTAGTCACATTTCTCTCGTCCAGGAATGATCTTTTTACCAGTGCTAATCTTTTTTTATGCCCTCCTTCCTCCGTCCGTCGTGGATTATTTTGCTTCCGAGCGCATTTTCTTGGTATTTTTATAAAAAATAGCTATTAGTATCTTTCTGAAACGCGTTTTAATGCAAAATTTATACCCTTGAAAACTTAACACTGAATCACACAATAATACGCTAACATTACTATTTCGTTTCCAATGAACTCCGACCCTGCCCATGTCACAATCGTATAGAGCCCTACGAATTCGAAAGTGGTAGGTAAAAGTGGTTCTAATTTACCAACCCTTCATGCATTTACTCTGAAAAGGGTACATCGGTCTCTGGCAGCCTTAAATCCAGGTGTTGTTTCATCTTCAATAGAAGTGGATGTTGCTGCTAGGCATCTTCTTCCAAAACCGTTTCATCAAGTTTTGAAACGTGCCCCGCAGTAGACCCTTTTCATGTCGTAATTTCATCAAAACTCTTCTTAAATTTCTCGGCTCCAATACCGTCTGCCACAGCTGCCTCTACTGTCATTTTAATGTTGTGAAAGCCAAAACTATGCCTGAAGGTATCAAACTAACCTGAGCGGGCTGAGACAGGTGCTGGATCATCCTCTTCTTTCGTTAGATTGAATAGCAGCTCCAGAGAGAGGCATGTGCTGTTGGTTGTGGGGCTCAGTCCAACGGCTTAGCATGTTTTCTATTCTGTCCATCGCCTGTGAGCGAGATTTGGTCACTGTAATCACTCTTATAGTAAGTTGAACAGTGAGCAGTTTTTCATACTGATTCCGCATTATCGAGAACAGTTCTTATAGCGGACTCACAAAGTCCGAAAACTGTGCAGACAGTTTCTGCGAACTGTGTCTTGACGTTGTTCTAAGAGCAATAGGATGGTGCAGTTATTTTTTGTGTACTATGCGTATCCTATTTTTGTAATAATATTGGAGGTTAAAAATGATTAAAGTGAATAATAAAATAAATCACAGTTTCGGTCCTAATGCTGCTCCTTCTCACCAAGCTACAACGCTGCCTCTTACTGTTACTGTTTTTTGTCAACTTTTCTATTTGTTCTGGTATTGGCTACAGACAGTTGCACTTAATGTTCATAAAATACTGATTCTGACGAAGAGAAACAAAAGGCGGCAGAGATATGCTGCTTTCCATTTGGCTGTATATCAGGATGTTTCATAAAAGCTCCCTCAGGCATAAAGACAAAGGTATTCCTTCGAGCACTAGTTCAGTTATTCATGGAGTTTCCGCACTAAACCTACAAACAGTTAATGTTAAAGACAATTAATATAGTTCTGTGTCTATGCTGTTACATTTGGGATGTTGTATCAAAGAGTGACTGAAAGAACCATTGAGGTGATGTTATGGAAGTAAGCCATTACACACCCTTATAACATCCTACCATCCTCTGTAGCCGAGTTTGTTAATGTATGCTTTTGCGTTGGCGTTCGGCTAGGATGTAGCTGGTTCGAATTTTCGTCACCAAGAAATTTTCACCGCCAGTATTTTACAGGCACGATGAGAGTTGAGGTAGAGCAAGACTTTGTCCAAATGAAGTTAACTATATAACATCTGTCTTTGTAATGTGTTGTGGGGTGACGTTAGTGTTTCCGATACGTTGGGCGGGGCTGTTGCACACCCAGGCACCGTTTGATCTGAATGAGAATAGTTGATTACATTGAAGCACCGAGTTCCAATCTCTCCCTTCTCCGTGTCAGCGTCGTCAACATCGAAACACGATAATTATACTCCACATGCACGCATCACAGCCACTTACTCTCAACAAATGCATGTAAGGTGTAACTCTCACACTTTGCGAAGACAAGGTTCCTTTCTCAATTACAGGGTCCAGCATAGGACTCGGGGTGTCATAGCCAGCAATGATATAAAAGTTTTAAAAAAATTGTCAATTGCTAACTGGAATTACTCGACCTTAGTAAATATTTGAATAATAATTTATTGCGTCGCAATCGCTTAAGTAGTATACAGTGTGCAGCAGAAATGTTGCGACAAACTTACGAGGGTTGTAGAGGGCCCGTGTCTGGAAACGTCATTCAGCGACGCTACAGAGCTTCTAAGTTACAGCAGGCACTTGCGCCTGGCACTAGGCCACTTGTTCGGCAGCAAATGTGACTCTGTACTGTAGACTGACGCGCCATAGGCAGGACGTCTGGCAATACCTAACTGCTGCCTAGAAAGGCCTTCTCTCCTATGAATGCGAGGCTGTGTTGCCTCTGTGGAAGACGGTTTCGGCCACGGGTTTCTATCCATAGTTTATTTCTCTCCTGGAATCCTATAAAATAAATATGTTTTTCAAAACAATAAAAAAATAACCTGCAGACAGAAACCCATGTCCGAACCGTCAACCGCCGAAGCTACAAAGCATCACATTTACAAGAGACAGGACCGATCTTCGCAACATCTAGCTTCATCTTCTCCACTGGCGATTTGATCAACATTGCCAGATGTTCCGCATACGTTCTGTCAGCGTACCAATTGGTGGCCTAGTGGAAAGAGGCGGTACCTGTAACTTCGATGCCCTGTAATGTCATTGGAAGACATTGCCGGACACTGGTTCCTGTCCTCCATTTGTTCCTCAAGCCACCCACTACAAGCACAACATTTCTGGGACACCCTCCATCAAATATTGACATTACTGGTTTTTACAAGTAGCTACTATCTGCAGATATGGTTAATACACTAAAAAGATTCGTGCGGATATAAAACAAATACAGTTAGGCATTCTGAAAATCATGGAGCCATCTAAAATATTTCAGTATCATATCGCCACAGGGTAATGGCTTCTTGGTCTTGACGAAACCGGTGTTGTGAATAGCCGGCCGAAGTGGCCGTGCGGTTAAAGGCGCTGCAGTCTGGAACCGCAAGACCGCTACGGTCGCAGGTTCGAATCCTGCCTCGGGCATGGATGTTTGTGAAGTCCTTAGGTTAGTTAGGTTTAAGTAGTTCTAAGTTCTAGGGGACTAATGACCTCAGAAGTTGAGTCCCATAGTGCTCAGAGCCATTTGAACCATTTTTGTTGTGAATATTTTATATATAAATTTAAGAGGTTGTGACACAAGAAATTATTACACAAAATTGACACACGATAATTTCTTTATCAGTTGGTTTCTGTTTTGATTATCTGGTGCACTTTCCGAAGTGAAACGTCCCTACGTTCAAGTCTTTGAGGACTAGTAATGCATAGAGTTGTAGGTGAGGATGCTTATATGAAGGTAACAAAAACATAGGTAACAACATAATCTGCTGAGACCTGACAATGCTCTATCCTTGGTTGGTTTGTGAATATGTTAGCACGCTTTTCAGCACAAGAAACTAAGCGTCTTAAGTTCCTATGTCTCTTCCGAATTCTTGATAGCAGATTCAACACTACGATATTAGTTAGTAACCTTGAGTCACCTCAATATTTCAAAAGTCTTAATTCATCAATAATCATCAAACAGTTCAAGATCTCATGTTAGGTTCTCTTTGATATAAAAGGAAAAGTGCTGACGTAGCGGCTGTACGCTCGTTCGTGAGGCTTCTGACATGTATGGTGATTTCCAGAGGATAAAATCAAATGGCAACAGATTTGCTTGGCAGTCTTTACAAACCTTTATTTGCAGGCATTAAACTGTAGTCAACCTTTTAAGTAAATATCTTAATTCAAGAAAGATGCATGCGCTATATCTTAATTCAGTTTTGGAGCATGAGCAGCATTGCACTTGATTTTTAAATATTATTTCGTCTAGCGGCTCAGTGGGTCGATGTACTCTTTAGTCGAAAGAAATGCCTGTATTCTGTGACCACAGTTTGACAGTTCATCTGTAAATACTGACCAGAATAAAGGAAAACATTTATATTTAACGGTACAATACAATCTTAATTAATTACAAACTCTGCCGTAAATTGATATCTTCCGGCAGCAGCAATATTTTGTTTCATTTCAGTAATTAATAATTAACTGTGTACAAAACCAGCAAAAAATTAATGAATACGCAGGTAAAAGGGTACGTTATTCCGAACATGATGGTTAGCAGTAGTCAGGCCATGTCACTTGAAGTGGATATTCCAATAAATTAGGTTTCTTAGACACAAAGAATTCAAGAAATGCGAACTCATGTCGTGGTAATTTTGGTAAAAAATACATTTTATGAATTCTCTATCCCCTCTGAAACCAAGACATCAGACGGCAAACGCTAAAAGCTCCTGAAAAACAACTGTGTGTGTGTGTGTGTGTGTGTGACGTTGCTGACTACCTATTCATAACATGAAAGGAATAGTTGCGTTAACTTCTATTTTCATCAAAGATAAACATGTCACATAATTTAAAATCAAATATTAGCCTCGTAAAACACCTAAGCAATTTCGGCTCGCTCTGTAAACTAGTGTAGTCTTAGGTCAATACTAGAGCTTATCGTGGATGAAAGAAACCAACGAAGTTTCCTGAGGTTCGACCTGACTTGTTAGCGTTTTGTTTGTAATTTACTTTTAAACGTTTGTATATTCCGGTAAATAAAGTTCCTTTAATGGTGAATTCATGATGTATTACCTTCATTGCCAGTGATAACAGATTTTGGTATTCGTAGAACAGCACTCTTCTTCACAACTGTCCATGTAAGCATTAATAAAGCTATCTTATATACGAACTGGGCGTAACTGAATTGGAACGACGCTCTCGACATGACAGTAATAAAAATTAGTTTGGGGAGCAATAAAACTTTCAGACTGAAAAGGAGTAATTATGTTTATTGTTTGTACAAGAATAATCACAATATTCAATTATAAAAATAGTCACAAATGTGAGATAGATTTTACCGTAGTGTCAATTAAGTTTTTTTTTCCCTTTTCCTTTTTTTTACTTTTATTGCAAAAAAATTGATAAATGTATTTTTCATCAGAGAAATAACCATGAGATTTAAGGGAATCCATTTATTGACGCGCACACGAAAGTTTGGAGCTGAAAGAAAGATTATATTATGAACAATTAATTTCATTAAGTAATTACTAGCAACTGATATTCTTCAACTCCAATTTATTTTAAATGTGATAACTAATAATTTAATGGTAATTATCGTGAATCTGGGATATTAACGCAAAATCTTGTTTCTTGTAATGCTAAGGTATGCTCAGAAAACAAGACTGAACCTTCACTTCGTTTCTATCTCTAAATAACGACGGCTGGCCCCGCGAAGGTTCGAGTCCTCCCTCGGGCATGTGTGTGTGTGTTTGTCCTTAGGATGGTTTAGGTTAAGTAGTGTCTAAGCTTAGGGACTGATGACCTTAGCAGGTAAGTCCCATACAATTTCACACCCATTTGAACTTTTGATCTAAATAATGTGACTACAGATTTTTCTGAAAAACAACACACAGCCACATGAAAATGACCCTTTCTTCAATCTTTATTTCGTTCGGTTGTTTACAAATAAAGTAGTTTCTCAAATTTCAACCGTTATTCTTTGTAAAGATTAAGTGCAAGAGAATGTTGATGATTCCACAGTGAGCAAAGAACAGTTATGAGATTATCACATATCGGGAACAAAAGGAAGAAAACACAATTGCCACGACTATATTTTACGAAAATAAGAAAGAATAATATGAAGAAGATAAGCAAAGCTGCCTAAAGTATTCGTAATTTTGTATTGAAATACATGATACTGATACCTTAACCTTATAAAAGAAAAAAGTATTTTTTTTTCCTTTTTAGTATAACACAGCGGCTATATGAGTCCCTCCCCTTGTATCAATGATCGTAGCTTAGCCTCTTGCAACGTAATTTTTGGCTTTTTGTTTGCAATAAACATACAATATTTTATTATGTTCATCAGCCAGTTTTTTCTGTTTTGCCGTTGCATTGCTTCACCGAAATTTTTGTTAGACAAATGAACTACGGCATCTGATCATACTAAACTAAACGAATCTGGAAGCCTATTTCAAATATTCGAGGTAAATCAGCACTGTAACATTTCCTGTGGTTGTACAGCGTATTTGCGGATCCGTTCTATATCTTATCAGTATATTGCATACTTTACATCACTTGGAAATAGTCTGTCAGTTCGTGTTATCGCATTTCTGCTGATTTGATACTGATGCATACAGTACCGTGCGACCAAACGCTAGAAGTGCCAATGGTTACCAGATACGTATTTTGATTTGGTATTTTCCCCATCTCTTGATTATGGAGTTCAAAACGCTTTTTCTAGTGCACTGCAATAAATCACCTGTGATTTCGGTGACATACATGACATTATTAGCGTAAAAGTATATCCATGGCACCTCTTGTCTTGAATAATGCTTAAATTCAACAAGCGTAGTAGAGTTGTCATTAGAGCTCAAACACAGAACAGTAGAGTAATAGGCGGCAAAGACCCATAACTGTTTGATGATACTGTTCAGCGACTGTTGCTATGTTATTGCATAGTCGCTCCAAAAGAAAACGTATGGAACCGAAGTGGGGAATACTTCATTGCAAGTTGTCCATCTGTAAGAAAGGTTCCATCGTGAAGCCTACAAGTTTCGCTCTCGGAATCTGTAAAAAAGTCGATCTGAAAGTCCTCTGAAAGTTTGGTTCTTAAGTCAGTGAGTTGAACTGTCTTCCATTTAGGCTCTCGTGGATTTGTTTCATGCTGAAAATGAGGACAACAGGTAAGCGCAGAAACTACATTCAGCTTTAAAGAAAATACATTGTAGAGTTAGGATTTTCATACCTTGCCAGTGTTTGAACCCCAGCCATTAAAAAAATAAGACTACCTGAAGCCCTGACGAAATTCCTATTAAGTCTTAGAGGGAATACACTGCGGAATTTATGGCTCTGAGCACTATGGGACTTAACTGCTGTGGTCATCAGTCCCCTAGACTTAGAACTACTTAAACCTAACTAACCTAAGGATATCACACACATCCATGCCCGAGCCAGGATTCGAACCTGCGACCGTAGCAGCAGAGTGGTTCCGGATTGAAGCGCCTAGAACGGCTCGGCCACAGCCGCCGGCTGCGGAATTTATCTCGCTCAGCGAATAATCAAGGTAACTGGAAAATAGGGGAGGTCACTATGTTTCACGCAAGTCGTGAGGAAAAAAATGGACAGATATAATAATTGCTGAGTGTTCAAGCATACTCGATGACCTAATCCACACATGCTGTTTCTGGGTGAAAAGAAGCTTCTCTCTGAATAACAATACACTAATGTAACACCGCTCTGTTCTGCCACACACGATTTCTTGCAAAGAGTTAAGTCAGTTAGATAGGCTTATCATGCTTCAAACTGTTTTATTTCTTTTTAAATGGGAAATTTTATCACTGTTTGAATGTAGTTACAGAAGATAAGCACATATTTACAACAGATGTAATTTTCAATAGTATAAACCACTATCCATTAACAATATACGCACATCTAGATCTCCAGTGTTTAGCAAATTGAACAAAAATAACACATACTAAGCCAACAGCTATTATTGATGTCCTCTAGGAGCTTAGAAGAAACCTGAGCATAGTACTTCTTTTATCTGTGTTACGTATTTCGTTCAACTGATAAAGGCATATTTTGCAATGTGGTAGGGCCACTACCACGACAGAACAATAAAAAATTTATAAATACTGGTCTTCGATTATAATGCGACTGCAAATATTGCGAAATAGGAATTTTATAGTGATACAAAGGAGGCTAGACGCTGCTGTCGATCAGTGGACTTGTAAACGCACAGGAATGATTTGATATCAAAGTTACTACCCTGTAGAATATTGCTGAAGTGTGTGGAATTTGTACTAAATAGGACTAACGGGGGTACTAGATGTATGCAGATAAGGGCAACACGAATGGTTCACAGGATTGTTTCACCTGTGGAAGAGTGGTACCAAAGTAGTAGAGAGTTCAAGATAAATGCAAACCATCCCGTTGTGGCCGAGTGGTTCTAGGCGTTTCGGTATGGAACCGCGCTGCTGTTACGGTCGCAGGTTCGAATCCCGCCTCGGGAATGGATGTGTGTAATGTCCTTAGGTTAGTTAGGTTTAAGTAGTTCTACGTCTAGGGGACTGATGACCTCAGCTGTTAAGTGCCATAGTGCTTAGAGCCATTTGAACCAAACCGTCACGAGAAAGCTTACTTACAAAATTTCAAGAATCAGCCCTAAGCGATGAATCTAGAAATATACTCCAACCCCCTACAAATCGCTCCCGAACGGATCGAGTGGACCAGCTTAATGTGCGCACAGAACTGTTCTTCCTGCGCTCCACACGGAACGGGAGGAAGCCGTACTGACTGGTACAAAGGGAAACACTCTGTCATACACTTCACTGTTGTTTGCTGCCTATGAATGTAGATGTAGATAGTCGCTTCAGCGGCGAGCACCCGGTGCCGCTTTATCGAAACTAAGTACGGTGTGAGAGGTGATATTTTCATCGTTTCCGATCGTTGGCGATCAGCGGAAGTCGCGCCGACTATAGGACGAGGTACAGGGAGCAGGTGGTAGCGGCGGGCTTTTAGAGAGGGCAGTGGTTGCGCGTTGTTAATGCAACGTGACGGCACGGCCGGGCCCGCACTTTAAAAGCGGGCGGGCACCGCACGCTGGCGCGCCAGTAATTTGATTTCGCGGCGAAAGTAATTTCGCGACCGACGCCGGCCGCGCTCGAGTGGCGGTCGAGAGTCGCGGGCGGGACGCACCGGCGGTGGCGCGCGGGACGGGGCCGGCCGCACTCCGCTCTGCGCCGCTTGTTTGTTTTTCATTTCGGCGCGGCCGGCGCGCCAGTGCGTACACGCAACCACGCATGCTGCCACGCCTCGCACAGTCAGCCGGCGTGTGTACGCAGCGCGCGGCACACTGCAGGAGGCGAAGTGCTCCTCTGCCTGGCTTGACCACGGGGCGCCGGAGCAATTACTGAGGCTCACCACACACACACACACACACACACACACACACACACACACACATACTCACTCACTCACGGTTACTCCTCTCTGCTGTCCACTAATTTAGCGCGAGCAGTGCTGTGTGCGTCTCGTCCACCTGGCAGGCATCTTCGAGTTTTCCTGTGTGTGTGTGTAAGTGTGTGGGCTACTCGGTTTGCGAGCTTCGTTTCTTAGCATACATGTCCACAACAGCGCCACGCGTTTGTACACATGTATGACCTTAGGGCTAGTCCCTCTAAGTTTGCAATGGACATACAAACAGAACACAGCATGTCTTTGCGAATGAACAGAAATCTTCATACGTAAAAACAACTTCGGTCATACGCCATGGGAGTGTTATAGGACCATTAGTTTCCACAGTAGACAGGGCGTTCGGAAATTCCCGTTAAAAACTTCCAGAATTTGTAGAGGTATTGAGTACATAATATTCTGAAAGGGGACACATGTGCTACAGCCTTCTACTAGGTGGGTGCGCAACAGCGTAGTCATGGTTAATTCGGATTAGCTGATGTCATTTGACGTCTATCATGCCTCTGTAACCTCATTATAGCCTCGTTCACATTTCTGTATTTGTTAGAGCAACTTGACTGAGTACACGACTGCTCAGTACACCGACATGATCCTTCTGAATGGTGAAGCTCGCGGTAATTGAAAAGCTGACGCCGGCTGGGGTGGCCGAGCGGTTCTAGGCGCTACAGTCTGGAACCGCGCGACCGCTACGGTCGCAGGTTCGAATCCTGCCTCGGGCATGGATGTGTGTGATGTCCTTAGGTTGGTTAGGTTTAAGTAGTTCTAAGTTCTAGGGGACTGATGACCTCAGAAGTTAAGTCCCATAGTGCTCAGAGCCATTTGAACCATTTTGAAAAGCTGCTCGTCATCTTTATCAAGATCGTTCTCCACGACCTCCATACCTTTTTCGCCACAGTTACGCAACAATTTCGAGAAAGGGTACCTTCAGCTGGCGTGACTGTGGTGCCCTAAGGAGACGCAGCACACCCGACTTGGAAGAGGTCTTACTGCATCTCGTTGAGGATAACAAGTCAACAAGTATACGAACCACTTCTTTGGCTATTAATGACTAGACCTGTAAAATAATTTTCGTACTCAAAATGGTTCAAATGGCTCTGAGCACTATGGGACTCAACTGCTGTGGTCATAAGTCCCCTACAACTTAGAACTACTTAAACCTAACTAACCTAAGGACAGCACACAACACCCAGCCATCACGAGGCAGAGAAAATCCCTGACCCCGCCGGGAATCGAACCCGGGAACCCGGGCGTGGGAAGCCAGAACGCTACCGCACGACCACGAGATGCGGGCAATTTTCGTACTGGATCACGCCTAATCAAGTACTTGTAAAAGTGATCGCGTTACCAACATTTATTCAAACGGCTGTAGCACGGAAGTAGTATGTTTCCGGACATTGATTCCAATTAATAATACACACATCAGAAAGAGTTTTGCATCACCTCGGTTCCGAGAGTTCCGGAACCTGTACAGAATATTGGAATAGAGATCAATATAAACATCATTGAAATGATGATTAAATCTACACCCTAGCTGCAAACAGACGTTGATATACATCATTGAGGACGTGTTGAAAATGTGTGCCCCGACCGGGACTAGAACCCAGGATCTCTTCCTTACATGGCAGACGCTCTATTCCTTTTTTTTATCTCATTTTCTTTGTTTTCGTTGGTTGCATCTGCTCGGGGCGGACGTCGCAAGACACCTGTTTCAATTCGTCGTTGATCCATTAACTCAGTTTTTTAAATTTTTTTTAATTACAGAGTGCAGCTATCCCTCTGACCGAACACGCTGAGTTACCGTGCCGGCGTTTGAATTTCCTCACGTTGACATTCAGAGCACTGGGCAGAAATCACATTGTGTCAACAGCATCTGAGCCACCGAGGGCACAGAGAATAGTTCGCCTGCAGGGACTTATCCCTTGCACGTTCCCTGTGTGACCCACATTCTTAACATGTCCACACCACTTGAGAATCTGGGTCTCACGGGGAGCGAGCAAGGGATTAGTCCCTGCAGGCACACTATTCTCTGTGACCTGGGTGACTCAGATGGACAGAGCGTCTGCCATGTAAGGAGGAGATCCCGGGTTCGAGTCCCGGTCGGGGTACACATTCTCAACATGTCCCCAATGATGTATATCAACGCCTGTTTACAGCAAGGGTATCGATTTAATTATCATTTCATTCTAGATAAGCTGCACGTTCATCAATGGTATATGTTCTTTCGGGAACAGATACTACCTTCATATATAGTTAAAATATGGCTACCGCGCCATCGACCTTCTTGCGCGAACGCACACGCTACGCCCCAGCTCTTACGGTACTTGGTAGATGAATCTGCCACGAGTAATGAGTGTGATGGGCAAACATCTATTAGGCGCACTAGGAATGTAGTGCTGTGGACATGTAGAGAATATGCGTCTCACTGGGAGCGTGCGAGGGATGTCCCTGCAGGCACACTATCCTCTGTGCCCTCGGTGGCTCTGATGGTTAGAGCGTCTGCCATGTAAGCAGGAGATCTCGGATTCGAGTCCCGTTCGGGGCACACATTTTCAACAAGTCCTCAATGATGTATATCGACAACGGTTTAAATTTAGGGAGTCGATTTAATTGTCATTTCATTCTAGAGAAGCTGCACCGTCATCAGTGGTATCTGTTCTTTCGGGAACAGATACTACCTCCATATATAAACATCATTTCCACTCCTTTTATTGCTCATGAGAACCACACATTGCATGTTGTATCACCGTACAGCGGGACCGTCAGAGGTGGTGGTCCAGATCGCTGTACACACCAGTACCTCTAATATCCAGTAGCACGTCCCCTTGCATTGATGCATGCCTGTATTCGTCGTGGCATACTCCACAAGTTCTGCATTGCACTGTTGGTCCAGATTGTCCCACTCCTCAACGGCGATTCGACGTAGATCCCTCAGAGTGGTTGGTGGGTCACGTCCATAAACAGTCGTTTTCATTCTGTCCCAGGCATGTTCGATACGGTTCACGTCTGGAGAAAATGCTGGCCACTCTAGTCGAGTGTTGTCGTTATTCTGAAGGAAGTCATTTAGAAGATGTGCACGATGGGGGCGGAATTGTCGTCCATGAAGACGAATGCCCCACCAATATGCTGCTGATATGGTTGCACTACGGGTCGGAGGATGGCATTCACGTATCATACAGCCGTTACAGCGCTTTCCATGACCAACAGGGGCGTCCATCGGCCCCGCATAATGCCACCCCAAAACAGCAGGGAACCTCCACCTTGCTGCACTAACTGGACAGTGTGTCAAGGCATTCAGCCTGACCGGGTTGTCTCCAAACACATCTCCGACGATTGACTGGTTAAAGGCATATGGGACACTCATTGGTGAAGAGAACGTGTTGCCACTCCTGAGCGGTCCATTCGGCATGTTGCTGGGCCCATGTTTGCCGCGCTGCATGATGTCGTGGTTGCAAAGATGGATCTCGCCATGAACGTCGGGAGTGAAGTTGCGCATCATGCAGCCTATTGCACACAGTTTGAGTCGTAACACGACGTCCTATGGCTTCGCTACGAAACGTGAGAAAATACAGCACTAAGGGAAGCACTAACGTAAGGCGGTTGGCTCCAAGAGACTGATCCATTCTGGGCCAAAATTCTTGTAAGTCTTTCTTGTAAGGTATTTGTCATCCCGAGTGGCGAAAGCTTCATCATCTCCTCAAGACTTCGGTGCACTGCAATATCGATGGAGAATATGATAGTCATCTGCCTCACGTGGATGACAATACAGGCTTAAGAAAACGGATCCTCTGCTTGTCCTTCATGTACTTCTCCAGATGCCCTCACCAGGCCAAGTGGCTGCAGCGCTAGTCCCTCCCAACAAGCAATAGCCAGGTCGTGCATATGGCAGTAAGATGTTCTCATTTGTGAGCTGCACGTGTCTGTTACAGGAATTTTCTGAAGGTGTATGTAGCGCTTTCGTGTTGTTCAGACAAATATGTCATGAATTTCAGCTTCGTAAGTTGACTATTTGAAATTTATTCGATCATTTCATCTCGTTAAGTATCACAGACGATTCACCGAAACAGACCAATCCGTCAGAAATGCTTCCTGCAAGCTAATTGTTAAACAGCTACAGATCAGTGAAATTATTTCCGTGATATGTCTTCTCGTATAACAGGGCTTAAAGCTAGAAAGCAGAAAAGGGTTTATATAAGGCTGCTTCTTATCGCCATGTTATTTAACATTTTTACCGGTAACCTATTAAGGTCTTCGAAAGAAACATACCTTAAGCTGAATGCAATTACCGTTCACAGCATAAGATTTTCGAGTAATATTGACATAAAAAGTACACAGAGTGCAATTTCTAAATTTTCAACAAAAATGAAATGTGTATAAATTAAAGTTAGTACAGAAATATTGTGATGGTAAGAAAATCTAAGACAAGAGCATCTGAAACATAACTGAAAAAGGATATAAAAATAGTAATAGAAACAAGTGAAAAATTTTACTGTTTAGACATTATAATTACAACATAAAAAAGAATGAAAGAACGCTACATGTAATTTAGAAAGGGAAATGAAAGCAGACAGTTAGTAGTGAACGTGTTTCGAAGCGATGGAAATATGGCTTTGCAGAAGATGAATGAGGACAAGTTGGACAAAATGCAAAATTCATAGAGATAGAGATAGTTTTGGTAGTAATACGACGGATTCAGTGACAGTATTATTACTCCCTGGTCATATCCAATGCGTTTCAGAGCTACAACGCTATTTTCAAGGACTACAGTAAGCTTAGGGGCATTACATTTGCAGAAGGTAATCAGTTAGCCGTATAGGAATGACACAGTTTACGGAAAAGGCGTCTCAGATGTGGCTAACGAACAAAATGTTACTACAACTTTTGATATTAGAGTTGTAGCTCCACACTGCAATGAAACTAAAAAGCTAAATTCAAAATATTTTGAAGACCACGTGTTACTGGAAAATAAGCACCTAACATATGAGCTTCAGTCACGACAGCCTTCGACGAAATGTTTGTTTTTATGTCACTGAAGATATTTTAAATGCAATCAGTGAGCGACGAAATGCCAAAGCAATAAAATGAACATGATTTTTTTCATTTAATTTTTATACGTTTGATAGACATAATAAGTATTTAGCAAATACTGCGGCAGCATGGTACCCATTGTCGCGGGAATAGACTTTGGGCTCTGGAATGGCACCGTTTCCTCTTTTGAGATGTGCAGTGTCCGTGCTGAGAATCCGTGGTACTCCACACGTCGTCGCACTGTCGGCGTCGATACTCCACTCGACGTAAGCAAAGCCATATCCTCACTCATGGTCCATGGCGTGGCTGTACGATTTTGTACGACCAAATGAACAATAGGACTGTCATCTAGAGCGCCACTCGCGTCGGGCCTCTGAAATTCAGCATGTTGTTGAGTAGGGATATTCTGAACACATCGTTTACGTATTCACATGAGCCTCCTGGGATCCAGAATGACACATTTAACAATACCAGAGAGCGATAACTCTCCTTTTCATTAGACAACTGCCCTTCCGAATTACGACACGTTCTGGTATACATTCCTGCTTATTACGTTAGGCGCCACAAGATTTTCTCGCAAAGAACTACCTTTCGAATGCAGTTTTTGAATGAGAAATGCTTTGCACAATTATACACCGCGGTGATAAAAGACATTGGATACCTTCTAATATTATGTCAGACCTTCTTATGCCCGGTGTAGTGCAACAACTCGACATGGCATGGACTCAACAAGTCATTGGAAGTCATCTGCAGGAATATTGAGGCAAGCAGCCTCTATAGCCGTCAATGATTGCGAAAGTGTTGCCTGTGCAGGCTTTCGTGTTCGAACTGACCTCTCGATTATGCATGTTCTAGAGGTTTCATGTCGGGCGATCTGGATGGCTATATCTTTCGCGCGAATTGTCCAGAATGATCTGACATAGTGCACTGTCATCCACGCAAATTCCTTCGTTATTTGGGAACATGAAGTTCATGAATGGCTGAAAATGGTCTCCAAGTAGCCGAACATAACCATATAGACTCAGTGATGGTTCAGTTGGATCAGTGGACACAGTCCATGCCATGTAAACACAGCCCACACCATTATGGAGACACCACCAGTTTGCACACTGCATTGTTGAGAACTGGGTCTGCGCCACACTTGAACCCTACCATCAGCTCTTACGAACTGAAATCGGGACTCATCTGAGCAGACCACGATTTTACAGTCGTCGAGGGTCCAACCGACGTGGTCATGAGACCAGGAGAGGTGCTGCAAACGATGCCATGCTGTTAGTAAAAGGAACTCGCGTTGGTCGTCGGCTGCTGGAGCCGATTAACGGCAAACGTGGACGCACTGTCCTAACGGAAACGTTCGTCGTACGTCCCACAGTGATTTCTGCGGTTATTTCATGCAGTGTTGCTTGTCTGTTTGCATTGGCAGTTCTACGCAAAAGCCGTTGCCCTCGGTCGTTAAATGAAGGTCGTTGGCCACTGCGTTTCTCGTGGTGAGTGGTAATACCTGCCATTTGCTATTCTCGGCATACTATTGACACTGTGGAACTAGGGATTTTGAATGCCGTAACATGTTCTGGAATGGAATATGCCATGCGTCTAGCTCCAACTACCTTGCCGGCCGCTGTGGCCGAGCGGTTCTAGGCTCTTAAGTGCGGAACAGTGCTGCTACTACTGTCGCAGCTTCAAATCCTGTCTCGGGTATGGATGTGTGTGATGTCCTTAGGTTGATTAGGCTTAATTAGTTCTGGGTCTATGGGACTGATGATCTCAGATGTTAAGTCCCATAGTGCTTAGAGCCATTTGAACCATTTTCTCCAACTACCTTGCCGCATCCAATGTCTGTAAATTCCCACCGTGCGGCCGTTATCACGTAGGAAATCTTTTCAAGTGAATCACTTGAGTACAAGTGACAGCTCCGCCAATGCCCTGTCCTTTTATACCTTGTGTACGCGATGCTACCGCCATCTAAATATGTGCACATCGCTGTCCCATGGCTTTGACACCTCAGGGTACACATAATGTAGATCGCGTTACTACTGCCTACTTTGTATGGATGTGCAGAATTCTCAGATCCCTTGCTTACCGAAACATGTAACATACATATGCCAATTTGGCGCTGATTGCATGCCGCTTCCATGGTAAGGCAGTGTTAATGGTCAGCAGTGTGTGTTGGAAATAAAGTATTTTGAGAACAAAAGAGATGGCTTAATGAAACTGGAGTTCTGTTGAAGACAATGAAACGTTAAAAGTCAAGAAACTAATACCACATCAAACTGAGAAGAGATGTTGGAGCGACAAGCCACAGTGCTTAAATTTTGATGTTACTTCTCTTTGACTGCACGCGATACACCATGCTTCATCTACAAAGGAATAAGCAACCACAGAAGCCTTAGGATCGATGCACACGAGCGATTTATAATGGCGAGCTCGCAGCGTCATTTTTGTCGCGTTTATGAGCGGCGTACACTGCGGCAGCGCCGCCGCGAACTCGCTGCTCAAAGGCGGTGAGAGAATTGTGATCGCCTGCCACTGCTGCACAGAGTGAGGTGGTGCAGTGGTTATAACATTGGACTCGCACTGGAGTGGACGACGCTTCAAACCTGCGTCTGGCCATCCTGCTTTAGGTTCTCCGCGATTTCCCTAAATTGCTTCAAGCAAATTCCGGCATGGTTCCTTTGAAAGGGCATGGGCGATTTCTTTTCACCTCCTTCCCTCGTCCGACGGGACCGATGACATCGCTGTTTGGTCTCGTCGTCCGAAATCAAACAACCAGCCAACCAATGCTGCACTGCAGGGATCTCGCCGATCGCCGCGAAGTAGCAGTCGTCTTTGGTGACTGGGCCACTGCACACGGTTCGAAATCCCAGCAACAGCTGCCGTCGGCCTGCCATGGGTGGAATTGGTCAATGAAGGGGTGAAAAACTGCCATGAAATGTGGTCCCACATCTCGCAAGGAGTGTCTTGGTAGGATTAAGAAGAGAGTCGCTTGGTGTCAAGTCTGTGTAAAGCTTCGTGAAGGTTTTGCTGCGAAACCGAATAAGGAGAGAAATGGTACAAGTAAACATCACTTAAACTGTTTCCTATTTGTCTTCTAACGGTGGCGTTTTTGCTCGAATGTGACCATTAAAATTTGCAATAACACTTAACCAGCAAATGCTTTGGTCCCTAGAGAGAGCCTTTTAATCTGAAGGAGCAAATCTTCAGTACAGATTAACAGTTAAAGCTATAATCTTAGCAAGGCTTGGGAACCAGCGATTGGGTTAATCAAGAGTAAATCGAGCAAACGTATAGTTGTGACGACCACGGCGGACAGAGCCATCACACCGACGTCATGTCAGACGCCGTCGCAGTCTGTTCCACAACGCGACCGTGGCGCGGGGCGCGGACGGCGGAGGGAATGCGCCGCGGGCGGAGGGTATTTAAATCGGCCGCCGCCGCGACCGAACCCAGTTCCCCCTTAGGAGCCATAGCGTACGGATCTCCGTACCGGCACGTTCACAGGAGCTCAGTCCGTCAGTTCACCTGATGAGGGCGACATGTATGATCGCCGAAATATTGTGCCCGTTGGACACTGTAGACCGGCAGTACACCCGTGGATATTTTGATTATCAAATACGCCGGGAAAAACTCAAGAATCAGTTAAAGTTCTGTTATGTCTGTCGGTTTGGTGTAATCAATATTTTATTCTACTTCTGCCACAAAATACACAAGTACACCCTGTTTAATAGCCATATAAATAAAATAGTCTTTCACATTCGGGTATGAATTGATTCAGTGTTCACTAAGAGGGTTGCCGACCAGATTTATATGCATTTGTTTTACACAGTACTTTGACAGCACTGTCTATAAAGCGGAAACTTATCTTCTACGGTTAAGTACCCTTCTTCTTTGCATTGATGGTATTCCATTGTCCAGATCACATAGCATGATATTCAGATCCCATGGCGTCTTTCAGCCACCTTTCTTCTGTGAATTACGCTACGCACTCTTTGTGCAAGACTTCCCACACAGCTTTACAAACTGTCCTTACTATTTTACACAGTGCTGTCTCGCCGATTCTGTATTGACAATGCAGATCAATTAGAGTGCAGGCACTACCCAGTTGTCTGGAAAAGAGGAGCAGTTAACATTACAGCTGTTGGTTTGCTCGTCATTCATCAAATGACAGTACATTGGTCCGAAAATTAAAAATTTACTTTCATCTTATCTTAAATCTGTAGTATCACGAACTCTCCTTTCAGCACCTGTGAACTAACCATGGGGCGAATGCAAAACTTTCTATTGTCTTTTTTAATGTATTCATAAACGTAATGAGCGAACACTGCCTGCTTTCTTCTATCTACGTGCTTATTGGTCGGCTACCAGGCGCTTACTGCTGAGCGATTATCGCTGAATCCACGCTTTCGCTACGACCACGCGTGGCCGTTACTCGCTCGCGTGCGTCGAGCCGTAGGATACTAGATACTTCGCAGGGCGCAATATACGGACTGTCGGCTTAGCCGGGAGCAAGCTACCTCGCGTGCAGCGGCGACGGGGGGCCAGAGGGGGGAGTGGCCAGCAAGGACGTGTGGTACCAGAGGGTCAGCACGCGGCCGCCTGCGGTTTAATAAAGGCGCGCCCAGCCGAACCGCGGGCCTGTTAATTAACAGCGGGCCTCAGCAGCCGTGGAACCTGGTCCCTGGTACCTGGTAGCTCCGCGTCGCACCCACCACCGCACAAAGGACGGAGCCGTTCCGTTATCTCTTGTCACCTGCGCCCGCCATTGTCTCATTTAATTAGGGCTCCGGTGACGGATCGCTGGCGGATCATCGGGGTACACTTCCTCCGGCCGTCCAACTCGCAACACATCACTTTTCTTGCTCCCTCCACCTTCAGCCTACCGCCGATAAAACGCTGTGTGACATTTTTCGCTGTATGCGACTAGGAAAAATGCGCGCGTACACGGCCCTGGTATGATAAAGTGTCGACAAAAATTCAAAGACAGGCCGGTAGCCGCAGTATACGGGAGTCTTCATGGTATTCAGCCGACGACCATTAAGAAACATACGACACTGCACCTAAATCGCTGTACGTCCAATAAGTGAAGTTGAACCATATGGAATATTTGGAATCAAATCACCATCTAGTTATCATGAGCCAGTGTATTCAAACGTCAAGGTTATTCTTTCGAAGTGGGCATGATAAATTTCTCGCTCAGTCTTTGTGCAATCCAAGGCAGTGTCCAGGCTTTCCTACACTTGCCATGTGAAATCTGAAGAACACTTTCTCGTACACCTCATGCGCTATAAAGACAATTTTTCTGCAGTAGAACGATGGTCATGTTTGACACAAATTGTCAAAAGGATTTCGAGGTATTGGTAATCATTTCTCAGATAACAATTATATCAGGAAAAATTAAAACATTTGTCTCACCACCTTGTGTCGCTATTAGCCTTTTATTTTTTGACTCGTTGCAAAGGCTAAGATGAAAAATATAACTATATATTCAGTAAAAACTCTGAAAATTTTAGGTCTTTACCACTCATACTTTCTAAAAATTTCATTAAATCGTGATTCACAGCTTTCATAAAGGAAATTTGTTGTGACTGTCCACTAGCTGCAGAATAATAAAAATAAAAGCACTTTGAACCTGCGGTGACAATTTACAACGAAATATCTAGTAATTCACTTGTAAATATTCCTTACATAACAAAAAAAATTGCGGAAAATTGTGTATGAAATTTCAGCAAGAGTTTAATGGAGTCCGGAATCATGGAAAGGATTAGCTTAGCCACTAGACAATTGCATGTTGGATAAAAGACAGTAACTACGATACTTCAAGAGCAAATTCAAATTTTAAGGCGTAAAGGAAGTTTTCAATAGTCTTACTGATACTTTGAGAGACGATTATACCGCGTGAGGTTTATGAACACCCCCTTAGCCTCGTCTCTGAATTACGAAAGAGTAACACAAATATACAGCAGCTGGATATGTGGAAGGTGCTCATTATATGCGATGTGCCGATGGCTCTTCAGTTGAACCGGTTGTCTAAATCAACATGCGCACCGCATCTTTTATGTGCAGTGCACAATGTGTGATGAATTTTCTGACATAATAAAAGTCACTCAAAATCAGTTTATCCTTTCACATGAAGCCATTTTATGTTATGTCATTAGTCTTTTTCAACACGACGTCACTCACCTCAGTTAGCCATACAAATTTGTTCTTTTCAGCTACTTCATGTTATAAATTTTCAAATACAAAGTTGTTTCACCTGTAATTGTCCATTCAACGTTCACATTTAATAGACGACCACACAAATAAGTAGTCCGTCATGCGTTCCTAACGATTGCCTTTCACTTAATAATCCCATATTCACAGTGTTCAGAACTTACGACTCTATACGCTTTTACTTCACAGAACTACTTACAATGAAATATGAATTACGATAACGACTAAAATAGTTCTCCTTATCACATTTATTAGACTCATTATACTTCAAAATTCAACTTCTGTCCGCATTTCTAGGGCACGACATGACCTTACCTATGATCTCTAGCATTATCTCTACCCATCAACTGACCCACCCTAACGCCTCGATAGCGCAAGTTATGTTTCTGGGATTCCCCGACCATTTGCGAGTAAAACATCTAAATCCTTTTGGAGCATCAGAGATCTAACAGCCACGAGAATGAGCTGATAATATGGATATTTAGTAAGATTATCGATGAAACTTCCTGGCAGATTAAAACTGTGTGCCGGACCGAGACTCGAACTCGGGACCTTTGCCTTCGCGGTCAAGTGCTCTGCCAACTGAGCTACCCAAGCACGACTCACCACCCGTCCTCACAACTTTAATTCCATCGGTACCTCGCCTCCTACCTTCCGTTATCGATAATGGTAACGTTATATAATTATTTTGTTGCGCATAAGACAATGATGTTAAGTGAAGCGGTGTGGAGTTATTTTGGGCCAGCAACGGCGTCTTTTATGTTGGATATAAATTTGTGTATTGGTTCGCATCGGTTGTGTAAATGAAGTCGTCCTGAGATGCAATGTGGGTGAAAGCTCATACTGTTGTGAGCATACCAGTTTTTAATCAAGAAAAACATTGATGTTACCTAAAGCGGAGAAGTGATTTATTCCTTTGTAGCCATCCTGGGTCCTCAACACGTTATCCTGTTATCTGGAGATTCTATGCCTACTCAGTATTCTGGTCCACTCTTCTGTCAGCTCGCATAATGGGCTCAGATTAGATTTTAGATTAGATTAAGTTTTCGTTCCATACACCCAACAATGAGATGATTCTCGCAGGTGTGTAACATGATAGAAAGTATAACATAAAAAGAAACATAAAACGATTGCATGTAAATTGGAGTTGCTAGTGTTAACGGGATAGTTACGCTGTCAGAACAAAGCATAGTTACGCACTTACAATAAATTTGTCGCGTACAAAATATATGATCCTGACTATTGTCAAGGTCATTTGTCAGGAGATTGTCAAAAACATGCGAACACGTTACGGTAAACTGGAACTGCTAATGTTAACGGGATTAATATGCAGTCAGAATGAAACATAGTTACACTCTTTGAATAAATTTATCACACAAAAATAGCTGATCTTGACTATTGTCACCAAGTGCTGTCAAAACTGAAAGCTAATTCTGCCTGAATGAAATACAGTTACGCAGTTTTAATAAATTTATCATACACAAAATACCTAATCTTGACTCTTGCCACCAACTGCTGCCAAAACTGAAATGTAATAGACATTTTTACTTAAGCTGGTCTGAAAATCCCGATTAAGTTATTCATCTAAAGAGTAGAAGGAGTTGCCTATCAGAAAGTCTTTCAAACTCCGTTTAAATCGGGCTTTAATCCGAAAACAAGTTTTTAAAGGTTGCTGGACATTTATTGAAAACTTGTGTTCCTGAATATTCGACCCCTTTTTGGACCAAGGTAAATTATTTTTGGTCTTTGTGTAGATTGCTATTATTCCTAGTATTGATGCTATGATTTGAGGTATTAGTTGGAAATAGAGATATATTACTTGCAACAATTTCATTAAGAAATAAATATACTGAGAAGCAGTGGTTAGAATACAAAGTTCCTTGAACAGGTTTCTACATGATGTTCTTGAATTTACACCACAAATGATTCATGTTACACGCTTTTGCACGCTAGAAACATTTGATCAGTTTGATGAGTTACCTCAGAATATGGTCCCGTGTGACGTAACAGAATGAAAGTAAGCAAAGTATGCAAGTTTATATGTCCTACCTTTGGCATCATTTTCACTCCAAATACAGACTTGTTTATGCGCTTCAGAACTTCTGTGGTATGCTCTTCCCAACTGAATTCATTATCGAGTTGTAATCCCACAAATTTAATACAGTCAACCTCTTCATTCTGCATGTCTTCTTCTGTTACACACATAATGGAAGGACATTCTTACAGGCTGTGAACTGCACATACTGAGCCTTTGCAAAGTTGTATGATAGTGAATTAGCTGTAAACCATTTATTAATGTCATTGAAAATTTGATTAGCAGCCATTTATAAATCTGTACTTGACTTGCTACTTGTTGCAATGTTTGTATCATCCGCAAACGAAACAAATTTAGCATCTGGCGATGTGACAGACGAGAGGGCATTAATGTACATAAGAAAAGGCAGCGGATCCAAAATGGGACCTTGAGAAACACCACATATAATTAATTCTCAATCAGATTAAGACTTATTGCTTGTTCCACAGGTATTTTGCAACAACACCCTTTGTTTCCTGTTAGTTAGATAAGACTCAAACCATTTCGCAGCGCTGTCGGTGACACCATAATGTTCTAATTTGCTAGATAGAATGATATTATTCACACAGTCAAAGGCTTTTGACATATCCTAGAAAATGCCCATAGCCTCTAATCTGTTACCTAATGAAGTAAATACATTCTAACTGTACGAGTAAATAGCTTTCTGTATATCAGAACCCTTAAGAAATCTAAACTGTGACTTGGACAATATATCATTTGCAGTCAGATGCTTAAGGAGACGACTAAACACATTTTCAAATTTTTGAAAAAGCCAGCAAAAGTGAAATTTGTTGATAGTTTGATGGTATCTCTTTATCCCTCTTCTTGTAAAGAAACTTCAGCATATTTTAGTCAGTCTGGAAATGTCCCGCTGACAACAGTTTGATTACGCAAATAACTCAAGATAGAAATTAACTCACATGAGCACTCGTTGATCGACTTCGTTGATATGTTATCATAACCACTAGAATACTTAGGTTTCAAGGATTTGCAATTTCATTTTACCAAGTTATTTTTAAAGATTGGTCTCAGATATTCCATAGCACTCTTCACCGAACCTGATAACCCCAAGCTGTCAGTAACAGAAACAAGGTACTTGTTTTAGAGGTTTTGCAACACTATATGCACCTGTTACCAGTGTCTCATTTATTTTTAGAGCTATCTGTTCCTATTCCTGTTTGGCCCCTTCTGTCTCTGTCTTCAATTTATCCCATACAGTTTTTATTTTGTTGCCCACTGTAATTATCTTTTTCTCGTAATAAATCTGCTTTGATATCTGCATGACTTGCTTCAATATTTTAAAGTATTCTTGTAATGCTCTACAATGCCAGCGTCAGAGCTGTTCCTAGATAGTAGATCAAGTCTCCTTCTTGTCTCATATGACATCTTTACTACTTGTGTAATACACAGTTAATTTTTAGACTTCTGTTTAATTTGAGTTACCCTTAGGGAAAACATTTTTCAAAAAAAAAAAAGTAACTTCATTAATGAATACCTTGAATTTTCCATTTAGGTCAGAAGTATTGAAAACATCTATCCAGTTCATGTCTTTGAGCAATATCCTAAATTCTCAACATCACATGATGTTCAGGGAGGAAGATTATAACAATTGTATTGCTCAACTCTAATTCTTCAACACAAATAAGTAAATCATTAAGCTTACACCTTAGTCCTCGGATATTCTGATGCAGTGAGGATAATTGATATTATTCACTGGATGAATTACAATCAGACATTTTATATCAATCGGTAAGTGATCAAAAATTTTTCTTCAGCCTTGTGCACCCCTTCTTTCTGTGTTAAGGACAATGTTACTGTTGAGTAATAAATGTTATTTTCCTTCTGGTATGGTAGTTATGCACATCATTGTTCCATTTGAACTGCAGTGAATTATTTACAACAAACTTCATGAGTGAATAAATATACAGTGAAGCAGTAATCAGAATGCTCAACTCCTTAAACAGATGATCGTGGATTAGTACCACATATTACAGTATTGGCCATTAAAATTGCTACACCATGAAGAAATGCAGATGATGAACGGGTATTCATTGGACAAATATATTATACTAGAACTTACATGTGATTACATTTTCACGCAATTTGGGTGCATAGATCCTGAGAAATCAGTACCCAGAACAACCACCTCTGGCCGTGATAATGGCCTTGATACATCTGGGCATTGAGTCAAACAGAGCTTGGATAGCGTGTACTGCCCATGCAGCTTCAACACGATACCACAGTTCATCAAGAGTAGTGACTGGCGTATTGTGACGATCCAGTTGCTCGGCCACCGTTGACCAGACGTTTTCAATTGGTGAGAGATCTAGAGAATGAGCTGGCCAGGGCGGCAGTCGATCATTTTCTGTATCCAAAAGGCTCGTACAGGACCTGCAACATGCGGTCGTGCATTATCCTACTGAAATGTAGAGTTTCGAAGGGATCGAATGAAGGGTTGAGCCACGGGTCATAACACATCTGAAATGTAACATCCACTGTTTAGAGTGCCGTCAATGCGAACAAGACGTGACCGAGACGTGCACCCAGGTTCGTCGTTGAGTACACCATCGCAGGCGCTCCTGTCTGTGATGCAGCGTAAAGCGTAACCGCAGCTATGGTCTCCGAGCTGATAGTCTATGCTGCTGCAAACGTCGTCGAACTGTTCGTGCAGATGGTTTTTGTCTTGAAAACGTCCCCATCTGTTGACTCGGGGATCGAGACGTGGCTGCACGATCCGTTACAGCCATGCGGATAAGTTGCCTGTCATCTCGACTGCTAGTGATACGAGGCCGTTGGGATGCAGCACGGCGTTCCGTATTACCCTCCTGAACCCACCGATTCCATGTTCTGCTAACAGTCATTGGATCTCGACTAACGCGAGCAGCAATTTCGCGATACGATAAACCGCAATCGCGATAGGCTGCAATCCGACCTTTATCAAAGTCGGAAACGTGGTGGTACGCATTTCTCCTCCTTACACGAGGCATCACATCAACGTTTCACCAGGCAACGCCGGTCAGCTGCTGTTTGTGTATGAGAAATCTATTGGAATTCTTTGAAAAGCTAATCATTTGCGTATCACAGTATCTTCTTCCAGTCGGTTAAATTTCGCGTCTGTAGCACGTCATCTTCGTGGTGTAGCAATTTTAATGGCCGGTAGTGTATTCTTACAGCATGTCTTTGCATAATTATGGCTCTCTTTTTTATGAAAGTTTTGAATGAAAAGATGCAAAATTTTTCAGTTTACTGATTTGTGTCTCTCCAATATTTGCAACGATCCTAAGGGAAAATGTGGCTGAAATGGGTTCTTTTTCCAGAGGTCGATAATACCGCTTCAGTTGTAAAGTTTTTTTAATATTACACGGCCGATTTCGGGCTCGTGTAAGTCCATCTTCAGGTGACGTAACTTGGTGCTATGGTCCCCGAGCGCCACGGTGGACGTGTACTAGGCGCAGTGTGCTACCTATGAGCGTCAACTGGCGAGATATGACTGCAGCCAGACACACGCTCCACGCTCGGTGCATATAGTATCACAGAGCTTACTGTCCGTGTGTAGAACGGTGAAGGAGCGCGATGTATCTGAGTTTCAACGAGGACAGGTTGCGATGGCCTTGAGCATTGGAATGAGCAATTTGGAAGCTATACGATTTGTTGTGTCTTCAACACGTAGTGAAGCCGAGGTGAAACCATGTCCACACGTCGTCTCATTGCAGATGTCAGACATCGCATGCTGGTCAGACTGGCAAAATAGGACAGGGGGCGAACTGTGGCGAAACTAACGTCAGGCCTGGGCAGAGTACAGGTGTGTGTGAACACACAGATCACTCCTAGCGATGGGCATCCGCAGCCGACGACCCAAGCAGGTGCCAACATTAACAGCATATCGGCAACTACAACTGAAAGAAGCACTTTACCATCGGCACTGAACATTGGTGCAGTGGCAGAGCGTTGCACGGTGTGGTGAATCCCGGTACCTTCTTCATCATCCGATGGGAGAGCGCGAATGGTCTTCCTATTCGAGAATAGGTCGCTCCAGCGTCCTGTATGCGGTCTCCTTTACAGGTGAACCATGCTTCTTTCCTAGAATTCTCCCAATAAACCGAAGTCGATCGTACAATGGTTGCAGACCTTCATGACGATCATGTTCCCCGACGGCAGTAGAATTTTTCAGTAAGATAATTTGCCGTGCCACATGGACAGATGTGTGATGGAGTGGTTCGACGAGCATAGTGGCGAGTACTGGAGACGCAGCTCGCGAGATCCGAATCAGATGGAACACATCTGGAATGTGATTCCACGTTGCGTCAGAGCTCATCGCTCCCCTCCCCAGAATTGACGGAAATTAATGACTTATGTTTGCAGATGTGGTGCCAAGCGACCTACCAATGCCTCATTGCTTCCATGCCACTTCGCGTCACCACATTTATGCGTACTAAAGGTGGTCATACCTGCTATTAGGTATGTGGTCATAATGTTCTGGCTGACCAGTATATTTCACATAAGACCGGGCTTATTATATGACTGTCTGAACATGAAATAAAAATTTCAGCTTTCAGTAAATTATCGATAGATCACTCCCGATAATCCCTGGAAATTCATGGTGCCTGTACTCTACGTTATCAGATTAAACGTCGAACCTCATGCCTGCAGAGCATCAATCTGCTTTGTCGCTGCCGAGGGCCAGGGGCACTGCGTTCCGACAGTGGCGCAGCCCCGAATCTCCGACAAACAGCACCCTGATGGCCAGCCGTCAGAGTGACGTCACTGGTGGTGGGACGGCGTGGCGGGCTCTGCGCTTCCAGCCGATCGGGCGCTCCGCCGTGGCAGCGCGCACCGCCCTGGTGTGCGGCGTCTATTGGAAGCGACGGGCACGCCACGGGCAGCCAATCACGACGGCTGGCTGCGGCCGCCTGTCAAGTCCACTGCAAACACCGGCCACTGGCCGGCGGAAAAAAACACAGCGCCCACCGGGGAACGCTGTTTCGTGGCATTTGACTGAGGCCGCTACGCCGCGGGAGCGAAACCGATAGCTTCCAATATGTGAAAAGGTAGCAGCCTGCTCCAGCTGAATTTGTGAAGAGGCAATGCTTGTTCGTTTCACGTGACACATCGGCTCTTCTCCTCGAGCACTTTTATTCTACACTGAGTGAACGTGAAAGCAGTTCTTTATCAAGGACAAGTCTACTATACTTGTTGATCTGGAAAAAGCGTTCGGCAATGTAAAATGAGGCAAGATGTTCGATATTCTCCGAAAAATAGAGGTAAGCTACAGGGAAAGACGGGTAATACACAATATATACAAGAACAAATAAGGAATAATATTACTGGATGACTAATAACTAATTGCTCTGATTAAAAAGGGTGTAGGGCAAGGATGTAGTCTTTCGCCGCTACTGTTCAATCTGTACATCGAAGAAGCAGCGAGGGAAATAAAAGAAAGGATGAAGAGTGAGATTAAAATTCAGAATGAAAGGATATCAATGATAAGATGACATTGCTATCCGCACTGAAAGTGAAGAAGAATTACAAGATGTGTTGAATTAAATGAACAGAATACAGATTGAGAGCAAATCGAAGAAAGACGAAAGTGATGAGAAGTAGCGAAAATGAGAACAGCGAGAAACTTAACATTGGAATTGGGATCACGAGGTACTCGGTGTCAAGGAATTCTGCCACTTGAGCTGCAAAATAAGCCATGATGGGCGCAGCCTCTGATAAAAAGGGCGTTAAGGGCCAAGAGAAGTCTGCTAGTATCAAACATAGGTCTTAATTTAATGAAGAAATTGCTGAGAATATACGTTTGGAGAACGTGAGACATGGACTGTGGAAAAACCAGAACAGAAGAGAAACGACGCCTTTGAAATATGGTTCTGCAGAAGAATGTTGAAAATTAAGTGGGCTGATAAGGTAAGGGTTCAGAAGATTCTCAACAGAACCGGCGAGGAAAGGAATATATGGAAAATACTGACTAGAAGAAGAAATCGGATGATAGGACATATACAGTCATGCAGATTTACGTTCCGTGATTTCCCTAAAGCACTCCAGGCAGATTCCGGGATGGTTCCTTCAAAAGGGCTCGGCTGATTTCTCTCCCCAGCCCTGAAGCACTCCGAACTTGCGCCCAATCTGTAATGATCTTGATGTCGACAGAACGTTAAACCTCGTCGTCCTTCCCTGTAACGGAGACAAAACGTAAGAAAAATCAAGTTGGTTGGTTAGTTGATTTGGGGGAAGGAACCAAACATCGAGGTCATCGGTCCCGTAGGATTAGGGAAGGAAGGCGGAGGAAGACGGCCGTGCCCTTTCAACGGAACCATCCCGAAATTTTCCTGAAGCG
Source organism: Schistocerca nitens (assembly GCF_023898315.1). Lineage (NCBI taxonomy): Eukaryota > Metazoa > Arthropoda > Insecta > Orthoptera > Acrididae > Schistocerca > Schistocerca nitens. The sequence goes on from NC_064615.1 coordinate 387,743,178, forward strand.
ATTTATCGAAATCACGGAAAACCTAAATCAGAATGGCCGGACGCGGGTTTGAACCGTCGTCCCCCCGAATGCGAGTCCAGTGTGCTAACCACTGTACATCACTCCGTCAAATCGAGTTATGTTCGCATGACCGGTGATGTACAAAAGACGTTGGATAATGTAAAATAATGCAAGTCGTTCGAAATTCTGAGAAAAATAGGAGTATGTTATAGGGAAAGACGCGTAACATATACATTGCACAAGAACAGAGAGGAAACAATAAGAACGGAAGACTAGAAACGAAGTTCTTGGTTTAAGAATATGTATATGTGTATGTGTAGAAAAAACAGTGACGAAAAAATAAGTGAAAGGTCCAAGAGTGGTATTGGTTGTAAAAGGATGTCAGTCATAAGATTCGCTGATGTTTTTTTTCTTTTCAGTGACAATATCCTTTCAATAAATGATATGATTACTGAGCACTCATCATGGATTGAAGGTAAACCAGAAAAGTAGAAAGTAATGAGTAGCAGAAGCGAAATCAACGATAAACTTAATATTAAACTTGGTAACGACGAAGTAGATGAAGAGGAACTCTGCTACTATGAAAACAAAACAACCAATGATGGACGAAGCAAGGACGACATTAAAGGCGGACAAGCACTGGAAAAGAGAGCAAATCTGGTCAGAAGATTTCTAACTGGTGTCAAATATCGGCTTTAATTTGAGGAAATAAATTTTTGAGAATGAACGTTTGGAGCACGGCATTGTATGGTAATGAATTATGGTCTGCGATAGAATCGGAAAGAAGAAAATCGAAGCTTCTGAGATGTGATGCTATAGAATCATGTTGAATATTAGGTGAACTGATAATCTGAGGAGTTAGGAGGTTCCCCATAGAGTCGACGAGGAAAGGAATATATGGAAAAAATGGACTAGAAGAAGAAATCGAATAATAGGACATGTTTTAAGACATCAGGGAAATACTTCCATGGTTCTGGAAGGAGCTGCAGAGGGTGAAAGATTCAAGTGCTACTCTGAGATGAAAGTTTAATATAGGAGACGAATTCGTGCAGCGGTAGTCATAACATCAAACTGCTAAAACAGACGTCTACAAGATGATAGTTGGTAAGCAGCACATATTTCTCTCAGACCACGTTTTTGAGCAATGAAGACTTTCTTTCGTAAGGCTGAGCTACTTAGAACACTACCACATATGGTATTGAATTAAAGTATGCAAAATACGACAATAGTTTAGTTTCCTCCACAGTGTTAACCTAATATAGTGGACCGAATATCTGAACACGACTGTCAGATGATTCACCTCAGAACTGAAGTGCTTCATGCACAAAATAGTCCTGGCTCTGTGAATTAGAGTTTTCAGCATTGCTCTGCTGATGGAGGATGGTGAAAGCTGCAAGCCCTGAGATATCCATCGGTTACCAAGACGCAGAATGGCCAAGTCATCCATCTGCTTTCTGTTCCACCACCACCATATCTAATAACGGCATCTTATCATCCTTCTCAATCACTGCTGTAAACCTTATGTTAGGAAGGATACTTTATATGAAGGCGCTCAATGCACTGCTGCAGTGCTTCGTTGCCAAGCGGCCGGATTAAAAACGTATTGTCAATGTATATGAAAAAGCAAGTTTGATGGATGGGTGCACTATTCAATGCTCGTTCTTCACAACCTCTACGAAAAAAAAGCTATGACTGGTGTCAGTGGCGAACCGATGGCTGAACCATCAGTTATTTCATAATAATTTTCACCCTACAAAAAACTGTGATCATCAGGGTTGGTCGGAATAATTTTAACATTTCAGGAGAGCAGAAGTTCTAATGTCTCTCCCAGTAGTGCTTCCGCAAACAGGGAGATCGCCTAAAGGCTGATCACAATTTCACTTGGACCCGTTCTCATCTGCTTGATGACATTCGAGGATTTTTTTTAATATGGTGTCTGCAGTGTGTGACTATTGGTACCGCTAATCTAAATACTTTATCACTTTGTATGTAGGAGAGCTAATTATACTTACAACTTCGTGAATTTTGTGTAGGTCATTCAACCTGGGTGGCCTAGGTGCTCTTGGCCAAAAATTATCAACAAGTTCATCAGAGAAACCAGAGTTCTTTAGCATTTCAACTCCCTGCCTCGTCATTACCGAAAAGGTGTATCGTGTGAGAAACCGGTAAGTGCCATCCTCCAGTAATACAATAGATTCTGTAAATCTAAATTTTAGATGTTTAATTTTTTACAGATTTTGTGGTGCACGAGAGAGGCTTAACGTTGCTTTGTTAAAGTAAAGCTACAATCCCGTTTGCGAGACAGCTGTATATTTAGTGATTAGCATATTGAACATTGGCGTCTGCGTCACACGCTGCAGATTGCGCGTACACACAAGTTCGCGTACTGAAGCGGCTTAGCTGCGTCCGGGTCGACCTGGCTTAGGACTGACGCTCGCCCGTCTGGCTGCGATATGCCGCCTGTGTCTGCATGGGCTGGGCTGCGAGCGCAGCTTATCGCAGCCACCCCTCACTCCGACGCTGCCAACTTATCGTCAGCCGTGCCCCGACGCCACAAAGTCGTTCTTTTGCCCCGCCGAACACCGCCCAGTAATTCCAGCACGGGCGGAACGCGATGGACCGGTATTCATCGCGCTGCATTTCGAAGCGACGACTCACCTGACCTGACCTGACCTGAGTCAGCAAGTTTTAAACCAACGCTTTTCTGGAGGTGCGTGTTATGGCGCATGGAATGGATGAATCACATCGATTTATTCAGCATTTGAATTCTGTCCAATCAAGTATCAAATTTACTATGGAAATAGAAAAAGACGGTTGCCTCCCATTTTGGATGTTATTGTTCGCTGTAAAGTTGATGGCACTTTAGGACATGCCATATATCGGAAATCAACACACAAATATGTATCTACATGCCAGTAGCTGCCATCACCCTTCACAGACCGTAGGTGTCCAAGGGGGGTAGGACGTCAAACGGGCCGACTTGGAGCAGGAGAGGCATCACAGGACATTTTAATTTCCAGTGTCTATACTTTTACAAATAAATGCATAAAACTTTGGCAGCATCACCAGGAAGGACTCAGGATTCACACTCATTGCAGTGGAAGTTCGAAAACATAACAAAATAAATTTTTTTGCGTGTGAAAATTCATCATTTTTTCACTTACTAATGGCTGCATTTGTTGTTATAGGTACATTTTTCTTCATAAGCTATAGAGATTCTTCCATGAATTTTGCACAGCATACATACCATACGTACAGGTGTATGAAACTCTAGAATTTATTTAATTTATGAAAAAACGAATGAGTTGTTATATTTTAAACTTCATGATTAGAAAAAACACAAATTTTATAGTTATTTACCTCAATTTTTACCACAGTTTTTAATAGATTTGGAAAATTCTAGTTTCATATACCTTTAAGTATGGTTTGTGTGCTGTGCAAAATTCATCGAAGGATCTCTCTTACTTATGAAGAAAAGTGTACCTATAGCAACAAATGCTGCCATTAATAAGTGAAAAAATGATGAAATTTCACATGTAAAAAAATTATGTCGTTATTATTTTTGAAGTTCCACTGCTAAGACTGTGAATTCTGAATGCTTCCTGGCCATGCTGACAAAGTTTTATGAATTTATTTGTAAAAGTATAGGAAGTGGAAATTAAAATGTCCTGTGGTGCCTCTCCTGCTCCAAGTCGGCCCGTTTGACGTTCTACCCCCATTAAGACTTCGTGTATAGGGTGCACTGTATATCCGATAATTTGCAAGAAGGGCTCACATACCTCAAAAGGATTTTTAAATCGAATGGATTTTCTCCGCAACAAATTCGTAGAGTATTCAATGAAAAACCTAGAAAACAGGTATGTGATAGGGAAGAAGATAGTAATTCCTTCATGTCTAGTGCGTATTTGCCCTATGTGGGTACTTTTTCCTCGAAGATAGGCCAAATTCTTCAGAGACACTGTGTTAAGGGGATCTTCCGGCCCCCCACGAAGATTGCAGCTTTACTCGGCTCCGTGAAGGACGATTCACAGCTTTGTAAAGCGGATGAGTATCAGATTCCTTGCTGAAATTGTGAGAAGTCGTACATAGATCAAACAACACGCACTGTTCATGAGAGATGTGTGGAGCATCGAAGATACACGCGCTTATTACAGCCATACAGGTCAGCTGTGGCCGAACATTGTATTGGTACAGGGAATTCCATGAATAACAGTGATGTGAAGATTTTAACATCCACCTCTTCCTTTTGGGAATCCGTCTTCAAGGAAGCTATAGAGATTAGATTAGCTAGTAATTTAATAAATAGAGATAATGGTTTTAATTTGGACAAAGCATGGAATCCGGCTCTTGGGGTAATTAAACTACAGAAGAGTCGTCATAGTGTCACCGCCACCAATCATACATCGATAAGCAAATCGAATGTCTGCACTCCTTCGCCATAGGCACCGCATGTGTAAGCGTATTTCTTTTCCGCCGACCAGCATCTGTTAGCCGCATGCGCAGTACCGCAACGGTGGATCATATAAGACCGCACTTGGCATCTTGTCGTCAGTCTTGTGACTCACTCTGAGGATTGCCGGATGATAAGCGGTCGAAATATCAGTGGAGGAAATTTTATTTGCGCGGCTGCATGCCCGAAATTTAATGGACTAGATCATTGACTGTAAATGGTTATGTCCGGCACTTCGAGACCATTTTCAGCCATTCATGGACTTACTGTTCCAAACAAGGATGGAATGTTTATGGACGACAATGTTCCATGTCACCGGGCCACAAATTGTCGGGATTGGTTTGGCGAATATTCTGAACAATTGGTCCTTAAGTTTTGCAGACCAGTGCATTAGATTCCTATCCATTTTTGTGAAGTTTTCCCCGCAAACTTTGGCTACAATACCAATTATGTTAAAAGTAATTCTATTAATTTTTGAAGATAATATGCTATCCTGTTGAAACAAGACTGGGGCAAGGTAGTTGACATGTTATAATGTGAGGTGCAATATTATCAAATAATGGAATCTAATGGCCACTAGTTTTGTATCTGCAAACATGCAGATAGCGTAAACATACTTTTATGTCACTATGAGTAACGAAGAAATTGGTGATAAAGGAAAGAGGAATTAAATTTTAAACACTCTTTTTTCTTGAAGTCACATGTTTTACAGGAATTGCTCGAAATTCTGCCTACAAAACCGATACAAAGTTGACATCGTTGATTAAATGATAGGCGCACCCTATCGAAAATAGAAGGGCTTGCTGAAAAGTAATACTTCCAAATTTTTGTGTGAGAATTCTTAAGGCCTTTGAAATAAAACAAACGTTACTAACGTTCTACATCTTTAATTTTTATGTCAACAACTTTAGTTCTCAAAATAGCCATCCTGGCGACGAATACATTTCTCCCAACGGAAGACCAGTTTGTTGATACTGTTACTGTAGAACGTTTGACTGAGCCACAACCTCACCTCTGCTTGCATCGCTTCATCACCACCAAAATGAGGTTCTCGAAGTTACTCTTCAAGTTTTGGAAACAGGTGAAAAATGCACGAGTTCAAGTCGGAACTGTATGGAGGATGGTCGATGACAGCCAACCCAAGGCGTCAGATTGTTGCAGACATCGCAGCGCTTGTGTGTGGTCTGACATTGTCATGCTCAAGGAGAGGATGCCGCATATGTGAAAGAACTCTTCGTATTCGGAACTCGATTACATCACGCTGTCAGGTCGATGAAATCCAGTCCTCCATGACAGGGTAAGGCTGTTCTCGAGATCAGTGGAGGTTCAACACTACAGTACTTCACTAAGCTTGGCTCCATAGCACGGTATTCCCTTACCTTTCTACCATCTTTGGCCTGACGCATGCTGCTACTTACAGGATGTCCTATAGTTTAACATGCACTCTAAGCGACGTTGTAAATTGGGACTGTATCCATATACAGATCCCTGGAAGAGGTAAAAATAAGATACAAAACGAAACTAAGAGCGACTGAGACTGAATCCATCAGTTTGGATTAGTGTACAGATATTTCCCACTTCTGCAGCACACTGAGACTGAGGAACTTCGAAGAAAAATATTTTAGCAAACAGCAGTTATAATAAGATGTTGTAATTCGTGAAGTGCATGGACAATACGCATCTCCCATCACATTCGGATCTGAGGCACACGAACTGGCAAAGTGTAAAAGATGTGACGCAGTGTGCAATAAACTGACGTCGAGAGAAAAGATAAATAGTTCGACAATCCGTAAGCTTATTTTAACCGTCTGGACGTTATTAGTCATATATACACTCCTGGAAATGGAAAAAAGAACACATTGACACCGGTGTGTCAGACCCACCATACTTGCTCCGGACACTGCGAGAGGGCTGTACAAGCAATGATCACACGCACGGCACAGCGGACACACCAGGAACCGCGGTGTTGGCCGTCGAATGGCGCTAGCTGCGCAGCATTTGTGCACCGCCGCCGTCAGTGTCAGCCAGTTTGCCGTGGCATACGGAGCTCCATCGCAGTCTTTAACACTGGTAGCATGCCGCGACAGCGTGGACGTGAACCGTATGTGCAGTTGACGGACTTTGAGCGAGGGCGTATAGTGGGCATGCGGGAGGCCGGGTGGACGTACCGCCGAATTGCTCAACACGTGGGGCGTGAGGTCTCCACAGTACATCGATGTTGTCGCCAGTGGTCGGCGGAAGGTGCACGTGCCCGTCGACCTGGGACCGGACCGCAGCGACGCACGGATGCACGCCAAGACCGTAGGATCCTACGCAGTGCCGTAGGGGACCGCACCGCCACTTCCCAGCAAATTAGGGACACTGTTGCTCCTGGGGTATCGGCGAGGACCATTCGCAACCGTCTCCATGAAGCTGGGCTACGGTCCCGCACACCGTTAGGCCGTCTTCCGCTCACGCCCCAACATCGTGCAGCCCGCCTCCAGTGGTGTCGCGACAGGCGTGAATGGAGGGACGAATGGAGACGTGTCGTCTTCAGCGATGAGAGTCGCTTCTGCCTTGGTGCCAATGATGGTCGTATGCGTGTTTGGCGCCGTGCAGGTGAGCGCCACAATCAGGACTGCATACGACCGAGGCACACAGGGCCAACACCCGACATCATGGTGTGGGGAGCGATCTCCTACACTGGCCATACACCACTGGTGATCGTCGAGGGGACACTGAATAGTGCACGGTACATCCAAACCGTCATCGAACCCATCGTTCTACCATTCCTAGACCGGCAAGGGAACTTGCTGTTCCAACAGGACAATGCACGTCCGCATGTATCCCGTGCCACCCAACGTGCTCTAGAAGGTGTAAGTCAACTACCCTGGCCAGCAAGATCTCCGGATCTGTCCCCCATTGAGCATGTTTGGGACTGGATGAAGCGTCGTCTCACGCGGTCTGCACGTCCAGCACGAACGCTGGTCCAACTGAGGCGCCAGGTGGAAATGGCATGGCAAGCCGTTCCACAGGACTACATCCAGCATCTCTACGATCGTCTCCATGGGAGAATAGCAGCCTGCATTGCTGCGAAAGGTGGATATACACTGTACTAGTGCCGACATTGTGCATGCTCTGTTGCCTGTGTCTATGTGCCTGTGGTTCTGTCAGTGTGATCATGTGATGTATCTGACCCCAGGAATGTGTCAATAAAGTTTCCCCTTCCTGGGACAATGAATTCACGGTGTTCTTATTTCAATTTCCAGGAGTGTATATCATTATTTACTGTATTCGGGTTCCTCTGAGTATTTGGAACCAATGTTCCATCATAAATTGTTGAAGGCTTGGTTCTAAGCCGTTAGAATTATTTAAGAAGGAAGCTAAATTGCTCAAAAGAATTGAAGGTTTATAAATAGGAGGCTGAGAAAACATAAGCACCTATTGCTCATCCAGATCCCGTTCAGAGTTCGTCGAATGGTTTTGAATGGTATGTGGTGGTTTCACCCTGTATACGTGAGCAAAATCTACGGTATTACTGCATTACAAAGGGGTAATATAACATTCAGTGTTGTTGCAGTTCCACGGAATCAACAGAGAAGGGTGAATCGTCCGGATTATGTCAGCAGTGCTGAAGTTTGTCAAAGGCATCTTCGAGTTGCGCGTCGCACTCCAAACTGTCGTCTTCGGCCGTGAAATGAGTCGTGTGAAGTTAGCACCCCTTTTTCGAGAAATATACATTTTTTTCAGAGTTCTTGATAGATGTAGCATAGTTCTAGAGTTCTTTGTACAAAATTTCAATAGTTCTGCAGAATTTAGCGACGAAAACAACAATACTCGAAAAAATTTTCGTATCGAAAACGTTCTTTGGCAATTTCCGCAAAAATTAAACTTGTACAACAGTTCTGAGGACAGTTCTGAACAGAACCCCAAGAGCTCTATCAAAAATCCCAACAACATTTTTCTATGGCGATAATGGTTTGAGATAAATTGATTTAATATGGGACACACTTTCTTCACGGAAAATATAAATATATTCGTACAACAGTTCTGATGACAGTTCTGGACACCACGTGAAGAGTTCTATCGAAAATCCTAGTGAAATTTTTTTGTGCAGGTAATAGTTTAAGAGGTAATTGCAACTTAATTAAGAATTTCATAAGAGCTCCTACTGTGAAGCTGGCACCCTTTTTTTCAGAAATGTATACTTTTTTCAGATTTCTTGATAGATATGCCATAGTTCTAGAGTTCTTTGTACAAAATTTCAATAGTTCTGCAGAATTTAGCGACGAAAACAATATTCGAAAAAATTTTCGTATCGAAAACATTCTTCGTCAATTTTCGCAAATTGTTAATAAGTACAACAGTTCTGAGCACAGTTCTGAACAGAACTCCAAGAGTTCTATTGAAAACCCAAGTAACATTTTTTTGTGCAGCTAATAGTTTACGAGATAATTACAATTTAAGGAGAAAATCTTTTCACTTACTGTGAAGTTGGCACCCTTTTTTCAGAAATTTGTACTTTTTTCAGATTTCTCGATAGATATGCCATAGTTCTAGAGTTCTTTCGACAAAATTTCAATAGTTCCGCAGAATTTAGCGACGAAAACAATATTCGAAAAATTTTTCGTATCGAAAACATTCTTCGTCAATTTTCGCAAATTGTAAATAAGTACAACAGTTCTGAGCACAGTTCTGAACAGAACTCCAAGAGTTCTATCGAAAACCCAAGTAACATTTTTTTGTGCAGCTAATAGTTTACGAGATAATTACAATTTAAGGAGAAAATCTTTTCACTTACTGTGAAGTTGGCACCCTTTTTTTCAGAAATGTATATTATTTTCAGAGTTCTTGATAGATATGGCATAGTTCTAGAGTTCTTTGTACAAAATTTGAATAGTTCTGCAGAATTTAACGAAGAAAACAACAATACTCGAAAAAAATTTCGTATAGCAATCGTTCGTTATTAATTTTCGCAAAAAGTAAATTCGGACAACAGTTCTGAGGGCAGTTCTGAACAGAACCCCAATAGTTCTATCGAATATCCTAATTACAATTTTTTGTGCAGCTAACACGTTACGAGATAATTGCAATTTAAGGAGGTTAACCTCTTCACTTACTGTGAAGTTGGAATCCTTTTCTTCAGAAATATATATTTTTTCAGAGTTCTTGATAGAAATGTCATAGTTCTAGAGTTATTTGTACAAAATTTGAATAGTCCTGCAGAATTTAGCGAAAAAAACAACAATACTCGAAAAATTTTTCGTATCGAATACATTCTTTGTCAATTTTCGCAAAAAGTAAATTCGTACAACAGTTCTGAACAGAACACCAAGAGCTCTATCGAAAATCCTAATAATATCTTTTTGTGGCGATGATAGTTTATACGGTAACTGCTTCGATGTTAGACCCACTTTCTCCACAGAAAAAGTAAATTCGTTCAACTGTTTTGATGAACAGTTCTGGTTAACACCTCAAGACTTCTATCGATAATCATAATAACATTTTTTGTGGTTATAGTAGTTTGTATGGTAATTGATTAATTGTGGGGCACTCTTACTCAAAAAAAAAAAATTATGTCTGTTCGTATGCTCTGATGCCAGCTCTGGATTGCATTGTAAGAGTTCTATCGAAAATACTAGTAACATATTCTGTGCAGGTAATTGTTTACGTAGTAACTGCCTTTATTAAGGAATGCTTATGAGCATTTCCCGTGAAGTTTGAACCCTTTTTACGGTAAATATAATTTTTTTTCACAGTTTTTGATATATATGCAATAGTTCTATATTTCCCTGCTCAAAACACGAATAGTTCTACAGAATTTCTGGAAGAAAACAATAACTCGGCAAAATTTTGGTATGGTAAAAAATTATTTGTCAGTTTGGAAAAAATAAATTTGTATAACGGTTCTGTTGGCAGTTGTGGATAGCACCGGAAGAGTTGCATTGAAAATGATAAGAACATTTTTGTGGCGATAATAGTTTATACAATAATTGTTTTAATCTGATACTCACTTTATCTAATATAGCAAAATTCGTAGAATAGTTCTGATGACAGTTCTGAATATCACCCACAGAGTTCTACCAAAAACTATAATAACATTATTTGTGACGATGACATTATATGAGATAATTAATGTGGGACTCACTTTTGTCATTGAAAAGTAATAAATTCGTAGAAAAGATCTGATGGAATTTCTTAATACGACCCTAAAAGTTCTACCGACAACTGTAATAACATTTTTTGTGGGGATAACAGTTAATGAGATAATAGCATTTTCGAGAGACCCACTTGGTCTACATTATAATAAATTGGCACAACCCTTTTGCTGACAGTTCTGGATAGCACCGAAAGAGGTCTTTTAAAAACCCTCATAACATTTTTATGGTGCCAGTAGATTATGAAATAGATTGAGTGTTCACTCTGCAGTGGGTGTGCGCCGATGTGAAACTTACTGGCAGATAAAAACTGTGTGCCGGACCGGGTCTCTAACCCCAAGGTGTGACGAAAGAATATCGTCACAATATCCTTTCGTCCAGGAGTGCTTCTTCTGCAATTTTCGTAGGACAACTTCTACGAAATTGGGAACGCAGGAGATAAAGTACTGCTGGAAGTACAGCTATGAGTACGATCGTAAATTCTCACTTTTATTTTGGAAAACCGAAAATCGAAAACCCGGATGTATATTCTACTAAATACAAAAAGTCTAAATGTTCAGCACTATACAAATGCCAGTACACCTTCTTAAGACTGACTGTAGTAACTGTAGGTGGAAGCGTGGGATGTGCACGCTTAGATGATTCAAGGAGAGAAGGCTCGTCAGTGCAAAACAAACAGATGGCTGAGAGAGCAGATACATTCACACGCGCCACTAACCAGATGGTGTCACACCTGTCGATAATCGCACCAGAGGTACAATGAGCTGTGGTGGAGTGCTGTTGGCGTGGTTACTATGCAACTTACTTGATGGGCATCAATACACCATTATATTAATGTACAATACTTGAGAAACAATGTCATTCACACACTCCGAGTTCCTTTCACTCAGTACTAGACTAAATTACCGGCCTAGTGATAAGCAGCCTATGTACCTCACCGACTACACATCTTCGTGTTATAAGCAAAAAAGAAAAAAATACCAAGGGACACAAAATATGAATCCGGATAAACCGGAAATCCGGATTATTGAGGACCAAATAAACGAGGTTCTTATTTACAAATTTAGAACTTCTTATTAACTTTAATACTGTATCCCCTCAACATTATAACACCTTTATCAGTCATGTATTGAATTAGGATTTAAACATACTACTTAGTTATTTTGTACGATATATTCAGTAAATATACTTACATTCCTATACACTGTAAAGACTTTTAACTCTCGCTGTAGTGTAACTCATCAAACTTCCGCACTTCCTTTCTAACTAGAACAAATGTTTGCAACAATATTAACGACAGCAATTTCAAATTTATTCCTTACACACAGCACATGTTTTTATGTATCCTAGCGGCTGGTGATGTTGCCACATAACTTTCATCCATGAGGGTCCTGGGCATATTTTTAGCTGTTAGTGGGTCCTGGATGTCATGAGAGCTCAAAACAATTAATGTTTTACGTAATAAAATTCATCTGGTTCTTCCTGATTCTAAAAATATACACTTCATGTGTGCCTTTCATTGTTGTATGATTCAGTATCGACGCTAATGCTCTCTTGATGAGATATGAGCCGATTGCTCGTTTTTATCCACTGTGCCCTTTCGTATTTCATTTCAGCGATTAATTTATTTGCTTATCAACGTAGTAAGTAGTACAAAGCTAATCCAGAATGTAAACTGCACTTAAATTCTGTTTGAACTGTTTGTCAGTGTCCGCTGTCTGAACGTCAAATTTCAGATTAATACACTGCGCCTGGTTGCGTTATTTTATAGGAATTTTATTATTGTAAGTGGGAAGTACTAGATAATGTTGAAGAAATCCAAAGCATATTGTTCGAAGAGCATAATATTATTCGAAATTTACCTGTACCAATAGGTGCAGCCAAAGCAGCATTTGTGATGCTGTAATTACCTCATAGATAACGATATTTGTCTATTGTAATTTTGTATTCCAATCAGAATTTTGAGAGCATCAAAGCCTCATTTCAGCGTGAGAGAGGGGTAAAATCAATAGATGATATTGAATTGAAAGCCTTCATCAGTCTCTTGTTTTTAATTGTTGTTAACAAAAGTAACAGATAAAGCCTGGAAGATCTGTGTGGAACTGATGGTGATGGCATTGAAAAATTTCACCTCGCAAATGAACATAAAACGTTTCAAATTTATTCTGGAGAGCCTTAGATTTTACAGTCGCGATATTCGTGATGAAAGGAGACAATTAGACAAGCTAACAGCTATTCCGGGAATATTTACTGTGTTTGTACGCAACTACCACAAATCTTACACCCTTGGAGAAAATGTTACAGTAGACAAGAAGCTGGAAGGATTCTGTGGAAGGTACAGTTTTCGCCAATATGTATCAATCAAAACAAACGAATATGGATTCTTAAGTGTGGATTCTTAAGTATTTTACCTGTACAATTTGGAAATATACGCTGTGTTGCAACCAGAAGGATTTACCAACTGAGCAATAAACATTTTGATGTTGTTCTGTGACTGTGTAAACCTATATATCAGTCAGGTCGAAATGTGAAAGCGGGCAACTGGTTTACTAGTACTGGAATGATAATAGAGCTATGAAGGGAGAATTTTTCTTTTGTTGGCATGATGAAGAAAAACAAGCGTGGAGATTTCTCTAGAGTTTTCTATCAGTAAAAGAAGGGCTGCCCACATTTCCTTTTTTGGCTTCCACAAGACTGAACTCTAGTTTCCTCCGTACCTAAAAAGGGGACGTGAGTGATCTTAATTAAGTTGCAATTACCTCTTCAACTATTACCTGCACTAAAAAATTCTACTAGGAATTTCGATAGAACTCTTCACGTGGTGTCCAGAACTGTCATCGGAACTGTTGTACGAATATACAGTATTTATATTTTCTATAGAGAAAGTGTGTCCCACATTAAATCAATTTATCACAAACTATTATCGCCATAGAAAAATGTTATTAGGATTTTCGATAGAGCTCTTGGGGTTCTGTTCAGAACTGTCATCAGAACTGTTGTACAAGTTTAATTTTTGCGAAAATTTACAAAAAATGTTTTCGATAGAAACATTTTTTCGAGTATTGTTGTTTTCTTCGTTAAATTCTGCAGAACTATCGAAATTTTGTACAAAGAACTCTAGAACTATGGCATATCTATCAAGAACTCTGAAAATAATATACATTTCTGAAAAAAAGGGTGCCAACTTCACAGTAAGTGAAAAGATTTTCTCCTTAAATTGCAATTATCTCGTAAACTATTAGCTGCACAAAAAAATGTTACTTGGGTTTTCGATAGAACTCTTGGAGTTCTGTTCAGAACTGTGCTCAGAACTGTTGTACTTATTTACAATTTGCGAAAATTGACGAAGAATATTTTCGATAGGAAAATTTTTTCGAATATTGTTTTCGTCGCTAAATTCTGCAGAACTATTCACATTTTGTACAAAGAACTCTAGAACTATGGCATATCTATCAAGAACGCTGAAAATAATATACATTTCTGAAAAAAAGGGTGCCAACTTCACAGTAAGTGAAAAGATTTTCTCCTTAAATTGCAATTATCTCGAAAACTATTAGCTGCACAAAAAAATGTTACTTGGATTTGCGAAAGAACTCTTGGAGCTCTGTCCAGAACTGTGCTCAGAACTCTTGTACTTATTTACATTTTGCGGAAATTGTCAGAGAATGTTTTCGATACGAAAATGTTTTCGAGTATTGTTGTTTTCTTCGTTACATTTTGCAGAACTATTGAAATTTTGTGCAAAGAACTCTAGAACTATGGCACATCTAACAAGAACTGTGAAAAAAATGTATATTTCTCGAAAAAGGGGTGCTAACTTCACACGACTCGTGAAATGTGGGTAAATGAACGCCACAAGAGATGAGGTGATTTCGTTGGCGTCCTTTATGCCACTTCCTGAGTCCTCCTCGTGTTGATTATGAGCTTCGGTATGTGATAAATGTATTCGTCAGCCACTCACAAGAAAACTGCATGTTTTAAATACTGGGCATCGCGGCTCTGACCTCAGTCGTCATTATCAAGAGCTGGTGGAGGGGTCGAAGACCTTCCCATAGTTTCAAACAAACGTCCACTGTGGCGTAGGGAAGAGCTGTGGTGAAATTTGTTGCCAATATGACATAATTAACCCACCTTACATCTCACATGAACTTCTGAGCTCTGGATATTTGTCGCATGTGTCGGAACCTTGCTGTCTGATGCGACGCCAGTTCGAAGATGAGGTCGCAGGGTGTCACACTTTTGCACGATTACGGAGGCATTCTGGAGCCAAATTTCACACTACTATACTGCAATAGGGGGAGATGACAGGATTTAAAACACAATGACATTTTACTACCTTTGCCCAGTGTAGTTACTAACAGAATATTAGAAAGATGACGCTAGTATATCCGTATTTTGTTTATGTGCTACGATGTTGAGCCGATTTTATGTTTATCTTTTGACGATGTCACTTTGAGTCGATTATATTACAATGCGTTTTTATAACATGTATGCCTTACCATACAGCGCATAATTTTTC
This sequence comes from Schistocerca nitens, assembly GCF_023898315.1. Taxonomy (NCBI): domain Eukaryota; kingdom Metazoa; phylum Arthropoda; class Insecta; order Orthoptera; family Acrididae; genus Schistocerca; species Schistocerca nitens. The sequence goes on from NC_064615.1 coordinate 387,758,284, forward strand.
ACTTGTATGTCATTGTGGCCTATTTTATTGTTTTAAGCTGTAGGCGTTCCACCAGTTGTATTCGTTTATATCCCAGGTTTTGCACCAGATCTGAAGATAGTTATTACTGACCGAAACCGGTAGTCTGAGGGCCTAACATGCTAGTGATCACAGACGAAAATGAAGAAATTTATTCTACGCTTTCTGAATCACCGTTCTATTCGCGACCATATTGCAACTTGTGCTAATTAATATTTTTGGGTATTGCGTTCGGTGGGATAGCAGTATGTTTATCTATAAAGTACGAATTGGGGTAGATGGGCACGGAAAGTCCGGGAACACGGGAACGTGGTGGCAGTATTTGTTTATATTCTAAATGAGAGTTTCAGAGGGTTGGTCCTAGAGAGAGCAAATACGTCAAATGCAGCAGAGTTTATGCCGGACGTGGAGTGCTCAGGTCCTTCAGCTCGTCCAGAAGGGGGGAAAAGCGGGGTGAAAGGGACGGGGGGGCTGAAGAAGTGGGGCAGAGTGGGGCAGACCGGTGCACACATGGCCAGCGGTTCAGGTCGCGGGTCGCCGCATTACTTTGGTCACGGACGGCAGAGTCCGCAAATACTGCTGGCAGCTCTCCCAGCCGAGGGCCGAGGGGTCGTTGGTGGAGTCACATCCACATATTCAGAGAGAGAGAGAGAGAGAGAGAGAGGTAGATAGAGGAAGAGAGAGATAGAAAGATAGAGAAAGCAATGTACGGGGTGGGAGTTGGGGTGCAAGGAGAAAAGGAAAGAGGTAGCAAACCGAGGCGGGACGCAGTATCTGGTGACTCCTCATATGAATCACAAACAGCAGAAAAGTAAACCTGCCTCGATCGATCGACCACATAGGTAACTCTGGTAACGATATGACCCGAGAGCTCTCAAACAAACGGCGAAATACAGCGAATTTATTCGCGTCAAAATCGTACGCGAAGGTTACTCTGCACTATTTAAGCAAACACAGGAGCTAACTTTTTGTGATCACGAATACCAACCCAGTAATGTATTGAATTAACGGTAGCACTTATTGATGGCGTATCTTGACATTTCCAGTCACATTTTTGATTGAACAACTACAGTAAATATCTTCAAGCAAAATGTACGTGAAACTTCTCCATACTCTGTAACACAGTACTCAAATTCGAACGTGTTGTTTAAAGCTGCCCTTGACCTTTTCACCGGAAAGTGAATATAAAGTGACATAGACCAACAGCACTGCCTTTTGTCGCCGTCTTGTACCGCCACCGGCTTCGACATATTACCAAGCCATCACTGCATGATCCGTTTATAAAGGAAGGAAGGGGCTTAATTAAATATGTTTTTCGTCGCAACGACCTCTTTTTTTCGAAATTACGAAATTTCGACAACCAGTTTTCTCTTCTGTATGCGATAATATTTTTGGAAACACAGCTTTAGAGACAGAAACGAGTTGTAGTAAAATACGAAAAAGGGAAGTTCGTAGGGACAGATGTAGGTCTTCATTTTTCCAACTTGCTATTTAAGGGTAGATCGGCAACGGCCTTGCCGCAGTGGATACACCGGTTCCCGTCAGATCACCGAAGTTAGGCGCTGTCGGGTGTGGCCGGCACTTGGATGAGTGACCATCCGGGCCGCCATGTGCTGTTGCCATTTTTCTGGGTGCACTCAGTTTCGTGACGCCAACTGAGGAGCTACTCGACCGAACAGTAGCGGCTCCGGTCAAAGAAAACCATCATAACGACCGGGAGAGCGGTGTGCTGACCACATTCCCCTCCTATCCGCATCCTCATCTTAGGATGACACGGCGGTCGGATGGTCCCGATGGTCCCCTTGTGGCCTGAAGACGGAGTGCTTTATTCAAAGTAGATCGGTCGAGAGATAACATGAAAAGGGTTCTATGAACATTTTGTCAAGCAGATTAGTGATGCAAATGTACTTGTACACGAGTAGAGACCGTGGAGGAAAGACCTTTAATTGAAACTCGTCTTTGTACATATGCATTATGATGATGATGACCTAAATCCTGTGATGCACAGTCATGTGCAGGTCAGGGGTTAACAAATACGAGTCTGAATTCGATAATTCATCGCAAATTTAATCGATAAGATTAATGTCAAGTACTATGAGAAATTTCAACTTAGTAAGTGTGGAACTGACAAAGTAAACGTGACTTTTTGTGCTAGGCTCAGATCGTGAAACGGAGTCCTCTGAATCAAACTTAGTGCGTAGTAATCAGGATCCCTCTCTTATTACATTACGAACAATATGTAGTAGTCATGAGAAGATATCTGTTCAGAGTATATGCAAGAACGTGAGATCGAGGAGCAGAAGTCTCCAGAAGTTGGCGCTGTGCGTTCGTACTCCGAATACATAGCTACTTGCGATGTGTTCACGGCTGTCTAACTCTAGGGGCCTACGTCTGGATTTCCTCTCGACGTCTGAGTTCGAGCAGGCGTTCCGTCTGTTGCCTTTTCACCGACGGAGTGCGAACTGCGTCTGGTTTCCTCTCTCTCTCTGTTTTGTGTGTGTGTGTGTGTGTGTGTGTGTGTGTGTGTGTAGCGGGAAGGGTAGGACACGAATTTCCGAGGTCGCCGTCAATAGGAGCAATCTGGCAGGCCGTATCCGCCTTCGTGACGTGCCTCGTCCCCGCGGCTACAAGTTCTGCAGTACGGTGGCGCCATCTTCCTCCTGCCAGTGTGTTGGCGTATAGCGGGAAGTTTGAGCAGTTTACTACTCGCTATATAGTCGGTAATTGTGGGGATTACTATTTCTGCCAAGGGAACAATATACCATCGTGGTATATTTATAATTCTCGCTCATACAATTTTATATAGGTTTTCGTCGCTATAATTCCCAACGGTTGTACGAACCTAGTCCACTCTTTTCTTCATCACGATATTTCTTTTTGTATCGTATGGGACACCTCAGTGTGCTTGTAAAGTGAATTACGTGTAGCTACAAAAGCTACTACTTCTAATAGTGTCACTGTTAACTATTCCTGTTACTACAGACTTCACGGCAATTATAATACTTTGCACAATAGATCATTATCGGCGTTCTGGATGAACCGTTATTAACGCTATATCCGGTTAATACAGCATTCCAGGATTGAGCCATAGTGGAAGTTAATATTAATAGTTACAGTAGCAGTACTAGTGTTACTAGTAGTTGTCGTAGTGTAATAATGTGTGCCGGCCGGGGTGGCAGAGCGGTTCTAGGCGCTACAGTCTGGAACCGCGCGACCGCTACGGTCGCAGGTTCGAATCCTGTCTCGGGCATGGATGTTTGTGATATCCTTAGGTTAGTTAGGTTTAAGTAGTTCTAAGTTCTAGGGGACTGATGACCTCAGAAGGTAAGTCCCATATTGCTCAGAGCCATTTGAACCATTTAATAATGTGTAATTCATTGTGTCACAGAGATGATGAATGTACAAATGAATATGTAAGTAGGTACAAATATATACAGTTCGTCTATTATGGAAAGTGTGGAATGCTAGGAGTTTGGGATGTACTTAAAAATAGAAAACATTGTGGAACTAAGTTACAGAATGTAATTAATACTGAACACTGAGAATAAACAGCAGTCACGCACTGTTTCTTGCTTTTAATTCTACAGAAGAAGTTCCATGATGTTCTTTATTTTCTCTAATTGTTCAATTACTTTACGTAGTTCTCCTGTGTTTGTGTCAACAAAAACAAATCAATTATCTCTGTGATGTTTGTCGTTAGGGTTTAGTTTGAAAAGATCTAAATTCATACCTTACATAAATCAATAAATTTGTATATATTTTGAAGACTGAGCGAAGATTAAAGACTGTTTGTGGTTAACGAAATTTTTCAAAACTGCACGTGGTTAACGTAATACACTTCGTTAATTACCGTACAGAACTAAATGTCACGTATACGACATTACTATGTTGCAATCTCCACAACGTCCACTATGTAAACTTACATATCGTGTTGTAGCAAAGGAAAGTATTGAAGCCTTACTATGACTGTGTTATTATGACATCTGACATCAACAATCTCAATTTACTAATTTAACAATTTACAGTGTAATACGACACAAATGTCAGCCCCCTACACAAACGGGGTGGAAGGACTGAGAAGTGGCGACTTCAGTTGATGCTGAACATCGTCTGAAAATATCTGCATCATTCCATTATAAGCTATTACAAGCAAACTTTATCTGCGACACCTAACTGTGTGTGATACCCTCAAAGAGATGAAGCGATTGGCTAAGGCCGAGACAAGAACCTGAAGGCCTGTGGATAGGTGACTAGATTAACACAGGAACAACGTGAAACCAAAACATCAACGTGAAACCGAAACGTCTGAAGCCCAAAATGTCTCTAAAAGTCTGGATGCTGACTTAAGTCAGCAGTAGTTTTCAAGTGATTGTGATGGCGTCGGTCTTCACAGGTTTCAATATTGTGGCATTAATGTCGTGGGAAAGCGGGAGGCCGGCTGCTGTTACAGAGCGGTTCTAGACGTTTCAGTCAGGAACCGCGCTGCTGCTACGATCGCAGGTTCGAATCCTGCCTCTGGCATGGATATGTGTGATGACCTTAGGTTAGTTAGGTTTAAGTAGTTCTAAGTCTAGTGGACTGATGACCTCAGATGTTAAGTCCCATAGTGCTTAGAGCCGTTTTGAAAGCGGGAGTGTGACGTAGTATGTTTCAAGAAGATACTAGATAATCGTCAATTCCTGCACCATTTTTGTACAATATATCACGGGTCACATAATTTCATTCAATTTCTTACAATTATTAATAATTTCACTGTACGAAAATTTTACAGCTAGTTATGCTACAGTATCACCCAATTCGAAGAGAACTTTTCCTTTCTCTCTCTTTCTTTCTCTTCCTCTCTCTCTCTCTCTCTCTCTCTCTCTCTCTCTCTCTCTCTCTCTCAGGCAGACAAGTGTGTGAAACAATGTTTTGTTTCAATTAATGAAATATTCCGGGCTATTATTCTTTGTTTCACTTTAAAACCCGGCGTTTAGTTCCCATCTGCGGAGGACATTTTCAATGGGGTTGTAGCTTTGTCGAATGTCCGATTAATACCCTGGCTCCCTACTGACTACAGCTAAGTTCCACATCCACGAGCTTCCGCGCAGTGGCGTGACGTCAGAAGTTTTGAATACGCGAGCCCAACTGGCCGTTATCGACTGCCGTCGTCTGCTGTTACTGCCATCCCATGGTGGAAGACTGGTATACATCTTCTTCAGCACTTGAATCCAAATTTCATTCTGTTTCACGCCCTTCTACTTCCTATTAAAATTCTGCGGTTGTTTCACAATCTCTATGGTCTCTCTGTATAGCCTTTCGTGGTATCCGGTTGTGGCTGCTAGTACTTGACGCCAGTCCAAATGAATGTGGTGGTCTCCCGGCTGTGAAGCATGTTCCGCAACAACTGATCTGTCAATCTCCCCTCTTCGACAATGTGTTCGATAAAACCCCAGTTGGAGACCGTCAGGGCCAGGTGGTCTGTTCGTAGAACCCGCCTGGATAGCATCATGGACTTCGTCCTTTGTGACGTTAGCAAGCAGATCCATCGTTGCATCCACGGGAACCTAGTCAAAGGAGAGTCTGGAGATTGTTCAGAGTACAGCATAACACAATGTGCGTGGAGGGCAGAACCTATTTCCCGTTGACCATAGCTCCTTCAAGTTTGCGGTGAGAGACGCATGTGAGCTATGCCTTGGCGCGATTTCCCATCGCCTAGCTCTCTGGCGAATAGGATACCACAGTACATTCCCGGAGAATAGTGAAATAGAATTCCTGAGTTTATGGCCGCCACGCCGCAGCCCCCGATCTGTAACCAATCAACGCTGTGGGGAGCGCAGGCTTTGCACAGAGAACCCATCATGACAGGGCAGACTGACAGGCCTCACAGCGTCGACGGCAAGCTGCCCACGTGGTCTCGATGAGCTGCCTCGGGTGAAGTAAGGTGGATCGTCTTCAGTTTGCAAGGTCCAAAGCCGCTTCACACCCTTTGGCGGCTGGGACTGATGGCGCAAATATATGCGTCATCGTCAGAGAAAGCAACGGACCAGACTTCAGAAGCCTGCACCCGACTGATAATTTCGCGGGAGATGTAAACACAATCGATGTGGCTGGAAGACTGACTAGTAAAATGCGCAATGAACATGCTGCCAAGATTCCACAAGGCTGAGGTGCTGGAGAATTGTCGCTAGCGGCGCGCACAGAGAGTAACGTGGTAGTTGGTTTTTGGGTGCCTCGGTGCAGTTGAAATCGCCTCTCATGATCAATGCATTCTGTCGACTTAGGAAAAGAGACGTGACGGTCTCTGAGAAGAAAGTGGAACGTTCACGGCAGCGACTCGAATCAGATGGAGCATAGACATTGACGGTCCAGATGCCAATAAACTGAGAGCCATAACTCTGGCATCAGGGCGACAGGCAATTGCATCAGCGTAGATACCGTCACGCACAAGGATTGCCACCCGTCTACCAGTAGAGGAAGCATGAGAGACATGTGAATGTGCTGTAAAACCGTGGGGAGCACAGAAAGTTGCAAGTGCACGTCAGATTCCGCAGCAGACAGAATGTTATGGAGTAACGCCAGTTAGTGGCATACATGAATGGTATTGACAATGACCGAGGCTGTTCAATAAGTCTGGAAAGCTTCTATCACTAGGAGGACAGCGATTCAAACACGGGGAAAGTATAGGGAAATCCCTGTTAGGCCCCCTTGGAAGGTAATATCACTGTGATGGGGAGTGAGCTGACCCCGCCAAGGGAGGTCCATCGCTATGTACACCTCCAGAATGTTCATCCTCAGCATCGACGTCGTCCACCCAGGAGATAGACGCCTCACTACGCCGGTAGAAAGAACACTATCGGAGGTGCACCCACAGGTGGAGACAGACACAGAAAGCGATGCAACAGCATCAGACTCAGGCGGGGGAAGGTCGGTGTCAGGAGGTGGGCCCTGAATAGAGAGGGATGTGGGGAAGGACGTCGCGTCGTTAGGTGCCAGGGCGTCAGAGAAGAGCACGCCATCAGAGTCGTCATCCTGTGCACACATGCGATGGAGTCAGTCATCAGAAGGAGTGAGGCTGCAGGCAGCGCCTCCACAGACGCGTAACATAAACACAGTGGACGCCACAGCAGGAGCGACGTTTCCGATCGGCATCTGAACCAGTCTTAAGGCGGAGACATTCAGAACGGACATGGCCTTCCTGGTCACAACCTGAACAGTTGTGCGGCTGGGGTGGGGGTGGGGGGGGGGAGGGAGGGAGGGGGTGGCGCCCCAAGATTCTGTTCCGGATACATTGTTTTTCTTGGTGTCTATCAATGACTTGCCACTGAACATGACAAATGGTTTGAGAATATTTCTCTTTGCAGATGACACAAGCGATACTACGAAAGACAAGATGTAGCTGGGTTCAATAGTTATCTGGCGGACACCATTACGGACACGGTAGGTTTCGAACGTCTTCCACGTCTCAGCAACGTGACTGACGACGTTACCGTGAGGTTTAAAGTCGGCCGCCGCAACGTCGGATGGTACCTGAAGCGGAAATTCGAAAACCCGCAACATTCGGAGCCAAGACCAGAGTGATGAACACGACAGTTCCTATACGTCCGTCAGAGTATCGATCGTTAGCATAGCGACGCACAAAGTCGTCACACAGCTCGTCATTCGCAAGCTTTATGTACACAGCAGTACTGAGCATCGAAAAATAAATGCTGAAAACATCTTGTGACGAAAAACGCATTTCAGACCTTATAATACGTTCTCTTTCATACGTATTCGGTCGTAATGATCCAAAGGAAAAGTTAATTTAACTGTGGATTGGCGGTAAGAAAACGCCATGATGATCGCAGAAGTAAACAAACGCATGCTCGCTCGCAAGCAGCAGAACAGGCGAGACACAAAGAAGGCGTTCTCGCGTCACCACTGCCAGTGGGAGACTGCCTTTAGACCAGAAGCTATTCACGAGAAATTATGGCTTTTCCTTGGTGCGGCCGTGATATCGTCGTTGTCTTACGTTCAAGGTGGATGTGCAAAGTACAGAAAATTGCGAAAATATAGTTCCGAAACTTTTGTCTGTCCCTTCCTCAAATACCTCATTTCCGCGCCTTCCTCTAGGGCGTACTATGATGCTGTGGGATTGTGCTGCTGTGGCGAGGGTGTTTGAAAGTATGCCAGGAGTGCAGGCATGATCCACCATACACACAAGAAATTAGTTCTGGATAGTAGTTAAAACTTCCTGACTACCTTCCGCACACTGACGTGACAAAAATCGTGGGGTAGCGATATGTACATAGTAGCGCGTACGGAAGGTACAAAGGACAGTTCCTTGGCGGAGCTGTCATTTGTACTCAGGACATGCATGTGACAAGTTTCCGACGCGATTATGGCAGCACGACGGGAATAGACAGATTTTGGAAGCGGAATGTTTGTTGGAGCTAGACGCATGGGACATACCATTTCGGAAATCGCGAGGGAATTCAGTATTTCGAGGTCGGTAGTGTCAAGAGAGTGCCGAGAATACCAAATTTCAAGCATTACTTCTCACCACGGACGACAAAGTGACCGACGGCCTTCACTTAACGACCGAGAGTAGTGGCTTTTGGGTAGAGTTGTGAGTCCTAATAGATAAGCAACCAGTGCGTGACATTACCAGAGAAATCAATCTGGGACGTACGACGAATGTATCCTTTAGGACAGTGCAGCGAAATTTGGTGTTAATGGGCTGTGGCAGCAGACGACCGACGCGAGTGCCTTTGCTAACAGCACGACATCGCCTGCAGCGCCTCTCTACTGTTCGTGGCCATATCGTTTGGATCTCTGATGACTGGATACTATGGCTTAGTCAGATGAGTCCCGACTCCAGTTGTAGAATTGATGATAGGGTTCGAGTGTGCAGCAGACCCCACGAAGCCTTCGACCCAAGTTGTCAACAAGGCACTGTGCAAGCTGGTGGTGCCTCCATAATGGTGTGGGTGGGCTTACATGGGAAGGACATGGTCCTCTGGTCCAAGTGAAGCGATCATTGGCTGGAACTGTTATGTTCTGGTACTTCATTTTAGCCATTCATGGACTTCACGTTTTGAAACAACGATGGAAATTTTTTGGATGACAATGCGCCATTTAAGAACATTCTGGATAATTCGAGCGAATGACTTGGCCACTCAGATCGCCTGACATGGATCCCACCAAAAAGTTGTAGGACATAGTCCAGATTTTTGGACAACATGGTTGAGGAGAGGAAGCAGCGATTAGTATGATTAATCAATTATTCAAAAACAGTCTTAATCGAATTTATTATTGTTATACCGCCAACTGGTTTCAACGGGACGTAGGGGTCATCTTCTGGGCGTTTCCAGTGGCGATCAACGGCATTTAATACAGTTTATTATATGTAATTACCAGTCACCTTGGTATAACATAAATTTAAGTGACACTAAATAACAGAAAACTGAACCATTCCATTTAAAAAGAGTTACAATTATGTGTTAATTATGAAATAATAAAAATTTTTCTGTAGTCAACTCGTAAAATTCGTAAAAGTAAATTACATTATGTGCTATAATATAAAGTAAAACAATATGTGACACACAAAAACTGGTGTCGTCTTATATTATAATATATTTATTCGTACATTTACGTAGAAAAAATTGGGTCAATTTACTAAAACGACTAATGTGGAAGGACTACAACGCCCTCTACCCGTTGTGGCGAAGACGCCGTTGCCGTGGATTATAAACCGTATATCAGGCGCCCTCTAGTCTGTGTAGCGAGGACGCCGTCGTCATGGTAGCAGATGGTGTGTTCGTATAGTGTTGTCTTTGCCCTGGTGGTATAATACACTCCTGGAAATGGAAAAAAGAATACACTGACACCGGTGTGTCACACCCACCATACTTGCTCCGGACACTGCGAGAGGGCTGTACAAGCAATGATCACACGCACGGCACAGCGGACACACCAGGAACCGCGGTGTTGGCCGTCGAATGGCGCTAGCTGCGCAGCATTTGTGCACCGCCGCCGTCAGTGTCAGCCAGTTTGCCGTGGCATACGGAGCTCCATCGCAGTCTTTAACACTGGTAGCATGCCGCGACAGCGTGGACGTGAACCGTATGTGCAGTTGACGGACTTTGAGCGAGGGCGTATAGTGGGCATGCGGGAGGCCGGGTGGACGTACCGCCGAATTGCTCCACACGTGGGGCGTCAGGTCTCCACAGTACATCGATGTTGTCGCCAGTGGTCGGCGGAAGGTGCACGTGCCCGTCGACCTGGGACCGGACCGCAGCGATGCACGGATGCACGCCAAGACCGTAGGATCCTGCGCAGTGCCGTAGGGGACCGCACCGCCACTTCCCAGCAAATTAGGGACACTGTTGCTCCTGGGGTATCGGCGAGGACCATTCGCAACCGTCTCCATGAAGCTGGGCTACGGTCCCGCACACCGTTAGGCCGTCTTCCGCTCACGCCCCAACATCGTGCAGCCCGCCTCCAGTGGTGTCGCGACAGGCGTGAATGGAGGGACGAATGGAGACGTATCGTCTTCAGCGATGAGAGTCGCTTCTGCCTTGGTGCCAATGATGGTCGTATGCGTGTTTGGCGCCGTGCAGGTGAGCGCCACAATCAGGACTGCATACGACCGAGGCACACAGGGCCAACACCCGGCATCATGGTGTGGGGAGCGATCTCCTACACTGGCCGTACACCACTGGTGATCGTCGAGGGGACACTGAATAGTGCACGGTACATCCAAACCGTCATCGAACCCATCGTTCTACCATTCCTAGACCGGCAAGGGAACTTGCTGTTCCAACAGGACAATGCACGTCCGCATGTATCCCGTGCCACCCAACGTGCTTTAGAAGGTGTAAGACAACTACCCTGGCCAGCAAGATCTCCGTATCTGTCCCCCATTGAGCATGTTTGGGACTGGATGAAGCGTCGTCTCACGCGGTCTGCACGTCCAGCACGAACGCTGGTCCAACTGAGGCGCCAGGTGGAATTGGCATGGCAAGCCGTTCCACAGGACTACATCCAGCATCCCTACGATCGTCTCCATGGGAGAATAGCAGCCTGCATTGCTGCGAAAGGTGGATATACACTGTACTAGTGCCGACATTGTGCATGCTCTGTTGCCTGTGTCTATGTGCCTGTGGTTCTGTCAGTGTGATCATGTGATGTATCTGACCCCAGGAATGTGTCAATAAAGTTTCCCGTTCCTGGGACAATGAATTCACGGTGTTCTTATTTCAATTTCCAGGAGTGTAATAATAAATGCGATTAAGATTGTTTTGAATAACTGATAGTCGAGAGATCAGTCCGTGCACTAAATCCTGCACCAGTAACGCTTTCGAAATTTTGACGGCTAGAAAGGCCGCATTGCTCAATATTTCTGCAGGCGACTTCCAACGACTTGAGTCCATGCTACGTCGCGTTGCTGCCGGGAAAAAGGACGTCCGACACGATTTTAGGAGTTATTTCACCACTTCATCTTGCTTACGTACTTTGGCGCCTGGCAGTTTAGTGCCTTCAATTAACACATTTGTGGGACGAAGGGACGGCAAATTGCACGGAATCCGCCCCCGCCAAGCGCGCATACCTGGTTCTGCAGTGCAGTGCAGCCCATTCAGGCTGCGGTTTGCGTGGTGGCCGCACTGGCCGAGTCCTGCGGCTGGTCCTTTGTAAGCGGGCCCGGCGCGGCGAGCTACCCACCTGCAGTGCACGCGCCGAACAAAAGAGCGGCGCCCAGCCCGGGCCTCCGGCGCAATTTGCGTCGCCCGGGGCTGCCGGGTTGCCGTTGCCGCAGGCGCAGAGCGGACACTTCGCAGACACTCACTTAAGGCTCGCGCACAAAAGCCAATTGTAGTATTGTTCCGCTGGAACAATGGCTACAGTAATTCCAGGAGCGTGCGCGCGTGCGCATCCCTACTGATGCACCTCCCGCCCTGTTTATCCCTCGCAGAGTACACTCGCAGTAATCGAGGTAGCACAGTCAGTTGCAGACCGAAATTCCGGCTTCTTCCCTCGCCATCTCACTATTCCACATTTTTTTGTTCAAGTCAGCAGTGCTCTTGAATGGAAAGGGAATTCAAGGTGGCACAAAAAGAGCTTACTGCTGCCATTAAAAGCTTTGTCACATCTATTTCTTGTTTTCTGTCGGTTCTTAACTGTTGTGTAATCACAGAACAGTCCCTGCCGCTGGTTATTTTGGAGGAAAATCTGGCTTCGAATTCTGCTGTCGACTTACGACAGGAGCCAGCTAGAAAACACAGATTGCTACACTTCACAGCAGGAGAGGTCTGAATCGTTCCTTAGGGTACAGCAACTTGTTTCTTATACTGTATGGTCACAAAAAAGCATCAGAGAAGTAAGAACTACTCCGGCCAAGGAATACCTTTTGAGTGCTCGGAAACTTTCAGTTGATTCTTAAGCTACGTAATTCCCCTGTAACCAACTGTTTTGTTATTCGATGCTAAAGATGATTTTTTTTATTTTTATTAATTCCAATTCCTGTTGTGATAAGTGGACTAATGCCGGGATACGATGGATACGGGCTAAATAACTGCTGTCGAAATTTGGAGTAGCCTTGTACAGAACAGACGTTGACGTTTCATTCAGCGCAGTATATTTTCCTCTCAATAAATGCAAGAGTACAGTAAAAGAGATTAAGGTAGGTTATATGGCAGGTGAAAATTTCCTGCGCTTACCAGAAAACAAGAATGCGAGGTGATAATGATAGTAGTAAGTACTTCTATGAGACAGTCAGTACACTCAAGAGGGACTCAATATTTAGATGTACTACTTTAAAATAATACGGTTACGAAATGCTACAATTTAGCATCACGAAAACCAATAGGTTTATGTAAGAAGGATACGTCCGCTGGCTGCGCAAATTATGTAAATAATCTTTCAATAAAAGATTATAATGGATACAGTGTTATGTTAGAAATAATAAAAAATTCACCAAAAGCACTGAATCAATATTTCTCCAATGCTCTTTATGAATATTTCCTGCAAAGGAATAGCAAATTTCCTGAATGGACAGATATTTTAATTGGCTGTGGAATACTCTAATAAATAGAAATAGATACTATTTTACCAAACCGATCGCGAAAAACATTTAGAACCATGACAAAAATAAAAGTACGCATAAAACATGACAAATCGCCATTCCGGGTTTTCTGTCAATAGTAAACATAAGAAGACAAATGTAAAAGTGACTGATGCTATCGGAAATAGCCTAATTTCTATTTTCTATTCCAATCTGCAAACGCCAACAACCTTTTAAAAATACTTTTTATCAGTCCTCCAGTGCCTATCGCGTGGTCATTTAAACAGATTTTTTCAGCAAATTTGTGTTGTGGAACTGGGAGTAACGATAAGAAAAAGAGGTTTTGTGTTGTTTAGTTTTGTGAATACCAGGATCGCATAGTTCTTAAACAATTAGCAACACTGACATCGTTTGCAGCGATATGTAAAAAACTGAATTTATGTCCTGGTTTACATGTTTTACTATGTCATGACGTTGTCATTGACTTCGCCTGAAAAGCAAACTCACTGTTACTAATTTATGAACTCCAACACACGGAAACTGTACCAGATACTCGAGTAACCCCCCTAGCATATCTTCAGATTCATCTGATGATTTTAATTGAAGCAGATCCTCTTATACGTGTCGTCTCTGAATCCCTGTACGAATGCTCAATATATTAATGATTACATAACTAAATGTTGAATAAAAACGAGGGTATGTTGAAAAGTTATGACTCCAAATTTCTTTATGTGAAAATTCTCGAAGCTTTTTAAGCAAAACAAACCTTATTAACATTTTACATTTTTATTTTTCATGTCTGCATATTTATTTCTCAATATTGTCGCCATGGTGACGAACACATCTCTCCAAACGAAATACCAGCTTGTTAACATCGTCATTCCAGAGTATTTGACATTGTTGAGATCGCCAAAACCTCGCCTCTGCTTGCACCTCTTCATCGTTTATCAAAGTGATGTCCTGGAAAGCGTTCTTTAAGTTTTGGGAACATATGGAAATTAGATTATTCCAAGTATGGCGGATGATCGACGACAATGAAACCAAAGCGACAGATTGTTGAGTGGTCAGATATTATTATGCTAAAGGAGGTGCTCGATGTGTGAACGAAGTCTTCAAATTCGAAACTCGATTACAGCACGCTGTTTATGATGCACTGACATAGTTACGTTACACACCGCCATGTTAAACGGTGCAATTCGGAGCGCTCTAACGGCTGCAGTTCAGTAGACATGAAGAATAAAGATGTAGAATTTTAATAAAGTCTGTTTTATTTGGAAAGCCTTAAGAGGTTTCACATAAAAATTCGGAGCCTTTACTTTGCTGCACGCCCTAGTACTCGCTCCAGTATTACTTTAGTCAGACCACATTACTGCGTAATTCATTCACCAATGATTGCGAAGTAACTCCCTCACAGATTGCATTGATTTTATCACAAAAAATCGTGTTTATATGATAGTGACTGGCCTGTGTTGACTTGGGATGGTTTTGACAGAAACATAAAAGAACAAAATTTACCATTATATAATGAAAATGAAATTAGTTGATACGTCTCCGTCATACATAAGAAACAATAATAGAGGGTTGTCCAGAAAGTAAGTTCCGATCGGTCGCTAAATGGAAACCACAGTGAAAATCAGAAACATTTTATTTGCAACAGTTAGCTACACTTTTCTGGTACTTCTCTACATAGTCGCCGCTCCACCTTAGACATCGGAGATTTATACCAAATTTCCAGCACCATCGTCATAAAAGGCAGCCGCCTGTGTTTCCCGGTAAGTCTCTGCGCTGGTCTATATCGCGTAACCTGCGCCCAAGTTTTGTCTTCGTATGCAGTGTTTCATGAGAACAGAGATGATACTCAGGACGAGCCAATTAGGGCTGTGTTGTGGGTGATCGAATACTTCCCATCGAAAAGGCTGCAGGAGCATCTTCCCTGCACCTACAGAGTGCGGCTGAGAATTGCCATGAAGAAGGAAGTGCTTGGCAATTCTGTTAGGTGGACTGCATTCATTAAGGTGAAGCCTCTCAGCGGGCCCTCCTACTTGGCGGGAGACATCGTCATCCTAGTCTCATTTACTCGCTGACAGTGCGCGCACAACTGAAAAGAGCGTCTTGATGCGATCGACGGTTATAATAGAGACACTACCCAACACATCTGTGCAAAACTTCATCGGGTTTTCACTGTGGTGTCCATTTCGCGACCGATCGGAACTTACTTTCTGGACAACCCTCGTATTTCATGTGAAGAATCGAAATCTGGAATATATTTTGCCAAGGCAGAGTGTGAGATGAATAAACAGTGTCTTATGTTTGTGTGTCAAAACATGTGTATCAGTTAAAATACACTTCTGGAAATTGAAATAAGAACACCGTGAATTCATTGTCCCAGGAAGGGGAAACTTTATTGACACATTCCTGGGGTCAGATACATCACATGATCACACTGACAGAACCATAGGCACATAGACACAGGCAACAGAGCATGCACAATGTCGGCACTAGTACAGTGTATATCCACCTTTCGCAGCAATGCAGGCTGCTATTCTCCCATGGAGACGATCGTAGAGATGCTGGATGTAGTCCTGTGGAACGGCTTGCCATGCCATTTCCACCTGGCGCCTCAGTTGGACCAGCGTTCGTGCTGGACGTGCAGACCGCGTGAGACGACGCTTCATCCAGTCCCAAACATGCTCAATGGGGGACAGATCCGGAGATCTTGCTGGCCAGGGTAGTTGACTTACACCTTCTAGAGCACGTTGGGTGGCACGGGATACATGCGGACGTGCATTGTCCTGTTGGAACAGCAAGTTCCCTTGCCGGTCTAGGAATGGTAGAACGATGGGTTCGATGACGGTTTGGATGTACCGTGCACTATTCAGTGTCCCCTCGACAATCACCAGTGGTGTACGGCCAGTGTAGGAGATCGCTCCCCACACCATGATGCCGGGTGTTGGCCCTGTGTGCCTCGGTCGTATGCAGTCCTGATTGTGGCGCTCACCTGCACGGCGCCAAACACGCATACGACCATCATTGGCACCAAGGCAGAAGCGACTCTCATCGCTGAAGACGACACGTCTCCATTCGTCCCTCCATTCACGCCTGTCGCGACACCACTGGAGGCGGGCTGCACGATGTTGGGGCGTGAGCGGAAGACGGCCTAACGGTGTGCGGGACCGCAGCCCAGCTTCATGGAGACGGTTGCGAATAGTCCTCGCCGATACCCCAGGAGCAACAGTGTCCCTAATTTGCTGGGAAGTGGCGGTGCGGTCCCCTACGGCACTGCGTAGGATCCTACGGTCTTGGCGTGCATCCGTGCGTCGCTGCGGTCCGGTCCCAGGTCGACGGGCACGTGCACCTTCCGCCGACCACTGGCGACAACATCGACGTACTGTGGAGACCTGACGCCCCACGTGTTGAGCAATTCGGTGGTACGTCCACCCGGCCTCCCGCATGCTCACTATACGCCCTCGCTCAAAGTCCGTCAACTGCACATACGGTTCACGTCCACGCTGTCGCGGCATGCTACCAGTGTTAAAGACTGTGATGGAGGTCCGTATGCCACGGCAAACTGGCTGACACTGACGGCGGCGGTGCACAAATGCTGCGCAGCTAGCGCCATTCGACGGCCAACACCGCGGTTCCTGGTGTGTCCGCTGTGCCGTGCGTGTGATCATTGCTTGTACAGCCCTCTCGCAGTGTCCGGAGCAAGTATGGTGGGTCTGACACACCGGTGTCAATGTGTTCTTTTTTCCATTTCCAGGAGTGTATAATAGGCTTGGTGGAGTATAATCATGGAAAATGTTCCTTACAAATGTATTATTCAGTGTGATTTATCTTCATTGTGTATTGTCCTGATGGCATTTGGTGCATTAATAACAATTAATTGTTTTCACCTACAGTCTCCATCTGAACCAGTAGCTTGTTACGATAGTAGCGCGTCGTCGTCATCAAGCCAACATCGTAATCATTTAAATTATGAAGTTTGTGGTAAGTTCCTATGCGATCAAACTGCTGAGGTCATCGTTATCTAGGCTTACACACTACTTAATCTAACTTAAACTGACTTACGCTAAGGACAACACTCATACCCATGCCCGAGGGAGGACTCGAACCTCAGATTGGGAGAGCCGCGCGAATCGTGCTATGGCGCCCTAGACGATGCGGTTACTCCGCTCGGCGTAATCATTTAAAATCAACTTCTTAGTTTGGAGGCAAACAACTACATCCGCATCGCTTGCAGTTCGTTGTAAATGACCACTATGAGCGCTAGATGCCGATTTGACCTTTGTAAGATTTCTAGCTTATTTTTGATATTAAATGAAAGTGATGCAGGTCTACCTTCACTCAATATGTTATAATTCTTATCTGTACACCAGATGTTTTTCAAAAAGTAGTCTTGAGTAATCGATATGTTACGCCACAGAGATTCTTTGATTGCCAATAGCATTGTTGTGACCAGCAGCATTCTGAGAGATGTACGGTAGTGAGTCAGGTTTTGGTCATGCTGCTAAGCGGTCTGAAAATTGCTAGCAAAGCACAGAGATAGCGATGAAGAGGACGTTTAAATTTGGAAATATGATTTGGTAGATACTGATTTGAGAAGAGTGAAGCTTAGCAGGTAAAGTTATTGCCGCATTGGATACTAGCGCGTAAATTATCATGAGTCTGAGAAAGAGAAATACTCAACAATTTTCTCTTTATTGGTTTGAGTCAGTTGGTTGAAATTGTTAGGAGTTCTTGACCGAAGCTATTAGTTCACATGGCTTGCGCTCAGAAAGTATAGATTTACCATTCATTTACTGTTGCCTCATTTCATGACAGAGTCATGTGTTTTACAAAAAGAAGTGATTCTTGTACAGATGATTGCAATTCTTAAGAAAACAGTGTTTCAGTATAGTTTTTGAATACTAGTGTCTTTGGAATCATTTAGTAAATGCTTTATCTTCGAGCATCTGATCAGGAAAGTTTGGTTTTCTTATAGCGTGTCGCCGCATTGCACTTTGCGGAGTACAGTGGATAATGTCAAAGTTTAACGTGGTTAGTATAGCTGCACGTCTTTGCATTGCATTGTGCAAGGCATTTCTTTCCTTTAGCTGGTTTACTGCTACGCTGTATTTGTAATGCACGTTTTTTTCGAGTAGTACCGAGTTTCTGTTGCCACAGGTAAGCCACGAAAATTTGTTAGGGCCAGTTTTACATTAAAGTCACGATGATAAGTTCATTTACAGTTAAGCATTGCATTTCAAAACTAATATCAGGTTCGGTTTAGGTGAAGTTCAGTTCACATCTCATTTCTATTGGACAGTCTTATTTGTACATAGTGCAGTGTCACATCTTCGTGTGTATTATTTAATGTCTGAAATTCTCTTTAATTAGTTTGCGTACGCAAATTTACTGGGTATTTCCAGAAAGATTCCCTTAAAATTCGATTGCGATTTTATGTAGTATTTGTACTGTGTTAGTTTTGTCTAGTAAAGGAAACAAAAGAAAAATTCGGAGTAGGTATTAAAATTCATGGAGAAGAAGTAAAAACTTTGAGGTTCGCCGATGACATTGTAATTCTGTCAGAGACAGCAAAGGACTTGGAAGAGCAGTTGAACGGAATGGACAGTGTCTTGAAAGGAGGATATAAGATGAACATCAACAAAAGCAAAACGAGGATAATGGAATGTAGTCAAATTAAATCGGGTGATGCTGAGGGAATTAGATTAGGAAATGAGACACTTAAAGTAGTAAAGGAGTTTTGCTATTTAGGGAGTAAAATAACTGATGATGGTCGAAGTAGAGAGGATGTAAAATGTAGACTGGCAATGGCAAGGAAATCGTTTCTGAAGAAGAGAAATTTGTTAACATCGAGTATAGACTTAAGTGTCAGGAAGTCGTTTCTGAAAGTTTTTGTATGGAGTGTAGCCATGTATGGAAGTGAAACATGGACGATAAATAGTTTGGACAAGAAGAGAATAGAAGCTTTCGAAATGTGGTGCTACAGAAGAATGCTGAAGATAAGGTGGGTAGATCACGTAACTAATGAGGAGGTATTGAATAGGATTGGGGAGAAGAGAAGTTTGTGGCACAACTTGACTAGAAGAAGGGATCGGTTGGGAGGAGATGTTTTGAGGCATCAAGGGATCACAAATTTAGAATTGGAGGGCAGCGTGGAGGGTAAAAATCGTAGAGGGAGACCAAGAGATGAATACACTAAGCAGATTCAGAATGATGTAGGTTGTAGTAGGTACTGGGAGATGAAGAAGCTTGCACAGGATAGAGTAGCATGGAGAGCTGCATCAAACCAGTCTCAGGACTGAAGACCACAACAACAACAGTTTTGTCTGTTGGAACAGCAAATCACACATTGTGACATCACGAATTGTAGCACTGTTCCTTGCACTGTGCAATACAGAATTTTACGTGACAGTCTATTCAGTATGACGTTGTACGTTTTCTCATTGCTTTGATAAAAGTTAATGGAAATACCATTCACAGTTTCAGTTGGTTTTGGCGACTCATTTTATCGGATAGCCTTTTCATAATTAAACAACTTGCACAGTTTTGGATTACAACACATATACACAGGAAGCTACAAAATATAGAAGCCCAGTTTAGTTAACAACAACAAATCCATGAAGTTACAAGTATTTCCATCATAACAATTTACTGCGTCTGATGATGGGTCACTATAGTCGAAACCCGTTAGCTGTCAGAAATCCGCCAAATATGTGAGTTAAAATACATTTTTCAAAAAACATTAGTATGCTTCAGTTTGACGGTGGCATATTTCCTTGTGAATAAAATAGTGCTGTTGTTAATACGTGTTGGAAAAGTATATGATAAATTATTAATATTGAAAAAAACAGGAAATTGCAGTCATATTGTACAACCAAAAGTATGCGAAAATAATGCTTTCTTTAAGGGAATTACGTTAAAAATTCCAAGCGCTCTCACAAAGAGCCCAGTAAGCAGAAGATCGCAAAAGGCCAATGATGTTTATGGCATTCGACGCCCACCATATTGTCTCCCTTGCAACCACAATGTTGGCTGCTAAAGGCAACAGGGGGTGGGGCTGGAGGTTCCAATGTTGACACGTCATGGGGCTACGGAGCGTTTCAAACTGCTTAATCGACGAGTAGCTCACAACAATGCTACAGTGTTAGTGGTGTTGATACAAAGTACAAAAATGGAAATAAGCGTTTGGCGTCCTTGGCCGGGAGGCCCTTTGCGGGGCAGATCCGGCCGCCTTGGTGCAGGTCTTATTACATTCGACGCCACATTGGGCAACCTGATGGCAACCGGATGGGGATGAAATGATGATGAAGACAACACAACACAACACCCAGTCCCTGAGCGGAGAAAATCCCCGACCCAGCCGGCAATCGAACCCGGGCCCGTAGGACGGCAATCCGTCTCGCTTAGCACTCAGCTATCGAGGCGGACATACAAAGTAGAGAAATAATAACAACAAACAAAACAAAAATTGCATTATATCTACAACAACAGTTGCCGAAGTTAACATTTCGTCAGAAAGGAACTTAGGGAATTTCGCAGAATAAGAAAGAAATGTCAGGGGAAACATTAGCGTTTGTTCATGATGAATCAGTGGAATGTGTGATGTCATATACGCTCGATTGTGCCAACATCGTACATGATGAGTACAATGATGACGATTCTTGCTTAGCAAATGAAAGTGGTGTTGAAACTAGTGTCAACCCATGTAGCTCATCAGCCTTGTCCTACAGGGAGCCACAAATCCCGTCTCCAATGAAATCTAGTAAAGGACAATCTATATCCAAGGAACAGGTACTAAATATCATTAGGGACATTTAAGATCATCTGCAGCATAGTAAAAAAACAGTTATGAAAGATTTCGATTAAGTCCGCAGCAAATGACCGTGTAGTGCATTATGAAAACTACGGATACTGAAGGGACGACAAGGTCTACTTGTTACAAAAACTGGTGTTCGCGGGTCTGAAGGGTGCATGAAGTGCATGATAGTGACCTAGTATGTTATGTGATGTGTCGACAGAAGTGCCGACACAGTGCGGTTTGAGGAGACCGATATGCACGCTATAAGCTCACGGACGTTGGCGTGAGGTCTGAAACAGGATACGTAATGAATGCTATAAAGAAAAGTACGTCGCTTCTGCAATACTTAACTTTAATCCATCATTTGTATACATCGTTCTTCATGAGACATGCTTCATACGATAACTATCAATTGCTATGGCGCCTTGCTAGGTCGTAGCCATTGACTTAGCTGAAGGCTATTCTATCTGCTCTGCAAATGAGCGAGGCTTCGTCAGTGTGCGTCGCTAGCTAAGTCGTCCGTACAACTGGGGCGAGTGCTAGTCCGTCTCTCGAGACCTGCCGTGTGGTGGCGCTCGGTCTGCGATCACTGACAGTGGCGACACGCGGGTCCGACATGTACTAATGGACCGCGGCCGATTTCAAGCTACCACCTAGCAAGTGTGGTGGTGTCTGGCGGTGACACCACATTATGCACATCAAATTGTGCGCGACATAGATTACAGTTATTTCAAGGGATGCAATGGATAGCTGCATAACTTCAAACAGTACTACAGATTTGTAAGACGTAAGATAACGAAATTTCATACAAAGCGTCAACTTAACGATGCATAGCAAACTGCGGGATCGGTCCGAAAAATTGTAGATGAGGTAAATAGACTTATCCCATAGTTCAGTAAGGAACTTACTTTCAGCTCCGACCAATCGTGGTTTTAAGAGGAAATGCATATGAAAGGAACTATACAAATTATGGGTAGCGAGAGAGTTGTATCAAGATCAACTAACATCAAAGCCTTAACGAATTTGTATACAACTATGCCAACTGTTAATTTTGGTGGTAAATTGGCTGAAACGTTATTTAGTGTACTGTGAGAGGTTAGAGGTTCTCAGCTCCCTACGATTCTTTCTCGTGTACATAATCTTTCAAGGGCAGTAGGGAATATTTACGTCACAGCAAGCAAGAATGGAATAATAGACGCAAGGGAACTATAACTATGGTACGAACACTGCTGTTTGCCTATATCTGGTAAAAATAACTTGCTTTTGCTTAATTCCTGATCTGCATATAAAAATCATTCTGCCTTAGAGCAAACTACCCCTCCTGAAAAGTTTATGGTATCGCAATTCATACCACCCGAACCACTGGACAAATTCAGCCGCTGGATGTTTGATTTTTCATCCTTGTGAAATATATTATCGCGTTATCAGAAAATACACCTTGCAGGATAGCCACAATAAGCTCCACGACAGACTCTTTCACATTCGGTTGCATGCCACCGCATTCCATCAGTTCTCATCACCCCGTTACAACAATATGATTCTACCATATATGCATTCTTTAAGAGTGGATACGTATTTGAGCGTCTTGCAAGGTGTGTAACACACAAGGAGTTCGCTTTCGACCTTGATGGTGTGATGCTTTGTGATCACTGTGGCACACTATTTTTCATTCAGTGTTCATGGTGCAAGATAATGGTTCGTCTTGATCTTTTCTTGAAGTCGACGGTACCCATTCTGTGACGTGTAATACATACATCCCGCAGAAGGTTGATCTCTGCATCTCTCGCACACTCGTTTTCTGTCGCCCTCCTGATGCATGTGGTGATTAATTAGCATCTAAATTTTTTCCTGTCAGAACGGTTTACAAAACACTTTCAAATGAACCTTGCAAAATATTAAACTTGTGACCTCGAAGGTGTTCCTTGCTTGTCTATGCAGTCGATCAGATATTTATCTTTTCTTTGGTACCGATTTTGACTACTGAAAGCGGTGGATTGATAAAACTTACACAGCCAGGCAACAAATCACCCAGAGGGGTCAGATGGCCCAAAACTGTTCTGAATACTGTTATGGGGACGGAAATGACAGCCGAGATAGTCTCACACATGTTCTGTCTGGAACAAAAGTGGGTACCTTATTGGACACAAGAGAAACTCAACATCACACTGCCACTTCATAGGGACACGTGCCATGTGTGGGCAAGCATGGCCGTACTGCTAAAAATTTCGTTTTCTGCCGTTAGCTGAAAGAAAGGAACAGATTTTTTTTAAAAAAAATTATTTTTTCGCGATAGCACTGTGACTTGTCACGGCGGCTCGTTGTGTTGTGACGTCGCAACCCGCTGCGCAGTGGTGGCAGTGGACCATTTATAAAAGATACACTTCAATTAGGCCGGCTGTCGCCTGAGCAAACGGACATAATTTCCCGCCGCCCTCATACGTCACTGTCATGGGTGCGGCAGCCTGTTATTGGCAGGCAGGCCGCCACACTGAATGCGAACCGCGGGCCAGATTCCGGAAAGCGGAAAAAAATAAGACAAAGGACCCGATCCAATAAAGAGCCCCGGGGACACAAGTGTTAATAATGGAAGCAGCCGAGTCGCGATGAAAATATCAACGCGAGTCCAACAGCAGAAATATGTGTAATATTAAGCTGCTTCCAGAAAGCAAAGCTGTTCCGTTGAAAAGGTACATAAACTTTTTTGGTGTGAGGATACAATTCATAAGGACAGATCTGCCGTTTCTGAACCTAGATTCATTACAAAATTAATTTTTTGAGTGTACAGATGAAGTGCGACATTTCGCATTTCATTCTAACTTCAGATATTGATTGCCTTAATGGGAACACGGTAAAATTTTAAAACTCCTGTCGGCGCCATCATTGTCAACATTTTGTATTTTATCTAGTGTGACATTGTGGATCTGTACGCGTAGCGTTCCATATCTTGTTTTATAATTCATCCAAAAGTTTTTCACCTTTGTTTGAACAGCCACGACAAGATTATTTTTCAGACAAATGCTTATACGTTTTCTGCAAATCAGGTGTAGATCTGTACGGGTATCATCTCGGCTGTGCCTTGTATTGATGGTTCAAATGGTTCAAATGGCTCTGAGCACTATGGGACTCAACTGCTGAGGTCATTAGTCCCATAGAACTTAGAACTAGTTAAACCTAACTAACCTAAGGACATCACAAACATCCATGCCCGAGGCAGGATTCGAACCTGCGACCGTAGCGGTCCTGCGGTTCCAGACTGCAGCGCCTTTAACCGCACGGCCACTTCGGCCGGCTTTGTACTGATGAGTTTCGGTCCTTGATTAATATGCTAGTATCATCAGTAAACATAAACTGTTAACAACAATTCTTAAAATCCATTGGAAGCAGACGCAGACAGGGAGAAAATTCACACAAAATACGAGCCTTGCGGTTCCACACATTTTGTATTAGACTCTTCTTAGTTGCATTTCTGTAGTAAAGATTTTCAATGTAACCAACTCTTCCATGGATACAATATCATTCTTGCAGTAGACGTACCACAACCTTTAAGTTTCCCAAGTAGATTTCTTATGATCCATATGAAACGTACCCTTATGAAAAATTATACAACACTGTGCTTAAACTGACACACAATTTTTTTTTTTAGCGCAACGCAATCTGACTTTCAAAAATCTCTACAAAAGAATGGCCCTGACTAACATTAACCTATACCTTTCACAAATAACTTACCTCACCAAAAATCGTTGTTACTCGAACTACTGCAATACAGCGAGCGCCACTACTGCCAGCTAAATAAAAGATTCAAACTACTGAAGGCACTAACTACTGATAGGCATAGTTAGCAATTTTAATAGAGAACAAACAATGTATTTACCTTAATAGTCATAATATATATAGCAGTTCATGACATCCAGTGTTACAAATTTCGAAACTCCGCCATCTCTCTCCCCACATCCACCACTGCTGGCGGCTCACCTCCAACTGTGCAACGCCACGCGTTGTTAACATCCAGCTGCCCAACGCTACAATGGCGAGTATTACAACAATGCAAAGCAGCCACAGACTGCACACAGCACAGCTAGTGATTTTCATACAGGGCGCTATATAGCGTTACCAATAAGAAAACCTAAACAGCCTACTTACACAGCCCCCATGCTCCCAACAAAAATTTTTACAAATTGTTTTGGGCAGTGGCCAATAATGATTTGATAAAATTTTTCGTAATTACAATAACAAAGAAATCAAAGGCACGCACTTATAGATGCAATGTTGGTTAAAAGCTAAAATTTTCTCACAGTCTATAAAGACAGTCCTGATCGTTCATCACAGTAAAATAGCAGTGTTTTTCTCAAAGTCTGAGCAGTAAAAGAGAATGCACACGGAAGTAGTGGATTTCCATGCGGTCTTGAAGAAGTAGTGTTGTCCTTCCAACGGAGAGACAGTGCTGACTGTTGACATGCCGACAGGTAATGGGCCACAACAGAGCAAACCCACAGCAGAGTCATTCGACGTTTTGAAGAATATTGGTAGGTAGGTTATCACAGAGCAGACCCACTGTAGTCCTGGTAGAGTGTATGGTATTGGTGGGCCACCAGAGGTGCAGACCCACTGCAGTCCTTGTAGAAATAATGGTATTGGTGGGTCATCAAAAGTGCAGACCCACTGTAGTCCTTGTAGAGACGGCCAGCAGCCATCTGTTGCGACTGTGCAGGTGCACAATCACCATCGAAGACTCTTGCGGAGAATATAGCAAGTCCATCAAACACCACTTGTGCACTCACAAAGTTTTTGGAATTGTCCTCAGAACCAGCAATGCTGTTATCCAGTCCCTTGCTGAATTATTAATACACGTGCAAACACTAACAGTCCCTACTTCTCACATATTGTCCATATACTATAACCAACAGAAACGTGTGCAGTGAAATGGAACTTACAAGTTACTTAATTTGATGAACTGGTGTCAATTACTATTTTATAACATAAGAATACAATTACAAAGGTACAAAATACATCATTAAAGAACATAACAATACAGATAACATTTGTAGTAATACAGGCTTTACAAAAGAATCGAAATAACATATACACTCCTGGAAATTGAAATAAGAACACCGTGAATTCATTGTCCCAGGAAGGGGAAACTTTATTGACACATTCCTGGGGTCAGATACATCACATGATCACACTGACAGAACCACAGGCACATAGACACAGGCAACAGAGCATGCACAATGTCGGCACTAGTACAGTGTATATCCACCTTTCGCAGCAATGCAGGCTGCTATTCTCCCATGGAGACGATCGTAGAGATGCTGGATGTAGTCCTGTGGAACGGCTTGCCATTCCATTTCCACCTGGCGCCTCAGTTGGACCAGCGTTCGTGCTAGACGTGCAGACCGCGTGAGACGACGCTTCATCCAGTCCCAAACATGCTCAATGGGGGACAGATCCGGAGATCTTGCTGGCCAGGGTAGTTGACTTACACCTTCTAGAGCACGTTGGGTGGCACGGGATACATGCGGACGTGCATTGTCCTGTTGGAACAGCAAGTTCCCTTGCCGGTCTAGGAATGGTAGAACGGTGGGTTCGATGACGGTTTGGATGTACCGTACACTATTCAGTGTCCCCTCGACGATCACCAGTGGTGTACGGCCAGTGTAGGAGATCGCTCTCCACACCATGATGCCGGGTGTTGGCCCTGTGTATGCAGTCCTGATTGTGGCGCTCACCTGCACGGCGCCAAACACGCATACGACCATCATTGGCACCAAGGCAGAAGCGACTCTCATCGCTGAAGACGACACGTCTCCATTCGTCCCTCCATTCACGCCTGTCGCGACACCACTGGAGGCGGGCTGCACGATGTTGGGGCGTGAGCGGAAGACGGCCTAACGGTGTGCGGGACCGTAGCCCAGCTTCATGGAGACGGTTGCGAATGGTCCTCGCCGATACCCCAGGAGCAACAGTGTCCCTAATTTGCTGGGAAGTGGCGGTGCGGTCCCCTACGGCACTGCGTAGGATCCTACGGTCTTGGCGTGCATCCGTGCGTCGCTGCGGTCCGGTCCCAGGTCGACGGGCACGTGCACCTTCCGCCGACCACTGGCGACAACATCGATGTACTGTGGAGACCTCACGCCCCACGTGTTGAGCAATTCGGCGGTACGTCCACCCGGCCTCCCGCATGCCCACTATACGCCCTCGCTCAAAGTCCGTCAACTGCACATACGGTTCACGTCCACGCTGTCGCGGCATGCTACCAGTGTTAAAGACTGCGATGGAGCTCCGTATGCCACGGCAAACTGGCTGACACTGACGGCGGCGGTGCACAAATGCTGCGCAGCTAGCGCCATTCGGCGGCCAACACCGCGGTTCCTGGTGTGTCCGCTGTGCTGTGCGTGTGATCATTGCTTGTACAGCCCTCTCGCAGTGTCCGGAACAAGTATGGTGGGTCTGACACACCGGTGTCAATGTGTTCTTTTTTCCATTTCCAGGAGTGTATATCAGTGTTACAGGAATTATGACATAAGTACATACATAAAAGATCAGAATAACTTTTGAAACATCAACTTCACACATGAGCATTAAAAAAACAGAATAAATAATGCCTAAACATCTTTACAAGGTAAATAACATATTATCAGAAAAATTTTACAACATAAATCTTACTAGCTAGACACATACAGACAGGAAAAACACAAATTCACATAATGTAATAACTCAAAAATACAGGACAGGGTTTGTTTTCAGTGCAACATTCGGTACTGCAGTCCAACCCAAAACTTCATTCCATAGATCTTTCGCCTTATTTCAACATTTGTTTCCACCAAAAAAATCCTATCCAAGCATGCTTTCTGTATTTATATGTTCACATATTTCTTACCTCATTATTTATTTTCCATTATCTTACCTCATCATTTATTTCCAAGAAAATCCTACCTAAACCCGTTGTCCCTAAGCCCTACTTTTTTGCTCATATCCTCCTTCAAAATACTTTTTTGGCCAAACCATTTTCTTATAGCTTCTCAACGCATTTCTTCCAATTCATCACAACTCGTTCTCTCATATAGCCTACCCCATCTTAAGCTAACTTAAATCAACTGAGCTCAGATGCTAAACTAAGGAACGAGGCAATGCAGCAGCACAAAACAATTAACACAAGCAGCAATGATAAAAAATACAAAAGGTAAAGCAAGCAGCGTAAATTAGCAAAGCAAATGCAATATTACAACTAATATAAGGCAATGCGCAGCAAACAAGAAAAATAAATTCCTAGTAAAACTGGCTTAACAGAGTAATACAAAGAGAAATTTAGTAGCACTATGCCTGGCAAACAGCAGCACCAAATGCAATAACTTATATCTAAACATGACAAAGCTCAAGCAGAAAAAATATTACACTAAAGACAACAATGCAGACAAGGGAAATATATATTTACATCGTAATGTCTATGTAATTAAAGTGGTGCACCACAAAAACTAATTCTACAAGAAATTACCAAGTACTTGAAAAGAGAATTATATATGCAGTTACTGTTATTAGTCCCTTCTTATTGTTCTTTCCATTCCAAGAGCTCCTTTGTCGAAGAATGTGGATCATAAAATAATTATTTAATAGATCTGTTGACAGAAAGTGTTCACATTAGCAAATGCATTTAATTTTATTTTATGAAACCAATGCTGCAAGACAGCTGGAAGCCAGATATCAAATGAAATAAGCAACTATGTCAAAGTAAAGCATAAAATAATCATTCAGTAGTCATGAGGCATTTCATAAGTTAGTAGAAATTCCCTCACTTCTCGTAGATAGACACTTATCCTAATCAGGTGTTCAGATGTAAGAATGTTTCCAAGTTATGAGCGTGTCGTATTTGCGGTGCTTTCTACAAAGGAATGTCAATAGCGAGATTAATGGCCTCCTTTTCTCTCCACCTGTGCCTCTGAAAGGCACACACTAATTGCTTCTTTCCAGGCAACTGTCGCGCAGCTGGGTGCTTACAGTGACCTACCTTCCTTACTGAAATATTTACGACATCAGTTTCCGCTACAGTGACAGTTTGATAGAAATAAGATTTCACAGGTAGAAATATTTGCGTTTCAAATCTGTAGAAACAAAATCCTATAAATATAACAGTGTCCAAAAAATTTTCTCCGGCATTGTGATACATTCACACATTTACACACATTTCATAACTCTTAAAGTACGATTCTTGGTTTCCAACATCCTTTTTCACAAGTCAGAGTCCCTAACCACTACTAATTATTCCTTACCTTATTACACATACACATATTCATCAACACGTCTTCAATATTTCATCATAATAAATACATAGCATAATCAGATTCCTCATATAGCATCATCTCATTGATAATAAACATACCTCAACAACATAATACACATCGTCATCGTAATAATATCATTAAACCTCAGTCAAATCTCAAAAACGTCGTAGCTTTCTGCAATAATGTCAAAACCTGAAAAAAATTCTCTGCTCATTTAAATAGTGTCATCTACCTCAAACGTACTACAAAAATCATGATCCCATATCAAATATATCATTCAAAGCTCTCATAGTATCACAATGGTTCTGAAAAAATATGAACAGTTCACAAAGTACAGACAAAATACAATTTCATAAGTATGAAATTATCCAAATGTGTAATTGAGTAAACATGTGTCAGTGATGTAGAAAAAATATGTTTGTTTCTCTGTTAAATAATCAGGTACCTGTGTAATTCTGTGTTGGAGAAATATGGTACCGATGTGTAAAGTTGTATAAGCAAATACCATATTAGCTAGGGCTCCTTGTGCTTGCCACACACATGGTACACAAAGTAAGCGTGTACCCCCCTGAGGATTAATGTAATTATACCCTCAGGTGTTACAGATTATTGCAATGGAATGAAATGTATCACGGAAAACTTTCTTTGTAATTCAAAAATCTTTAAAAATAAATGTTTTAAGTATAAAATTAATCACTCAAATACGTGTACTGTAGCGCTAAACTGTGCGTCTTGTTGTAAGATAATCTCTGTGGAAGTGTCGTAGTTATCGTCCTCTGAAAGCTAAATTCTGCAGAAGTCAATGTACTTACCTCATGATAAACAAAAGTGAAATGCTTTGCGTATACATATCTTAGTTATTACGCTTATTGCCATGATGAAGAAAGTACTGTGCTGTAACGTATTGTTGTGCTACGGAAAAGGCAGTCTCATTGTAGCTATACCACAAAAGTTACTACTAAAACATGTTTTACTTTCCAGAATAATACAGAAAAACTGTGCAGATATAAAACAGAAACACTGAAAAAGCAACATTGTAAATTGTCACTCATTAGTGGCGTCGTGATAAAATCATGTAGCTGTCACATGAACTAACCACTGTGTCATCTGGTATCTCACTGAAAGTACTTTAAATCCAGAATTTATTTTCAAGTAAACCAAAATGTTGCATTAAAATCTCATTAGCAGTACCGGTATATGTTCTAAGTATGTAAGCCTTATAGTCGTTACGTAATCGTGCAACTAACAAGCAAGAATGTACACACACAATAACACTGTGTCGTCTGTTCACAATGCATTCGTAATTATTGTCTAAATATGTTCCCTAGGTTCTAGACTGAATAGTTAATTTTAAAACATAGTTGCATGTGAAGTTTCTAAGTGTGACAAAGAGTACTAGTAACATGAAGTGAAAAAATTCTATAGCAAAGACTAAGTTAAAAAGCAGATTATCTCTCAATAAATGGTTTTACATGTGAAATGTGGTGTAAACCTTTACTCTTCCTATTACGCAGAGTTTTAGCTTCAACGGAATCATCGTGTGGTATATGTGGGTAAAGAATACTGGAATTTTTCTCGAGGTTAGCATCTATGTTATTTTTCTCTGAGCCAGCCGGCGCACGTGGCTGCCTGCAGTGCGAGTCATTGCCTGCTATCTCTTTGTTGGCGTGCGTCGTTATAGGGATTAGGAGACCTAACTTCTACAAATTTACCTTGCCCAGAGGGCCCAGCCCTGTTTAAATCCCGCCAGTTCTGATGAAATTCAGGTCTGTCGTTATGATTATATCGTCTGTCGTCATGTCGGTAGATTCCATAGTTACTTTCTTGTCGGTCACGTGGTGGAGAACTTCTCCCTGAATTGTAACTGCGCGCTGGTCCGTTGCGTCTAAAGTTATTCTGTCTCCCTTGATAATATTTGTTTTTGTTCCCATATTGTCTGTTTCTCTGATTGTCTCTGAGATAGTCATTACCGCGGAGAGGTGATCTTTCTCTGTAACTATTATTCTGCCAACGGTTGTCATACGGGTGGTGTCTGTTTTGGTCACGATTTACGTTGTAAGAATAGCCTTGTCATGTATTATTTCTGTCATCGCGGAATTGTAACAGATGTGACCTGTAATTGTTGTGCTCCTGTTTTCGCGTTCCGCGATTGTCAGTGTCAATTTCCAGTTCTTGTAACAGTCCCTGAAAAGCTTTAATGTCGTCTTTGCAACGTCCTGCTAAAATAATATGTCGTAAATGTTCAGGCAGTTTGATTAAGCAAATGCGGATGAGTTCTGAGCGGCTGTATGGGTTTGACAGGTACTGATTCTTGTGCAACATGTCTTCAAAATATTTCACAAGACTGGAGAATTCAGATTGTTCGTAATGTTTCATCATTATGATGCTATGTTTTACTCGGTCTTGTGTAGCTTGAGACCAATATGCTGAGAGGAAGGCATGATAAAATTCTCCTTCACTGTGACAATCGTGAATGACCGATCGCATTCTTACAGCTGGTTCATTCTCTAAGTAGCCACACATAAATTCTAATCTGTGTTCTAACGACCAGTCGGGAGGAAAACAATGAGAGAATTGATGGAGCCATGCTTGTGGATGAATGTCGTTGTCAGAATTCTTAAATGTTTTGAATTTACGTGTAGTAATGGTTCAAATGGCTCTGAGCACTATGGGACTCAACTGCTGAGGTCATTAGTCGCCTAGAACTTAGAACTAGTTAAACTTAACTAACCTAAGGACATCACAAACATCCATGCCCGAGGCAGGATTCGAACCTGCGACCGCTGCGGTCTTGCGGTTCCAGACTGCAGCGCCTTTAACCGCACGGCCACTTCGGCCGGCCCGTGTAGTAATGAACAGCTTATAGTCAAAATCATCATGTCGGCGAGTCGCACATCGCACATTGTTACTTCGTTTCGGCGGTTCCATCTCAAAATTCAATGCGCCTTGCCAATTTCTATCACAATTTCCGAAGTTTCCTGTGTTATTATTTTCTGGTTGCTCCGCATTTCTATGTCCCTCTTCCCGTACTGGAGCGCGAGTGTCCTCTGAAATATGTAATTCCTGTATTACTTGTGCCAACTGATCTTGTACTTCCCGGATTTCTCTTTTGTACTGTGTATTGATTTGATTTTGATTTTGTTTGAATTTTCTAATTTGTTCATACTCTTCAGGGTCAGTGAAGGCTACAGGTCTTGTGTCATTCAGATCATCATCTACCTTTGTAGATAAGTTAGTGAACTGATCTGAAAGTTCGGCTACTTTATCCGATAGTGAAATTATTTCCTCTGTGTGTTTTTCTGAACCAAGTTTCAGAGTGTCCATTTGTGTTGAAATCGTATCTACTGTGTCTTTTAAGTTTTCCTGAGTTTTTGCAAGTTGCGTAACCAAATTGGTAGATGCAACTGAGTCAGTTTTAGCTTGCAAGGTCTCACGATTTTCATGAACAACAGTTTGCAGTTCTTTTATGGCTGCTTCGTGATTCTGTAATGCATTTTCATGACGCGAAAAAAAGGTTGGAAATGCTCACAAATTTGTGTTTTTACGTCGTTACAGACTTTCTGACATTTCGATTCGATTTTATGTAACTCAGTAGTTAAATCTTCATGTGTTTGTTCAAGAGTTTGTTCCAATGAGTCTAACTTTTGAAGCTGTTGCTGTGTTTGTCTCTGGTGTTGTTCCATTGTGTCTAACTTTTGAAGATTTTGTTCCATTGTGTCTAACTGTTGCTGTGTTTGTCTCTGATTTTGTTTCATTTGCTGCATTAATTGCAATAATAATGTATTAGTGTCTGGAATGTGTTTCTCTATGCTTTTTGGCAGTGCATTTTCACCGGCAACATTCTCGTTTTGACAAGCAGAAAATGTGTCTTGACTCATTTGAGAAAACGGTGAGGACCCAAAACCTGAGTCTACAGTATTTGCAATATTGTGTTCTGTCATTTCGGATTCCTGAGACGAGCTGTAGCCGACCGATCGATCGATAATGCTTCCCTGTTCCCTAATTGTTTCACTGCCTACACCATTATTTGCAGTCCGCTCCATTTCCATATGCACAATTACCAAATTACTACTTCGAATGTCTGTTAATTCATTACACAGTGGTGCTGATAAGCTACGCTCGTCGTCACTATTATTTATCACTTTACTTTGGAGCCTAGTGTTACGTTTTTCACACGCCATTATTGTCACAATATTTCACACGATAACACAGAATAGCACAATTTGAAGAGCAAAAATAAGAGAACACATTAACATAGCACTGAAAAAAAAATATCTAGTTAATTACAACCGCAGCTGCGAAATACTTGGTGCAAATTTACATGCATGCCACAACTGTTTTACTGTACAACAATGAAAGACTGCAACTACAAAGGAGATTCTCTCTACAATTACGCGCTGGCAATAAACTAAAGCTACACTAATTACACAAACTACAAGAAAAAATCAGAAGATTCCAGTGAGGTATCCTCGGCTGAGGGTCGACATATAAAACGTCCCCTTTGAAAAATTATACGTGACTGTGCTTACACTGACACACAATATTTTTTAGCGCAACGCAACCTGACGTTCAAAAATCTCTACAAAAGAATGGCCCTGACTAACATTAACCTATACCTTTCACAAATCACTTACCTCACCAAAAATCTTCGTTACTCGAACTACTGCAATACAGCGAGCGCCACTACTGCCAGCTAAATAAAAGATTCAAATTACTGAAGGCACTAACTACTGATAGGCATAGTTAGCAAATGAAAGATTTTAATAGAGAACAAACAATGTATTTACCTTAATAGTCGTAATATATATAGCAGTTCATGACATCCACTGTTACAAATTTCAAAACTCCGCCATCTCTCTCCCCACATCCACCACTAGTGGCGGCTCACCTCCAACTGCGCAACGCTACGCGCTGTTAACATCCAGCTGCCCAACGCTACAATGGCGAGTATTACAACAATGCAAAGCAGCCACAGACTGCACACAGCACAGCCAGTGATTTTCATACAGAGCGCTACGTTTCGTTACCAATAAGAAAACCTAAACAGCCTACTTACACATACAATAAAATATCTTTACGAAGTCTTGGAACAAAAGAACTGGATAGTTACGCAGTGCATTTGCAATTATAGATAACGTGTCCATCTCTTTTTATAGATGAGTGACACTACTGCATATTTTCCAGTAAATAATACTTTACTTTTGAACTGATTGCAAAGACAGCTCAACAGTGGTGCTGACAAGGGAACCTCCCCATCGCACCCCCCTCAGATTTAGTTATAAGTTGGCACAGTGAATAGGCCTTGATAAACTGAACACAGATCAATTGAGAAAACACGAAGAAGTTATGTGGAACAGTGAAAAAATAAGCAAAATATACAAACTGAGTAGTCCATGGGCAACATAATGGACGATCTGAGCACAGGAGCGGTGTGGTCCCGTGGTAACGCGAACTGCTGCGGAACGAGAGGTCCTTGATTCAAGTCTTCCCTCGAGTGAAAATTTTACTTTCTTTATTTTTGCATAGTTATTATCTGTCCGTTAGTTCATTGACGTCTCTGTTCACTGTAATAAGTTTAGTGTCTGTGTTTTGCGACCGCATCTCAAAACCGTGCGATTAGTAGACGAAAGGACGTGCCTCTCCAATGGGAACCGAAAACATTTGATCGCAAGGTCATACGTCAACCGATTCCTCCACAGGAAAATAATCTGATATATTCTATACGACACTGGTGATGACATGTACGTCACATGACAGGAATATGTTGTCGACCCACCTACCTTGTACACTTGGCGAGTGGGTAAAAAGATTCTTCTACCTTGCCCGATTTAGGTTTTCTTGTGGATGTGATAATCACTCCCAAAAAGTGATGAAAACATAATAGTTTGTCACATAAACTGAAAATAAAAAATTAAACTTTCACTCGATGGAAGATTTGAGCCAAGGACCTTTCCTTGCGCAGCTGCTCGCGTTACCACGAGACCACGGCGCTCCTGCGATCCCAATATTCTTGATATTGCCTATCGTCCCATGAACTACTCAGTTTGTATATTTTACTTATTTTTTCACAGTTCCACACAACTTCTTCCTGTTTTCTCAATTGATCTGTGTTCAGTTTTTCAAGGCCTATCCACTGTGCCAACTTATAACTAAATCTGAAGGGGGTGCGATGGGGAGGTTCCCTTGTAAGAACCAACACGAGAATTTTTTACTTGCTTAGAAGCACCAATACAATAGGAGAACTTGCCATTTATTATGGGATAATAGTTTTTGTAACCCTGTTAACCCTTTGAGTACCAGTCATTTCTGTCTGAAATCACCATTTTACTTTTTTTTATTAGTACCATTACATTTCGCATGAAGACACTGATGCTACTGCAAAACGTAGACACGTTGTATTACAATGAGTTTCTTTTACGAATGTAGTGCATTGTAGCAGCCACTTACAACGTTCAAAGCACCAGTCGGCGTAGGGATAGTGCTACGTGATTGTTGGAGGTTGTGACACATGGTTTCTTTACAGTGACCATATTGAGTAGCTCATTGGCAATGAAAGCAAGTATATCTACAGTTATTCTGACGTAAACATGAGTCTGTACTAATATTTCTATGACAGGTTTATGTACTTTTGACATGAATAAACTAAATTTTAGGACTATTTTTGTCTATTATTCGGGGCTACAATTTGTTTTATGCTTTATTAGTTCATGGAAGTTTCGAGATGTGGGACTGTGTTCTAAACATTCTGCGTGGTGTCTGTTCTATGTCGTGTCTCCCTACCACTTTCGCGCAACGGCGCTCTGAGCGTGTTTTTTAGGGAATTGACTAGTTTGAACCTGGGACCTGTTGCTGGTAAGGAGACGTCAGACCACACATGACATGTAGAATTCAGAACAGTTCAGTGAGACTAGCGATGATATAACCAAATACTTAATGATTTCAGCGTCAGCTCCACTGCACTCCCTCTAAAAGAATCTTAATACTAACTAAATTTAGTGGAAGGGGTTCAAGGTTTTCCTATTTTTAGTTAGCTGGTAAAATAACGTCGAAAAAGCAAATAAGTTTACCACTGGAAATTTTATTCTACTCACAAAACATCGTTTATAAATTGCACTATTGATAAAAGGAAATGTTTTAATACAGGATGGTAAAAACCAACTGCGTTCAACAAAAACGTGAGCGAATATTCCCTGAATGGGTTTCCAAGTTCTACAATGGATCGAAGGATGACTTATGCCGTATCACATCTATAATCTAGGTTTAAATTAAGTTTCACAAAAGAGAAAACCATCAAAATGGTCTACAGTGACCCTCAATTATTTTTAATTACCTATCTAACTTGTCGTAAATTACAGTGGCTGATGTGGCTTCTCAATAATTATATAACAGAAAAATCATCGCGTTTCAGATTTTAACTAACGTAGCAAATGTGAATACCATGAGCTTCAATTGACGATCGACACTAGTATTACGTAAAAAGGGGATGTAACAGATGAGACGTCTGCAGTTCTGAGTGAAGCCTTATGCACTCAAAAATGCGGCATCGCGTGCGTTCATTACCTTGTCGTTGGTTAGGCAGTGTCAGGGGGCGTCGGGCGACGCAGCTCCTCCCGGCTCGCCGTCTCCAAAGCAACTCCTTCCTAACTTCTCGTTACTACAATTTACCGAAGTTGGTTTGAAAAAAAAAAACTATCTGGCTGTGTTTTCATCTGACCAATCAGGGTCTCAATGTTAACCTTAAGCTCCGCCTACAAAAATTCTGTCTATCCAATGGGAAACGTTATACTTTTCGTGGTGGGGCATATGTTTTTTAAAGTTTGCAACGTAACAGAGACGCGAAAAAGTCTCACGCTAAAACTTGCGGGTGGTGTCGTCCTAGAGGTTAGCTGGCGACGTGGGTGTCCGTCCGTCCCTTATCGTAGGGGCCTTCTCGCTTAACACGGTTCTGCTCTCGGCTTCTGTTCTCGTTTCTCCCCTCGGAACTGCGTCTGTCTCACGGTGGGAAGGTATGACATGCATTTAGGCATTCTTGTGTTAGTCTGTGGTATTCCATTTGCTCACTCGTTACTCGTATTACTTTGGTTAATTTAATGTCACGATTTATTCGGAGCTATGTGACATACTACTGGAATTGCTTCTCATTTCAGGGTTTTCATGGAAGGTGTTGGATTTGCCTGACACCTTACAGCGTCTAAGATAAATACGAAATTGCTTTCAAGTATATCTCATGAAATGATGGGTGGTAGGAAACTGTATGTTCCAGTATTTCCAAAGTGTAACCACCTCCTTAAAACAATTGAATGTAATTTTTGAAGGTAACGTCAGAAAGTGGTGAAAATGGTATGTGAAGACTAAATGTAATGTATTTTTATTTGTTTCTTCGTCAACAATGGCAGTGATTGCTACGACTGCAAGTAGTACTATTTCAATATGTACTCAAAAACGCTCCTGACTGTTGTTTTTTATTCATGAAGTGTTTCATTTTCCGAATGTAGTACGTTACTCTTCCATTGTACCTGCTTCCGTTTAACTTTACCCCGTTTGTTAAGCGAAAAAAGGAAACAAAAAGTTAAGAAATAGTGATTGAAACTATAAACTTTACAAGTCTCTTGTCAACATTCTTCCCTTATGTCATCCCTAAATATCATGACAATGATTTATTTATTTATTTATCCGGTTTCATGTGATTATGCGTACAAAAGTTACTTGGTCATATGCCGAATCAGTACATAGTTCATGCAATGCTGACTAGAACAGTTACAAAGAAAGAATTAAAGAATTAATAAAACACGAGAAACGAGTGTCTGTGTATGAAGAATACATTACATAAAACTAAAACTACAGTGAGGAACTGTTGTACAAATTCGATGGAATGAGCTGGAAGGAAACCTTTCAACTTGGACTTGAGTACTTCAGGTTTGTCTCTCACTTTTTTCACTTCTGCAGGAGGTCTACTGAGAATGAAACCTGTCGAATAGTGCACACAGCGCTTCCCCCAGGATACGGGAAAAGAGAGTACAAGTAAGCAATGTAGACAATCCTTCATTGGAAATCCATATGTTCACCTTTACTTTTATTTTACGCTTGGATCATAAATGCTTGGCATATTTTTCGTCCACATTTGGCCACCGTGGTCAGACATTTTTTGAGACTCTCCAGTCTTTTGACTGGTCTGACAAAGACCGCCAAGGTTTCCTCTTCGGTGCAAACCTCATCGCCTCAGAGTACCATTTACACCCGTCGTCCTTTTTCCGTTTATTACTTTCCTTTCTGATTCTACAAAGTGTGGAATATCAAAAAATATCCTTTGATATTTTGTCGAGTACGCGCACGCTGCGAGCCAGAGATAACTATTCGCATCCACTGCCTGCGAGCGTACGGTATGTCTTGAGTTCCGAGATCTGCGCCCATTCTTTTACGCCATCGCTCTTGCGTTAAAGAAAAGAATTTTATCTCGATTGTTAGCCGTCTTGTGAGAGAGAAGAAAAAGTGATGTTCTCTTTTGTAATATTAAGAAAAAGGAGTTGTGATCATTCTAAACTATTCGTATTGCGGACGACACTAATATTATCTACAATAATATTATCTACAATAGCACTAGGCGAGGGAATAGGTGTATTGTATTTTCTGTAAAATAAACCTCAAGTTTATATCTCTATTTCGAAGACTTCTTAGTACGCTTACTTTGACTCATCTTCACACGAATATGCGGTTTGACGGTCGTAGAGATCACAGGGAAGTGATGTGGTTTCCATTTCGCGGCCTGTATTGCTAACTCTGTGCTCAGAATGGACCCTACTGACAATTATCCATGCAACTACTGCCAAGTGTCCCGATAAAGAAAATAGTGTTTATCATGCGAACGAGTGGGACGCGTTGCGTTAGTAAAACCTATGTATGAACCTCCGCCTTTAGTCAAGGAATCCGTTAGCTACTACGTATTGTATATATCAATTAAACCAGGTTCTTTTAGTTTTAAGAGGTCAACGCTCGTATGTAAAAGTCAGGTTATAATGACGTGCTATGTAACAAAATGTAAGAATATTTGCGGAGCATTCATTCTTGAATGATCTTCAAAATAAAGAAATGTAAAGTATCGCAAATAAATATGGGATGAATTGTTAGTGTGCGACTACACGATCGACAAACAATCACTGAAAGCGGATCTATCCCTTAAAAAACTGAAAGTACGTGTAGGAATGATTAGAAGTGGACCGGTTACATTAAACTAATTCTAGGAAAGTCAGATACCAGACTAAGATTCAGAGGGAAGCACCCTCGGGCAGTGTTATCGATCTAGGAAATAGGTAGCCTAGAAAACGTACGAATGACCGAATGTCAAGAACTGTGTAGTATTCTGGGACTTTTACCAGACAGGATTGATAGATGAAGTAGAGAAGATCCAAGGAAAAGCAGCACATTTCGTCACAGGTTCGTGCATTGGCGTGTAAGCATCACGGAGGTGCTACCCAACTGCAGCGGCAGACGCTAAAAGAGAGGCGTTATGCATCATGGTATGATTTACTGTTAAAATTCCACGAAGGCAAAATTATATTGCAGGTCACGTGGAGGCTTAACAAAAATTTTTCTACATCAGTATTCGCGAAAGGCTCTGCACAAGGGGGAGAGGATGGGAGTGACAGTGGCAAATGAAGTACCCTCTGCCACACCCCACGTGGTGGCTAGTCGACTACAGATGTTGATGCAATAAATGTAATAATCAA
Source organism: Schistocerca nitens (assembly GCF_023898315.1). NCBI lineage: Eukaryota > Metazoa > Arthropoda > Insecta > Orthoptera > Acrididae > Schistocerca > Schistocerca nitens. The sequence continues at coordinate 387,798,124 of NC_064615.1, forward strand.
TTAGGAGTTTATTTTGCACCTAGTATGCTGCCCATTAAAAGTAATACATAAAAATTCAGTCGGAAGCAGTTTCAAGCATTCAGAGCGTCGAGTCCGCACAGAATACCACGGCCGGTAGATGCGCAGTCGGCAGGAAACGCGTGGGGTGAGCAGTAGTGATGGGGGTTACGGGCAGACGCTGCAGGGGAAAAGCCGAGAGCTGGAGGGCAAGTGCCATTCTAAACCGATGCCTACACTCACATTTTTTGTAAATATTGAGTGCAGCCCCTCCACGCCCACATTTTCATGGTGACCGTTCAACAAGATCTGTCACCTCTGCTGTAGTTAGTATCTAAAAAGAATTCCACTGAAAATGCAGCGATTTATTTTCACTTGGCTTGTTAACCATTTGGAACTTACAGAATAGCGTGATAAGTGGTGAATTTTGAGTAAAACCTACACATTTCTCTTGTTGCCACGTTAAAATTTGCTGCTTTTGCCAAAACACAGCGGAATTTATGCAGTGTCACCTCACTAACGTGTTGAGAAGAAGCAATTGCGACAGTAACTTGAAACAGTGGTTAATTAAGTCTATTAAGTGAGGAACTGAGGGAAAGTAGGGACAGTAGCTTCTGGAAAAGTACATCATTGGCACAAAATAAACGTTTAATGTCTTCAGTTATGTTGTTCTCAAACCTACAGCATTTCTCATTTCACCAGCTAACGATGGACCTTAAAAATTAAATTCATTCATTAGAAAGGTACTGAAATAACACGGCTGATAATGAAGTTTTGCATAATAAACACGTGGCAAAATACTGTACTTTTCATGTGCTAACATTCGCCAAAATCTCTTTTCATTATCTCAAATCGTTTACGAATTATGAGGAATGGTGTGGATGTTTCACTCTGGTTTTATCGCTGGTGCGGTGCGAAATTGTGTGTGCTACATTGGATCAATTTGCTCGAGGCTGGTGACAGATTGATACCGCCAGCCAAGTGTAAAGAAAAATCCGATATGTTAGCTAAATTTCATACGCAGCAATATTTTATGTAATATCCACCAAACGCAAAATAATCCCGACCCCTGTTTTTCATTGCAAATTTCTTCGAATTTCGTTCAGTGTCTGACGTCCATGCAAATATCACAACAACTATGACTGTTAACGAAATGATGGTCACATCATCACGAACCTGACACATAAAGGTATAGGTAGCGCAAAATCGATATTTTTGCCGAATATTTTCTGTAAACGGTCAACAGTAAATCACATCTTCAGTCTCCGGCAGCTCACTGAAAAACTGGGTGAATATGGTAAAGATTTGCATATTTTATTCGTTGATTTTAAGAAGGCCTATGATTGCATACATCGCAAGAGCCTGCTCAACTGTTTAAGGGAGTTTGGCATAGCAGAGAAACTCATAAATCTGATAAAGATCTGTCTGAACGAAACACGTGCAAAGGTGAAGATGGGAAATCGCGTATCTGAGGAGTTTGAAATTGTGACAGGACTCAGGCAAGGTGATGGGTTGTCCCCTAACCTGTTCAACTTTGCCCTCGAGAAGATCGTACGCGAGACCTTCCAAGAGAACGAAGGGATTGAAATTGAAGGAAAGAGGCTGGCATACTTAGCCTATGCAGACGACATGTTTACTCTCTAGGTCGGAAGAGAAGTTGGAGCAAATGACCAAAGCACTAAAGGAGGCTGCCAGCAAATTTGGGCTAAACATAACGAAGCCAAGACAGAGTACCTCGTTATGACGCGTGGTCATTGTCAGACTGCTGATCATCTACAATCACTGCAGGTTGGGGACCATTCCTGCAAGAGAGTAAAGAATTCAAATACCTAGGGGCACTTTTCACTGAGAACTCGTCATGTGAAGCAGAGATCAATGCCAGAATACAAGCAAGAAACCGATCTTACCACAGCCTAGCACAACTGCTTCGGTCCAGATATCTCTCCAGACAGTTCAAGATCCGACTGTACAAAACCCTGATCCAGCCTGTTGTTCTATATGGCTGTGAGACATGGAGTATCCGGAAACAGGACTTCCATAAGCCCCTTGTTTTTGATAGAAAAGTGCTTCGGAAGCTCTTCGGTCCGGTTCTGGATGCAGATACAGGGGAATGGAGGATTAGATACAACCAAGAGCTTGAGGAACTATACCAGCAGCCCAACATAGCAGGAACTGTCAAAGCCAAACGAATGCAGTGGGCCGACCATGTTGCCCGGATGGAGGATCACAGATGGCCTCGGAAGCTCCTGGATTTCACACCTACAGGAAAGAGACCGCCAGGGAGACCCAAGAAGCGTTGGAGGGATGGACTCCATGAAGATTTAAACCAAGTGTCAATAGATGGGAAAGGATAGCGGATAGCAGCAATGGACAGAATACAGTGGAGGAGGAAACTTGTAGATGCGTGCGGTCCACTGGGCCTGATCACGTAGTAGTAGTAGTAGTTTCTGTAAAATCGTTTGAGAAGTAATACAGGGCGTACGCCTCGATTCTGTCGTCGCCGGCCGACCGAACGTTGGCAAAACACTGTCAACCTCCCCTTCCGCACAAACGAATAAATCACACAGCGCTTTGGGCGAAAAGTGATCCTGCTCGGACTCTACTAGCAACAAAAGCTAAGGAAATACTTGAATACAGAGCTTAAAATCGGGTGCCTGTTTCCTGGAAGACTGCGCCCCGTGTACTTTGCATACAGACGCGGGGAGCTGCAGGTGTTTAAGGCTGCCGCCGCAGAGCAGTGCTGGGCGGTGTAGCGGGCGGGCTTAGTGCGCCTGCATCTCTGCTGTGTTCTGCGGCTGCTTTATGGCTCCCACAGGCCACATTAGGCCGGCGGTGGGACCTCGGATGCAGCGCCGGGTGCCGGCGGCGGCGGCGGGCGCAGTTACTCGTAGCCGCTGCCGCTTACACCGAGCAGTCGCCCGCTGACTCTTCAATCTCTGCTGTGGCATCGCTTTAGGGCTGCACTCCGAATTTAGCAGAGACGCCTTTGTCGATACATAGGGACATCTACAGCTCTGCCTGCAGACTGACATCGAGAAATACTGATTATCCACTATGACATGAGTGAGTGCGCCTGACAATGCTATCATCCTCATACATACACCGCAAGCGACTGCACAGTGCATGGCGGATGGACTATCGATTTTGTCTCCGATTGCAGTCATACGAGGTTTATAAATTTATCAATAAGTTTTCGCAAGATTTACTTCGTCTCCTTCCAAGGTATTAAATTCCTCGTTCATCTCCGTCACACTTCAGTATGGCCTATACCGACCTGTTACGACCGTGATAGTGCGTCTCTGAATTCGTAAGATGTCTGTTATCATGTCTACCTCGTAAGAATGCCAAATACTGGACCAATACTCGAGAAATGCTCACACTAGCGTTTTGTGTGCAACGTCTTTTACAGACACGTTCTTTTTTTTTTTACAGAAAACAGCAAATCTAAGCCATCCATTCGCCTACCCTAATAATTATTTTACACAATCCAAAAATCAGATTAGTTGGTTTCAGTTTTGTTACTGGTGTCCGTAACATCATGTGGGACATTACTATATGCCTTCTCTGGAAACTGCCTGGTGCAGATTATTCGGAACCCAATCATGATTAAAATATATTACAATTAATGCAATGAATGGACTTGACCTGTTTGAGAATGTCCGCATCGATGTCGTTATTCTTGACCATGAGCAGTTGTAGCAAGAGCAACGAAAACAAGCAGAAAGACATCTATGTTCTGTAAACTAGACAGAGAATCAGTAGTGTCATACCTCAATGAGGAACTAGAAAGTTTTTAACTCAGTACACAAGCCTCTAGAGGAACTACGACTCAAATTTGAAAGAATAATTGACTATCCACAGGATACATACGTTCGCAGTAGACCAGTTCATGACAGGAGGCACCCTCCTAAAAAAAGAGAGACTACTGCGTAATATCTGTAAAACAAAGCAGGGTTATAGATGGAGAGATGTTGAAGGAAACGCGTTTGGCTGTCAAGAGAGCATTACGAAAAGACTTCAGCGACGACCGTCATAGAGTATTGTCTAGAGATCTTTAACAAAACCCGAAGCAATTCTGGTATGACGTAAAAGCTGTCAGTAGCGCGAAAGTTAGCATCCAGACACCCATGAACGAGACAGAAACTGAAAGTGAGGGTAGCAAAGGATATGCAGAAATCCGTTACTCCGTTTTCAAATGTTCCTTTACAAAGGAAAACCGAGGAGTGTTGCTCCAATTTAATTCTCGTGCCACTGAACAGTGTTATTGTCAGTGGTGTTGAGAAACAGGTGAAATCATTAAAACTGAACAAAGGTCTAGGGCCCGATAAATTCCTATCAGATTCTATACTCATTTTGTAACTGAGCTAGACTGTATTTTAACTACACTCCTGGAAATGGAAAAAAGAACACATTGACACCGGTGTGTCAGACCCACCATACTTGCTCCGGACACTGCGAGAGGGCTGTACAAGCAATGATCACACGCACGGCACAGCGGACACACCAGGAACTGCGGTGTTGGCCGTCGAATGGCGCTAGCTGCGCAGCATTTGTGCACCGCCGCCGTCAGTGTCAGCCAGTTTGCAGTGGCATACGGAGCTCCATCGCAGTCTTTAACACTGGTAGCATGCCGCGACAGCGTGGACGTGAACCGTATGTGCAGTTGACGGACTTTGAGCGAGGGCGTATAGTGGGCATGCGGGAGGCCGGGTGGACGTACCGCCGAATTGCTCAACACGTGGGGCGTGAGGTCTCCACAGTACATCGATGTTGTCGCCAGTGGTCGGCGGAAGGTGCACGTGCCCGTCGACCTGGGACCGGACCGCAGCGACGCACGGATGCACGCCAAGACCGTAGGATCCTACGCAGTGCCGTAGGGGACCGCACCGCCACTTCCCAGCAAATTAGGGACACTGTTGCTCCTGGGGTATCGGCGAGGACCATTCGCAACCATGAAGCTGGGCTACGGTCCCGCACACCGTTAGGCCGTCTTCCGCTCACGCCCCAACATCGTGCAGCCCGCCTCCAGTGGTGTCGCGACAGGCGTGAATGGAGGGACGAATGGAGACGTGTCGTCTTCAGCGATGAGAGTCGCTTCTGCCTTGGTGCCAGTGATGGTCGTATGCGTGTTTGGCGCCGTGCAGGTGAGCGCCACAATCAGGACTGCATACGACCGAGGCACACAGGGCCAACACCCGGCATCATGGTGTGGGGAGCGATCTCCTACACTGGCCGTACACCACTGGTGATCGTCGAGGGGACACTGAATAGTGCACGGTACATCCAAACCGTCATCGAACCCATCGTTCTACCATTCCTAGACCGGCAAGGGAACTTGCTGTTCCAACAGGACAATGCACGTCCGCATGTATCCCGTGCCACCCAACGTGCTCTAGAAGGTGTAAGTCAACTACCCTGGCCAGCAAGATCCCCGGATCTGTCCCCCATTGAGCATGTTTGGGACTGGATGAAGCGTCGTCTCACGCGGTCTGCACGTCCAGCACGAACGCTGGTCCAACTGAGGCGCCAGGTGGAAATGGCATGGCAAGCCGTTCCACAGGACTACATCCAGCATCTCTACGATCGTCTCCATGGGAGAATAGCAGCCTGCATTGCTGCGAAAGGTGGATATACACTGTACTAGTGCCGACATTGTGCATGCTCTGTTGCCTGAGTCTATGTGCCTGTGGTTCTGTCAGTGTGATCATGTGATGTATCTGACCCCAGGAATGTGTCAATAAAGTTTCCCCTTCCTGGGACAATGAATTCACGGTGTTCTTATTTCAATTTCCAGGAGTGTATAATCTGCCGTAGATCCCTCAAACAAATTATCGTGCCCAGTAGGTGAAAGTAAGCACCGGTGACATCTGTCTACAAGAAGGATAGCAGGAATGATCCACAAAACTACCGTCCAATATTCTTGACATAAATATTTTGTAGAATCTTAAAAGATAGCCGTATCTCCAGAGTAATGAGCTGTTTTGAACAGAATACCGCTCTCCATGCCAACTAGCATGTACTTCGTAAACATGGATCATGTGAAACCCAACCCACAATTTAGTCAGATGATATACGGAAAGCCATGGATCAAGGCAGTGAGCCAAATGGTTCAAATGGCTCTGAGCACTATGGGACTTAACATCTGAGGTTATCAGACCCCTAGAACTTAGAACTACTTAAACCTAACTAACTAAGGACATCACACACATCCATGCCGGAGGCAGGATTCTAACCTGCGACCGTAGCGGTCGCGCGGTTTCAGACTGAAGCGCCTAGAACCGCTCGGCCACTCCGGCCAGCGGTATTATCAAAAGGACAGTCGTATGGGTTATCAAGCGAAACAGCAGAGTCGTCGACAGATGTAGAAGTAACTTCGGCTGTGCCCCAGGGAAGGGTGTCGTTACCTTTGCTGTTCATATTACATGCTCGTGTCACTGACGCAGCAGACAATATGAAGAGTAGCCTCAGGGTTTCCGCAGACGTCGTAGTTACCTATAATACCTATAAAGAAGTACTATCTGAAACTACTGTGCAAATATTCAGTCAACTATTGACAAGATTTCGACATGGTGGCCAAATTATGAACTTGCTTTAATAGTTCAGAAATGTAAAATTGTTCACTTTACAAACTGAAAAAAAACATTGCATCCGGTGACCATAATGTAAATGAGTCTCAGGTAGAATCTGTACATCAAAGAATACACTTTGAAGTTTCCGACCGTTTTTAGTATGCTAAAGCATCGTCACGTCGACAGGACGGTTGTTGTGTTCCAGACTGCTGGCTTACACCTGCATGGCGCGGGATCTGTTCCCATCCCTGCCAAAATTTTAAATAAAAGTGCATGTTTTATGAACATTTCCGTGAAGAGTAAAATACATAACGATGAAAAAGAATTTAATGTGTATCTTTTTATTGCTACAATTCTTTATGTACGACTATTAATCAAGAATTAAGTATTTCCATTGAAAACTAGATTTTTGTGTGCGTAGGTATTCGAACTACATGAAAAAGCGAAAAAAATAAGGACAGAAACGAGATTCGAACGAGCGACTGCCAGTCCTAACCGCTATTGTTGTTTTCATTTTCATGTATTTTAAACTTCATGGATTGACAGTAAAATATGTAGCTCTGTTTCAAATTTGCATCAGCCAGGAACTGAACCTAAAACCTCTACATGGTAGACGAACATTCTGGCACACGGCCTGTGAAAAATTACACTTCGCTTCAGCATATTAACGACTTCCGGAAAACTTAAAATCGACTTTGTCTATAATTTTTGAGAGTCGCATCGAAAAATTTTGGAAGATGTGTTCAAATGTGTGTGAATTCCTAAGGGACCAAACTGCTGAGGTCATCGGTCCCTAGACTTACAAACTACTTAAACTAACTTACGCTAAGAACAACACACACACCTATGCCCGAGGGAGGACTCGAACCTCTGGCGGGAGGAGCCGCGCAGTCCGTGACATGGTGCCTCAAACCACGTGACCACTCAGCGCGTCAATTTTGTAAGATTAATATTTGAGTTCTGAGCTTTACGTATCATAAATATAAAAAATTACCAAAAACCGAGTGACGTGTGCTCAGATCGTAAGCTTGTAATCAAATACTATCGGGTTTGTTCTGTTTGTTATATAGGCTTTGTCTTATATGTGTCCAAAACTATATAGGGCTGTCATTCAGTACACGAACAGGAAATTTTGTCCCAGCATTTCTACAACTCCTTGTGAATTTCAGAAGGCGATACTTTTCTGTGTACAATGCCCATCGTCAGCGAACAACCTGATAGCTATCGATAGTGATAAATCGCCGGCCGTTGTGGCCGAGTGGTTCTAGGCGCTTAAGTCTGGAACCGCGCGACCGCTACGGTCGCAGGTTCGAATCCTGCCTCGGGCATGGATGTGTGTGATGTCCTTAGGTTAGTTAGGTTTAAGTAGTTCTAAGTTCTATGGGGCTGATGACCTCCAATGTTAAGTCCCATGGTGCTCAGAGCCATTTGATAGTGATAAATCGATTATGTATACTGACACCACTAGAAGTCCATTTACTACTGCTGAGGGTACAGCCGATAATTATTTTATTTCTGGGGAACATTCGCCTGCCTGTGTAATTTAATGGATTCTGTCAGTGGAACATTCTTGGAGCCAAGAACGTATTTGCAGTGATACTCCGTACAGTCGCGTACTAAACAACGTCGTACACCCTTGCGATATTTAACAAAACAGAATCTACCTATTCACGAGCAAGATATAGTGTATGTATAAGACAACCTGTGTTTCACACGGCTGAGTTTTCCGTCATGTTTACTCCAGAGAAGGAAGCAGATCAGTGTTCAGACATATCCCTACAAGCGGCATGCTGTTACGTGCTACGGCTACATACTTACGACCTCGCTGTACCGCTGGGCCCTCTCGCCATCTTCTGGCATATGACGTAATGCGGACGCGACGCGATGGGGTATGGAGTCACCACGTAGTTCTGTACGTTCGACTGGGCATCGTCGGCTTTTCAGAGCTTCGAGCTGCTACATCAGTTGGTCTCACGGCTCTGTTTGTAACCCATTCCAGTCCTCACACCAAGGAAAAATCCTTGACAGTACCATAAAACTGAACACGGGTCCTCGACAAGGCAGTCACTCATGTACAACGCTTAGCTGTGGCAACTGACTGTAAGTATGAAAGCCCTTATAATTTACTATCTATTGGGAGTATGAATGGAAACGGTATGTAGACATATCATCCACGGCTGATCCCCAGCAGCAGCCAGAGAACCATGTTTTACGCGTGATGTCTCTATATTGTTCAACCCGTCGTCTGTTGTTTCATCGAGGAAGATGATTTCGCATCTGTGCTTCAACGCATGCGGGATGAAACTATACGCCCTCCGTCCAAAAATTCCGGAGTCTTATGTTATTCCTGGCTTATGAGCGACGTCAGAGCATTAACTACCGTAGCAGCTTAAGCTGACAACCATAAACAACAGATGTGCTTTGGACTTGTCTGCGGTGAGAAGACAGTAAGTGGACGTGTGGCCGTTGGATGACAACGTTGCTGAGTCACAATTCGCAATGGAACAACATCTCAAAATTAAGTGCATAATATATCTTCCAGAACGTTTTGAAGAAGAGAAAAGTATGTGCAAAGTTTGCCGGCTGCGGTGGTCTCGCGGTTCTAGGCGCGCAGTCCGGAACCGTGCGACTGCTACGGTCGCAGGTTCGAATCCTGCCTCGGGCATGGATGTGTGTGATGTCCTTAGGTTAGTTAGGTTTAAGTAGTTCTAAGTTCTAGGGGACTTACGACCACAGCAGTTGAGTCCCATAGTGCTCAGAGCCATTTGAACCATTTGTGTGCCAAGTTTTTCCAGCACATCTTGACTCCCGAATAAAAACAAAGCCTCTTTGAAGTCTGCTACAAATTCATAGAAATGCAAAACGCGGACAATACTTTAAAACTACAATAGAACGACAAAGTGCAGAAATTCACATAAAGCTTCAACGCTTTGACTACATGATCAACATGTAAGTCAGTGTGATTCGCCATTTAAATAACATCCCAAAGAAGGATTTTCCAAGAGTTTCACATGTTTGAACGAAGGTTCTGTGCGTTGTTCAAAATGGTTCAAATGGCTCTGACCACTATGGGACTTAACTGCCGAGGTCTACAGTCCCCTAGAACTACTTAAACCTAACTAACCTAAGGACATCACACACATCCATGCCCAAGGCAGGATACGAACCAGCGACCGTAGCGGTCCCGTGGTTCCAGACTGTAGCACCTAGAACCGCTCGGCCACTCTGGCCGTCTCTGTGCGTTGTAATCAAGCGGAAGGAAACAATGTAGAACATCTGGAGCATTAAAACCACGACGTTAGCTTTCACCTATTTTTTATTAATCCAGTCTTCAAACCTTTTGGACTGACGGGTTCTTTTAAATTTTCTCCTCCATCAACATATCTCTCCTCCACAACTCATAACATTTATTTTTATTTTTTTTATTTTTATTATTATTATTATTATTATTATTATTATTATTTTACTTGGCTTACGGCCTTTCTCTATTTGTGTAATATCAGATAGAGAGAACCGGCGCCACGGTTGGAGCAAAGGGCTAGCATCCGAGAGATTTAGTTCCTTCATGGTTTCCTCATATCGATTAAGGCTATTGTCAGGATATCTTATTTCAAAAAGACGTAGTCAATTTCTTTTCCTATCGTTATACAATACTAGCCTGCGTTCTTCCTTTAATGATCTTGACGTCAGCAGAACATGAACCTTTGTGTTCCTTCGTTTTACTTTCCTAAAATCGGAGAAACTAAATGTACCCTTTTTATCTTCCAGGAACAAATTGACTTTTACGACTGTGCATCTTAGTCCTTGCAAGACTTCAGATCAATTTCATTAAATTTTCGTATTCAGGGCTTTTGTATATCATATTCCAAAATTCATAACCCATTTTCGTTTTTAGCGTCGTCTCCTGTTAAATCCAGCCAGCTTATTGGGACGTATCAGGAGTTTTAGTTTTTCCATAGATTGGGGGATTAGTCAATTGCTGCAACCGCCTATTAAGAGGATCAGATAAATTTCCTTCAGAGTATTCTTCTTCTAGCTGTTGATGAACCTGTACCATGCACTGCAATCAGCATCGCTTCTTTTCTTCCTCGATGGCTGTTCAGTTTCGCCTTCCTCTTCCACTCAAAAAGCCTTTAGAGTTCGTCTTAGTCTCGGCACCCACACTGAAGAACAGACGCTGGTTTCTGCTTTGCACACTATTAATAGATTCCCCTCACCTCCATATAAATTATTAGCTAGGTATCTAATTAGAAATAACGGAACATGTGGTAAATGGATGAGTTAATCAGTACGTGATGTTTGGTTTTGGGACAGGTCTGTGGACACTCATAAATATTTGAGAGTCATTATTAGCAAACGTGGATCCATAAAAGCGAAATTAAAAACCACCCTGTCCAAGGTAGACAAGCAAGGAAACAGGTAAGTGAAGCTTTAAGGAGGACAGATATTAGATCATAAACGGACATTAGAATATTTAAAAGCGTTGTGGAATGTTTGGCGACATATGAAGCAGACTCACGGGTAATAACTGAAAGAATGAAGAAGAGTTTATTGTCAATGGAGGTGGATTTTTTTGGTGTTGTTGCTGTAGGTTGACTCTAACGGGTAGAATTAAAAATGAAGGCATACTTAAGAAAATGAACCTGGGCATTACTGTCAAGGACACAATTGAAGCAAAACGAATAAGATAGTATAAAGCTGTGTGTCATCCGGGTGAGGAAGGTGGCCTAAGACAATGATTGAGTGGATTCTAAATAACAGAAGATGAGAAGGGCGTCCGAAAATAACGATAGACGGGGGAGTCAGAAGATCTATGTCAGAGAGGAATTTACAGGCACAAGACTGTATTAAAATGGCTCTGAGCACTATGGGACTTAACAGCTGTGGTCATCAGTCCCCTAGAACTTAGAACTACATAAACCTAACTAAGGACATCACACACATCCATGGCCGAGGCAGGATTCGAACCTGCGACCGTAGCAGTCGCGCGGTTCCGGACTGAGCGCCTAGAACCGCGAGACCACCGCGGCCGGCCAAGACTGTATTATTCGCGCATGATTAAACTTTTAGTCTGGTTAACTATCAGACCAAATCTCTTAGATAAAACTATATTTTTTAGAATTTTCTTTCTATCTTCGAAGGTTTTCCTCATAGCGCTCATAATATTGCAGAAACTCCTGCCAAATGGTAGACTGATCCGTACTGTCAGCGAAATATTTTCTCTTAGCACTGTACTTCTACTTCTCTGCGGCAGATACTTCAATTCCTCTCGCCCTGCCACCTTATCTTTTCGTTCGATGGGCCTGTAATTCTTAGATCCAGTGCGCCCCAATCATTTTCAATTAGATTTAAGACCTCAGTAGAGATCTATTGTCAGCATGCTGCAGCTTCTCGACAGTGATGGAAACGACATGTGGTCAGCTATTACTAACCATCAGGTGCAGAGCTGGTCGATACATACAGTGGAAATCACATGTCATGTTGCAGTGTCTCACTCCTGTAGACAACAGCAACCATGGTAACCCTAACATGACGCTGACTCAGATATGTATGGAGTGGAGCCCATATTGATCCCTTCTCAGATATTGCTGGGGTCATAACGTATCCCACGGGAGCGCCAGATGTCTCCACGCTGAGCAGCGGCTCATCCGTAAACAGGACACATCCCCATTGTCGCTGGTACCAGACACGGTCGACCAGACACTACATTCGTTGACCGTTGACGCACTTAGAGACTTTGTGTGGCTGAACTGCATTAAGCGGATCGCAGCGCATATAGAGCAGATTTTCAGTGCCCTCTGTTTAAAAAAAGTTGTGGCGCTAGAAAATCCCATCTAGGTACAGTAGTTATCGGATGAATAGGCAAGATTATTATTTAAAAATTACCTTATCTATTATGCCTACTGAATGCCGACCACAAATTCAGATTCTTAATTTGTAATTTTCAATAAACGTGTGCGTCCGTTGAGCTGATAATTAGCGTTAATCCTCGTTCGAAACGGTAACAAACGGCGCTTGATATGGAAAGTGCCCAAAAGAGGGCCCGCAAATTGTTTTTGATGTTTTGAAAACTGAAAATAGCAAAAAAAATTATTTTAAAAGCGTGTGATATTTACTTTATAACGTTATGCACCGTTTACATTTTTCTCTTAGATAATGTCGTTAAAAAGTACTACCAGTAAATTATTTTGGAGGACCTTACACTTGCCAAGTTTGAGAAATAGTTGACAAAATAGGACCCTTTCTAAAAATAAACAAGATAGCGTTAACTAATATTGTACAAAGATTCTAAATTAGAGAAAATATAATCCGATTTCAACGTAGGTGTGGTATAACTTTTCTCAGAAGGTTATAGACTTCCTCTGCAATCAAGAGTCTTGCTATAAGACGTTTCTGTAGGCTTGCTTTCTGACAGTTTGGTCTTGTGACGTTTAAGAAAAAGACTAACCCTCTTCCTCCCCCCCCCCCCCTTCTCAATTTCGTCTTTGGAAGGGTGTCCAATACTTACTAGCCTTTTTCATTTTTCACGAGTCATTAAGAGCAAGCCCAAACAAGGAAGCGTCCACAGCAAGACAATACCAAACCAACTCTTCTTCAAGATCTTTAACCCAAACTTGTAGGTCGGACTACTTTTACTGCTTCCTCTGATGTACCGTACTTCCTATTAGACAACCTCATAAGTGTTGTTCTTGGAACATTAACCCGTTTACTAGCCTTTTTTCTAACGCATATTCCTTTTTTGAACTGCGTCAGTAACTTTACTCATTTCAGGAGGACTCCAATTTCTTTGATCAACCGTCCCCATTGCCCTTCTCGAATCTGAAATAAAACTGCGAGAGAATAAGAATTTGTACTAATACAGGCAGACATTAAACATGAAAAGTTAAGGGGAGCTGTTTAATCAACTGAAGGAGGACCAATTTAGGCAACTATAGCTCACATATAGCTAACCAAATAAATTTTGGCCATAAACAGTACCCTTGAACCTTGATATTCAAGAACATGCGTGGGTGGAAATGCGTGACAGTCATTATATGGGAGAAACAACTAAAAAGGAGCACAATGCAAAAAAATTCCATTGTCAGAACGTGCAAGGAGATGTGATGAATTACGAGAAAAATGAGCGACTTGAGCACCCCGATATCCAATGGTAGGAGCCTAAACGTCTCTTTACACATGGTTGGTTTCACTAGAGTTCAGGAGAATGCAGAGGCAAAAAGCAGGCGGTCCGCTTTGTGGTGAGGGAGGCGGAGAGATGATCCAGTTAAGGGCACTTCCACTACTATTCGACGGAAACAGTGATTGGTAATAGGAAGTTTCTTGTGTTACCCATTTTCAGAGCAGCTGTGTATAAATTACAGTATTTCAAAAGAAAAACGCCTTTTGCACGGTGCACATTAATTTTTTTTATTTATGTCGAACACCCAGACACGTTTCGTCTCAGTTATAAGGCATCTTCAGCTGTTGTCCTGAAATATTAAATGAATTTTTAGTTTGCTCACACAGGTTACCCTGTTCATATATACGTTATAGATTTAGAACAGTTCGTTGAGGCTTTTATAATAAAATGGAAAAGTATTTACAGATCAGCGACTAATTCTTTATTGTTAAACCGACCAGCTTTCTCTCAGGTGGGAAACTGTTGGAAGTTTGCACTATTTCTTTGGTCATTATTTTTAACGTATAGCCATCTAACTACCATTTCCTGTGAGGGGAGCGTCATTTGTCTCCATGAGTGTTCGAAACTATTTTAGGCTTTGCTTTCAAGTGCTTTTCTACGACTGTATGTGTTCTGATGTAAGTTCTGTGTGTGTGTACTTTTGTTTTATTTTCTTTTTCTTTCTTACATACATTTATATTCTTGGGACAGACAAGGGATTTGTACTCATCTATTGGGATTACTGTCTATTACGTTATCGGTCAATGCAAACAGCGCGCAACTTAACATATTGACTTGGTCATTCATTAGTATCTTCCCTTCTGCTTTAGTTTTGTATATGTGGTAATTTTCTTGTAAGGTTAGAAGGTGGCTTTCATTGTTTATCCTATTTTCATGTCTTTCTATCTTGTAGAAGGTTTGTGATTATTTTCTCTTAAATTTTATACGAATGTAGAGTGTCTTGTCCCATATTTCCATGCTCTGATATGTTCTTTGTACCGGGTGTCGAATGTTCTTCTGATTTGCCCTACATATCTTCTCTGTGCGGCTGGTCCCGGCGGAGGTTCGAGTCCTCCCTCGGGCATGGGTGTGTGTGTTTGTCCTTAGGATAGTTTAGGTTAAGTAGTGTGTAAGCGTAGGGACTGTTGACCTTAGCAGTTAAGTCCCATAAGATTTCACACATTTGAACATTTTTTCCTACATATCTTCCACCACATGTGTTGTATTGCAGTTGGTATATTCTTGCTTCCTGCAAGATGTCTGTGTCCTATGTTATTTTTGGGAACTACTTTTGCACTCGCTGATAAGACAAGATTTATGGAGAACTGTTGATGTCAGATTTGCTTAGAGTGCCGGATGGTGAGGAGAGTCCGATTTGAACTCTGGACTGCGGGTACTTGTTGCCGCCTTGCCCGCCGCGTGTCCAATCAAACAGAGCCGCAGCCGGCCTTTGTGGGCGGCCCGCCCAGTGGTGGTCACGACGCGTGCACCGGCTGCGGCTTTGACGGCGTCGCTTTCATCTCGCGCCGCCATTAATTAAGGAAATATGTTCAGGGCGGCGCCCGTTTAGAGGGCGTGCAGCTGAAAGGCAATTCGGCTGCCGCTGGCCCCTGCGCGTAAACTGTGCCGCGGAACTGTGCTGCGTGCGGCCTTCTATTAGGAGCTTCACTCGGAAAACCCCCGAGCCGCTCAGAGAATATGGGCTCTGACGCGTTCCTCGGACGTGGCCGTCTTCAGGTGCTGAGAAAGGGAAAATCATGCCGCAAGTGCGCTACTGGGTGTCTGATCAACATCTATTTCCTATTTCAGGAAGTCTGGAGAATCTATAAAGCTTCTCTCTCTCTCTCTCTCTCTCTCTCACTCCTCCTCCTCCTCCTCCTCCTCCTCCTCTCCCTCTCCCTCTCCCTCTTCCTCTCCCTCTCCATCTGCCTTTACTGACCAGTCCTCTTGTTGGTATGCTGCAGTACTTCGCTCTCCTTCTTCACTACACATGTTCGGCACAGACTAAACCTCTAGTAACATGCTGCCTGTATGGTGTCCTAGCACCTCTCCTGCAAATGCTTTGAGCTCCTTCACTTAGTTCTCAAATTTTGTTGTTCATTATCATAATTATAGTTACCATAGAGGATTCTTGTATACCAAGGGAGTTTTCCTTCATCCTTTTTTCAACGGCTGTTAATATTACCGAACCAACCGTTAGATGAACGACGTCTGAAAAATACTGTCTAATTATTTACAGAAGAATGGAAAAATTAGTAGATGCTGACCTCAGAGAAGCTCGGTTTCCGTTCAACAGAAATCTAGGAAACAACGAGGCAATACCAGATCTACATGATTATTCCGCAGTTCACAATTAAATGCCTGACAGAGGGTTCATCGAACCATCATCAAGCTGTTTCTCTACCGTTTCACTCACGAACAGGACGCGGGAAAAACGAATACTTAAATCTTTCCATTCGAGTTCTGATTTGTCTTATTTTATTATGATGATCATTTCTCCCAGTGTAGGTTGGCGCCAAAATATGTTGGTGAGTGAAATTTCATGATAAGCTCCTGCCCCAACGAAAAACTTCCTTGTTTTCATTTTAACGATTGCCACCCCAATCCGCCTATCATATCGGCGGCACCGTGTCCTATATTTCTCGATACTGCGAAACTAGTGTCCTCCTTTGAAATTTTTGATATCCTCCTTCAGCCCTACCTGATGCTGACCTCACACTGCATAGATATATTTCAGGAGAATCTGGACAAGTGCAGTGCAAGCAGTCTCCAATTTAAGTTATTCCTAATTCTAATTCTTACTGACCTAACACTTTTAGAAGATAAGTTGTAGAGTGGCAAACCTACTTTAATAGCAGAGCAAATTTAGAGAAAGCTTATGACACTGCTGACTGGAAGGCACTCTCTGAAATTACGAAGGTAGGAGGGAGAAAATACAGAGAGCGAATAGTCTACTACGATGTCATTATGAGATTCAGGAAGCACGAAATAGGAACATTAGCTGAGAAGCGAGTGGGAAGTGTGTTTTAGCCTATCCCCGATGTCAATGAATCCCTGCAATGAGCAAGCTGCGAAGGAAACTAAGGAAAATTCTGGAAAGGCGATTAATTTTCAGACAGAAGATACAGAAACTCTGTAGTTAGCTGATGACATTATATTTCTGTGAGATACGGCCAAGGACTTGAAAGACACGTTGAATCGGTAGTTTCATGAGAAGCTGCTGTAAAATGAATAACAAAAAATTAAATCAGGAGTAAAGGAAAAGGCATGAAAGCATACATGATTCCAATTGGCATTCAGAATTTTATAGCGGAATTATGAACCGTATTCAACGTGATAGCGTTATCTGGATAAATTGATCTATAGCGCCTTAGTTTACTGGCGTTTTTTTTTTTTCAGTTGAGTGACCACACTGCCTTTATCTCGTCTTTTGTTACGAAACATGAAATGAAGGACCTGCATTTTGTTACGGTTACAATGTGCTCGATGTTCTCAGTACACTGGTTGTTATTACAATTGTACCAATATGAAGGTGGCAGGCAACGAACGTAAAACTGTTACATAGAGTAGTACGTACTTGTATATTTGCCGATGATAAGCCTTTAGGCGCAGTCACACAAGATGGGTGGGAATAATGCCATTTAAATTCTGTATGTAAAAAGAGAAACGTATGCGCAGTGGATTTCTCATTCAGTAAAAGCATTTGAGAGAAGATCACGTTATCGATCGTGCGATAAGAAGAAACGATGTGTCTGAATTTGACAGCACAGGTTCGTGGCGTATTTATCGTTCCATGATACTGCCGCACGCGTTGGTCGGGATCCCACGATTCTTTTGCAAATATAGTATCTAGGGGCTCAGGAGCATCATACTCAGCGGCAAGCAGGATCGCAACGACTCGAGGCGACTAGGGCTCGAGAGGACAGATGTATTTTTCGCTCCGTTTTGCAGGTTAGTACGGCCACGTCACATACCTTGGGCCAGGAAATGTGTTTCTTACAGCGAGGTATGTATCCACGTAAACAACGTGATGACACGGTCTGTCAGCATGATTACTACGGTTGTGACTTCTCTCGATGATGATGATGATGTTTGATTTGTGGGGCGCTCAACTGCGCGGTCATCAGCTCCCGTACAAAGTTCCAGTTTTTGCACAGTCCAATGCTTTTACACTATCCAATCTACGCACTGTCACGAATGATGATGACGATGACGAAATGATGAGGACAACACAGACACCCAGTTGCCGGGCAGAGAAAATACCCAACCCAGCCGGGAATCGAACCCGGGACCCCGTGAACTTCCCTCGAGGAGGTAGCACAAGTAGTCTCGCAGACTGTGGTGCGCCCAGCCGCAACAATGGGCACAGAAATGACTATACGTCGTTTTTAGGATTCTGTAAAAATGGAACCGTTATAGCGTTCTTTTCTTGTCCATCCGTCAGTCTGTCTGTGCCAGTTAAGGCCCATTTTTCTCAAGAACTGATAGAGCTACCGAGATGAAACCTACGTCCTTTGGTGGTGTGGGAAATATTAGATCAAAAGTTACGTCACATATTTCGGTACTTGCACTCCTCAGAACCTAGAGGGTTTGATAAGAAGAAAGTAAAGCAAAAGTCCTGACATTTTTATTACGAGTATTATATCACTTTTAGTCCGTCTGTCTGTCGGTCTGCCCAACTGTTAAGAAGGTCGTTTTTAAGGAACGGGCAGAGATATCAAGTTGAAATTTATGTCAAATACGTTGGTCTATGGCCCCGAAACGGTTTGAAACCTTCTAGCTTATAAGTGAATGCAATCAAAAGATGTAGCCGTTTATGTCAGATATTCTGATATTGGCAAACACACTCACAAAACCTATAGATGAATCATTTATGTACACTGATCAGCCAGAACATTATGACCACCTACTAGAGAACCGGCATGACACCTGCACACACAAGTCATCTAATTCTCATAAATTCTGGTGAGAGGGGTAAAGAGCTCTGAAGCTACGTTCAATTACATCCCAGATGTGTTCGATCGGGTTCAGATTTGGCGAGTCGGGGAACCAGCACACCAACTTGAAAACGCCACTGTGTTTCTCCAATCACTCCATCACTCTCCTGGCCTTGTGACATGGTGTATTATCTTGTTGAAAAATGCCACTGCCGTCGGGAAACATAATCGTCATGAAGGAGTTTACATAGTCTGCAACCAGTGTATAATACTCCTTGGCTGTCATGGTAACCTGCACGATATCCACTGGACGCATGATGGATGCCTACGTGAATGTTCTCCAGAGCATAATGGAACCGCCCCCAGCTTGTTTGCGACCCACAGTACAGGTGTCAAGGTGCTGTTCCCCTGGAAAAAGACTGATTCGCGCCCTCCCATCGGCATGATGAACAAGGTATCGGGATTAATCAGACAATGGAACTCCCTGTCACTGTACTGTTGAGTGGTACTTAAGACAGGTAAATAAATTAGTGAAATCAATGTGAAGTGAGTAGAAATTAGAAAATAAATGAGAAACTTAGTTTAGTTTAAAAGAGTTACACACTGGCAAACAGTGGGCAGAGCAGCAGGGGCAACGGCCAGCACTTGCAAGTCAGCACGTTCAGAAGAAGCCATCGCCCTCCCCACATAAGCGGAAGCTGTCGATTCAGCCACCAGGGCATCGCCCGACTGGCTCATGTGTTTCTCAGTTGTCACATGTGATAAAAGGCCCTCGCCTGCATTCCAAGAGCCAATGACCGACGTTAAGAAGATTCTTCAAGAAGCTTTTCAACGTGACAGAAGAGGCAATGACCGTGAAGTCGTTCACCTTGAGTGAACTGAAGTAAATAAATACGCGAGACGCAGTGGGCCTGACAGTAGTTTTCAGTTCAGTTTTGGTTCAAGTTCAGTTCAGGAAGAAACTACATCGTACACAGAAGCACCAAGTCCGCCGCTGTAATGGAATAGCAAGCAGCAGCCTCGCCGCCAGAAGTTAGGAGGTATTAGAAGACTGATTTTTACGTACCCAGGTGCCTTGTAAGGATGGGAATGAGACGACCTCAAATCAGCAGTCACCTGTGAACTGGTGATGAAGATCTGACAGCCAAAAACTGACAAGCTGGAGTCCTTTATTCAAGTCACTGGCCTACCCACACCACGCCGCGCCGCTGGCCGACACACAACACTGACACACGTGGCCCCACAGAGAAGAGAAACACTGGGATGCCACATCCAAGATATCACCATCCGATTCACGGCTTCGTTCTCAATAATTAAACGGGCCACCTCACGATGTGCGTCTCCAGTCAACTGGGCGAAACAGCGATACGAGATACACACCGCCAGGCATAATCAGACGCTGCCGCTCATGCAGCAGAAGGCTTCGCAAACGACACAGCTGCCGCTCCCCAGCCAGAACAATCCAGTAAGGAAACCACTGTACAAATCTTTCAATAAAAGTTATCTTATGTAAAAATGCTGTTTCATTCTACCTCATACCCGAGCCAAAGAAGAACCCACCCTGCCCACATGGTGTTAAGAGAGAAAAAGTAATTTATTTAGTGTTTTTCACCCTGACATAATGCTTTAGAATCAAATTCCCTTTGCAGTAACGCTCATCCTGACAATTGACTAGCATCAAAGAGGTTACCCAATTACAGTGCCAATGGTCTAGTGCCCATTTCAGTCAGAGTTGCCAATGTCGTGGGTGTTAACATTGCCACGTGCATGGGTTGTCGGCTGTGGAGTCCCATCATTAGAATTGTTGGGTGCGCTCTGTGTTCAGACACACATGTACTCTGCCTAGCATTAAAGTCTAATGTTAGATCTGCCACAGTTCGCCGCCTGTCCTGTTTTACCAGCCTGTCCAGCCAACAACGTCCGACATCTGTAATGAGGGGTGGATGTCCTACCCCACGACGCCCGGACGTGCTTATTACATTGGTTTCTCCATGTGCTGAAGACACGGAATTGTTTAATCCTGCGTCGTTCCCAGTGTACAGCATATGCAAGATAAGAAAGAATGCGGTGTATGATAGCCTTCCCTCTTGGTGTTGACATTTTATTGTCGGGCAGTGTGTGTGTGTTTAGCTGGAGGTGATACTGGAGAGAGATGGAGGACTTGAAGACCTGGCCAGTCGGCAGAGACTGTCATAACTGTATCGGGGATGCAGGCGCGCGATGCGTCGTCAGCGGCGCGGTGTCCGGCCTCTGCCAATAAGGGGACCGTCTGCGGCGCCGGCAGGACACGAGAAGACAAATATCGGCGGCGCGGCCAGCATGCATAATGCAGCGGCGGCCTAACTGAAAAACGTGACCTGGTCGCAGAGGGGCAGCGCCGCAGCCTGCAGCGCACTGGCCATTTATAAGGCGGCCGCTGGCAACGCTGCTCCTCGCTGACACACTGCCACCTCCTGAACATGCGCGCCACGAAGTATCGGAAACGTATACACCTACCGCACGCCAGGCCGCACCGTGTCCAGCATTAAAAACACAGCGCAGGATGCACTATCGGTCGCCTCTGCGTCCGGCCAAAAGTCGATCGTGAGGGCTTCTCGTCCTTTCAGGTAGCATACGGAGAAAGAATACCAGATCGTCGCCGTCGCGGTCAAGATGTAGTTCCTCTAGTCCAGGGACTTAGCGCAAGCAGAAATAACAGACATCCTATTCGTTACTGAACGTGACGAGTGGCCAAAAGACTTCTTGACGCCATTACAGTACCAATGCAAGAAAACGCCAAACTGCGAAAAATTATAGACTATCATCTTGGGTATTAATAATCGCTTCAGCTGTTTTCTGGTCGTTTATTACTGTACCACTACCGGTTTCGTGGCGTTAATGCCACATCTTCAGGTGACATACACTGTGTGATCAAAAGTATCCGGACACCTGGTTGAAAATGCCTTACAAGTTCGTGGCGCCCTCAATCGGTAATGCTGGAATTCAGTATGGTGTTGGCCCACACTTAGCCTTGATGACGGCTTCCACTCTCGCAGGCATACTTTCAATCAAAGGCTGGAAGATTTCATGGGGAATGGCAGCCAATTCTTCACAGAGTGCTGCACTGAGGAGAGGAATCGATGTCGGTTGGTGAGGCCTGGTACAAAGTAGGCGTTCCAAAACATACCAAAGGTGTTGTATAGGTTTCAGGTTAGGACTCTGTTCAAGCCAGTCAATTACAGGAATTGATTGGCGACTCCATGTTGTCTTGTGCACAACGACCAGATAACAGATATACTTGAAAAAAGATACAGCATTGGTTGTATATTTTTTACTATTGCAAAATCGATTTTCTGTCACTGAGTGACCATCTTCAGTGCTATATTGTATAACTTAAATTGGGATGCACTGTTGTCACTATGCTTACGGCGATCACATATGTGATCGCCGTAAGACGTACCTCCAAAGACGTTACCTCCAAAATCTTATTTATTTTATATTTCTTTCGTCACCATTTTTCCAACGCCGTAATTACAAAACCACAGACGGACACAAAACTTCTAATTCAAAAAATAAAAATAAAAATAATACAAAAACACAATTCAAACGACCATAGCTGGATACTTATAAAATTAGCCTTTTCAGATGGCGGAAACTAACCCATGTGGAGTTAATCTCAGTTTGACAACTAGTGTTCACTGCATCCCTTACACAATAATATTTATACAAAACCTTCATTAATTATAGTATTAAATTCATTTTTCCTTAAATTTATTTTGTGATTTTTTAAGTATTACTTATGGCCAGTTTACTTTATGGCAATTAAGTACCCTCATATCTCATGCGACCTCTGTCATTTCGAGTATTACTTATGGCCAGTTTACTTTATGGCAATTAAGTACCCTCATATCTCATGCGACCTCTGTCATTTCCCGAAATTTGGCAGAAAGAACTGCAAGGTTACGTCATCACGTAAAAAGAAAGAAAACTTAATGCCTGCAAAAAATCAAGTGCTCTAATGAGATTGGAATGTTTTATAAAGAATTGTACACAATCGACGACCATTAAAAACAAAGTATCTCCATTTAAGGAAAAAAAAGATGTTACAGCACAGCATAGGAAAATACGGACTCCTTTGGCGTAGTATCTGTTGTTGAAGTACTTTGATATCGCGAACACTCTATAATGTATGGAAGGTAGGAGACGAGGTACTGGCAGAAGTAAAGTTGTGAGTACCGGGCGTGAGTCGTGCTTCGGTAGCTCAGTTGGTAGAGCACTTGCCCGCGAAAGGCAAAGGTCCCGAGTTCGAGTCTCGGTCGGGCACACAGTTTTAATCTGCCAGGAAGTTTCACTCTATAAGGTGTTAAGATATTAGAGAGGTACATTTCATATTGTACATACTGTTGTTTTGTATAACATCTACAGGATACAGTAGTTTAAGGTAGAAGATAACTTACAATGAATTACGTTCGTTGAACATACCGAGGTGATTATTAGAGATTTTCTGTCGACAGCCATTCGTAAGAAAGTCATTGATGTCAGAGAACACAGAACAACGATAATTAATTATTATCGAGCACCTCAAATTATTGGAAAGTAAAGCAATTGTTTTAAAGTTAGATAACCTATTTTAGACTATCTTTGTGGTGTAGGGCGGATGTTCATACGGGTACATCTTAATATTTTTACTAATTGAGCCATTTTTATGATGTGAGTTATGTGCGTTCGTTCACGATCCCCAAATAAATAGTTTCCTCCACTTACGTTACTTAAAACCCACAGTTATTGACTGTGATAGCGAATTCCCTGTAAAATTGTTTCAATGACATGTATGACTATTGTATAATAACTGGTGGACAAAAACGTATCTCTTATTGGTCGTTCCATAGCTTGTCTACCTTCAAGCATATTATGACGATGGCCTATCGTGAAATTACCGCGAAAATATATGCACGTTTCCGTACACAGTGAGTAAGACTTCCTCAGCGTTGCTGGCTTTGCCAACAACTAAACGCGGAACACGATTTCAGACGAAAATGAAGTCCCTTCCGGCAGATTTACAGTCGGCTGCGACCAACTCCGACCGCGGCCTTTAATCGATAGACTACGAGCGCCGTGTTAAACGCTGCCGCCTCGCCGAAATTAAACAGAAAGCAAACGGTGAGAGGGAAATAAGTTTCCAGTGGGCACGCTGTTTACGCGGAAGCTCACGGCAGTGGCGGCCATATTTTCTGCTTTGCGGAGAGGCGGCCGCCGGCACTGAAATATGAGGCTCGTAACTCAAAAAGTTTTTCAGCTTTGACTTTGCCGCGAACTTGGCAAATATACAAGTCTCGGCCACATGGCGCTCCAGAGTCGGGAACAGCCATTTGTTCGGCGGATCCCGCCGAAGCCCCCTGTCGGCGCGTCGGCTCGGCGCCACGATTAATACGGGCCGTCCGCGCAGCTGCGCCGCTGCCTACAGGTAGCTTAGGAAGAAACGCATCTCGTTAGCATCTGCACTGACGTGGATATTATCCACACAGTTATCTTTTCTTCGTGTTATACACACTAGAAACTCCCATTATCTTCCCTTACATGTCCTGCGACTGTTACGTTCTTGTAATGCAAGTAACATTTACGAACTGTTTCGTAATTACCTTTCCATCCTCTATGAGTACGGCCTATATTTGCGCTAGACGCGTGAAACCTAATTCAGAATCGTAGACTAGACCTTTAGTTGCCGAACTATTAAAGTTGTAAACTTGATGTGACAGATTGGTATCGAAATGACTTTGAAACCCACAATGGGAAAATGAGATAGGTACCCTTTACTGACAAAATCATTCCATGCCACATTTTGTTGCTTGATATCTGTATATTACCGTCCAAAAGATTTTTCTTGTTCTCCTCTTGTGTTCTAATCATAAAATATACTTTCAGTTTAACTATGTTTCTCGTTGTATAGGGAGCAATGTAGTTTAGTCTTTAGTCTCGTGGAGCAGCACTCTTCTTCTATTTCTTTCCCCCTGCAAGATGCTGGAGGAAGACAGTTTAACTATTATGTTGAAATACATACATTTAAAAATTGTGCTCAAAACAAAGCACATAGAAAGTTAAGACATGCAGAGATGATGCCCAGGGGACAGTCATATGAGAAAGATAAATTCTGCAGCTGCAAGTTGACCTGCTGTAACAGTATTCAGATACCAGAGAGATTTCAATACTTCTGCTACCACGAAGTCTAAGACTACTACTCCTCACTATTGCGTGAGTGATATATTCTCCTAATTATCAAATGAGAAAATTTTTGCTACTTTTGAAACCTTATATGTTATGGAATTTACAATAACAAAAAATTAATTTTTTCCGTCCTTTGTTGACTTTGAAAGGCGGAGAATGAATAAAATATATTTTGGTATTACCTCTTTTGCTCCTGGATATATTCATTGCACACTAGTTTCCAATTTGATTTCTATTTGTTCCAATACTCGTAACGTAGCTTAAGTATTTACAGTTATTCCCATGTATATGTACTAATAAAAATAAAGGAAAGCTTCAGCGAAAGATAGTGGCGTATCAATCATTATGTTAAATTATTGAAATAGTTCTTTTACAAAATTTAATCACTTGCCCCCTTTTTCCCCACTGGTCGTCATTTCTGTATGTAGAATGTCTCACATGTCAAAAAGTCGTTTAAAATAAAAGAGAAGTGTGAACTGCAAGATTAAACTGTAAACAGGCATATGCGGAACTCTTGAAACTCTGGGTTACACACCTACAAAAATGCCCAGTTTATATTTGATGTAAATGCTCAGCTGAGAACAAACAGAGTCAAGATTTTCCGTCATCTTCTGCATGAGTTTTCTGAGATATGAAAGAAGTAAAGCAAAGTGTAAGATCGAAATGTTAAATTATTTCATGAGAATAGTGGATTCTTCGCACCGAGTTTTTGTTCTTTAAAGCTGATAGATTTAGTCGTCCCAAAAAAATGATACTATATAAGGTTGTTTGGAGGAAAAGACCAAACAGCGAGGTCATCGGTCTCATCGGATTAGGGAAGGACGGGGAAGGAAGTCGGCCGTGCCCTTTCAAAGGAACCATCCCGGCATTTGCCTGGAGCGATTTAGGGAAATCACGGAAAACCTAAATCCGGATGGCCGGACTCGGGATTGAACCGTCGTCCTTCCGAGTGCGAGTCCAGTATGCTAACCACTGCGCCACCTCGCTCGGTAATACTATATAATTTTGGGTACAACTGTAGTAAATGTGACTGTAACTGTGAACACAATCCTGCTTAGATGTAATGTATAAGTTCAATTTCAGTAAATAATAGCTAACTTTTTTATCTTGATGTAGAAAATTCAGCGGTCTCGGAGTTTTCGTATCAACAGTGTGGTAGAACGACCGTTGATATCATGTTTGAATTTGCGATAGCGCTACAAAAACAGGCGGTGCAATGGTTAGCCGAGTGGACTCTAATTTGCGAGGATGTCGGTTCAAATCCCCGTCTGAACATCCAGATTTAGTTTTTCCGTGGTTTCCCTGTATCACTTAAGGCAAATTCCGGAATGGTTCCTTTCAAAGTGCACTGCCGATTTCCTTCAGCATCTACTACTATTACGAGCTTGTGCTCCTCATTTTAGACGGAACATTAAATTCTAATCTCCCTTCCTTCCTTTCAAGAAACCAGTTTACGCTGCTGTTACCAAATTGAAGTGCGTTCACCTTAATTATTGAATATCTTTAAGCTGAATAAAATACTTTTACCGCACAAACAGTTACCTGGGCATACTAGCAATGCTTTTTACTCGTACACTAATTTTCCCAGAGCTTGTATTGACACATAATGTATCTTCTGAATTACAGCAGTCGTTATCGAAAAATCTCATGCCATGTTTGACAGTTTATAAATACTCCTACGTTATTTGAGGAACACATATTTTCCATTTTATAAAATTTTATTTGGTGCTTTTCAGTTAGGAAATGTAGCAATTTAAATAACGGGCCGACTGAATATTAATAGTACAATGAAAACTTTATTGTCTGATTTGAGCACTCAAAACAAAAAGAAAGTCTTTCCACGTCGTAATCATTGCACATAGGAATCCGACTTACGTTGCTCCCTTCAAGTAAAAATTTTTATAACTTCATTAATTGACGCTTCGGTTATTACATTTCCAATGAACACAGTGTGCCCGTCTTGTGTGGCAAATAATTTACAGCTGGAATCTGATTTTAAATATAGCGTCATGAATTTATTGTAAATCTGGCGTGGAGTAAGAGAAATTATAGGATGACGAGTCTCAAAATTGCAACAAAACTCATGCAACTACGACTGACTGAAATTAAGATATTTGACGATGGTGTCAATTTCATAAATATTTTCCGATCCGATTCTACACATGATCATGGTTAGACATTTATTTCTTTGAGAAATTACGTAGTCTAACAACTCCTTTCTTTTTTACACCAATTCCTCGATAAAATAAACAGGCGAAAATTTAAATAAGTGTGATCATCAAATTGTCAGGCTGCAGTTGAAACTATGTGTTACATGTGTGATCCTTATTCTGTTTTTTTAAACGCGGTGCACACTTACTGATGTGGAAGAGTGAGCGATAGTAAAACTGCACTCCTGTTCAGGACAATCTGAGGTTCAGGTACACAAGCAGACACTCTGTTTTAGAATGTCGCGGTTCCACTGAATCACTTTAAGTGTACCTTCAGATGTTTCTCTCACTAAAAGTAGAGTTCATCCTTTGTGATCGCACTGTCTGCTAAAGTATTGTTTCGATAGTAGTGAACCAGTCCAAAAGAGGCAGAAGGTTTAATAAATCTAACAAACGTCGAATCTAAACCGTCTGCTATAGCTGTCGCCTATGGTACAATCAAAGAAAATTGGAAGTTGTGAAATTTTAACATAAATGTAAATTAAACTGTACTATTACTCACAAGCATACTTACTCAAATTTCGATTAAGCCATATATTGTACTTAAGGTTAAGAAACAAAGAAAACCGCGGTTTTGGTCTACTAATATTTGTTAATTTCAAAAATGGTTTACGGATAATACGGCACTGTTAAGAAACAACTGACTAGAGGCAGTGCTTCCTGACGATTGACTTATATAAAAAAAATAAAAAAAAAGGTTTGAGAAAAATGTTACGGAAAAATCCGTACGTATAATAAAATTTTTCCACATAAATTTTTGGATTTTCTTCCTCCAGAAGTCCATTTTCTCTTCCGTTCTCGTGTGCCTGAGACACTGTTTCTCACTCCGATGTTTACATACGAAAGAGAGGATCTTTCTTTGAGGATCCTCAAAGCGAAACTGATCTTTCTTACAGTACGTTGCTATGGACGCTACAGTCAAAGTAGACGTTCCGGTTTTCTCTCTATGTGGACTGTAATGGCTGGTCTCAGTACGCATTACGTTGGCCGCGCGCAGGCAAGGGATAGGGGATGGAAAAACGATATGGTCCACTAATTAAGCCTCGCTGCGGAAGTAGATAAGGCGATTATGTCCCGCACAGGAGTGACCAGGGAGAAAAGACTGGCGACGCCGAAGCCATATTTGTGCAAAATCCTCGCGTCAGGGGGACGCAGAAACAAAAGGCGCTAGCCAGAAAGCCATCCAAGCTGAGCGCGCACCGCATGTTGCCTACCCCACAGGGGCCTGCTGCTCCGCTGCGAGGAGTAAGAGGACGCAGCGGGTAGCTCG
This sequence comes from Schistocerca nitens, assembly GCF_023898315.1. Taxonomy (NCBI): domain Eukaryota; kingdom Metazoa; phylum Arthropoda; class Insecta; order Orthoptera; family Acrididae; genus Schistocerca; species Schistocerca nitens. The sequence continues at coordinate 387,826,467 of NC_064615.1, forward strand.
CCTCCGAGAACCCGCCTCGTCAATGCCACCCAGCGACAGCACAAAGCCGGAGCCCGCCAGAAAGAGAATACGTGAATGAGTCGGTGCGATACCGCCTCGTTAAAGCTGGCTTCACTAACCTGGCGGAGGAGCAACCCAACCACAGAGGATTCGTCTGCGTATCCTTCAAAAGGGATGCTGAGTGCTAGAAAGGCGAACTGAGCTGTATTTCGCCTCACTTTGCCTTTCCTGTAACCGAGGTTTCTCTAGCACAGAATGACTGAATACCGTCGGTGTCTTCAAGCACTTTGATTCCGTAGTATTGTATTTGTTCGGCGACTGTCTGAGGTCTGACAATTTAATAAGAGACTTCTTTTGCAAGCTTTGCATCTGATGAATGAATCCTTCGTAAGTGGCCTGATATGATATTCATCTTGATACCACAGCATCTTTTCATTATGAGGAGCGGATTGTCGTGTAGGCGTAGGTATGCGATTTGTTCTGATCGCTTTTGGACTGGGAGGACGTTTCTCGACGGCATTGGTACTAGTGATATTTTTATTTCTAATGTATGTAATAAATGTATAACGAAATTTTGGGGGAAACTTGATCACCAGCTTTTTTACGAACGTGAAGAAACCATTGAGTTTTGTTCAAATATACGAGGCATCTTTCTCACTTACCAAATAATAGTACAAAATATACAGTGATCTCATTTTTCAAATTATTCACCCTTTTTTGTAATATTCTTGGCCCTCAGCATAAAAGTGAGCCACGCATTCACCGCTTCCTTCACCTCTCGATCGGAGGTGAATTGACGGCCTCTTAATCAATCTTTAAGTGGACGAAACAAATGGAAAGCCGACGCGAAGACCAGATGTGTTTGTAGGCTGCTCGAAAACTTTGATATTCATACTATGAACAGTATGAGTGCTGCAATCTGTGATATGCGAATGCACTTTGTAATAGAAAGAGCGCCATTTGACAACAGATATTGGCATTTGTTTCCGACTGCAAGCTGTAACTCATTACAAAGTTCTGTAACGTTGAAGATTTAGTTTGACCTGTTTTAATTGGCCCTTTCACGTCCCAAAAGAACTGTGAGCATCGCTTTTCCTGTACAAGGTCGATTCTTGAATTTATTTTTGGCTGGAGATCTGGTTGTTATCATTCTGATCTCTGTGGTCTGCTCTGCGGTTCAAAGTGATGAATTCTATTTTATCTCCAATGATGACGCTTTTCCGAAACGTTTCATTAAGATGACGGTTCACTAGGTACTGGAAGATTCTCACACGATTGTGCCTAAACACTTCATTGACTTGTTTTCGGACGCCTCTTAACCGACTTTAAGAATCCTGTTCCGGGTGATTCCTTAGGCAGAACCATGACTGATGCACATTTGGACTGCCTCTTCACTGAACCAATGCCATCTCATTTATTACACAAAATCAGGTCACAGATATGATCAGTATTAGGTTCAGCTGTGAGTGGACCTCCTGCCCTTATCCCATTCTTCACACGTGATGGGCAGTTTTTGAATTGTTCAGTCATATGGTAAGCTATTCTTTGTGGTTACACATTGTCCCTGTATTGTGTTGAAGATCTTCTATGTATTGCATCTCCTAGTACATCTTCAGGCCACAACATACGGATTACAAAAGGCTGTTGTATACTGTTGCGAATCTACAGAGGCGCAGCGATTTCTGCTTTGCACGACCGTGAGGCACACTGATATGACAATGCTGAAATCTGGCACATGCGGAGGTAAATGTTCCATCTAGCAGCAGATCATTACAACGAACATGCCCTCGCATAGACTGGACTACAATGTAACCGTCAAATATATTCCTTTAGAGTGTTTTCACTTAATGTTTGTAATAGTTAGTACATGGACTGCGCTTTCATTTTCAAATGGTTCAAATGGCTCTGAGCACTATGGGACTCAACTGCTGAGGTCATTAGTCCCCTAGAACTTAGAACTAGTTAAACCTAACTAACCTAAGGACAACACAAACATCCATGCCGGAGGCAGGATTCGAACCTGCGACCGTAGCGGTCTTGCGGTTCCAGACTGCAGCGCCTTTAACCGCACGGCCACTTCGGCCGGCGCGCTTTCATTTTAAATATTTACAAAAAAGGACATTTTAAACGAAGCCACTCATCTCTTGTAGACGGTCCAAGTGGAGTACTTCTGAAAAAAGGGAGAAACGACAGAGTAAGGTATGGACAGTTGATGATAAAATGCTTATGGAATAGTGGACAGTGTAGAGAAATCTCGTGATATATTTTGTTCGTGAAACTGAATACTGGAAAGATGGGTGCCGAGTAGGTGACTGTTAACCAAATACAATTGCAGAAACAAAAATCTCGCAAGTATATGAACTATTTTAAAATAAGTCCAGTATAGATGAAGCACAATCCACAACTACACAGAAAAGAAACGAAACCGGAGAATACTGCACGAGAGGTAACAATTAACTAAATGAATGGATAAACTACGAAATAATTGCCGCCAACTTAAATCAGGACAAAGCACCTGCCTACTAACTTGACTTTGCAATGGGGAAATTGAAAGATCTGAGGTAAATACTGTAGGAGAATCCATGTCATCCACGTATTCACATATGTAAGTAAATTTGGGTCTGGAAGGAGTTATAACCGCATATGTGGACAGGTATATTCCATTCCTCCCAGAATCTGATACGACGAATGGAATCTACTAATGGAGAAACGTTGGTCAAAACGTAAAAGAAACTACACAAAAAAAGAAATTCAAATCTGATGTAATAAACTAAATTATAGCGAAAAGGCTTGAAATGTATTCCACTACCAATATTTTTGAACCGAAATCTGAAAGTGACCTATACCAATATTTTAGTAACCCTCTTCAAACTTGAAAACCTCCTGTAGTAATATATAATGTTAGTAAATCCTATGATTGTTATAACTTCAATAAGAAACTGTAATATAAATAAAATTACAAACATTATGCGGACTTAAGACGCTTTATTTTTAGCTAGTCAATAAATCTCTGTTACTCCCACTCTTTTCTCTCACACCTGCACAAAAAAAAGAAAAAAAGGCGATTCACGATGTTCATCAGATTAATCCTCGCTCGTGATAAATGTGGCTTTTGTCTCTGTTTACAGACGGACTTTTTCTTTCTGGACGCCACATCATCATCTTAATATAGAGGGTAGAATGTGTAGTAGGCCTTCTTTGATCCATTTAAACGGTATTGTGCAGGTACAGAACTGTGTAACAAATCAAACATCGAATCAGACACATGTCTACGAAAGGCAGAGGGCTGGAGTGAAGCATCACATACAGTTTAAACCTCTCACAGATCAATAATTTCATCTGCACCTTTTGACACACGTAAACAGAAATACTGCTTATTATACTTCACACCAAGGATAAGGGATGGGTAACATATGATATATTCAAATAAGAAGCCTTGTGGTCAGCAGTAATTGCTTTGAACCCGACTGTCCAGACTTGTTAAACACTGCGTTGCCTCTGTGGAACATAATAAAATAAAGCAAAATAAATACCTATACCTATAATAATCACTCAGAACACTCGAAGGTAACAGTGTACTTTCATGTTAAAAATTAATTGAGACATTGTAGCCTTTTATTACTATTAACAAAAATCAAACAGTTGTATAAATCATATGGTACTACCATACTATTCGTCGAAACACTAATTAGTTTCACTAAAATTCTCGTTGAATACCGAATTACGCAGTCTATAACGATACATGTACTTCATTACAGTGTGTTAATCACTTCGTTTAATGACAATCATCGTGGTCTAATATCCTAACAAAGATAAAAATGGAAAACACACCACCGAATGTCCTAACAAAGATAAAAATGGAATAATGGAATACACACGAAGTGCATGTATAGCCCTTCCTTTCTCAAGATGATGGTAATTAACAATACTGTTTCAGGCAACAGAAGTTGCCTCACTGAAAGATACTGATTCAGTAAAAAAAAAAAGAAAAGGAGCAAATTTATCTGATTTCTGTATAACATTAACCAGCGATATATTAATATACATTATTAACGTTGATTTCTATATTGTAAAGCAACCATCATTAGATGAATGCTTTCTGATAAATCCGTCAGTTTTACACAACTACTGGAGGTGACAGTATGGAGCTACCGAATAGTCTCAAGTGCTGTAGTTTCCCACAGAAGGTCGTAAATGAAACAATAGGTAATCATCAATTAAATGCTTTCTGTAAAATCTGTAGACCGCGATGTGCTTTACTGACTGTGAGGAAAATACTATTGTCTGTTATAAAGAATTACGGAAAAATCTCAAATGCTGTGGATCCACAAGTTGTTGTTTTAGTTGTGACTGTTGTTGCAATCTGTCTGAAGACAGTTTTTATGCACCTTCACATGACAGTCTATCCTAATAAGTCTTAGCTCCAAATAACTACAGGAAGCGACATCCATTTGAATCTAATTACGGTATTCATCCAGATATCTCTATACAGAATTTATGACCCGCTCCATCCTACGTTTCCTTCTATTACAGGACTGACTATTCCTTCACTCTTCAGCATGTGTAGCATCAACCGATTCCTTCTTTCAGTGATTTTGTGCCATAAATTACGTTATTTCCCAAATCGGTTCAGTACCTCTTAAGATTATTACTTATTCCTTTTACCCATGTAAACCAGTATTCTTCTATAATACCACATTTTAAAAGTGTTTATGCTATCCTTATCTTTCCTGCCTATTGTGCACGTTCGTTACACTCATTACAAATACGTTCAGAAAAACCTACAATGTAAACTTTCACGGCCGGTATTGACTTCACTTAAAACTTCCGGGCTGATAGGCCGTGGTCGAACTATAAAACTGTCTCCTAACGTTTCGTCTCCGACTGCGGGAGACATCATCGGAGGTAAAGCGGCGAACTGCGAAGAGGACTCGAGGAGGCGTTGATTATATAGGCAGTACAGAGGGCGCCACTGTCGATCACGTGGCGTCGGCTATGAGATTGTCTCTGGTAATGCCAACATTCACGATTGAAAGTAATCGATCGTCACGCTTGCGGTGCAACGCTGACATCCAAATTTTATCCAGTTTAACACCTTCGTCTTTCCTGTTAAAACAGGATAGACGAAGGTGTTAAACTGGATAAAATTTGGATGTCAGCGTTGCACCGCAAGCGTGACGATCGATTACTTTCAATCGTGAATGTTGGCATTACCAGAGTAAATCTCATAGCCGACGCCACGTGATCGACAGTGGCGCCCTCTGTACTGCCTATATAATCAACGCCTCCTCGAGTCCTCTTCGCAGTTCGCCGCTTTACCTCCGATGATGTCTCCCGCAGTCGGAGACGAAACGTTAGGAGACAGTTTTATAGTTCGACCACGGCCTATCAGCCCGGAAGTTTTAAGTGAAGACGTTCAGAAAAAGCTTACAAACAATTTCATTTATATTAAATGTTGAATAAAATTCAGATATAATTTTCTAGTCATATCCAGTACGTATTTTATATTCTCTCTGTTGCGAGCACTATCGGTTAATTTGTTACCAAAACTGTAAAACTCAGTGACTACTTTTAGTTGCTCATTTCCTAACATAATTCAGTCAGCATTGCCTGTTTCAATCTGACTATATTCCATTACCGTTGTTTTACTTGTGTCGATGTTCACCTTAAAACCTATTTTCAAAGCACTATTAATGCCGCTGAACTGCTCTTCCAAGTCCTTTGCTGTCTATGACAGCAATACGTCAGCCGAAAACCTTGACTTTTTTATTTATTCTCTCTCAACTTTTATTTCCTTTCTAAATTTCTGCTTGATTTCCTTTCTCCTTGCTCATTGTATAGATTGAATAACGCCGAAGACAGGCTGCAAACCTATCTCACATCCATCTAAACCAAATTTCACGTCTTTCGATTCTTATAACAGCATTCTGGTTTTGTACAAACTGGAAATAACCATTCGATTACTATTTTCCACCAAGCTACGTTCAGAATTTCCAAGGGTATATTCCAGTCATCATTGTTAGAACTTCCTCTAAATCAACATATGCTATAAACTTCCTCTAAGAAGTCGTAGGGTGGGTATTGATTATAGTTCCCTACATTTATTCAGAGCCAAACCAGTAGATAAGAAGTTACTCGTTTTTGCAGACCTATGTTGTTTCAGTTTAATTCAAATCTCAAACCAAAATATGGAATATCAACTGCGGAGGTATCAGCATTTTGAACCATTCCTAAAACGATTTTACACACTATAGTAGGAAGACAAGATACAGAAGTATACTGAACTTTTGGGAACAAAGCATAGAAGATGCGAAGGTAATGCACGTAAATACGATATGGCTCCAAGAAAAATTCGAAGTTTCGTTTACATTCCATGATTTCTCAACAGCATAGGTCCCAATAGACTCGCTAATAGAAAAAAAAAAAAAAAAAAAAAAAACATGTGCGTATTTTCTCGCATATATTGGAAATTGGGTTGGTCATATATGCATAATTAGATTATTCCATACACAGGAATGTGTCAAAACATTCTTTATTTAGCTATACATTACATAACTAAAAATGGAGGCAGACGCCGGATGATTGGGGACGAAGAAATTCATCGGTGTAATACAGATACCTTCAATGTGCATTATTTAATCTCATTTACATACTAGAGAGTTATTTTACGTTACACTGAATAATTTAATGGATCTCCATCCGGGCTTTAATACTGTCGCATCCGCCACGCTGCACAGCTCCACAGGGAGGGTACAGTCATATCTAGATCCCTGCGAAGGGCGTGGGCTGCCATTGCCCCTGTGCGTACCTGAAAGCACAAACATTTTGCGCGTTTCTTATTAATTTATTTTCTGAATAACGATCCTTTACTTCTAAGTATGTCTACTGCGTGTTTCTGACAGCGCATGAAGAAATGTCCTCAATATCATCATAGCCATCTACATTTATTTCGTTTTAAATTACTTATATTATTAATCGACAGTTACAACTACAATCCGTAGTATATAGTCATTACTTCTACGTCTACATCTATATTCGGGAAGCCACCTTGGTGTCCGGGAAGAAAGATTGTAGGCAATTCCCGGCGCCAGCTCGAATCTCTCTAATTTTGCCTTCATAGTCCTCTCACGAAATATACATAGAATGAGGCTCAATATTGGTTGATCCTTCTAAGAACGGAATTTTAACAGTACACCACACCATGAAGCACAACACCTCTCTTGCAGCGTCTGCCACTAGTGTTCGTAACGCTTTCGCGCTTGCTAAGTGAACCTGTCACAAAATTCGCTGCTCTTCTATGGATCATCTCCGTTTCATCTATCAGACCTTTCTGGTACGTGTCGAAATTAGCCAAGCAATATTTATAAATGCGGCGACCTAGGGCTATGTGAATTATTTTCCTCGTGAGTGTTCCACACTTCATCCAATGAATCTCAATCTTCTATTTGTCTTTCTTCTGATTTCTTTTATGTGATGGTTCCATTTTAAGTGTATCTGTATGCGTAATCCGAGAAATTTAGTGGGCTAGACTGCTTCCCGTGATCCTATGGTGACCGTTCTTTCCGTTTACTTACGCACAGTACATTACATTTGTTTACGTTCAGAGTAAACTGCCAGTACCTCCCCAAACTCAGACCCTCTACAGGTCCCTCTGAATTTCCCTACAATTTTCTAACGTTGTGATTTCTCCAAATAAAACAGTGTTACCCGTAAACCAGTTCAGGGGGCTTCCAACATTAGAGACATTAGACACACAGTTTTAAGTGGGAATGACTTGAGAGCCATGAGTTTGGTCAACAACGGGTCTAGTAAAGAAATAATTATAATCACAACAGTAACAGTTACACGTATTTGTGATGGCTGTGCCACTGCCCCGTGAGGTTGTCAGAAGCTGAGTTTCCAATTTTGTGCTAGATATTTCTTCAGGAGGTGCTGAGGGTGATGGTCTCATACAAGCTCGCTGCCTAGGCTGCAAACTGAGTATGTGATTTTGTTGGTAGTGCCGAATAAATCTTATAACACGCATTTGGTTTGTGATAACGCCCCTTTTCATTCATTATTTGATTCATGCTTTGTGTTCCAAAAATTCAGTAGTGAGGGGGAACATTCAGGTTTGTGGTATAAGCTGTATGCTAACTGGCAGAAGTAACCTTTGCCGGGACACTACAAATTTTGATTAGAGTTAATCTTCTCAAACTGATAATTGTGATGTTGACTTCGTATATGTATATTACAAAAAAGCCGCTAATTGTTTAAAAAATGGGTTTGATCCTCCTATATAACTCAGTGGCTGTTGTCATCTAATACTTCAAAGAAAGTTTCTATAAACCCTTTACTGGAAAGGTCAGTATCTCTCACCTACAACTACCAGAATTAGGCAGAATTTACGTTCTTGAGTGAAAGTGTTCTGATAAATTCTACAACGAGAGATTAATGAGATATTCTCTTACATCGTTTTCTGAGTATATGGTGACTTTCAATTTTCTATCTTCAGCACCATAATATAAAATTTCTTTCTGAGCTTAGAGAAATATACATGCCCTATGTGGAAATTATTTCTACTGTTAGTGATGTGGCTGTGAATTACTGAGCTCTTCTTAAATTCAGTTATGTTGTTTATCACAAGAAGGATGGAGGGGTGTACTTTTTGATGTGTAAGTTTAAGGATCCCCAGGTCAATGACGAGGTTTCCGTATAATGTTCGGTTATCAGATTCTAGCAACGTTATTATTAGACGCTTCCGTTAAATAAATACTTTCTCGCCTTGGAGGAAGGGCCTCTGGGAGGCTAGGCTATAGGACAGAACTGTGTGAAAGTTTACAAACTATGCTAACAGCCATATCCATAGGTCACCTCAAGGCGGAGGATATCTAAATGCACGGTATTTGTTTAGCCTAACAAGATGCCAGTGCCATCTCAGTCTTCGTTGTGTTTTCTGTGTTTTACATGTCTAGCCACATCCACGGGAAGAAAGGTTATAAATATGAAAATTTTTGCTATCTTACTTTTATTCGCCGGCCGTGATGGCCAAGCGGTTAAAGGCGCTACAGTCTGGAACCGCACGGCCGCTACGGTCGCAGGTTCGAATCCTGCCTCGGGCATGGATGTGTGTGATGTCCTTACGTTAGTTAGGTTTAAGTAGTTCTAAGTTCTAGGGGACTGATGACCTTAGAAGTTAAGTCCCATAGTGCTCAGAGCCATTTGAACCACTTTACTTTTATTCTGAATTTCACGTTATAACTATAACAAAGGATATAAGACGATTTCGGCTGCATGAAGAGCAACATGGCGCAACGGCTGAGAGCAGTTTCATATAATGAGAAGACAGTATGTTTAAAGACAATCGAGAGCACTCCCTTGAGCTTTCGCGTTTCTATTTTACATCATTTCACTTGACTGAAGATTAACCTACATGTTTCTAAGTTTTTCCTTCCGATAGACTTCTATCTCAAAGGGAGCGTCATCGTTGACTGCTAACATTGGTTAGTTCTTCGAGGCGAAGTACCTGAAGTAACGAACGTTCGTGGACTAGAGGAGGATATATGATACTTGTTCGCCCGTCCTGCATACGAAAAGCTGACGTCGGGAATCATTTAGACAATATATAAGCTCTGAGGTAGAAGGACAACATATGATGCGGCACTATATCTGATGATGATGTCGCTTTCATATTACAGTACGAATTCACAACAGACAAACAAATTAAATCGTGTATTAGTTATGATTTGCTTACGCTGACACTTACACGACCTTTCCTGTTAAACGTTGGGGGATGTTTGCTTCAGACGAAATTTTCCTTCATAGAGAAATAGACTCGCGATTTGTAAATTCAAAGCAAAGAGTGACCTCTACCGTAGAAGTGCAACGAGGAAAGTAGAGGAAGAAACAAAAAGCTCAAGATGCAGTATCTTAAAAATTGGTAATCTACTCTTAGTTAGTCGTTCCTTGCAGAAATAGTTGTTTGCTTGAAGGAACCCATTTTTCAGCGTAAGCTCCACTCTAATTTGGAAATCGCTACTGGTTCATTTTTCTTACTTCTGCTTATGAAATATGGAGTCAGAGTTCATATATCAGTGTGATAATCTGATTACAGCATTCTCTTTCCTGGGAAGTACATAATTACAATACACACGTTTAAAGGTCATGGATCGATGTAATAATTTCAACTCAAAATTCTGTTTACTGAATAATGCATAATTAAAAGCGATATTTATATACAGGGAATTTGTAAGACGAACTTCCGTCAGTCGTTTAATGTTGAAGTAGTCTGTAACTAACGAGCCGGCCGGAGTGGTCGAGCGGTTCTAAGCGCTACAATCTGGAACCGCGAGACCGCTACGGTCGCAGGTTCGAATCCTGCCTCGGGCATGGATGTGTGTGATGTCCTTAGGTTAGTTAGGTTTGAGTAGTTCTAAGTTCTAGGGGACTGATGACCATAGCAGTTAAGTTCCATAGTGCTCAGAGCCATTTGAACCACTTTTTGTAACTAATAAGATGTTCTTCCCTCATACAGTGTCAACAATATGACTATGGACCGTGTGAGAAGAAATATGGTTTTACTGTATGAATGGACAATACCGCTTTCCTGCTTAACAAATACCTCGTGTTGGTAGATGTCTCATTCATGATGTCTTCTGTGGAATACATGATTACAGTGCACTGTACTCTTACGAAGCAGGACTTTCTACACTTTCACTGTAGGACTGTATCGAAATGACGGTACTCATACCGAACTACATGGTATTTTACTGAGTCACGGTTGTGTGAAATTTTGCGTTCTGGACCTGCAAACAAAGCTGAGTACTACGTTGTACAGCAGACGTCCAGTAAACCTACCTCTTCTGCTCTATACATGAAACATATTGTACATCGGTTCCCTGTTTTTGGGACGTACTCCATTTACCACGCGAGTAATTAAATGCTGTGTCTGTGGTTCGATGAATTGCCTGGTTTCAATTATCGTTTTTATTTGTTTTGTTACTTTTTTTGTTAACTGCGTTTCCTTTTCCCACTAGCAGCCTGCAACATAGTCTATCTCCACGCAGTTCTCTAGCCCTCAAATTTTATTCCTATATGTATTTCGTTTGCTCTGAACTTGCTAGTCCTTATTTCTGATATGTTGTTTCTTTCCATAAACTACCTCAAGGCTTCACATGTGAGTCTCTGCTGACAACACAAAGACACGAAGCAGCATTTCTCATGTCACAACGGCTAGAATTTTAAAATTTATATTTCATTTGAAGTGTCTCAAACGGCTATGTGTGTCACCTGAAAACAGAAATAGCAGTGAGTTTGTTTACAGAGCGAAGTTTTACTGAACACGACATTCGAGCAAGATAGAATAGGACAGAGATTGGTCGTAATACAGTGTGTGGCAAATAAAAGTGGCCCGCAGAATAAAGTTCCAGGGAACAAAGGAACACATCAGAGGAAACAAAATACCGTACTAACTTGATTATAGCAGACGTTGGAAGTGACCACCATTCATCTCTTGACACTTTTGAGTTTTGGTCAGCGAGTTACTGAAGTCGAATCGATGCTGGACTGTTGGGATTGCTGCAATCTCGTCCTAAATATACTGCCATAGTTTTTGAAGACTATGAGGGTTGTTGCGATACAACTTAGACTTGAGGGCTGCCCACACTAAGTAATCGAAAACTGACAGATAAGGTAAGCTGGATGGCCAGCTAGGGCCACGGCCAGACTGACTCTGCTAACGGTTCAGTCACGCGTTAAGATTGTGTAAATGTGCTCCAGTGTTCACAGTATTCATCCAGCTGTATCGGCAGTTTCTCCACCATGTTGCAAGTAACTGCAGCTCATTCCCTCCTCCGTTAATGCTGCCATAAATTCACGTCCAGTAGTATTCACTGGTCCAGGCCACTTTCATTTGCTCCACACCCTACTAGGGAATTGTTTGGCTTTGTAGTATTTTTCTCGCTACAACAAGTTTAGAAACAGCGTTCAAGTTACACACACACACACACACACACACACACACACACACACACACCCGCCGCCAGAAATATCGCGTACAAAGTCTGCAAAACATAAACGACGATGACGCTGAAAATTACTCTCTGTGGCTGATTGGTGGAGTTCTCTAATAGTGGTCCAGAGTTCTCCGATTCGATTCTTGCTCAGTTCTCGGATTTTTACCCGTCACCTTTCATTCTATTTCTTTTGGCAATGTTTGTTGAACTGAAAATTGTCGAGTTGCGCCATCGTTCGGTGTCATAGAGCAGAACGGCTATGGAGTGAACGTAGCTAACTGCGCATTCGTCAACATCAAATTTAAATTGTCACATGACCAACGTAAAACACTGTTTCCATTTTGAAATAAGAGCGAAATTTAATATTATACCTATTTCCCCTGTTTCTTCAACTTTGTTCATTAGTAACAAGAAATGTGAATAATCGCTCTTGCTGCGGATGCGAACCGAAATGAGGAGTTCTTTCTAGTAGGTAAGTAGGGCAATAGAAAGGTCAAATTCTTATCATCATACTAGAATGAAACTGTTTTATGGTACTGTATGACCATCTCCTCCTCCTCCCCCCCCCCCCTTCCACAATCCCATGTACCATGACCTTTGCCGATGGTAATGGAGGCTTGCGTTCCTAATACAGATAGCTGCACCGTAGGCGCAACCACAACGGAGGGGTATCTGTTGAGAAGCCAGACAAACGTGTGGTTCCTGAAGAGGGGCAGCCTCCTATGCAGTAGTTGCAGGGGCAACAGTCTGGAAGATTGATTGAACTGGCGTTGTAACACCAACCAAAAGAGCATTGCTGTGTTGGTACCGCGGACGGCTGAATGCAAGGGGAAACTACAGCTGTAATTTTTCCCGAGAGCATGAAGCTTTATGGTTAAATGATGAAAGCGTCCTCTTGGGTAAAATATTCCGAAAATAAGATAGTCCACCATTGGGATCTCCGAGCGGGGACTACTCAGGACGACGTCATTATCAGGAGGAAAAAAAAAAAACATACTGGCGTTCTAGGGAATATCAAATCCCTCAATAGGGCACGTAGGTTAGATAATTTAAAAAGGGAAATGGGTACGTTAAAGTTAGATATAGTGGAATTAGTGAAGTTTGATGGCAGGAGGAACAGAACTTCTGGTCAGAGTCAAATAGGGGTAATGCAGTAGTAAGTTTAGTAATGAATAAAAAATAGGAACGCGCATAACCTAGTGCGAACAGCATATTGAACTCATTACTTTGGTCAATATTGACACGAAGCCCACGCCTACGACAGTAGTACGAGCTAGCTCCGCAGATGACGAAGAGATGGAAGAAATGTTGATGAGATAAAAGAAATTATTGAGATAGTTAAGGGAGACGAAAATTTAACTGTCGTGGGGGAATGGAATCAGGCAGCAGGAAAAGGAAGAGAACGAAAAGTAATAGGTGAATGTCGACTGGGTGTAAGGAATGAAAGAAGAAGCGGCCTGATTGAATTCTGCACAGAGCATAATTTAATCATAGCTAATACTTGGTTTCAGAATCATGATAGAAGTTTGTACACGTGGAAGAGTCATGGAGACACCGGAAGGTTTCAGATTGATTATATAATGGTAGGGAGAATTTTAGGAACCAGATTTTAAACCGTAATGCATTTCAGGGGTAGATGTGGACTCTGGCCAGAATTTATTGGTTATGAACTGTAGATTAACACTGAAGGAACTGCAAAAGGGTAAGAATTTAAGGAGATGGGACCTGGATAAACTGAAAGTACCCTAGGTTATAGAGAGTTTCAGGGGAAGCATTAGGGAACGATTGACAAGCACAGGGGAAAGGAATATAGTATAAAAAGAATGGGTAGCTTTAAGAGATGAGAGTGTCCCTCAGGGGACACCGCCTTAACGTAGCACTGTCCGTGCGGGCGAGGAGGTTTGCGTGCTCCGGATCCGGAGGCCTATGCCGGCGGTAGCGTAGCTACCAGCAGGGTCACCCATGCCGGACAGGCCAAAGGGGAGGAGCCAGACAAAGTGTGTCCCACAACGATCTATCGCTCCCCTTTCCTATCCCAAACGGAGCCAGACAAATTGTGTCCCACAACGATCTATCGCTCCCCTTTCCTATCCCAAACCTGTCCTCACCATTTCCTTTTCCTGTCATTCCCTGGTATATGTACATAAGGGCAGAAGGACCTCTATAGGCGTGGAGAAGCCAATATTTCTACGGGAGAAAACCCCGAATGAAAAATCCTGGTCCTCCAGGTTGGGGGTTGGCGACGGGCTACCAACCCGTCCTGGAAAAAAAATAATCACCGGTACTAACATCACAGAAGAGCCTCGGATAGGACTGATCTCTGTAAAACGACCTAAGCAAGAACAAGGACTACGGAAGGAAATACAACTAGGGACCTGGAATGTCAGAAGCCTATACCAACCTGGGGCAGCAAAATGTGTAGTAAGGGAGGCAGATAAGTATCAAATTGATCTATTGGCCCTGCAAGAAACAAGGTGGACAGAAACCGGAGCTACAGAAATGGAAAACTATGTCATATTCCATGGAGCCTCAGAAACAAACCACTCACTAGGAACTGGTTTTGCAGTGAAGAAATCACTCTGTACCACTCTCATAGATTTTATATCAATCAACCCCAGAATCTCACTCCTAACCATAGACACGGGAAAACACAAACTCACATATACAAATTGTCATGCCCCAACCTAAGAAAGCGATGACATCAAAAAAGATATTTTCTACGAGGAATTAGAAACGGTTTTAGACAATGTACCAGGTGAACATTACAAAATTATCCTTGGAGATTTTAATGCGAAAATAGGGAAAGAAGCAGCCTTCATGGGGACCATCGGAAAGCACAGTTTACATGATGTGAGCAGTGATAACGGCACTAGGCTGGTTAGCTTTGCGACTGCAAAAGGCTTGTTTATAAGTAGTACTGATTTCGACAGGAAGAGAATATATAAAGGAACCTGTGTGTCTCCAGATGGGAAAACAGTGAACCAAATCGACCACCTAATTGTACAGAAGAGAATAAAGAAGTGGATACAAAATGTTAAAACGGCAAGAGGTGCGGAATGTGGATCAGACCACTTCCTTGTCAGAGGAAGGATGAAAACAATATGGAGAGCCAGGAAGCACAAAAGAATGCAAAGAGTCACTCGATATGACCATGAGAGGCCGACTGAAGATAATATAAGAAGAACTTTCAAGATAGCACTAACAAACCGTTTTGAGGCTTTGAATGAAGAGGAAGGAGATACTGTGGTAGATCAGAACTGGAAGGCGATTGCAGAGACCATTAAAGAAACAGCCCAAGAAGTAATCCCAAAGCGAACTAGGGGAAAAAGAGTGTGGTTCAATGAGGAGTGTGAAGGAGCTATCAGGGAGAGACAACGGGCCAAAGTACTGTGGATACAAAGCAATATGCAAGAAGAAGAAAAATCGAAGTTTGAAGAAACACGACGGCAGACCGAAGCCACATTGAGGAAAGCAAAGAGAAAATATGTTAAAAGTATCATGGAGGAAGCTGAACAAGACTTTCATGGAAATAGGTATAAAGAACTTTATAGAAAAGTGAAAAGTTTTAAAGGAGGGACGTACCATCAACAAAGATTCATAAAAGATGCCAATGGAAGAATGTTAACAGAAGATCAAAAAATTGGAAGAAGATGGATGGAATACTTCAGAGAATTACTAAACTCTGATGAACCAACCGAACTACTTGAGTTTGATGAACCAGTAACAGTAGACCCAGAATATCCTCCACCCACCATTGAAGAGATAAGGAACCAGATTAAAAACCTTAAGGATGGTAAAAGTCCAGGTGAGGACGGTATTCCTGCTGAACTTCTCAAGGCTGGAGACGAAATCCTCTGTTTCAAAATCCACAAGCTAATCGAGCAAATTTGGGTAAAACATGAAATACCAGAGGAATGGAAGGTAGCTGTGATATGCCCCATAAATAAAAAGAAAGACAAATCCGTATGTGACAACTACAGGGGCATAGCGCTACTCAACACCTGTTATAAGATCTTCTCCAACTGCCTATTAGAACGAATAAAACCTATAGCAACAGACATAATTGGAGAATACCAAGAAGGTTTCCAGGCAGGGCGATCAACCACGGACCAGATTTTTGTCCTAAAACAGGTCTGTGAAAAAATGTACGAATACGGACGAGAGATACATCTCCTGTTTGTAGACTTCAAGAAGGCTTACGACAGTGTACATAGACCTAGCCTGATTAGAACTATGACAGAGTTTGGTATACCAAAGAAGTTGGTCAAACTGGTAGAGTTATGCCTAAATGACACAAAACTTAAGGTTAAGGTAGGCAATCAAATGACAGAAAGCTTCCAGGTTGTAACAGGATTACGCCAAGGAGATGGGCTATCACCTGTCCTCTTCAACCTGGCACTTGAGAAGGTAATGCGGGATTTCAACAAAGAAAACATCAAGGGCATTCAAATTGGTAATGAACACATTACATATCTGGCCTATGCAGACGACATTGCACTATTAGCATGCACACAAGAAGATCTGAAGAGAAGTATCCAGACCTTGGAGTTATTGGCAGCTAGGATCGGTCTACAAATTAGCTCTGAAAAGACAGAGTATATGACCATAGGAAGAAAGATCCAGAACTCTCAAGATTTAATTGTGAACAACACCAGGTATAAACATGTGAAAGAGTTCAAATACCTTGGATCGTTTTTTACAGAAGTAACATCAACTGAAGCAGAGATAAAAGCACGACTGAAGGCGGGAAACAGATACTATCACTCTCTAGACCCTATATTAAAATGTAGGTGTCTCGCAACAACTAAAGCTACGGTTGTATAAGACATTAATAATGCAAGTAGTACTTTATGGTACTCAAACCTGGAGCACTCGAAAACAAGACCTTAAGCAACTGCTAACATTTGAAAGGAAAGTCCTCAGGAAAATATTTGGACCAGTCAGAGATCAGACTACTGGAGAATGGAGAAGACGCCATAACACTGAATTAAAAGAGCTGTACAAGGAGCCTAACATCTTGGGAGTGATGAGAAGCAAAATACTGCAATGGGCTGGACATGTTGTTAGAATGGAGGCAACAAGATGGCCCAAAATCACAATGGACTGGATCCCGTCAGGCAGCAGACCAGTGGGAAGACCTAGAAAGAGGTGGATCGATGGAGTGAGAGAAGACCTGTTGCAGCTGGGAGTCACGGAAAACTGGAGACAGATAGCAGAAGACAGAGACGAATGGAGAGCTCTAACTGTGGTGGCGCGCGGTCCTCTGGGCCTGATCGCGTGAATGAATGATAGTGAAGGCAGCAGAGGATCAAGTAGGTAAAAAGACGAGGGCTAACAGAAATCCTTAAATAATACAAGAGATATTAAATTTAATTGATGAAAGAAGAAAATATAAAAATGCAGTCAATAAATCAGGCGAAAAGGAAGTGCAAGATGGCTAAGCAGGAATGGCTAGAGGACAACTGTCACTATGAGTAAGATAGATGCCGTCTACAGAAAAATTAAAGAGACCTTTGGAGAAAAAAAACCCACCTGTATGAATATCAAGAGCTCAGATGGAAAACCGAACCTAAGCGGAGAGGGGAAGCAGAACGGTGAAAGAAATATATAGAGTCTATACAAGGGCGACGTAATTGAGGGCAATATTCTGGAAACGGAAGAAGACGTAGATGAAGATGAGTTGGGAGATATGACGCTGCGGGAGGAATTTGACAGGGCACTGAAAGACCTAAGTCGAAACAAAGCCCCGGGAGTTCACAAAATATCGTTAGAACTAGTGACAGCCTTGGGAGAGCCAGCATTAACAAAACTCTTCCATCTGGTGAGTAGGATGTATGATTCAGGCGAAATATCCTTAGACTTCAAGAAGAATATAATAATTCCATCTCCAAAGATATGCTGCCAGGTGAAAAAATTACAGAAATATCAGTATAAGTAGTCACGGTTGCAAAATATTAACACGAATTCTTTGCAGATGAATGGAAAAATTTGTAGAAGCCGTCCTCGTGGAAGATCAGATTGGATTCCGTAAAAATGTTGGAACACGCGAGGCAATACTGACTCTACAACCTATCTTAGAAGATAGAGTAAGGAATAGCAAAACTGCGTTTACAGCATTTGCACACTTAGAGAAAGATTTTGACAATGTTGACGGGAATACTCTCTGAAATTCTGGTGGGAGTCAAACACAGGGAGTGAAAGATTACTTACAATTTATACAGAAATCAGATGGCAGTTATAAGAGTCAAGGGGGCACGAAAGGAAAGCAGTGGTTGAGAAGGGAGTGAGACATGGTTGTAGCCTATCCCCGAAGTTATTCAGCCTGTATATTGAGCAAGTATTAAAGGAAACAAAATAAAAACTTGGAATAGGAATTAAAATCCAGGGACAACAAATAATGACATTGTATTTCTGTCGGAGACAGCAAATGACCTGGAAGAGCAGTTGAACGGAATGGACAGTGTCTTGAAAAACCTATATAAGATGAACATCAACAAAAGAAAATCGGGGATAACGGAATGTAGTCGAATCAGGTGATGATGAGGAAATTAGATTAGGAAATGGCTCTGAGCACTATGGGACTTAACATCAATGGTCATCAGTCCCCTAGAAGTTAGAACTACTTAAGGGGCTCCGGAAAGGCTCAAAATCATGAAAAGTTCAATTTTTACTTTTTTGCGTTTTCTGAATCTGCAGACTATTACCTTTTAATAGATATATAATTTATTCAATTCCGAAGACTACAACTATTTTTAAATTTTTTTTGAAATGTGTTCTACATGAGCATGACCCACTGTGGCGCTGTTAAACTGCTGTCAAATGGTGTTATTATTAAAGTCCGTGTTCATCAGGTACATTTTAGTCATGTGAGATAAAGTATGTGTTGTGGCTAACCTGTGATGGTTCAATATATATCGCTGGTGTGATTGTCGATTGTTTCATGTTTATTTACTCTGTCGTTATCTCGAAAATATTCGTAATTAATTCTGTTTCTTGAGTCTCTGTTTTATTGAAGTATAGTAATGAGTAAAAGTAAAGTTATTAGAAATCCTCTGAAGGCTTTTAAGAAAAGGAGAAATGTTGGAAAGCCAAAGGTATGTGTTATTACTGTAAACAATAAAGACGATGAAAATCCCCAACATAGCTTGTGTCCAAAAGAAGAAGACAGTTGGTGTAAATATAACAAAGGATTGCTAACTGGTGAAGTGTACACTCATAAGCATAGTCTGCCTCATGCAATAATGGAGGTGATAAAACCTATTTTCAGAGACTTAGCAGCACCTGAACTGTTGAAAAAGTGTATTCACGGAAAAACTCAAAACCCCAATGAAAGTGTAAATAGTGTTATATGGTCGAGAATCCCCTAGACTGTATGATGCTGTTGCGACTTTCAATGATGGCAACATTGTAAGGTGCAAGGTATTTAGAAATATGGGAATGAAGATAGGTTCTAACATGGTACGAGCGACGCTTGCTTTAGACAAGGAACGCCTTCGGGCTGCAGACAGGGCTATAAAGAGTCTAGAAATAGAAGCAAGAGTAAACAGGAGGAGGAACAAGAGGAAGCTAGAGGAGGAGTTTGCAGAGGATGAAGATAATCCATCCTATGGACCTGGAATGCACTAAAAAGTTAATCCAATCTTTGTCGCTCGATTCCCAAAACTTTTATTTTCTCATACTAATTACATGTTTTCTAAGGATCTTCCAAACATATTTGTTTCAAACTTTCAGTAAATGTTACACAGTACCTTCTGCATAATTTAACACAACCTTTTTCCAAAAAAACTGTATATTTTTGAATATATAAATAAAAAATTGCAAAAAATGTTGTAAATTTTCATTACAATTGAAAAAAATCATTTTTAGTAACTGAACTAAAATTTTGTAAAATCCCTGTGTTAAGTTGTAGCCCATATTCCAATAAATAATCTGTAAAAAGTTCAACTTCCTACCTCAAATACTTTGTGAGGAAAGATGTAATTTATAAGCGTTATTTTAACATTGCAAGTATAGGGCGTTCCGGAGCCCCTTAAACCTAACTAACCTAAGGACGGCACACAACACCCAGCCATCACGAGGCAGAGAAAATCCCTGACCCCGCCAGGAATCGAACCCGGGAACCCGGGCGTGGGAAGCGAGAAGTATACCGCACGACCACGAGATGCGGGCGATTAGGAAATGAAACACTTAAAGTAGTAAATGAGTTTTGCTATTTGGGAAGCAAAATAACTGATAATGTTCGAAGTAGAGAGGATATAAAATGTAGACTGGCAACGGTAAGGAAAGAGTTTCTGAAGAAGAGGATGTTAACACTGAATATAGATTTATGTGTCAGGAAGTCTTTTCTGAAAGTATTTGTAAGGAGTGTTGCCTCGTATAGAAGTGAAACATGTTCGATAAATTGTTTAGACAAGAAGAAAATAGAAGCTTTCGAAATGTGGTGCTACAGAAGGATGCTGAAGACTAGGTGGGTAGATCATGTAACTAATGAGGAGGTACTGAACAGAACTGAGGAGAACAGGAATTTGTGGCACAACTTGACTAGAAGAACGGGTCCGTTGGTAGGACACGTTCCGAGGCATCAAGGGCCACCAATTTAGTATTGGAGGGCAGCGTGGAGGGTAAAAATCGTAGATGGAGACCAAGAGATGATTACACTACGCATATTCAGAAGGATGTAGGTTACAGTAGGTACATGGAAATGAAGCTTGCACGGGGTAGAGTGTTATGGAGATCTGCATCAAACCGGCCTCTGGACTGAAGAACACAACAACAACGAGGTTTTCTGAACCTCCAAAATGTGGAGTTCTACAGCAAAGCTACGCCACGTCAACAATCGTGGAGAAAATATGGTCCATTGAAGGGCGAATATGTAAAAAGACGTTTAACACAGTCGCCACGTTCCATACATTGCTAGCCGTTAAAATTGCTACACCACGAAGATGACGTGCTACAGACGCGAAATTTAACCGACAGGAAGAAGATGCTGTGATATGCAAATGATTACTTTCCAGAGCATTCACACAAGGTTGGCGCCGGGTGCGACACCTACAACGTGCTGGCATGAGGAAAGTTTCTAACCGATTTCTCATAAACAAACACCATTTGACGGGCGTTGCCTGTTAAAACGTAGTTGTCATGCCTCGTGTAAGGAGGAGAAATGCATACCATCACGTTTCCGACTTTGATAAAGGTCGGATTGTAGCCTATCGCGATTGCGGTTTATCGTACCGCGACATTGCTTGCCACATTGGTCGAGATCCAGTGACTGTTAGCAGAATATGGAATCAGTGGGTTCACGAGGGTAATAAGGAACGCCGTGCTGGATTCCAACGGCCTCGTACCGCTAGCAATCGAGATGACAGGCATCCGCATGGCTGTAACGGATCGTGCAGCCACGTCTCGATCCCTGAGTCAACAGATGGGGACGTTTGCAAGACAACAACCATCTGCACGAACAGTTCGACAACGTTTGCAGCAGCATGGACTATCAGCTCGGAGACCATGGCTGCGGTTACCCTTGACACTGCATCACAGACAGGAGCGCCTGCGATGGTGTACTCAACGACGAACCTGGGTGCACGAATGGCAAAACGTCATTTTTTCGGATGAATTGAGGTTCGGTTTACAGCATCATGATGGTCGCATCCGTGTTTGGCGACATCGCGGTGAACGCGCATTGGAAGCGTGTATTCCCCATCGCCATACAGGGGTACCAACTGGCGCGATGGTATGAGGTGCCATTGGTTACACGTCTCGGTCACCTCTTGACGACACATTGAACTGTGGACGTTACATTTCAGATGTGTTACGACTCGTGGCTCTACCCTTCATTCGATCCCAGCGATCCCTACATTTCAGCAGGATAATGCACGACCGCATGTTGCAGGTCCTGTACAGGCCTTTCAAGATACAGTAAATGCTCGACTACTGCCCTGGTCAGCACATTCTCCAGATCTCTCAAGAACTGAAAACGTCTGGTCAATGGTGGCCGAGCAAGTTGCTCGTCACACTACGCCCGTCACTAGTCATGATGAACTGTGGTATCGTGTTGAAGCTGAATGGGCAGCTGTACCTGTACACGTCATCCAAGCTCTGTTTGATTCAATGCCCAGGCGTATGTAGGCCGTTATTACGGCCAGAGGTGGTTGTTCTGGTGACTGATTTCTCAGGATCTATGCACCCAAATTGCGTGAAAATGTAATCACATGTCAGTTCTAGTATAACGTATTTGTCCAATGCATACCCGTTTATCATCTGCATTTCTTCTTCGTGTAGCAATTTTAATGGCCAGTAGTGTACATGGAGCTTGATTTTTTTCAACTTGATAACTGAACCTTTATGATGAGTCTTCGTGCTTCAGTTAAAGGCTGACAGCAGGACCCTTGTCGCCCGCCACTTACTCACTTTTACCTTTATTAGTATCTGAATTCGGAAAGGCGTCGATGGACTGCCTGTCTGCAAGTGCCTAGGACTACCTCACAGGTTGTTTCTGTACAGGTGCATTTTTAAAATTCTCAACAAAGACGGGCTTGTGCCACTGACGGTGTGACCGAATTGAGGACTGCCAGTCTTGCAGTCCCGCACTCCCCCCGTTTCCCCCGTGATCACACCACGGGAGTGCGCGAAAAAGGAGGGCTGAAAATGCGTAAGCACACTTAGCTGTTTTGTAACACGTTCAAATGGTTTTGAACGTTCCGTAGTGGTTTCGACATTTGCACGAGAGCAAAAATTGTGGTCGCGCTGCACTCCAATCGGGTGCGACTACGCTAAATGTGTAACATCCCAGCAATGTCCTTAGAGAAGGGTTCAAACGTCTAGGGTGCGACATGTCGAAGACTGTCAAGAGCGTCTTCCTGCTGCTCATCGCACTCCGAACTGTTGTTTTCGACCGCGATATGTGTGGGAGTCAATTTGTGTCCCCCCATGATGACTTTTTGTGTCGATTCTTAGCAACGGTATGTCTTACATGTTTTCCTGGGCCACCCATAAGGCAATCACATGATTTCAACGCTGGGCGTCACGGGTCTGTTGTCCGTCGTAGAGGTATCAAAAAAAGGGGTGAAATGTGGGTTACTGGTCGTGTTACGACCTTCCCAGCCGGCCGGAGTGGCCGTGCGGTTCTAGGCGCTACAGTCTGGAACCGTGCGACCGCTGCGGTCGCAGGTTCGAATCCTGCCTCTGGCTTGGATGTGTGATGTCCTTAGGTTAGGTTGAATTAGTTCTAAGTTCTAGGCGACTGATGACCTCAGAAGTCAAGTAGCATAGTGCTCAGAGCCATTTAGACGACCTTCTCAATGTGTCACATATCCAGAGTGCCGCTTGGCAGAATTGTGGGGAAATTTGGTTCGCATGTTACATGATTAATCCATCTTACACGTCACATGAACTTCTGAGCCGTGGCCTTC
The DNA here is from genome assembly GCF_023898315.1 of Schistocerca nitens. NCBI lineage: Eukaryota > Metazoa > Arthropoda > Insecta > Orthoptera > Acrididae > Schistocerca > Schistocerca nitens. The sequence continues at coordinate 387,849,868 of NC_064615.1, forward strand.
CTTTTCGCAGTTGTCGACATCTGAAGTGTCGTCGAGCCCGAGGGTGCGTTCTATGGCGCCACATTATTGCACCATTACCGAGGTAGAATGTAGATACTTTCGAACAAAATTTCAAACTTCTGCGCTAAAATGGGAGACAAGCACGGGGGTTTCGAAAAAGTAATCGTTTAATTGTGCTGCGCCTTGTATTAGGTTCCAAAATTTTGTACATGGCTGCACGTTCACAGACCGTGAATAGTTACAATTGAAAGAAGACAGCCCTCCGTCACTATTTTTAACTAATTAACCGGGCTTCAACACTGCTAGGAGTGTCTTCCTCAGAATTTAAAACAAAGAATGATCTATAACATGGTCACAAAATTATGACTAAAAACGTATGATACGGAGTGTAAGTACAGAATCATCGTGAAAGACTGGCATTACTTATATGTGATTTATAAAATAATAAATATGCCAAAAGGGCATTAGTCACAAAGATATTTAAGATAAAAAATTGTAATGGCGAGCCACTAAGGGCAGCTCGTTACTTACGGGGTTACAGGTTGCAAACGGACGCCCTTAGTGGCTCGCCATCACAATTTTGTATCTTAAATATCTTTGTGACTAATGCCCTTTTGGCATATTTATTATTTTATAAATGACATATAAGTACTGCCAGTCTTTCACGATGATTTTGTACTTATACTCCGTATCATACGTTTTTAGTCATAATTCTGTGACCATGTTATAGATCATTCTTCGATTTAAATTCTGAGAAAGACACTCCTAGCAGTGTTGAAACCAGGTTAATTCGTTACAAATAGTGACCGAGGGCTGTTTTCTTTCAACTGTATTAGGTTCCATTAAGCAATAGTGGAATTGATCTGTTAAAGAGCAAACAAGGTAATATGGACATCTGGCCAGAAATGCGTTATGTCTTCTTAAAGGTGGCGATAAAGATATTTGACAGTGTAGTCTTCAGTGACTGAAATCACACATGAGAACACACCAGTAATGTGGGAATCCCTGTGTTTTAGATCCACAGTCAAGAGGGCAGCATCAGCATGTAATTCTCACATTATCTTCTACCACCAAAGGCGCATTTTCGAGCGTGGGGGGGTGGGGTCACCGGCATGAAGTGCAGATATGCCTCACCTATGAGGCGTTGTGGAAAGATGAATGGTACCACCAGGTAATTTCCTGTTATACCGGCCCAGATATCGAGGCTAAACCGGTGCTGAAGGTTCGCCACCACGGAAGCCACACGTGGACGAGACGTTTCCTCGTAATAGCTTTTTGATCTGGGAATAAGAAGGATGGCAGAAATCCCAGCACCTTGGTGGCCTGTGTGACGAACCAGCGACAAAAACGTTGGCACAGAGACAAGTCCGTAGGTAACAAGGCCTGCACACGCTGTAACTGATACGGATACTATCAGCTGTCGTGGAGAATGTTCCACACAGTCGTCTGGCTTACGTTATAGTGATGGACCATCTTCCTGGTGCTGATTCCGGCTTCACTGTCAAAGAAGTTCTCCTTCTCAAGTCGGTGTACCTCCCACTGAACGCGTTTCTGCCACATCATCGTTTCTGCGATCCTTTACTGCACTTTGTACCCATTTAGCAAAACCACCCTGTAAAAGTGGTCTCATTCTAGAGCCACGCCACGCGGGCGACCTGCAGGCCAGATTGCGACACTCGACAGCAGCGTGTCCCTAGGGGGCTAGCCACTAGTGCTCTTTGGCGGGGGCACATAAAGAGGCGCTTCTGCCGTGGTATCGAGCGCCCGATCTGATCGGCCAGGCAGGCTGCCTTGGGGGCCATAATTCACGTCTGCGCCGCGACGTTATTGTTAGTGGGCGGTGCGGGCCGGCTCGGCCGCTGTGTTGTGATGCGTGGCGGTCGTTCAATGGGCGGCGGTAAATCAGGATTGCCAACTCACGTTGCTGCATCTACCTCCGGCGGCCGCATTTCCTTCGCCAATATTAATACCAAAAGGGGCGGACACCGGCCCGTGACTTTTTACCGTATTCTCTGTGAACTCTAACCCACAAAGTTCTTTACAAAGGAAGACCTTAACCCATTTTTGGAAAGTGAAAGCAGCATTTTAAAGGCATCCTTGTAATAGCACTATCTACTAGAGGCTATAGCAGAATGCCTCGATCACCTTCAATATCCTTTCCGTAAGCTCTGAAAATCCTCTTGGAGACTGAAGTAATACTGCAATCAGCGTTTACGATAGTAGTGATACAAATATCACTGGCAATGTACTGTCTATAACCCACTCTCGTGATAGGAATTACGACAAAAAAATTACAGCTTGAGCGTATCTTGAAGAACACTGTATAATATGTAGTCCAGTGACATCCCCCATGTTCGATGTCAACCTGTTATAACCACTCACAGACGGCAGGTGGCAGCACGAGGAGTGGAGGGTATATTGGGGGGGGGGGGGCGGGGGGAGAGTGTGGATGGGGTAGGGGGTGGACACGGAAACTGTGTTGTCGTCGCCATAACGCGAAAACGGAGCTAAGACAAGAAGAACATGATCATTGGATTTTGGGCCGAGGGTGGAAGCATTTCCGGAATGGCTAAGTCTGTAAATTATTAGCGCGCCGCAGAGGTTAAAGTATACCGTGCGTGGCAAAATGGCGCTATCCAAAATCGCCGCCGAGAGAGTTAGCGTGCATTACCACCCATAATTAACAGATGTCAACGAGAGCGGTGGAGATGAGTACGGGGGAATAGACGTGCGACTGTTCAGCAACTCACCGCCCAGATGAATCAAGGGGCTACTATCAGTTTCTCTTTAATGACCGTTCAGGAAACGTTACTGCGAACGGGCCTGCGCAGAAGGCGTCTTTTTCATGCACCTTTGCTCACTACAACGAAGGCTGGAAGGATGGTCTTTTCAGATGAATCACGTTTTATGCTCCATCGTATAGATGGATGTTGGCATGCACGGCTTGGAACATCTGAAAGCATGTAACCTGCAAGGATCGTCGGAAGGATCCAGGCATGAGGAAGGAGCTTTATGGTCTTGCGAACGTTTTCGTGGCATTCCAAAAATGGTTCAAATGGCTCTGAGCACTATGCGACTTAACATCTGTGGTCATTAATCTCCTAGAACTTAGAACTATTTAAACCTAACTAACCCTAAGGACATGACACACATCCATCCCCGAGGCAGAATTCGAACCTGCGACCGTAGCGGTCACGCAGTTCCAGACTGAAGTGCCTAGAACCGCATGGCCACACCGGCCGGCGTGGTATTCCCTGGATGATCTTGTAATTCTGGGAGGCACAATGAATCAAGACAAGTATGCATCTATTCTCGGGAACCACGTGCACCCCTAAACGCGAGGTGCTTTTCCTCGGCAGGATGGCATCCACCAGCAGGACAATGCAGCATGTCACAGAACTCTCAGTATATCATTCAAAGAGCGCCAGGATGAGTTTATTGTACTCCCCTGGCTACTAATTCTGTCGTATTTAAACCCAACTGAGAATCTGTGGCACCACATTGAGCGGGCTGTTCGTGCCATGGATCTTTAACCGAGAAGCCTAGAGTCGGCATGGCTCCACATGCGTGTCGGCACCTTCCAGAACATTACTGACTCTCTTCGTGCACGTCTCGCAGGCGGTTATTCAGGCTTCTGTCACGTGGTGATAGTAATGTGATTGGACAATCTATATCCGAGATTTAACAGCTACCAATATTTCGTTCGTTTACACAATTTACGGAAAAAACATAAATACATCCGTAGCTCAAGGAGCATCTAGCAACAGACGTAGAAACTGTGTATACGTCTTGCATCGTTCATTAATAGTATGCTACCGAAAGTATACCAATTGGTGCTGCTCAACAGCTACGATAATTCATTTAATCGTATGGCTAGCGCCTACCGTCGGGCAGACCGTTCGCCGGGTGCCGGTCTTTCAATTTGACGCCACTTCGCCTACCTGCAGTCGATGAGGATGATAGGAAGATGATAAGGACAGCACAACACCCAGTCCCTGGGCGGAGAAAATTCCCTGACCCGGCCAGGAATCGAACTCGGGCCCAGAGTGTTGACAATCCGTCACGCTGACCATTCAGCTAGCGGGGGCGGACAGCTATGATAATGATCTGGCTTCGAATAATCATAAACCAGCCCAATTACGATTGATGAAGTGAGGCAGATTGAAACTGAGTCAAACCTGACCCGGGGTAAACGACTGCGTATCTCTTTTTCATACAACAAGTTCTGCTTTCAGAAGTTTCAAGGAAGGATTAAGGCAGTCGGCCGATTCCTGCATTCTTATAAACTCCGAGATTGTGGTAATATCCAGTAGGGTTCGAGAAACATAGATGTGGTCGATATATATGTACTACTGCTACTCGATGAGCACCCACTCATCACTCATTTAACATTCCTCACATTTGTAGATTCCGGATATCTCCTGTATCCGAACTTAAGTTATTTGCCTCTTATTTATTAGTTTTTCAGATTCCGTCTGACTACATCTCCCAATGTAACTCGGTTCGCTATAAAAATTCTTAAACATAATTTAAAAAAACTGAACAAAACCTAAAAAGGAAAGTACTTGCAGTATTAATAATAACAATTTACACATTGCTTCGAAATACTTTTAATCACGACGTGGAACTCCTGTACGGAATCCAACGAGTGTTTTTTTATGATTCAGATGTTACTTTCTGCTGAAAGTCCACTGAAAATGGAACCTGCAGAATAATGCGGAGCTACCCGTACATTAGTAAGACAAGTGCTACGTAAGTGGAAGTTTTTGTATCTAGTGCCAGTTCCCTTGGAGCGAATCTCAGTTGGTATTTTGTTTATAAGTTCTGCAGTTTGGACAAAGCTCTCCACTTTCGATACAGATATTGGGCAGAGATGCTGAGTGCAACCGGTTAACTGGTGAGTGAGTCAGTGCTGCCAACTAACACGCTGCCTCCGTCCCTGGCAAACGAGCAAATCGAAGAGCGGCTGGGTCAAACGGAGCAGACAATTCGGTCACTTGACCGGAGCAGAGCCGCCTTGTGTATGCAGAGATACTGCGTAGTCCTACAGGCCTTTCTCTGATGCTCTCGTAGGTACCTGTAGCCAAAACGGAGGAGGCGCTCATTTCACGAAAAAGAACGGCCCATCTTCCACACTGTACGTTGTGGTTCATTTCCCGCTCTACACAGAGCAACCTTTTTTCTAAGAATATTACTGCGCTAGTATTCACGAAATATATTGTGTTTAGGTATACAAAAATGTTCTGAATAGGAGGCTCAGTGGGTAGTAGAAGAAAGGAAATATTTTGAAACAGCATGTACAAAATTTCTATGCTGCGGTATTCCAAATGGAGAATGAAGTAAAAGGAAGCAGGATACAGTGAGATGCTAGATGAAACTGCAGATTTTTATCTTATTTACTTTTTATTTTTGTTTAACTTCGTTTCCAAGGCAGAACTGTTCTAAATACAAAAGCAACTCAAAATAGGAAAAAAAGAAGGAAAGTATCATGTAGAAAAAAGGTTGGGAGTCCATGTCGTGCATATATTGGGAAGGCGACGCTAAAAGCTGTAGCAGATAAGAAAGGTCAGACTGAAGATTGCTTTTTCAGACTTTTACTGTTGCCAGAAGTTACTGTGATGAAAGGAAGAGATACATCGCGACGCAGAAGAAGGAAAACGAAATGCAGAAATGTCACCACTTAAGAGTGACAGTGAAGATGCCTTCCAATTACAAGAAGTTGGATTATATTTATTTTCATGCATAATTATCACAGATTATACACAAAGCAGTAAAACTCTGTTGCATAAAGAATCGAACTTGCAAGTATAAAACAGTCTGAATGCATGATTATTTACTAGGAAGTTAATGTGTTCAGTATTTGACGTTAAGAGTGTAAGAAAGAAACAGTTCAGAAAAGGTTGGGCATCATGTTTAAAGTATGTTGGCAATCGCTAAGTGCTTCCATTCTCAAATAATGGATGAATATAGGCTGAGTAATTAGCGCACCGCGGGTTACGCTCCCTGAACACATAGTGTACACTTTTTCTAATTGTAATACTTGTCTTACTGTGTTAAACCTGTAATGTATCATTATACCTCTTAATGAATAGATAATAACAGATCATTAAATCTCGATCAGTAATTATATAAAATATGAAAATTAAATTTTTGTTGCACTGGAAGCCGTTAGACAGGCAACGTGCAGCTCGGACCGTCAATCCTAAACGGGGTTAACCCTTTTATGATATGATTTCTTATTCTGTGAACGCTGCAATTACCACTGTTATCGTATAATTTAAAAACTTTATATGTGGTATTAACGTAATACTGTTTAAAGGGTTACTAATGAGAGCAGAAATAAAACAGTACAGGAAAAAAAATAGTACACCTGGAAAGACTGCGTTGACTTCGATCCAATCATGGCGTATGCCATCTGTTGGATAGTAGATGTACTGATACTTGTTTAAACGTCGTCCGCCAACACAGGGCTTAGTGGCATAGCTACCAGGGTGCCATCTGTGTCCACCCTGTAATAGATAATGCTCACAGTCTGAAAGCTCGCTGTTGTGCAAACGTGTGAAGCAGGCAGGCAACCACGTCACGGAAAACGCACTCGTGCTTCCTGTGTCCGAATGAGCAAGTTTGAAAGGGGTCAAATTGTGGCCTTTTGAGTGGCGGCATAGTCTTTTCTGATAATTGCCACACTAGTTGTGCGCACTACGTCAGTTGTGCAACGTAGTTGGTATCTGTGGTCACGTGGACATTCTCACACCTCTAGGCGTGGTTCCGGACGTTCATGCAGAACAGACAGTTGCCATGATCGTCATGTTACAAGGGCAGCAGTGGCAGATCGTACAGCTATCATAATAGAGATTAGAGGGCTTTTGAGCCCGGACGTGTCAGTACGAACTGTTGTGAACCGATTATTAGGAATGAGACGACACGCATTCCTGCCTCTAGCCCGTCTTCCACTCACGCCACATCGAGCGAGGTGGCGCAGTGGTTAGCACACTGAACTCGCATTCGGGAGGACGACGGTACAATCCCGCGTCCGGCCATCCTGATTTAGGCTTTCCATGATTTCGCTAAATCGCTCCAGGCAAATGCCGGGATGGTTCCTCTGAAAGGGCACGGCCGACTTCCTTCCCCGTCCTTCCCTAATCCGATGAGACCGATGACCTAGATGTTTGGTCTCTTCCTCCAAACAACCCATCCCACTCACGCCACAGCATCGACTTACGCCACTCGACTGATGAAGTCAGGGGATCACTTGGAACATGGAATGGCGCCCCGTGGTCTTCAGCAATGAAACCACATTGTGCATGCACGTAAGTTGGTTGGTCGGTTGATTTGGGAGAGGGGACCAAATGGAGAAGGACATCGGTTTCATTGGATTAGGCAAGGATGGGGAAGGAAGTCGGCCGGGCCCTTTCAAGCGATTTAGGAAAATCACGGGGAGTCTAAATCAGGGTGGTGGGAGGCAGGTTTGAACCGTCGTCCTCCCGAATGCGAGTCCAGTGTGCTAACCACAGCGCCACCTCGCTCGGTACGCTAAGTACTGCTCGTTTGTTGGTGCGACGTAGACCTGGTGAGCAGTATCTCGTAGAGTGCATTCGTCCAAGACACACTGGCTCCATCCCAGGCCTGGGGTGCGATAAGCTACAAATCTCGTTCACCTTTGGTATTTTTGGAGGGACGCTAACCAGCGCTCGATACGTGCAGAAAGCTGTTAGACCCGTTCTTTTTCCGTTCTTTCAGCAGGAAAGTGACGTGGTGTACCAATGGGATAATTCTCGCCCACTCACTGCCCATGATACTTAACGTGCTTTGCAAGGTGTGCAGCAACTTCCCTCAGCAGTACTATCTCCGCACTTGTCTCCAGTGCAGCACGTGTGGAATATAATGGTACGAGAAGTGACTTGAACGACTCGTCAGCCAACAACTCTTACAGAACTAGGTGAACAGGTCTAGCATGCACAGCATATTCCACAACAACATTCTCTACCTGTACAGGCGACAGGGTACCAGAGTTAGCCCTGCACTGCTGCCGGCGAAGGCGGGGTGTTTCAGCATGGGTCGATACCTGGTACCTCAAAACCGCTTGTGCTCTTGATCTGTAAGTGTATTCATTTCATGTACTCCATATGCACTGTTCTAACAACAAATACTGAGTGAAGTGGAAACCTCTAAAATTAATTTTTTCTGGCAACGTATATAAAACGTAACATTAGCAAGTTCGAAGACTAGAACAAATAAAGAATAATTTGAAGAAAATATGTGTGGAATTCGATCTCCAATCAGTCCTGGGATTCTTTCTTTTCTCACCTACTGCTTATTCACCTTTGGCATTCAACAACTAACGTGAAAAAATACAAATGCATTGTGGTTTGAAGCTCTCGATACTTTGTGTGTTCCTTTATAACTACCTGGCCAAGCCAGTTCTGTGGGCATACAACCTACAGGATGAAGTCTATTAAAGGACAGTGAATTTCAAACCAACCCTCAGTACAGCTTTATTTAATGTGGTGAAGAATATCACTTGTGTAACAGATTATTTTTTTTTTAAGTGGGCAACGAAAAAGTTTTTAAAATTATTTTACTATGTGAAAATAACGCAACCTGAATTCCAGTAAAATATTTTCTCTTAATATAATTCGCCATACAGACAATAATATATTTCTTGATATACAGAATATAGTATTTAATTTAGCTTAAAATAAATATCTCGCTTTTCACCTAAAAACTAACATACTCGTGTTATTTGACGTTCAGTCACGATAGCATTCTAACGTTTTCTCTCTTTATGAAAAAAAAGATCTGCTGATATATTGCTAAATACAAATCCAGTTCTGTACATACCTCAGTACTATCGTTGTCGACATTTTATTCCCATCTGATCAAAATATAGCAGTATTTCTTTTTATATTTTTAATTTCTCTGAACGACATATGAAAATTTCTGAGAATTTCTGCATCCAGATGAAGCAAAGCATCTGACGAAGAAGGAATGTCAATACCCTACTTGAAACTCTCTCAATTCCTGTACAGCCTCTTCAAGTCGTAGGGCCGCGCGGCATTAGCTGAGCGGGCTTGGGCGCTGCAGTCCTGGACTGTGCGGCTGGTCCCGGCGGAGGTTCGAGTCCTCCCCCGGGGATGGGTGTGTGTGTTTGTCCTTAGGATAATTTAGGTTAAGTAGTGTGTAAGCTTAGGGACTGATGACCTTAGCAGTTAAGTCCCATAAGATTCCCACACATTTTTTTTTTCAAGTCGTAGGCACGAAATGCAAGGCGTGGGACCTCCGCTGCGTGCAACTTCCGCCTCAAGAAAATCCGGTCGGTGATCAGCTCTACGTTTGTGTTCTCGCTATGTTTCCGTAAAGAAAATTATTGCCTACACACTACCGTATGAAGTCTACATCTACATATACAGCCTGCAAACGACTGTGAAGTGCATGGCAGAGGTTACATACGGAACAATGGGCAATGGCTTAGGGTTTCTTCCCTTTCCATTCTAGAGTGGAACATAGGAAGAACGACTGCTTTAAATGCAGTCCTGCACGCTTAAACTAGTCTAATGTCGTCTTTGTAGTCCCAGCGGGAAATATACAGGGTGTTACAGAAAGGTACGGCCAAACTTTCAGGAAACATTCCTCACACACAGAGAAAGAAAATATGATATGTGGACATGTGTCCGGAAACGCTTACTTTCCATGTTAGAGTTCATTTTATTACTTTTCTTAAAATCACATTAATCATGGAATGGAAACACACAGCAACAGAACGTATCAGCGTGACTTCAAACACTTTGTTACAGGAAATGTTCAAAATGTCCTCCCTTAGCGAGGATACATGCATCCACCCTCCGTCGCATTGAATCCCTGATGCAGCCCTGGAGAATGGCGTATTGTATCACAGCCGTCCACAATACGAGCACGAAGAGTCTCTACATTTGGTACCGGGGTTGCGTAGACAAAAGCTTTGAAATGCCCCCATAAATGAAAGTCAAGAGGGTTGAAGTCAGGAGAGGGTGGAGGCCATGGAATTGGTCCGCCTCTACTAATCCATCGGTCACCGAATCTGTTGTTGAGAAGTGTACGAAGACTTCGACTGAAATGTGTAGGAGCTCCATCGTGCATGAACCACATGTTGAGTCGTACATGTTCTAGCAGCACAGGTAGAGTATCCCGTATGAAATCATGATAACGTGCTCCATTGAGCGTAGGTGGAAGAACGAAACTAAAATGAGCTCTAACATGGAAATTAAGCGTTTCCGGACACATGTCCACATAACATCTTTTATTTATTTGTGTGTGAGGAATGTTTCCTGAAAGTTTGGCCGTACCTTTTTGTAACACCCTGTATGTAGGGTGCTCAAATACAAAGGACAGTCACAGGGAAACGAGAGAAATGGAGAAAAGGAAGTAAACTTTCCTCCATTTCAGAAGTAATCGCTATAATTGTCGATACATTTATCCTGCTGTGAGACAAGACTGTCAATACCTTCATGGAAAAATATTTTCTGTTGTCTACGGAATCATGATTGTACCCAGGCATGTACTCCTTCCTCCGAAGGAAATCGGCGACCACGAACATCCATCTACAAGGTCGAGTGACCATCATCAGTTTCATAAAAATATTCACAGCTTCACGTTTGGTGAAATGTAAAATCATTATCGTCAAATAAAAAAACCATTTATTACACATTGTTCTCATATCGTGATACAAAAATTAGATCGGCGGTCTGTAAAAACTGTTAGGTAGGTAGGCTGGGGATCCGTGTTCGACAGGCAGCAACGCGGAATAACAAACTTTTGTTGTCACTGCCCCTCTCCCCCCCCCCCCCCCCCCCCCGGATTGGATCTAATTGTATCGTCCACACGTTTAACGTGATGCTTGATGGTCATTTTGTGGTGCTTTAAGTAAACTCCGTTGCACTTTTGTCCCTACGTAATTTTTTACTGCTTAAAGGACTGAATATAAGGAGCCATCGGATAGCGGTATTGGAAAGACAAGTGGTCAGCACATTTGTATGTTCCCCATCAATTTAAGATTTTTAAACGGAGCCACTAATTTTGCTTTAAGCATCTCTTCTGATTATGTAGATTATTCGTCTTTCTCTGTAAATTACTGCCATTCGTCTCAGGATTTAGTACTTCTCGGTTGCCCTGTGCTGAGGTCCACAGTCTGTAGCCTCATAAATAGTAATAACATATTCAGATTTTTGGTCATTCTTCTTGCCATTACTAAGCTCGCAATCAGAACTGCTTCTCTGATTGTTGTACGTTGTTCCAATACACGAATATCGAAAGGCCGATACCGAATAACAGTCGATTTGTAGTAACATCCCGCTATTGACTGAACATGTCATTAAAAGTGCTTTAGCTCGCTAAGTAAACGAATATTTACCTTTTATAAAAACTTCACTGGCATGTTTCGGGCCTAGCTTATCATTAGGGTACCACACAGAAACCTGATACCAAGCATCATGCCACACGGTAAATCCACGCCAAGTGCCTCATGTGTCACATACGGATAGGTGAAAGCGCGGCCATTACCGCATGATTCGATACTTACCACTAAGTTTTTACAGATATTCTGATGATGGTTGTGACGGTCGGCTGCCATTGGCAGTCAGTCAATAGTTTTTAGTCCTACGGATGGTGGTATGACCAAGTCAGCTGTCACCGAGGTGTCATTTCGTCTAAGCCGAGATGTCTTAAAAAGTTGCGGTTTTACTCAGGAATCGTAATATTCAAGTTCGTCCTTGCTAATTTGTTTAGCTCAGCGATGTCAGATTCCGATCACAATTTATGGTCTTATTCACTTATAAACAGTGACCTTTCTTAGGGGATTTAATTCAAGGACTTTTTGTATGTGATCTTCCTGAAGTGATTTTTACATTGTGTAACTTCTTGAGTAGGTCCTTGGTTAGACAGAAGAACGTTCCCCCAGTGTACGAGAAAGCCTCTTGATAGATGTTTTCATAACAAGTCGATTGTTGTTATTTTGTGAGACGAAACAGTGTTACCGACATGTTCGGTTAATTGGAGAACGGCCGCAAGTCTCCTAACTGATTTCACACAATATCATCAGTTCAGATGTGAAGTTGGCGTCACCACTGGCTGTGTTAGCCGTCGGTCCCCACGTAGCGCTGTCGTATCAGGAAGCGTCTGGCCGTGTTTTCCCGACAAACTAATTATCGAACTGTCGCCACCGCGAGACGGCCGAGCTGTTCCCCTCCCCGCCTGCTGCCACGTGCGGCAGGCCCGCGCACAGTGGAGCTGCAACGCTCATCTGGCCCGGCTAATTAGCTAACAGCGCCGGCCGCAGTTTGGCCATCACCAGCAGCTTCCGATGGCGATGCGACGCGCCAGCGCGCTCACCCAGGAGACGTCGGCGGGTCTGCACACGTGAGTTTGCGCCGCGCGAGTTTACCCGTACAATCGTGATGTTTCCCTCTCTCATCAGAGTGGGCCAACGCTACACGAAGTTCGGGCTAACCACAAATTCGGTCCTCCCCAGGGAAGCTATGGAAATACTGGAGCGGCGCTGCTAAGCCCACAACATGACAGTTCGTTTTGTTTCTTTACCAGGCGACTATTTTTTTCCAAATAAAATGTCCCTATACAGAGAGGGACAGCACAACACTAAGTTCAAGCTAACAACACTACTGGCCATTAAAACTGCTACACCAACAAGAAATGCAGATGATAAACGGGTATTTATTGGACAAATATACACTCCTGGAAATGGAAAAAAGAACACATTGACACCGGTGTGTCAGACCCACCATACTTGCTCCGGACACTGCGAGAGGGCTGTACAAGCAATGATCACACGCACGGCACAGCGGACACACCAGGAACCGCGGTGTTGGCCGTCGAATGGCGCTAGCTGCGCAGCATTTGTGCACCGCCGCCGTCAGTGTCAGCCAGTTTGCCGTGGCATACGGAGTTCCATCGCAGTCTTTAACACTGGTAGCATGCCGCGACAGCGTGGACGTGAACCGTATGTGCAGTTGACGGACTTTGAGCGAGGGCGTATAGTGGGCATGCGGGAGGCCGGGTGGACGTACCGCCGAATTGCTCAACACGTGGGGCGTGAGGTCTCCACAGTACATCGATGTTGTCGCCAGTGGTCGGCGGAAGGTGCACGTGCCCGTCGACCTGGGACCGGACCGCAGCGACGCACGGATGCACGCCAAGACCGTAGGATCCTACGCAGTGCCGTAGGGGACCGCACCGCCACTTCCCAGCAAATTAGGGACACTGTTGCTCCTGGGGTATCGGCGAGGACCATTCGCAACCGTCTCCATGAAGCTGGGCTACGGTCCCGCACACCGTTAGGCCGTCTTCCGCTCACGCCCCAACATCGTGCAGCCCGCCTCCAGTGGTGTCGCGACAGGCGTGAATGGAGGGACGAATGGAGACGTGTCGTCTTCAGCGATGAGAGTCGCTTCTTCCTTGGTGCCAATGATGGTCGTATGCGTGTTTGGCGCCGTGCAGGTGAGCGCCACAATCAGGACTGCATACGACCGAGGCACACAGGGCCAACACCCGGCATCATGGTGTGGGGAGCGATCTCCTACACTGGCCGTACACCACTGGTGATCGTCGAGGGGACACTGAATAGTGCACGGTACATCCAAACCGTCATCGAACCCATCGTTCTACCATTCCTAGACCGGCAAGGGAACTTGCTGTTCCAACAGGACAATGCACGTCCGCATGTATCCCGTGCCATCCAACGTGCTCTAGAAGGTGTAAGTCAACTACCCTGGCCAGCAAGATCTCCGGATCTGTCCCCCATTGAGCATGTTTGGGACTGGATGAAGCGTCGTCTCACGCGGTCTGCACGTCCAGCACGAACGCTGGTCCAACTGAGGCGCCAAGTGGAAATGGCATGGCAAGCCGTTCCATAGGACTACATCCAGCATCTCTACGATCGTCTCCATGGGAGAATAGCAGCCTGCATTGCTGCGAAAGGTGGATATACACTGTACTAGTGCCGACATTGTGCATGCTCTGTTGCGTGTGTCTATGTGCCTGTGGTTCTGTCAGTGTGATCATGTGATGTATCTGACCCCAGGAATGTGTCAATAAAGTTTCCCCTTCCTGGGACAATGAATTCACGGTGTTCTTATTTCAATTTCCAGGAGTGTATTATACTAGAACTGACATGTGATTACATTTTCACGCAATTTGGGCGCACACTTCCTGAGAAATCAGTACCCAGAACTACTACCTCTGGCCGTAATGACGGCCATGATACGCCTGGACATTGAGTCAAATAGAGCTTGGATGGCGTGTACAGGTACAGCTGTCCATGCAGCTTCAACACGATACAACATTTCATCAAGAGTAGTGACTGGCGTATTGTGACGAGCCAGTTGTTCGGACACCATTGACCACACGTTTCTGTATCCAGAAAGGCCCGTACAGGACTTGCAACATGAGGTCGTACATTATCCTGCTGAAATGTAGGGTTTCGCCGGGATAGAATGAAGGGTAGATCCACGGGTCGTAACTCATCTGAAATGTAACGTCCACTGTTCAAACTGCCGTAAGTGCGAACAAGAGGTGACTGAGACGTGTAACCAATGGCACCCCATACCGTCACGCTGGGTAATACGCCAGTATGGCGATGACGAATACACGTTTCCAATGTCGGTTCACCGCGATGTCGCCAAATACGAATGCATAAAACAGAACCTGGATCGGAAAAAATGACGTTTTGCCATTCGTGCACCCACGTTCGTCGCTGAGTACACCATCGCAGGCTCTCCTGTCTGTGATGCAGTGTCAAGGGTAACCGCAGCTATGATTTCCGAGCTGATAGTCCATGCTGCTGCATACGTCGTCGAACTGTTCGTGCAGATGGTTGTTGTCTTGCAAACGTCCTCATCTGTTGACTCAGGGATCGAGACGTGGCTGCACGATCCGTTACAGCCATGCGGATAAGATGCCTGTTATCTCGACTGCTAGTGATACGAGGCCGTTGGGATCCAGCACGGCGTTCTGTATTACCCTCCTGAACCCACCGACTCCATATTCCGCTGACAGTCATTGGATCTCGACCAAGGCGAGTAGCAATGTCGCAATACGATAAACCGCAATCGCGGTAGGCTACAATCCGACATTTATCAAAGTCGGAACGTGTTGGTACGCATTTCTCCTCATTACACGAGGCATCACAACGACGTTTCACTAGGCAGCGCCGGTCAACTACTGTTTGTGTATGAGAAATCGGTTGGAAACTTCCCTCATGTCAGCACGTTGTAGGTATCGTTACCGGCGCCAACGTTGTGTGAATGCTGTGAAAAGCTAACCATTTGCATATCACAGCATCATCTTCCTGTCGGTTAAATTTCGCGTCTGTAGCACGTCATCTTCGTGGTGTAGCAATTTTAATGGCCAGTAGTGTACAAATCTGGTCCACCTAGGGAAGCTATGGAAATACTGGAGAGGCGTGGCTAAGCCCATATCACGATACTTCATTTGGTTTATTTATCTGACGAGAATTTTTTAAAAATAAAATGCTCCTACATAGGTGAAGGTGATCGATCTAACTGCAGGTGAAATAAGCCCTTCTATTCGTCACCGCAGTAGAAGAGGGAAGGGTGCCGTGTCCCTAGCCCCAGTCGCCTTTAACGCGTGGCAAAGAAGCGGAGTACTCATTTTGACGGCAGGATGAGTGGAACTGGATCGTTTGGGAAGGAGGAAAAATCCCCACCCTTATCCACGACTGAACCCGGGACATATAAGAACAAAAAACTAATCGAGTGTGTATGCAGTTACCACGAATCACCCCTTTACTTAGTCATCTAAATTTAGTTAATCACTTATTTACGATGTTGGGCGGTTTAGTATTAAACTAATCCGCCCAACATCGTAAATAAGTGAGTCACCACCACAAAATGTTGACCCCGTGAGACAAGGACAATCCACTAACTGTAATACATCAGGGCCTTCTGACTCCCCATTTTCCGAAGACCCAGTAGTTTAAGGGATCGGTGATCTACGGACATCCACTTCAGAAAAAGGCATAACAATATGTCGAAATAAATGAACATCTCCTCCGAACACACTGGAACGGAGCGATAATATAAGAGACCTGAAAATATTTTAATGAAATGCTTCACTAACTACCAATAAGGACACGTTTGTGTCCCATCATCCCTTATGCAGACCAAGACATCCTTTCCAACTTCCGTGCTCTGAAGATTGGACCTCCGCGGGAACCAACAGAAGATAGAAGCAATTCGGTGGCATTCCTACCTTTCGCGGGAGGAATATCTTCAAAAATATGAAGAATATGGAAGAAATTTGATATTAAAAGTGTATTCCGTCCGCCACCTAAGACCAGAGCTCTGTAAGGCTCACTGAAGCATGATTTGGATTTGAGAAAGAAGCCTGGGGTCTACAAGATTCCCTGCCATTGCGGGAAAGCCTATATTGGACAAACGATTCCTATGGCGTGGTGCATCATCGCCATATGCGTTTATTTCTGCCAGAAAAATCTGCAGTGTCGGAACATTGTCTTACTGAAGAACTTAAAATGTTGTACGATGAGATACAAGTGGTTACCCCCGCATCACTGTGTAGTGAAAGAAGCCATTGAAATCCGGCTATCCGACATATCATGAACAGAGACAAGGGGTATCCTCCAAGTAAGAGTTGGCACCCTGTTTTGTTTGAAACAACGGTCTTTGTTTCAGTCATAAAAAGCTGTCAGTAGTGTTTGATATCGATTTATCGTTTCTATGAGCTTTCCTCACCAGTGCGCTGTAGTGCGGTGTGCTAGAGGGCAGTTATGTACGTCAGTGTATAAAGGAGCAGCTGCGGCGTGTTTGATTTCAGTTGCGGTGAGTTAGTGCGGCGGCGTTCTCACCTGCAGACGGCGACCATGTGGATCACCGAAATATTGTGTCCAAGTGAAGATATGTTCCGACTAGAGATCCGACATGCATATCACAAATTATTACGCCGGGAAAGTTTACGGAGCCACAACTCTTGTAGCTAATTTGGGAAACATTGGGCACTGATAACCCAACAACTTAGTAAATAAGGCAGAAAAATTGAATACAATATTTTTTCCTTGCAGTACACAAACAAGAAATTTTGGTGTTTTAGTATATTCACGAAGTCTGTGGGGACTTTTCCCACAGTTTTACTAATCGTAACAGTCATACTAGTCTGGAATAATACAAAGAATCAGTTTCCACATTTCGCAATTATTCTTACGCTAGACCTTCGATATTCTACAACATAGCTCCAGCACATGGACATGTCTGAAGACAAATTGAAGCTATTTTTTTAATTTTTTTGTAATTATGATTCTATTTCTCATTCTACATGACCTGTGTCTTGTGTAAATAATTTGACAGCATCATCGTGAGGACAGCGCTCAATAGGTACCAAATTTATGTTGCCTATTTCTATAGTTAGTGTAAGTGTGCCTGCCCTTCGACTTAGCCGGTCGGGGTGGCCGAGCAGTTCTAGGCGCTACAGTCTGGAACCGCGCGACCGCTACGGTCGCAGGTTCGAATCCTGCCTCGGGCATGGGTGTGTGTGATGTCCTTAGGTTAGTTAGGTTTACGTAGTTCTAAGTTCTAGGTGACCGATGACCACAGAAGTTAAGTCCCATAGTGCTCAGAGCCATTTGAACCATTTTGAACCTTCGACTTACTTACAATAACTAGCAGTTTCCGGTGTTGGGTACAAAGAGAAAAGACAGTGTACGTAAAATTTGTTGATTTACGAAATTCGTCTAGTCCATGGGATGTACTTTGGAAAAATTACATACTTTAACGTTTGCTGGGGAAGTGAAGAAACTGATTTTATCTGGAAGCTGTTTGAGAGATTAGTGTACTATATTTTTCGCTGTTATACTGAGACGTTAATCACTTCAGCAGAAATTAAAACTTTTCAACATAAATTAATAATCGTCATTCTCCAAGACTATTTTCAGAAAACATTTCACCTTACCTCACAGCTGAAATGTCCTTAAGCAGCACGATGACCTGGATCAAGACATCAAAATACTTCAGTGCCTTGTTAATTCCTCGGATATTATTCAAACTGAACAACTGAGTATTTCAGCTGTTGCCCTCAATATGTGAAACTTTTCAAGCAGCATTCACATCCATAGGACGCTCTATAGTAATATTGTATCTGCAACCCAATATGACGTGTCAGAATATGACTGAATGATTTCAGAGTCATTCAGTTGCTGCGCGTGATATGTAATGGAAATTGCTGTTTAATATATTCGCGTAAGTTTACCTTTGCCCTTGCCCTCATCGCTCTCTCTCTCTCTCTCTCTCTCTCTCTCTCTCTATGCACACACATACAAACACACACACACACACACGTACAAGCCTCATATCAGCAAATTCGTGACCTAATAACGACTATCCAAACAGGGATTATCACACCAATGACTGGTAGAGCAAATGTATTTTAACTTGAGAAACCTATGAAAACTACTAGGATGTCATATCATCGAAACCTTTCGCAGTCTTTTTGGCGCCTTATGAGGCGCTATTACTATTGGTGCGTCTGTCACAGGGGACGCTACATTCGACCAATCGCACGGTGTCTTTCTAGATACCACAATTCACACATTCTTCGTTTGCTTCTTATTCAGATATTCACTAACGGAAACACACAATTACTGTGGACAAAAATCCTACATCTGAAGTATCTTCCGCAAGTCGGACATAATCGACTCTGTCTTACCTCCATCGTTGGAGAATTACGCGACTTCTCCTTTGCTATTACCGCACACGTGACCAGGTAGGGAGTGCTAGGTCTATTGCATAGACGTCGAAACGAGACACAGAGGATTGAGCAAGCTGGATAAATCATGCATATCACTTTTCTTTTGTACGGAAATCGTTCGTCAATAATGAGAGTAAACATGCCTGAAAGGTAAAATGGTCAGCAATGGCAATAATACTCAAGTATGTAAATGAATAACATGTAAAATATACAAGGCTTCGAGGGATGTTATGTATGTCATCAGGAATTACATAATCTCTATAAAATATTTTTACATCAAACTTACAAAAGAGAAAAATCATTTGATATACCGGTTCATCCTTTCCTGTTTGTTAGCGGAGTAGCAGTATTGTCTTGACTGTATACTGGAGGAGTTCAGGTTTCTTGCAGAGCTAAAGAGTAGAAAACGTACTGAACGATTTGGTGGAAATGATGTCGTTATTAGGGCTAGAGCAACTGGGCGACCGTCGAGAGAAGGCACCACTGAATGCGACGAAATGGTCTGCATACTGAAGAAAATTATGCATGTCGCAGAAGGTAGATATATGAAAACACGAACAAGCATGAACCAACAACCATTATGTATACGATTATGATGAGGTTTCTTTGAATTTATGTTTGTGTGTTTTGTATTGAATGTGGATAAATAAGGATACCCAGTCAAATTCAGAAAGGGACAGGAACTTTTTATTTTTAACAAATACGCCATTGTGCTGAGCGCATCAATGGAAATCGATTTTTGACTTACGTGATGCAGAAAAATATAAAAGAAAAAAGACATACGTATACTTAACTCTACCTTATCGGTATAGGTTCCGCCTTTTAAGCAAAAACATTGTTTTTCTTGTTGCCCAAACATATTTCGACCATCATCAGTGGGTCCCGTTTATTGAAAACTGTAAAACGTGAACAAGTTTTAGGTCCTAACTGATGTAACAGAATGAGGCCTAATGACGGATTTTGTTCGTTTTTATTCTTACCGTTATTTTACAATATATGATTTTGAAGGACCATCTGTCAGGAGTCCTGCACTGACAGCTTGTCATCCGCAAACCAAACAATATAAATACGAATTTTTTCAGCAAGTCAGCACATCCCTTGGTTTTTAAAAAAACTTGATTTTGGTGTGTCAAAATGCTTTGCGTATATATTTGTTATTACTCGTGTTTTTTGAGACTGATTACATGTTTGGGTAACAAGAAAAAAACAGTGTTTTTGTATAAAAGACGGAACTTATATCCAATAATTGTAACTGTAAAACGGGAAAAATACAAGAGCTGTAAACCCAAAAGATGAATATTAACTGAAGCTACAACATTAACGCAGTTTTATATGTGATGCCAAGGAACCTCCTTTAAACTTGATACAGTGTTAATCCGTGAACTGACGATGACTGATTGGCTAAAACTAGTTGCATGTGAATATATGTTCATCAGAACAGCTTTCGCTGGTTCCAAAGCGCCTTTCTTTAAATACAATGAAAATGTCCAACAATTCCTACAGAAAACTACTTTTTATTATTTAACTCCCTGTTGTCTTACAGAATTAGTTTCTACAGAATTGAAGTAAAAATAAGTATAGTTGTTATTCAGAAATAGTAATCAATGAAGTTGAAAGAAGTAGATAAAACAACATTTGGCATAGCATTCGTAGACCTTCAGATCTTGATGGTTAGGTTAGGTTAGATTTCCTTTCCAGTAGATATAGTCCTGTACGACTAGGTGTGAAAACAAAATCTGGATGAACTTCCGTTTTCGCATCCACAATACACGGTCGGAAAAAAAATCCTGAAGTATGGTCAGGTCAGTGTAGGATACGTCGAATGAAGAAAATGTGACCAGATAATCACAGGTTTGTAGCCAGTCAGATGCAAGTTTGCCAAAGTCTACGCCTGTAGATTGATCTCAAAAGTTTTCGAGACCGCGCCAGGAATCTTACGGAAAGAGCGGAAATAATTTTTTCAACGATGACAACTTTTTAACATTACTGTGAAAAAATGTTACTTCATAAAACAGATGTGTTTGAAATTTAATTTCCGTTTTCGTATTCGTCAGTACCTTGGTGTAAAACTACTGATCAAGTCTAACAGGTATCTCGTGTTCTGAGTACATCAGCAGAAATCAAAACGTGTTTGCTTTAGAGTTCATTATAAAATAGTTACACCGTATATTACATCATGTTGACAAGCTCATGGAGGTGCCATTTCAACAGTTCGAGATACTGTCTTAACAAATTAATGGCATTACGGTACTTCCAGACCAATTGCCTTAAGCCAAGCTTTACTCAGTAAACGTAACATAAAAATTTCGAGTCTTACAGAAGCATCCGTGGGTAGGACTTCGAAGTTGGCTAGCCTGGATGTTTCACCTTAAATTGTCTTTAGGTAATTTAACCAGTAACAGAGGTCCTTAGGAACAGTCATTAGCATGGATAAATTAGGCCAAAGGCACACATTTTCGTTGGTGATTAACTGCAGTTTTATTCCGGTAGCTTCACAAAGATGCATTTCCGATCAGTAGCTATGCTTCACATTTTACTAGGTCCAACGTCTCCTGTTCTGCTCTGATCTTACTATATGGTTACTTTTCTAATTCCTGTATGTACTCTCAGTCTACTTTTCTATGACTTATCTTATGCTTCAGTATTTTTGTGCAAAGGTCTTTAAGAAGCTGGGGGAAAATTGCCTCTCATCTACATCTGCATCTGTATAAGTTATATTACAATTAAAAAATATCGGGAACCTATTAGTGGAGCCTTTATGATGGCTTGAACTCTGTTGAGAACATTTTCATTGAGGTGTCTTAATGTTTGTGCAGAAACAGTAGCCCATTCTTCTTGAAGAACAGAAATCAGAAGAGGTAGTGAGGTTGGACGCTGAGGGCCTGCAGCTAGCCTGGCGCTCTAACTCATCCCAAAGGCGTTCCATTGTGTTCAGGTTGTAACTCTGGGCATCCCACTATATTTCGGAAATGCTATTGTCCACAAATCATTGTCTGGCAGAGGCTGCGTAGTGACAGGATGTATTGTTATGTTGATACAATCGTCGTCTCCGAGTTGTTCGTCTACTGTTAAGCTGTACGCAAAGTTGGAAATGTATTCATATCCTTCCGCCATTTAGCGCTTCCTTAACCGCAGTCGGGGAACCACACCCTAACGACGAAAACCGCCTCCATAACGCCACCTCCCAGATCCTCAGTACTTCACTGTTGGTACTGCACATGACGGTAGGTAACGTTCTCAAGGCTTTCGCCAAACTCCAACGCTTCCATAGAATTGCTACGTCACTCCAAATCACCTGTTTCCAGCAATCCACTGTCCAGTGGCGTCGATTTTTATACTACCTCAAGCGTCGCTTAGTAATTACCACAGAAGTGCGCGGCTTGTCATCAGATGCTCGACCACTGTACTCCATTATTTTAACTCCCTACAGTGCAACTTGAAGCTGTTTGGAACTCACTAGTGAATCAGTCCGCTGATTTAATGACAGTTTTTACAAATACCCTCCGCAGTGCTCGATTGTCCGTATCCGTCAGTAGCTACATGAGATATGCTGGTTGTTCGTTCACGTTTCCACTTCACAGACATATCATCAATAGTCCTCTTAGGCAGCTCTAGGGCTGAAGTGCCAAGAAGAAGGTGTCATCCAATGACTAGTCCACGTTCAGAGTTACAAAGCTCTCCTGATCAACTCATTCTGCTGATACTGCTTTTCTACTGACAACTCCTTTTATACTGGCGTGTCCTCCTCTCGTGACATCTAGGGGTCTATTCCGCATTGTATACGGTTGAACAGATGCTTTTAATCAGATTGTGCACATACTCCGCAACCCATCATAGCGAAGGGTCTCTTGTAACACTGCTGCTTATTCCCTTTGCTGTTCCACTCGCTAATGGTGCGAAGGAAAAATGACTATTCTTCGGGGCACTCACTGATTTCTCTTCTTTGTATTCTTGGTCCTTACGCGAGATGTACAGTATGTTGTTGGCTGTAGGATGGTTCTGCAGCCAGCCACAATTCCTCCATAATCTCCGAGTGTCTAGATTCAGGGTTAATGGATCATTCTAGCTGTGTGGCAGGTAACAGTGTACATTGCAAATAACCCCATAAGTTCTTGCGGCAGGTTTACAGATATTGGTCGTTGACAGTGTGTTTATGTGAACAGTAAACAACGGTGGTTGGTAGTGAATAGCTGCTCATGACTGAGAAGGGAGATTCTTTTCTTATAATGGCGGCTATTTTGCTACTTTGGTTATGCTCGGACTGTCTTGTGTAAGCGCAGGTTGTGTATGGTCGTTTCGTACTGTCTAAACGATATACAGCGTACAGAGATAGTTTCTGATTGGATCTTATTTTTATTAATATTTCCATTTCTGTGTTTCATATACCTGAATGTTGTTCTTACTGAGCATTTCTGTGGAGCACGATGAATGGATGTCTGAAGAATTTTTAATTTTATAACTGAATTCTCCACACGTCAGCGTCGTTAAAATGGAAACACATAATGTTCCGAAAATGTTCTATATCTTGCTTATTGTCGCTCTCTTTTCCTTTCAGGACCGTCACGTTGCCTGTTTCGATGCAGTAACAGCACCGAATGCTTCACATTCAATTTTTAACATGAAATTTTAGGCTGTTCTTTTAGTTATTTGGGACAGTGGTTTCGTACTCGACAGTGGTGCAGCAGGTCCAAGTATAAAACTGCATGGTGCATGGTGCACTGTGATGCAGCCTCACTGGGAATAGCCGTTTCTACCGTAGCCTTTGCCGCCGCAGTAAGTTTGGGTATCCCGTCCCGTGCCAACAGCGGAGACGACATTCCAGGATGTGACTGTTGACAATGGGTGCATCCTGATGCTTGGAACCCAGCGAGCATGCCGAGTCCTATAAACGATCACTTAGTGATGGTAAACTGGTGGGCTGGGTATTCCCACTGTAAATGAGAGGACAGTCAGAGGATCCTTTTTCGGATTCTCTGCAGCGTTTCCCCACAGAGCCGTCGTGTGAGGCTAATATAGACGGCGAGGCCAGTCACTGGCGGTAATGTCGACCCTATGTTTTATTTTCTCTGGCGTATATTGTAGCCGATTCCCTAGACTGCTTTGCACTAGAGGATTTGTGCAGCGCAGCCAAAGTCTGCTTGTAGGCCATACTTCCCAGCTACTTGAGAGGTTCTGGTCGTAACGATATCCTCATCCGACGGAAAATGAAACATCTCTGCATCTTCATCGGTCGTGGATGAAGATATAACAAGGAAAATATGTAACTCATCAACGAAAGCTTTCACGACCGGGTCTCGTAGTTGCTGATGAGCCTTACGGGCTGTATGGTTGTTGTCTAAGAAACTTTTCGGTTCCTGACGGTTCGTTCAGAGCTGCACTGGTCATCTTCGGAAGCGGCGCTGGCGACGCTGCGTCTTGCCAACTGACAAGGTGGACTTCGGAGAGCGGCATAAATACTGTATATACTGAGCGTGGTCAAGTTAACATGTGATCAGCAGAGATAATCTCTGTCAGAGACAGACAGCTGAAAGATTGAAACACAAGGTTTTCCGGAAAGTCACACATACGGATACACAACTACATAAGAAATCCAACCATCATCGGAAAAAAAACAGAGGTGACATTAAAAGTTTTGTTGAGAGAGCCAACAGGATTTGCACGCCAAAACACTTGGACGCCGAATTAAAGCATCTGAAGCACGCTATCGAGAAGAATGGCTGTTCAGGAAAAGAAGTAAATAGGGCTCTGAGACCGAATAACAGCAGGAAAAAGGAGAACGATAAAACACAGCGATGGAAGAACATGGTTTTTCTCCCTCTTTTATCAAAAACGTAACTGATCAGGTCGGCAAGGTTTTACACAAAATGACATCAGACCGGAAATGGGAACTGTTGTTGATGCGCGGTTTTCACGGAATGGATTGGTAGGCAGGGGCCTGTATTCTTAGCCAATAAACAGATTGTAATAACATTCAGAAATCGAACTTTTTATACAAATATGCACTTTAAAATGGAACAATGCCTATTGACATTAACAACGTAGAAGTAGGGTAAATTAGAATGTCAGTGGTGTTTCTTGCAGGATTCTAGTACGAATCGTTTGCGAGATACTATATTTTAGAAAGTTCCCACACCGACACTTGTTCGTGTCATTCAACGTGCGTAGTTGCTAGGTATGAGGTTGTTATATTTGCTTACAATGTCCTTGTGTGTTCCTTGAGTGCATTGTGACTTGCTAGTCAGCTACTGTGTGACAGTACAAGCACCAGGTCATGAGTGGACGATGGAATCTACCAACGTAGAAAAAGCCGACATGCTCATGGTGTACGGAGAGCATAGGAATAAAGCAGTTCGTTCGTGTACGGTGTATGCGGCAAGCCACCCAAATAGACGCCATCCATCATGGCAATTGTTTATCAGTTTCTCCAACCAGTTACTTGAAAGTGGTAACAGAAGGAAATACGTGATGACAGAAGAGGTGGAATGTAATAAGCTTGGTGCTGTTGTAGTTGGTCCGCAAGTTGGATCCGGCGCAGTCGCACGAGGAAATGGGGAGTGTGAGGCAAGTGTCCCACACATTCTCCATTGACAAAGGTTCCTTCCTTACGACATCTCTCTATATCAAAAGCTGCATGTAAACGATTATGAGAATCTTGAGAACTTCTGTACAGTGGCATTAAGACAGGGTACTTTTGACGTGTCATGTATACTGTTTAGTGATGAAACCACATTTATCAATCACGGTCAGGTAAAACGCCGAAGCATGTCCTGTTGGTCAGTTCACAGCTTCCGCAAGGATATGCCAGTTACACGACGTATTACCGCAGCGTGCTTGGACATCTCCGTTGAAATGCTAGCATATATGCAGCATTCGTTCTATACCAGACTGTAAGTGTGTATTCCAGCTTCCTGTTGTCATTTTGGATACAACCTGTGATGAGCAGTCGTCTTGTTAGTGGTCCGAATACACATAACTAGTGTCTGCACTTGCATCGTTCTTTAGTGTGTGTTACCACTGGTTATGTAAAAGTGTAGGTGTGTGACCTTTTCAAAATGCGATATCTCGTAAACGACTTGCACAATTATCCTACAACAACCACCACTGACATTCTAATTATCCTACTTTTAGTTTTCTAATTTCAAAAGACATTGTTCCATTAAAAACTGTATCTTTGCACAAAAAATACACTCTGTAATTATTATTACTATCTGTTGAATGGTTAACAACACGACCTCTGGTTACCAGTATATTCTGTGAAAACTGGATACCAATAGCACTGTCATTTCAGCAGTATTTGCCGAGTAAGTTTTAGCTGATGAACCCCGTCTAATCATAGTGATAATTTTAACAAAAAGGATGAAGCGTTTAAATTCAGCAGCAATGGGAGCAAAACTCAAATGTGGGGAAACCAAAAAGCAGAAGGAAAGCTTAGAAAATCACTACATAAGGGGGGATGATTATCCCCAAAAAGACCGATGTCATATCACTGACACTAATAACCTCGAGGACTCGATCGGCTGAGCGCGTATCATCTGCTAAAATGGAAGATATATCAGGCGACAGCTGCAGACGGGCGCGTGGCGGAGTAAAATAAGGGCACTCAAGTAAAAGGTGTTTCACCGTCCACAGTTGAGAGCAGTGGGGACAAAACGGGAGAGGATCGCCACAGTGGCACCGCAGAATAGGTGGATATGATTTTATCTTAACGGCCGACAATCGATTTATCTCTGACGAAGGGTATCTCTGCTGGTCACGTGTAAACTCAACTTCGCCAACTTTACACAATATTTCTCTCGCTTTCCGACGTCCGACTGGACAGTCGCCATGAGCACCTCCACAGACATCCAGCGCAGCTCTGGACGAAACGTCAGGAACAGAAAAGTTTCGTCGGCCACGGCCATACAGCCCGCAAGACTCATCAGCAACTGATTATTTTACTGCTGCGTTTAACCGCCTATGACGTCGTTAAGTTGATCTGTGGTTCGCCCGAAACTGCCACGGGCAGAGTGGTGTACGGTGTCTGCTCATCTGCTGTTTCCAGCCGCGAGACGCGGCCGTATCCGTATCGAGTCCGTCACGTGGCCGCTCGTCGTAAACATGGCAGGCAGTATCGATGACGGACGGCCGCCAGCGGGCACGAGCCGCGCCGCGCTGCCGTTATTAGCCCGCGCGCTGCGCCGCTCTCCGCCGTCGTAATTATCATTGTGCGCCGGCCGCCGACCGCCACGGGGTAGCGGCTAGGCCGGCTCCCGCCCCGCCGACTGGCGTCGATCGCGTCTGTCGGACGCCGCCGACCGGCGCTCGAGTGACGTTGCTTAATCGCCGAATTAATACATCGGATCCGCCGTAATTAGGATGCGAGGCGTGGGGTGGGAGTTGCTTCACACGCACCCACCCCCTTCTCCCGCGCCCCGCCTCTGTCATAACTTGCGCTCGCTCTGCTGCCACCGGATGCGAGCGCTGCGTTGCCGGCGCAGTACTTGCCAACTGCCGCGTCGACTGTGCACGCCGAGAACAATCGCGCGTCGCTACCTGCTCGCCCGCCGGGCCAGCCATTTCTGGCGTGAGTGTGGTGGGATCTAGAACGAGCGCTCCTCGCTGATGACAGCGCTATCCTTCAGGCTGATTACTTCGACAGTACATCGCTTATCTCTTACTCCATCCGTTCATTTGTTTCTCAGGATCAGAATACCACCCTCCCTTCCACTCTCATTCTTTCCTCCATTTCTCTGTCTGCCCCTCTCTCTCTCTCATTCTCTTTCTCTCTCGCTGTGTGTGTGTGTGTGTGTGTATGTGTAGATTTTACACTGTGTGTAGGCACCTGCCCGCTCGTAAGGTTTAATGAAGCTATGTGTGCTACTGCCGTGCTGCAAGTCGTACGAATATGAAGTGGAATAAGCACAAAAGCACCTGACGCGGAAGGGCTGTTCCATTGCCTGGTGCAGTTATCTGTCACTCCTATTACAGAGCACGCCAGTTTTAATTGCGAAATCTGTCTCTAAACGATCTCGCACTACCATCATCTGTTCGGCAACAGGAATAGTTGGAGTATCCAGATATACAGGGTGGTTCATTGATCGTGACCGTGTCAAATATCTCACGAAATTAGCGTCAAACGAATAAACTACAAAGAACGAAACTTGTCTAGCTTGGAGAGGGAAACCAGATGGCGCTATGGTTGGCCCGCTAGATGGCGCTGCCATTGGTCAAACGGATATCAACTGCGTTTTTTTTTAAATAGAAAACCCCATTTTTATTACATATAGTACGTAAAGAAATATGAATGTTTTAGTTGGACCACTTTTGTCGCTTTGTGACAGATGGCGCTGTAATAGTCACAAACATATGGCTCACAATTTTAGACGAACAGTTGGTAACAGGTAGGTTTTTTAAATTAAAATACAGAACGTAGGTACGTTTGAACATTTTATTTCGGTTGTTCCCATGTGATACATGTACCTTTGTGAACTTATCATTTCAGAGAAGGCATACTGTTACAGCGTGATTACCTGTAAATATCACATTAATGCATTAAATGCTCAAAATGATGTCCGTCATTTGGCAATACGTGTAACGACATTCCTCTCAACAGCGAATACTTCGCCTTCCGTAATGTGCATTGACAATGCGCTGACCCATGTTGTCACCCGTTGTCGGTGGACCACGATAGCAAATATCCTTCAACTTTCCTCACAGAAAGAAATCTGGGGACGTCAGATCCGGTGAACGTGCGGGCCGTGGTATGGCGTTCCGACGACCAATCCACCTGTTATGAAATATGCTATTCAATACCTCTTCAACCGCACGCGAGCTATGTGCCGGACTTCCATCATGTTGGAAGTACATCGCCATTCTGTCATGCAGTGAAACATCTTGTGTAACATCAGTAGAACATTACGTAGGAAATCAGCATACATTGCACCATTTAGATTGCCATCGATAAAATGGGGAACAATTATCCTTCCTCCTTTAATGCCGCACCATACATTAACCCGCCAAGGTCGCTGATGTTGCCGGCCGGAGTGGCCGAGCGGTTCTAGGCGCTACAGTCTGGAACCGCGCGACCGCTGCGGTCGCAGGTTCGAATCCTGCATCGGGCATGGATGTGTGTGATGTCCTTAGGTTAGTTAGGTTTAATGAGTTCTAAGTTCTAGGGGACTGATGACCTCAGAAGTTAAGTCCCATAGTGCTCAGAGCCATTTGAACCATTTTTCGCTGATGTTCCACTTGTCGCAGCCATCGTGAATTTTCCGTTGCCCAATAGTGTATATTATGCTGGTTTACGTTACCGCTGTTGATGAATGACGCTTCTTCGCTAAATAGAACGCGTGCAAAAAATCTGTCATCGTCCCGTAATTTCTCTTGTACCCAGTGGCAGAACTGTACACGACGTTCAGAGTCGTCGCCATGCAATTCCTGGTGCATAGAAATATGGTACGGGTGCAATCGATGTTGATGTAGCATTCTCAACACCGACGTTTTTTAGATTCCCGATTCTCGCGCAATTTGTCTGCTACTGATGTGCGGATTAGCCGCGACAGCAGCTAAAACACCTACCTGGACATCATCATTTATTGCAGGTCGTGGTTGACGTTTCACGTGTGGCAGAACACTTCCTGTTTCCTTAAATAAAATAACTATCCGGCGAATGGTCCGGAAACTTGGATGATGTCGTCGAGGATACCGAGTAGCATACATAGCACACGCCCGTTGGGCATTTTGATCACAATAGCCATACATCAACACGAAATCGACCTTTTCTGCTATTGGTAAACGGTCCATTTTAACACGGGTAATGTATCACGAAGCAAATACCGTCCGCACTGACGGAATGTTACGTGATACCACGTACTTGTGACTACTACAGCGCCATCTATCACAAAGCGTAGAAAGTGGTCCAACTAAAACATTCATATTTCTTTACGTACTACACGAACGTGTAATAAAAATTGGGGGTTCCTATTTAAAAAAAAACGCAGTTGATATCCGTTTGACCTATGGCAGCGCCATCTAGCGGGCCAATCATAGCGCCATCTGGTTTTCCCCTTCAAGCTATACAAGTTTCGTTCTTTGTAGTTTTTTCGTTTGACGCTTATTTCATGAGGTATTTGGCCCGGTCACGACCAATGGACCACCCTGTATAACCATACAATCGGTTCCAGTAACGACCACAATGCAAAAATTTCTGCTTAGTTGGAACGGATTCCGCAAATGACTAAATAGTCTTCCTGCGTGTGCTCTAAAACAAGGTAATCGCATTTACAGTAATTCACGGCAACACTCTATCAGTTTAAAGAAACAGTTTTCATTCTGCTACGGAGTGTGCTCTATTTCGATCAACTTCGGAGCTTAAAACTGTTTCCCGGACGGCGACTCGAACTGGCAATGTTCGCAGGCTAGATTCCTGATCCGGCACACAGCTTTACTCTGCCACGAAGTTTCAGATCAGCGCACATTTCGCTGCAGAGTGGAAATTCATTCCAACAACAATCCATCAGACTTCGGCTACATGTATTCGCAATATCCTTTCTTCCAGAAGTGCTAATGTCACATGCAGGAGGACTTCTGTGAAGAATGGAAGGCAGGAGATGAGATATTGTAGGAAGCAAAGCTGTGAATATGTGCTTGGAGAATTCAGACCGAAGAGCATTTCCCCGCGATAGACAAAGGCCCCAGGTTCGAGTCCCGCTCCGGCACACAGTTTTAGCCTGCCAGGAAGTTTCGAGTCCATCAGTTTTTCCCTTCCACCCTGGCATAGCAAAGTTCCAAGAAACGACAGCAGTTTGCCTTCGAAACGAACATTTGCTTAATCGAAAGCACTCACTACCAGAGCTCTTAGCGGCATGCAGGACGGTGTGCGCCGGTTGGCAGCAATTGGGTGAATGTCCCTAAGTAGTTTTGCCAAGTACCACCACCGTGAATCAAATCGTCTGTGTCGCCTGGCCACCAAGAGCTGTTGCAGGACGATTTGATTCACGGATCCAGTTATATGGCTCCTTCCGTGTATAGCGATTTTACGAATACGACGAGTGGGGCCTGAAGATGGCATCAATGTAATGCCGAAACTGATAGCGCATAGAAGTTCATAAATAAAATAAATTTCTACAATACATATGGCTGTTGGTAAATTATTGCATCAAGATTTTCTACAATGATCCACAACAAATTCCGCATTTTTTCAACCAATACTGGCAGTAAAAATTGTGTTCCATTATTTATAGAACATCCCTCATAGATACAAAAAAATGGTTCAGATGGCTCTGAGCACTATGGGACTTAACTGCTGAGGTCATCAGTCCCCTAGAACTTAGAATTACTTGAACCTAACTAACCTAAGGTCATCACACACATCCATGCCCGAGGCAGGATTCGAACCTGCGACCGTAGCCATCGCGCGGTTCCAGACTGTAGCGCCTAGAACCGCTCGGCCACCTTGGCCGGCCTCATATATACAGTATTAACGGAAGTTTCCACAAAATGTCAAGTAATTTGAACATTTAATTTGTTCGCCATATTTTGATTCTGGAATTTTGCTCGCCCTGTTCTACCATCAAAGTTCAGTTTGACAGTGTGCTCAGCCGTAGAGGAGCCATTGGTGCTACTAGAGTTGGTAGCTTTGATTATTAAATTTTACACATTGTAAACCCCAAAATCGTCTGCAAGTTGAATAATGTACTTTCGTACTGTAATGTATACCCACAATAAGCATAATTTCGTTGTTTTCTATCCTTCCTGGTGCTCCATTTTAAGGGCCTGCACTGTTCTTCTGTTCTCAACAGCCGAGTTTGCTGTCGACTGGACATTTCAAATTTTTGTGTTGTATTAGGTATCTAACTTCGCCAACTTACAGCTGTAAAAATGGAAGTGTGGCAGAACTGTGCGGATTTTTTAAAAAAAAGAAGGACATACGGAGACCGATATATTACTAATGAGATGTGGGTGATGCGGGTTGAGGAGTCAAAAAATAGAAGAGCAAGCAGGCTTTTGTTAGTAATGAAACTTGCTATTTGTTTTCGCAGCGCAAGTTCCAGTGAGATACATAGTTCAAATCAAAGTGTCCGGGTGAAATATAGTAACGTTATCAAACCATTCTGCAAAGGGTGGAAGTGGAACGTGGTGCTTCTATTGCTTAACGAAATGTGCGGCACTTGAGCCTATTGGGAGGCGTGACGTGTGGAGGGCGGCACTCAGTAGATGAGCCGAGTGGCGGTGCGTGTGCGTAAACGGCTGCGTGTGGAGTCGGCTGTCCCTGCCCGTGGCGGGGAGGGAGAGCGCGGTGTCCACGCACTCCTCACTCCATAATAGGACTCGTGCTGTTAATTGCTTCTTTCATTAGCGAAATAGCCACGCCGCCTGTGCGCTGACCCCAGGCTTCATTAATACTTGTCAGCCCGCAGATATCGATCTCGTATCTCTCCCTTTTGTCATTTCCATTACCCGGCGCTACCGATAAGTGCGCTTTACAAGTACTCGAGCACAACGATTACGTTCTTATCGCACCGGACACAAGGAAAGAAGCGAAGTCAAGCGAGCCAGTAATGCGATTTACTACCAAAGTATGTGAGGCATATCGACGCACTGGGCTGTTGCAAGACACGAAAACTTACGATTTGGGACTATAGATCAGTTAATAACATTACGTATTTCCGTTCGGTTAATTTCTAAAGCGTATTATGAATATGCTGCACTTTTTCTACCAAGAAATAGACTCAAAGCTTTCGAACTATTATACAATAAGCGCAATTGCTTGCAACGTTATAACTTATTAGAATTTTTTACCGCTGTATATTGCATTTCATTACTCGCTTTCTCCAGGAAGCAAAAATGGTTCAAATGGCTCTGAGCACTATGGGACTTAACTGCTGCGGTCATCAGTCCCTT
Source organism: Schistocerca nitens (assembly GCF_023898315.1). Taxonomy (NCBI): domain Eukaryota; kingdom Metazoa; phylum Arthropoda; class Insecta; order Orthoptera; family Acrididae; genus Schistocerca; species Schistocerca nitens. Next base: position 387,882,511 of record NC_064615.1, read on the forward strand.
AGAACTGAGAACTACTTAAACCTAACTAACCTAAGGACATCACACACATCCGTGCCCGAGGCAGGATTCGAACCTGCGACCGTAGCTGTCGCGCGGTTCCAGACTGTAGGGCCTAGAACCGCTCGGCCACCCGGCCGGCTTTGAGCAAGCAGTAAAAATTTACGAAATAGTATACTTGTAGTACCCTTAGTAGTATGCCTACTATACAGGGTGCTCCATTGATCGAGACGGGGCCAAATATCTCACGACCAATCCACCTGTCATGAAATATGCAATTCAATACCGCTTCAACCGCACGCGAGCTATGTGCCGGACATCCATCATGTTGGAAGTACATCGCCATTCTGTGATGCAGTGAAACATCTTGTAGTAACATCGGTAGAACATTACGTAGGAAATCAGCACACATTGCACCATTTAGACTGCCATCGATAAAATGGAGGCCTATTATCCTTCCTCCCATAATACCCCACCATACATTAACCGACCAACGTCGCTGATGTTCCACTTGTCGCAGCCATCGTGGATTTTGCGTTGCCCAATAGAGCACATTATGCCTGTTTACGTTACCGCTGCTGGTGAATGACGCTTTGTCGCTAAATAGAACGCGTGTAAAAAATCTCTAATCGTCCCGTAATTTCTCTTATGCCCAGTGGCAGAACTGTACACGACGTCCAGAGTCGTCGCCATGCAATTCCTGGTGCATGGAAATATGGTACGGGTGCAATTCCTATTTAAATTGTTCACGACGTTGAAAGTCGTCGCCTTGCAATTCCTGGTGCAAAGAAATATGGTACGGGTGCAATCCCTATTTTAAAAAACGCAGTTGATATCCGTTTGACCTATGGCAGCGCCATCTACCGGGCCAACCACAGCACTATCTGGTTTCCCCTTCAAGGTAGACGAGTATCGTTCTTTTTCATTTGGTGTTTGTTTCTTGAGATATTTGGCCCGGTCACTATCAATGGACCACCCTGTATATCCAACATGCATCAATGCGGATAAAACATTAAAGTTCTTTTATATACCTAACGAGGCGACAAAAGTGGTGGGAAAGGGATAGGCACATATACAGACGGCGATAGTATCGTGTACACAATGAATGAAGGGGCAGTACGTTTATGGAGCGGTCGTTTGTACTCGGGTGATTCACGTGAAAGAGTTTTTCACGTGATTATGGCGGCAAGGCGGGAATTAACAGACTTTGAATGCGGAATGGTAGTTGGAGCTAGACGCATGGGCCATTGCATTTCAGAATATTACCAGATACACAGTGTCAAGAGCGCAACAAGAATAACAAATTTCAAGCATCACCGTTCGCCACGGACAACGCAGTGGCCTACGGCCTTCACTTAACGATCGAGAGCAGCGGCATTTGCGTAGAGTTGCCAGAGCTAACAGACAAGCAACACTGCTAGAAATAAATGCAGAAATAGGTGTGGGACGTACGACGATGGTATCCGTTTGGACAGTGTGGCGGGAGATATTTTGCGTTAAGAGGATATGGTAACAGACGACCGAAGCGAATGTCTTTCGTAACAACACGACATCGCTGGCAGCGCCTCTTCTTGGCTCGTGATCATGTCTCCTGGACCCTACACGACTGGGAAATGGTGGTGTGGTCAGCTGAGTCCCAGTTTCGGCTGGTAATAACTGACGGTAAGGTACGAGTGGGTACAGCTCCCGCAAAGCTATGGACCCAAATTGCCAACAAGACACTGTGTAAGCTAGCTAGTGGATGCTACATAATGTTGTGGGCAGCATTTACTTGCGATGGAACCAATCATTAAAGGCAAATGGTTATATTCGACTACTTGGAGACTATATACAGCCATTCAGGGACTTCACGTGTCCAAACAACGCTTGAATTTTATTGATGACAGCGCGCTATGTCACTTGGCCACATTTGTTGACGGTTTGTTTGAAGAACATTCTGGACAATTCGAGCAAATGGTTGGGCCACCCAGATCGCTTGACATGTTTCCCATCGAACATTTATGGAAGATAATTGACAGTTGAGTTTGTGCACAAAATCCTGCGCAGGCAACAGTTCCACAATCATGGACAGCTGTAGAGGCAGCATGGCTCAATATTTCTGATTCCAAGGACTTGTAGAGTTCATGCGACGTCGAGCTGCTGCATTACTCCAGGCTAAAGGGGGTCCGCCACGGTACTAGGAGGTATCCCACGACTTTTGTTCAAAAAAAAAAATGGTTCAAATGGCTCTGAGCACTATGAGACTTAACATCTGTGGTCATCAGTCCCCTAGAACTTAGAACTACTTAAACCTAACTAACCTAAGGACATCACACACATCCATGCCCGAGGCAGGATTCGAACCTGCGACCGTAGCAGTCGCGCGGTTCCGGACTGAGCGCCTGAACCGCTAGACCACCGCGGCCGGCCACGACTTTTGTCACCTCAGTACTCTCAGTAGCACGCCTACTACACGCAGGGTGTTCGAGTATAGGTTCCGATATTTTTATCATTAGTACCTTAATATCCAACCACTTCTGTGTGCTGGACGTTTTTTCTTTGTGTCTCAGTCATTCCGCAAACGTGTCACACAATTTGTTACTTGATCCTTTTGCTCAGTCGTTACTGAACCACGAGTGCACTACACTGTGAATGCGAAAGGGGTGTACGGGCGTCACGTCGGATAGTTTTGTGAAAACTGCAGTGTTTCAACGAGACAGCTGCTCGTCATATTCAGATGCTTACCGATGTCCTTTCTGATGTATTGCTGCGCTTGCTCGCCAATATATGCGCTGGCATTAGAAAAGCGCAGGCGCCAAGGGAAGGGGCTATAACATCATCCAGAGCCTCCTGCCGGAGAAACGGGCCACAGGCTTCGCAAGCGCGAAGCAGGAAAAGCGTGCGAGTGTTGGCATCCAGTTTGTGTCCTGACTTCGATTCCCCGTGTGTGTTGGATCGTTGGATTCGTTCATTTGCGGCCGACGGTGCCTTGGTCCCGCCAATGTTGGTTCCCGTGCGTCGCTATGTTGAAATTCCGTGTCTCTATTAATCAGGTCGCTGGTTACACGTATTTCGACTGTTTCTTTGTCTCTCCGTAGTTCGTGATATGTCCCCTCTCAAGAAGGTATTCAGCAACAGCTGGCTTCTCCGGCTGACGTAATCTGCAGTGAAGTCTATGTTCATTGTATGTATCTTGATCAGTGCGACACGTCTGACCAATGTATGCTTTGCCACACTGGCACGGGATTTTATATATTCCTGGTCTCCTTAGACCTAGGCAGTTGCTAACGGAACCCGGTGCGTCTGCACTCGCGCTTGTGGGCGGTAGATACATTTTTTTTACTGATATTTCTTGAACAGCCAACCGATCTTAAGGAACACACCACGAACATAACTTAGAAAACCGTTTTTGTGGGGTTCCCCGTTTCTTCTGGTTGTCCTTGCGGTTTAGTGAGTGATGTTTGAAATGGAAGTATGAGATTAGGTCACGTAAAAAGGTCTGTTGTAGCCGAAGAATGGCTTTTAATGGGATAGAACATGAACTACATAGAGGCAAATGTCTTTTCGTCCGACTGGGACTCAATCATTAAACAAGCAGCCGAAATATGTGTAACTAACGAGGTGATTAATAGAGACACGGGATTTAAACTTAGCATTGCATGGGGTCAACATTGGCGGTTCTAAGACGCAAGCGAGCGGACCCAACGAGTCAGCACACAAGGGGAATCGAAGTCAGGACACTTAAACAGGGAGCCAATATTTTGTCCGCGCTCCCGCCGGGCCGCGATTTCGGACGGCGCTTTGCCCACGTCGCGCTTGCGAAGATCGTGGCCCTTTTTTCCAGCACCAGGCTCTGGATGTCGCAATAGTACTTCTTAACAACACAGGTTCTGCAATGTTGTGTTTATTCACGAATAGCAGGCAGCAGCTTTCAATTAATTCACTGTGAGGCAATTACATAATGTGTACGAGTGCAGGTTGTGGCGCATGAACGACGACGTATGGCATTTTGGGTCTGTCAGTGAGTAGCGCACGGATAGCCGAAGCGGTTGTGGTGACCTTTCACGTTGAGTAGGAAATAAGGGTTCGAGTTCCGGTCGGGCATAGATTTTCATTGTCGTCATTCCCTTATACAGCTTACTGTCGTTCGTATTTGCATGCATGCATGCATGGATTTGTGGGGTGTTTGGATGTGACACTGGCCCCATGTTGGACTGCGTGGGAACATGAGGGCAGGTATATTAGACGTCGAGGTTCCGGTCGATTGCCTAATGTACACCAAGCGCGTCGTAACCTCTTGACATATCTGCCTGCTTTCTGGGGACAAGCAGAGTTCTCCCTGCAACATTCTGTGTTATCCCGCTTTACTGACCGGAGCTTAACAGCAGCTGGACTAGGAAATTACCGTCCGATGCGTGTGCTGTCGCTAACACAGCAACGCAAACATCTGCGTTTAGAGCGATACTGTGACCAGGAAACATCGTCTTCTGATGAATGACGCCGCGTTGTGTTCAACGACTTCTCGCGGTTCTGCTTTAGGCCGTATGAGCCTCGCAGGAGAGTATGGCGACAACCCTGGGAGAACTCCAATTCTTAAAATGATTTGTTGAGGTACTGCAACGTTTCTCCTGGAGTAATGGTGTCGTAATCAGCGGATTAAGATTTCAGATCACAGATGGTGGTGGTTGAGGAAGCTCTGGCGGCACAGGGGTACGTCATGGACATCCTGCGACCTCATGCGTTACGACTCATGACACACAATCGAGGAGCCATTTTTGAGCAGAACAATTCTCGTCCACTTATGTATCTCTATGAAATGTCTGTGTCATGTAGAGGCACTCCCGTCGTCGGCAAAATATCTATGTACCAGATAGAACATGTATTGGGCAGCCCCAACTTTCTCCCATTGCCAGTATCCAAGATATCAAAGACCAACTACAACAGTCGTGGGAGACGATACAAAGTCTGTATGACACCCTTCCTAACCGAGCCAGAGTAATACTGATAAATGTGTCCACACTGTCAAGTTCTTTGTAAATTTTAATCGGTATTGCAGTCACTGAATTAAGGCCACATACCCTCTGTTTCAAATTCTAAAGGTGGCAGGGGTAAAATACAGGGAGCGAAAGGCTATTTACAATTTGTACAGTAAGCAGATGACAGTTATAAGGGTCGAGGGACATGAAAGGGAAGAAGTGGTTGGGAAGGGAGTGAGACAGGGTTGTAGCCTCTCCCCGATGTTATTCAATCTGTATATTGAGCAAGCAGTAAAGGAAACAAAAGAAAAATTTGGAGTAGATATTAAAATCCATGGAGAAGAAATAAAAACTCTGAGGTTCGCCGATGACATTGTAATTCTGTTAGAGACAGCAAAGGACTTGGAAGAGCAGTTGAACGGAATGGACAGTGTCTTGAAAGGAGGATATAAGATGAACATCAACAAAAGCAAAACGAGGATAATGGAATGTAGTCGAATTAAGTCGGGTGATGCTGAGGGAATTAGATTAGGAAATGAGACACTTGAAGTAGTAAAGGAGTTTTGCTATGCGGTCGATGGTCGATGTAGAGAGGATACAAAATGTAGACTGGCAATGGCATGGAAAGCGTTTCTGAAAAAGAGAAATTTGTTAACATCGAGTATAGATTTAAATGTCAGGAAGTCGTTTCTGAAAGTATTTGTATGGAGTGTAGCCATGTATGGAAATGAAACATGGACGATAAATAGTTTGGACAAGAAGAGAATAGAAGCTTTCGAAATGTGGTGCTACAGAAGAATGCTGAAGATTAGATGGGTAGATCACATAACTAACGAGGAGGTATTGAATAGAATTGGGGAGGAGTTTGTGGCACAACTTGACTAGATCGGTTGGTAGGGCATATTCTGAGGCACCAAGGGATCGCCAATTTAGCATAGGAGGGCAGCGTGGAGGGTAAAAATCGTAGAGGGAGACCAAGAGATGAATACACTAAGCAGATTCAGGAGGATGTAGGTTTCAGTAAGTATTGGGAGATGAAGAAGTTTGCACAGGATAGAGTAGCATGGAGAGCTGCATCAAACCATTCTCAGGACTGAAGACCACAACAACAACAACAACAACAACGACCCTCTCTACCTGTGGAGATTCATTTTATGTCTTCCTCCCCTTCTGGGTAACTCACGTTTTTTGTCAGACAGTGTGTTTCAATTCCATATAGCCATGAGCAGTTTAGAAATGCGTCCAAGACAACACCCGGGTTATTCTTTTGGCGGAGTAAAAAATAAATAAATAAATTTGGTTTACTTATATTTATTAGTTATAATTTGTTTTCTGTGGGACTCAGTTGAGTATAAAAATCACGTCCGATTCATTCAAATAAAAGTGTTGACTATCATAATTATTCTGCGAGTAATTAAATTAATACGTGTTAGTTTCCAAAACAGCTTCGCTGCATTTAGTCCGATTACGAAGGTAATTAATAAAATTGGCTTCTAAATTAAGTAGCAGAGTTATTTTATATAAACGTCAGTGGATGAATAAAGCAAAAGTTAGAAAGTATTGCAACCAGATGAGCTCACTGCAACAGTAAATACCTGTAGCGTGCCGGTAACTGATGAAAATGTTTTGCAAATATTAAAACAAAGTAGCAGTCGTGTGCGTTAACATTTACTGCACAAATTTTTTTATGGATCATGGTATTCAAGTACTCAACTGACCGTTGCAACGGTAGAAGCAGTCTCGCAACGCGTTCAGTTATTTCTACCAAGGCGTTACGCCATGTGCAGTGGAGAAAAATTATGAAGGTATTTTCAGCTGATTATACAGATTTATTTGGTTTCTTAACGCGAAAAAGGAAAAATCATTAATTTTATGAAAACAAATTGCACTTAATGTATCTGTGTGAAATTAAAATTTTGCAAATCAGTGGCGTACGAGTCACAACCGTGCTGCCACAAATGTAATATTTAGGTCTTGTGGGGTGTGTGGAGTTTCATTCACCTACTGTAAAACTAATATTAGGGCTAATATTTTGAAAAGCAATGAAATGTAACACACAATCATAAACTATACCATAGAAATAAAGGTTTCTGATTTCACAGCGGTCGGCCGATATGGCCGAGCGGTTCTAGACGCTTCAGTCCAGAACCGCGCTGCTGCTACGGTCGCAGGTTCGAATCCTACCTCTGGCATGGAAGTGTGTGATGTCCTTAGATTAGTTACTTTTAAGTAGTTCTAAGTCTAGGGGACTGATGACCTCAGATGTTAAGTCCCATAGTGCTTGAAGCCTTTTTTTTTTTCCCACAGCAGGTCGGAGGGATCAAAAGGTATATCATATCTACTAGAATCTTGTACCGGATAATAATGTGGGATTCTGGACCTACGTCCCGTGCTGATTGGGGGATTCACTTTAATTTGTTATCAGCGTGTAGGGATAGCTATGTATTTCACACAGGCAATACCCAGACAGATAGATGACGGCTGCTTAAAGCAGCTTTAAAACTTCACGACGCTCGTATCAGAAAGAGTAAGTGTTTATCTAGTCAATAATCGTTTATGTATAATCAAAGCGTTTGTACCAGTTAATAGAGATGAAAATTGTCGTTCATTGTAGCACCAAACCAATTACAGCGATAATTCATTCGTCAATAACTATTCTTTGTGTTACAAATTCGTTTTCTAGTTGATAACACTTAATGAGAAAATGGTTACGACCTGTAATGCAGAAAAAAATGTTCTTTTTGGACGTAATGAATAAACAAGATCAGGAAAGCATCGCACAGTGAGAAGCGGCTGCGCTATAAGGAAAACTGGGAGAAATGTTTTCAGTAATCTGACAACTTCATAATAATACACATTCCACTGCACAGTGACGGAGTCATTCAGTAAAAGACCGTTAGTTTGCTGCTAATTCATCGTCCAATGAACACCTGTTATAAATGATGTCAGGAGAAACTCTGTTTAGTGTGGAATGTGGGCAGAAGAAACTACTAGACTAGAATTGTGTCGTTTCTCATTACACCGTGTAACGCTGGATTAGCGTTCACTAGGCGACAATGACTCAAGGTTGTTTCAGGATTCCTCATAAAATTTAATATAAAAGTTTTGACACAAAATATTTATTTTAAGAACACCAGGTGGGTGCCGATATTTGGGCTGAAGATCAACCAAGTTAACCACAGTGGCACCATCCATAAAAGTTGAGGAAGCAAAATATGTTCGGCTTTTTCGTAGTAGTTATCGTTGACACCCATGTTTTTAATTCTTTATTTTTAATATTACAAATCTCAAAGTAATTGTACTCTCGTAATTTCTCTGTTCTTTTCTCTCAGTATTTTATTACGTACTCACGTGAGCATCAGAGGCATCCAATTGGGCCCGTGGCAGAGAGATTCGCAAGTAGGAATTCTTGAGACCGGATTCTGGCTCTCAGCATTCGCTAGATAATGAAAGGGATTTCCAGTGCCAGCATTGATCAAATAATTACGGAAGGCTTTCTAAAAATCTTCGTCGTAACTGTGAGTTTGAACCTGTTTAATATCTGTGATAATTCTTTTCTTAGGAAGGGAATGTGGCCAATTTCTAGGTACGAACAAACAACGATTTATGTGTTTTGTATTTAACGTGCAGCAAAGAGACTTTGTATCCATAAGCGCGTCAGTGTTGAGGTGGTCACATCTCAAAATTGTACTTAGTATGTTATTAGCACGTAGGAGGGAGGAATTTATCACTTAGAGTAGGCTATACAAATTCACCCAATACAGCCGACAAGACACAGTCAGATGACTGTTTTGATGCAATAAATCCATAAATAATATTAAATAATAACGTTCATTTAAAAGTAGTGCTATTATCTTCACCATAGCTCTGCATAAGACCATCGTTTGCTATTTGTTTTCACCATTGTCCGGCAAGTACATCGCGCTTTCGCGAGTTATTTGCACAATCATCATAGACCTGGCAGAGGTACAATAGCCGAGTGTAATTTTCTCGCTTCTGTTATAATGGATTCGAACGTTAACTCAGGACAGCTTGAAAAGGAGACTGGCATTCTTAAAACTAATGTACATCACATCCTAAATCGTCACCAGTTGTATCCTTATCATGTGCACTTACACGAGGAATTGCATGGGATTTACTTCCGGGATCGTTTACTGTTCTGTCTGTGGGCAGGGCGGTAAGTCGTCGGCAACCAGAATTCCTTTTCTGATGTTCTTTCAACTAATGAACTCTCCTTTTCAAACAAAAGACAAATAAATATAAAGGATATGTATTATTTCTCCAGCGAAAAGCCACTATGGTTTAGACATACATCAGCGTCAATAGGGAGTTGCCGTCTGTTGTGGGATGCTTGGTACTACAATTGTTGGCGCATATTTCATGAACGTTGCCCTAAATGGCCGGACATACCTTATCTTGCTCAGATGAATTCCTCCTCGTGTTCTGGATGAATTACCACTGAAAATCACAAAACCTATGTGGAACTAGAATGGAGAATGTGCAGCAGATAATGCTTTGCGTGCACGTCGTGTGCTCCCAGATAGATTGGTCATGGAGGAACAGTGGATTGGTTTGCTATGTCTCCTGACTTCTCTGGACTTTTTCCTTTGGAGATGCATAGAAGACGTTGACGATCGCGATACTAAACGGACTATGCAAGAACGTACCGTGCTTGCTTGTTACTCACTTTCGCAGGCAACACAGGAATCACCGATGATTGCAATGTGTATACTGGTATCACGGTGCACAGTAACCACTTTGGATACTTTTCAACGTTACACCCAGTTTTATTCCGATAATGGATTACAGAAGTACAAAAAAGTGTTAATGATCCATGTTTCGTGTTTATTATTAACTTGAAAGTTGTGCTCATGTGAAAATGTGATACCCTTTTGCACAAGAACTTGGGGAAAGGAAACTGGGTAACAAATAAAAAATATGGTGTGCTATTCAAGAAAGATGTGACGTTAATATCTTCATAACGAACAAATACACAAGAAAGACGATCGTCCTGGTTAATGTACTTCTGATAGCTGACCAACCTTTGCTTTATACATTTTTAATTTGCATCTGGACAAGAAATTATTTGAGGACGGTAAGGCCCCGTTCTGAGTCGATCAACAAGTTCATTTAGCAGCAATTTTCCAGACATCTCAGGCAGCCTTTTGTGATCGAACAGCATAAACCTAATCATGAGGTGTTCTGACGTAACAAATCCAACTTTGAGTCATCAGTGATGTAATTCAATGGTAATTTTAGATGGCCTCTCGGCCAGTCTGTTATGATAGACCACCTTAGGTGAAGTCTAATTATTTTTACGTAATAAATGCAATGTTCTGCCGATCAACTATTTAAGTAACCAGTAATTTTTAACTGTCGCCACGGACTGCTCTTTACTGTATGACAGTCCGCGCTCTGCTTTTGAAGACCGTAGTACCTGCAGCAAGTATTAGGTACGTTCGATAAGTAATGCAACACTTTTTTTTATTACTCAAACAATTTCGTTAGAAAAAACGCGGGAATTTGTTGCGCGACATTTTGAAATAATCCCGCTTCATTTTCACTATTTTCATGAAGTTCCGATATGTGGCGACACTACGCGTCGCAGCCTTCAAAACAGCGTCCGTAATGGAGGTGCGTCCAAGCAGAAATCTGTCTTCGAGGTTAATTTCGTGAGAAATCAGAGCACCTCATAAACCCACAGGCGCTTGCAGAGTGTCTACAGAGACCTGGCAACCAGCAAAAGGACGTAAGTTGTTTGGCGAGGTGTCCGTCAACATCGTAACAAGATCGTGCAGACATATCCGATCTCCCACGTACCGGCCGGCCGCATACAACTATGACAACTGCCATGTGTGGACTCTTATTCGAGGTGATAGACAGATCAAAATCAAATACCTCATTGCCCAACTGGACGTCACACAATTCTGCGCACTCGATGGGAGCTCACAAAACGTCATTGGATCGTTCTTTCTCATCCACGCTACAGCACGGAATTCACACCTTCCGGTTTCCATCTGTTTGGCCCAATGAAGGATGCACTCCACGGAAGAAGTACCTGGATGCTGTGGGGGTTCCTGACGTAGCAAGATGTTGGTTCCGACGTCGACCAGTAGAGCGGTACCATGTGGGCATATAGGCCCTGCCGGTAAGATGGCGTAAGGCTGTCGCATTGAACAGAGATGATGTTGTAATATAGGATTTTGGAGTCAGAAGAGTGATGAATAATATGTTGTATTGGAATCCTGAATAAAACTAACCTGCTTTCAGAAAAAAATGTGTTGTATTACTTATTGAACGCCCCCCGTACATCGTCACCTAATGATGAGCCATGAAGATTAGGACGTATTCTCTATGTAAATTTCTTGAACTACGGGTATAATCATGCACTACGCCAGAGATCGAACAAGTGTTACATAGTGGTTATTTTAGAACAGGCCTCCTCCGATCCAAATCAATGAGTTAGCTTCAACAAGGAGGCTTGGGAAAGCCTATCCGCGCACCACCCTCACAGTAAATATGTAAGAAAAAATATGTGGAAAGTAAATATTCGCCGCCACAGAAACTGAAGTGGATCGCTCACGCTAACTTTGATTTGTGCCGTCTGCGTTGCTGACTGTAGGTCCGCGGGTAATCAAGTAAGCCGCTGGAAGGCTAGGCGAGTGCAGCACGGGACCGCCGCTCGTATGGATTCCTCCTTGCTCCTCTCCCCCATCCCGCATCAAAGAGAAAAATAAATGAGTTTTCCATCTGGAACTAAACAGAAAGGAAACTCTTAATTAGGAATCGCAACATTGGCACACGCGGGCGCGGTTACACGGTCTTCCTTTGTGCCGCAATAAAGCGAGGAGTGCAGTCCTTTGGCGTGGAATATGGCGCAGGCTTCATCAGCGAGACGAAAGCGCGCCCACTTGTGAACTGCGGGGAATCTGTCTTTATTAGCATCGCGGCGCGGCGTGCAGCCCGCGCAGTTTCTTCTTGACGAACAGCGCAGCGTGGCGAGCTAAACGCACCGCCATTACCTTCGGCGTAGCCCTCCGTGCGGCCATAGCGCGCTATTTGTTTTCATCAGTGCCCGGCAGGAAGACCGCCCTTTTCCAGAGTCGTTTGTACAACGCCGTTTGTCAAAACTGCAACGCCCAGAGATATTGGAGCGGCGAAAGGAAATATATCGTACGGATTACTCATGGCAAAGTATATTTACTTTTACATTCCTAGAAAAAAAAAATAAAAAAAAACGTTAAAAAGAACAGGACGCACCATGAAGGAATTATCTGAATGTGACTGAAATCGGTAGTTCGGTAGTTGTGATGTACATGTATAGATAAGTAAATGGTTACAATTTCAGAAAAATTAGATGAATTATTAAAGAGAAAGAGCTTCAAAAACTGAGCAAGTCAGTATTGCGTTGGTCAACTTCTGGCCCTTTGGCTTGGCATTTATTGACAGAGTTTTTTCGAATCTTCCTGAGGGATATCGTGTCAAATTCTATCCAACTTGCCCGTGGATCCGTCAAATTCCCGAGGGGGTGAAGGGCTCTGCCCCTAATGCATCAATCCTTCTCAATTGGGCAGAAATCTGGTGACTTTGACACCAAAGTAGTGTCTGACAAACAGAAAGAGAAGCATTAGAAGCTGTTGCCATGTGCAGGCGACCATTATCTTGCTTATATGTAAGCCCAGGATGGCTTGCCATGAAGGGAACACAGTCGACGTACAGCTGTGCTGTAAGAGTGCCGGAGATAACAACGTGAGGAGTCTGCTATGAAAAGAAATGGCATTCCGGACCATCACTCCTGGTTGTCGGGCCGTATGGTGGGCGGTAGTCCATTTGGTATCCCACTGCTGTCCGGTGCGTCTCCAGACAATCCTCGGCTGGTCTTCGGGGTTCAATTCGAAGAAAGACTCATGCCAACGAGGTGTCCGGAGACCCCAGACAGTGGTGCGATACCAATCTGGCCGTCACCCATCATACAGCCCAACAACCAGGAGTGATGGATTAGAGTCCCATTTCTTTTCATAGCAGGACTTCTTTGGCTGCCATCTGCGGCACCCTTACAGCACAGCCGTACGTCGACGGCGTTCTACGCACCTTCATGGCAAGCCATCCTGGGCTTATATTTCAGCAAGTTTCTTCTTGTGCTTGTCAAACCTACCTTGGCAGCAAGATTGCCAGATCTCTCCCCAATTGAGATGGTTTAGAGCATTATGGGCAGAGCCCTCCAGCCGGCTAGGGAGGTTGACGAATCCAGCGTGCCAGTTGGACAGAATTTTGCACGATATGCCTTAGGAGGATATAGGGCAACTCTGTCAATCAATGCCAAGCCAAATAACTGCTTGCATAGCGGCCAGAAGTGCACCAACGCAATATTAACTTGCTCAACTGGTAAAACTCTTTCTCTTGAATAATTCACCTAATTTTTCTGAAATTGTCATTTACTTATATGTATATGTACATCTCATGTAATGATTTCTGCCCTGTTAGGTTAATTCCTTCGTTGTGTGTCATTATTTTGTTCTCTTATAGTGTATTTCCAACAGAAACCAAAACCATGCGTAGATTAAAAGATAGCTGGATGAAGTCCAGAGGTAAATAAGAACACACTAGGACTGCGAAAAACGTTTTTCTTCTCTTCGTGTGTCATATCAAACACTGTTCCTCCATTTACTTTCTCGTTTCGTTTGTCTTTTCGGCTGTTTCAAAGTTGGCTCGTGATAATAGATAACTGAAAATAGTGCAGACTGCTTGTGTTGTGTGGCACTAGCGGTAGGATTTGGATTGCCATGCTTCACCAATGCAAGCATACCAGTTAACCTCGATTGTGTAATTTGATATTGTGAACTACCGCTATAAAGTGCCGGCCGGTGTGGCCGAGTGGTTCTAGGCGCGACCGCTACGGTCGCAGGTTCGAATCCTGCCTCGGGCATGGATGTGTGTGATGTCCTTAGGTTAGATAGGTTTAAGTAGTTCTAGGTTCTAGGTGCTCGTTATAAAGTATTTATCAGTGTAAATGATTGTAAATGAAACTATATTACTCATGTCTTCAATAAATTTCTACGCTTAATGTAGGACTAGGGAGAAAATGTATTCATGGCACAACTCGACTAACTTGATAGGTTTGTCGGACGCAAGTGGATGTGCATTGCAGTAGACCTTTTCACGGATAGATTAGTGTGGAGAGATGCATCAAACCAATATTCCCTCTGAAAATAGCAACAATAATTAAGTGCGCACAGAGCGCGTGGAAAGGTCTGTGCGTTGTTGGTAAGGAATGCAAGTTGGTAACCGTCAAACTTATTTTAGGAACCAAATAACCTTATTCAGTCAGTAAACAGTGGTGCGTTTATTGTGTAGTCTACAGCACCACTGAAGAGGACTGTGCCTGAAAAAAACCAATATGAACAAAAATCAGTTGAACTGAAGTACACGTAAGTACGAGTATATTCGTGGCTACGGGGTTCGAGATGATGGTTATATGATCAGACGAATGATAAACATTACACATAAATAAGATAAATCAGTAATCAATCCGAAGACTGTTTTAAACAGCGCTTTACTAGGCGTACTTGCATACTATTTTCTTCCTCCGACCTTTGACTTACCTACCACGACAGTTGTAGGGACACATATGGTTTAATGTGGATTGCGGACCACGGTCAACTCAGCATTTTTTACATCAACTACACTGTCAGATGTGAAAGAAGTGATAAGTGACAGATAAAAAGCCTTTGGATTTGTTGTCTCTTACTCCAAGAGTTAGCCACCAAATAACAAAATATCTTTCGTTAACTGTAGATTATTATTGTACAACAATTTATCGCAAGTAGAATAGATAACCAAGTTTCAACATTTTAATCGAAAACTTTATAATGTTTCTAAGAACAAAGTGTTAGAGAGATTTCTGGCCTTTGAGGTGTCCATACAATAGACATGTCAGTTTTGATAACGCAGGCCTTTTTTACTTCCAGATTAGATACAGTACTGCGCCATAAACACTTAATGAAAGAGCTCTTTTATCTGAAAGAAGCCGAAATCCCCCTAACAAAAGTGCGAACATGTAAAGGTACATCATAACATCTACGTTTTTAGTTCACATACTTTCGGTGAAATTACTTTTTCTGACATTAAAGCATTTATGGAACTTACGAATCCGCATATTTAGTAATTTCTACGTTGTCACTTGTTTATACAGAACCTCGTTTAATTTCTACACCGTACCCAACAACAACAGACAACAAGACTTACTGTTAGCTTCCTTACACATTACGATCACAAAATGCCTCTCGAAATCCTAAACATGTGGTTAGTAAATTCGCTTCATGTTGCGGAATTAATTAGATGTCTACGCTTACATTATTAGTGCCTCTTTCTCCCGGAAGGCGTGTATGTAGTGCTTGGGGGTTATATTAAAGATACTTGCGTTTGAAGACCGGAAAACGACTGAGTATTGGAAGCAGTTGTCGGATGAAGATTTATTAGTCTCTGTAACAGCGAAGTTGCTAAACCGAATTCGTCTAGAAACATCGGAGGAAGTAAACTTAGGAGTAAATGCCGAACACGTAATTTGTAGCAGGTATGTGGAGATAAAGTGTTCTTCGTGGAATAAAGATAAAGAGAGAGCCACATCGAACAATTCGGAATGCTGACTAAGAAAGGAAGAGAAACTTACCGTGCGCTGTCTCAGAGCTCAATTCTGCCGTTCACGGCAGTATTTGTGTCGCCGTGCAGCCTAAACAACGCCTGTAAGAATAACCAGAGTTGCCGGGGAACACTTTACAGTCCAAAAAGTTGCAGCTGCGATTCTAGTCACGTCCCGTCAGCTTTTCTCGGCCGGCAGCTTAGCCCACAAAGTTCCCGGTACGATATTTCAGAGGATTGTGCTGATCCCCGGCAGACGCTGCCCGAAGTAGAAAATGTGCAGAAGTTGTTTCAGGAGAGAGACAAAGACAGAGCGAGAGAGAGACTGTGCTTTGTGTTGCTGGACAGTAGATGCGAATTGTATCAGACTGCCTCTAACCATCTAAAGCAAAACATTTCCAATTTTAAACTGTTTAAAGCTAATCCCAAAACGAGAGAAACACGTTACGTCTGCACTTACTGCATTGCTTATTACACATTTCTTTGAAATCTAAGAGGCAGACTGGTAGAAACGCTTCACTTTTAATTTCTTTTATTAACTTCCAGAAATCTGTAGTTAGTTTAATAGTGAATGATACACAAATCGAATTTTTTTAATCGAATCCTATCTTTGCCTTCTTCATCTGTTTGCTTATAACAATATGTTACATATGTGATTCGTCCTATTTCTGTTGAACGCAGCCCATCGATGTTTACGCATCTCCTTCTCCTTCTTCTGCGTCACCAGCATTAGACCTTCGCCTAGTTTCGTCCGCAAATCCAGAAAGCAGTAGATGCTTGCGGCCAAGTTGATGCCGTGTTCCTTGGCTTCCAGAAATACTTAAATACAGTTCGACACCACTGAATGAGCAAAATAAGAGATGTGGAGTACCAGACTGGCTGTGTGATTGGATTAAAGAATATCTAGGAAACAGAACACGTAATGTCATTCCCGACGGAGCGAAAACTTCAAGCGAAAAAATCGGTTGTGTGCCGATGGAGTGTTCTACGACCATTATTTTTCACGCTGCATTGGGTGATTCAAAAGGAAAGAAGAGACTACAGTTGTTTACTGCAAACAAACTATAAAAGATAGAAACACACTGTGCGTGTCACTGGATAAATGGATCATGAAAGTTTTGACACAGTTGCACTTTCTTTGTTTGTAGCAACATAGTGTCTACGCCACCAGAGAAACCATTTTGTATGTTGGAATTTGCGCGAAGTCAGTCCACTGTTCAACTGAATCGTGCAACCCGCCGTCGATTCAGCATGAAGCCCCACAAGCAGATTTATGACTGACATACAAACTTCTTGAAAGTTGGTTGTCTATGGACGCGGAAGAGCACTGGTCGGCCACGCACGTCTGATGAAATTTCGAGCGTAACCGAGATGCGTTCACGCGGAACCTCGGAAGTCCACTAGAAGGGCAGGCCAGGAACTTAAACTTCCTCAAAGAATAGTGTGGGGTGTTCTGAAACAACGCCTGTATATGAAGCCTTACAAGATGCAGTTACCACAGCAACTGTCCCCCAGTGACCATAACAGAAGATACAAATTTTTCATTTCAGCTCTCTGGGATATAGTAGAAGATATTTTCTTCCGAACGACTCATCTATTCGGACGAATCGACGTTTCATCTATTGAGTAAAGTAAGACACCATAATGTAAGAATGTGGGAGTAGCAAAAACCCGGCGTCACCGTCGAACATTAGGGAATCACCGAAACAGAATGTGTTTTGTACCGTTTCTGTTCAAAAAGGTTAATGGGCCTTTCTTTGTTGCGGAGGAAACTGTGACAGAAATGTCATATCTGGACGGGCTGCAAAACTGGTTGTTTCCTCAAGTTCACGGAGATTCCAAAGCTCCGATTTGTACGGATGACGGCTTTTTGCCCCTCTTTTACCTGGAGGTGCGGCGATATTTTAAGAATACAACCAAACACCGTTATACTACAAGAGGTGGACAAGATCTTGTTCTCTGCTTTTGGTCTTCCAATCATCAGATCTCACACCTTCCGTTTTTTTTTTTTGTGCTCGTACATAAAACACAGTCTTTGTCCCGCCAATGGCAGCTACTCTTCAAGAGCTCAGAAATCTGAATGGTTGAAGCTGTCAGTTCAGTAAACAGGGACCTGTTGACTCGTGTGTGGAATGAAATCGACTACAGTTTCGGTGTTTCTCGAGCAAAATATGGTGCTCGTGTTGATTGTATGGTATAGTGTCTGTGCGAACATGATACTTTGAATACTCCTCTATCCAGTGACCTGCGCAAAGTGTTTTTACCTTTCATAGTCTGTAATAAACAACTGAAATCCGTTCTTTCTTTTAAATGACTCTGTATATAACTGACCTAGCAGATAACGTCGGAAGCGGCAAGAAAGTTTCCGCAGGTGATGCTGTTGTATTCAGGGAAGTCAAAACGCTGAAAAATTGTATCAAAATGCGTGGAAACTTGCAGAGGAACAAGGCTTGTTCCAGGGATTGGCAGATGATTCTCAACAGACACAAATGTAACACATTGCGCACAGACAAGTACAAATAGCTATTATTGTCTGATAACATCCAAAAAATACACTCTTAAGACAAAAAAAGACATACCACGAAGGAGTTATGCAATTTGCCGACGAATCTATTTTCATCCAGGTGTCGGCAGAAAATGCAAAACGGTGGACTTAGGCGGCCGCTGGGTGAATGTGTGACGCTGCAGTTCAATTTTACAGCTCAGCTGGCAAGGATAGTAAACAGGGGACATGACGATACCAGGGCATAAAGTCTTTGCGAATTTCATTCCGTGTATTCAGTTGGACAGCAGCTATGCTCCGCAGACGAGCGCGTCAACAATGTACGCAAATATCAGCATTTGGCAGATAACGTGTAATGGGGCTCAGAGAAGGCGGTTGGGGTAACCAGTGAATCGCTCGGCATTTGAAAAGGCGCAATGCCTCTATTCGAGCTGTTGGTAGGAATGGGTGAACCATGGCCGAACACAGCGTCAAGAAGTAAGTGGTCGACCTAGAGAGACGACAGAACGTGAGGACAGAGCAATCGTCAGACAGGCACTCAGAGCTCCGGGTTCATCGTCGATCCGACGTGCGAATGGTGCTTCAGCGACCAAACGGACCATTGACTGGCAGTTGACATACACGGGCTGAGCTCACGGCGCCCCTTTGCCAAGGACCATTGACCTCTTCTCATCAACAAACCTATTTGCAGTGGAGTCTGCCCAATTCGGCCTGGTGTAACATTGTCTTCATTGGTGAGTGCTGCTTAGAACTGAACTCCGATGATCGCCGAAGTCATGACTGGAGACGCTCCGTAGAGCGGTGGATTCGTAGCATGGCAGCTTTGATTCTTATGCGCGCCATCCTTACAGCACAGCGACGATATTCTATGCCTCGCTTTGTTTACCTTCATGACAAGCCGTCCTGAGCATACATTTTACTAAGAAAATGCCCGCCCATACACGGCGAGTGTTTCTACTACTTGTTTGGTTTTTATCAAACCTTAGCTTGGCCAGGAAGGTCACCTTATCTCCTTGAGAACGTTTGGAGCTTTGTGGGCAGGTGCCTCCAAAGACGTCGGGATTTTGACGATCTAACACGCCAACTGGACAGAATTTGGCACGATACCCCTCAGGAGGACATCCAACACCTCTGTCAATAAATGGCAAGCAGAGTAACTGCTTGCGTAAGGGCCAGAAGTGTACCAACGCGTTATTGACTTGCTCTGTTTATGAAACTCTCTTGAATACATCATCCAATTTTCTTTGAAATTGCAATCATTTGTTTGCCTGCAGATGTACATCACATCTACCGATTCCCACCATATTAGGTAATTTTTTCTCCTTTGTGCCTGTGTGTGTGTGTGTGTGTGTGTGTGTGTGTGTGTGTGAGTGAGTGTGTGTGTGTGTGTCTGTTAGTTTGTATCTAGCAGTATGAGAACGGAACGATTTAATTTAATGACTACAAAAAACAATCGCAGGTAGGGCAGATGCTAGACTCCAATTGTTGAAGGAATCCTCACCAGTTATATTAAGTTAAAATGCTTAGTTAACATGAAAGCGTCATGGAGATTCTCACTCAAGTCCAGTGACAGACAAAGAGAGACGCTCTGTGTCATGGAGCAGTTAACTGTTGATATTCCGAAAGCTTACATTGCTAAAAGAATCAACCAATACATTACTTCCAGCGGCGTATACCTCGCGAAAAGCCTACTGACATAAAGTTAGTGGTATCTGAGCTGACATGGAGTCTTGCTGACAATCTTTCTTTCTGTGAATCAGTCGCGGCTGGAAGAGGAAAGGCAGAAGTGCTACGCGCCGTGAGCAATACTGTCAGTATGTGTATTTAGAAGTGCTAGAAGTGTGACATCTTTGATAAGAGTGGCTGCTGGTAAAAGATACGAAGTCTTACTCTCACTAGTTTCGCCGTATAAGCTCCATGAAGATATCATCTAGGGCTAATCAGTATAATTCTGGGTGCTGGGTATTGGTAGACAATCTGAAGCATTGACAAGGGAAGTAAAAAGGCGCCTAAGAATAGTTGCGATCTTTCGATAAGCATCGTGCTAATTTTAATTAGTAATATAATGACTTAAACAGTATTTACTTTATTGTACTTGAGGTGGAGCTCGTGGTTCTTTTTTGCTTGCATCGAACTCATTAATTAAAAGTGAAGAAATAACTGTCCATAGTAGTTATTCATCCAATATCAGTCTGAACTTATTATATTACTACTTGGGAATCTTAATTCGAGGTACTCTATAACCCTAGAGCGATATTAAGCCACCTTCTGTTATGAATAATGGAAAGAAAGGAAAGTTAAGGTTAACATATTTCAGGCGAGATGTCTTTCTGAGGGAATATATCAATCCTTTAATGATTGAAACATACTTCGGTATACCTTAATCAGGTTTAGAGTACAGCAATTTCAGTCCTGATCCCTGGGAATACAAGTCGTTATTCAGTTTAGAGACAAGAACAGGAAACCGGAAATCATGATGTCTGACACTGATAAAAAATACCTGATAACTGCGTGTAATACACGGGATCTGAGGCTCCGTACACATTTAATTATGTATATAGATAGCTCATCAATAGGTTTTCATGAATAAGCTTGCGGGTATCAAAATATGTGACATGAATGGCCTTATATTCTGACTGCATTGACTTAGAAGCTTAAGTTTAAAGAAGAGCCCGGAGACGGTTTATGATACAAATTTCAATTTGATACCCGTGCCCGCTCATGAGGAAAAAGAGGTCATTATAGACAGACGAACAGCAAAGTGATCCTGTAAGGTTCCAGTTGTTACCGACTGAGGTACGGATCGCTAAAAATGGACATAATTTCAAGATGTCGTGCATATTACGCTGGTACTATTGAGCATAGCTCAAGTGGAAATAAATGGTGCAGCTATGAAGTTTTAGAGTCGATCGAAGTGTGAATGGTAAAATGCACCTGCATGTGCATTCACATGAAAAAGATACCACAAGCGCCAAGTAACTTCAAAGTGCCATTATCAAGTGTTTTAAGTGTCATACAGTGCCTAAGATATGCCATCTTAGGCACTGTATAACACTTAAAACACTTGCTAATGGCACTTTGAAGCCTAAATCATGATCGTGTAAGTGTAAATGTAACACTGCAAATAAACAACAGCCTAATGGCGGTACTGACTTAAAATAAATTTACATTACAATTACAATCAATTATAAACAGAAACAGATACACTATTACAACCACTACAAATTAACTATACTTCCAGTAATAAAGCTTACATATTCAGAATCAGACGCACAGAACAAGATGTCAATGGATATTAAACGGCGAAAAATGTTTGGTGATGCAGAACGTATTTTATCTGCTGTTTCGGTGTTACAAACCCGCTGAACCTATTTCGATGAAATTTAGTATGCAGATTGCTTGAATCCTGAGGAAGAACACCAGCTACTTTAGAAACTATGTAGTACTGAAGACACACCGTCGTGACGGTGCCTTGTACGAACTGCACTGGATCCATGGATGCCCGCATGAATGCTCCCCAGAGCATAATGGAGCCGTCGTCAGTTTGTCTCTGTCCCGCAGTACAGATGTGAAGGAGCTGTTCATCCCATCGGCATGATGAAGGTATTGGGATTTATTAGACTATGTGATGCTCTGACACTGCGCCAACGTCCAGTGCTGCTGTACAGGAGCCCATTTCACTCGCAGATGCCGATGTCGTGGTGTTGACATTGCCACATGCATGGGTCGTCTCCTGTGGAGGCCCATCGATAGAAGCGTTCGGCGCTCTCCGCGTTCAGACGCACTTTTTCTCTGCCCAGCATTACTGTCTGACGTTAGTTACGCCACAGTTCGCTGCCTGTCCTGTTTCATATGTCTGCCCAGCCTACGATGTCCGACATCTGTGCATCAAAATCAGCCATTGGTCAAACTCAGACAGCTCGCGCGCCTTCCTCGTTCTACACACGAGCTACATGCTCACTGATACTACATACAGCATGCATGTGTCTGACCAGCAGTCATTCCTCGCTAGGTGACGGTGCTGTCGCCTTGACGGGTTCATGTCGATAGTAGGTCGGTGGTAATAATTCTTTGGGTGTTCAGTGTATTCTCGTAGATTTTAAAGATGCATCGCAGAAAGCTGACATTGTTCTAAGAAAAAGCAGTGCATTTTCATTTGAAAAATTAATGAATTACTGTTCTGATAAAACCCTTACGTTATTTGATTTTGAAACAGCTGAGCAAAACTGAACGTACTCAGACATTTCTCTCTTTACTTATTCTGATTATCACTAAACTGACAAACAATATTTTTTTAGAGCAACGCAGTCTGAATTTCAATAATCCCTACAAAAGAATGGCCCTGACTAACAATAATCTATACCTTTCATGAATCACTTACCTCACAAAAATCTTCGTTACTCAAACTACTGCAATACAGCTTTACACATCGGTGCCATATTTCTCTAACAAAATTACACACCTATCTGATCATTTAATTGAGCGTCCGCAGCTCGCGGTATTGCGGTAGCGTTCTCCCTTCCCGTGCACGGGGTCCCGGGTTCGATTCCCGACGAGGTCAGGGATTTTCTCTGCCTCGAGATAACTGGGTGATGTGTGTCTGTCATCATCATTGACTCGCAAGTCGCCGAAGTGGCCTCAACTAAAAGCGAGTCGCCGAAGTGACGTCAACTAAAAAGGACTTGCAATACGGCGGCCGAGCAACCCCGCATGGGGTCTCCCGGCCAACAATGCCGTACGATCATTTCATTTCATTTAACTGAGAGAGACAAACATTTTTTTACTACGTCAGTGACACAAGTTTACGCAATTACAAAGTTGGATGTGAAGAGCGCGTAACGCTGCGCAGTTGGAGGTGAGCTGCCAGCAGTGGTGGATGTGGGGAGAGAGATGGCAGAATTTTGAGAGTGGACGATCTGGACGTGTGTCTATCAGAAAGAGTAAATTTGTAATACTAGATATCATGAACTGATATATAAATATGATGACTTTTGAACATTATTAAGGTAAATACATTGTTTGTTCTCTATCAAAATCTTTCATTTGCTAACTATGCGAATCAGTAGTTAGTGCCTTCAGTAGTTAGAATCTTATATTTAGCTGGCAGTATTGGCGCACGCTGTATTGCAATAGTTTGAGTAAAGAAGATTTTTGTGAGGTAAGTGATTCATTAAAGGTATAGGTTATTGTTAGTCACGGCCATTCTTTTGTGGGGATTATTGAAAGTAAGATTGCGTTGCGCTAAAAAAATATTGTGTGTCAGTTTAGTGGTGATCAGAATAAGTAAAGAGAGAAATGTCTGAGTACGTTCAGTTTTGCTCAACTGTTTGAAAATCAAATAACGTAAGGGGTTTTCCAGCATAGTAATTCATTAATTTTTCTAAGGGGAGGTTTCACATTTAAAATCTGAAGGACCTGCAGTGGGAGAAAAGGAATTGGGTACGAGAGTGTGCTCTATACAATTGAGCTGTGTGGGTAGAAAAAAATACAGAGGTCCATTAGGTAGGAAACGATGGAGATGAGGGTAAGTGTTGGGGTAGAAAGTGGGAAAATAAATTGTGAGGAGGAGTTTGGTGTGCAGGGAACAGCAATGTTAGCAAGAGGATTGGGTTGGGTAGCGACGAAGAGGGGAAAGGGCAGGAGAGCCCTGGTGTAGTGTGGGATAGGCGGGAAACAGTTAGTGTTGACAGGAAAGATAAAAATCAGGGAAGAACTCATTATCCGGGAGAGGGAGTCGGTTGAAGTAGCATTGGAATAGGATATGAACGGGTGTAGGTGTAGGAAACTTGGCATGGCAGCATAATGGTATTGGTGATGACGAAGGATGGTGCAAGATATGTGGAGGCGTTCGATGTGGGCGGGGAAGGGTTAGACATTGATGAAGTGGTAGGAGATCCAAATGTGGGAAGGTAAACGGATGAGTAAATCGAGGCAGAGTTCAGGACGTTGAAGGGTTCGGAGGGATATGGTGCCTTGTGCAACGCTTCTACCATACCAATTGCTCTATAAATGTCATTAACTGTTTAATGCTGCTAATGAAAGTTAATTTGGGGGGGATTAAAAATGTTTGTCTGTATTTTGCGTTTCCTTCGTGAAGGCTTATAGTGGTCACCAAATTGTGGGTGTGTCGAACGTGGCCACGAAGTGGTCGTACCTGCTGGCTGCCAGACGTATATTTCTCCCCGGTGCTGCGTATGCTTGAGGCGGCGCTGCCGTCGCGTCGGCTAGCAGGTGGCGACTGCGGCGTGGCTGTGGCGGCGGAAGGCGGCGCCATCAGAATCCATTAAGCTGTCACGGAATGTTACATTTCCCTAGCGCGGCCCAGAAGGCGCACTCTGCCTGCTGAAATCGCCGGCCTCCCTCAATGGCCGGAACCCGAGCTACGGCGCAAAAAGGACACCCACACTGACTCACTCGAGGATGCCGGTATAGTGCTTTAGAAAATCGCAGCTTTTCATGCATTTAAATGAAAATGTGTGTTCGTGCCAACTGCTCTTTCACTGTCACGTCTATTTTGCTTGCGAATGAAGTCCAGAGGTACACGATTTTCCATTCTTTCCTTTTTCTCTGCATCTGACGTCGAATATTTCCTTGTACTAAAAGTCGTGATCGACTTTTGTTCTCAACTCATATGCCACACCCTACCATGTAACCTGTGGTATCATCTGTTGGAGACATAATGAACCCACAGTTTGGTGATAAGGTCATCAGAAATTCCCAGAAAATTTTCCGCTGTGTCACACTCTTCCAACAGCGCAACGAGAATGGGTATAGCGTTGTACATACTTATTGCATATCTGGTATGTTTAAAGCAGTTCATTGTTGGCAATTTTGACACTGGAGATGAAACTCGCACAGACAGTAAATGGACTGAGGCCAATCGTTGGGAGGTTAATTGGACGTTTCCTCCATGCTGGATATTGAAAGGTTCTAGTCACTGTCACAGAAGCTGAAGCCGGCCGGGGTGGCCGAGCGGTTCTAGGCGCTACAGTCTGGAACCGCGCGGCCGCTGCGGTCGCAGGTTCGAATTCTGCCCCGGGCATGGATGTGTGTGATGTCCTTAGGTTAGTTAGGTTTAAGTCGTTCTAAGTTCTAAGGGACTGATGACCTCAGAAGTTAAGTCCCATAGTGCTCAGAGCCATTTGAACCATTTTTGAACAGAAACTGAAAGCAACTGATATCTGCATGTTCATCTTTCCAGAGACGTTGCAGCTGTTCAGTACAGAATGTCAAATCAGTGTTTATCTAACAGTCGGCAGACAATGTTTGGAGTGAGCGCTGTAACAAAAAACTACAGATGCCAATCTTTGAATGCTGGTCCCTGTTCTGATCGGAACCGAGGTTGGAATCTTTCCACATGTCGGTGAATAGGCGTGAAGATGGCGTAATATATCGCCGAAATTGATGTCCCAATGAAACGACAGTTTGGAAATTTAGATGGCTAAAAGGTGTTTGATTTGACAAACTGAAAGCAATTGTGTCGCCTTTAGGTACAAAAGTTGTTAACCGTGGATAAATCGCCAAATATGGCTGGGTAGCACCCATGTATCTGTGCATCCTGACCCAGTGCGTTACAGTTATCACTTGTTTGGTTTTGCCAGAGGTTTCACGTTACAAGAACAGCGAAGTCTCTGAAACGTGCTGGTCCTCGGG
This sequence comes from Schistocerca nitens, assembly GCF_023898315.1. NCBI lineage: Eukaryota > Metazoa > Arthropoda > Insecta > Orthoptera > Acrididae > Schistocerca > Schistocerca nitens. Next base: position 387,908,257 of record NC_064615.1, read on the forward strand.
GTTCGGCGTATAACCCTTGCAGGCCTTTTCAACAGAAGAAATGTTGAAAAACCTAGTCTTTCGCAGTAAATAGTGAATTTGCTCAATGCTAATAAAATTCTGGTCTTTCAGTGTCGTGTACCTGCAAAATATCGCCAGCCGATGTGGCCGAGCGGTTGTAGGCGCTTCAGCCGGGAACCGCGCTGCTGCTTCGGTCGCAGGTTCGAATAGTGCCTCGGGCATGGATGTGTGTGGTGTCCTTAGGTTAGTTAGATTTAATTTGTTCTAAGCCTAGGGGACTGATGACCTTAGATGTTAAGTTCCATAGTGCTTACAGCCATTTGAACAATTTTTGCAAAATATCTGTGTTGTTGCTGGCATTATTGCTTTAAAAATTACTTCGATTACAGATCTTTTGTGAAGTGGATTAGAGTACAATAATAGGATGCTATCTAATAAAAATCTGCATCTGAGGGGCATGTTTAACAGAATGACTTTCGCTTCGTTGACAATAAAGATTTATTCAATCTATGGCCGGTTTGGTACGTTATGTTAAAATCCCATCTTCAGGCTTATGTCTCTGCTGGCGTGTGGCTGCTCGACGGCGGACAATACTTGCCCAGGATGCAGTGACTTGGAGCCTTTACACTGACTGTACCGACAGATTGTGACGCATGTCCAAGTGCAATAATTTTTTATACACCAGAAGATGAGATTTTAAAATCTAGAAATCCTTCGTGGATTGAGTAAATATTTTTTGATGCAGAAGCAGATACAATTCCATTAAATAAATAATATTTTCATGATTTTTTTTATTTTACCTGAGAACAAAGCGTTTTTTGCGGTGGTCAAGATAAAGGGAATACACTTTATACCGAGAGCGATGTGTACTTCTGTTTGAAAAGTGATTATTTAACTAAGAATATTTATCATGTCTAGAGGTCTCAAAACTGTGGAGAATTCTATTGTACTCGTAAACAGCTTGATTATTCACATGAAATTCTTATTTAATCCTTTTTGTATTGCCCTGTATGCATCGCATGTAATACGGGAATCTAAGCTTGGCATTCGAACCAGGATTCGAATATGTGTGTGTGTCTGCTATTTTTTGAAAGTCGCTTATCTAGATGAAACATGCGAGGAGCCATCACCGTTCGGAGCAGACCTTTAGTAGTACAGTACCTTTTTCAGTAGCTTCCTAATGTCCTGTTTTTTTTTTGCTTCCTGCAGCGCAATAGCGCTTCAAAGAGGAAGGATGTCTATCCGAATTGTTTGGCCATGTTCTGGGAACTGTTGCTGTAACGAAAAACTCCTGAGAAATCAAAAGCTTTGTTTCGGTTACTCTTTTAGGAGCTGTAAAGTGTCATATTGTAAATAATAAATTAATAACAGTACAATCTATGTCGTAAATGTCATAGTTAGTATGTAGTAAAACAAAAACTCTGTTCTGGTGCACTGAAAACCAAGTTCAATTGCGTCGTTCTTTGGTTTTGATTTATGTGGCAAGTTCTTCGTCTATCCTTTGATTTATTGGAACAATGACAATTCCCTTTCGTGTAAGTCCACATGTTGTGCAATAGGAACTAATTTTTTAAACGTAAAACCTTCAAAGTTAGATTGTAACACCTTTCCTAATTATTTGAATAAAAATATTTTAAATGCTGGACTCACTCTCATTAAGTGTTTTAAGTAAAACAAAAATCCTGTCACTTTTCCTACAGCTCATGAGTTGGTTTCATGGTATTCATGTAGCATGAAAAATGTTGCACAATTTTTTCAAAAGATTTCGTGATGCCTTCAACTGCCATTCACTTTATTTCATGTACAATTCTACAACTTCGGCCTTAGACTATTTTGAAGTATTTTATGGATGGTTTTTGGTAGTAAATTATGCCTTGTATGTCGTTGTTCCTATGACCCCCACTGCTCGAAAGTGCATGAAACATCTCGGATTTATTTTATGAGCATAACATGGAGTCATACGAGCAACGACATACATGGCGTAATTTACTATTAAAAAGCCATGCATAAAATACTTGAAAATGGCCTAAGGCGGAAATTGTACAATCGAACATGAAATGAAGAGAATGTTAGCTGAAGGCACTATGAAATCTTTAAAAAAATTCATTGCAGATGCAGAGCCTATCGCATTGAAAATACGTTACATAATTGTCAAAATACACTAACTTAAATGTGCTGCTGAATGAACGAGCACGTGAGATAGTAAAATAAGCGAACTATTTTGTGACATGTACGCCACTTCGTAGTGTGTATTCTAGGCGTTCAAGGAAGAAATTGTCTGTACATGTTCATAATCACTTTCCTTGTCAAAACATCTGCAGGGTGGCTAATGTTTTAGAGAACGCATATTTTGGTGTGGCTACGTTTGTCATTTATTTTGAAATTCCAAAGTATCAATGAAGAGTGAATTGAACAGAGACAGCACGTAGCATAGGAGGCAAAGAAGTGAACACTAGAATATCGATAATCATAGAAGCCTGAGAAGAAACATGCAGTAAGTGAGCAAAAAAATAAATAATATTTATGTTTTAACTAAATGTGGATGTACCTGTCTGTACATACGCCGATCAGAAGAATCCGGACACCTTCTAGTAGACAGTAACCTGTGGTGTGTCCGCCCTTCGCACTTTACTGACTGAACTCTGCTGGGTACACTTTCAACGAGTGTCAGAAAATTTGTCGAAGACTGACAGCTCATTTTTCGTCAAGAGCTGAGACCAGAAAAATTAGTGAAACAGACACTGGGATATGCGGCGAAGTCGGCGTTACAAATTGGGTTCCTGTCTGTACTCTGGGCAGGGAAGTCGAATTCAGTAACGTTAATGTCCGCAAACCACCGGCTTACAGATGCTGCTTTATGACAGGATGCATTAACTCACTGATACAATCATCGTCTCTTAACTGTTCCCTTCTTGTACGTAGGAAGCACTGCTGTAAAATGTGCTTGTATCCTTCTGCATTTAGTGCTTTGTTAAATGCAAGAAGGGCGCCACAAACTAACGACGGAAAACGCCTCCGCTCCGTAACACCAGCTCCTCAGCACCTCACTGCTCGCTCTTAATAAAAGGAAACGTTATCCACGTATTCGCCAAACCCAAACCCTCCCATTGCATTGCAACAGGATACTGCATGATTCATCACACCAAATCACTAGTTTACAGTCATCCACTGCCGAGTTGCGTCGCTCCATTCTCAAGCTTCGCTTAGCGCAGACTACACAAAGGTTTGGATGATGAGGAGCTTCTCGATCGTTTTAGTTCCCTACGCCCAATCATTGTCCCTGAAGGATTTGTTACTCGGGAGACATCGAACGACTAGTCCATGTTCGAAGTCACTAGACCTCCTGACCGAACCATTCCTCTGCTTCTCTGCTGACAACACAACACTCTGTATACTGGCGGTCCGCCCTCTCGTCACATCTAGTGGTCAATTCCGTGGGTGTCCGGATACTTTTGATCAGGTAGCGTATGCAAAGCAAGCCACCGAGTAGAGTACTGCTGGTATTACTGTCATCCTCCCCCCACGTCCCTGTTATACTCGTGGCAACAACGATTCTCGGTAATGCTCGTATGAACTCTGATTTTCTCGCCGTGGTCCTCCTCTAGCATTACTTTCCCTCAACAGTAGTTGTCGATACCACTTTGATTTTTTGAATTGTGGACAGGTCAATATTATCTCAGTTGTTTTACTGAAAACTTACACATAAAATTTTATACACATTATATTATACTTCAAGCCAAAATTTATGAAACGGAACGGCTTTATAAAATATTTTAGTTTCGACGTCATAGTCAATAAGTGCTAGTTCTGAATCTACAGTTAATTTTTTTAGAAACATTTGAAATTACAAATTATTGGCACACTTAAAATTTCTAATATTAATTACGCAATCATGTGCTGTTTACAATGTTTACTTCTGGAACCATTTATGAAATAATAATCGAAATTAACAACGTAAATAAAACTAGTATGAATTCATTTGTTAAAAAAAACCCTTTGGAATTAGCGCAGAATGTGGGAGTCGTAAGCATGTCTCTGATATGGTCGGACGGATTTTTGTATTTTTGTGCGAACAATGTAATTTCGGCTTTGTTAATGTGAAAAATCGAAATACTGTATGATATACTACACATATGAGGAAATATATTTACGTAAGAAAATACTGCAACCACAATCTTCACATTTATTTAGTTCAAACCAACCGTGAGGAGCAGATCTGATATTTTCAGCTTAAAGAATCAGACCACTAGACAAGAAGAACTGGAGGCAACTCAACATGACAAGCTAAGTAAACTAGAAAGTTGATTGTAACCTTCGCTCCTCTCAAATCTCCATAAAAGACTATGGTTATTAATTACTTGAACTGGACATTGTTTAATATGGACAGTAGATCGAATCAGGAAGGACGGGGGAGATTTCACTAACCTTCGCTCCTCTCAAATCTCCATAAAAGACTATGGTTATTAATTACTTGAACTGGACATTGTTTAATGTGGACAGTAGATCGAATCAGGAAGGACGGGGGAGATTTCACTATATATATATATATATATATATATATATATATATATATATATATATATATATATGATGAGGTCCCATACTCCGACGAGCGTAGGGGACGATGCGGGAGACCCGCAACGCTGACTAGGCAAGGTCCTAGCGGAGGTGGTTTGCCATTGCCTTCCTCCGACCTTAATGGGGATGATATGATGATGAAGACGACACAACACCCAGTTATCTCGAGGCAGGGAAAATCCCTGACCTCGCCGGGAATAGAACCCGGGTCCCCGAGCGCAGGAAGCAAGAACCCAACAACAAGACCATATATACATATATATGAGAGGATGGAAAGTTTTATATTTTGGCAGACGTTTCCTGGAACGCACAGTCTCTGAATTTTGCCAGTGAATTTCTATATGATACAAAATAACAACTTTCCCGTAGTGTCTGTCACTGGATTGCTCCCTAATATCTTAGCACTTGTCCCACCAAACAGTCCATTCCTTCGATAAATATTTTTCATATAAATCTTTTATTTCGCTCTTTGTCAGTACCCTTGTAGCATCACGCTGCAAATGTATACAGTTTCTTCTTCTCCGTTTATCTTTTTTTACCTGTCTCGTGTCCCACATTTTAAGATAACTGCCAAACTGTGAAACAATTCCAATTTTTAGTCGGTCGATCCACTTTTCACTTTTCATGCAATATAGCTGATTACAGAAATCAAAATATACATTTCACTAATTACCGGTACGTATTTATGGTGAGTTCCATGAAAGATGAAATTCTATGACCGTAACGACGTCATTGCCATAATAGCGTGTTACGAAACACGGCTATAAACTCTAAGTGCAGAGCACTTGGAGCGCTGTGCCGTAACGAGCGTTGCTATCAGCCTCACGACCGCAACACACCGCTTTCTCAGCCACCCCTCCTATTGGCAGTTGGGAGCGAGGGCCGTCTAGTTCACGATACAGCCAGCAACTGCTGATATTTTACACTAGGCAGGACGGCCTGTTATGCGAACATTACACTGGGCTACCGACGGAGCGTCGTAGGGCCCACTGTGTGCCGCTGTTCCATAACCATTAGGCCATACTGCAGCGGCAACCCATTCAGGCGCAATCACTGCTGTTGTCAATTATTACGGAACATGCCTGCTGTGGGTACGTGAAAATTTCACTGTGATCTCTGAGACCGCGAAGCCACAGATGTTCATACGCTGTATACCACTCTACAACGGGAGGCATCACTCCTTTTCCATGTCTAAACTTATGAAAATAATGTAAGTAATCTATTGGTACTCATCTTACTACAAGGCTAATAGCAATCTCTGCTGTAGAGGTACACTCATTTTCTACTGCTTAATTTGACCGGAAGTATCAATACTTTCACATTCTGTCATTTTGACATACGGTGCACGTCTTTAGAGGGTCGTATGGCGTCGGCACGACCAGAGTTCGGCTATTCGCTTACCCCATCGTGCACAATAATCTCAAGTCCATAAAATATCAGAGTACTAGCTGTGCTCTAAATGAAAGAGACGTAGACGATAAGGTTTTGATTCAAGTGGGCAATTAGAAACTACAAGGCTGACAGATTGCATATTTAATTCTTGAATGTCAAAGTAAGAGCGCAGCTCATGGTCTCGCTGTAGCGTTCTCGTTTCCCGAGTACGGGGTCCCGCATTCGATTTCCGGCGGGATCAGGTATTTTCACCTGCCCCGAGATGACTAGTTGTTGTTGTGTCGACTTCATCATCATCATTCGTTCCCATTACGGTCGGAGGACTGCAACGGAAAACCATTAGTACCTTGTCTACTACGGCGGTGCGGGTCTCCAAAATCGTTCCCCTACCCTCTGTCAAGTAGCATGGGACTTGGCAAAGTAAGATGCACATTTTACAAATTACGAACTTTACAAAGAAAAGAAAAATTAAAACAGAATTTCTGTGAAATAGTGTCACTTTGAGGCAGCATTCCACATTGAAAAATCGAATATTAGGTATTCATTTTTCGATGTATGTTCTCTTCAAATAGCGCTGGATCATCTGGTCTGACTCACTGTTCCGGGGTCACATTCAGTGCCATTGACTATATGCCACGTCATGCTGATTTTTTTGCATTCAGTAACAGTTTCTTACCAAAACAGGGGCCGGCCGGTGTGGCCGAGCGGTTCTAGGCTCTTCAGTCTGGAACCGCGCTACCGCTACGGTTGCAGGTTCGAATCCTGCCTCGGGCATGAATGTGTGTGATGTCCTTAGGTTAGTTAGGTTTAAGTAGTTCTAAGTTCTAGGGGACTGATGACCTCAGATGTTAAGTCGCATAGTGCTCAGAGCCATTTTTTTTACCCAAAGAGGACGCGTTGAACTTTTATCCGCCGTTACGAGAGTGACAATAACTTTCATTATAAAAATGGTTCAAATGTCTCTGAGCGCTATGGGACTTAACATCTGAGGTCATCAGTCCCCTAGAACTTACAACTACTTACACCTAACTAACCGCAGCGGTCGCGCAGTTCCAGACTGAAGCGCCTAGAACCGCTCGGCCACCCCGGCCGGCTAACTTTCCCGGTCAAAACATACAGCACTTCCTAGGGAGACAGTATTTCTGCATCAATGGAAATTGACTGGTTGAGCGCGGTTCTAGGCGCTTCAGTCCGGATCCGCGCTGCTGCTACGGCCGCAGGTTCGAATCCTGCCTCGGGCATGGATGCGTGTGATGTCCTTAGGTTAGTTAGGTTTAAGTAGATCTAAGTCTAGGGGACTGATGACCACAGAAGTTGCCCAATAGTGCTCAGAGCCGTTTCACTATTTGAACTGGTTCAGCCTCCAGTAAGAAACAACGACGTAAAAGCATTAGAGAGGAATGTAGTTGCTGTTGTTCCAGTCGGATAAAACTCAGCATCCATAATATGTACATCGGAGGTAAGAGTGATTCAATGAAAGAAAAAGACTCATAGCTGTTTTCAGTTACCTTCGAAAGCGGCATAATTTCTTCAGGCAATCGAATTGTTACGCAGAAACTTTCAAACACCAATCTGCTCACAAATTCAAAATTTCTAATTCGATGTTACACAACACATAAGCAAATGGGAACTTCTACAACCCAGAAATAAGAACACGTCCCAAATTTTGCTGATCAGATGTCTCATGCGCTGTATCAACATATACTACACGGACAGTGTGTCCAGGTGATGAGGAGGTGACTGATACAGTCTCTTCCTCCTCATTTCCTCTCAAAAATATCTTGCCTCCAACCCAACTTAAAACATGTCACACAGATGTGTGTAGGATTTTAATAATAATAACATTTCATTTATTAAATGTTTTCATACAGTCATCATCATCATCATCATCATCATCATCATCATCATCATCGTCTTAACATGTGTAGATCGAAGTTCATCGTCTCAGCGTAACTACCAAGAAAAGCGATTAAGTGAAATACATCATGATTTGATAACTACTCATCAGAAAATTTTAGTACATCCCCGATGAAGTTGATTTAAGGACTATAAATGTTACAAACTCACACCGTTTTGACAAACTCACAATTACGCTATGCAAAGTCAAAGTGTGTACTCACCATAGTCAGTGTTTCACCTATCACTACGATTGTGGAAACGGGTGTGAAAACTATGACTATAGGAGCATATAAATGGAGGGATTGCTGTTTGCTTCAGGTTTTTACAAATATGTTCAGGAATCTTAGTCCTTCTGTCACACTTTTCTTAGTGGAGTAAATTTCCGTTCAAACGTCTTCCTATGAACATGTGTATCAGCGTACGTACAACGACAACAAATCATCCCGGAACAGTACAGAGCTGCATCACATCCACGTCATAACAGATGTTCGAAGTTGCCACAATGGGATTGCAGGCGATGGTATAGTAGCAGTTGTCATGCAGGATATACATAATCGTACTTTGACTTACACCATGTTGGCGGACCACTTGCTTGTACTAGGGTTCGTTTCAATATCCTGCAGGCCCCTACGCACTAGACCCGCTGGTGAACACTCAGTCCGCAGCCTCGCTGGACGTTCGTCTGTCTGAAAGGTCTGAACGGACCTAAGATCACACACACGCCCAGAAAGGTCTTGAAATGTTGTGTTATGTTGTTGGCGTCTGTTAGGGTACTTGTTTTGGTATAAACCGTGCTTCCTCTCGACCATTTCGGCTTGTTCCCGACATGAATATCTGAGCATTCTGCTCCTTACGGTACGATGCGTGAATCACACAGTTTACAACACAGAAGAAACATAAGGTATGCGTCCAGAATGAGATTTTCACTCTGCAGCGGAGTGTGCGTTGATATGAAACTTCCTGGAACGTTAAAACTATGTGCCGGACCGAGACTCAAACTCGGGACCCTTGCCTTTCGCGGGCAAGTGCTCTACCATCTGAGCTACCGAAGCACGAATCACGGCCCGTCCTCTCTTCGCACTTCCCCGCGAAAGGCAAAGGTGCCGATTTCGAGTCTCTGTCTGGCAGCACACAGTTTTAATCTGCCAGGAAGTTTCATAAGGCATGTTGTCAGAGCAACTGTCATTTGTTAAAGCCATCTACCTTGGCAACGATGCAATTTCTGACACATGTTCATAGGACCTCTTTTCTACATTTCCGTTCCTGCAGTTTGTCGGTTTTATTAATGTTCACCTGGTATAGTTTTGAAGTGAGCTGTTCTTAGCGAAGACGGCGAAAACCAGACAATCCTTACTACATTATAAAAAGAAAAAAAATGTGTACTAGACTCTAAAATCAAATTCCTCCGTATAGCCTAACGCAAAATAGAAATCGAGAAGGAAAGGAAATTGGTAAAATTCATATTGCGACAGGCCTACTGGTTTTGCTTGCAATTAACTTTAGGCTTCGTAACAAAAAATGCGACAGGAGTTCCTAAGTGAAACGCCCATGTAATTTAGAATCCACTGTCAGCGTATCAACGGGATAAGAATTATTAGATTATCTGCGGGAGTTACATCTGAGACGACGTTGTGATGTCGAGTCTCTTTCATGGAAGCGGCACGTAAAGATACGGCAGGCGACCTGGGTACAGATTTGTGTGAAAGCGGCGCCCGCGGCCCGAGGGCGTCGTCTGCGGACGCGCTGGTAATTGGTGTCCGCATTGAAGATCCGCGGGGCGGCACGGCACGGCAGAGCCCTCCCTGTAAACGGCGCGGCGCGGCGCGGTAACGAGGCAGGCGCGGCCGACCCTGGGGACTCCAGCCAGCCGGGCGCCAGGCCCTGGGGCGCCCTACACCGCCCCACCCACTGCCTCCGCTGTGTCAGCGGCACAGTCTCCCTTCATTCTGCGCAGGGACGTTCCAACTGTCCTCTGTCTTGTGCAACAGCAACAGTTCCCTCTTCTTTTTTTCTTTATTGTTATTTCATCCCACTCGCCGCATATGGGAGCTGGGTGGGCTGTCAGCAGTACAGTTCTCCGCTCTTCAGTCAAGCGAAGTAATATATATATATATATATATATATATATATATATATATATATATATAATGAGAAACAAAGAAAGAATTTGGGGCTGTTTTTTATTTTAAACTGTAAATTAACGCTGAACATTAAAAAAAATATATACACTACTGGCCATTAAAATTGCTACACTAAGAAGAAATGCAGATGATAAACGGGTATTCATTGGACAAATAGATTATACTAGAACTGACATGTGATTACATTTTTACGCAATTTGGGTGCATAGATCACAAGAAATCAGTGCCCAGAACAACCACCTCTGGCCGTAATAACGGCCTTGATACGCCTTGAGTCAAAAAGAGCTTGGATGGCGTGTACAGGTACAGCTGCCCATGCAGCTTCAACACGATACCGCAAATCATCAGGAGTAGTGACTGGCGTATTGTGATGAGCCAGTTGCTCGGCCACCGTTGACCAGACGTTTTCAATTGGTGAAAGATCTGGAGAATCTGCTAGCCAGGGCAGCAGTCGAACATTTTCTGTACCCTGAAAGGCCCGTACAGGATCTGCACATGCGGTCGTGCATTGTCCTGCTGAAATGTAGGGCTTCGCCGGGATCGAATGAAGGGTAGAGCCACGGGTCGTACCACATCTGAAATGTAACGTCCACTGTTCAAAGTGCCGTCAATACGAACAAGAGGTCACCGTGTAACCAATGGCACCCCATACCATCACTCCAGGTGATACGCCAGTATGGCGATGACGAATACACCCTTCCAATGTGCGTTCATCGCGATGTCGTCAAACACGGGTGTGACCATCATGATGCTGTAAACAGAACCTGGATTCGTCCGAAAAAATGACGTTTTGCCATTCGAGCACACCGGTTCGTCGTTGAGTACACCATCGCAGGCGCTCCTCTCTGTAATGCAGCGTCAAGGGTAACCGCAGCCATGGTCTCCGAGCTGATAGTTCATGCTCCTGGAAACGTCGTCGAACTGTTCGTGCAGATGGTTGTTGTCTCGAAAACGTCCCCATCTGTTGACTCATGGATGGAGACACGGCTGCACGATCCGTTACAGCCATGCGGATAAGATGCCTGTCATCTCGACTGCTAGTGATACGAGGCCGTTGGGATCCAGCACGGCGTTCTGTATTACCCTGCTGAACCCACCGATTCCATATTCTTGTAACAGTCATTGGATCTCGAACAAAGCGAGCAGAAATGTCGTGATACGTAAACCGCAATCGCGATAGGCTACAATCCGACCTTTATCAAAGTCGGAAACATGAAGGTACGCAATTCTCCTCCTTACACGAGGCATTACAACAACGTTTCATCAGGCAACGCCGGTCAACTGCTGTTTGTGTATGAGAAATCGATTGGAAACTTTCCTCATGTCAGCACGTTATAGGTGACGCCACAGGTGTCAACCTTGTGTGAACGCTCTGAAAAGCTAATCATTTGCATATCACAGCATCTTCTTCCTGTCGCTTAAGTTTCGCGTCTTCGTGGTGTAGCAATTTTAATGGCCAGTAGCGTATTTTCATTTTAAGAACAGTTTTCGTGAAGGTGAAATTCTTATGATAGGAACACTGAAGCATGGCACTTTCACTTAAAATCTGGAGGACATGCATTAGGATAAGAAGTATTACCAGAGGATAAACTGTGTTCTGTATAGTTGACTGGTGTGGGTGGAAAGATAGGCGTCTATTACTGAAGAAAACTATGGAGATCATAGGTAGGAGTTGAGGTGGATAGTTGGAAATACAGACGGTGGAGAAGACAGAGGGTGAGCAGTAGTGTAGTGACAGAGCAGTCCTTACAAGAGGAAGGCGATTCGTATCGTTGGAAAGGGAGAAGGAGAGAGGATTTGTGATGAGAAGTGTGACACTGGGGAACAGTTAATGTTATTAGGAGGGATAGATATGGAGTGTGTGTAGGTATTGGGATGGAGGGAGGTGTTTTTGAAGGTATGGCAGCATAGCAGAGTTGGTGATCGGAGGGCAGAACATGGCGTGATTGGAATCTAGTTTTCAGATAGTGTAGGAGATGCGGAGGTGTTCGATGTGGGTGAGAAGGGGTGGGAATTTGAAGAGATGGTAGGATCCAGATGGTGGAAAGTAAATGGAAGTGGAAAGCTAGACAGAGTGGATAGCATTTGAGGATTTCGAGGGAATTATAGAACTTTGGTTGGGAGGAGATCCATTAAACATTTGCATAGCAGCGAATGAGTTGGATCAGGTTTTCTAGGTGTGAAGGATAGTCGAGACGTGTAGTCCCTCAGTTTGGCTTGGTAGTAGTTTTAGCCTATTGTGTGCTTTGTGTTGGATGATTGGTAGACGAGATGGGATGAAGAGACAGACAGAGGTAGGAGGATTACATGGGTACTCAGAAGGAGAAAGGGTGGACACAGAGAGGGGGAGATGACATTATATGCGTCGTACGCATTTGCGGGCAGAGTTGCAGGGAAATGTCTAGTTTTCAATAAACAGTACAGCCAAGAGCAAAATATAATGTACTGAAAAGTTGTGTACAGGATCATGTTTTTTCAAATGGCTCTGAGCACTATGGGACTTAACATCTATGGTCATCAGTCCCCTAGAACTTAGAACTACTTAAACCTAACTAACCTAAGGACAGCACACAACACCCAGCCATCACGAGGCAGAGAAAATCCCTGACCCCGCCGGGAATCGAACCCGGGAACCTGGGCGTGGGAAGCGAGAACGCTACCGCACGACCACGAGATGCGGGCAGGATCATGTTGCAGATCCCACATTTAGCGTTATCCTATATCATCATATTTTAAAACTGACAAGTAATTAAAAACAAGATTGGAGAGAAAAGAGATCTATCGCCCAAGCTGACTAAAAGAGGAGATAAGCTGACAGGACACCTACTGAGTCATCAAGGAATAGTTCATTTATTAATTAAGTATGAGGAGAAAAACTGTAAGGGTACTTGACTACACTAACGAGATCGAAATGGATGTAGGGTGAAGTAGCTACGCAGCTTTGAAAAGCGTGAAGAGTTCCAAACCATTCTTGGGACGTTAACAAGAACATTAAGGAGGGTGTTCGATGAACTAGGAATGCTGGGATGAAGGAATTTAAGAATGGGTCACAGAGACAGAGCAACTATCGAAAGTATGGTAATAAAAAGAGGGAGATACAGCCGAGAACGTTTCACTTATTTAAAAACTTTGTTTATCAGTAGTCCACGTGCGCTCTCAAATCCAGTAAATTGCAGCACGTCATGAGCTTTCCCCTCTGAAAACATGCCTGCGAGCTCTCGGCGGTCGTCGACTGCTTGCGTGTTGTGCAGGCTACTGCTCGCCTCTGCCATGCAGCGCACTGCAGCTGACCAGCCGGAATTACTGAGTAGGTGGCCAGAACACTGGAGACATGTCGACGTCCACGTCCACTTCCCCTGGCAAGCTATGCTGCCCCCAGGAGACGGAGCCGTGTTTTATAGATCACTGCCACCTGTCCTCATTAGGCTGCACAAAGCGAGGCAGCGCACTTAGCTGTCAGACTGGTTTTTCGAAGGAGCGCTTGCACCGAGGAGCATATTACGTCTCGGGATCTTTTTTCCGCACTCCATGTAGGAAGTGAATGGGATACTTAAAACTAAACCCAGTAAGCAGTAAATCTAAGTTAGATAATGTAGCTTTTACAGAAGGATTAAGGCCCTTCAGAAGCAGAAAACAGGATGGATGAATTTGTCTTGGACGTCGAAGAGAGATAAAGGATGAATTTTCTTGGTTACATTCACTGCATTGCAGACCACGAACCATGCATATTGGCACCATAATCAAATGGTTCAAATGGCTCTGAGCACTATGGGACTTAACTGCTGAGGTCATCAGTCCCCTAGAACTTAGAACTACTTAAACCTAACTAACCTAAGGACACCACACACATCCATGCCCGAGGCAGGATTCGAACCTGCGACCGTAGCTTCCAGACTGAAGCGCTTAGAACCGCTCGGACATTTCGGCTGGCGTCACCATAATCATCATTATCATCATCTTCACTGTGTGACATGCAGTCAATTTTGAGGTCGTTCTCCCATGTCTTTCACATGTGACTAACATGTCTCTAAATAGCCGGTTTGTAAGAGCAATACATTTTTCGAAGGTCTTTTGTCTTATAGTGGTACACTGTGCTACTGTCACTTGCTGTTTTGGAAAGTACGACATTTCCGTCGAGCTGGAGACTACAGTGAGTGATTGCTTAAAAGTAATTTACTGTCCGACATACACACACACATACACACACACACATTTCAAACTAAATTATCGGTTCTGGTGGACTTTGCACGAATCCACACTTTTCATTTCATGCTTGTGATATTTTTTCCATTCTATCTTCCTCACACAACGCGCTCTATTCTCGAATTAATTTACGTGATGACTTCTCTGCAGACTCTCCAAAACACTTCCTTCTTTTGCATGGTTTGCTCGTCAGCTCACAAGCTCCTTGGCTAAACGTTATACTTTTGCTCCAGGCTTTCATTATTGCCTTTTCGCCGGGCGATGTAACTTGGATGGGCACATTCAGCCCAGCTTTTGCCTGACACGCCTTTGTCTGTATCGAAAAACCCGCCTCGTACTGCAATGTTTAACGCAAGTTTTCTTATGTCTGACGTGCTTAAACAGAACAGTATCCCTCAAAAGAAATAATATGCTATTTCTTCGTTGGAAAACACCTCACTATGGCCACAAAGTTATCGACTGAAGAGACAAAGAAACTGCTACACATGCCTAATATTGTGTAGTCGTCGTTGGTCCCGTTCTTGCAGAATCTTTCTCGGAGATTTTATGTTTTAGCAGATTCCTGATATTCACGGTACACTCGTGAAATCATCATACGGGAAAATCCCCACTTCATCGCTACCTCAGAGATGCTGTGTCCCATTGCTCATACGCCGACATAACATTACGTTCAAACTCACTTAAATCTTGATAACCTGCCATTATAGCAGCAGTATCCGATCTAACAACTGTGCCAGACACTTGTTGTCTTATATAGGCGTTGCCGATCGCTGCGCCATATTCTGCCTGTTTGCATATCTCTATATTTGAATAGGCATGCCTACACCAGTTTATTTGGCGCTTCAGTATATATCCTGATTTGAATTTTTATTTTTTTTTCAGCATGCCTCTTAATCGTTAGCGTTGACGTGTATATACTTGCAAATACATTAACCCATGATCCCCATGTAAATATACTTTTTGCCTGAATGCAGTTCACCTGTGTTCTGTTTTCCATACCGCCTTTCTATTGCCATTTTGTAAGACAAATAATTATTTAATTAACCAACTGAGAAATCGAGCATTGCCCATGTATTTATTTACAGCTGTGACTGAGACTCCATATGAATGGAATTTATTTTTGAATTATAAAGTTCATTTATATACAACGTCTGAAGTAGTATGATTGGGGACATGAACGAAGAGCTTGTCTGGTTCACTAACATGGCACACAGTGACGTAGAGTTGGTCATGTAAAAAGCACCTGACACTAAGGTCCACATCTGCAACACACAGCATCTCGCCTTGTGTTTTTTTATGGTCATACCATAACATAAGCCCACTGGCAACCGTACACATTTAAAGTGCGATGGCAAGTGATTATTAGGTATAATCAATATTCGGTGTGTAAAACTCACTTGCCTGTGCCACTTCCCGTCAAAATTTCGACTACTATAATGCTGCGTTGGAAAGAACTAACTTTAAACCTCTGCGAATGAAGTGTTCTTTGAAGCAAGATAACGCATGACGCTCTCAGTCAGAGAAGTCGTGTCCCCCTTTTGGAAGGAGTTCCTAAAGACGTTGTCGAGCCACAACACGTTCCCGCTCATGATCTTCATTGGATTCTTCCGACCACATAGGCCTCAGCCATTTAGCCATTCTCGAGTATTCAGAAAGATTCTTCCGTTTTTTGGGCATTTTATTTATAAACAAAACGAAATAAAAATGTAATGAGTACGCACCCAAGTAACAAAGCAAACCTAATACAATTGTTTTCCCTAGCAAAGAATGTAAATTAAACTCATAGAAAGAAGGAAAGCAATGCGTTAAGTTTTTGATAGACAAAGCAAAATCAATAAATCCGTATATCCTAGTCAAGCAAATCTGCTGTTAGCATGCAGACAAACAGACATGACAGTTTTAAATAAAATTTTAAATCACCATAATTTTTCTTCCGTAATCCTATTTTCATGAAATAAAGCCTGTACGTCACGCCAAGTTACGCTGAAATTACCTGTGAAAAACCCATGGAAATTCGTATAGTAGTTTTGAAGATTAGCATGTTCAGACAAATAGAGAGAGGGTATGGTTTTACAGTTGTATGATTAGCACAGAAAGTAACTTAGGATGAAGGCCATATTAGATAATTCATCACATCTATCTCAAGTGCAGATAGTGTTGAGGATCAGTGGACAAAGTTCAAAACCATGGTACAATATGCATTAGATGAGTATGTGCCAAGCAAGATGGTAAGAGACGGAAAAGGGCCACCGTGGTACAACAACCGTGTTAGAAAACTGCTATGGAAGCAAAGGGAACGTCACAGCAAACATAAACATAGCCAAAGCCTTGCAGACAAACAATAATTACAAAAAGCAAAATGTAGTGTAAGAAGGGCTATGCGAGAGGCGTTCAACGAATTCGAAAGTAAAGTTCTATGTACTGACTTAAGAAATTTTGGTCTAATGTCAAAGCGGTAGGTGGATCAAAATAAAATGTCCAGACACTCTGTGACCAAAATGGTACTGAAACAGAAGATGACAGACTAAAGACCGAAATACTAAACGTCTTTTTCCAAAGCTGTTTCAGAGAGGAAGACTGCACTGTAGTTCCTTCTCTAGGTTGTCGCACAGATGACAAAACGGTAGATATCGAAATAGATGACAGAGGGATAGAAAAACAATTAAAATCGCTCAAAAGAGGAAAGGCCGCTGGATCTGATGGGATACTAGTTCGATTTTACACAGAGTACCCGTAGGAACTTGCCCCCCCCCCCCCCCCTCTTGCAGCGGTGTACCGTAGGTCTCTAGAAGAGCGTAGAGTTCCAAAGGATTGGAAAAGGGCACAGGTCATCCCCGTTCTCAAAATGGGACGTCGAACAGATGTGTAGAACTATAGATCTATATCTCTTACGTCGATCAGCTGTAGAATTTTGGAACACGAATTATGTTCGAGTATAATGACTTTTCTGGAGACTAGAAATCTACTCTGTAGGAATCAGCATGGGTTTCGAAAAAGACTACCGTGTGAAACCCAGCTCGCGCTATTCGTCCAAGAGACTCAGAGGGCCATAGATAGGGGTTCCCAGGTACATGCCGTGTTTCCTGACTTCCGCACAGTCGCTTAATGAGCAAAGTAAGAGCACATGGACTATCAGACCAATTGTGTGATTGGATTGAAGAGTTCCTAGATAACGGAACGCAGCATATCTTTCTCAATGGAGAGAAGTCTTCCAAAGTTAGACTGATTTCAGGTGTGCCGCAGGGGAGTGTCGTAGGACCGTTGCTATTCACAATACATATAAAAGACCTTGTGGATAACATCGGAAGTTCACTGAGGTTTTTTACGGATGATGCTGTACTATATCGAGAGGTTGTAACAATGGAAAATTGTACTGAAATGCAGGAGCATCTGCAACAAATCGACGCATGGTGCAGGGAATGGCAATTGGATCTCAATGTAGACAGGTGTAATGTGCTGCGAATACATAGAAAGAAAGATCCTTTATCATTTAGCTACAATATAGCAGCTCAGCAACTGGAAGCAGTTAATTCCGTAAATTATCTGGGAGTAGGCATTAGGAATTTAAAATGGAATGACCATATAAAATTAATCGTCTGTAAAGCAGATGCCAGACTGAGAATCACTGGAAGAATCCTAAGGAAATGCAGTCCGAAAACAAAGGAAGTAGATTACAGTACACTTGTTCGCCCACTACTTGAATACTGTTCACCGGTGTGGGATCCGTACCAGATAGAGTTGATAGAAGACATACAGAAGATCCAACGGAGAGCAGCACGATTCACTACAGGAGATAATAGATAAACTCCAGTGCTAGACTCTGCAAGAGAGACGCTCAGTAACTTGGTACGGGATTCTGTTGAAGTTACGAGAACATACCTTCAGCGGGGAGTCAAGCATTATATTGCTCCCACCTACTTATATATCGCGAAGAGACCATGAGGATAAAATCAGAGGGATTAGAGTCCACACAGAGGCATACCGACAACCTTTCTTTCCACGGACAATACGAGACTGAAATAGAAGGGAGAACCGATAGAGGTACTCAAGGTACCCTCTGCCACTCACCGCCAGGTGGCTTGCGGAGTATGGAGGCAGATGTAGATTTCTACGCATTATGTTGCAGTAATAACGCTAAACGCATTTTTAAGGTTGACAGGACGAGTAAGTTATTTAAACTCTACTGATATAATAGCGGAAACTTAAAGCTGAACGTTACCGATAGCGTCGCCATTTTATCTTTGTCATGTCTTACAGGCGACCCAGAACGAGTACAGTTTCATGATTGTATGAAAACTATGATTTTAAATGTATATTTACTCATAGACAAAACAAAATTTTACTACCTACTTTAAAGAAGTAGTTCTCGTCGTCACGTACACAAAACGTTTCATGAAAACTAGAACAGAATCACCGCTGTCTTCAACGATCTGTTCTTTAACAATCAGAGCACATAGCTGACAATTTCTTTGCAAGAGGTACGTAGTTCACGCTGACCTCTATAAATGTCGGATAGTACAAGAGGTACTGATTTTATAGTAGTGGTATAAATTAGGAGTCAGTACAATATAGTCATATTTCCCCTACTACTTATTAGGGCATCTTCACATTCCATTCACGTATAGACCATGGAGAGAATGACAGCTTAAAAAGATCCGTAATTTTGGTACTCTTGGCTTCATAATACTATGAGGGCAGTGTCTATAGTAAACTCCTACCACCTGACTTAATGCAGGTCCTTTAACCTTTGTAAACAGACTTTCACAGAATTGATGGCTTCGACTTTTAGCGCCTGCCACTCCACGTATATTCAGTCTCTCCACTGCGCTCTTTTGTCGACTAGAAACATGGGACCAAACGTGCTACCCTTCTTTGGATAGGTTAAATATCCCCTTTTAGTCCCATTTCTTGAGAGCTCCACATACTTCATCAATATCCTCCGTCGAAACATCGGAGCTTTGTCGTTTGTATGTTGACTTTGTCCTATGAGAATTTTTGGCCAGGCTCTAATGACATAGTGATGACCAACCAAATCCATTCTTCCTTCCTTTGTCGTCTTTAGTTGCTGAGGGCGGGGTTCGCTCGCACTGGACAACTAATCGGAGCCTCTGAAGAAGACGTCCAAGACAATCGAAATATTGTGCGCAAAATTTAGTAGTCTGCCGGGATGTTGTTGTTGTGGTCTTCAGTCCTGAGACTGGTTTGATGCAGCTCTCCACGCTACTCTATCCTGTGCAAGCTTCTTCATTTCCCAGTACGTACTGCAGCCTACATCCTTCTGAATCTGCTTAGTGTATTCATCTTTTGGTCTCCCTCTACGATCTTTACCCTCCATGCTGCCCTCCAATACTAAATTTGTGATCCCTTGATGCCTCAGAACATGTTCTACCAACCGATCCCTTCTACTAGTCAAGTTGTGCCACAAACTCCTCTCTCCCCTATTCTCTTCAATACCTCCTCATTAGTTATGCGATCTACCCATCTAATCTTCAGCATTCTTCTGTAGCACCACATTTCGAAAGCTTCTACTCTCTTCTTATCCAAACTAGTTATCGTCCATGTTTCACTTCCATACATGGCTACACTCCATACATATACTTTCAGAAACGACTTCCTGACACTTAAATCTATACTCGATGTTAACAAATTTCTCTTCTTCAGAAACGCTTTCCTTGCCATTGCCAGTCTACATTTTATATCTTCTCTACTTCGACCATCATCAGTTATTTTGCTCCCCAAGTAGCAAAACTCCTTTACTACTTTAAGTGTCTCATTTCCTAATCTAAATCCTTCAGCATCACCCGACGTAATTAGACTACATTCCATTATCCTCGTTTTGCTTTTGTTGATGTTCATCTTATATCCTCCTTTTAAGACACTGTCCATTCCGTTCAACTGCTCTTCCAAGTCCTTTGCTGTCTGTGACGGAATTACAATGTCATCGGCGAACCTTAAATTTTTTATTTCTTCTCCATGGTTTTTAATACCTACTCCGAAATTTTCTTTTGTTTCCTTTACTGCTTGCTCAATATACAGATTGAACAACATCGGGGAGAGGCTACAACCCTGTCTCACTCCCTTCCCAACCACTGCCTCCCTTTCATGCCCCTCGACTTTTATAACTGCCATCTGGTTTCTGTACAAATTGTAAATAGCCTTTCGCCCCCTGTATTTTACCCCTGCCACCTTCAAACTTTGAAAGAGAGTATTCCTCTGCTTGGATAGAAACCTTAAAACATAACATCTACGTCGCATTAAACACACGATTTCCGATATGACCAGGTAAGGGTCGAAACACACATTAGTGATAGCGATGAGAAGAGCACCATATTGATAATAAAGATAGCTGGTAGTCCTGCTGTGTACAGTCTACAATATCTAATCATCGGGAGTGCTCCAGGGAAGTGTGGTAGGTCTACTGTTGTTTTCTATCTACATAAATGACCTTTGGATAGGGTGGATAGCAATGTGCGGCTGTTGGCTGATGATGCTGTGGTATACGGGAAGGTGACGTCGTTGAGTGACTGTAGGAGGTTACCAGATGACTTGGACAGGATTTGTGATTGGTGTAAAGAATGGCAGCTAACTTTCAATATAGATAAATGTAAATTAATGCAGATGTATAGGAAAAAGAATCCGGTAATGTTTGAATACTCCATAAGAAGTGTAGCGCTTGACACAGTCACGTCGATTAAATATTTGGGCGTAACATTGCAGAACGATATGAAGTGGGATAAGCAAGTAATGGCAGTTGTGGGGAAGGCGGATAGTCGTCTTCGGTTCATTGGAAGAATTTTGGGAAGATGATCTGTAAAGGAGACCGCTTATAAAACACTAATGCGACCTATTCTTGAGTACTGCTCGAGCGTTTGGGATCCATATCAGGTCGGATTGAGAGAGGACATAGAAGTAATTCAGAGGTGGGCTGCTAGATTTGTTACTGGTAGGTTTGATCATCAGGCGAGTGTTACGGAAATGCTTCACGGACGTGGGTGGGAGTCCCTAGAGAAAAGGAGGCGTTCCTTTCGTGAATCGCTACTAAGGAAATTTAGAAAACCGGCATTTGAGGCTGATTGCAGTACAATTTTACTGCCGCTAACTTACATTTTGCAGAAAGACCACAAAGATAAGATAAGAGAGATTAGGGCTCGTACAGAGGCATATAGGCAGTCACTTTTCCCTCGTTCTGTTTGGGAGTGGAACAGGGAGAGAAGATGCTAGTTGTGGTACGAGGTACCCTCCGCCACGCACCGTATGGTGGATTGCGGAGTATGTATGTAGATGTAGATGTAGATAATTAGAAACTAGGCAGAACTCATCCACTGACGGATAGGGACAGTGAAGCGCTGATGAGAGTGGTAGCAAAAAACCGCGCGGAATGAGCGAGAAGAATCACCCATGAGTTCTATGGCGGTACCATCGGTCCAGCTAGCACAGTGAGTTTGCGTAGGCAGCTGCAAAGTGTAGGGTACAACAGTCGAGCAGCTTCTCATAAACCACACATTTCTGTACTCAATGCTAAGCTACGCTTGATGTGTTGTAAACAGCGACACCACTGGACGGTGGATGACTGGGAACGAGTTATTTGAATGAATCACGCTATACCCTGTGATGATCCAATGGAAGAGTTTAGTTTTCGGGTTACCTACCTCATGTGTAGTGCCAACATTGAAGTACAGAGAAAGTAATGTTACGGTATGAGAGTGTTCTTCGTGATGAAGATGTGGTCCCCTTATTGCGGTTAACGAAACGCTAAATGCAGAAGGATTTTACATCAGTGTGTACCGCATACAGTAGAGGAACAGTTCGGAATTAATGACTGCATCAGCATGAGAGTGAGCCTTTCATTAAGCAGCATCTGTGAAGCAATCGTCTGTGGACAGTGACATTCCTGAAATGCACGGTCCTGTCCAGAGTCCTGACCTAAACCTAATTGAAAGGCTTGGGGCTGAGTTAGAACGTCTGCTTCGCTTCAGATTCCAGCAGCGCCCAACATGAGTACCTTCCCCAGTTTCGGTTCCTGAGGAAATATCGACTGCTTCATCTCCACAGACATTCAGACACCTCACTGAATATGTCTGCTGCAGAGTTCACGCCGCCACATCCCATAATAACGACCACTACAGTATGAAAGAGAATTTTCACTCTGCAGTGGAGTGTGCGCTGATATGAAACTTCCTGGCAGATTAAAACTTTGTGCCGAACCGAGACTCGAACTCGGGACCCTTGCCTTTCGTGGGCAAGTGCTCTACCACCTGAGGTACCCGAGCACGACTCATGCCCCGTCCTCACAGCTTTACTTCCGCCAGTACCACGTCTCCTACTTTCCAAACGTCACAGAAGCTCTCCCGCGAACCATGCAGAACTAGCACTCGTGGAAGAAAGGATATTGCGGAGACATGGCTTAGCCACAGCCTGGGGGATGTTTCCAGAATGAGAATTTTCACTCTGCAAAGGAGTGTGCGCTGATATGAAACTTCCTGGCAGATTAAAACTGTGTGCCGGACCGAGACTCGAACTCGGGACCTTTGCCTTTCGCGGGCAAGTGCTCTTGCCCGCGAAAGGCAAAGGTCCCGAGTTCGAGTCTCGGTCCGCCACACAGTTTTTATCTGCCAGGAAGTTTCAGACCACTACAATATGTTCGAATATTTTTGATTAGATGGCTTTTATGCATTCACCATTCGAAAACATTTTAAAATTGCAGTCTATTCTCAGGCGTTAGAAGGCCACCTGTACCGTGGTCGTAGTGTTAGTTTTTGCCGTAGCCCTACTGGCGTCCGTCCATCACCTTAGCGCGTTGAGAAATGGGTGCGAGATAGGGGGTATCTGATGGTGGGCGACGTTTGGAGTTACGTGTTTGCGTGGAAGGATCGTTTATTAGCGCGCGTTCCTCGCATGACGGGAGATAGCCGCCTGTGCTACAGTGGCGGTATCGCAGTCGTAAGCTACAGCAGGTGTTGCTACAGCACGGACCGCTGCGTGACCTGCCCCACACCAAAGCCTGTCCTCGCGGCCGTGGCTCAAATATTCGCAAGTTGTGAACCATTCGCGACTTATCATACCGTAAATCTCTGCCTGCATTGTGAGAGGGTAGGCATTTTATTGGTAGAAAGTGAATTGCCCTGAAAGACGGAATACCAGAGCTGTGCAACTGTCACAGCCTGCTGTACACTGTGTTAAGTAAGCGTAGGCTACGGTAGTTTTCCTAGCAGCTTTGGTCCGTTAACATCGTAACCGCGTTACCTACAAGTTAGCAGGGTTGCCTACCTATCGGGGGTTAGCTAATTTCGATCTCTTTGCCTGTGTATGCGATCAGTGTCTTAATAGATTCCCCTAGAACCCGGAAGTGGTGAACTGTCTAGAGCTGAATGTGGATATATAATGGACTGAGTAGCCTGCGGAACATTCTTGTTGTATACATATCTATACTCCTGTCTGTTACTTAGAAATAATTCGCAGTTGTAGCACAATTGAAACTGTCTTTGTTTAGTTCCGCTTTTATTTGAAAACTGTTGATTTTTAAAGTGAAACACAGGACTGCTGAACAAAATTAATTAAGAAAACACGTACATATTGCGCTAGGAAACATGGATTAGCCAAGGAAATGTAAAATTTAAAAAATGCAAAACAAACACGCATCAAACATCGCATCAATCCTTCATCGATCTTATATAAAGCAAGTTTCTGTTAACGTTAAAAAATTTTCGAGCTGATCAATTATAACACGAAACGCTTACTCTTGAACCAGATGAGGAACGTTCTATTGAGTACAAAATGACAACAGCTATTATGTAGAGTTTTTATGTTTGTGCATGTAAGATATACTTGGATCAAGAGTATTTGTTTTGGTTACATAAAAGCGCTGAAGTTACAGGAGCAGCTACTTTCTGTAACTTACGAAATGCAATCTGTATTTTTTGTGATATAAAGTACACAGTGGAGTATACTAAACGATGTGCAGCTCTAATTATGTGCAAAACAAACAAACACACAGACAAAAAACAAAGAGAAGTTGTTGGCTCACAGTTCCTGTGTCACGCATTCACTAATGTTTCTTTCCGTGCCAGTGCCACCATTATTACCGACTACCGGTAATATTAACATTTACTACGTCATTTATGTACTGTAGAGAGTAACTCTACTCAAGTTCCATTTTATGTTTTTGTTTTGTCTCCTTTTGTTCATTTTTGCGCCTTCCTGTTTGAAGAGAGTAATGAAGGTGGTTTTAATGTCTGTAAAATGAAATAACTCAGGAACCAGGTCTGGAAAGAATCCTGAGGAGGAGCAGTGAAACGTGCCTGGACGCTCCAAATTATGGCAAATATCGACGAAATAACTGGTCTCATGTTTGAAAAAACGTTCAATTCGGGTTCCGTCCACAAACATAAGAGCTGCCTAGTATGAGGTAGTCACGCAGACTCTTCCGTTCCCGGATGCAGGCGTCACCTAGTTCCGGGTTCACTTTGCTGTTTGAATTTGATGCTTACTGCAGATCGTATCTTTCTATGCAAACAGCCCACTACAATTTCGAAATAAACAAGAAAAAATTAAGCCCTGATCACCAGAACAGTGATTCAAGTAATAGAAATCATGAATATCCTTGAATCTTGCTGGAAGATTTTTCCCAACGCAAGACACAATAGTTACAAACGGATACAAACGGATACAAACGGATACCCGGATACTTCACATACTACACGACGACGAAACAACAACTGAAACTTAATGGAGTTAAAAAAATACGTCGCTCCTGCAGCGCTGGATGTTCAAGAGACACGTGGGATAAAAATCCAGAAACCACTTCTACAATTAACTTCTCACAGCTTTAACAACGGGATGAAGGCTGAATTCCGAGGTGGATTACAAGAAGACCATTATGTTCATTTTCAGTTTGCATGACGACTTACCGCTATCAGTATATCACCAGAAGAGTTCATTAAACATCAAGAGAAAAGTAGTGTAGAAGAAGATTTCAGGTTTCGAAAGTACCTTTTTAACTCTGAAGAAAATGACGAGCTATATATTTATTTATTTATTTTCAATTTTTAATGTAAGAAAACTGATTTCATTAAACTTGAAAATAATACATTGTTTTATGAAGATAAAAGAACTGCTACTTTCCTTTTGGTAATGCTAAGAGTACAATCCACAGTCGGTTCCAGGATTTAGCCTTTGAAGAACAAGTAGTTTTGCTTCATTAATTAAAATGTGTAAGACTGAAGGGTCTCTTACCTTTTCTTTTTTTGCATCAAACTATATTGAAAAAGACAGCTCAACTGTTTTGAGAAATGTCCGGGTAAGAAAGGCTCCCGGTTCGAATTCCAGTCCAGCACACAGTCTTTAAATGACCGAAGTGTGACGATCTGATGATCAGATCACAGATAAATTTGTGGAAGAATGCTAAACTTACTGCTTTTGTACTTGATAGATAAAGTTTTATCCTATTTACATCCTCCGTACTGACTGACGTGGTCCAGTGGCTAAGACAGACATTTATGACGAGCCTTACTGAAATTCTTCTCGAGTCATCCTCACCTACGTTTCCAGTAATTTTTCTGAGTAACTTAAAAAATACGATGTAAATCTTTGCATAGGCCAGAACCGATTCCTCTCTTCATTCTCTTAGAATCTGACACGGAAGGCTAATTGACAGTTTTGAGTAATGTATAAGGAAATGCACTAGGAAAGCATTGCACAGCGCACAAAATGCGTAACATTATTTGCTTAGAAAATTCGTCCTCTGATTGAAACTCATTGTTTGTCAAAATCTAGGCGCAGAGCCTAATGATGCATATGACTGTAGAAATACTAAGCAGGATCACACACACACACACACATACACACACACACACACATACACACACACACACATTATAGCATACGGTGCACTATAAGTAAACCAGGGTAGAGGAGCGTCTCGACATACGTAATTTAATTAATTACTCTTGCGCGCATCAAGGAACTCAGAAGGTCATGAAAATTTTGCGTCGAATCACTACACCGGGCTGTCAGAATGAAGGACGCGATAGGCAATTAACCGTTGCTCATCAATCACTGAAGATGACAGTTTCAATCCCGTGACTGATGTAGCCATTTGGAACAAGAGCCCTTTATGAGAACATTCGACCCACACGTCACTCTGTTACTGCCTCGTTATGAGGTAATTATCACGTGACAACGAGACACTTTGCGATAAATGCTTGTCAAAGTGCCTTGAGTCAACGACCACGCATTTCCTTCCTTAGTATTTTGACTCATTTAATACCAATGATCTGTTCTCAGCAATGTAGGGAAAAAATGTACACTCATTATAAGTCAGTGAGATACATTTGCCGCTGTTTGAGGGAAAGCAGCATAGACTTATCGCAAGGAAGCATGACGGAACTACAGCCGTTCATTATACTTGTAAATGATGCGAAAAACGGCGTTGATAAGTATCTAAATGTTTTCGCGGAAGCCACAGTACGCAGAGAGGTAGTATTCTTAGAATGTTGTAGAGAAATACAGGAAGATTCGCAGGGTTAACCGCCAAGAGGCACTTAAGGGGCTCCGGAAAGGCTCAAAATCATGAAAAGTTCAATTTTTACTTTTTTGCGTTTTCTGAATCTGCAGACTATTACCTTTTAATAGATATATAATTTATTCAATTCCGAAGACTACAACTATTTTTAAATTTTTTTTTAAATGTGTTCTACATGGGCGTGACCCACTGTGGCGCTGTTAAACTGCTGTCAAATGGTGTTATTATTAACGTCCGTGTTCATCAGGTACATTTTAGTGATGTGAGATAAAGTATGTGTTGTGGCTAACCTGTGATGGTTCAATATATATCGCTGGTGTGATTGTCGATTGTTTCATGTTTATTTACTCTGTCGTTATCTCGAAAATATTCGTAATTAATTCTGTTTCTTGAGTCTCTGTTTTGTTGAAGTATAATAATGAGTAAAAGTAAAGTTATTAGAAATCCTCTGAAGGCTTTTAAGAAAAGGAGAAATGTTGGAAAGCCAAAGGTATTTAGAGATATGGGAATGAAGATAGGTTCTAACATGGTACGAGCGATGCTTGCTTTAGACAAGGAACGCCTTCGGGCTGCAGACAGGGCTGTAAAGAGTCTAGAAATACAAGCAAGAGTAAACAGGAGGAGGAACAAGAGGAAGCTGGAGGAGGAGTTTGCAGAGGATGAAGATAATCCATCCTATGGACCTGGAATGCACTAAAAAGTTAATCCAATCTTTGTCGCTCGATTCCCAAAACTTTTATTTTCTCATACTAATAACATGTTTTCTAAGGATATTCCAAACATATTTGCTTCAAACTTTCAGTAAATGTTACACAGTACCTTCTGCATAATTTAACACAGACTTTCTCCAAAAAACTGTATATTTTTGAATATATAAATAAAAAATTGCAAAAAAGTTGTGAATTTTCATTACAATTGAAAAAAAAAATCATATTTAATAATTGAAGTAACATTTTGTAAAATCCCTGTGTTAAGTTGTAGCCCATATTCCAATAAATAATCTGTAAAAAGTTCAACTTCCTACCTCAAATACTTTGTGAGGAAAGATGTAATTTATAAGCGTTATTTTAACATTGCAAGTATAGGGCGTTCCGGAGCCCCTTAAGGTGGAGCGAGCCTACGAATATCGTTGTTAGTTATGCTTACTCGAGACAGATCAAGGGATGAGTCACAGAGAAATGTAGCATATTAAGAAGAGGTAGCTTATAAATGTGTCATCCGCTCAATTCTTTGGTACTGAATGAGAGTAGTGATCTGTCACTAAGCTGAAGGACAGATTCAGAAAATAATTTCATGATCCGTCACACTTCCTCTGATCATTGCTACAGCGTCGTAGAAATGCTCAACAGACATCAATAGGAGAACCCATAACGAAACATTGTAATATAGATTAGCGCGATTTCAAAGAGGAGTCACCATATTATTTTCTTTCACACATATATCAAACAAAAATAAATACAGAAAAATTATGGAAATTAGAGCTTGTACGGATGCTTACTGAAACATAGTTTTTTCATGATTTTTCCGCAGTAGGTATAGGAATATACACTCCTGGAAATTGAAATAAGAACACCGTGAATTCATTGTCCCAGGAAGGGGAAACTTTATTGACACATTCCTGAGGTCAGATACATCACATGATCACACTGACAGAACCACAGGCACATCGACACAGGCAACAGAGCATGCACAATGTCGGCACTAGTACAGTGTATATCCACCTTTCGCACCAATGCAGGCTGCTATTCTCCCATGGAGACGATCGTAGAGATGCTGGATGTAGTCCTGTGGAACGGCTTGCCATGCCATTTCCACCTGGCGCCTCAGTTGGACCAGCGTTCGTGCTGGACGTGCAGACCGCGTGAGACGACGCTTCATCCAGTCCCAAACATGCTCAATGGGGGACAGATCCGGAGATCTTGCTGGCCAGGGTAGTTGACTTACACCTTCTAGAGCACGTTGGGTGGCACGGGATACATGCGGACGTGCATTGTCCTGTTGGAACAGCAAGTTCCCTTGCCGGTCTAGGAATGGCAGAACGATGGGCTCGATGACGGTTTGGATGTACCGTGCACTATTCAGTGTCCCCTCGACGATCACCAGTGGTGTACGGCCAGTGTAGGAGATCGCTCCCCACACCATGATGCCGGGTGTTGGCCCTGTGTGCCTCGGTCGTATGCAGTCCTGATTGTGGCGCTCACCTGCACGGCGCCAAACACGCATACGACCATCATTGGCACCAAGGCAGAAGCGACTCTCATCGCTGAAGACGACACGTCTCCGTTCGTCCCTCCATTCACGCCTGTCGCGACACCACTGGAGGCGGGCTGCACGATGTTGGGGCGTGAGCGGAAGACGGCCTAACGGTGTGCGGGACCGTAGCCCAGCTTCATGGAGACGGTTGCGAATGGTCCTCGCCGATACCCCAGGAGCAACAGTGTCCCTACTTTGCTGGGAAGTGGCGGTGCGGTCCCCTACGGCACTGCGTAGGATCCTACGGTCTTGGCGTGCATCCGTGCGTCGCTGCGGTCCGGTCCCAGGTCGACGGGCACGTGCACCTTCCGCCGACCACTGGCGACAACATCGATGTACTGTGGAGACCTCACGCCCCACGTGTTGAGCAATTCGGCGGTACGTCCACCCGGCCTCCCGCATGCCCACTATACGCCCTCGCTCAAAGTCCGTCAACTGCACATACGGTTCACGTCCACGCTGTCGCGGCATGCTACCAGTGTTAAAGACTGCGATGGAGCTCCGTATGCCACGGCAAACTGGCTGACACTGACGGCGGCGGTGCACAAATGCTGCGCAGCTAGCGCCATTCGACGGCCAACACCGCGGTTCCTGGTGTGTCCGCTGTGCCGTGCGTGTGATCATTGCTTGTACAGCCCTCTCGCAGTGTCCGGAGCAAGTATGGTGGGTCTGACACACCGGTGTCTATGTGTTCTTTTTTCCATTACCAGGAGTGTATTTATAAGTCATAGAATTCTGAAGAGCTATTCTCAGAAGTTCCTGGTGTGGTGTCCGTCATAAGATTGGTCTGATGCAGCCCTCCACGTTAGTTGAACCTAAGCTCTGTGCAACGCTCTTCATCACTGAACAACTACTGCAACGCACATTTATTTCAGCCTCCCCACAACACGTCCCTCAATTACGAAACTAACGATTCCTTAGTGCCTCTGGATGCGACCTATCAATCTATCCCTTCTTTGAGGAGCTTTGCCGTATATTTCTTTTTTCAAATTTGGATTCAGTACGTCATTATTAATTGTTCGATCTACTAATCGAATCTTCATCATCCTTCTGTAGCACCACGGTTCAAATAATAATATCGTCACGTGGGCTGAACTTTTTATCGCCCGCCTTTCATTTCCACGCGAGGCTACACTTCAGACAAATTATTTTAGGAATGATTTCTCAACACTTTCATTTATATTAGACGCTAACAGGCTTCCCTTTTCGGAAACGCTTTTCTCGCTACTGCCGGTGTGCATTTTATAGCCTCTCTACTTCGGCCATCCGCAGTTACTTTGCTGTTCAACCAGTAAGCTACATTCTGTGCAGTTTAGAACGTAGGAGACGAGGTACTAGCAGAACTGTAGCTGTGAGGGCAGGGTCTGAGTCGTGCTTGAGTAGCTCAGATGGTAGAGCACTTGCCCGCGAAAAGCAAAAGGCCCGAATTCGAGTCTCGGGCGGACAGACAGTTTGAATCTGCCAGGGAGTTTCATATCAGCGCACACTCCGCTGCAGAGTAAAAATTTCATTCTGTGAGCTACTTTTAGTTTCTTATTTCCTCTCGAATTCCGTCAGCATCGCCGACTGCGAGCCATTACCCTGAATTCACTTTTGCTGAAGTTCATCTTATAGTACTTTTCAACGCACTTTCCATTCCATTCAACTGCTTTCCCAAGTGCTTTTCCGGCTCTGGTAGAATCACAATGTCAGCGGAAGGCCTCAAAGTTTTCACCTCTTCTCCATAAATTTTAATTCCCTTTCCAAATTTCATTTTCGTTTCCTTTACTACTTGTTCAATGTACAGACTGAATAACACTGAAAATAGGCTACAACTTGCCTCGCTCACTTCTCATCTAACGCTTCCTTTTCATGCCCTTCGACTCTTATAACTGATTACTGTGCAAGTTGTAAACAACGTTCCGCTCTTTGCATTTTACTCTTACTATCTTTAAAAGCATTGTATCGTATCCTCACCTTTATCCAGAACACAAAGTGATCTTCCACGAGATCGGCTTCTACCAGTATTTTTTTCATTTTTCTGTTAATATCGTAATTTGTGTCAGTGTTTTGCAAAGCATAACTTGTAAAATTGATGGTTCGGCCGTATTCACACCTGTCAGTACCTGTCTGTAACTCTAATTATTACAATATTCTTGAAGTCATAAATTATTTCGCTTCCGTCATATACCTTGCACTCCACTGGAATCGTTTTTTCATCGCGGGCACTGCCAAGGATGTCAATTATTCTGAAATAATATCGTCTTCTCCAGAGACACTGTTTTCACTTACATCTTTTAGTGCTCTGCCAA
This sequence comes from Schistocerca nitens, assembly GCF_023898315.1. Taxonomy (NCBI): domain Eukaryota; kingdom Metazoa; phylum Arthropoda; class Insecta; order Orthoptera; family Acrididae; genus Schistocerca; species Schistocerca nitens. The sequence continues at coordinate 387,939,534 of NC_064615.1, forward strand.
ATTCTTCTCGCAGTATGATATCTTCCATCTCATTTTCATTTACTTGCTCTCTACTCCCACAGCGTACTGCGCTACCGACGTCAAATACACTTTATACATCGAGCAAGTCATCAACTTTATACAATACGCATATGAAAAAATACACTTTCACATACACCAGGCTTCATATCATGTTCATTTCGTTCCAGATTTACATTAAAAACCGTTCCTATGTCCCATTTGTGCCCGCTGTTAATGGGAGGTTCCCGTTGGTTAAAGGTAAATGCCTTAACTGTTAACCCCTGATATACTAGGTAGCTTTAATTAATGTGCAGTTACTCAGAAAGGTCTAGCGTGGGCTCTATAGTAGCGAAACTTGATAAATAATCTGTTCATGCGGAAACGATTTACGGTGGAAAAAAATTGGTTCCGTTTTAGGCAGCAGGTTTATCTGACAGTGTACAGCATTTAGATGACGTCTCCGGTATTCATAGTGGAAAAAATGTGTAAGAGCGTTTAATAATAAAGTCAACCTTGTGCCTTTCCATTTGTTTAATCTTTTCTGACGACGTCGCATTCATAATCTTTTACATAACGAAAAATTTCTATACGTCTTTCTTGCATTCACTGCACCAGATTTCCACCTAATGGCCAAACTTGGAATTAATATATTTTTTTCTTTTTTTCTTTTTGCAGCGTAAATCAGTTCCAAATTAACTCACTAGTATATCTGTTAAGTTTACTGCCATACGGTAATTACGATCCACACTGGACCTCTACGAGTAGTCCCAGTTTCACTATAATCACACGGTATTAGCAACTGGGATTCGCCAGCATCAGTATCAACCCGCCTGGTATGTGGCCGATTCCTCAATGGCCATTCCTCGAGCAGCTTGCTGTATACTTAGGGTGAGTGAATGAAAATAAATTAAACAAATAGCCCTCTTATACATTCCTTTCACCGTTCAGCTTATCCTTTTTTGTTTAATACCATTTCCAGGCAGTATTTGACGCAGAGGAAAGAGTACAAAATGGTAGTCAGAGGGTAGTGGGATCGAATCTCTGTACGGAAAAATCTTTCTCTACTCTTCATTTGTGCTTCACTTATACTTCTTATAAACAGATATAATTGTCATTATTTTGTATTTAATAGTACTTTCATAGAAGACATGAAAAGGAAAAGCAAAGGTAAACGTGGTAGGTAAGTACGTCACGAAATATAGGAATGGCGCCATTACTTAATCAAAATGTGAGAAACTTACAACAGTGTTATAAAATATTTTTTTTTGACTGCCATGACGAAAAATTACACCGCGGAGGACAAATTTCCTTTGATAACTGGCTCATTGGGAGGACAAACAAATCTACAATAATACAAGGAGATTGTTCGGGATAAAGGAGGAGTGCTCATTCTGTAGTACTAGAGTGATCTGACCAACCACTCCCTCCCGTTAAAGCACTTGCTGCTTGCTAGCGCACACCTGCCACATCTATTTTTGTCGTCACGTAAGGAATTTGATCAAACAGCCCTTGGCGAGAGAAAAAAGAAATCAAGTCCCGAAAAGACTGCAAGTATTTGGTGAAATGATGCGTTACCCGTGGTTTGCTGACACACTGTGCGATGAGAGAGAACCTTTTATAAATGTAAATAAAGTCTGTTTTTATATAGACACTTTAAATTCTCATGGAATTGTAAAAATACTGCGTTTAAAATGTGTGCAAGAGGCACGAAAATTACTCTTTACCTTTTTCCCAGTGAATGTCAACACGTTGCTTATAATTTATCAACTGTAAAATAACAAAACTATCCAATGTAGAGGTAGTTCTAGTGTACGTCTTCTATCCCTTCGTGAAAATTTACTTGCAATCCGTAACATTCGTTGTCTTTCCTTTTCGTATCTTTAATGAAAATGTTAATACATGTAATACATTGAGCATTATTTCAGTGTATTTGCAGTATAAGTAGCATAAGAACTGAAAACGAAAAAAATAATAAAAAATTCCGCATACAGACTCCACGCCATGACCCTCGGATGCCTGGAAACTACGCTTACATAAATAGCTCCTGCTTCACCCGAGGCGCGCCAAAAATGCTATTTCTTCTAAGTACTTGGCCCTCTGTAGCTCCCACTTCTTTCACTTTCATTTCCAACCAAGCCCTATATCTGCCATAATGTGGGACGAAATCGGTGCTGACGAGTAGGTATGGTCCCATTGTAAGCTCTATATATGCATACGCATTCTTCTCTTTGCTTCAAAGATGTGCGTAATTCCATAGCCGGAATCTGCCTTTCCCCTATTCATCCAGGCATTTAAAGATTTACATTTGTCCTCTAGACATTCGGCGCTTTCTGTCAGTCTCAATATATAGACATCTGCACTTCCTTTTGCCTACAGTATTTGATGCACTTATATTTTCTCCGTTCATCAATTACATTTAATGTGTGTTGGGTTATCCAAGGATTCCTATTAGACTGTCTTTTTACCTGTTTTATCCTCTGCTGCCTCCACTATTTCATGTCTCAAAAGAACCTATTCGTCTTCTATTGTATTCATTTACCCTGTTTCAAAAGTTTCTTAATTATCCCTATGAAACTCTCAACAACACCACTTTCCATCCATTCATCGAGGACCCATTGTTCTCAGAAATAGCAAGTTTTATAAAGGCACTTCTCAATGAACATAGTGTGCGTTACGGTTGTCTTCAAAATACAGGTTACGTGCAAACGGCTACCAGGTTGGCAGAAGTTTGACAGAAGGACTGATTATAAAATAATAAGAAACGGTCCGCCATAGTAGCCAAGCGGTCAACGCCACAGATTAATGTACGAGGAACCCGGTTTGAATCCCAGTAACACAAGGACTTTTCCTTTATTGTAGAATTTTATCGGCGTGCACCCAACCTTGAGATGTCAACTGAGGAGCTAAGTGATTGAGAGGTAGCGGCTCTAAGATCGGAACGTAGATTACTATCGGGAGTGCGATGTGCTGACCCCATGCTCCTGCATACCGTGTCCTGTGATGAATGACTGAGGAAACAAGGCGGTTGGTCAACTATCGCTCGGTCTTCAGGGCCTGATCTCGCGGTTTCCTTTCTTTTCTTTTCTTCAGTAATGGGAAACCTTCATCCTAGCGACTGTATTTAGAGAATCAGTCTCTGTCGCATAAATCACACTTACTGGGGACCGGTTTCCATCCAAAAGCGGACCATCGTCATGCCGAACTGCACGGTTGTGTGGAGACCAATCAAAGGAGCAGGAATTGCAGAAGCCTAATTCCAGTAATGCCGTGATAAGTATGTGCATAACGATTGGGAACTTGGACGAGAGAAATAACAGTCATGAAGAGATTTCATCAGCCGTGGCGCAACATATACTCCCTGAAACAACTGAACATCAGGGTTTTATGTTCCTTATTTTTATTTATTTGTGTGTAGTACCATCTTCCAAAACTGGCTCACAAGTAATTGAAAGCTGCTAACGTGTTCTAGTCTGAAGTATGTGACTATTATGTCACACAAGCAGAATACTCACACTCCTTCTAGAGCTTCAATCATCAGGTAGTATTGACTGTTCCCTGGAGAAGACGTTCTTGGGTTGTTCCGTTGGATTTCTCCTATCGTTCTGCAGTCCTCGAACTTGAATGAGTTGTTTCCTACTGGACTGCCTTTGCTTGCAACAACTACTCGCTTTCACTCCGTGCTTTTGTACCAGATTTTTCTAAAAAGATAGTTAACAGGACGCGGACCCGACGTGTGACGCTTGCAAATATGCAGCAGTCCAGAGAAGAAATGGGGAAGCGAAAGAGAGCAAAGCGAGTATTTTCCATTCCTCACGCGTCATGCTAATAATAAGTTCTCGGCCTGTTGCAAAAAACAACAAGCAGTCCACGATTTCTGACCATGCACCCCAGAAGTCTTCATGCGTCACATAGGCCGAAAATTACCTGAATAGTCGAGTAACCTAACAGTGTAATTCATCCCATGGCATGTGTATAGTTGTAGCCATTTCCAGTATTAAACCCTGAAGTCCGACAGCCTCTCAGTTGAATGAAACAAGCTAAACTTACAAAAAATACAGACTAAAGTCTGAGTCCCGTCTTGATCTGTATGAAGCCGGTGTTTGGTGACCACATTTACTTTGTGCGAGAGAGAGCCTTTTAAAAGTGTGCCATACATGGAGCGATCCCTCGTGTAGAAGTTGCTCTGTCATCTTATCTATCTGACCGCGCCTCACCACTTCAATGAAAACGTAAACTCACCACTAACTTCCTTGTACGCCTTATAACTCATCTAACTTGAATGGATTTTAATGACTGCCATAGCTAATATAAGAACATGTTTCAACAAATCTGTATATTCTTGTACTTTCCTAATTGTTTCGTATTTGAACCATTTTTTAGAAAATAAATAAAGAAAATCGACCCCTTTGAGGTTATAGTGACGAATGGAACATCTTTCTATACATCAGTGGACACAAACAGTGTTAAACATTATTAAACTGTTAGATACTGTACACGTTGTGTAATGTATAGCCGGCCATGCTTCTCAGCTTGCGCCGTTTGGGAGTGACGCTTCACGTGTGGCGTCGTTGTGCGCTGGGGCAGGTGTGAGAGCGCGCGATAATGAGTTATGCTGATCTGAACAGGCAGACATGTGGGAATAGCTGACGTTATTGCACGTAGAATAACTTACTTACTAAGCATCACTCATCATAACAACACTCTATAGTATTTCTGATTTTCTGCATACGTTATGTAAAGCTTCAGCCAAATATCACACTACAGTATTTCTGAACTTTTGTATATGTTATGTAAAGGCTGATTTCCCCAATTAACAAAAAAATTGTTCAAATGGCTCTAAGCACTATGGGGCTTAACATATGAGGTCATCAGTCCCCTAGACTTAGAACTACGTAAACTTTACTAACCTAAGGACATTACACACATCCATGCCCGAGGCAGGATTCGAACCTGCGACCGTAGCAGCCGCGTGGTTCCGGGCTGAAGCCCCTAGAACCGCTCGGTCACAACGGTCGGCCTCCTAATTAACAACCACTTTCTCATCTTCACAGTGTTCATAATCTGAAGACGGCCCGTGTAACATACCGAAACCAGTCATTTTGATAAATGAGATATTCTGTGATCTTAACTGTTTTTACTGATAACTACTAATATGCGAGCACAGCCGCGCTTGACAGCTAATAAATAAATAAAATGAACTTTAATGTACTTTGAGTCGAGGAGCTCCAGTCACTCAAACGAAGAATCTCAAAGACACAACGTCGACGCTGATCCTGCAAAATTCGTCCCTCTCCTTTAGAAGGCGAATTGACGAAACCACAGCTGTGGCATGGCCCAAACGTTACAGCCCTTTGCGACAGACATGTCCAGCTAGGCAACGTAAATGCGCCACCGAGACAGTGTATTAGTTTAATGGTTTATTGGTAAGAGCCTCCAGCCTCACCTCAACCCTCATGGTAAGGTAAAAGTACAAAGAGTCACAGCTGCTCATGGCCCTGTATCAAACTCATTGCACTTGGGATGTAGCCAGCAATCTGATCACTGGACTGGGAATATGAAATACTTATTCTCTCATCTGTTATAACGTCTCGGCAATCTCAGCAAAGAAAAACCATTCCAAATATATGAAAGTCAGTGACTACAACCGCCGGCCTCTGCCGCCGAGCGGTTCTAGGCGCTTCACTCCGGAACCGCGCTGCTGCTACGGTCGCAGGTTCGAATCCTGCCTCGGGCATGGATGTGTGTGATGTCCTTAGGTTAGTTAGGTTTAAGTAGTTCTAAGTCTAGGGGACTAATGACACCAGATGTCGAGTCCCATAGTGCTCAGAGCCATTTGAACAATTTTTGACTACAGCTCCCATAGTTTAACTCGTGTTAAGAGACTCCTCCAAGTCCACTGCTTTGATCGGCACTCAGTCTCAGCTTAAGGTTGCTTATCTAACGTCTTGTAAGAGCAAGAAAAGTTTATCATATAATTATTGAGTGAATTTAGACTACTGTCATAGCCCTCTCAGTAAGACGTATAATTGTACATTAAAGGTTTAGAACACTAGGCCATGTATTGAAGTTACCTACTGCATATACGTCTTGGGGCAGCATAATTAACAGCGCGCATATTACCCATACCACATTCACAGAGTATTTGAGAATGAGAGCACTCCCAACCAACTTTAAACATAATTTCAAACACATTTCTCGCTGGCATCCCTCCACAAAATAATGAAAAAGTCGATAGCTTATTACATTTTCGTTGTTCATACAGTTAAGCTACAGAAAAAGGAATGACATTTTAATTTGTTGGTCTCAAAGATTTTGCAGAGAGTATCTACATATACCATTGAGTGTACCTGCAAAATTCTATGATTGTACGACACATAATCAATGAGTTGGTGAAAAACTTATAATCATCCAGAGGTTGATATTGGAGCACTTAGTGACTTCCAACATACTGTAAACACAAAGTCAAATCCTTTATAAACTTTTTCTCGCTTGGAGCTTCGCAAAATAATGAAAGGAAAGCAGTTTGTCACTTACTAATTGATCGTTGTTCATGTGGTAAAACTTCTGCATGGGGCATGTTTAACATCAAGTACCTAACGCATTACCTCATTTATAAAGGAATCAGACATTTGAAGGTCTTTTATACATAGGAGTCCGATTCTGTGCTACTGTGCTACTGGTCTAATTAAAACTGGTACCAAATAGTAACGCAAGCTTAACATAAAACACGCTATCCTCGAGTATGAAAGTGACAACTGCGGATTAGGTGCTGTTACTACAGTCAAGCTGCCGCCCCGAAATGAAACAATCGGGTATTAACTTACAAAGTTAGTCTTTTAAAAGTCGCAACTGGCTATTACACTCTTCGCCCAGATCGTAATGAATCTGCGTTCTTACCTCTGCATGGGTATGCAACGGGAACGACGATTTGGTGAATTGGGTGCAATTTGCAAAATTTGTCAAAGATCTATGCTTTTTAGCCAGACAAGCCTGTACTTGGAGAATGCTTGGCTTGTTTCTCTAGCTAACCCAATCTCATTGGATCAGTCCCCTCTACAGCTGAAAAAAACCTCTATCTGCTGCTATAGCTTAACAGAATTACAGTAATAACAAAATTTACGAAACTAGCGGTAAGAAATGAGCGCATCACGTTACGGGAAACCGTCTTGACACCCCGAGCTCTGTAACTATTCCAGAATGACACACTGTGCTAGGGATTAGGCAAAAATCTCTTCGTATGTGCATCCCCTTACGGTTGTCGACAAAGGCAGTATCTCACTGTTTCGAACATCTCCAGAAAATTCTGCTGAAGCTCGTGCTTGTGCCAAAGCCTACGGCTATCTGCCGCGTGGAAATTAAAACGTATAAAACTGCAATCGGGGTTGAAAAATTGATACAACAACAACTCTTCCAACAACCCGTTCCTGTCGCTTTGGAATGGATATAAGACTGTTTCTGCAAGAAACCTCTGGTTTGCAGTTAAACAATTCTTGGTCTACGTCTACACAGTGGTGGAAATTAGTATAAACGTACGTGATTATTCGTGGATGAAACGTATTTATGTATGTATTTGGTACTGCCCGCATCTTCTCGCAGAGCTTACGACAAAAGAAAACAAAATACATTTTCATTTCACCATTAGAATTAGACCGAGTACTTAAAAATTGAAAATAGGCAGTTTTCGGATAGGAACGGGCGGAAGTTGGTATAAAGGCAAGTCCGCTAGAAGATGCGCACAGTGGTAAATGTCAAAAGATCGCTACAGTTACAGTTCTACAGTTGCAGTTTGATGTGTCTGCTAATATCGTACTTTAGTTTCGTGATAATGCTACGTGGAAGGCTTCTATCGGGTGACGAGCAAGAAAATGTTAAGGCGTATAAAGATTAGCCCGTTAGACTGCTAAGAAATTAGTGCGTTCCAATTGTATTATTGATAATTTTTTCAGACTGGGTGTACAGTATGGCAAAAATTTCAAATATGGCCGGCCACAAAAATTGTCAGTATCAGATACGCGTTTGATTCAGCCTAAAGCGAGAGTCAACGGCTTGTGTTCCTTTCATATCGTGGCTGATTTCCTGTTAAAAGTCACTTCCAGAGGCGTTAGACAAATCCTGGCTCAAGACGCTAGTCTGGCGTTCAAGAAAAGGCTCGACAAGCCACGATTAAAAACTGCACATAAGGGAGCTCAACTGGTTTGCGGTAGAACATATGTCGTGGACTGTAGAATCGAGCCGGCCGGTGTGGCCGTGCGGTTAAAGGCGCTTCAGTCTGGAACCGCGTGACCGCTACGGTCGTAGGTTCGAATCCTGCCTCGGGCATGGATGTGTGTGATGTCCTTAGGTTAGTTAGGTTTAATTAGTTCTAAGTTCTAGGCGACTGATGACCTCAGAAGTTAAGTCGCATAGTGCTCAAAGCCATTTGAACCATTTTTTGTAGAATCGAACAAATTAATTTTCAGTAATTAGAAGACGTTAATTTGGATGGGTCAAATGGTTTTCAGTACTGTTGGCATGATCTACGCGCAGAAGAACACGTTCGCGTGAATTGAAACTTTGGCAGTAGCAGCCTTATGATCTGGGCAGCATTTTTTTCGAAATGCAGGTCCAGCATAGCATGGCTGCACCCCAAAATGTTTTATTCAAGGAAAATGCGAAAACGTAACCTTCAAATGCCCCCCGCCCCTCCCCCCCACCATACACTCCCAGAATCAGCCACCGACGGTCAGGGTTTCTGGTATGTTGTTCATGGCATTTCCTGGTACCAATGTACAAAAATATGGGACTACACGAATAATTTCCCACATTTGACCCTTTGTGTCTTCATTGACTGGCCTTATTACGTCACCGGCTAAGTCGAGCACTTACAAATTGTAAAATTGACGTTTGAGTAAATTTCATCTAACCATTTTGTGAATTTTAGCAGCAATTACATCCTTGTATTCGTCAGGCCTTCTGACCATGGAACTACTTTACCAGTAAGGGCTACGTTTGGATTGAATTGTAGTCGTAACTAGTTTTAGCATAACGCTTGCAAAAGTCGGTGTTCCTTCATTAGCATCACGGGCATGTTTAAATTAATAACCTTCACGAAGTAGCGTACTACGCTGGTGGCGTGATATCCTGATGAACAGAGACGAGAAAAGGTCGAAAATCGGGAATACTTCGTTAAGTCAAAAATTTTTGTACATTGGTAGGAGGAAGTGCTGCGGACAACGTACTAGAAATCCTAACTTGTGAGCGATGAGTGTGAGGGTGGCGATGCGTTTGACGGTCACTTTAGCACGTTTTTCTTGAACAAATCTGAAACCGTGGCCTCCAGCTAACACGTATTCCGGTAAAAAAGGTAACTACATAAAATTTCGTCAAAAAAGTCCTGCTCACTTTTCCTGTAGGACTAATTGTTCGCACGTAGCGAGCGAGAGAATTTGAAAAACACATGCGCTTTTTGAAGGTTTTTGGACTGCAAAAGAATTCGTCGGTAACGGAAGCTCAATCATCCTGTAAGTTATGAATTTTTTGGGTTGGTAGGCGATATAACACGAATTTAAGTAATTGGCGTCTTCACTTGTTTGTGTGCGGTAGGTTACATCTACCAATATATACGTTCGTGTTCTACTGCCATTTCCGCAGCAGTCGTCGATCAGCTGTGGGTATTTTTGCTTTTCGTTAGAGCCTTGCGACGTGGTTCACGAAAAGCCTCACGGAGATGCTCCATATCGTGTCTTCACGGTACTTAAGTTAGCCTGCAAGGGCATAAAGCTGGTGCCTTTTGAAATGCGAAAACTTCTCCTTGTACTGGCATTGTTTGCAATATGCCAGCAACATTTATTAGATCGGATACTGCACTGCAGATGGGAGTTTGGTGACTGATACACACCGTGTTTCAGAACGACCCATCCGTTCTCATAAGGTTACATCTTGTTGTAGGATTAAGAAGGCAAGTTGTCTTGAATTCTAGCTGAAGGATAGGACTGCCAAGGTTTTTACTTTTAAAACCGCCATACAATTCTATAATGTATTACATACACACACATTCAAGGGGACACTTGCTACACTTACGTTTAGGATCAAGTTTTTTATTTAGCTTTCACAAGTGTTCACTGTGCTCTCCATCGGACGTACGAAAAACATTCAGATGATAGTCAAACTCGTCCCATTCTTTACCGAGCTTATATGGAATTACTGAATACACTGATGTTTCTACGCAACAGCGCACTTCTTCCAAAGTTGGAAATACATAGACGGAAGCTTTTGGAAACAGACACACAAAAAATCACATACCGTACGGAAGGAAGGTTATAAGATCAGAGTTCAACATCCTCTCGATAGAGAACACATTGGAGACTGATCAAAAGATCGCGTTGCGAAAGGATACGATTTAAGGAAATCGCGGATAACTTAAATCGGGATAGCAGGGGCGGAGTTCAACTTCCGTCCTCTCGAGCGCTAATCCAGTGTGCTAACCACTGCGCCACGAAGTTCTGTGTCACATACACTCAAGAGGAGAACACTGGAAGTGCCATAATCCGATTTCCCACAAACTTTGATCAGTGGAAGAGGACTCAAAGTAAGAGAATATGTGTCTCGGACGCGACCGTTTATGAGAAGCCGAAGGTCTAAGTTTTCGAGGTAGTTTATATGCCTATTAGCGAGTAAATGCTTAAACCGAAGTGGTGACACAGTGGTTAGCGTCAGGGATTCACACTTTTACGCCGCGATTGTTTTTTATTTTTATTTTTCATTTATCTACCCATGTTCATAGGAGATTACTGCATGAATGTTTTCCAATGTGTAAGAAATAACGTTGTCCGTATTAGTCTACTAATTGTGCGGCGAATGAATTACAAAGAAAAAATGACAATAAATGAACTGAACAATTATTTGAAATTTTTCAGTGAAATTCCTGTGGTGTAACTTGATTCATAATCAATTGCAAGCGGCAGTTTCCGAGAAAGTGGCGCGTTATGCGTGGTTTTACACGAAATTATTGCCACATAATTAATTCTCCAGCAATTTTAACGGTATTTCTTTGTCGAGTGAGATTCACACGAAAAAATATCACTTTCAAACATGCCTTCGCGTGATGCTCGTGTTGTCTGGAATTTCTATGTTTCGCATGTTTCTAAGATTTCTATCATCCACGGGAACGCACCAAATCTTTCGGAAAAAATAAACATAAGAAAAAATAAACAAGAAAAAAGTTATAAGAATTAAAAATTTATGTAAGAATGAAATATAAGGATATGATAATGTAAAAAGATTGTTACCCTTCAAAATATCAAACTAAATATATAATATATGTGTGACACTTATTGTAACACCCAGCTGTAGCTTTACAATTAGCCTTTGCGCCCTGTAGCTTGATAAGAAACATTCGTGTAGTAACAATCTGCAAACATGGGTAGATAAATGAAAAATAAATAAACAAAAAAATAAAATAGAAAGAATGATCGGGTCTCGACGCTAGCCACTGTGCCACTAACAGGACTGAGCTTAAAGCGCTTTAAAAGGCATCTCAGGTATAACGAAAACTTTGACGGTCGGTTTCTGACAAACGACCTAGTATCTACGGATGAGCCACGTGTTCGCTTAATATGATTCCTCTTCCACTGAGCTAAGTTTCTGGGAAATCGGGTTGTGGCACTTGGCTTGTTCTCGTCAGATTAGGCGATTCTGGAACCCAGTTGTGCAATGCGATATCGTGCGCCCCTTACGACCGATCCATCTTTGAGTCAGTTCACTGTTAAGAAATATTATCACCTGCAGGTGGCGGTAGAGTGCTGCTCCGTCTAGCTGAAGAAATGAAATTTTCGGCATGTATCCTCTACTGTATGAGAAAGCCAGAGGAACGAAATACAGAACGAGGTGCACCAGGTACACCTCTATCTTCAACTAAACGATTCGGCAACATACTATAAAAGCCAAGGTAAACTTTTAGTTTCGATGGTTAACACTGACCCCAAATTTCTATCTTCATACATGTAGAGTATGTAGTCCAGTGAATGAAACGAATCTTTTTGAAACAGCCCGTATTTTTATTTGATGCTCTTTGTTTCAGTTCCCTTGACGAAAGTCTATGAAGCTGAGCAAAAATTAATCTTATTCCGTCAGCAAGAGATGACGAAATCGCTGAAGAAGAGCAGCTACGAATGTCTCGTGCGTTGAGCTGGCCGCACTACACTTGTTTGAGTGGCCCTCCCCTGCAGTAGCCACGGGCGCTGTGTCCGGCCCCACAGCAGAAGGCTATCTTTATTCACAATACCGCCGTAATGAATGCGGGCCGGATAAAACACCATCGCTGAATAAATACATGCAAACGGGCCGGCGACCGGTTATTCAGCGATAGCTTTATTAAGCTCTGCGGCGTTCCTGCCGGCCACACTCCTCCTCCCGCTAAAGTATGCAGATAAATGCACATATTGGAAGAAGAATTCGCAGTTTAATAACACGTAAAGGTAATTTTTCTTTTTCCCTCTAGAGCCTTTGTAAATACTAACGCTGTTGTTTGATAACAAGAAAATTGAGGAACCTACGCACAGAAAACAAAGTAATTACAGCGGCGTACGCGCCCTCCTTTGAATATATTGACACGGACAGGGAAGATAGAAGAGCGTTTGAAGAGTCCGGTGTCTATTTACACGGCACGCCGATTCCTCTTCTCGTATGGCTTGTTATCGGCAAAGCCTGCCGCAGATTATATACGTCGAGGACAGGATCTAAAATAGAGGGTAACATACAATTTCAAAGAGCTGCGGAATTCAGTTATTTTCTTCAGAGAACAATAGCTACAATAAATATTTAATACGCACGGTAATCTCGAACTCAACCGACAAATTGGTTCAAATGGCTCTGAGTACTATGGGACTTAACTTCTGAGGTTCAAATGGTTCAAATGGCTCTGAGTACTATGGGACTTAACATCTGTGGTCATCAGTCCCCTAGAACGTAGAACTACTTAAACCTAACTAACCTAAAGACATCACACACATTCATGCCTGAGGCAGGAGTCGAACCTGCGACTGTAGCGGTCACGTGGATCCAGACTGTAGCGCCTAGAACCGTTCGGCCACACCGGCCGGCCAACCGACAAATTTCGGATATTATTCAGGGATATTTCCTATTTTGATATAAGTGGACGTTTTCTCTGTTGGCTCGTAATAGAGTAATAATGTAATTATATGGACGCCAGGTGTCTGTTCTTTCGGACATGACTGAAAGAACAGGCACCACGCATGCATGTAAGTCATTCGCCTCGATGGACCTTGAATCCATCACCTTCAGTGCGGATGCACGATTACGTTTGACCTCCTGTGAGAATCCAAAAGTAGCGATCATGGAGGAATGGAAGGAGACTGCGGGTATGTGGCACTAGGTGGGAGTATAGGTCGGCCACGTGGTTTGCCGAGACAGTCCGCAGAGTTGCGTCGAACGCTTTGGCTGGATGGCACAGTGGTTAACGCAGCTGCCTAGCAACCAGGAGATCCCGGTTTCGAGTCCCAGTGCGGCACGTACTATCACTCGTCACCACTTACTCCGAAGAAAGTCCCGATGCAGCTGACACCAATAATTCCTTGTCGTTCCTCTCTTTCCTCCCCCCTCCAGCCTCAGTTTACATAAAAGGCAAGATTCATTTGGTTTATTACTGCAGTTCGAGTCTCGGTCCGGCACATCGTCTTAATCTGCCAGGAAGTTGCATATCAGCGCACACTTCGCTGCAGAGTGAAAATCTCATTCTGGAAACATCCCCCAGGCTGTGGCTAAGCCATGTCTCCGCAATATCCTTTCTTTCAGGAGTTCCAGTTCTGCAAGTTTCGCAGGAGAGCTTCTGTAAAGTTTGGAAGGTAGGAGACGAGGTACTGGCAGAAGTAAAGCTGTGAGGACGGGGCGTGAGTCGTGCTTGGGTAGCTCAGTTGGTAGAGCACTTGCCCGCGAAAGGAAAAGGTCCCGAGTTCGAGTCTCGGTCCGGCACACAGTTTTAATCTGCCAGGAAGTTTCATATCAGCGCACACTCCGCTGCATAGTGAAAATCTCATTCCAGGCCAAATATTCTTCAGTAAACTTACCCGCACGGCTGTATAGCACTGTTAAAGTATATCTAACACTATAATAAAAACAAACCACAAACAGAACGACGGAAAAGTACTGAGTGCAACAGACTTGAGGGCCAATAGGAAAGTGAGCGTTATCGTTGTCAAAAAAAAAAAAAAAAAAAAAAAAAAAAACCACAGTTTCCTTGCAATCACGGTTGATACCTGCTCTATTGTGCAGATCTTGTAAGTTCAATGCAGGTAATGTAACAAATCAAATGAAATTTCTCTGTACCAATGAGCACAGTCTCTTATACAGAGATACTCACAAAATATCTACGACAGTCTTCGAAATTTTTTGGTTTCCCCCTATATATACGATTCTTCTTTCCTCAGGATACTTTTAATCAAATTACAATATCATATCATGAAATTCGTATTTCTAAATGTGTTCTGTTTAAATGTTTAAAAAAGTAACTGAGTACCTGGCGTAATCCGTGTATGCATTTGTTCCATTTTTGCCGGCCGCGGTGGTCTCGCGGTTCTAGGCGCTCAGTCCGGAACCGCGCGACCGCTACGGTCGCAGGTTCGAATCCTGCCTCGGGCATGGATGTGTGTGATGTCCTTAGGTTAGGTAGGTTTAAGTAGTTCTAAGTTCTAGGGGACTGATGACCACAGATGTTAAGTCCCATAGTGCTCAGAGCCATTTGAACCATTTTTTGTTCCATTTTTCTATTAGTCCATCCCCTTCTTTCCTCTCTCAGTTCATCTCTTCCTTCACCACCTCTCTGTTCATCTCCTCCAGCTTCTCTTTCTTCCCTCTGTCTATCTGCTCTTTCCCACTTTGTCCACCTCCATCTCCTTCTCCACCTCTTCCTCCCCAATATTCTCCTCCCCCTCTCTTTGTCCATTACTTGCTCCCCTTCTCTCTGTTCTACCTCCCCCTCACTCTACGTATCTCCTCTTCTCCCGTGCCGGCCGAAGTGGCCGTGCGGTTAAAGGCGCTGCAGTCTGGAACCGCAAGACCCCTACGGTCGCAGGTTCGAATCCTGCCTCGGGCATGGATGTTTGTGATGTCCTTAGGTTGGTTAGGTTTAACTCGTTCTAAGTTCTAGGGGACTAATGACCTCAGCAGTTGAGTCCCATAGTGCTCAGAGCCATCTTCTCCCGTCTTTGTCCCTCATCTTTTCTTTCTCTGCCCATCTCCTGCTCTCCCCTCTCTGTGACCATCTCCTCCTCCTAGTGCCTGCGAACATTTCCACCTTCCCACACGCTGTCTGTCAATCATCTCCTCCTCTCTTCTCTCTCCATGTTATCATGTTCACTCCAGTAGGAGGTTGATGGTTCTTACCCTAGTATCTCTAGAAAATTTCCCCCTGCGGTTTCATTTTCACGCAGCTCAATGTTTATGACATTGTATCTCCTGGACTATTTGCTGTAAAACGGTGTATTTTTGCAGGTACATCCAGTGGTATAGGCGTGTACGTCTGCGAAATGTGTTGCGACTAGAATTACTAGTAAAGAAGTAGTAAATTAAAAAGTCATGCACCATGCGGCAGTTTTACTGCGTGCATCGCGAAAATTTATCAGGCGATAAAGATCTTCCCTTTCATCAATTTCTGCCGGTTACCAGTGAGAAAAGTTTCGCAAATGTTTGAAATTATGTGTAAAGTTAGTTGCAAGTCACTAAGCGCTCTCATTCTAAAATACTGGATGGGAATTCGCGCGTCATCGGCAACATTGCTTTTTCACCCCTACCCCTTTGATACGTAGGTGTGCTTATCCAACAGCGATGATTTTCTGACAGTAAGTGATGTGTGTACGAAGTTTGTTTGAATTCGGTCCAGAGACTAACAAGGAGATACATCCATACATCTATTTTTATAGTATGTATGGTTACAGATTTCGTCCCCGTCCAATGAGTATAAATACTAAGAACATTAATAACTTATTAAATACATAACGTAATTTACTGAAAATGTACGCCCCTGAAAACTTCTAAGATTAAGGTAATTAAACAAATAAATGTACTGTTGGTGTAATTCGTTTCCAAGATCGTTCACGCGTGAATGAGATAGTATTCTAGTATCATTACAGAAATATCCTGTGACAGAGCGCAGGTTTGTTACGAATGCAGATAATCAAATCTTAACGAACGGTCCGAAGCGTAAAACAAAAAGGAAATAGGCAAACTTCTTTTCAGCTCTGCTATAGAGTGATTACTATAATCGAGCAGGTTGCACGTTGAAGATATGTGTTCGGAGTACAGTTTGAGTCACTATGCGTCGTGCCCGTAACTTCAGTCTTCTCTCATCCTCTGCGGTAGAATACCACTGCCAGTTGAAATTCTAGCACAATATCCGTTGGTCATCTTATGAAATGTAAGTTGTTTGGTGAACGACCTTTTGAATTTCCTGCTTTCTTTGTTGTGTTAATGATGACAAGAAGTATTTATTTGAGTGGAAAATATCGGAAAACAACACGTCTGTACGTTTTCATTGGTAAAATATTTCCGAGATCTTCGCGAAAGTCCTCGTCGTAGTGTTGAGGGTACAATTTGAAGTGTTATTTAGAATTGAAGGACCAAACTTGTTTGAGGAACAGGTAGCCTATGATAACTGAGCTCGGAGTGATATATTGCGATATACTGCTGAGCGATATATTTGCTGTTGTGGGGAATCCATGTCTACATTTGAACATCGAAGAAATGTTAATCGAAACGGTAGAATGAAGACTAGGCTCCAATATCCAGCAGACAACTTTACTATATTGTTAGGGACGAAGTAAAAATTCGTAGAAGGTTAGGATGGAAAAGAAAACTGGCCACGTGCTTTTCAAAGGAACCAGCCCGATATATGATTTAATAAATTTAGGGAACCTGTAGGAAGCCTAGATCAGGATTAACGAATGGGAACGCGAATTCTTTCCTCACAAACGCATGTCCAGTGAATCGTGCTTGAGCCGCGTCCAGCACAGAAAGTTCTGTGACACATGATATTGGAAATATATTTGCCTAACAAGAAATCCTACATTTCAACAATCTTTCTTCACCGTAGGTAATTATTTTTCTGGGGCTACCTCCAGATCAAAATCAACGCTCAGGGAATCTGAGTAGTAGACAAACTGAAAACTTCCATTCATGAATCAGATGCAGCTTTATTGTAAAATTTTCCTCATAAGGTGTGGATGTAGAACTCTGGAAAGCGTCACTAGTCACGTATACAGCAATGAGTACGATATCTTACCAAGATAATATTCCGAAAAAAGTAAATATGTTCAAATTCAAATGGCTCTAAGCGCTATGGGACTTAACATCTGAGATCATCAGTCCCCTAGACCTAGAACTACGTAAACCTAACTTAACCTAAGGACATCACACACATCCATGCCCGAGGCAGGATTCGAACCTGCGACCGTAGCAGCGGCGCGGTTCCGGACTGAAGCTCCTAGAACCACTCGGCCACAGCGGCCGGCTAGTAAATATGTATTTAGTAAGTTGTAATATGTACTTACATTCTTTGTTCGAGCACAGAATATCCATCCATTTATACCAATTTGAGGAAAAACATTCAGACACCTCTTTTAGAAATGTGAATTAACAAAACCGTACGCAGACAATGCAGCTTCCTAATTACTAAGGACCTAATTTCAGTGCATTTGCGTAGTCGGTATTGAGTGTTATTTACTTACTGTTCTGTATGTGTGTGGCAGAATTGTTTCTGATACTAAAAGACACATTTGAGCTTAAAAGTACTTGTTAGAAACGAATAATGTGTTCTTTTATGGACGGTATTGAGAATGAGTACTTTTACAAGTGTTGTTCTTGATGTACAGTGAAAGGACACTGATAATCTCTAAGATTATTTTTTTTATTTGTTCTCTTTGACGCCATTGGAGAAGAGTGTCGCGAATATGCACGGAGCTTTCGACAGACCACAGCAGTGATGGTCCACTGAGTTGTGTGCCTGTGTATGTGGAGCGGCGTGTGTATGGGTGTGTATTGGGTAGTTTGTGCACGTCTATCCCTAAAGTTACAACGTGTCGCTCCCGTACGCATTGAGAGCACGTAACAATTTCACTATCGTGATAATGACTGGATTACATTCTGGCTACCTTCTTTGATGACGACACGGTGCGCATTTTCACCGTCAAAAACCAATGCGTTGCAGTATGCGAAACCTTACCTGCGGCTATGCTGTGACAAGAGCACACGCAGCGGCCAGCGTAAGCACGCTCGTCCACACACCTCTGGCTTGCCGAGCTAATGGGCTTGGCGGCCACGATTAGTGCGATGGGATTTAAAATGTCATTAGCGGCGATACATTTTATGAAGCAGGCCAACAGAATATTAACGAAAGGATCAGGGAGATAATGGAATTTCGTTTCCGCAGTTTGGTCAATTAGCCGATTAAAAAAGCGAGTGCGAGAGCTTATATCACCTTTATGAATTTCGGCGTATTATGGTAGGAGCACGCCGTGTTCCGCTAATATTTTGTCTTTCGATGTGTGTTCGCGCGAAAAAAAAAGAAGAGAAAGTGTTAGTACAATCATAACCGTGCGTACATAATCCTCGCTGCGGAACCGAATTTCCATGGTGGTTGGTATAAAGAGTCAGTGAAACTGGGAGCAAAACTTTTTGCTACGCGCTCGAGCTGAAGGTTGGAAGAATATACAAAGAAAACATTTCATGGTGCAGAACATAAGTTACGAATAAAATTAGCTATCACTTCCGGCGCTAGCTCGTTTTGTACCATGGGAAATACTTTCATCATTACATATTATAAAAATGTGTGTGTGTGTGTGTGTTCCATATCTCCTCCCAAATCACTGGAGCGATTGGAACCGAACTTGGTGCACATATCCTTTACTGTCAGGCAACAATCGTTAAGGGGTAAGAACCACCAACCTAACACAGTTTAGGAAATGTGGTGTCATAATTAGATGCGTGAAAAACTGCCGTATCCTGCATGACGTTTAAACGTATTACTTCCATGCTGTTAACTGTATTCGCAATAACTTTTGCAGATAATATTCACATATGCCATTAAATGCTCCTATTAAAGTATATCATGGTACCAGACATAGTTCAGGAGAAATGTCGTCATAAATACTGGGATGTACGAAAAACTGACGCATCATGATTGACGTTTAAGTTTATTATTCGTTTGCTACTAACTCTATTCGCAACATAGTTCACTGACAGCAACCACTTTTTTTGTCATCAGTCGTCTGACTGGTTTGATGCGGCCCGCCACGAATTTCGCTCCTCTGCCAATCCCTTCATCTCAGTGTAGCACTTGCAACCTACGTCCTCAGTTATCTGCTGCATGTATTCCAATCTCTGTCTTCCCCTTCAGTTTTTGCTCTCTACAGCTCCCTCAGGTACCATGGAAGTCAGCCCCTGATGTCCTGACAGATGTCCTATCACCCTGCCCCATCTCCTTGTCAGTGGTTGTCATATATTCCTTTCCTCTCGGATTCTGCGCAGAAATTCCTCATTCCTCACTTTATCAGTCCACATAATTTTCAGCATTCGTCTGTAGCACCACATCTCAAATCCACCTACGCCGCTGAATGTACTTACACAAATACATCTTTATATGACACGTAGTTCATGAGTTATGACAACATAAAAACTGACGCGTGAAAAGATGCCGCATCATTCATGAAGTTTTAGTATCTCCGTCCTTTACTACTAAGGCACTGCTATAGCTGTGCCAACTTAAGGAAATCCTTGACACCTGGCAGTGCTTTTGAGTGCTTCCAACCGCGAAGCGCCAACTGCTGTATAAGGAAGTTATAGCTGTCTGTACAGCTATGAAGAGGCGTTGCCATAGAGACGTTTGCAAAATCTCTTACAGATACGCAAAGCAGCTGCGCTCAGCGTACGGAAAGTGTTCGGAATCACGTTTCATAATTTGGATACTATACTTACACATTTGTACATTATGTATTTTTCTTTGTGCAGCTGTTACATAATTTCAAATGTGTCTTCACGAATTCATGCAAAAGATTTTCTGTTTTTTGATACTTCACAATAAATGCAGATAATTTTTTGGTTTTGTTTCTAATAGGAAATTGGCAAAATGAAGACCAAGGCAATTTCTGGTCTGTTAGCTAGGTGTAACTATAGAATTGCAGTGTCGCCAATGCGTAGACAGTTGATTATAGATAAATGAACAGATCAGAAGGAGGAACAGAGAAATAGTCAGCCTATTAAGATCCATGTTAAAGTAAATTACAGTTAACACATATTTTTTTACAAGAGCATGGGAATTATCTCAGCAGGCGGTTGTATAAGCTGATTCGAACATAGTTCATATGAAGCTGAAAATAATTTTCGTTGGGTTTATGAGATATAGGTACTTTAATTTGACATGTACATTTCCGGAACGTACCCGGTACCATTAACCTGAAACAAGAACCTAATAGTCGCGACTGCGAAGTCTGAATCAAACGGGACAGCTATTTCAGGCGGACTGGCTAATGACAGTATTTATCGAACATGATTAAAGCAACGAGCTTTGTGAGGAATCCTTCGTGTCCTTTTGAAGAGGACGTTGCGAATTTTCCAAACCGCAAAGAACGAACTACAAAAGTTCACTAGAGTTTTTTTTTCCTCTTCGTCAAAGTGTCACAGTTCTCAAAATACAAAGGAGTGATTAAGCGGAGTTGGATAAAGGATAACCATTTTCTGCGTACAGTAAGATGGTTCTCCGCCAAATTCAGAATTTCAAAATGTGTTGTGTTTCAAAACATCACTGACCTGAACTACACCCTCCAATAGTGACTGCGGGTTAAACCCCTGAGGTAAGCTTCTAATTTTTGTGTAGTTTTGCCGTTGTGAGCGAAAACCTTTTGCCAGACACCGAACTCTAGACGCCCGTTGTAAACAGTTTCCTTCGCAATGTTCGCTCGGAAATTGTTTGAGATGGATCTACATCTATTGACAGCAGCAATTTCTGTCGCTCGAGTGTCACTGACATTCGTCTTCGGCCCCTGTCGGTTAGGATCTTTTTCCAGCGACTGTACCTTCCCCTTGTAGGCCAAATATGGCTGCGAGTGGTACATGACTGCTTGTAAACACTATGCACAGCCTGTGATACATTAATATATCGGACCACTTCCTTCATCGGAGGTACGTCCAAACACGGTACCTCCTCTCTGCCATTCTGCGCGTTTTGGAGCCAATACGTCTTGCCCGTATTGCGTGGATTCCATAGAACTGACTGGCAGGTACACATCACTTTTCAGACATGCAGTGGGGGCTCACATGACCGCCTGCTGCCTTTCTATGGAGCTCAAAGGCGACCATTACACTCTCAAGGAAGTGATTAACACAGGGTGGTCACAAAATTTCGATTCATTTTTACAAAATAATGGATGTACTTACATAATACGCGTATGTGTTTATTGTCAGTATATATATCCATTATCGTTACAGTTCAACACGGCCTCCGTCCATTTAGAAACATTTATCTTTACTTTACCAAGCCGCTGCTATCATCGACGAAGAGCTGGGCTGCTGAGCTCACTGATATTCTTATTAAGTTGCAGAGGCAAGGGCATTATTCCAACGTTTGCTAAAATTGTGCATTTCATAAATACCGCTGCTGCAAACAACATCAAACGTAAAGCAAGCATGGCTTTGGTCAGAGAAAGGATTCGTTTTAGTCGGCGTGAATTGGATTCTGTGACGAAGGACATGTTCCACATACATTTGGAATTGGCAGCAAGACTATCGTTTCTGTCGTGGGACTGGGTGGATGGAGTGACATGGACTAAAGCAAACTGGAGCCATGATAGAGCTATGACAAGGCAAACTGCCAAGATTGACAGACTTTCTACACAGATGCAGCAGAAGTTCCAACTCGACGATCTGTTGTTAATTTGACAGAGAAAACTTTAGATGACGCGACTGTGTCTGTGTTAGCAAAAAGACTGAATTTTGCTCCCACACCTGTTTCACCGCCACTAGTGGATTTCGTCAGTGCCATCGAAGAAGCTGTACGCCGTCTTGATACAGATGAAGCGGAGGAAGTTCGTCGAGAGTCTTGCCGTGTATTGACCAGAGGTGCACCAATGAAGAGTAACATTTCGCCCATGGAGAGGATAGCCCTCCGTAAATTACGAGCAGAGGTGGATACAGTAGTCTTAAAATCTGACAAAGGAAACGCTACTGTCCCCATACCAAGGGATGAGTATTTTAATAAGGTCAATGTTTTATTATGTGACTCAACGTATCGCAAAATCGATAAGGATCCCACGAGCCGAGTGGTGCGAAAAACATCAGAACTTTTATCTACCGAAGGACGTCATCAAGAGACTGAAACCAAACAGTTCAGTTCCACCTAGGCTATATGGACTGGCTATGATCCACAAGGCAAATGTGCCATTATGTCCAATTGTGAGTAACATTGGAGCAGCCACCTATGGCCTAGCAAAATTCTTGGCATCTTTGCTCAAACCAATGATAGGCAAGTGTGCTCATCACATAAAGAATTCTGGTGATTTTATCAGCCGACTTCAGTCACTATAACTGCAAAGTAACGACTTATTGATCAGTCTTGATGTGGTTTCACTTTTCACAAATGTGCCTCTGGTGGACTCACTACACCTCGTTGGCAATATGTTTGGTGCAGACATTACAGCGTTGTTTGAGCACACTCTCTCTTCTACATGTTTTATATTTTACGAACAATCTGACGGTGTCGCCATGGGGAGTCCTTTGTCTCCCCTGGTGGCCAATCTTTTTATGGAAGATTTTGAGGGGAGAGCACTCGACTCTGCCACTTTTAAACCGACAGTATTTTGGCGATACGTTGACGACACTTTTATAGTGTGGCCTCATGGTCTGGGCCGTCTCCAAGAATTTTTACGTCACATGAACTCCATACATGAAAACATAAAGTTTACCATGGAGATAGAGAAAGATTGTTGTGGTATCACCGCCAGACACCACACTGGCTAGGTGGTAGCCTTTATATCGGCCGCGATCCGTTAGTATACGTCGGACCCGCGTGTCGCCACTATCAGTGATTGCAGACCGAGCTCCGCCACACGGCAGGTCTAGTCTAGAGAGACTCCCTAGCACTCGCCCCAGTTGTACAGCCGACTTTGCTAGCGATGGTTCACTGCCTACATTCGCTCTCATTTGCAGAGACGACAGTTTAGCATACTCTTCAGCTACGTCATTTGCTACGACCTAGCAAGGCGCCATATTCAGTTACTATGTCTTCTGAACAGATAAATTGTGACTCATGTGCCGCCAAGAGCGAGGTTCATTATTAATGGATTAAAGTTAAGTATCAAACTAATTCCGTCCACTTTCTGAATTCTAATTCCTTGTCATGTTCCAGACCTCACGTCAGTATAGTCC
Organism: Schistocerca nitens; assembly: GCF_023898315.1. Lineage (NCBI taxonomy): Eukaryota > Metazoa > Arthropoda > Insecta > Orthoptera > Acrididae > Schistocerca > Schistocerca nitens. The sequence goes on from NC_064615.1 coordinate 387,962,940, forward strand.
TTCCCTTCTCACGCCAGCCTGCGTGAGCTAAAACGCGTGCATTTCGGCCTCCTCTAGTAACACGGTGTTGGCTCTTCAGCCAACACAACAATTGTTGTCTGCCATTGTTAGATTAGTTGGTGCGACGAAAGAGTGATGGGCACACATGGTCACTCGGTGTACAGAAAGCCCACTCATACAGACCTGTATCTACAAGCTACTAGCTGCCACGATCCAGCACAAACAATGGACGTTCTCAAAACCTTGACCCACCGTGCCCATACCATCTCTGACGCCGACAGTCTTCAAGCGGAACTGGAACGCCTGCAAAATGTATTTCTGAAGCATGGCTTTTCACCTAGGCAGAGTGACGAAGACCTACAAGCGATGGAACAAGTAAGAGGAAGAGGCCTTCAGGTCGACTGCTTATCTACCATTTATTGGGAATATTTCTTCATAGATAGGCAGAATATTAAGAAAGTATCAAGTGAGAGTCATCTTTCTCCCTCCTTCCAAAATTTCATCACTGGTGGGATCCGTTAAAGGCGACCTGGGCCTGCGTAAATCAGGTGTTTACAAAATTCCCTGTGAATGCGGCAAATCATATGTAGGGCAACAACACGAACTGTACAGGAACGCATTGTGGAACACCAACGGCATACTCGCGTTCCCACCAAGTTCCCACCAAGTCCGCAATCGCCGAACATTGTATTTCCACAGCCATTCCGTGAATTACAACGACAAAAAAATGTTGGCCCATACATCAAACGTTTGGAGCTCGATTATCAATGAATCTGTGGAAACAAGATTGTCTGACAACGAAACTCTCATCAGCCGTGATAGCGGTTATCAGCTAAACTCTGCTTGGAATCCTGTTATAGAGAAACTTCGGAGTCGACGTAGTTATCTGCATAAAGATGAATATCGACCTGATATCGATACGCCAAGCTTTCACCGTGGAGGGCGCAAGTCGCAGCGCACGGAGTTGTTACGAACGCGCACGCTGAGCAGCGCATGCGCAATGTCTCCTCAGTATGGCTTTAAATAGCGGAGCTCAGCGCGTACTCGCCAGTACTACTACAGTGGCACTCACCTGAAGATGGCCAGAAGACTCTGTGCCGAAATATCGTGGCAGGACGTTACTGATATCCGGCAGTTCTCCAGTGTTTTTATGGAACACTGGTTCACCTGCTTAATGTCGCACGGAGAAGCGCCGGAACACGACGTGGCATGGACTCGGCTAACGTCTGGAGTAGTGCTTGAGTGAATTGACTCAATGAATCCTGCAGGGCTCTCCATAAATCCGTAATAGTACGAGCGGGTGGAGATCTCTTCTGAGCAGCACGTTGCAAGGCATCCAAGATATGCTCAATACACTTCTTGTCTGGGAAGTTTGGTCGCCAGAGGAGGTGTGTAAATTCAGAAGAATGTTCCTGGGGCCACTCTGCAGCAATTCTGGACGTGTGGGGTGTCGCATTGTCCCGCTGGAATTGACAATTCCAGTTCGAATTCAAAGTGAACATGAATGGATGCAGGTGATCAGACAGAAAGTTTAGTACGTGCCACCCATCAGAGACTCATCTAGACGTATCAGGGGTCCCATATCACTCCAACTTCATACGCCCCACACCATTACAGAGCCTCCGCCAGCTTGAGCAGTCCCCTGCTGACGTGCAGGGTCCAGGGCTTCATGAGTTTGTCTCCATACCCGTACACGTACACCCGCTCGACACAATTTGAAACTAGACTCGTTTGATCAGGCAACATGTTTAGAAACAATCCAATGTCGGTGTCGACGGGCCCAGGCTTGGCGTAAAGCTTTGTGTTGTGTAGTCACCAAGGATACACAAGTGGGCCTTCAGCTGCAAAAGTCCATATAGATGATGTTTCGTTGATTGGTTCGCACGATGACACTTTTTGACGGTCCAATATTGAAATCTGCAGCAATTTGTGGAAGGGTTGCACTTCCGTCACTTTGAACGATCCTCTTCAGACGTCGTTGGTCCGGTTCACACAGAATCTTTTTCCGACTGCAGCGATGTCGGCGATCTGATGTTCACTGCACACTTGTGAAATGGTCGTACAGAAAATCCCCACTTTAACGATACCTCGTAGATATTGTGTCCCACCGCTCGTGCGCCGACTATAACACCACTGCCAAACTCACTTAAATCTTGATGACATGCCACTGTAGCAGCAGTAAGCGATCTAACAACTGCGCCAGAAACTTGTTAGCTTAACAGGCATTGCTGACCGCAGCGCTGTAATCTCCCTGTTTACATATCTCTGTATTTACATACGCATGTCTATAACAGTTTCTTTGGCGCTTCAGTGTATATTACGCTACTGGCCATTAAAATTGCTACACCAAGAAGAAATGCAGATGATAAACGGGTATTCATTGGACAAATATATTATACTAGAACTGACATGTGATTACACTTTCACGCAATTTGGGTGCAAAGATCCTGAGAAATCAATACCCAGAACAACAGCTCTGTCCGTAATATCGGCCTTGATACGCCTGGGCATTGAGTCAAACTGAGCTTGGATGGCGTGAACAGGTACAGCTGCAGATGGAGCTTCAACACGATACCACAGTTCATCAACAGCAGTGACTGGCGTATTGTGACGAGCCAGTTGCCTTGTCACCATTGACCAGACGTTTTCAATTGGTGAGAGATCTGGAGAATATGCTGGCCAGGGCAGCAATCGAACATTTTCCGTATCCAGAAAGGCCCGTACAGGACTTGCAACATGTGGTCCTGCATTATCCTGCTGAAATGTAGGGTTTGGCAGGGATCGAATGAAGGGTAGAGCCACGGGTCGTAACACATCTGAAATGTGACGTCCACTGTTCAGAGTGCCGTAAATGCGAACAAGAGGTGACCGAGGCCTGTAACCAGTGGCACCCCATACCACCACGCCGGGTGATACTCCAGTATGGCGATGACTAATACACGCTTCCAGTGTGCGTTCACCGCGATGTCGCCAAACACGGATGCGACCATCATGATGCTGCAAACAGAACCTGGATTTTGCCATTCATGCACCCAGGTTCGTCGTTGAGTATACCGTCGCAGGCGCTCCTGTCTGTGATGCGGCGTCAAGGGTAGCCGCAGCTATGGTCTACGAGCTGATAGTCCACGCTGCTGCAGACGTCGTCGAACTGTTCGTGCAGATGGTTGTTGTCCTGCAAACGTCCCCATTTGTTGACTCAGGGATCGAGACGTGGCTGCACGATCCGCTACAGCCATGCGGATAAGATGCCTGTTATCTCGACTGCTAATGATACAAGGCCGTTGGGATCCAGCACGACGTTCCGTATTACCCTCCTGAACCCACCGATTCCCTATTATGCTAACAGTCATTGGATCTTGACCAACACGAGCAGCAACGTCGCGATACGATAAACCAGAATCGCGATAGGCTACAATCCGACCTTTATCAAAGTCGCATGGTACGCATTTCTCCTCCTTACATAAGGTATCAAAACGATGTTTCACCAAGCAACGCCGGTCAACTGCTGTTTGTGTATGAGAAATCGGTTGGAAACTTTCCTCATGTCAGCACGTTGTAGGTGTCGCCACCGGCGGCAACCTTTTGTGAATGCTCTGAAAAGCTAATCATTTGCATATCACAGCATCTTCTTCCTGTCGGTTAAATTTCGCGTCTATAGCACGTCAGCTTCGTGGAGTAGCAATTTTAATGGCCAGTAGTGTACTTCGAAAACGGGACCAGATACGATTATGCAAAATAAGAAAAAAAGAAGTCGAAGAGGTAGCTAAAATCTGACAAGAAAATTGTAGCAAGTAATCCTTTGTTCTCATTATGAGCGACAAAAGTTGGATGTACGTGGTCAGGGCGAGAGACTGAGAAGAGGGACTGGTTTCTTTAGCGGGTTGGAGCGGCTTTAAGAGGGGGCTATTTACGGGACTAGTCATTCAGGGAAGACCCGGCAAGGAGGCGCGCTGATACCGCGCCCCACCCGGCAGTCAGCCTTAACAAACCGCTGAATATTTTATCGCCTGTCCGCCACGAGAAGGCGAGCTCCGCCCTCGTCTCCACCAAGACGCCCGCCTGCTGGCGCTCAGCGCAGCCAAGGCCGGGCCGCGGACGTGGCCGAGGCACACGAGTCTGCCCAACTCTGGCAGCGCCCTACCACTCCACATTGCACAGCTCTGCGTCAAGAGGGCGTGTTAGGAGTCATATACCTTATTGTTCTACAGCTAGGAAAACATAGCTCGTACATTGTTAAAACCACTAGTTTTAGGATACTGTACCTCGGCGGTAAAAACGGAACCCTTATAAGATCCCTTTGTTGTCTGTCTGTCCGACTGTTAAGAATTCTTTCTCAGGAAAGTTAGGGGTATCAACTTGAAATTTATAATGAAGAATATGTTCCATTGCCGGTGTAAAAATATAAGCTTTGAAATCAATGCAATCCAAACATACAGCTATTCAATGACACTTGCATAACCAATCAAGACCTGCAGGGCTCTCACGGTTCATCTAGAATCATGAAATTTGCCGAGAAGTAATACTTACGAGTAAAAGAAAAAAATCCGAAAATAATTAATTTGTAATTATATCACATAAAAATATTTCTTACCACTACAGACTTACATTGCAGGATTTTGATCTGGTTTTTAATAATAGGTAGAGTGATCCACTAGAAAGATTTCTCTGTGTAATTTTGAAATAGTTTGTGGTAAATAGCGGAGCTACTATGAAGTGAATTCCTTTGCCACTATATAAACGATGTCTTTGTTGAAATAATTATGAAAAATCCGCCTCAACTGCACAAACTACCTGGTGTTTACCTAGGTTTCAGCGTGGGTAACCACGCCTTCTTCAGAACAAATATGAAATAGCTTGCCTAAATAGGCATAGTCAAAGGCTAAAATCAACACCTACAGCGGCAAGACCCCATAAAATATACACAGTACATATGTACCAAGTCAATAATATTTCTTATCTCAACCCTGAGTGTGCTGCCTCGGCCCAGCCAACGTACGATCGTCACGGATTCTCCACCGAACGGTGGGGTCTTGCCGCTGTAGGTGTTGGTTTTAGCCTTTGACTGTGCCTATTTAGGCAAACTCTTTTATATTTGTTCTGAAGAAGGCGTGGTTACCCACGCTGAAACCTAGGTAAACACCAGGTAGTTTGTGCAGTCGAGGCGGATTTTTTATAATTATTTCGATACTTACGATTGCTGACGCGCCGCAATGCTGAAAGTTCTTTGATATCTTTGTCATCTAGCAGTGATGGGCGTAAGGCACCCGAATATTGTGTTACAGCTGCGCTAGCATCGCTGCTTCTTTAGAAACTGATAATTCAACATACACTGAAGCGCCAAAGAAACTGGTATAGGCGTATTCAAAAATAAAGATACATAAGCAGGCAGAATACTGCGCTGCTGTCGGCAACTTCTATATAAGTCAACAAGCGTCTATCGCAGTTGTTAGATCGGTTACTGCTGCTACAATGGCAGGTCATCAGGATTTAAGTGAGTTGGAACGTGGTGTTATACTCGGCGCACGAGCGATGAGACACAGCATCTACGAGGAAGTGATGAAGTGGGGATTGTTCTGTACGATCATTTCATGAGTTTACTGTGAATATCAGGAATGCGATAAAACACCTCCGACATTGCTGCGGCCGGTAAAAGATCCTGCAAGAACGGGACCAATGACAACTGAAGAGAATCGTTCATTGTGAAAGAAGTGCAACCCTTCTGAAAACTGCTGCAGATTTCAATGCTCGGCCATCAACATGCGTCAGCGTGCGAACCCATCATCGATACGGGCTTTCGGAGCCGAAGGCCCACTTGTGGAGTCTTGATAACTGCATGAAACAAAGCTTGACGCCTCGCATGGGACCGTCAACACCGACTTTGAACTGTTGACGCCTGGAAACATGTTGCCTGGTCGAACGAATCTCGTTTCAAATTGTATCGAGCGGGTGGACGTGTACGGGTATGGAGACAACCTCATGAATCCATGGACACTTATACGTTTTAGGTGATACGTTCTACCGTGTACAGGTACAGCAGTAGGGGCGAAAGACTGCATTCCCGCCTTTCCCCATTTTTAATCCGAGCACTTCGTTCTTGGTCTGTTATTCTTGTTCTTACCTCTCATTCCTTGTACACACTGTACATTAGCCGTATTTTTCTACAGTGTATATCAATAACTTCGAGAATTTTAAATATCTTGCAATATATACATCGTAGAACTCGTTTCAGGGGGATAAATCCTATTAAAGTATCTCGGTTTTCCTTAAGTCTTCCGTCCACTATCAGGCGCAGCGTAAGAACTCCCTCCCAGCGGCCTGTACCTTTCCTAAAGCCAAACACATAATGCAAGAGATTCTTTACCTTCGTTTCCATACTTCTACATATTATTCTCATCAACAACGTGAATGTATGAGCTAGCTTTGCTGTAGTTGTCGCATTGATGTGTCCTACTATCATAAATAGTGTGTGGATGATATTTTTCCAAATGTCCGATGGTATGTGTCCAGACCCAGATTCACTCTCCCAAATACGTGTTTGATGTCTCTGACTTCAACATACGACTTAGGTCATGTTAAGCCTCTTTTTTTGGTGCACGGTAGGGAGAAAAACGTGCAGCTACAATGCATGGGAGGGCAGCGAAACACGAGGAACTCTTCGTAATCCAGTCTGCAGTCAACTCTCTCTCTATACCAAAGCAGTCCTCTTACAATTGGTTCAGAGAACTTGTATCACTTTAAAAAAAATCATAGTAACAGAAGCAGAGAGAGATGTTCTAGGTGCTCCATCACACAATCCGTACTACACATTAATACGGCGAAAACGGAAAAGTAGGATCCCAGAATCGTTTTTGGGTCACGACAGTGTCCAGTGTCTTATCACTTACCCCTCTCATCTGGTAAAATTAATAGAGTCATCAATCTTCAGGTAATGCGAGCGATAGTTTCGTGTGTGTTCACTAGTTCGATTTTATCCCCATTGTGAGATATCGTCGACATTATTTTTGTTTATATCTAGCTTCACTGTATTATCGAAATTTCCGCGTTTATCAGTTGCTGAAGTTTTAATAAAGTGAAAGGCGGACGCATATGAGCGACACCAGAAATATCTGTCGGTCTGGCTGGAATCCACGCATCCATTAGATAAGGACCATCGTTCGCAACATTTAGCGAAGTCTATGAGCAGTAGAAATACTGTGCGCAAAGATGGAATTGCCTACCCGGATGGATACCCTAATGTACACCATCTAAAAATCACGCTGTGCAAACCTAAAAATCACACAAATAATTAAAAAACGCTTCAAGAAAAGATTGATGAGATAAATGTCACTAATGAAAATCTGACATGCCACGGGGCTATTTTGTTAAGTAAGGAACGGTCTAAGATGTGTATAGTAAGACTTGATAGACATTTTACGCGTTTTAAAACATTTAAATCGTTTACCCGTCCGTTCTTTACCAACTACATAACAAGAACACGCAACAGAGTCCTCCCTGATAGTTTCACTTCGCCTCAGAGGTCAGGAAATGTGGGAGATTTCTTACTAAAAACTTCGCCTGTAGAAACGTGGTATATATGCGAAAATATCTCATTTATATGAAAATCGTTGTACTGCGTGCCTCTCATTCGGTTCAAGAAGTGTCAAAAATACAAGAAGTCTATATTTATATATAATAAGCTTTCCACAGAATAATACACTCCTGGAAATTGAAATAAGAACACCGTGAATTCATTGTCCCAGGAAGGGGAAACTTTATTGACACATTCCTGGGGTCAGATACATCACATGATCACACTGACAGAACCACAGGCACATAGACACAGGCAACAGAGCATGCACAATGTCGGCACTAGTACAGTGTATATCCACCTTTCGCAGCAATGCAGGCTGCTATTCTCCCATGGAGACGATCGTAGAGATGCTGGATGTAGTCCTGTGGAACGGCTTGCCATGCCATTTCCACCTGGCGCCTCAGTTGGACCAGCGTTCGTGCTGGACGTGCAGACCGCGTGAGACGACGCTTCATCCAGTCCCAAACATGCTCAATGGGGGACAGATCCGGAGATCTTGCTGGCCAGGGTAGTTGACTTACACCTTCTAGAGCACGTTGGGTGGCACGGGATACATGCGGACGTGCATTGTCCTGTTGGAACAGCAAGTTCCCTTGCCGGTCTAGGAATGGTAGAACGATGGGTTCGATGACGGTTTGGATGTACCGTGCACTATTCAGTGTCCCCTCGACGATCACCAGTGGTGTACGGCCAGTGTAGGAGATCGCTCCCCACACCATGATGCCGGGTGTTGGCCCTGTGTGCCTCGGTCGTATGCAGTCCTGATTGTGGCGCTCACCTGCACGGCGCCAAACACGCATACGACCATCATTGGCACCAAGGCAGAAGCGACTCTCATCGCTGAAGACGACACGTCTCCATTCGTCCCTCCATTCACGCCTGTCGCGACACCACTAGAGGCGGGCTGCACGATGTTGGGGCGTGAGCGGAAGACGGCCTAACGGTGTGCGGGACCGTAGCCCAGCTTCATGGAGACGGTTGCGAATGGTCCTCGCCGATACCCCAGGAGCAACAGTGTCCCTAATTTGCTGGGAAGTGGCGGTGCGGTCCCCTACGGCACTGCGTAGGATCCTACGGTCTTGGCGTGCATCCGTGCGTCGCTGCGGTCCGGTCCCAGGTCGACGGGCACGTGCACCTTCCGCCGACCACTGGCGACAACATCGATGTACTGTGGAGACCTCACGCCCCACGTGTTGAGCAATTCGGCGGTACGTCCACCCGGCCTCCCGCATGCCCACTATACGCCCTCGCTCAAAGTCCGTCAACTGCACATACGGTTCACGTCCGCGCTGTCGCGGCATGCTACCAGTGTTAAAGACTGCGATGGAGCTCCGTATGCCACGGCAAACTGGCTGACACTGACGGCGGCGGTGCACAAATGCTGCGCAGCTAGCGCCATTCGACGGCCAACACCGCGGTTCCTGGTGTGTCCGCTGTGCCGTGCGTGTGATCATTGCTTGTACTGCCCTCTCGCAGTGTCCGGAGCAAGTATGGTGGGTCTGACACACCGGTGTCAATGTGTTCTTTTTTCCATTTCCAGGAGTGTATGTAAAAAAAAATGGAAATTATCGTATGGCATTATTGGCCGGGAGGCCTCTTGCGGGGAAGTCGGCCGCCTTATTGCAAGTCGTTTTTAGAGGATGCCACTTCGGCGACTTGTGAGTCAATGATGATGAAAGACACACAACACCTTGTCTCCTGTCGGGAATCGAAACCGGTCCCCCTGTGTTGTAGGCGTAAACGCTACCGCTACGCTTCGGAGGCGGATAAGATATGTAGATATTGTACCACGTATGAACAAAATCCTGATCAGATACAAGCAAGAGACAGATAAACGGAAGTCTTAGTAGGCGAGACATCCACTGGAGAGCGATTAGCAATGAAGATGAAGTGGTACTATTCTATGTAGTCTACACAGCTTCAAGCTTCTTAGTTGCAACGGTAAAGAGATATGACTAATCATACGCTCCTAAACTATTCCATTGCAGCTGTGAATAAGTAGAATTTTAGATTCCAAAAGTTGTGTGGCAGCTTCAACCTGTTACGTGTCCTGAATGGAATGGACAACAAAGAGCATTCGTAATGACAGCACTTAATAGTGTGATGGCCATACGACTTCAACAGCAGCTTCTGCAGCTGCAGTGACCAGAGGTACCTTCCGACTCAATTTCTATAGAGCTTCTTTGGCTCACCACCTGGAGATTTGTTGCTCCTTCACGTGTCTTGCCGTCTCTGGTTTTTCAGTTTGCCTCGTAACCTACCATTCACCTCTCAGTGATATGGAGTTTCGCCAAGAACAAAATGTGTTATGGATTCCACCTTAAACTGTATGTCGCCCTTTCCGAGGTTATGGACACGTAAGTTGTTGATGCAGCGTCCAATTGAAAGGCTTACAGCCGACCATTGAGCCGCACGAAATCATTATTATGTCTTAAGTTCTACAACTAAGCGATATGAAACTGGACGGAAGGCTGAAATCAGCAGAAGGGAAGACAAATGGCAGACATCGATTTGTTGGTAGAATGTAAGTATAGTACAGTGAAACTGTCAAGGATAGTGTACGGAAGTCCCTAGTTCGACCGACTCTGATGTACGGTTACTGTGTATTGATCCCCTGTCAGGTAGACTTGACAGCAGAAATAGAATTCAGATACGACATTCTAGGATTTTCGACGCATACCGCTGAATGTAGACATTATAAGAAAGTCAATATTATTTGTACGAGACACAGCCCGTCATTCGGTGCACATAAGCATAGTGGACAGAGTTTGGACAAGAAGAGAATAGAAGCTTTCGAAATGTGGTGCTACAGAAGAATGTTGAAGATTAGGTGGGTAGATCACGTAACTAATGAGGAGGTATTGAATAGGATTGGGGAGAAGAGAAGTTTGTGGCACAGCTTGACTAGAAGAAGGGATCGGTTGGTAGGACATGTCCTGAGGCATCAAGGGATCACCAATTTAGTATTGGAGGGCAGCGTGGAGGGTAAAAATCGTAGAGGGAGACCAAGAGATGAATACACTAAGTAGATTCAGAAGGATGTAGGTTGCAGTAGGTACTGGGAGATGAAGAAGCTTGCACAGGATAGATTAGCGTGGAGAGCTGCATCAAAACAGTCTCAGGACTGAAGACCACATCAACAACAACAAGCATAGTGGATGCTTACATAGATGGGGGGAGGTACGACCTCCAGTCACATCAATGTGACCACCTGTCAGTCGCCCTAATAACCTCCTTTTCCAGCGTGGACGTGCAGGAAGAGAGTCACTGAGTTTCTGAGGGGTGCCTATATGGATGTGGGGCAATGTCGTCTCCAGTGTCTTGGCCAGAAGCGCTAGGTTTCTCGGTTGAGGATCCATGGTGCGAACAGCCCGAGCCAGACGGTCCCACAGATTCTCGATTGGGTTTAAATCCGGGGTGATTGCTGGCCAGGGGAGTACGGTAAACTCATCCTGCTGCTCTTCGAACCACGTAAGTACAGTGCGAGTTATGTGACATACTGCTTTGTCCCGTTGGCACATGTCACCATGCCGATGAGAAAACAAGCAGCGTGTAGGGATGGACATGGTCCCCATGGATAAACGCATAGTTATGTTGATCCATTGTGCCTTCCAGAATGCTGAGATCATGGAGAGAATGCTACGTAAACATCAGCTGGACCGTAACCCTCCAGCCTGGACCCTTCCGGCCATTGTCGCAGGGCCGCCCGTGCCAACGACCATCTTTCCGGGGGAGCGTATAAGGTGATTCATCTGAAAAGCCCACCTGTCGGCACTTATTGAACGTGCAGTTGCGTTACCGTCGTGCGAATTCCGGCCTATGTCGCCGTGCGTGAACCAGACCTATTGCGGCAACATTCGTTGAGACAGCGTAGGTAACCCTTCGGTTCACCTGGGCAATCAATTGCTGAACAATTACACGCCCATTGGACTCGCATTCGGGAGGACGACGGTTCAATCCCGCGTCCGGTCATCCCGATTTCGGTTTTCCGTGATCTCCCTAAATCGCTCCAGGCAAATGCCGGGATGGTTCCTTTGAAAGGGCACTGCCGACTTCCTTCCCCGTCCTTCCCTAATCCGATGAGACCGTTGGCCTCGCTGTCTGGTCTCCTCCCCCCCCCCCTCTCCCAAAAAAAAAAAACAACCCAACCCAACCCAATTACACACCTATTCGTCCGTATACACCTCCGTAGCCGTCTTTTAACCCTGTCACCCATGGCCCACGGAACACTACAGTTGTCTTGGGGTCGGTTTTGAACAGTGCCATTTTGCCATCCACGGTTTGCTTTGTACACGGTGACACGCGAACAGTCTACTAACTTAGCCGTTTCTCAAATGCTTCCACCCCTGCTCCGAAAGCCAATATATACACCCTTTCGGACATCGGGTAAATCACTCCATTTCCGTATTACGACAACGATTGCACTGTTTCCGCGTCCCCCCGACAGACACTATATACCCTCCACTGATAGGTCTCTCGCTTTCCGTCTGTAAGTGGTTACTGCACGTTGACGTCGACCACAGGCGGTAGTCACATTAATGTGACTCATCCGTGAATTAAACTCGAATGCAATTTACGTCCAAAAAAATTCATAAACACCATCATCGAGTATACAGCTCTACACCGAAAGAGCAGTACTACAATCCGGAATATGCACGCTTAATTTTGACGTTGATTATGCCATAGCAGCGCCACAGTCTCCTACATTTCGATCTTTTTCTTATGTTAGAAGAACTTATCGTTTGAGAGAAGGTTTTTCGTTCCTCACTTAAACTTTGGCATGGATAAAAATTGCAAAAATGGCACTCGTACTTTACCACACCATCGCTATTTTCCTGGTATGAACCAAGCCCCTGAACTTTTTATAGCATGTGGATTTATTTAATATTTCCATTCTGTCTGCGAGAGGACACTCATTATGCAAACAGGTGCTGCCATTAAGTAAGTACACATGATCTGCTACAACAGACGCATTAATTATGAACTGTTCAGCAAGCAGTTGTAACAAAACTATGTCGCATAATGTAAACGTCGCGGAGCTAGTCTCGGTATGTACCTGAGAATGGCTTAACTGTTTGTCTTGCAGCTCGTCGATAAGAGAAGTTTGGGCTGTTCACAACTCCTGATAATTTGCCTTGTGGCGAGGAGCAATTTCATAGAAATGTCAATACTCAGAGCATTCGCAAACTATAGACATGAACCACCAACAGGTATTGGGGGTTAGTGTTTAATAATTGTCTTACAGCAGCATTAGACACGCCTGAAACTTTGCTTACTTTTTCGGAGTCGGCGCAGAGAGGATAATTGCAATGTTGCGTGAGCAGCGCTACTCTGTAATCCGGCTAGAAGTACTGTTTCGTGTTATTACGTCAGAAGTAGTTAATTATTTATACTCGACGTCGACCTTTCTTTACTGATAAGGGAATATCCTGATTCGAAGAAATTACTGGCAATTTATGACCTTTATGCTTTGTGTTGAGATTCTTCGTACAATTTAGATCTTTATGAAGTAAGGAAGGCGTAAAGTGAACGCTTTAAGTGAAATTACACTGACAAAATTTAACTCCAGCAAATTCCGCACTCAACATAGGATAAATCGGCCTTGATTAGAGTACTGTATAGCTATGCACATACCGCTCTTATGTTTAGCGATGACGGATGTGTGACAGAATAAGGCTTCTGAAATTACTTGTAGCAATAATAAATCAACGTTGCATTTTGTCGCGCAAGACTACCAGTGTGTTACGCTATGAACACCGTATGGATAAATAATATTGGAGAAGTAAACCGAACTGACACATGCGTCAGCATATGTACCATCTTAAATGGAAATAAAAATCGTTCCACCTTGTATGGTATGTTGCGAAATTATCCTCAATATGATCCACAATAAAGACTGAAGAAGGCTTTTGATAGTCCCAGCAACTGACAATGCTAAATTTTCAATTACTCAGAAATAAGAATGCAAAGGACGATGTAAGTACCGCAGCATACGGACAGAATACCGTATCATTTGGTCAAAGTCTTATGTTTTCTAAGGTAATCTTGAGGCGACATAAAAGATATTCAAGGAAACTGCTATAAAAATGAAATATCGAGTTATGAACAGTGTTTAAAGCAAGTTACTACAATTATTTTCATAAAAAATATTGTTTAAATTTACTGAATGACTATTTTCGAAGAAAATAGTTTTCAATATTATTGATATAATTTCATGATGGTGGTAAAAGACTAAGAAAGTTGAAAGAATATTCCGAAATGTGATTGTGTACTATCGTGACCGCTTTTTGTTAGTATCAAAATACGTAGATAAAAACTGGATTTGTGGACTCTTGTAAGTTGCTTTCCTGTCCGTTTGATATCCGAAAACTAAAAAATTTCCAAGTAAAGGTGCACATTAGATATTTGGCTTCGTGTACTCAAAGTTTGAAAATACAACCCTTACTAACTGTTTGAGAAAGCTGTGGCTTTCAAACTTACTTGTTGATAAACGCGGCTGAGAAGTGAATTACAGATCTACAAAAATCAGAGGCATTTTCTCATTTGTTTCTCCGCTTTGTTCATAACTGACAAAAGCAAAAGTGTAGCTGACGTCTAATCGAACATATTGTGCGGTAAAAAGTAAAATTCCCTGCGCTATATACAGACTTTAATTAACAATACATCAAAACAGGGTGACAGCCGATAAATGTCAGAAATAGAGAAGGATCCCATATGCAAGAAATCAAATACATTTTCATCTTAAATCTGACAATAAAAATTCTGTCAATCTGATTCCGAAATGTCGCAGAATGCTGTTGAAGAAGTAGCTGGCATTACCGTACCAATTCAAAACTATCCGTTCAAAGTATAGACCGTTTCATCAGCTCGCCTGATCTTATAATGATGCAGAGGCGTGTGTAAGTTACACTCTACAAACATATGGTGTATTACTGGGGTGGAGTACTGTGAGAGAAGGATTATAAAATCAAAAACAATACATGGAAGCAGTGAGAGGAGATGCATCAACAGACGGAATACTAAGCGAACAGAAGATAGTTGTTATGACGACCTACCTTCTACGTTGATACAGTTATTTAACCTTCCATTTTGCACAAGGAGATCTTGAAAAACGGAATTTCAAAAACGTTAGCACAACATAAATAATAGTAATTTGTTTTCGGAATATGAAAAACAGATTTCACTTTTTTGTTATAATTGTGTAACCTGTTCATGAAAATACAATTGAATCACGTGTATTATTTTGCTTTGAATGTATAATAATTTAATGACTGGGAAGTAAGGAAACCAGAACAATTTAGAAAAAGTTTGACCTGAATATTCCTTTTCACCATTTTACTGAACTTGGTCCTTAGGTTACTGAAACCTAGATGGTATGTAGAACTGTAATAGTTTAGATTAACAGCGGAAAAACGAAAGTCTGGATGCCTGGACCGTGAACTGAATCCTCTTCTTCCGAAAACGAGTCGAGTTTGTTAACACGTCACTGGATACATAGTAATAATCAATGGAACGCTCAGTTTACATAACACAGTGTTTGCTTAAGGGAGGAAAGAAAGAAAGGAAAAAAGGAAAGTTGTAGAAAGGGAAATAGTGATTTGTTAAACGTTACAAGTGGCAACGACACTAGCGCGAGTAGAACCGACATGGCGCTTCAGTTGTCAAGAAAGTATGATTTCCTGAACTGACCGAACCAAAGAGGGAGGGTTCAAAACCCCATCCGCCCGTCAAGACCATAATTTCCATGCTTTCTATTAACTCGAATAACGCAAATGTTCAACCACAGAAAAGTTGCAACACCAATCAACATGGAAGAAAATAAAAGTAATCCACTGAATTATACAGGTTGTCCAAGGAGAAATGATCGGTATTCAGGAATATGACAGTAACGATCACACTAGGCAAAAGCTCTGAAGAGCTGAAATGCTCATCTCAAGAGCTACAAGTACTTCGTTTTCGATCCTCTATTGCAAGGTAATTGCTTTCCATATTTTTGGAGGTATGAGAGGCGTTCAGTAAGTAATACAGCACATTTTTTTATTAAAGTAGTTGTATTCAGGACTCCAATACATCATATTAGTCCACACTCTTCTGGCTACAAAACCCTATTTTTAAACATATTCTCTTTCAATGCGACGGCCCTTACGGCATCTTAGTGGTGATGGGGGATGTATGTTCGCAAGGTACCACACTACTGGTCGACGTTGGAGCCAACGTCTTGCTGCATCAATAACTTCCCCATCATCCACGAACTACTTCCAGTTAAGTGCATTCTTCATGGGATCAAACAGGTGGAAGTCGGAAGATTCGAGATACGAACTGTAGGGTGGATGAGGAAGAACAGTCCAATGAAGCTTTGTGAGATGCTCTCAAGTGCCCAGACATGTGTTGCCATGGAAAAGGAGAAGCTCGTTTGCCTTTTTATGGTGACGAACACACCGAAGTCGTTTCTTCAGTTTCCTCAAGGTAGCACATTGCACTTTCGAGATGATCGCTGCATCATGAGGGAGGACGTCAAACAGACTTCAGAGTGCCAGAAGACCGATGCCGTGAATATACCGGCTGAGGGTGCGGCTTTAAGCTTTTTCTTCGGAGGAGGGGTGGTGTGGCGCCACTCCATAAATCGCCATTTTGTTTCCGGTTCGAAGTGGTGAACCATATTTCATCGTCTGTGGTGATATTCAACAAAAAATTGTCACGATCTGCTTCGTAGCGCTCGAGCAAGCGGATGGTCCTCCGGTGCTCATTATGGTTTTATGTCAGGCAGCGTTGGACCCAGTGGGAACACACCTCTGAGTTCCCCACCTGTCAGCACCGCCAACAGAGACATCCATTTGAGCAGCCAGGTGTTTGATTATAATCCATCGATCACATTGAATGAGAGTGGCTACGCGTTCCCACAGTGCAGTAGTAATGGCTGTGCGCGTCCGGCCGGCACACGGGAAATCGAACAAAATTAGAATGATATATTAATACCTTAAGCTGCAGACGGGCGTTGATATGTATCAACGGGGACGGCTGAAAATGTGTGCCCCGACCGGGATTTGAACCCCATATCTCCTGCTTACATGGCAGACGCTCTATCCATCTTTTTCTTTTTCCTTTTTTTGTTCGTTGTTGATCGTTGTGTTTGGTCGTTCCGGACGCCGCATGACATCTGTTATAGTTCGTTTTGTTGATCCTTCCACTCAGTTTTTTATTACAGAGGCCAACCAGCTCTCTGGCCGAACACGCTGAGCTACCGCGCTGGCTGCAGGGACTATCTCGCGCACGCCTCCCGCGAGACCCACATTCTCACCTAATATGTACACACACTACATTCGTAGTGTCCCTACCCAACATACTCATTACTCGTGGAACACATTATTACCAAGTCCCATAAGAGTTCGGATAATATGTGTGCATCCGCACAGAAGGAGGTCATGGCCGGTATCGCCAGAAATATATACTTATATATATCTATATGGATATGCTGTCTGTTCTTTCGGACATGTCTGAAAGAACAAACACCATATCCGTATAAGGAAATGGAACAGGCTTGGGCGACAAAATGGTTCAAATGGCTCTGAGCACTATGGGACTTAACAGCTGAGGTCATCAGTCCCCTAGAACTTAGAACTACTTAAACCTAACTAACCTAAGCATATCACACACATCCATGCCCAAGGAAGGATTCGAACCTGCGACCGTAGCGGTCGTGCGGTTCCAAACTGAAGCACCTAGAACCGCTCGGCCACTCCGACCGGCGCTTGCGCGAACTTGTTCAGGTATGACAGATACCTTGCCCAACGATTCACCATGCTTTTGTTCACTGACAGATCTCCGTAGACATTCTGTAAGCGCCTATGCTCTGGCTTTCCGCCAAAAGATGGTTCTCTGCTTGGAACGCTCCCCCGTTTACAGACTCCATTTTGAAGGCTATGTGTTGTGCCGCCACCCTGAAACTGCAAGGCCTGAAACGAAAATATTCCATAATTTCCCACAGCAAATTTCACATTTTTTGTACCTAAACTGGCTGATAAGAAAATGTGTTGCTTTACTTACTGAACTGAATGGACCAAAATAAGAACAAAATTTCAAGTAAACTGTCTACTGCTCATCCTCGTCCGACAGGAATCGTCGACCCTTAAGGCCATTTTTGAGGAGAAACCGAAGAAGTGATAATGAAACGGGGAGACATGACGACTATAGGGCGGGTGCTCGAGTGCCTCCCACTTGAGTTGACGTAACTTCTGCGTTACTTCATTTGCGATATGTATACTTGCGTTATAATGAAGCAGCTTTACCACTTGGCAAATCATTGCACAGAGGTGGTTTTCGACAGACATACTTCCTCATACAGATTGTTCGTTCTCCTATAGATGTCTAACAGTTGTTGTCCGCGCGGGTTAGCCGTGCGACTAGGGCGCCTTGTCAAGGTCCGTGCGGTTCCCCCCGTCGGAGGTTCGAGTCCTCCCTCGGACATGGGTGTGTGTGTGTTGTCTATAGCGTAAGTTAGTTTAAGTTAGATTAAGTAGTGTGTAGGCTTAGGGACCGATGACCTCAGCAGTTTGGTCCCATAAAACCTTACCACAAATTTCCAATTCCCTTCGGAAGGCAAGGCAAGAATAACAACAAGTTGGTCCTGTTTGGAGGTATTTGGTAATAGCGTCGTCACAGTTCACCTTTCCTCATTTAGCGCTCGCACGTTGGAAAGACTCGGATGCCAGACAAATCCCTTACCCACATGTCGGTGTTTATACACTGAGGTGATGTTAGGTCGTGAGATGCCGATATGCACACATATGGATGGCGGAAGTATCGCGTACACTTGTATAAAAGGGCCGTACATTGGTGGATCTTTCATTTTTAATTAGGCGATTCATGTGAAAAGGTTTTCGACTTCATTATGGCCGCACGTCAGGGATTAACAAACTCTGAACGCGGAATGCTAGCTGAAGCTAGACGCACGAGACATTAAGTTTCGGATATCGTTAGGGAGTTCAATATTCCAAGATCCACAGTATCAAGACTATGCCAAGAATACTAGATTTCAGGCATTCACTCTCACCAAGGACAACGCAGTGGGCGACGGCCTTCAGTTAACGACCGAGAGCAGCGGCGTTTGCGTTTAAGCTGTCAGTGCTAACAGACAATCAATGGTGCCTGAAATGACCGCAGAAACCAATGTGGAGCGTACGACGAATGCATCTTTGGGGCAGCTCGGTGAAATTTGGCTATTTGAGCTAAAGACTAACGCGATCGCTTTGCTAACAGTACGACATTGCCTGAAGCGCATCTCCTGGGCTCGTGACCATATTGGTTGCAGCCTGGACGACTGGAAGACAGTGGCATAGTCATATGAGACCCTATTTAAGTTGGTAAGAACTAATGGTAGGGTTATAGTGTGGCGCAGACCCCACAATGCCATGGACTCAAGTTATCAAGGCACAGTGCAAGCTGGTGGTGGCTCGTCCAGGTCAGGCACACCGAGTTGTGACCCCTCAGAACATTGCAGCAGTTGAAGCCATAGTGAAGGAAAACCACCGAGTGACACTGAATGAGCCGGCCGAAGTGGCCGCGCGGTTCTGGCGCTGCAGTCTGGAACCGCGAGACCGCTACGGTCGCAGGTTCGAATCCTGCCTCGGGCATGGATGTGTGTGATGTCCTTAGGTTAGTTAGGTTTAACTAGTTCTAAGTTCTAGGGGACTAATGACCTCAGCAGTTGAGTCCCATAGTGCTCAGAGCCATTTGAACCATTTGACACTGAATAACATTGCAGCATGTTTACAGATTAGTCACGGGTCAGCACACCACATTGTGCATGATGTTCTCTAGTTTCACAAAGTGTCTGCAAGATGGGTGCCACGGCAGCTGACTTCTGAAATGAGAGAACGACGTGTTGATGCTTGTGAAGAACTTCTTCGGCGCTTTGAACGAGAAAATGATGGCTTCCTTGCAAGAACCGTTACTGGGGACGAAAGCAGGGTTCAGTTCCACCAACAGGAAACGAAGAGAGAGAGAGCAAGGAATGGAGCCATTCCTCATCACCGAAACTAAAGAAGTTTCGAACAGAACCATCAGCAGGGAAGGTAATGCCGACTCTCTTTTGGGACGAAAGAGGCGTCATTTTGGAGCGTTACATGCCTAGAGGGACCACTGTCACCAGTGCATCATATACAGATCTCCTAAAAAATCATCTGCGGCCTGCAATCAAATCAAACCAACATGGATTGCTGTCAGCAGGTGTCCTTTTGGAATATGATAATGCAAGGCCCCACACTGCCCGTACAACAGTTGCAACAGTCAAAGACCTGTATTCTGAGTGTCTTCCTCATCCACCATACTCACTCGACCTTGCCCCAAGTGATTTCCATATGTTTGGACCACTCATAGACGCAATGGGAGGAAGTACGCCACGCGGTGC
The DNA here is from genome assembly GCF_023898315.1 of Schistocerca nitens. Classification (NCBI taxonomy): domain Eukaryota; kingdom Metazoa; phylum Arthropoda; class Insecta; order Orthoptera; family Acrididae; genus Schistocerca; species Schistocerca nitens. Next base: position 387,982,916 of record NC_064615.1, read on the forward strand.
ATGAGTTGTTGCGCGGACTACCAAAAGAATTTTTTTCTAAAGGAATTTATGCACTTTTTAAGCGCTGGAGGACTTGCATTGAGCGTGGGGGAGATTATGTAGAAGAGTGATACAGTTTTGTACCACTTCTGCACAGTAAATAATTTTGAAAAAATATTTAAGGCCTTCATTTGACTCATCCTCCTACTATCACTCATGGTGTCACTCGGCGGTTTTCCTTCACAATGGCTTCAACTGCTGCAATGTTCTGAGGGGTCACAACTCGGTGTGCCTGACCTGGACGAGGAGCATCTTCCACTGAAGTCACACCGTCTGTGAACTTCCTACTCCATTCGTAGACTTGCTGCTGTGACAAACATGCTTCACCGTACTGAACCTTCATTCGTCGATGAATTTCAATAGGTTTCACACCTTCACTACGCAAAACCAGAATAACAGAGCGCTGTTCTTCCCTGGTACAAGTCACAAGTGGGGTGGCCATCTTTATACTGTTACTGCGACGGTATTGGTGCATCTACACTATGCTGTCACCTACAGGCCATTATGCACGCTCTTTGTAGCACGCTTACCAACTTACAGGATAACGGCGCGAAATTTCGATTTGTTATTACAAATTTAAGGTTTTCATTTGACATGCAGGCCGCAGATGATTTTTTAGGAGATATACGCTGCAGCAACACCCTGAGACGAAAACATTAAAATCACCCGCTTGCAACATTCGGAATCAATAACCTCAAAGTAAGAAAGATTACTCCGGAAGTCATTACGCAGCGCAGCACGATCGAAGGTGACTGTGCTACGCAGCAAGGCGAGTTATGTCAATCGTGCTAAATGAGCAGTTCCACTCATTTGAAAACCTCCTTACGCCGACTCGTGGCGGTCGGCCTTAGGTCGTCTGTGTCGTTGTGCGAAGACAAAGTGACTGGAACGAGAAAGGGGGAAAGTATACGATGTACCCTCCGTCACACACCGTAAGATAGTTTGTGGAGTATATATGTACGAGGGCTATTCGGAAACTAAGGAACGATCGGTCGCGAAATGGAACAATAATAAAAATCAGAACTGATTTGTTTCCAACATATCTTCCAGCTACTTCTCTACATAGTCGCCGTTCCTACGTATGACACATGCCGTAGCGTTGTGCCAAATTTCTAATACTCTCGTCATAGAAGACACGCTCCTGTGCTTTCCGATAGTTGTCTGTGCGAAAATGTTGTCTTCGTATCCAACGTTTCACTTGAGCAGAGATGAAAATCAGAGAGCCAAGCCCGGGCTGTATAGTGGGTGATGAAACGCTTCCCATCAGAAACGCTGCAGGCGCTCTCCATTAGCCCTGCAGTATGCAACCGACGACAGTCATGAAGAAGTCAATAAATCATGTAGGGTTGCATGAAATCAGGAGAAATCTCTCGGCAGGCACCCACACTTGGCGGAAGACACTGCTTTTTAAGCATCTTTACGTGCTCACTGTGTGCTCAGAACTGAGAAGCCTGATGCGACGCTATACACGGGCATACTAGAGACACTGCCAACACATCTGCGCAAAGCTTCATCGGATTTTCACTGTGGTTACCATTTAGCGACTGATTTTTCCTTATTTTCCGAATACTTCTCGTACATGTAGAAGATGGACATTATAGTATGAAGAGGTGAAATTATGAAGATATTGACAATGGAATTAATCATTGCGAAGAATGATGAAAAAAACTGCATATCTTAACGTCGTTGACGTAAGCTTGACAAAGGGACACGTGATTGTGTCAGAATTAGCTTTACGTGAGCGACGAATCTCCGCTCGCTGTATTCGTGCAGCTAAGAAATGACATGTTCTCGCTCTCGTGAGTAAATACGTCGGCAAACGCCATTGTCCCTGAATAATTTACGTCACGGAAGGCGCTCGGCGCCGCGATAGCGGGGTAACAACGTTGTGCGCTATTCCAGCCGAGAGCAGCTGCAAGACGGCGCGGCGCGCGCGCTATTACGCGCCTAATGCGCGCCGGGAAATTGTGTTTGAAGGGATAACGCGATTTCCGGCGGGGCGCGCTGCCGCAAACAGCCGCAAAACACGTTGCTCAGCGCAGCGCCGCGCTGCCATGTGCTGCGATGTGCCGGAAAAGCGCGCCCGCCGATCGAAGGGAGCATCGCGTAGCAGGGAACACTTTGCAGCGGGGCGGCCTTTCGTGCACGGTAATGGAGGTAGCTGACTGAGGGGTCAAGGTACTTTGCGAGTGGATCGAAAAAGACGGAATTCCAAGTGTAACGTGGCTATGTATCTCTGAAACTGACAACTAAGTTACTTCAGAGGGTGATATGCAAATTTCCTTTATCATGTAATCGTTCAGTTACTGCAGATCTGGGTTAACAACGCCAGTGACTGTGTCCATTTCACATTTTGTTTCTTTACCTTTCCTTTGTAGTATTGTGTTTTCAAGAGCTGAAACAACCTGGCTGCAGGAGATAAGAATCCTTTTAAGAGGAGTTCGCCATCACAAAAATGTTAAGCCCTAGGCAAAGTCGCAGCTTCATGTAGCCAGACAGGCATTCGTGTTGGTTGTCGTCTCCCAGCTCACTCTCCATGTGGGACAATGGACCCCTTTTCTCTGTCAAAACACGGAAGGCTTTTAACAAGACAAGAGATCTGTAGCCAGGTCTGACATTCTAAAGGCCGAAGACGTGTGAGAAGACCGTTCGGTTTAAATTTTCAGAATCCAGATTTCTGATTGGGTCGTACTGTTATTTTCCGGACAGCTAGCGTTTTTTCACTGTGCATTGTGTCTGCGTGCAGAGCATTAGGTAGGCCATGGTGTGTGTGTGTGTGTGGGAAGGGGGGGGGGGGGAAGATTTCTTACTTTTCGCCACACCTATGGTTCAACACAGTACCCCGCACCCATAATACAAGAAAGTCAAAGCCAGTTTTGAGTTGCGTTTTTGATAAAGACATGTTTACGTGAATGGTGCACTGTGATACGCTTCTGAACATTACTTGGGCAGAGGAAGTGGGTTAACGAATATAATGTATGCATACTAATATTAATATTTAAAAAAAAAGTATTGCTGCTCATATCGACGTAAAGAACAAAGTTATAAGAGAGGCAGTAGTGCTGGATAATGTGCCCAGGGTAGCTAAACATTTGCTTTATACATTTTATATTTTGCTTCTAAGTAAAACGCTATGTGGGTTTGCAAGATAAACTGGGCACCTTGTACAATACAGCGTGATTCATGACGAATGTGTAAGGGGAGAATAAATTATTTCCGTTGCTGCAGCGATTATGCAACGTAGCGCGATCCCGATGCGGGTATATAAGCACGAACATGTTGGCAAGAGATTAGTCTAGCATTCCCGTATTTGCAACGTGCGTGCGGTAAATGCGGAAACGTGAACTATGGCGACCAACAAAAGTGGACATTCAAGGAGAATGAATAATGTGTACGGGGTAGCATGTCTGTGGAAAACCACCCTCATCCCAAGAAGTGAAGAGCCTGACAATTGCTTGGAAAATAATGTTTATTGATTTCAAGGAACCTGGGGTCTCCGTCGCTGGGGAACGGTATTGCACAACGCTGGAGAAATTAGGGCGTGCAATTGAAGCAAAACGTCATGGAAAACTGCGAAAAGGGGTGGGTGCTGCTGCTTCACTATAACGCACGTCCCTACATCGCGAATATTGTTATGCAGAAGCCATGCCAACTCAACTAGGGGGCACTCGAGCATCCATCCAAGAGTCCTGATCTCTCCCCATGCTATTACCACGCCTTCGGTCCCTTAAAAAAGGCGGTGATGGGTTGGCGACTCCTGTCGAATGGGGATGTGCGGCACGCAGTCATGGACTTCCTCAGGCAGCAGAAGACGGTGTTTTACAAAACAGACGTCACTTGCCAGTTTATGGCGGGTCATGGCACATCGAACATAGGCCGGTGTGAGGTGGAGCGTACACTATTAAGTTAAGTAGTGGTTTTGACTTTGTACATATGTACTGTTTGTGTTTTCCTTTTCTTTTTCGTTTATAAATGTGTAGCTATGGTGTTCTTTTCGTCATTGACAAAGGTCTTCTTAGGCACTTGTGGGTTTTATTGTTGTTCTGAAGAAGGTGTAGCTATCCACGCCGAAACCTGGGTTAACACTAGGTGCTTTTTTTGCAATCGAGGCGGCTTTTTAGTTTTTTAATATAGAATAGTAAATGTGTGTTGTGTTAAGATGGGCAATCTGTTGATATGGGCTTTTGCGTTACATCTTACTTGAGCCCATTATCTAGGCATTTTTGAAAACGAGCTACTAGCATTCTAGCCGTCGGGTGAAGCATCACGTAAACGTCACAGTCCCCGGAAGACGTATTGGCAGAAATGGTCACGTCTCTTGGCTACCAAGAACCCCGGATCTTAGCCCTTTAGCCTTTTACCTGTGGAAACGGTTGAAAGTTAAACAGAGGAATTGACGATTTGGATTATGAGCAGTGCGTCACCAACATAAGAATGAGAAGAGGACCTCAGAGGAGCTACATCTAGATTTAAAAAAATATATATTCTTTTTATTTTTTTTAGAAAATTCAGAAGTGCATTAAAGTCGGAGGTGGAATTTATGATATTCAACTTTTAGCTTAATCGTTTGCCTTTGCTTGACACCTTCTTTGAGTACATGATAGTTGACGTCTGTCACCTGTCGCTACAGTGTTGCCACATCGGCTGCCGGCTACCGCTCGGATGTAGGTGACACACGAACAAGTCGGGTTACTTCACTATTTCCGTTTATGTTTAAAACGGAGCAATGTTGGGGGCGGCCGTCGGGAGGTATGACGGAAATGTGAGAAGCTCTGTCGATAACTAATTTTAAGTGACCAATGACCGAACTGCGGCAGGAGACGCGTTTTGTAGCCCGGAATGAAAAGTCATGTGGTCCTAACCTAACTACAACCTCGTGATGTGCAGTGTATCCGAGAAAACGGCGGCCAGCAGTCAGCGACAAAAATAAAATCACGACCGCTTTGTTCACGGCCATTTAAGCTAACCTTTTCGAGTAAACTCAAGACAGAGAACTTTCAGTTTCAGCACTAAAAACAAACTGTAATTTCTCATTATCATTCATTGGTTATATGAAACTATCCTCACACTGGCTACTAGAGCTGCCGCTATACCAACCGATGAGCCGCCGTGAGAGGTACTTGGACGTAGATTATAGAGGAGACTGACAGATTCCAAATGAAGAAAAGAATGATTGGAAGTAAGCTTTGGACAAATAAAAAGTTCAATAAAATAATTAAAATGACGCGACAAAGTATTACAAATTAAAACAAAAAATACATTTCATCAGCTAACTGAATAAAAATAATTATGAAACTCTTTTGTTTCGATTTATAAGTATAAAAAAAGTTAACGAGTTTCGGAGTTTCGAACCTATGATCTCTCACGCAGCAGGCTAATGCGCTAACCACAGCGCTTCGACACTACGGCGTAACGGCGTTGCATTTATGACTCTGATATTCCAGTAGCAACGATGAATTGCAGCCTTCAAAAAATTGGCTTCATGTAATGTCATGCGAAACTTATCTAATGTAGACCGATCTCTGAGATCGGCTTAACTGCATATGTGTCGCTAAATCACGTCGAGTGCGGAAGTTGTTCCGGCGTCACATCAAGCTCCGGCACGTCGGCATGGGACGTAACCGCAGAGAGGCTGTGAGACGACGTCAGCGAATAGCACGCTGACTAGGACGTCACCACGGCAGGAGCGGCCTCTACACGAATAGGATAAAAGCGACGCGCCGCCTAGGCTCGGCCGCACTAGAAGAGAGGCACTAGAAGAGGCGCACTAGAAGACGAGCTGTGATCCAAACTACTTATGTTTCGCTTGCATGAAAATTGTATATTTCGAAGGACACTTTATTTGCAGGTCATCAATTTCTTCAAAGTTAAATATTGTCAGTTTAATTACTGCAATGAACTCCATTAATGTGTTTTACTTGTATGTCGTCTTGCTATCCGAGAACAGCTCCCTAGGCTCCCTATATAACACAAGTGGGCAGGATCCCACAAAAGTATCCAGTAGTGTTTGGGTAGTCCTGAAAGCCGGACAAGGTGAACTGTCCAATTGCTGTGGCAGCTTGGCAACGTCGAACGGTGCGGGCGTGACGCTGAGTGCTCTGACTGGAGGAAACTAGCTCCAAACCGGAAAGTGTCAACTGTCAAGTTATTTTAATCAGACTATAGGTCGGGTTACATTCTAACAGCTAAATCACTGTAACCAATAAAAATTGGTCAAATGTTATGTGGAATTACTTTATACTAACACTACACAAAATGTTTTTTATGAGTCACGGAAAACACACACACACACACACACACACACACACACACACACGCACGCGCGCTTGCGGGCGCGCTCGCGCAAGCCTGCGTGTGTAAAGACTGGGAATTTTGAACTTACATGCTGACTTGTAAACAATCGTTCTTTTCGTCAACATCTGCGAGTGGTACAACAGATTGGGAAATACCTGAGGTATACAAATTACCCTCCGCACACCGTATAAGGCGGCTTGCGGAGTATCTCCAGAGTTCTCAACGTTTAAAAATGAGGCTAAGTAGAGGCAATGTATACAGTGATGGATGAAGACCAGAAAGCGGTTTAAGTTAGAGAAGAACGACACAGATTCTTCGAGAACGGTCGTGCGAAGGAAAATCTCTTCACACTGTGCAGATCCTGAGAATGGAGTTTTCTAGACGTACTGGAAGTCCGGGCCGGTTGTTCGATGCAAGCTGATCTGACGTGAGGCTGTCGTGCACCGACCTTAATACACGAGGAGGAGGAGGTACTTCCTCGAATGAGAAGTAAATGTCAACGTCGATATCTGCGGGCGCTCAACGGCTCACAAGTAATGTACAGCTAAGTTACAAGGGTCAATAAGACTTCAGCTGGTCAGTAAAGTGTTACATGCAACAGTCACAAAACGCTTCAAATTCATAGTCATTCTATTATATCATCAAATCATATTCTTCAATTTCATCCTGATAACGTGTTTAGTTCAGTGTGGGAGAAAGGGCTGAATCCATTCAAAATCTGGTCCAGTACTCGGTTAAGTAGACCTACGTATTTTCGTCAGGAAACGGCAGTACGGAACTCTGTGGTTAATGCCTTTCGAAGGTCGACAAACACGGTATCAAACCGAGCGTGCTTTTGCTTACAGCATTCCACACTGCGTCCTATAGTAGAAAAGGTAGAAACGTTAATACAAGTACGAAATATACAGAGATGTAGGAATAGTCGAATATCAGTAATTTGCATTCACTTGGAAGCAATTGCTAACCATGCAAAAGTTCTACAACGTATATTTATTCACTGAAAACCGGGTTTGGTCAAGTTACCGTCTTCAAGTCACGGATTAAACTGTATCCTAGGGGCTGCAGCGTAAAAGGGATGCAGGACTATGGAGGCAGACGTGAGGGTAGTGCGTGCAGCTGTTCAAAGCCACTGCGCCAGGGTGGTGTAGTGGTTAGCGCATATGCATAGTGCCGGGAGCCCCATGTTCGAATCCTGCCCTTGACATAAATTTTCATTCCTCACTTCTGTCTGAACACACACACACACACACATATATATATATATATATATATATATATATATATATATATATATATATAGGTCCCTGGAACCAATAGTTTCATTTCAATGAATTACATCACGTTAAAAGAAGGTTTCTTGGGGTCACATACTTAAAATTGTTTCCAGTTGCAGCATTCCCACGTAAAGATCTATTATTTTTAACATTTTCCATTGGTCACTAAATGCAAAAATCAATTGTCTCTTCCAGTTTTTAGCACAGTGTGTGGCTAATGTCCAGTAACAAACTTTTTGCCGAACACTGTAAAGCACTGAGAACGAAATCTTTCGCGACGGCACTTACATGTAGAACATTCTCGGTTTCTCTTGCCGCGTCAGCTCGGGATAAAATCTCAAGCTTTCGACAACAGCCTCCATCGTCATCGTCAGGGGCAACTGACTGTCTTCACTGCTGCTGTGTTGGTCTTACGTAGCCCGTGGACGGCTTCTGATTGGTTGGCTTGTGATTGGTCGGCGATTACGTACTGCTGTCGCAGACAGTGTCAATGTGTGCGCTGGTGGCGCCACCGCTAACGTTGGAACTTAAACCTTGGAAGGAATCTGTCTGCTGCTTCTCTGCATCGAGCGCTCGTTTCCATGCACCGTTCAGATAGTATCCGCTACCTTCTGCGCTGTGTGGCCAGACCACAATTTTGACGAACGTGCATTGAATTCGGCACACCTCCGTCCATCCTTACTTTATCGCTATGTTGACGATACGTTTGTGGTCTAGCCACGCGGCGCAGAAGCTCTCGAACGATTTATCGAACACATGAACAGCATACATCCCAACATCCAGTTCACTGTCGAGATGGAGAAGGAGGAAGGTTGCCATTCTTAGACGTTTTAGTACAACGACAGGCGGACGGGCGTCTCGGCCACTCTGCGTACCGTAAGCCGACGCATACCGATTTGTACCTTAATGCACAGAGTTTCCATCACCCTGCTCAGAAGAGAGCCGTTTTGAACACGATGGTGTACAGAGCAAAAACAGTTTCTGACGAGGACCACTTGAAGTCCGAAATTAACCATCTGAAGTACATGTTCCGAAGAATGTCTATGGTGCACGTGACAAAAAAGGCTGCGTTCTTCAAAAAAAGGAAACGTGAAAATGCTGCACACTCACAGGATGAAACATCGATTGTGGTTCTTCCTTTTTGTGGCGCTATATCCAGCAAAACAGGGAGAGTCCTGGGTAGACGTAGTATAAAAACAATTTTTCGTCCTCCTAAGAAAATTACGGAGATGATGCGCCCTGTTAAGGACAGTTTCGGCCTCAGGGTCCCTGGAATATGTAATACGCCCTGCGAGTGTGGAAGCAATTGTATAGGTCAGAACATTCGTACCGTTCCCGACCGCTGTGTAGAACAACAATGGAATATTAAAAATACAGAACTGGAGAAATCGGCAATTGTGGAGCACAGCCTCACGAACAAACATAAAAATTTGTTCAATGATAGAAAAATTTTGTCCCATGCCTCCAAGTACTGGGATTCTGTTGTTAAGGAGGCTGCTGAAATAAGGATGAGCGAGAAGAGCTTTAGTCCGCAGCTCGTGGTCGTGTGGTGGCGTTCTCGCTTCCCACGCCCGGGTTCCCCGGCGGGGTCAGGGATTTTCTCTGCCTCGTGATGACTGGGTGTTGTGTGCTGTCCTTAGGTTAGTTAGGTTTAAGTAGTTCTAAGTTCTAGGGGACTGATGACCATAGATGTTAAGTCCCATAGTGCTCAGAGCTATTTGAACCATTTGAGAAGAACTTTAACCGTGATAGCGCATACTATCTGAGCGCAACCTGGAAACGATCGCTCGATGCAGAGCAGCAGCAGAGACATTCCTTCCAAGGTTTTCGTTCCAACGGAAGCGGTGGCGCTACCAGCGCACACATTAACACCGTCTGCGGCAACAGTACGTAATCGCCGACCAATCACAAGCTGACCAATCAGAAGCCGTCCACGTGCTATATAAGGCCAACACAGCAGCAGTGAAGACTGTCAGTTGCCCCTGACGATGACGATGAAGGCTATCGTCGAAAGCTTGCCTTTTTTCCCGAGCTGACGCGGCAAGAAAAACCGAGAGTGTTTTGCACTACAAAGCATTGTCGATTTTGCATTTAGAGAGTGATGAAAAAATTGTATGATAATTGATGTATACATAAATCACAGATGCCGCAACTCAAAACAATTATGTATTTCATGACAGTGAACTTTCCGTTAAGCTAATGTAACGTTAATTCGTGACCTGAAGGTGATCGATTGACAAGAAGCGGTTGTTTGTGTATAAATTTATATTGCGGCAAACTGTGGTGTTTCCTAGGACTTCGTTCCATTCTTTAAGTACATTACAGTTATGCTTCAGTGTTTACAGAAAATATTTTTAACATCGTCATCATTCATCCCAATTACGGTCGGAGGAAGGTAACGACAAACCACATCCATTAGGAAATTGCCTAGTACGGCGGTAAGGGTCTCCCGCATCGTTCCCCTACGTTCTGTCAAGAAGAATGGGATTTCATACATATAATTAAATATGTGAAAGAATAGTAAGCTACTCGGTTTACTTATCCAAAAAGTCAGCTCGAGTGACAATGGACACTTCATTTGGGTAACATCGGCGTATGTTATCACCTCCTTCAAAGGACTAAGTGTTGCAATCACCTGTTCCGGTCACTGTCATCCATCCAGCCACCTGTTACCATGTCTACCTAGTTCTCTTTTTTACAGTCAGCCGATAGTTCATTATATTTTTGGCAATGTATTTTCTGTTATTCGCCGCACGGTGTAGCCACGTCGTCTGAGGTGCCTTGCCACGGTTCGCGCCTTCCCCCCGTTGGAGGTTAGAGTCCTCCCTCGGGGGCCGGCTTTTGTGACCGAGCGGTTCTAGGCGCTTCAGTCTGCAACCGCGCTGTTGCTACGGTCGCGCGGTTCCAGACTGTAGCGCCTAGAGCCCCTCGGGCACTCCGGCCGGCTTAGGTTTAAGTAGTTCTAAGTCTAGGGGACTGATGACCTCAGATGGTAACTCTCATAGTGCTTAGAGCCATATGAACCATTTTTTTGTTGTAGTAGTCTTAATCTTCTATAATTTCCCGTGTCTTTCCTATTGCCGGTTTTAAACATAGAAATAACTGTAGCTGTGTTCCATTCTTCAGGTACAGAACAGTTCTACCAACACATATATAAAAAATGGAAGAAGCAAATTCTAAAGTGATTCCTAGATTTTCGATTAATTCAACATTAATACCACATAGGCCAGTAACATTTCTACCATTTATTATATTTAAGACTGCCTTCAATTCTTTTATGTGTATTTAATCTACGGAGTTGTTATCAGTTTTTATAGAATAGCTTTTTTCCCTGTCTTCATCGAGCCGTAAACTTCTGTAATGGTGAATCTATTGATTTTCTGTTATTGTATGGCAGTATCTTTCTCCGTTTTATTCATATGTTTTGCAAGATCAAACGCTGTGATCTGTCTTTCGTAAACGTCTTATACAATATTAACAATGAATCTTTCCCGGATTCAGCATGTTATCTGTTTATTAAATTTGTTTTATTTATTTTCTGTTTGTTTGTTTTCCAGGTTTCATTTATAGTGTTGGTAAACAGGTGTTATAAGCGTATTGTTTTTCTTTAATTTCGTTAGCTGTATCCATACTAGATACTTTCAGATCTACATTCGGTGAAAGTAATAGAAAAATTCAACCATTTGCTGCCCACATAGAGTGTCGCAACTCGCCGTTAACGGCAGCTCAGGGTTATTGATGAGCGTGCAGATTGCCACCGCTTAGCAAATGGGCGGACTAGGAGGGGTGCGGTGGCGGTCGCGCCTACTGCCAATTGCTCATAGCGGAGTGGCTCGCCGCCCGGCAAGTGTTTGCGTGACGCGGGTCGCACTATCTCTGCGGTAAGTAAATTGGCCGCTTTGGCCGGCTACATGAATATTGCTCCGGCCGTCTGGCGTAGCGCAGCGTTAAATTGATTTCCCGTAACCGGTCTCCGAAAACTGTTTATCAATAACCGCCGGCGATAGGTTTGCGCTAGATTACCCGGAATTACCCAGCCCGCGTTGTGCAGCCGCCTCGTGTTGGTACAGGATTAATTAGAAATCAGCGGCCGCACCCCCGCGCGGGATGCTCACCGATACCGAACACCGAAGAGGCGTTTCTTTACGTGGATGGCCAAGTAGTGTGGTTAATTTATCCTGGCAAGATCTAGGCGCTCTCTGACATCTATATATTTTACATTATGCTGACAGAACGACAGATGTCTTCCAGAAGACTTGAATTTAATATGGGAAACAAAGGAGTAACTATAACATAAACACTAGAGAACAATAATAGTCTTAGCCGAAGAAAGCGAAGTTCATATTAGTTCGTGAAAAGTAGGACATACAAAGAGAGACTGCAATCAGGTAAATTTAAACTAACTGCGATGGCAAGAGTGGAGGCGAGAGAAGGAATTTTAGAGGAAGAAAAATGGTTCAACTGGCTCTGATCACTATGGGACTTAACTTCTGAAGTCATCAGTCCCCTAGAACTTAGAACTACCTAAACCTAACTAACCTAGGGACATCACACACATCCATGCCCGAGGCAGGTTTCGGACCCGCGACCGTAGCGGTCGCGCGCTTCCAGACTGTAGCGCCTAGAGCTGCTCGGTCACCCCGGCCGGCGGAAGAGAAAGATGAACATAATAGACACACAAGTAATGAAAATAGTGGGAGAGAAAAATTGTGTGACTGACTAAGAAAAATGTTCAAATGTGTGTGAAATCTAATGTGACTAAACTGCTAAGGTCATCAGTCCCTAAGCTTACACGCTACTTAACCTAAATTATCCTACGGACAAACACACACACCCATGTCCGTGGGAGGACTCAAACCTCCGCCGGGACCAGCCGCACAGGACTGACTAAGAATCGAAAAGAGACGTTATCGTAACTGGTATAAGATGGACGCATTTGCTTTACAATTTGACAGAGAGAAAATTGTCGATATATGTTAGTTCTTAGGGTGAAGTTACGACGTTGGCGGAAGGGAATATTCCAGCTTTCTCTTAAATGCAACAAGGCACTGTACAGTGCACCGGGTGTAGGGTAGTTTGCTCCAAACGCGGACAGGAAGAACCCATGAGAAGTTAGTGAATGCTTTTGTTGTATGGGCAGGCTCAGCTTCTTAACAAATGAGACTTCGTGATTACGGTAAGATGACACGCACTTGATCTCTGACGTGATGTACTTTTGTGTATCCCACTATGGAGCCAGTGAAGTAGACATAGTGTATACTACTTAAATAACTTGTCTGGCCGCAACCACCCTAAGTGCACGTCGTAAGGGTGCACATACCGATCCTGTCCTTGGCGGATGGAATCTGCCCTTACGCTTCTTTGTTACAGCGCAGTGGCATCGGTGACGAGGATGGCCCTCAGTTCTGGAAGGGACGGATTGACGTCTAGGGATCGTCTGGTGCGAAGGAGTGAGTCAGTGGCGCCAGACCCACGACGCGAGCAGGACGCGTTTGTGTGTGAGAAAATCAGTCGTGGTCAAAATAATAATTTTGCAGCTCAGGCTTCATTTGAAATCATGGGAGATGACATATGATTAAAACCCGATCATGTTGTAAGATATCAACAGTGATAAATTTATATAAGCTCGAAGTAGACTAGGGCCTGCAATTGTAATGTGAGTGTGGTCAGAACAAGTGGAGAAGTAATATTTTAATTTAAAGTGAAATAAATTAACTGTGTCGTACGAAAGTGTTCACATATTGCAACCTCTTCATTATAATTAGAATTTTTGGAAAGGACTGAGTTATAGAACAGCGTGGGAATACAAATAGAGCATGCAAGATAGGTTCACGTTCAGAACTTTTATATCGCCGCATGTACCTTTGGGGTAATTTCGCTTTTACGAAATTTCGATGCCTAATGTTCCAACAAGTCAGACCATATTAAGTAATAATCAAGTGAATATCAATAAAAAGTACAAAGTGGCGGCTTACAAAGTATAGGCACTGGCATGATCAAATGAACGGTTCTCGCAGTTGTAACACACACAAGCATCAAAGATAAGCTCTAGCCATATAGTATTTTTTCTACCTAATCTTGTTCGATTACATCGGAATGATGGAACCTTGTTAGATCTACTGAGTGTGTATATGTACTTTCTTCGTCCTGTACAATCGTATTCCGAAAAGTTTTGGTGGGCAAAATGGTAAAAGACTGTGTTTTGCTTGTATCAAAAGTAGTTTATGCCCAGTGAAGGTACTCATCCAGTCCGTGGGCCTCACTCTAATTCTCTAATTCTAAATGAATTTCAGTCCCATCTCAGTACAAATTTGTAAATGAAACGATGCAATTTCAGAGACTTTACTGGTCTCTTAGACATATGATTTTCCGTACATAAACTGAAGTGGCGAGTGAACATTTGGACCAAGGGCAGGACTCGAACCCCAGTGTCCTTCTTAGTGGGCAGGTGCATTACCCGCTAAGCCACTTTGACACAGCGGTTGACACAACTGCACAGATTACCCTTGGACGCCCCCCCCCCCTCCATCCAAATATTGCCGCCCTAGTCTACTGTATATTTCCCCTTACACTCGAACAGATATGCCGAGTCATCGAACGTAAATGGGGGATCCACCCTGCAACCCAGGGGCAGGTACGTATGCAGATGAAATGAAACAATTTCAGGGACTTTACTGCTCTCATACAGATACGATTTTCTGTATACAGACTGAAGCGACAAGTAAAAACTAGCACCATGGCCGGGAATCGAACCCGGGTATCCTGGATCAAGGAGGGAGACGTGCCAGGGTAATCCGTGCAGTTGTGCGAACCGTTGTGCCCAGGTGGCATAGCGGATAAGGCATCCTCCCAGTAAGCAGGAGACTGGGGTTCGATTCCCGGCCTTGATACAAATTTTCACTCGCCGCTTCAGTCTATATACATACAATCGTAAATACATATATTCAATACATAACGATTACACCAATAGATGAAGGGGAAAAAGAAGAATTACATCTCAAATACAATATTTCCTCACCGCTCGTCACTCAACAGTGTATTCGTTTTAGCTCGTCTAATATCTGTACGATTTAGCTCCTCTGATAATATGTGCAATACCAATGATTTTTTCGGATGGCTTAAATACAGCGAACATATTCTAGTTCGTAATTGTATTTGCGTCCGTACGTAGTTTACATACCTTCTAAAGCTTTCAACTGAAACAAGGATACCGAAAGAGTGTATTATGAGAAAACGCCGTGCGTGCGTTTTGGCGAGGAATATTTCTGTGAGGTGTGACTGCGTGCAGCCGTTAGTCCACGAACGCTTTTATCGGAAACAGTGAAATCTGATGCTTATCGTAATAAAGTCAACATTGAACGTCAAGAAAGAGAAAATTATGCCTAATGTATCCCTTTAATCTGTGACACTTTGCGATAAAGCCACAAGCCGTTTCTGCTTTCAATGGTGAGAACAACAACGTAACGCTGACATCAGTTGGCGATCTGCAAAATGTACTGTGAGTGAGATCTAATATAAACAGAAGATTATATTAGTTATTAACGAACTAGCAACGGGTATACTGTGGCAAACATACTTTTGTTATTGATTATGTTAATCTCATAATAAGGCTAAGGAATTGCAAGCAAAATATATTTCATGACTTTTTTATTTTAGTTCTGCCTTAGTGTAAAATTAATGTTACTGGCGTCAGTAGTAACATTCAGCATTTCTAAACGAATCTCCATGTAGCTGAATCAGCCGAAATTATTGCTTATAAAAAGAACGAAGAGTACCATGTAATAAAATTTTTCCTTGTTTTCACAAAGTGTTGAGAATATTTGAACGTTTTCCATGATACCCCTATGACCAGAGGATTTAATGTATACATTTACAAGGAAAGTTTCTTGGAAAACAGGTGATGGTATCGTTAAGAGGTGACAATAACCCCGCATCACTTAAAACTTATTGAACAATAAATGTATTTGCTGAATATCTTGTTTGAAGTTCAAGATTTACTTCTCTGTAACCGACCCAAGATCAAAGTGGAATCAGTGGGCCTTGCCTATGTCAATATGTGATTCCGCAACGTACAGTAAACTAAGCAGGTTCAGTTGGTAAAATGCTGAGTCTAGTAACAACAACATTGGTACAAAATACACTGTTCGTTACTACAGATGTATGAGGTGTATTCGGCAGCCTCTGGTAACTATCGCTCTTCAACTGTCAAACGTAACCGCCACCAGTTGCCGAGCCAATAACTTTGGAAATCACAGTAGAAACACTGTCTACAGTACTGACACAGTACGAGTCTGCTGGTAAATGGTCATCCTGCCGGAGGTTCGAGTCCTCCCTCGGGCATGGATGTGTGTGTTGTTCTTAGGAGCCGGCCGAAGTGGCCGTGCGGTTAAAGGCGCTGCAGTCTGGAACCGCAAGACCGCTACGGTCGCAGGTTCGAATCCTGCCTCGGGCATGGATGTTTGTGATGTCCTTAGGTTAGTTAGGTTTAACTAGTTCTAAGTTCTAGGGGACTAATGACCTCAGCAGTTGAGTCCCATAGTGCTCAGAGCCATTTTGTTCTTAGGATTAGTTGGTTTAAGTAGTGTGTAAGTCTAGGGACCGATAACCTCAGCAGTTTGGTCCCTTAGGAATCCACACACATTTGAACATATAAATGGTCATTTAGCCTCCTGTAGAACTCATTCATAACGAACCAGATATAACAGAAATTGTCACGTACGATGATGATCTGTTACTCGTAATATCGGAATATTCAAGAGCCAGCGTGACACGGAAATTCAATAATGTACAAGCTCCAACGTAATTCTCGTGTGCAAAGAACAGACTGTGAAAGTTGTCAATAATAAATGCAACTTGATTAGATTCACACACATACACACAGCCACGAGCACTCGTTAAATCAAGCAGCACGTATTAAAAATCTAACCATTATTCAGAATTTAGGCATGTAGCTAGAGGATCTCTCGTTCAAAAACTATTCCAGCAATTTATGAGAAACGGGGAAAACAAAGCTGGATGTAATTGCCACAATAATCAACATAAAAATTAGTTATCCCAGTGGTGCACTCTGCCCCTATCATTAATGAATAAGTCGTAAGATGCCAGAAATTCATTATTATAAATTTACCTACAGTGATCTTACGTGAAGTTAATAAGTGGATCGAAATAATCTGTTCAGTCGATTAGTTACATGGATGCCACGAAGAAGAACGTGACAGAGAAGGCCGAAATACCAAATTTATACTAAGGATGCAACGCCAGAAGACTGAACGAAATGCAGGAAGGCACGGAGCTACGGTCGCCGGTTCGAATCCTGCCTCGCGCATGGATGTGTGTGATGGCCTTAGGTTGGTTAGGTTTAATTAGTTCTAAGTCTAGGCGACTGATGACCTCAGAAGTTAAGTCGCATAGTGCTCAGAGCCATTTGAACCATTTGAAGGCACGGAGGGATTGGCAGTTGACCAAGAAAGTAAACAAGTGTAACACATTACGCTTAAATAGGCCAAGTCATTCATTTCGGCCTCTTTCACTATTGCCAACAAATCACTGGAGACAGAATTGTTTACTTGGCTGAAGACCTTTTCAAGTGTTTTGAACAAATTCCACTGGCAGACTCTACGAGAGAGGTGTTGTACTTCAAAGTATTACTTCCTTCCAGATAAGTCTCTTGAAATGATCATGACGAGAAAATCTGAGAAATTAGAGCTGATGTGGATCTTTATCCTCAATCATTCATTCCAGGCTCCAGTTGTGAATGGAACGGGAAAGAGAGAAATGTAGAAAAGAGAAACGAACCTAATTTTTGGTGTAAATCGACATTTTGCATATTTTTGACGAATATAACAGGTGTTTAGCTAGGAGCATGCCATCTAACCACACTAAGGTGAGATACGACATGGTACCACTGTGACGTTGCTGTCATACGCTGAAGCACCAAAGAAACTGTTATAGGCATGCGTATGTAAATACAGAGCTATGTAAACAGGCAGAATACGGCACTGGTATCCGCAACGCCTATATAGCACCTCAAATGTCTGGCGCAGTTGTTAGATCGGTAACTGCTGATACAATGGCAGATTATCAACATTTAACTGAGTTTAAACGTGATGTTATAGTCGGCGCACCAGCGATGGGGCGCAGCATCTCCGAGGTAGCGAAGAAGTGGGGCTTTTCTCATATGACCATTTCACGAATGTACCGCGAATATCTGGAATCCGGTAAAACATCAAATCTTCGAAACCGCTGCGGCCGGAAGAAGATCCTGCAAGAACGAGCAACGACGACTCAACGTGATAGAAATGCAACCTTCCACAAATTGCTGCAGATTTCAATGCTGGGCCATCAACAAGAGTCAGGGTGCGAACCATTCAACGAAACGTAATCGATATGGGCTTTCGGAGTCGAAGGCCTACTCGTGTACCCTTGGCAACTGCACGACACAAAGCTTTACGCTTCGTCTGGGCGGGTCAACACCGACACTGGACTGTTGATGACTGAAAACATATTGCCTGGTCGGACGAGTCTCCTTTCAAATTGTATCGAGTGGATGGACGTGTACGGGTATGGAGACAACCTCATGAATCCATGAACCCTGCATGTCAGCAGGGGACTGTTCAAGCTGGTGGAGGCTCTGTAATTGTGTGAGGCTTGTGCAGTTGGAATGATATGGGACCGCTGATACGAGTACATACGACTGTGACAGGTGGCAGGTACGTGTCTGATCACCTGCATCCTTTCATGTCCATTGTGCATTCCGACGGACTCGGGCGGTTCCAGCAGGACAATGCTACACCGCACACGTCCAGAATTGCTACAATGTGGCTCCAGGAACACTCTACTGAACTCAAACACTTCCGCTGGCCATTGCTGAGCATATCTGGGATGCTGCGTGCTGGCGTGCTGTTTAGAAAAAGTCTCTACAGCCCCCCGTATCCTTATGGATTTAGGGACAGTCCTGCAGTATTCACGGTGTCAGTCCCCTCCAGCACTACTGCAGACATTAGTCGAGTCCATACGACGTCGTGTTGCGGTACCTCTGAGTGTCGCGGGGACCCTACACATTAGGCAGGTGTACCAGTTTCTTTGGCTCTTCAGTGTATATCGCTATGTGGTATTGTTTCATTTTTGTACTCTTGGTTATTTTATTGAGGTTACTGGGGATATCGGCCTGGAAGGAAAAATTTGTATTTCCTTACTGGGAGGTTGCGCTCTTTGGGTGATCTCTAGTTCACGTTTGTCAGCAAAAGGTGGTCAGTGAGCCTCATTTGGAGGGGAAAATGTACCGCGGGGAGCTCAGGAGTAGCTCGGAAGTGGGTCCGTGACCCACTCCGTGCTCTTAGTGGCTAGAGCCGGTACCTGTCCTCACTGAGGGCAGAGGAGTCTGTGCTGCCACTGCCATTTCGACATCGACGGACAGGACGCTGTGGCGCCGCCAACACATCGTGAGAAAGTAGGGTGCTTTCACTCCAAATTTTTGTCGTATCTAATCGAATAAGACGCGATCTGCACCATGCTCGGCGCGAAGAGGTGTTGACTAATCGGAAGGACACTGCTGAATGCCGGTACCAGTACGCCAAGAGTAAGACCTTTCTGCTGCGTGCTCGGTTTTTCATGAAATACGAGATTGTCTGCTTCGTCATACTGCCAACAGCGGTGACTCATCCCATCTTCGTCAGATTCTTTTCCAAAATGGGTATCGAGAGTGGAGAAGGAAGTTCAAAATGGTTCAAAAGGCTCTGAGCACTATGGGACTCAACTGCTGTGGTCCCCTAGAACTTAGAACTACTTAAACCTAACTAACCTAAGGACATCACAAACAACCATGCCCGCGGCAGGATTCGAACCTGCGACCGTAGCAGCAGCGCGGCTCCGGACTGGAGCGCCTAGAACCGCACGGCCACCACGGCCGGCTGGAGAAGGAAGTATGTATGTTATTCGTCCCCCAGCCGCCATATGGGGATGGTTGACGCACCGTAGTTGATTTTTTCAGAAATACATCGCAACTCTGTCACTGCCTTATATATTCTAAGCAGCTCGCAACAAACTGTTTTGCCACGTAACTTGTGTTACCTACTATTATAATTTTTTGCCCCTTTTGTCTTTTATTTTGAATTATCGAGAAGCCCAGATCTGGAAGTCTTACTATGTTTTCTCCCTTCTAACTTTAATATAACTTGGTAACCCTTCACACCCCACTCCCACAATATTAGCGCCTTATTGTGATTGGTACTGAGATTTTAGAGAACTTTGATTTCTGTCAATTTTATACGAATTGTGTGCAAATAAAAATCTGTTACTCTTAGACTTGACTTACATTTCAAGGTTCCTTATTTGACCAACTGCCTGTTTACTTCGGTCTCGGGTTCTTCGGCCGACGTTTGTTTAATGAGTTTTCCGACGATTCGCCGGCAGGAATGCCTGGCGTTGTCAAAGCTTCACCCTCCATTGCTAGTGGTGTTTCACCAGCAATTGAGGGTGGAGCTTTGACGATGCCAGCCACTCTTGCTGGCGAAGCGCCAGAAAAATCATCAAAGAAACTGGCCACAGAACCGGAGGCAGAATCCAACAGGCAATTCGTCAAGAAGTGGCGACTGAAGTCTTAACCATCTTTTTCCTTGAAACTTCCCGGCAGATTAAAACTGTGTGCGTGCCCGACCGAGACTCGAACTCGGGACATTCGCCTTTCGCGGGCAAGTGCTCTGCCATCTGAGCTACCGAAGCACGACTCACGCCCGTTCCTCACAGCTTTACTTCAGCCAGTATCTCGTCTCCTACCTTCCAAACTTTACAGAAGCTCTCCTGCGAAACTTGCAGAACTAGCACTCCTGAAAGAAAGGATATTGCGGAGACAAGGCTTAGCCACAGCCTGGGGGATTTTTCCAGAATGAGATTTTCACTCCGCTGGAAACATCCCCCAGGCTGTGGCTAAGCCATGTCTCCGATGTATCCTTTCTTTGTTCTTGGTGGTTGTTTTGGGGGGAAGAGACCAAACTGCGAGGTCATCGGTCTCATCGGTTTAGGGAAGGTAGGGAAGGAAGTCGGCCGTGCCCTTTCAAAGGAACCATCCCGGCATTTGCCTGGAGCAATTTAGGGAAATCACGGAAAACCTAAATCAGGATGGCCGGACGCGGGATTGAACCGTCGTCCTCCCGAATGCGAGTCCAGTGTGCTAGCCACTGCGCCACTTCGCTCGGTATATCCTTTCTTTCAGGAGTGCTAGTTCTGCAAGTTTCGCAGGAGAGCTTGTGTAAAGTTTGGAAGGTAGGAGACGAGATACTGGCAGAAGTACAGCTGTGAGGACCGGGCGTAAGTCGTGCTTCGGTAGCTCAGATGGTAGAGCACTTGCCCGCGAAAGGCAAACGTCCCGAGTTCGAGTCTCGGTCGGGCACACAGTTTTAATCTGCCAGGAAGTTTCATATCAGCGCACACTCCGCTGCAGAGTGAAAATCTCAATCTTTTTCCTTATTTGTCTTACAACTTTTTCATGGTTGGGCAATCAATTAATAACAAATGTTACCTGTTCCATTTCTAAGTCCTTGTTCGCACTATGGTGGTATTTTCGTGGTGTACAGTGGCCAAACACAACCAACTACTTTTTGAAGTTAAAGAGGAACACACACAGAGTTTCACCATTGACAGGCCGCTGGCGCTCCCCTGTCTTAATGTCATCATTTGAGCTAGATCTTCACTCTGATTACTTCAACGTAGATGAGCCATTAAGCTCTCTGAAGCTTCTTTCTTTTCTTCTGTTTCTGTAAAAGGCGATCAAGAAGTTTCCAGGTGTTGCTGAAGCATATACGCAACGTAGTGTATATAAACACCATGATGTAGCCAAGGAATTGGTGTGGTATTGGTATTCTTCTGACGTGCGTGGTGTAAATGCGGAAACGTCAACAATGGCCACATTATTACTGAATACGGAACCAACGTGCTATTATTATTTTCTTGGCTGTTGAAGGCGAAACGTGGTAGATATCGATCGGAAAATGAAGAAAGTGTATGGAGCAGCATGTTTGCGGAAAACCACCCTTGTCCCAAGAAGTTCAAGAATAAGCATATGCTGGAGGTCTCTGTTGACCACCTGTGGATATGGGACAGCGGCCGGTCAAATGTTTACAAAGAAAAAATCGCCAAAACTACCGTATGTTTAGAGAAATTATTTTATTTAGACAAACAGTTTCGGCATTTCAATAATGACATCTTCGGACCCCTATGCACTCTGGTTGTCTATACATGGAGTGCATAAGGGCTTGAAGATAGTAATATTGAGATACCGAGACCGGTTGTCTGAATAAATAACTTCTTAAAACACACGGCTTTTTTGGAAATTTTCCTTGGTAAAAATGTACTGGAATGGAGATGCTCACCTTGTTCTTTGATTATCCAGGCCCATTGCTTATTAATTTCGAGGAACCTGGTGTTTCCATAACTGGGGAACAGTACTGCGCAACGCTGGAGAAATCACGGCGTGTAATTGGGACGAAACGTCCGGGAAAACTGCAACAAGGGGTGCTGCTGCTAAGCGATAACGCACGTTCCCATGCCGAAAAAATCGTAACGCAGAAGTTACTCCAACTCCAGTGGCAGACACTCGAGCATGAGCCCTAGAGTCCTGATCTTTCCTCATAAGATGATCACTCCTTCGGTCCCTGAAAAAGGGCGTCGAAGGGACGACAACTCCTGCCAGACGAGAATACGCCGCAGGCAGTTACGTACTTCTTCACGCTGCAGGAAACGATGATTGACTAAACGGTTATCTTCAACCTGTTGCGGTGGTGGGATAATAGCCTCAACGCTCACGGCAATTTTGCCTGATTGACATACAGATTCCGGACTGTACGGCCCTAGGAAGCTTTTTGATCGCCTTTTACAATTATACATGTGTGCGTGAGAACCTCAAAGCAATAAAGTAAAGCTGGCTGGAATAGTAACTGATCATAGTTTGTTATAACATCATAGAGTAAGTATCTGTTATAGTGACAAATGTGCGAAATTCTGAACTATTGATCAAAAAAGTTATGCCGCTGTAGGATCAAAAATAAAATAGCTATTTTTATTACTTCCAACTTTGCGATTAGTTACTGTTGCAAGTAGTCTGAATTTCACAGTTGTGTTCCTCTGATGTACGGATAAGGTAGTGACAACTGTTTGTGACCTATGTAAAATGCACATGGATTCTATGGTATCACGCTTCTGACGAAAATGTATTATGTTGTATAAGTAGACTGTTGCGCCTGTGTGCTATCTGGAGAATCCATGTACTGCCAGGTACTTTTCCCTGGTGGAAGAACGGGAAGAGGTTACACTCACTCTTGTCATGGAAATGAGGAGCTATGCGACTGAAAAGCAGCACGGCTGCAAGGCCAAGAAAGCCGAGAACAGCCGGGAGAGCAGTATGCAGGCCCTACGCCCTACCATACCGCATCCAATGACACCAACTGCAGAGGATGACACTGCGATGGGCCAAAACGCGGAGCTTTTCTTTAATTAGGTTTGTGATTCATCTAGTCTGAGAGATGTAAACGATACGCTGCAGGTTTCTCTGGCAACTACAGTCAAGTGCAGGTGCATCCGATGAATGGTGACAGCAGTCCTATACTGTGGTCAATAAAATATAACGAATGTACTAATACGGCTGCTGCATAGGAATTTATTAGGGGAACGAACATTGTAAACAGCTAAACTAATCTACTTATCTTACGAGGACGAGCGGTATCATTACCACTAATTTTCGTTGCTGACGTCATGCTGTCTTGTAGTTCATGAAATTTTAGTGGAAATATGCACTGACTGAGAAATAAAAGAGAAGCATGCAGAGGACGGATGTGAATGTGACTTTGTACACGTACAAGCTATCTGCGGATATGTGGATGAGTGGTATTTCGATTCTGTGTGACAAGTAGAATGGCCAACAGATTAGATCAGTGTTGTCCATCTTTAGCGTTGTTGCCGACTGGGAGGATATATGAAGTGTGTGAAATGCGCCAGATGTCGAGTGTTCACTATGAAGGACAAGGAAACGCCGGGTATCATGCGAGACACCGTTATCAGCACCTGGCAGAGTCTGAAACGAGCCTCAGTGTAGGCTTCCCTTTGGCCGGTTGGGCGAAAGGTGCGGTATTCAGTGGCAGTCGTATGTTGGACTGCATTAAATCGTGAGGACAGCCACACTCGTCGCAAGGCTCCGATCACTCACGTCTCACCACCAGAAGGGGGCATCGCCGTGTTCTGCACCAGGCACATCGTAACTCCTTCGTACCTGCGCCTCCTATCCGACAATAAGTAGTGGACTGCCTGCAATATTCTGTGTTATCCCACAACAGTGGTCAGAGACTAGTAGCAGACGGATTAGGGAATTGCCATGTCATGCGTACGTAGGCTGCCGTTTACACCACAACGCAAACGGCTGCATTCGGAGTGGTGCCGCTACCGGAACCATGTGAGCCATGGTAAAAATTGCTGTTTTGAAGAGCGCGCCGGAGCGCGTAGTGTGAAGCAGTCGCCCTCCGATTCTGGCGGTGGCGCCGCTGTGGCAATCGCAGCTTTGGTGTCTCCCTCTGGTCTGTCTGTCGTTCGGAGTGCTAGTATGTCTGTCGTTCGGATCAACCTTTAAGCCGGCAAAATGACAGTCTTTCCACTCCGCCAGTAAGAGAAAGCCAGTGGTCGCCCCGTCGGGGCTTAGTTTCTGCATTTGAGCGCGTTAGGCCGCCAGTCTGCTCGAGTTTGCTCAGGCAATGGTCATTGGTGGTTGGATCGATCGGTTGGTCGGTCGCGCACTGAGACACAAGATGAGTTGTCCGCCTTGAGCGTCGGCGCATGTGAGGGCGCCACGTGAGTCCAGTGGGCCGCGCCGTATAGTGAGGGGTAGTGACTTCGCGGTCGACAAGAGAGCAACAGTAGTCAACCCACGACATCGGTCTGGCCGGTGCGATTTGCGACGTCGTGAGACGGGAGATTGGCGCGCCTTCCTGCGTCCGTTGAAGCGTCTGGCAGCGGACGGTTCGGGAGACTGATTTGGGGGTGCTGCGCCAGGTCTTCTCGAGAACTCGCAGTTTATTAGAAGTTAAGTGATTGGTGATATGTCGTTTGATTTACTCTTGTTAAATTCTACTTGTTTTCTTGGTGAAGTCACCAGCCGTTTTGCTTTGGGGTCGTCCCACCATTCTTCTCTGTTTGCCCACCCGCGGGAAGGTGGTTGTTTATAAATTGGGTGGTCCGTTTTCCCATGTGGAGTAGGGGCGGGTTAGAGCAACCTGCGGTTCGGGTTGTTCGGTAATCTCCCTATCGATCTACCGTGTGTTAGTAGCTGCCTCTGTCATATTTGTCGGATTTGGTGTGTTAACGAATTTATTACTTGGAGTGTAACGGCCTAATACCTGAAATATGTTTTGATCTTTGGAAACTTTCATATTATTGCCTATGATCTTGAGAGGCGGTATCTGTGTACAGTAGAGCATCTTAATTATTGTTTGGCCAACATTGTAGAATTTTATATAAGATTGCATTTCATGGGCTTTTATTTAAATGATCATTTTAGTATATAAAGTTGCCACCATTTCACCGTAAGACTTTTCTTAGAAGTTAAAATCAAGTTGTACCTTTGGTGGCAAGGTTTAAATTTTAATTGTTAGTGTTTTGTACCATTTCCATCCCTCCTAGGGGGGGGGGGTGCTTGTGTAAATTGTTAAATTCTTAGTTTAAAGTTATCTGGTGTGTTGCATATTTGCACCAGTGTAGTCTTTCAGAGGCTGTTGTGAGCGGTCGTAACTACAGTCGTGTCAAAAGAGAGCAGTAAGGTTCTCTGCCCGAAAGCTCATACAGTCAAAACTTGTTTCTTTCTGCCTCTGAATAAATTGTAACTTTGATATTTAGAGGTGCTTTCTGATTCTAATTTTAAATCTGTTTCTTTGAAAAATGCTGTTAGGCACTATTAAAGTGAATAAAATTCCCATTTATTAAAAGGAATTTGGTTATGATTTCATCAGTTACTCCCTGGCAACTACTTTCATGTTTACATAGTGTGATTAAATGTGTTAATGTTCGTGACGAATCGCTAGTAAAGAAAATAAATTCTTAAGAATATTCTTTGAAAATAAGTCACGGTTCACCATGGACTGCTGATGAATGGCTTCGCATTGTCTTCAGTGACGAATTGTGACTCTACAGTATTCCGTGTGGTCATTCTCGGCGAATCTAGCGGCGACCTGGGGTGAGGCCGTATTCTCCGAATGTTACAGAAAGGCACAGAGGTGATACTCCTTGATTCGTGGTATGGCACTCGTCGGGTGTGACTTAAGGTCACGACTGTTGGTGATTGAGGAAAGTCTAACGGCAAAACGGAACATCACGAACACCGTGCGTCCTCAGGTGGTGCTTCTCATGCGACAGGATCAAGGTGACATCTTTCAACAGGAGAACGCTAGCTGACACATGGCACGTGGTCTATGAATTTTATGGGTCATTTTGAAGTACGCTCGTGGCCAGGAAGACCCCAGATTTGTTCTCCACACGACATGTGTGAGACCAATTGCACGTCACCTCCGTCCCATCGCCAGTAGATCAGAGGATGTCAAGAACCAGTTCAACAGCTGTGGGTTAGATTGTCTCAGGAGACGATACAACGGTTTTATGGCGCTCTTCCCAACATAATCATTGCATGCATCAAGACCAGAGGGTACAACTTCATAACGCTAAGTGAGCTGACATTGCCTAATTCTTTTTAAATTTGACTAGATTTCGCAATCGCTTAAATGACATCACATACTCTCTCAATACTACAAGTTCATCTCCTCCTCCCCTCTGAGTGATTCACTTCTTTGTTAGGCAGTGTATATGTTTGGATATTAAAGAAGAACAGAGTAGACCAAGATGAACCACTGCCAAATATGCTAGGTACTTCCCTGCTCCAAATTACTGCCCTGTTGTTCTGTACTGGAGCAGCTATTTACGACTTGTAGCTACAGTTTCACTTCTTCTAATTAAGAGCCCGTATAAGCAAATTGAATTAGACCTGTCGTATCAGAGTTACACTTCCGCAGAATTTAAAGCAATTAGACGCTAATTAATGCAGCCAGATTGTACCACAGGGGCCAATTAAACTATTACTCTCTAAATTAATATGCAGATTAAATATACTGACATAAAAATTCTGGTATGTATATACACAGTGAGTATGTGTGTGCTGATAGGTCAGTGTGAGCCGAATGTGGCACTTTAATTTCAGTTTCGGCATGTGTAATTAGGGTGGGTAGTACTGATATTACGTTGTGAATCCTGCCATTAACTGTTGTTTTCCTGTTCATACGAAATAATTAGGTTAATTATGCTGTGATTGATACAGGTGCAGACCAACGCTAAAAGTTAAAGACGAGTTTATTTACATTTTCACAGTGTGATAATGTCCGCAACCCGTGGTCTTGTAGCTAGCATTGCCGCCTCTGGACCACGGGGTTCCGGGTTAGATTCCTGGCCGGATTGGGGGACTGAAAATTTATGTTGTCCTAATCATTTCATCATCATTATTCGTGACAGTGGTTAGGTTGGAATGTGTAAACAATTGGACTGTGAAAAAATTGAGACTTTGTACGAGCGTTGAAGACCGCGCAGTTGAGCGCCCAGAAACCAAACATCATCATCATCACAGTATGATAATGCTGAATAAGCTGCTCGAAAGCGTGACTACCGATTTCAGCAGTCTCAGCGTGACAGCCATTTCACTAACACCGTATGCCTACTACCGAAAGCGAGAGCAAAACCGAAACGTAGGGTAGAATGCCTCACGTTTGTCATAAGAGGATAGTAACTGTCACGAAACCTCCTTCGTAATACTGTCATACATGGGTTGGCGGCGTGTGTTCTCGCATTATCCGACATGAAATAATCATAGGTCTTTCTTCTAAGGCTGCTCAAAAGTCGTCTAGAATAATTTTCAGCTAAAGCATACAGCGCCAATTAAAAATTGATCAGAAGTATCTGGACACCTATTAGTGGTGATTAATATGCGGGGTGTCCACCCACTGTGTTTATGATGGCCTGAAATCTGCTGGAGATTGTTTCAGTTAGGTGTCTGAAGGTAGCAGACCATTATTCCTCAAGAGCCTAAACCAGAACCGAGCGAGGTGGCGCAGTGGTTAGCACACTGGACTCGCATTCGGGAGGACGACGGCTCAAACGCGCATCCAGCCATCCTGATTTAGGTTTTCCGTGATTTCCCTAAATCGCTTCAGGCAAATGCCAGGATGGTTCCGATGAAAAGGCACGGCCGACTCTCCTCCTAATCGTTCCCTAACCCGATTGGACCGATGACATCGCTGTTTGGTCCTCTCTCCCGAATCAACAAACCAACCTAAACCATGGAAGCTAGTGGTGTTGGACGCCGGAGTCTGAATCGAAGTCTGGGTTGTGACCCATCCCAATGGTGTTTCATTGAGACGAGGTTGGGACTCTGGGCTGGTTAGTCCATTCCAGCAATGTAATTGTCCACAAACTATTGCCCCACAGATGTTCCTTTATGACTGGATATACACTCATGCTGATTCAAGCAATCATGGATTCCGAAATTTCCTGTAGTGTACTCAGTACACAATGGCGTAATAGGGTCATATATTCCGGGTTTAGCGTCTCCTGATGTGCAAAAGACTGACTACATCCCAATCACGGAGTACACCACCATACTGTAACACTAAATCCTACGTATTTCTCTGTTGGCATCGCATATGATGACGCTTTTGTCGAATTGCCACAAGGAATGGTGTGAGTCGCCGCAACCAAATCACTCGTTTCCAGTCATTCACTGTCTAGCGGCATCGGTTTTCACACCACCTCAAACGTGGCATCAAGTACAAAAAAATGTGGCTCATGAGGAGCTGCGCAATTATTGTACCCTATTCTTCTTAACTCCCTTAGCACAGTCATCGAACTGGACTGCTGATATCAATTTGGAACTCATGAGCAGTTCCTTCTGCTGACTCATGGGATTTTTTACAGCCAATCTCCGTAATACTGAACGGTTCCTATCCGCCAGTACAAGAGGTCTACCTCATCTTGGTTTAGCTGTGACTGGTCTTTCGCGTTCCGACTTGCCGGTGACGTCACCAGCAGTCCACTTGGACAGCTTGAACAGGGTTGAAAAGTCCCTGATGGGTCTGTTACTCAGATGACATCCGATGACTAGTCACTCAGCTCTCCTGCTGTTAGTGTATCTATACTGAGAACGCAATACTCCCCTTTACTTTTATTCTGGTGTGTCCGCTTCTCGTGACATATAGCTGTCAGTTTCACTTTACACAGGTGTATCGGTTAATTTTTGACCAGACGGTGCACAATCCGAGCAACGGACGGGAGTGTCATGCTTTGAACGCGACCTGCCTGTAGGAATACAGTTTGCCGCGGTACGCTGGAGTCATCGTCTGTGTTGCACATGAAACAAACATAATATCAGCTCTAGATAGCAAAGACAATTTGCAGGCCGAACGTACAGAGAGGCGCTGTCAGTATTAAAAGACACTAAGGCCCCATGTATCCTTAAGGGGCTAGATCACGGTGACGCTCCATTTTAGAACCGACATTCACGATCTTTTTCAATCAAGTAGGAAACAAATCTTTATCACACACCCTTAAGATTCTATAATGCATTTTTAAGCACGAAACTTGCACCCAGAGGATGTTACACGACATCGACGAAAGGCTTTTGCGGAGTGCGAGGGCGGCTGGTGGGAGCTCACAATTTTCGACCTAGAATGAAGTTTAAAAAGCTGATTGAAACGCTGTTATGTAACTTAGTAAGTAGGAACGTTTAAAAACAGAATGTTGTAAGAGGATGGCCGCAACATGGAATAAAAGTCATGTCTTTCGACACAAATTCCTTATGAAAAAGTGCACCACCATATCGAAATTAAAACATATCGCAAAAATCCTACCTACTACAGTAGAAAAGATGCCGACTCCCAAGTTACAAAGACGTATAACGTAAGTGCATGTGTATCTCAGTGCTAATAGCTGCCACCAACTTATAAAAAAATTAAAAAAAAAAACAAGCATGTTTTAACAAACCTTTGATCGGCAGTAAAGGGGCCATTTATTTCCGATGTCGAAACTCTCTCATTTTGAGGGGATTATATCGATTAACTGTCTTTCGCTTACCAATCGAAGCGTTGTTTTGTACAACTGACATTGCTATCTCAACCTTTTCTATCATTATAAATCGAACATTATGCAAGGCAAGCAGGTGCTTTCAGATTCATTACCATAAATGAATCATGTTACGAAAAAAATACGTTGTTGAGAATAGTATTTTAGTTGATGCTAATGCTCTCTTTGATACCATCCGAAACTTACAAGACCTCTGCCACTGTAGTATTACGTCTGCTGCATTCGAGTGCACATTTGCCCCAGACTCCCTGCAGTAAATCCCTGTTTACCATATTCTGACATTTATGGCACACTTTATATGAATAAATTTTAAATAATAGACTCTCTAAGGAACATTTTAAGCCAATAAAAAGTTAGGCTTAAAATTGTACCCTGGTGTTCCCCCTTAAGAGAGCAGTGTTGTAATAGGGTCTTTGTCAACGATAATGGTCATATCCTGCTGCTATTCTGATTGATGTGAGGTAATGTTCTGCCGGCAGTTGTGGCCGAGCGGTTCTAGGTGCTTCAGTCTGGAACCACGCTGTTGCTACAGTCGCAGGTTCGAATCCTGCTTCGGGCATGGATGTGTGTGATGTCCTTAGGTTAGTTAGGTTTAAGTAGTTCTAAGTCTAGGGGGCTGATGATCTCAGATGTTAAGTCCCATAGTGCTCAGAACCATTTGAACCATTTTTGAGGTAATGTTCTTCGCGAAGTGATCTCCATATGAGCGGTACATTACCGTCTGATCTCCCTTCTTGTCGTTTTAGAATCTGAGTCTCATTACGGAAGAGCAGCTGCTGGTTGTTCAAGTAGTGTGCGGACAGGCTATTCGCCGGTCTGTCAGGGCCCGACTTCCGGCTGTCTTGGCGCACTCGGCCCTCGGCTCGTGGACACAGGCCGGCGCTAACAATTCCTCAATTATGGATAGCTGCTTTCAGGCCAGGAGCTCATCCATTTCCGATGAGTTGGTCGCGCTCGAGCAGCAGTTGACGCAACCACCCTCCGTCAACGCGTCAATATTCATTTACCGCCTGACAGCCCCCACCGCCGTCTTTTAGTGTCCAGTTCCCCCTCACCCGGTCACAGAGCGTTCCGCACGTCTTACGGAAGCCCTCTGCTAGCAGACTGCCATTACGATAATTACTGGGCACCTACAGCGATCATATAGTAGACCAGAAT
Organism: Schistocerca nitens; assembly: GCF_023898315.1. Lineage (NCBI taxonomy): Eukaryota > Metazoa > Arthropoda > Insecta > Orthoptera > Acrididae > Schistocerca > Schistocerca nitens. The sequence goes on from NC_064615.1 coordinate 388,013,830, forward strand.
TTAGAAACGCTCGTGTTAAACTTGACTCTCCAGACATCGCAAGTGGAGCTACGTCGAAATCACAAAGACCAGCTGAGCAATAGCAGACAAAACATAGTGTCGTATTGTGGTTGACGTTAATGAGATTTCAAGAAGAAAGAAAAGAGAGAGAGAGACAGACAGACAGAACAATTACAAGAAGATTGGAAAATAGACAAAACTGTTGACAAAACAGATGTAAACAATAACCGACGTGTTTCTCTTCTCCCAAGAACGTAAAAAATCGTGTCAAAAGCTTTTCAAAATACATTAGAAAATCAGATCAAAGAACGGTTAGGCCGCGCGGAGTGGCCGCGCGGTTAGAGGCGCCATGTCACGAATCGGGCCGCCACTCCCCCCGGAGGTTCGAGTCCTCCCTTGGGCATGGTTGTGTGTGTTGTCCTTAGCGTAAGTTAGTTTAAGTAGTGTGTAAGTCTACGGACCGATGACCTCAGCAGTTTGGTTCCATAGGAAATCACACACATTTGAAATTTTTTTGTAACGGTTAGGAAAATATCATGGTGTGTTCGGGAGAGGAGGATCATGTGTCGAACAGTTATTAAGCTAAGGCTCTTAATGAAGTATAAAAAACTTCGAGTCGAAAATCCTTTGTTGATTTTAAAAATCCTATGATTCCGTTGACAAAGATACTGTTCCACGTCCTAAAAGAATTTCGACCTGATATTAAAACAATGGTAATCATTGAACAAACTGTGACAAATACAATTTCCAAACAGAAATTTTTGTGTTCAAAATCTTTCGAAATCAGGCTTGAGACAGGGGAATGGACAAGCTTCATTATTATTCAGATGGAAATCGAAGTACGAGGATGGAGAAAAAGAAGGGAAAAAGATCAAATAAATAAAGTGAAACTTGGAGCAAAGAGAGAAATCCAGAAACTAACTGCTTAGCTTATGCTGAATATTTAGCTATCTTAACGAATAACGTACAGGACGCAACGAAACAAGAGGTACCGGAAAAAACTGATTCACAAATTTAGTCTGAAGAAACCGTTTGTACGACCAACATTAAACATCCACCAAAATACACGGAATCTAAACACGGAGAACAGGAAGGTTCAGAATTTAAATACTTGGGAGAAATAATCCAGCCAAATCGTCTGGACAAAGCAGGTAACATAACCAGAGCCAGAAAAATAGATATGGCATTCAGCTTAACAAAGAACAGATACAATAAAGAATCCTTATCTATTAATACCGAACTAAGACAACACAAGTTGGTGATTATAGCTGCCTTGATGCTTCAGAATACCTCCCCATAAACACAGCTAAACAGTTACAAAATTTTATAGAAGACAGAAAGAAGAATAAACAGGAAAAGAATGGCGTCCAATGTATGAAAATTGAGAAAAAAGGAGGAGGTATATGAAAAAAGTGGAAATATAAGATATACAATGAGAAAGCGGACGATTACAAAAAAAAAAATGTTCAAATGTGTGTTAAATCTTATGGGACTTGACTGCTAAGGTCATCAGTCCCTAAGCGTACACACTACTTAACCTAAATTATCCTAAGGACAAACCCACACACTCATGCCCGAGGGAGGACTCGAACCTCCGCCGGGACCAGCCGCACAGTCCATGAATGCAGGGACGATTACATGTTACGACCACATAACAAGAGTAGATAACTAAAGGTTGACCAAATATACTCAAAGTCTTTGACAAAAACCCTAGTTGTTAAGTTCTTCCAGAAGAAAACATAAAAGGAGAGAGGAGGTACACGGACAGAAGAAAGAACAACAGAGAGTAAAAATGAGGAAGTATCGGTATGTTGTAAATCACTTGTTTCACATGGTCCTGTGCAGATCAAATTCGTGTAATAATAAATGCCATCTATACCGCTTCATATACAGGGTGTTTCAAAAATGACCGGTATATTTGAAACGGCAATAAAAACTAAACGAGCAGCGATAGAAATACACCGTTTGTTGCAATATGCTTGGGACAACAGTACATTTTCAGGCAGACAAACTTTCGAAATTACAGTAGTTACAATTTTCAACAACAGATGGCGCTGCGGTCTGGGAAACTCTATAGTACGATATTTTCCACATATCCACCATGCGTAGCAATAATATGGCGTAGTCTCTGAATGAAATTACCCGAAACCTTTGACAACGTGTCTGGCGGAATGGCTTCACATGCAGATGCGATGTACTGCTTCAGCTGTTCAATTGTTTCTGGATTCTGGCGGTACACCTGGTCTTTCAAGTGTCCCCACAGAAAGAAGTCACAGGGGTTTATGTCTGGCGAATAGGGAGGCCAATCCACGTCGCCTCCTGTATGTTTGGGATAGCCCAAAGCAATCACACGATCATCGAAATATTCATTCAGGAAATTAAAGACGTCGGCCGTGCGATGTGGCCGGGCACCATCTTGCATAAACCACGAGGTGTTCGCAGTGTCGTCTAAGGCAGTTTGTACCGCCACAAATTCACGAAGAATGTCCAGATAGCGTGATGCAGTAATCGTTTCGGATCTGAAAAATGGGCCAATGATTCCTTTGGAAGAAATGGCGGCCCAGACCAGTACTTTTTGAGGATGCAGGGACGATGGGACTGCAACATGGGGCTTTTCGGTTCCCCATATGTGCCAGTTCTGTTTATTGACGAAGCCGTCCAGGTAAAAATAAGCTTCGTCAGTAAACCAAATGCTGCCCACATGCATATCGCCGTCATCAATCCTGTGCACTATATCGTTAGCGAATGTCTCTCGTCCAGCAATGGTAGCGGCGCTGAGGGGTTGCTGCGTTTGAATTTTGTATGGATAGAGGTGTAAACTCTGGCGCATGAGACGATACGTGGACGTTGGCGTCATTTGGACCGCAGCTGCAACACGGCGAACGGAAACCCGAGGCCGCTGTTGGATCACCTGCTGCACTAGCTGCGCGTTGCCCTCTGTGGTTGCCGTACGCGGTCGCCCTACCTTTCCAGCACGTTCATCCGTCACGTTCCCAGTCCGTTGAAATTTTTCAAACAGATCCTTTATTGTATCGCTTTTCGGTCCTTTGGTTACATTAAACCTCCGTTGAAAACTTCGTCTTGTTGCAACAACACTGTGTTCTAGGCGGTGGAATTCCAACACCAGAAAAATCCTCTGTTCTAAGGAATAAACCATGTTGTCTACAGCACACTTGCACGTTGTGAACAGCACACGCTTACAGCAGAAAGACGACGTACAGAATGGCGCACCCACAGACTGCGTTGTCTTCTATATCTTTCACATCACTTGCAGCGCCATCTGTTGTTGAAAGTTGAAACTACTGTAATTTCGAAAGTTTGTCCGCCTGAAAATGTACTGTTGCCCCAAGCATATTGCAACAAACGGTGTATTTCTATCGCTGCTCGTTTAGTTTTTATTGCCGTTGCAAATATACCGGTCATTTTTGAAACACCCTGTAGCTTCATTTATCATCACAGCAAAACTTAGAAGTATCCCGCCTCAGGCAAATATGTTACTGCAACTGCAACTGCCATGGAATACTGTTTTATAATTTCTAAAGTTTGGCCTGGTAGTGGCAGTAGCCGAAACGTCGTATCGCAAGTCTTACATCTTTGTCACCGATGTACACAGACGCATCGATGGCAGAGATGATAAACATCGCAAGTTTAACAACAGCTCAGCCATAACCAGCGGTAACTACACCACGTGACCACCGGCCACGCAAGTCAGCCGCCTGCAGAAGTAAGAAGATGGCGAGATAGCCAGGTGTAGAGCACGTTAAAGACGGCTCTCTCGGGACGGCCACCTAAAGCAGAACATTGTGAGCTACTCTACGATGCCGTCTTCTCCCCAACACTGCCGCGTGACTCTGTGTACGCCATCACTCGGCTCCTTTTGACCCTGCTAAATCCATCCTCCCGCCATCCTGTAATACAGTGGAATTTTGTGAGCAGTGCCGGTTTCAGATGACAGACACGGAGCATTTCTTCTGGATATGTGGCTTACATCGCGTGGAACACTCTGAACTCTCTCCCGTTATTATCAAGTGACGGATGTTCACTTTCTAACGTCTCACTTCTTTCTATTTTTCTTGATTTTCCCTTGACAAAAGCATCCGACGAATTAGGTTGAATTAGTAGATATTGTATGTGTAAAAGTGTTTATTTATCTCCGGGGGTTACAGATATTCATTACGACTTTTGAGCTATTGCCATTATCGGATCAGAACTTAGGACTTGTAAAACGAAGTCCAGTGTCAGCTAGAACGATATCTACCCTGCTCAGGCACAGGTTTTATTAAAACTGTCCCTGAACTTTGGTTTAAAAGTTCTAAGTTCTGATCGGGTGATAACAATAGCCGAAATGTCGTAATAAATCAAACTACATCAAGCGAGCTAGACAGTGCTATTTGCAAAAATCTCTAATAGTCGGTTACGGAATTTGGTTCCTTTATTGATGTGACGGCACATTCGCATTCAGGTATGAGGTGAGAATTATGTTTATTTTACAAATTAATTATAAAAAATACAATTGAAAATGAGTTCGCGAACATTTGTGACGGCATGCTATCAACGTTACGGAGTTAAATGACAAGTGAACGTAGTAAGTAGAGAGTTCTCGTTGATAATGCGACGAACATGCTTCTAACGTATTCATGTGGTGGCGAAAGAAAATCAGTCGTACATAAATGTTCTAAGGGCGGGCTGCATAAATGTGTTTTGATGCAGAGGTTTCTCCAATATTCTGAACAGGACAAAGATATACCAACATACTGGAAACTCCTATTTCATCTCATTTATTAAATTTATATGCTCTCTAGTTGTCCAGCTGCTCAATTAATTACTTATTTATTAAATGTTTACAAATTAAAAAAAAGTATTTGATATGTTTCTAATTTGCTACTGCTTAAGATACAATGAATAAATCACTAAATTATTTTTGCAGTGTGATTCAGTTTCAAAAGGTACGGTCATAGAGCGACATTGCATGAACAGGAGAAGAAAATGGATGTGATGGCACGCTGTTAAATGACAACTAAGGGAAGAAACAAATTCCAGTTGAAAAGACGAGAGGTAAGTACTATAGTATACAAGATGTCATGCAAGTCGTATCCATCATCAAGAAGGGAAAGAAATTCTTCAGTATTGCCAGGGTGACCTGCTTAAATACCACATGAAACGGCGATCTCCAGATACTGTGAATACTACCAGGAGATAGCAACATAGTGGAATCTTCCTATTTCCTTTAATTTTTTCATGGTCTGCAGCTGACATCATATTTAACTAGGTAGTTACTTAATATATTTACAAACTACGTAAACGGAAATACATCCTATTTTGATGTGACACAGGGCTGCACGCTTGAAGATAGTAAAAATCATCTTTTCATTCTTACTGATTTCACAGGATGCGAAATAGACGAAGCATGAACGGCATGAGAGAACCGTTATTCCACTGCAAAATACTTACAAAAAATTGAGCAGGTGCACACGCTACTCGAAACTTATGCCTTATCATCGCTATAGACGCCGTAGCTCTAAGCACTATGGGCCTAAATCTTTCCAAGACGATCAGCGCGATATCATAGCCACACTGCTAGAGGACTTGAAATAGCAATCTCAGAAATTTAAGTACTGTATTTCACAAAACAAGTGAAGTGTTGAGTCCTTTCTTTAAGTGAACCAATTAACACTGACGTGCTAACTTCTTTTGGGGGCGGTATTTCAGATTTGTTTGCCATTGTCATGATTTCAATTCGTTCGCATATCACTGACTAAATATAATTTTATACGTAAAACACCACGCAAGCCGTTAAATTTAAGCCCTCGTAATACTAAAGTATACGATAGAAGATAAACAATAAATGGTCCAAAACCGGTTTGCTTTAACGGACGCTCGTATCACTTATATGGAGGGCTTTAGGGTTTATTGGAGGCTTAGTTAAACCCCCCTCATAAATTCCGAACAATCTGTGGAAGCTCTGAAGCAGAAGCCCACAAGGATGTTCTCTTCTGTGTACGCTACACATACTGTAATTGTGGACGCAATGAAACAAACTTAGTAATAGAAAAATAGAACTGCGCTCTGTCACTTTTGGATGACATTTCAAATGTTTAGAAATAACGACACAAAGGATAACTGTACGTTACTTTAGGATCTGTACAATGGGATAAAGTACTTACCTTCACCGGCAGGTGGCCTTGGCGTGTATGTCATATCTGAAAACAGAAAGAGATGTTAATACGTCAGTAGAGCAGAGTGCAACGCTAATTTTAAAGGACAATTGCTCCACAAAATCTACTGATATTAAGTGAAACGCTTTGGAAATACGGAAGTTAAGCAGTTACATTCATGTTGGTATAAGTTTCATGCAATAAGAGGGATGGAAATATAATTCAGCCTGTTCTTCGGAATAAATTCTATATACTGATAGCAATTTATTAGAATAGTGAAAATATATTAATGTACTATTTTACTGAAAGTTACACTAAATTTTATCATTACAAGTATGTAATTTACTGAGTGTTTACATTAATGTATACAGCTTTGCATGGATAGTTAAAAAAAGCTGTTACTCATAACTAAAATAATATAACGAATCCACAAATAAAATGTAATGAACGAACGAAGGTGCTCTGTTATAAAGGACGATCAAAATGACCATCGGCTCTACTCATTACTAAAACAATTTAACTAACCTATAAAATATACACAAAAGCAAGAAAATAAATGTATGCTGTTACGTAGGTAGATCACAGTCACCGCTGACTCAGATTCAGTAGCTGTCAAATACGCCAAATTCTCCTCCTTGATTTGCAGAAATGTTGATGACGATAGCAGTTCATACAGTAAATTCCGTATACAGTGAAGCATTGTAAGGATTTTCAAATGTGCACGACAATAACAAAGTAAGGAGAAGACAATTCGTGTATCTAGCGACCACAACTAGGCACAAGACCGTTAATACGTTAATCGATATTTAACGAAGTTAACTTTTAGAGTAACGGATTAACTTTTAAGTAAATTTTAATAAACATTAACGGATTCTTTATCTTCCGTTAACTTTCTTTGAATCGGTTAATCGTTAGTTCGGTGCCTGCCATATATCACAGAAATGACCCCGCTCCGCCCGTGGAAATCATGTTCTGACGAGTTCAGGTCACGCATGTGTGTAGCTAGCCAGGACATGCGTAATATTGAAGTGAAAAATCGAGTGCGAGCTAGAAAATTAGGTGTTGGCAGTTTATTGTTGGTTGTTTCCTGAGCTCGCGTTAAGTACTACTTCTTATTACAAGTTTAACTGTGGAAACTAGATCATGGAATTGGATTCTACCTCTACAATCGATAAAAATCCGTGGTCGCATTTAAGTGACTACGTTAATTTTGTATCCAGATCGAGAGGCAAATATTTTTCGATTGTGCATTCTGAAAAATTAAACTTAGATTCACACTTCACCCCTTAACAATTTGAAACGACACATAAGGAGAACACGTGAATCGCCGTATTTACAGCTTTAAGAGACAGTGACTGCACGGTCCGGTCGAGCAAAAACGGAACTCGGCCATTTAGATATCTATAGCGAAGCCAGCGGCAATAAACCGGTAAAAAGAATACAATAGAGAAGCACTGCAGCAGTTGACAGCGGTCTGTCTCAAGCTAGTGTGGACCAATGCATAAAAATATTTTGTTATGGATTCCTTTATGTCCTCTATGTTCCACCTGAACTTCCTCTATCAAAAATTTTTTTATTTTAGCGACGGTAATGCGTTTGATTCACTTGCTAATTTTACCACACCCACAACATAAAGTTTACTATTAGAGTTAACCTTTTAACGTTTGACGAAGTTAACTTTCTTAGCAATGGATTAACGATTAACGGGGTTAAGTTTTTGATTAACGTTACCCGGCTATGCTGGCGAAGATTTTGCATTATACACGTCGATTGTTATGTTATGGAACATCTCAAGAAGCCGAGCTGTAGAGGTTGGGAAGCTAATGGCTCTGCTGGTGGATGGGTAGCTATCCACAGGGACCGGCAAGGCTCACAGGAACTGAGCTCGGTAGGGAAGCCAGACTAAGTGCGTCCCACAACACAATGAGGGGGGACCTCGTTAGGTGAACCGAAGCCAACTCCACCAGGGGAGCGAAGCAGGGATCACTGATCCTACAGGTTAGAAGCTAACGCCTCGCTCCAAATCTTTTTTTAAACAACTACCTGCAAAGCATCCAGTTGCGTCTAGGCAATGTGAACTTAATCTTGTGAAAAGCATGAAACTAAGAATCTGTCAAAATACAAAGAAAATCTGAAAAAAGATGCATTAATTTTTCTCGTCCGGTAGACCAGACAATGAATAACTCAAACAGATATACAGAGTGTCCAAAAAGTGAAAGAAAAACAACCGACAATGCTTAGTATATTGTGTGGGAAGGCAAAATAATCGGTTTTCAAGCAGAAGCCCATATCCAGAAGTTCACGGCTTTTCACTGGAGAGCGTCCAAGTCTATGGAAGGTTGTGACGGTTTGTTCCTATTCCTTTTTGGTGGAAGATATGCAAACCTTTAGCCATCTGTGCATTGCGGATGGACAACCTGAGAATACACTACTGGCCATTAAAATTGCTACACTAAGAAGAAATGCAGATGATAAACGGGTACTCATTGGACAAATATATTATACTAGAACTGACATGTGATTACATTTTCACGCAATTTGGGTGCATAGATCCTGAGAAATCAGTACCCAGAAGAAACACCTCTGGCCGTAATAACGGCCTTGATACGCCTGGGCATTGAGTCAAACAGAGCTTGGATGGCGTGTACAGGTACAGCTGTCCATGCAGCTTCAACACGAAGCCACTGTTCATCAAGAATAGTGACTGGCGTATTGTGACGAGCCAGTTTCTCGGCCACCATTCACCAGACGTTTTCAATTGGTGAGACATCTGGAGAATGTGCTAGCCAGGGCAGCAGTCCAACATTTTCTGTACTCAGAGAGGCCCGTACAGGACCTGCAACATGCGGTCGTGCATTATCCTGCTCAAATGTAGGGTTTCGCAGGGATCGAATGAAGGGTACAGCCACGGGTAGTAACACATCTGAAATGTAATGTCCACTGTTCAGAGTGCCGTCAATGCGAACAAGAGGTGACCGAGGCGTGTAACCAATGGCACCCCATACCATCGCGTCGGGTGATACGCCAGTATGGCGATGACGAATACACGCTTCCAATGTGCGTTCACCGCGATGTCGCCAAACACGGATGCGACCATTATGATGCTGTAAACAGAACCTGAATTCATCCGAAAAAATTAAGTTTTGCCATTTGTGCACCCAGGTTCGTCGTTGAGTATAGCATCGCAGACGCTCATGTCTGTGATGCAGTGTCAAGGGTAACCGCAGCCACGGTCTCCGAGCAGATGGATGTTATCTTGCAAACGTCACCATCTGTTGACTCAGGGATCGAGACGTTGCTGCACTATCCGTTATAGCCATGCGGATAAGATGCCTGTCATCTCGACTGCTAGTGATACGAGGTCGTTGGGATCCAGCACGGCATTCCGTATTACCCTCCTGAACCCACCGATTCCACATTCTGCTAACAGTCATTAGATCTCGACCAACGAGAGCAGCAATGTCACGATACGATAAACCGCAATCGCGATAGGCTACAATCCGACCTTGATCAAAGTCGGAAACGTGATGGTACGCATTTCTCGTCATTACATGAGGCATCACAACAACGTTTCATCAGGCAACGCCGGTCAAGTGCTGTTTGTGTATATGAAATCGGTTGGAAACTTTCCTCATGTCAGCACGTTGTGGGTGTCGCCACTGGCGCCAACTTTGTGTGAGTGCTCTGAAAAGCTAATCATTTGAATATCACAGCATCTTCTTCCAGTCGGTTAAATTTATCGTCTGTAGCACGTCATCTTCGTGGTGTGCAATTTTAAAGGTCAGTAGTGTAATAACATTCTTCCTCGTGGGATACATTCAGGCACACTGCCCCATGGTGCATACTACTGCGGACCTCGAGTGATCTGCCAGTGATGCTGTAACGTTGTTGACGTCTGTACGACATATACCAGTACACTACTGTGGAAATGGCCGACATGGTGCTTGCATACGTCGAAGCAGACTGCAGTGGAAGAGGTGCTGCAAGATTGTATGCGGAACGTTTCCCAGATATACGTCACGCATCATTCCACGTTCGCGGCAGTCTAGAGACGCCTCAGAGGAGTCGGAAAGTTGCACGTAAGTATTTTCTGCTTAATGTGTGTCCATTGCAAAGTAGGAGCACTTTGTGCTTGGCACGTGTGAATACAATCCCCAATTTACTCTATGTTCTCTGGTTGGTTTTGAAATATGATGCGGTTCGTTCACGCTCGACTCGAACACTACACTTGCAGAAGGACCCAACCACCAGCAATCGGCACAGGTGCTGCACGCGGGTAAAAGTGGCGTGGCGCATGTCCATCCGTACCGTCCGTAGAAAATCCAGGCGTTACAGGAGGAGGATATCTACGACGGGTAAAGTTCGCACAGCGATGTTTAGAACAAAGCATACTCCAGTCACAATTCCCGAGCTTGGTGCTGTTAATGGATGAATGCACGTTTATTAGAGACGGCGTATTGAATCTGCACAACATGCATGTTTTGGCGGACGAAAATCCGCGTGCGCGGGTGACTCAAAATCAGAAACACTAACATTTGGCGGGACAACTGTTGACCACATTATTAGGCAATATCTACTGCCAAACGAACTAAAGGGAGCGATCTACATCACATTTATTACCTTATTGGATGTAGTGCCACGAAACGTTCGGATGGGCAAGTGGGTGCACCACGGCGGAGCTCCAGCACACTTTTGATGTCGATGTACAGAATCACCTCAACATGGCATATTCCAAACGATGGACTGGTACAGGTGGACCAGTTCCATGGCCAACACGGTCGCCTTATCTGACCTCTCGACTATCTTCTGTGGTGTATTATGACGAGTATCGTGTACGGCGGACATATAACTTCAACAGAGAACCTTACTCCTCTGGTCCACGGAGCGACTGAAGTGCTTCAAAGCTCTGGATCACTTGCATGAGGCTCAGCACTGAACATGTAGGCTCTGCACTGAAGTGGAAGGTAAGCAGTTCGAATCCCGTTATTAATGTAGACAGTGCGATGTGGTACCCATATCGGGTTCATTGACGTAATGTGGAACGCACACACATCTCAGATTTTGGCGCTCTCCAGCGCCCTAAGCGTGCGTTTCCGGACATGGATTCCTTTCTGGAAACCGCACAACATACTGAGTGTTGTCTTTTTTTTTGTTTTTTTTTTTTTTGGGGTGGGGGGGGGGGAGGAATTCCCCGTTTGGCCATAGCCATAATTAGAAGTAAATATTCAATACTTTCTAGCACTGCATATTTCTGGGACTGCATACTACACCGAAATGAATATATTATATACTTGTTCATTAACCAAATGAAATAACAAAAAAATTAATAAGGCATCCACGAAAGGAGTACCTTACAGTATTCTTCTCAGCCCTATTCTTCTTCATCAGTCTGTGATCATTATAAGTTTCATTTATTGGTGAGATACAGAAGATCCAGTGACGAACAATGTATTCTGAAGGGTTCATTTACTAACTGCGAAAACGTCACGGAGATGCTTAACGAATTCCATTGCTAGAAACTCTGAAAACACTCCAGGTGTTTAGCTTCCAAGAGGGGTCAAGCAACATAATCCTCCAACACACATCTCATGTACCACGCATGAGTAAGTGAAGTGAGTAAATATTGTTCTACCAAAAGTATCCACCACCACACACTGTAAAGTAGCTTGCGGAAAAAGAAATTAGTGTACCTTCACGGATTTTAATCCGATGACGGCGTATACCACCTGAGCGACAATGGTTTCAACGTCGTCCTCCAACAGATAGCGTAGTGTCTATCCATTAATAGGGAACGCTCACAGCCAGAAGGGTCAGTGTGGTGCAAACATGTGAAAGGAATAGGCAACCATGTCATGAAGTACCACTCGTGCTTCCTATAGCCAACCGAGGGGTCAATTGACGTGACGAGATGGTCCTTTCGGAGGACTGTCACACAAGTTGAGCATGCTGCGTCGGTTGTGCAACGATGCTGGTATCTTTTAATTAAAAATGAAACTCCTCCAGCTGTACTTAAGATTTCATATTTATTTGGCTACAAGATTCGACGTTGCATCAACGCCATCTTCAGGCCCGATGAAATCAATTGTGTATGGCTGAGAACTAGAAGTTCGCGGTGAAACCAATACGTGCACAACATGGACGGTGGACAGTAACTAGTTACGTGCTCCACAAGGATGGCGGGCAGTAACTAGTTACGTGATCCACAAGGACGGCGGGCAGTCACTAGTTACATGCTTCACATGGACGGTCGGCAGTAACTTGTGACGTACTCCACATGAATGGCGGGCATTAACTAGTTACATGCTCCACATGGACGGCGGGCAGTAACTAGTTACATGCTTCACATGGACGGTGGGCAGTAACTTGTGACGTACTCCACATGAATGGCGGGCCGTAACTAGTTACATGCTCCACATGGACGGCGGGCAGTAACTAGTAACGTGCTCCACATGGACGGCGGGCAGTCACTAGTTACATGCTTCACATGGACGGTGGGCAGTAACTTGTGACGTACTCCACATGAATGGCGGGCCGTAACTAGTTACATGCTCCACATGGACGGCGGGCAGTAACTAGTAACGTGCTCCACATGGACGGCGGGCAGTCACTAGTTACATGCTTCACATGGACGGTCGGCAGTAACTTGTGACGTACTCCACATGAATGGCGGGCATTAACTAGTTACATGCTCCACATGGACGGCGGGCAGTAACTAGTTACATGCTTCACATGGACGGTGGGCAGTAACTTGTGACGTACTCCACATGAATGGCGGGCCGTAACTAGTTACATGCTCCACATGGACGGCGGGCAGTAACTAGTAACGTGCTCCACATGGACGGCGGGCAGTCACTAGTTACATGCTTCACATGGACGGTCGGCAGTAACTTGTGACGTACTCCACATGAATGGCGGGCATTAACTAGTTACATGCTCCACATGGACGGCGGGCAGTAACTAGTTACATGCTTCACATGGACGGTGGGCAGTAACTTGTGACGTACTCCACATGAATGGCGGGCCGTAACTAGTTACATGCTCCACATGGACGGCGGGCAGTAACTAGTAACGTGCTCCACATGGACGGCGGGCAGTCACTAGTTACATGCTTCACATGGACGGTCGGCAGTAACTTGTGACGTACTCCACATGAATGGCGGGCATTAACTAGTTACATGCTCCACATGGACGGCGGGCAGTAACTAGTTACATGCTTCACATGGACGGTGGGCAGTAACTTGTGACGTACTCCACATGAATGGCGGGCCGTAACTAGTTACATGCTCCACATGGACGGCGGGCAGTAACTAGTAACGTGCTCCACATGGACGACGGGCAGTAAATAGTTACTGCCCACCATCCATGTGGAGCACGTATTGGTCTGACCACGGACTTCTAATACTCAGCCACACACAATTGATTTCATGAAAGCGTGCGGGCCTGAAGATGGCGTTGATGCAACGTCGAAACTATAAATATGAAATCTTAAGTACAGCGGGGTAAAAATTATACCAGCTGATGTCCCAACATCATCCAATTTAAATATGGATATACAAAGATGCTGGTATCAGTGATCACGTAAACATTCCCATACCAATCGATGAGATTCTGGACGTCAAAGCAGTACAGACTCCAGCCAGGATCGTCGTATTGTTAGATCAGCAGTGGCAGATCGTACAGCTACCACACCACAGATAAGAGGGCTTTGAGCCCAAACGTGTCAGCACGAACTTTTGGGAACTAGTTATTGGCGGTGGTACAATGGTCACCTATACCTCTAGCCCCTCTTTCACTCACGCCACATCATCGACGTGCGCGGCTCGACTCGTGCCATCAGAGGATCGCTTGGAAGATTGGCGCGCCGTGGTCTTTAGATATGGAAGCAGTTTCTGCCTGTACGCAAGTGACAGCCGTTTGCGCGAACGATGTCGACCTACTGAGCGCTGTCTGGTAGAGTGCCTTTATCCGAGATGAATTGGCCCCGCCCTAGGCTGCATAGTGTAAGGTGCGAAAAGCTACAACTCTTGTTCACCTAAGTTCTGTTAACCAGCGCTCGGTACTTGAAGAATGCCGATAGACTTGTCCTTTTGTCGTTCATCTAATAGGAAGGCGATGTGTTGTTCCAACAGGATATTGCTCGCCCACTCACCACCCGTGAAACTCAACGTGCTCTGCAAGACGTGGAGCAACTTCTCTGGCCAGCACAATCTCCAGATTTGTCTCAAATCGAGCACGTGTGGCATATAATGGGACTAGAAGTGACTCGTGGGGCTCGTCAGCCAACAGTTCCTACAGAACTATGAGAACAAGTCTAGCACGCGTGGCATAACGTATCCCAGGACAGTTCGTCACCTGTACAGTCGACTAGTCAGCGCCTGCACTGCCGTTCATGGAGGCTACACCACATACTGAAATGGGTGTTTCAGCATAGCACTGGTACCTCTGATCCGCTTGTGCTATTGATCTGTAAATGTTATCTCATGTACTCCATATGCACTGTTGCAACCTCTAAAAGGGTGTACTATTGTTTTTCCGGCAGTGTAAATGTAGAAAAGAACTAGAAGCCCTTACAAATACTCGTATTAATTCCACCACTTATTCATGTTCGTTTTATTCTATAACAGTAATTATGTCTCAGAAATGAATGTATCTACGTAGATTCGAAGTAAAAATCATTTGCAAAGTTTCATCTAAGTTGTACCGAATGTCTCACGTTTAAGCGATTACATTAATTTCTAAGGCTGGGATAGCCAGTTTCTAGTGCTTAACTCCGTGATTTAGTTAAATATAACATTATAGCAACTTATCGTTTACATAATTAACAGTACGACATAAATCTGAAAGTAATTACCAAGTAATAACCATCAGGATTTGCCTTTCTGCATGTATGATAACTGTGGCCGATGTATTTTATTTGAATTATTTTGTGTTCGTCTTCTGAAATTTAAAAATTTATTACATAGATAGCACACATACCTAGTTTTAGAACAACAGCATTCCAGTTCAGGTGTAAATTTACAAAATGGGTCAAATGGCTCTTAGTACTATGGGACTTAACATCTGAGCTCATCAGTCCCCTAGACTTAGAACTAAGTAAACCTAACTAACCTAAGGACATCACACACATGCATGCCCGAGGCAGGATTCGAATCTGCGACCGTAGCATCAGCACGTTTCCGAACTGAAGGGCCTATAACCACTCGGCCGGCTGTAGATTTACATTTTAGAATGTTATGTAAAAAGTAATTTTTAAGAACTAATGAAATTGAAGTTTGTTGAGTTAGCTGCCTGCTGTGGTTGCACAAAATCAATTCGAGTAGTTAACACTTCATCTCCAATTTCATGCTAAGGCACAAGAGAGGCATTCCTAATAATGCAGATCATTGTGTAGTAGCAATAAGAGTCGTAAACCTGAACAGCTGTTATCACAATACTTACGTCTACATTTACATCTTTACTTAGCAAACCAATGTGAAGTACATGGCAGAGTGTACTTCCCACTGTATAACTTACTGGACCTTCTTCGCATTTAATTAGCGTATGGATGCGAAAAAAATTATTGTTAAAAGCTTTTTCGCCAACTAAAGCTATTCTAACCTTGTATGAGGGGTCTCTTTTTTATAATCAGTTTTCTGACTGATTTCATGCGTCCCGCCAGAAATTCGTCTCTTGTGCTCACATCTTAAAATTGTACTTAACACCCTACGTCCCTAGCAATTTTTTTGTATGTATTCCACTCTCTATCTTCCCTCACGTTTTTACCCTCTTCAGCTTCCTCTAGTACCATGAAGGGTATTACCTGATGTCGTAACACACTGTCCCTTCTTCCTCTCAGTGTTTTCCATATGTTCTTTCTTCGCCAATTCTCTAGAGAATCTCCTAGTTCTTTATCTTATCAGTCCCCTTAATTTTCGACATTATTCTGCAGCATCACATCTGAAATGCTTCGATTCTCTCTGGTTCTAGTTTTCCCACTGTCTACACAATGCTGTGATCCAAATTTATATTCTCAGAAATTTCTTCCTCAGATTGCGGCCTACGTTTGATGCTACTAAATTTCTCTCGGCCAGGAATGTCCTATTTGCATGTGTTTCTCTGATTTTCTATTTTCACTTGGTTTCACCAGTCTTTCGTAGTTTTGCTTCCATGGTAGCGGAATTCCTTAAATTCGTATAGTTCGTTATCTTCCGTTTTGATGTTAAGTTCATCGCTATTTTTATTTTTGCTACAGCTCATCACGTTTCTCTTTTTGCGGTTTACTCCCAATCCACATTCTGTTCTCATTACATCGTTCATTCCATTCTTCAATTTCACCGAGGATAACAGTGTCATCAACGTATCTTATCACTGATATCCTTTGACCCTGAATTTTACCCATTCTCGAACCTTTCTCTTATGGAAGTCATCGCTTCTTTGATGCATAGATTGAACAGTAGGGGGAATGACTACATTATTGTCTTACACTCTTTTTAATCCGAGTACTTCGTTCTTGATCTTCCCCTCTTATTGTTCCCTCTTGGTTCTTGTGCATATTGTATATTACCCGTCTTTGCCTGTACCTTACTACTATTTTTGTCAGAATTTCGAACATCTTGCACCATTTTACATTATCGAACGCTTCTGTAAGGTCGACAAATTCTGTGAACGAGTCCTGATTTTTCTTCAGTCTTGCTTCCATTATGAAGGCAACGTCAAAACTGCCTCTCTGGTGCCTTTACCTTTCCTAAAGCCAAACTGATGAACATCTAACAGATCCTTCGTTTTCTTTTCCGTTCTTCTGTATATTATTGTCAGTAACTTGGATGCGTGAGCTGTTAAGCTGATTGTGTGAAAACTCTCGCACTCATCAGTTTTACCTGCCTTCGGAATTGTATGGATGATGTTTTTCCGAAAATCAGATGGTATATCTCCAGTTTCGTATATTTTCCACACCAACCTGAATATTCGTTTTGTTGCCACGTCCTCCAATGACTTTAGAAATTCCGATGGGATGTTGTCCATCCCTTCTGCTGTATTTGATATCAAGTCTTCCAGAGCACTTTTGAATTCTGACTCTAATGCCGGATCCCCTACATTTTTATATCTATTCCCTCTTCTATAATGTCGTCGGACAGTTTCTCCCCCTCACAGAGGCCTTCAGTCTACTCTTTCCACCTATAATCTCTCTCCTGTGCACTTAACAGTGGAATTCCCGTTACACAATGTTCCCATCCTTGCAGCCATTTCGCCTTATTTTCCTTGCGCTGCATATTTATTTCATTCTTAAGGGACGTATTTTTCTGTATCCCCTGGACATTTTTTGTACTTCATTCTTTCGTCTATTACTCATTGTTTCTTCGCAGTTATCTTCCTTGTACCTATGTTTGCTGTCAAACAACGGTGACAGCCCATTTTAGAGATGCTGACTCCTCTTCAGCTGAACTGCCTACTCTGGTATATCACATCGCAGTATTCCCTAAGGGAGCGATACGTGGAGACATTCCTAGATTCTGAATTAATATTATTGCTTAAAACAATGATAGTAGTCTTTCACAGGATGTCTCCAAGCATCTTCGAGCTCTAGCCTATCTGCATCTCCATAATGTTCTCTCATGGGTCGAACAAACCTGGGACCACACGTGTTGCCCTTATTTTTACATGTTTGATATCCCCTGACAGTGCTGTCTGGCTGGGTCCGACACATTTGAGGTACATTCTAGGATAGACCACAATTGTTTTTATGTCAGCAAGCTAGTTTGAAGACCGACCGCAATTTTTCCAATATCCTGCTAATGAAAAAAAGTTTAACAGCTGCATCACACACGACTGTGCTTGTTTATTCTATTTCTTAGTCCGCTGCAAAGAGAGGGAGTGTTTACCACTCAAACCAACGTTCCATCCGCAGCTGGCATCTGCACAGGCTACATGGGCACAAGGTCATTTTAGATAGAGTATAGCAGCTATGGTATCGTTGAGGAGCCATTAGAACTCCCACTTGAAACTACAAAATGCTTCTGTGATAGGTTAGGAATCCTAAATGGACAGGTGTACGAGGGGGGGGGTTCATTAACTAATGAATCACATTTTTTTCTGAAGGCAGCATGGTTTTATTCAGGTTTCCAGTAGATCATTTTATTTCCCACTCATTTTCGAAATAATCTCCGTTTAGTGCGAGGGCCTTACGCTACCTTACAGGGATGGCCTGTATGCCCGCGTGGAACCATCCTGCTGGTCGACGTCGCAGTCAAAGTCCTGCTGCCTCAGTGACCTCCCCATCGTCCACGTACAGATTCCTGCGCAGTTCGTCCAAACAGGTGGAATTCGGATGGTGCGAGATCATAACTGTAGAGTGACGTTTCTGCAATGATAACAGACGCCTCATCAAACGACTCACCGTGCTTTTCTTCACTGCTGGGTGACCTTAGACATTCTGCTAGCTCCTATGAATATTTGCGTTTCGTTAGTTTTCCGATAAAAGATAATGCCAGCTGTCTCCTTGGAAAGCATGTTTGCTGCAGACACTATTTTGAAGACTAAGTAAAACGCCGCAACTATCGGATTTTCATGAAACTATAGGACTGAAGCGAGAATATTCCACGATGTCTCGCGATAAATTCCGCATTTGAACTGAAACTGACCGAGAAAATAAAAGTGTGTTGCTTAACTTATTGAACGCTCTTCACATATACGATCCGCTACCAGCTACATGCGTGTCCAGTGTATTAAGTACTGTGCAATTTCGCTTGTATGAATGACCGGTCGAAAAACAGAACGGCCGGTAACAAGACTGAGGATTGTGGAACTACGGCAAGTAGACGGTGAAGTGTTACTACAGACTGAAAAAAAGTCCGTGAGTGACACAGACAACACATCACCGTAATCGCACTCTTCCGCTCCTGGTGGACGTTCGGCCCTCGTGGTGATAGCATCGTCGTCCGTTGCGGGCCACAGTTGCACCGGCGTCTGCGATAATCTTCGCCGGCAGAGTTACGGCACGTGCGGGCGGATTAGGCGGCAGCGGGCAGCGGGCAGCGGGCAGCGGCTGGCGAGTGCGGCCGCGGATTACGCCAGCCAGCCAATAAACTTTTAACCGGAATTTACACTTCACGGCACTGGCGGGAGCTCAGCGGTGCCCCCCCCCCCCCCCCCCCCCTGCAGCCACGCCAAAGCTGATGCCAATACTCCGACCCTGTGTTCGTCTTCGAAGTCACTATTATTCACCCGAGAAATATACTGCTGGCCATCAAAATTGTAGAGCCATGGTGAACTACAAGCAACTAAAGTTTACTTATTATGCATGTTCATTATAGTAGGGTGAACAAATGATTAAATTTGTATGTAATTTTGATACAAGTAGAGTGCGAAATTTAGCACATTGGAAACTGCAGCCTTTGCCAGCAACGCAGCTGGCCAACGATTTGAATTAAGTTTTGTGGATGATTAAGAATCGACAAATCTGACACACGACTACCATCGCCTTATGCCACTTGCAAAAGAAGGACATTTACTTGGTATGGTACTGATATGTGCTTCATGCATATTATCTTCATGACGACAACACATTCCTTCACTGCGTTGGCAGTATGTGGCATTACATGAAATATATTCGTGTGGACAACCCCAGCTGTGTAATGGAATGACGACAATGAAAATTTGTGCCGGACTGGGACTCGAACCCGGTTTTCCGGCTTATTGCGAACGGCCGCAGAACCATTACGCTATCCGTGCATGACTCACGGACAGACCCAACTTCCATATGTCGTCAACCATTTATCTACAACCTGCACTCGTTCATTCCTTATGTATATACTTGTACAGCGGAGATATTTTAACTGAAAGTCGCTTGTCCGCTGTCGGTGCATAAATACGATATTACAGCGCCTGGGTTGTTCAGAAGTACAATGAAATGTTCATTTGGCCATGAATGAATGTGACATCATCAACCAGCCTTACATTTCTTATGATCTTTTGAGTCGTGGCCGTTCTATCGCATGTGTCACACGTTGTTTGAAGCGTCATCGAGCGCGAAGGTAACATCGCAGGACGCAACTCTTTTGCCTCACTACACAGGAAGGTTGTAGGCATCTTCGTCCCAAATTTAAATTTTATTCGTTGCCATGAGAGACAATTACGGCGTTTCGAAAAAGTGGTCATTTAATTGTGTTTTGCAGTTTATTTAAGCCAAGTGCATGCCTTAATGGTTAACAGTCGTACGTTGATTGATAATATACTGAGTAGGAGGAGCAGACAATGGTTGATTTCATTTCTGTATCCATCTCAGAAGGCACTAACACTAACAACAAATGGGCCCGAAGTTACACATGGATAGAACTTCAACAAACTAAAATCTAGGAAATATGTACCAGCTTCCCACAGTAGCGATAACGTCTGAATCCAGGTCACCACTAAAGAGTAGATTCCATCTCAAAACAGAGTGGTATCTATAGAATTTTCAGAAATAAGTCGGCAAATATATATATATATTTCAATCATACGTGGCTATAGCAAACACAAACAACAAAAACACAGGTATAAATGCCGACGTAACAAGCAAAAGATGAAAAAATAGACGTAGTGTATTAGGAGACTGAATGAGTAATTCAGTTAGTAAATAGAGATGAAAATCTAACATCCACACGGAACTGGAATGCGGTTATAGGGAAAAATGGTTCAAATGGCTCTGAGCACTATGGGACTCAACTGCTGAGGTCATTAGTCCCCTAGAACTTAGAACTAGTTAAACCTAACTAACCTAAGGACATCACAAACATCCATGCCCGAGGCAGGATTCGAACCTGCGACCGTAGCGGTCTTGCGGTTCGAGACTGCAGCGCCTTTAACCGCACGGCCACTTCGGCCGGCGGTTATAGGGAAAGGAGTAGAAGAAGGGCTTACGGGAGAATATGGGCTTCGTAGTAGGAATGAGGGAGGAGAAAGACTAATCGAGTTCTGCAACTAGTTTTAGATGATAATAGTGAATACTCTGTTCAGGAATCACAAGAGGAGGAAGTGTACTAGGAAAAGGCGGAGGGATACAGGAAGATTTCAGTTAGATTACATCATGGTAAGGCAGAGATTTCGAAATCAGATATTGGATTGTAAGGCTTACCCAGTAGCGCAAATAGTCTCAGATCACAATTTAGTAAAGATGAAGAGTAGTTTAAGATACTAGTGAGGAAGAATAAATGCGCAAATATGTGGGAAACATAACTACTATGGAATGAAGAAATACTCTGGACGCTCTCTGAGGCAATAGATACTGCGACAGTGAATAGCTCAGTAGCCAGTTCAGTTGAAGAGGAGCGGACATCTCTGAAACGGGCACTCACTGCAGCTGGTGATAATAACGTAGGTACAAGGAAGGTAACTGCGAAGAAATCGTGGGTAACTAAAGAAATATCAGTTGATCGACGAAAGAAGGAAGTACAAAAATGTTCAGGGAATTTCAGGAATACGGAAATGTAAGTCACTGAAGAATGAAATAAATAGGAAGTGTAGGGTAGCTAAGACGACATTGCTACTTGATAAATGTGACGAAGTCGAAAAAGAAATGGTTGTTGGAAGGAAGAACTCAACATATAGAAAAGTCAAAACAACCTTCGCTGAAATTAAAACCATTTAAGAGCGCAATGGGAATTCCACGGATAGGTGGAAAGACTACGTTATGGGCCTCTTTGAGGGGAGTACTTTTCTGATGACGGGATACAAGAAAGAACAGAAGTCATTGGGGAAGAAATAGAGGTTCCAGTATTAAGACCAGAATTTAGAGTAGCTCCGCAAGACTTAAAACCAAATAAGGCAGAAGGGACACATAATATTCCTTAGCAATTTCTAAATTAATTGGTGGCAATGGCAACAAAACGATTATTCACATTGGTTTATAGAATGTACACGCTGGGTATCTACCATAAGAAGTTCGGAAAATCGGCAGCCACACGATTCCGAAGACCTCAATAGCAGAAAAGTGCGAGTATTCTCACATAATCAGCTTAACAGCTCATGCATCCACGTTTCTGACAATAATACTATACAGAAGAACGGAAAAGGAAATCGAGGACCTGTTAGCCGGTGATCAGTTTTGCTTTAGGAAAGGTAAAGATATCAGGGAGGCTGTTCTGACGTTACGGTTGATTTGGAAGAACGACTGAAGAAAAATCAAGACAGTTTCGTAGGATTCGTCGACCTTCAAAAAGCGTTCAACTTTGTAAAGTGGTGCAAGATTTTCGAAATTCTGAGAAAGGTAGGAATAAGGCATACGGGAAGACGGGCAATGCCAACGGCCTTGCCGCAGTCGTTACACCGGTTGCCGTCAGATCACCGAAGTTAAGCGCTGTTGGGGTGGGCTAGCACTTGCATGGGTGACCATCCGGTCTGCCGGGCGCTGTTGGCAAGCGTGGTGCACTCAGACCTTGTGGAACAAAGTGAGAAGCTACTTTATTGAGAAGTAGCTGCTCCGATCTCGTAAACTGACAAGCGGCCGGGAGAGCGGTGTGCTGACCACATGCCCCTCCATATCCGCATCCAGTGACGCCTGCGGGCTGAGGATGAGACGGCGGCCGGTCGGTACCGTTCGGGCTTCATGGCCTGTTTGGACGGAGAAGGGTAATATACAATATGTACAAAACCCAAGAGGGAACAATAAGGGTGGAAGACCAAGGAGAAGTGCTCGGATTAAAAAGGATGTAAGACCGAGTTGCAGTCTTCCGCCACTGCTGTCCAATCTGTACATCGAAGAAATGATGACGGAAATGGAAATAAAAGAAGGGATCAGGAGTGAAATTAAAGTTCAAAATGGAAGAATATCAATGATTAAGTTTCCTGATGATATTGCTATTCTGAGTGAAAGTGATGAAGAATTACGGAATCTATTTAATGGAATGAACAGTCTAATGGACACCGATTATGTACTGAAAGAAAATTGAAGAAAGACGAAAGTAATGACAGGTAGCAGAAATAAGGATACCGTGCAACTTAACATCAGGATCGATCAAGAGGGAATTTTGCCACCTAGGCAACAAGTACATAAAACGCAGACTAGCACTAGTAAAAAAAGTCGTTCCTGACAAAGAGAAGTCTAATAGAATAAAACATAGGCCTTAATTTGAGGAAGAAACTTCTGAGAATGTGAGTGGGGAGCAGCACTGTGTGGTAGTGAAACATGGATTGTGGGGAAAGATGAACACAAGAAATCAGAACATTTGACATGTGGTGCTACAGGAGAAAATTGAAAATTGGTTGGACTGATAAGGTAAGGAATGGGGAGATTCTCCGCAGAATTGGCGAGGAAAGGAATATTTGGAAAACGTTGACAAGAAGAAGAGACAGGATGATAGGACATCTGTTAAGACATTAGCAAGTAACTTCCACGGTATTTGAGGGAGCTATAGAGGGTAAAAGCAGTAAGGGAAGAAAGAGATTAGAGTACATACAGCAAATAACTGGGGGCGGCGGTTGCAAGTGCTAGTCTAAGATGAAGAGGTTGGCACAGGGGAGGAATTCATGGCGGGCCGCATCAAACCAGTAAGGAAATGATGACTCAAAGTAGCCTCTCCTCTGATTTAGCATGAAAGCGAAGATAATGTCGGAAGACGGATGACTGAAAAAAATGCATCTTTCGATGTGACGCTATTAAGGCAAGCATCGGAAACAAAATTGCCTGAATTCGTGACGTTTTTATTTTATTGATTGGCGACTCCATGGAGTGTCCTGTGCACCACGACGAGATAATGGATATACTTAGAAGGAGAGACAGCCAGCATTGGTCGTATTTTTTTTTGGTTTTTTTTTGTTTTATTAACCGCAAAATCGATTTTCGGTCACTTAGTGACCATCCTCAGTGCTAGAAGTTAAAAATTTTCACATAACGATCAGAGAGTATAAAACAGAAAATCACAACTACATCTGCATATGAACATAACATTTGGTAGGAACATACCTGAAATATACAATTTAAATTGGTAGGCACTGGTGTCAACAAGCTTAGAGCGATCACATAAACTGAGGCCGCTGTTTACATGCACTTGTTCAGCAGACCTCGGTGTGACAGGGCTTGGAACGCCCTCTATGTGACATGTGTCACGTGAAGACTTAATATTACTGGTTTTGCGAGATATTAACACTAAATAACTCTTGTGCATTTGTGAATCATGAAGTAATTCAAATTTAAAATGTACGTAAAACACATAGCAGACGAAGGGGGAAGGAAACATCTAAAATACATTGGCGTATTGTTTTTAAAAAACAAACTTATAAAACATAAAACAGATCGATAATAAGTTGTCAGAGTGCAGGACAGGCAAAAGAGAAAAAGACAATAAAAAAGAATAATATATGAATAACATGAAATGAGGTACAACACAGGTTTTTAAAAAACATAATACCCACCATCTGGCGTGGGAAGTTAGAAGTACAACGTTCGTGATTTACGTAAAATGTTACGTTAAGACTAAGGAGTCAAATATATACAAAATAGTAATAGTACGAAACTGCCATTACGTAATAATTAAAATGCCGTGAAACACAATGTTCATTACAAAAAAGTTTGTAGGTGTGGATAAACAATTTTGTTATAATATTTAACCGACATGCTGATGTACGTCTCGTTTGTCCCTTTGGACAAGCTAGATTGTTATAACACTGGTTATAGGCTTCCGCAAACTGTTATGTTCATATGCAGATGTAGTTGTGATTTTCTGTTTTATACTCTCTGATCGTTATGTGAAAATTTTTAACTTCTAGCACTGAGGATGGTCACTAAGTGACCGAAAATCGATTTTGCGGTTACTAAAACAAAAAAATACGACCAATGCTGGCTGTCTCTCCTTCTAAGTTTTTATTTTATATGATCCGTTTTTCTACTTTTTGCCGTCGTTATTCATTTCTTTCTAGAATTCGTACCCTGTAGTAACTTCTATGTATCGGCTACAGAAAACAGACTCGCTCTCTTTTGTGTACTTTAATGGTTTTCTGACTTAATGATATCTTCCGCTCTTCTGCTTCTTCCAATGTTACAAAAATTCCTAAATGTTTTATGCTATATCTCACTATCCTGTCCCTTCTTCTGATAAGAGATTTCCATGCGTTCTTTCACTCGCCTATTCCTTCTAGTACCTTTTCATTGCATTACGCCATTTCTACGATCTTTTGGAAACTTGTTGATCGAAAGTGTAATGACACCCCTGTGTAATGTGGAATTGACCAACAGGTGTCTTGAGATGTAGATCCACCAGTACGAAAGAAACTGGGGAGTGTAGTGTTGTCAGTAGAGAAGCAGCAATACCCAGCAGGATAGCCACACCTGTCAGCAATCTGCTGCAGGTATTCGCGCAGGTGCGGCACGCCGAAAGACTCCGCCCGGAGGATTAACGACGAGAGTTGGTGTGTCTGCCATCCTAATTGTGGTTTTTAGTCAGTTTCTTACATTCGACGAAGAGAATACTGGGCTGGTAACAAAATCCTGCCTCAGTTACACTATTCACAAACATCTAGAAAACAGACTCTCCCATGGATAGTACTAGTCGCAGACAATTTGGACATAAATATTGTCTCGCAGAGGGGAGAGGGTGGGTGGGTGGGTGGGTGGGTGGATGGGTGGGGGTGGGGTGGGCAGGGGGGAACGTGTAGACGCGGGACGAACGCACAGGAAAACAGGAGGCGTAGTAGAAAAACAGTAAGTGCGGAATGGATCGGTCGGAAGATCTTACTGACTTCGAACATGGACTTGATGACACCTGCGTATCAAAAGCATCGGGGACATTTAAGCCCTTCCAAAGCTGCCCAAGTGGACTGCTGATAATGTGAATGTGAAGTGGAAACGAAATGGATCAACTCGGCTAAAGAAAGATCAGGTACAGCTCTTGTACTGACGGACAGGGACAGTTGAGGGTTTTAGAGGTTGACTGTACGAAGTCACATGAAATCAGCGGTGGAAATTACTCGTGTCTTCTAAAATGCTATTAGCAGTTCAGCTGTGTGTAGGAAGTTAAAAATAATGTGGCGCAATTCTGGAGCAGCTCTTCGCAAGCCACATATCTCCGCAGTCAATGTTAGGCGACGGTTGAGGTGGTGTGAAGGACGACGACAATAGAAAATGGTTCAAATGGCTCTGAGCACTATGGGACTCAACTTCTGAGGTCATTAGTCCCCTAGAACTTAGAACTAGTTAAACCTAACGAACCTAAGGACATCACAAACATCCATGCCCGAGGCAGGATTCGAACCTGCGACCGTAGCGGTCCTGCGGTTCCAGACTGCAGCGCCTTTAACCGCACGGCCACTTCGGCCGGCCCGACGACAATAGACAGTAGATCAAGGGCAACGAGTGATCTGGAGTGATGAATGACACTATCTTGAGGCAATCTTATGGAAGAGTTTGTGTTTGCTAAATGTTTGGTGAACGTTACCTGCCACCATTGTGTACTGCCAGCAGTGAAATACGGAGGCGTTGGTGTTATGCTGTGGGAGTGTTCCCCACCATAAGATTGTGATCCTCTCATTGAGCTTAAGAAAACAATAAATTCACAGGGATTTTGCAGCATAGTGTACTCTGTATAGCGGAGGAACTGTTCTGAAACAATGACAACTTACATCAGCATGACAGTGCATCCTCTCATAAAAGAATATCTGTGAGGCAATGGTTTGAGGACAGTAACATTCCTGAAATGGATTGATTTGGCCAGAGCCCTGAACTGAAAGTAGTGTAACACTTTTGGGATAACTCGGAATGTCAAACTAACTTCACATCGCAGTGTCTAATATTACTACCTTCTTCGGTTTCGGCTCTCGAGGAAGAATAATCTACCATTCCTCCACAGACATTTAGAACCCTCATCTAAAGTCTCTCCAGCAGAGTTCAAGCTGTCGTAAAGGTAACCATTAAGGATGTCCAAACACTTTTGATCAGAAGGTGTAGAACTCCTTCACTCCTGCTACTAACCTGGCATGCCCCAGGTTTGAAGTTAAGCTTTTCACTGGTTGCCTTACCACCACTCTTCGTTTTCTTCAATTCAACTTTTTTATACGGTACTCACATACTGCACTAAGTAACTTGCATGTTTCATCAACCGTTTTAAATCTTTCTTCCTACATTTCACGAGAGATATATGGTCGGCGATCCTAAGCAGCGATGTAGGCTCCATTTTCATTTTTGTTTCTCTGCTACATCTCGCTTCGCAAAATGTATGTAGCCGCCTACTTTCACAACCGGCTGCGAAAGAAATCCAACGAGGTAATTCTTTTACTGTGCACCGCCGTTATTATGGAATGATAATTAGACACTTCATATGACTGTCATCATGAAGGCGTGTACTTCGTACGCGTTTCTCAAGACCGAAAATCATCTACCGATTTCCCAGTATTCGGGTGTGATTAGATATCTCCTCTGGCCCTTAAAGTTGTCTGACCTATTTTATCTTTGTAGACATCTGCTGTGTTTCAATATAGCATCTCAGTGTAGTATCTGAAAGTATATTTAATGTTCATGTACACCAAATTCCATTCGTAAGTAAACAAAACTACCGCGTTACCATCATCCCGGCCTTCATCTTATAGAATTTCCATTGATATTCTTCGAGAATTTTTGTACTAGATCACAGTGATGTAGCTTGGAAACAGCTACTTATGTAGTTACGTCTTTTATACAAGAAAATATACACGTTCGAGCTGTTGAGCTGTAAGCAGTGCCATTATAACAGGAACATAGAACTCTCCTACACTCTAGAGATTTTCTCTGCCTCGTAATGACTGGGTGTTGTGTGATGTCCTTAGGTTAGTTAGTTTTAAGTAGTTTTCAGTTCTAGGGGACTGATGACCATAGATGTTAAGTCCCATAGTGCTCAGAGCCATTTGAACCATTTGAACCTCTAGAGATTGTGACGAGTTTGGTAGTGCTGTCTGGGAGGATTCACTTGCCATAACAATCCAGATGTATCTCCATCATAAAGAAAAAGTCGAGCATTATCTAAAGAGAAAGCAGGTCTAACATTAGCCAAAAGTCAACTGCTTTTGGGATTTGTTAAAACCTTCTAAAGAATTTCAGATTTGAAATAAGGGCATATACATATGCCCCAAAATCAAATATGTCCTGGTAACAGATAGACAGATCAGATATTTCAGAGAAATAGGTAGACATACAGGAAGTGGATCTTGAATGTGCTTAGTCAAACAAAACATTTGATACCACACGAATTAAAAACTCTAAATACAGATAAGCTCAAGGCTAGTCGTAGGTTACGAAGAGTGTTGATCGCATTAAAAAGAAAACCTCTCTCAAGATGTGATTGCCACGAAAGTAAATAGGGGGAACAGCTTATTGTTAGTAATTCGGAATTTGTTGGAAAAATGCCTACATTCTTCAGCCATGCAGAAATCCTCCAGTCTAAAGACTGCACAATTAAATATGCTAGGGGAGTGACGAGCTCTATTATAACCTGCAAATTCATATTTACTCACAGTAACTCAAAATCCCTCAGAAACATGAATTTGATAGCACTCAGATTGTGTGGATTTCTTAAGCTTCACAAACTAGCCATTACAGTAAGACGTGTACTGTCTACCGTTTTAGCACTTGCCATAAACTCACCAAAGAGTTAGGTTTACTAATAAAACAAAAACTCAAATTAAACAATAATTCGGACTAACTAATTCTCTTGTATCACTTAAAAAAACTAAAAAGGTTTACCTATTCCATCTATCGCGAAACTAGTCTTATTTGATGTTAGCAACCAGCATTATTCCTGTGCGAGAAGCTATGAAAAGTGGAACAAAGTTGCCATATAAAACTAGAACGAAACAACTGAATACAGAGAACATAAGAACAGCTAGTACGACATGTTAAAAGCAAAATTATTTCCAATTTCAAGTGGCTCTGTACAGTCAGTAGGATACGACAGAAATGGGCTCACCTCGCAACCGCTTATTGGCTGAAATTGGCAATTTTGAACGAAAATTTTTAGATAAAGAACCCTCCAGTCGTAAAATACAAAGAGCTTCAATAAGTAATGCAACACATTTTTTCTTCGAAAAATTTAGATTGAATAAACGCGAAATTTGTTGCGGAACGTCGTACAGTATTCCCGCTTCAGCCTCTATAGTTTTATGAAGTTCCGATACGTTGCATTTGTAACGGAGGTGGTTTCAGACCAGAGAGCTTTCATTGAGGTTCTTTTGGGAGAAAACCAGAGCATGCTGAATGTCTAAGGAGACCTGGCAGCGAACAAAAGCAGGTTGAGTTGTTGGGCGAGGCATCCGTCACCGTCGTAACAAGGTCACACAACCTGTTCAATAACCCGCATGCTGGCTGGTGGCTCACGCCTGTGCCTCCTGTAGTGTTTGAACGTGCGGATACTCTCATTCGAGGTGACATATGAATCACAATCAAACACCTTGTTGCACCACTAGACTTCTCTCTTAGTAGTGCTGACCTATTCGTCCACCGTTGGAGTACCCAAAGGAATGTACCCCTAGATTTCTCGCCGACTAACGGGAAGATCTTAAAGAGCAACGAAGGACCACCTGTGACGAGGTGCACGCGCATTTTGAGGCTGATCGTGACATTTTTCTGTCGATCATCATCACAGGCGATAAACATTGGTTCATCACTTTGACACAGAAAGAGAGAGACGACCCACGGAGTTCTGCCACCCAAACCCTCCTCCGAAGAAAAAGTTCAAAGCTGCACACTCAGCCGGTAGAGTCATGGTGACGGTGTTCTGGGACTCTGAAGGGGTTATTCTGTTGATTTTGTCCCTCATGGTGCAAGGGTCAAATCTGAAGTCTGTTGTGCTACCGTCAGCAGATTGAAGAAACAACTTCAGCGTGTTCGTCACCACAAAACTGCAAATGGTTCAAATGGCTCTGAGCACTATGGGACTCAACTGCTGTGGTCATAAGTCCCCTAGAACGTAGAACTACTTAAACCTAACTAACCTAAGGACAGCACACAACACCCAGCCATCACGAGGCAGAGAAAATCCCTGACCCCGCCGGGAATCGAACCCGGGAACCCGGGCGTGGGAAGCGAGAACGCTACCGCACGACCACGAGATGCGGGCCACAAAACTGCAAACGAACTTCTTTTCCTGCATGACAACGCAAGGCCTCACACAAGTTTGCGCACCCGAGAGGAGTTGACTTATCCACATTTGACTGTTCCCCCTCATCCATCCCACAGCCCAGACGTCACACCTTCCGACCTCCATCTGTTGGGCTCAATAAGGGATGAACTCCACGGAACGCAGTACGTGGAGGACGCGGAGGTTGCTGGTGCAGCAAGTTCTAGGCTCTGACGTCGACTAGTAGAATGGTACCACGCGGGCACATGGACCATCGTAGGAACATCGCGTAAGGTCGCCCCGTTGAAACGAGTTTATGTTGATAAATAGGGTTTTGTAGCCAAAAGAGAAGGAATTAATGTGGTGTATAGTGATGCGATGAGGATCAGGGCTATGTTCTTAACAACCTTCTTTCAGAAAAATTATGTGTTGCATTACTTATTGAACGACCCTCGTACAACACGGGAGAATGTAAGTGGGCAATACGCTATATGTGTGGGGAGATACCACCAAATAACCAAGCAAATTTGTTCAATATTTAAATTCACACCGCAGTATAATTAAATTATATACGTGGTATGTCTTCTTTTTGACATGTCCGAAAGAACAGACACCAGTCTGATTCTCCAGACAATATCAGGCAAGACACAAAGTAATTAATGACATTAGCTGTCAGTGGGCATTGATTTAAATCAATCGAGAAAGTTGGATCTGTGTGCTGGATTGGGATTCGAACCCAGGTCTCCTGCTCACTAGAAAAGTGCTTTGACCACTACGTCATCGGGACACATTGATCACCGCAATTGCACAGACTACTCTAACACACAACCCGCCAGACCCAAATTCTCAACTTACCCACTCACTACGGATGCAGTGCCCTTTGTCCATTGGCCTCATTACTCGCAACAGTTTACCGATCCCCGTGAGAGTTCAAGCGTGGTGTGCATCCGCACTGAAGTGATGTCCGAAAGAACAAAAAAAATGATTCAAATGGCTCTGAGCACTATGGGACTTAACATCCATGGTCATCAGTCCCCTAGAACTTAGAACTACGTAAACCTAACTAACCTAAGGACATCACACAACACCCAGTCATCACGAGGCAGAGAAAATCGCTGACCCCGCCGGGAATCGAACCCGGGAACCCGGGCGAGGGAAGCGAGAACGCTACCACACGACCACGAGCTGCGGACTCCGAGAGAACAGACGGCACATATATAATTAAGGCAAGAACGACCAATCCCTGTCCGGCACAAATTTTCAACTTCCTTGACTGATTTAAATCAGGACCCACTGGCAGCTAACGTCATTAATTCCTTTGTGTCTTGACACTATAATTAAGGTTATAGTGATCCTGGGAAGGGATTAAACCAACTTCTTAGACCTTACCACTGAAATTATGAAACAAAACAAAAAAGTAAGATGTACAGGAAAATATCTCCTTGCAACCCTGTAATACCTGACGATTCCCACCATTGTGTAACACACAAATTGGCAGCAGTCCACTGATCCACTGTGTATTACAATGCCTTCCGTCTATACCACACACCAAGCTCCGCAAATGTTCATCACAGACGTCAACTTGCAACTCCTTCTGTTCTACAGTGAGCTACCGTGCTGACACTTGGCGAAACCTGAGCGCGTCGTGAGCAACGTTCGGATTTACATCCATTTCATCACATATCATACGGCGCTTGTCCATCACCGTTGCTTCTGCTCCTGCCATAGACTCTGTTGTCACGGCGTACTGTGCATGACCTGGGCGGGTATCATCTATTATAGCTTCCTATTGCACTAGTACACTTACTGTAATGATAATCATATTACGATGATAAGATTTTCACTTGACTCCCCCTCTTACAGTATGTTTATGGCAGTCAAAAAACGGGTTTAGGGTTTTATACCCATATTTTCAGAGTTTAAAACACTCAGTACATCATTACACAATATTTCTAGTTTTTCAGTGTCAGATTTACGCACTGAAATTTTTTGTTTTTCATGTGGCTATATAATCTTCAAATCATCACTTATCTTTGGAAATAACAGTTTCTGTATAGGTAGAACCTCTAACTGAAAACATAAAACCAGTCCACAATAAATGTTACAGTGGAGCTTTAATACTGTTCGTTTTAGTTTTTAAAACTCTAACTTTGTAGTAAAAATTAAGAATTTTAAAAATTTCTTATTTATAGAGCGAAGCCATCAAAACATATGAATAGGAAATACAAACTTTTTTTTTAACATGAAGATTCGAAATTCTTCAACTGGTTGACAGGATTCGTCCAGTGAGGGCGTAACGGTATATAATAGAAACATATTCAAAATTCTGTTTGGTATATCGAACTTCTAAGGGCCATGGGAAAAGACAGACATATATCACCAGGATTCAACAGACTGAAATTTTCTCTATTTTCTCAGCTAGAAATGACGAATATTCAGGCAACCACCAACCATAAACCCTCAGCCAGGGACCTAAGTGTGATTTGCAGAGTGGCTTTGTAGATGTAAATGCAGGTGAAAATAAATATATAGCTACATGTTACAAACTCTTCCCTACACTGCAATATAGCTACGTTTTGGTAGGACAAGGTAGGTTCCAAACAAATTAGAATGAGGGAAAAGCGAACCAGAGGAAAGAGAAATGCTTTCCCAGTAAAACATTGCTACCAGGACCGTGGTGGCTAGCTCGCTTCAAACAGGACTCTCACAAAATTCTTTGCACAACGCTCCAGCGAATGCAAACAAGTTACGAAATTCTCTTACGTGCTCCTGCGGGACCACAAAGCACACGCGCTGCTCCTCTTATTTTCAGTACACACAGAGATTCCAGGCCTGTGCCGAGCGTGCCTCATGGCTTGCAAGAGGCGACGATGCTGTTAAGCAAGTAGAAATCTCTCGGCTCAAATTACAAATATTACGCTTCTAGAAATTACAGCAGGAGAATTCCCGGTAGGTGGTTGAGACTAACGACTCGTAATGCAAAGAAGCACCTAGAGAAGGACAGCAGAAAGGCGTATAATTCATATAATACGGTGACGCCTTGGAAGTAGTTATTCGAATTACCGTACAAAAATCGAGCAAATAATCAAAAGAAGAGGAAGAAGAAGATTTACAGTAAGTCGTTCTATAAAAATGAAAACTTTAAAAAACCTTTTCAAGCATTGAAATTGAAAGTTTTACTTGCTTGGCGAAGTTGTCAGCTGCGATAATTACTGTAAGCTGTCGTTCGAGGCTATTACGACAAGCGGACATTTGCGCGCTCGCGCGCACACACACACACACACACACACACACACACACACACACACACACACACGCACGCACGCACGCACACAGGGTGACGATGTCAAATTATGAATATTCAAGTAGCACTAGAAAGTAGCACGCGCAGAAATCAGCTGGTAGTTTCGTATAAATGGCAGTGATTGTGCAAGAGCCAAGGTGAAATATGGAATTGAAACGATAATTAAATGGACACCCTAGCTGCAAACAGGCGTTGATATACTTCATTGCGGACATGTTGAAAATGTGTGCCCCGATCGGGACTCGAACCCGGGATCTCCTACTAACCTGGCAGACGTTCTATCCATCTGAGCCACCAAGGGCACAGAGGATAGTGCGCCTGCAGGGGCTTTTCCCTTGCACGCTCCCTGTGAGACCCATATTCCCAACTTGTCCACACCACTCTATTCGTAGTGCGCGTAATAGATGTTTGCCCATCATACTCATTGATCGTGGCAGATTAATCTACCAAGTCCCGTACGAGTTCGGGCATGGCGTGTGCGTTCGCACAAGAAGGTCAATGGCCGGGTAATTTTAACAATATATGACGGTAGTATCTGTCCCCAGTGAAGTATATCAACGCCTGTTTGCAGATAGGGTGTCCATTTAATTATCATTACATTTCTAGCAAAGGTGCATGGTCATCAACAGTAACTGTTCTTTCGGGAACAGATACTACCGTCATATATAAATATGGAAATTGCTTTCAATGTATGTTCAAGGAAGAGAAATAGAGACTAACGTAGAAGATAACTAAACACAACAATCATTTTCAATTCAGGACAACGCGTTATTTCTAAACATATGTACTATATAATAACAGAACAGTCGAAAGAGATGGAACAGTATTGACACACTTGACTTGGATTCGGGACGAGTGGGGTTCATATCTGTCAGGTAGTCCAGTATTACTTTTTGGGAGAACGAACGGCTGAAACCAATCATAATTGAATTTTACTTTTACTTTATTGAAAAAGCGCCGTAACTGGTTTCGAAATTTACATTCATTGCCAGGCGGCTTGCATATATTTATCAAACAAACGATACGATACATTGGTTTACAGATGAGGTGTCGTGAAATGGCAGCATGGGAAATATATTATCACCGTCTGTCTCCGATGAACAGCAGTCGTAGAGGCAACTGACATGTAAACCAAAGTATCATGCGTTTTGATGAAAGCATGCAAGACGGCTAACTGTGAATGAGAAAATTCCAAATAGGTAACGGTGCTTTTTCAGTATAGCAAGCAAAACAGAATTGTGCCTTCCAGCAAAAACGTTGTATGAGGAGTGAAAGTAATTGAATGAAAGAGAACATGATGACGAAATAGTAAATAAATGAAAAGAAAACAAAGGGTTGCAATAAATGAAGCGATGTTTTAGTGAAGCAAGCAGAGCAGATGTTTTTGCGCTGATACAGCAGTTGCTAGAGTACGCGTGTATCCATACAAAAAATTATAAAAAACGGATATATATGAGGATGTTCCAGATCTCCTATACCACAAGACCGATTTCTGACAAAATTCGAACACATATGCTTACTGTCAGGAAACGATCCATGTTGGGCTAAGAACCACCTGCCTACCATAGTTCAGGAGGTATGACGTCGTAAACAAAAAACCTGCCGCGTCGTGCTTGACCTTTAAGTTTGTTACTTCTGTAATGATAGCTCTATTCGCAATAAATTTCGCAGACAATATCCACATATGCCGCTGAATGTATCTACATAAATATATCATTGTACGATACACAGTCCATGAGATATGATGTCATGAACACTGATATGCGTGAAATAATGGTACGTCATGCACGAAGTTTTAACACATTAATTCTTTACTACTGAGACACTCCTTCAGTCGAGTAAATTGACGGAAATCCCTGACACCTGGAAGGTGTTTCAATAGTCTTCAACCGCCAAGCGCAAACGGCTGTAGGGGGAAACATCAGCTGTTTGTACACTACTGGCCATTAAAATTGCTACACCAAGAGGAAATGCAGATGATAAAAGGATATTTATTGGACAAATATATTATACTAGAACTTACATCTTCAAGCAATTTGGATGCATAGATCCTGAGAAATCAGTACCCAGAACAAACACCTCTGGCCGTAATAAATGCCTTGATACGCCTGGGCATTGAGTCAAACAGAGCTTGGATGGCGTGTACAGGTACAACTGCCCATGAAGCTTCAACACGATACCACACTTCATCAAGAGTAGTGGCTGGCTCTGAGCACTATGCGACTTAACTTCTGAGGTCATCAGTCGCCTAGAACTTAGAACTAATTAAACCTAACTAACCTAAGGACGTCACACACATCCATGCCCGAGGCAGGATTCGAACCTGCGACCGTAGCGGTCGCTCGGCTCCAGACTGTAGCGCCCAGAACCGCACGGCCACTTCGGCCGGCCATCAAGAGTAGTGACTGGCGTATTGTGACGAGCCAGTTGCTCGGCAACCATTGAGCAGACGTTTTCAATTAGTGAGAGATCTGGAGAATGTGCTGGCCAGGGCAGCAGTCGAACATTTTCTGTATTCAGAAAGGCCCGTACAGGACCTGCAACATGCGGTCGTGCATTATCCTGCTGAAATGTAGGGTTTCGCAGGGATCAGATAGAGGGTAGAGACACGGGTCGTAACA
The DNA here is from genome assembly GCF_023898315.1 of Schistocerca nitens. Taxonomy (NCBI): domain Eukaryota; kingdom Metazoa; phylum Arthropoda; class Insecta; order Orthoptera; family Acrididae; genus Schistocerca; species Schistocerca nitens. The sequence continues at coordinate 388,049,939 of NC_064615.1, forward strand.
CATCTGAAATGTAACGTCCACTGTTCAAAGTGCCGTCAATGCGAACAAGAGGTGACCGAGGCGTGTAACCAATGGCACGCCGGGTGATACGCCAGTATGGCGATGACGAATACACGCTTCCAATGTGCGTTCACCGCGATGTCGCCAAACACGGATGCGACCATCATGATGCTGTAAACAGAACCTGAATTCATCCGAAAAAATGGCGTTTTGCCATTCGTGCACCCTGGTTCGTCGTTGAGTACACCATCGCAGGCGCTGCTGTCTGTGATGCAGCGTCAAGGGTAACCGCAGCCATGGTCTCCGAGCTGACACTCCATTCTGCTGCAAACGTCGTCAAACTATTCGTGCAGATGGTTGTTGTCTCGCAAACGCCACCATCTGTTGACTCAGGGATCGAGACGTAGCTGCACTATCCGTTATAGCCATGCGGATAAGGTGTCTGTCATCACGACTGATAGTGATACGAAGCCGTTGGGATCCAACACGGCATTCCGCATTACGCTCCTGAACCCACCGATTCGATATTCTGCTAACAGTCATTGGATATCGACCAACACGAGCAGCAATGTCGCGATACGATAAACCGCAATCGCGATAGGCTACAATCCGACCTTTATCAAAGTCGGAAACGTGATGGTACGCATTCCTCCTCCTTACATGAGGCATCACAACAACGTTTCACCAGGCAACGCCGGTCAACTGCTGTTTGTGTATGAGAAATCGGTTGGAAGCTTTCCTCATGCCAGCACGTTGTAGGTGTCGCCACCTGCGCCAACCTTGTGTAAATGCTCTGAAAAACTAATCATTTGCATGTCACAGCATCGTGTTTCTGTCGGTTAAATTTCGCGTCTGTAGCACGTCATCTCCGTGGTGTAGCTATTTGAATGGCCAGTAGTGTATATATGCATGTATGTTCCACTCCTCCTCCTAAATCAGTACTGACGATTTGCGAAGTTATGTAGCAACAAAGTACATTTTATTAGTCAGTGGGAATTAATTTTTCCGCTATGATTAGACTCTTTAATTCTGATTTCGTGTCAGTTACGGGGCAATGTTGAGAAAAACGATCGTGCAACACATTTGAAGACTTCAACTTTAACAAGGTGGAAGGTATTCTATCTGAGAAGACAGTTAATGACTCTAATTCGAGGCGATGGTACCACCTGGTTTTGTGGTACTTAAGGTCCTGAATTTGGAGCGGAAACTGTGCAAAAGTACAGTCAATGAGCATTGCCAGTTATGCAGGTGCAGTTGATGTTAAATTACATATCATTCCTCAAAACATTTTTAGCCCGGGATGAAATTTCAGCGGTACGGAGGTCGATGAAGTGAGGAAGTCTTGCGCGAGTGGAAAGTTGCCCGCCTCGGCTGGGGCTGGCAGCGCGGCCGCAGTTTTTAATTTTGTGCTGCGAGGCGCGGCGGGCTCGCCAAACCCGCCAGGAGGGCGCCCTCGCCCTCGAGTGCACACAGTTATAAAATATTGCGCCCGTTCGCGCTCCGCGCTTCAATATCCAGCCGGCTAACAGCGCGCCGGATCACGCTGAGATAAACGTCTGCTTTCTTACCGCCATACAACACGCTCTGCTGAACGTGCTATGAGCCAAACTTGAGCTGGAATTTTCCTCTAAATTTCAACGCCCTTTTCCTTTTCCTTTTTTCTTTTCTTTTTCTAACAAAGTCAGTGTTCTATTTTGTCTGCTAGGCAGTTGTTCATGTATGGAGTAGAGTTCAAGATTATATCGCTGATATTAAGACGACTAAAATGATATCTCTTTCAATATGATTCACATGTGAAGATTGGTTGGTTAAACAGAAACAGAAAAAAAAATTATTACTGTGATTCAGGGTACTGACAGGATATGCTGAATCGATGTGATTGTCTAGTGTGAAGAGATCTACCTTTGTAGTTACGCCCTGTCCAAACGTAGAATGGTTGAGAGAAGAAAAGGTATAATTTACAGGTGTCAATTATATGGAAATTTCTGGTCGTTTGTATCTTCAAAGAATTTACCTGAGACTGCAGCAGCACTTAATATTAAGAAGGAACTAAAAATATATGTATACGTATGTTTTTGCTTGATGAGAAACTTTATGAAACTAAGTTTAACTGAACCGAGCTACTATCATGAAAATTTACAGCGAGAACCATTAAAATTACTAATAACCAACAGATTAATCAGTAGATACACACGGTCTAATGTGCACCGAGTTAACATATTTAGAAGGGATTGTTCTGCCATTCCACACCAACAAAATGTACATCATCTAGTTACTACGATTGTGGATCAACACAAATGTAAAACTTTTGAACCTGAAAATTTACCCAAAGCCGAATGATACGTTTCTCTAAACTTCGACCTACTGCCCCCTATACGTTACAACTTATCGGCCCTAGATTTCGCATAAAACCATTCACTGTTGTTGCAGGCTGTTGATTCCGACGTGTCCTTGATTACGATGCACAAATTCTTCACTTGAAGTCGCAAGACATTCACAAAGATGTGTTTTCACATTACGTCGTTCGCAGAAATCGATTTACGTGTTAGTTATTAGTCATTTTAATCATTCCAGTTCTAACGAATATAAAAATAAAACCTTTTGAAGATATTTATTTATTACGATTAGACTGATCTTCAGGACCACAGAATTTGTTCGAGATGTATCACAACTGAGATATATTGTTATCAACCTGAAATGTGTTTTACCATCCACGAGGAGTCTACGGCAAATTCGGCAAAGATGCAAATGGCCTGGAGAACACATTATCTTTGATAATATTTGTTCTTCTTATACCATTTTCTACATTTTGATATCACTTCTTTTCTTAAGAAAAAAACTGGATACATACTACAAAAGTAGTCCACATATCGTGAGCTATTGCTTAGCATTCCTGCGTCTAGACCGTGGGATTCTGGTTTAGATTCCCTGCTGGATCGCAGATTTTCTTCGCTCGCTGACTGGGTGTTTGTGTTGCCCTAATTATTTCATCTCATCTTCATCACAAAGACGCGCAAGTCTCCAAAGTCGTGTACAATAGAAAGACTTGTAACGCACACGTTGTCGTCCGACCAGTAACGGCCTACGATCATAGTGATACAGTACATCCTGCAGGTGTCTTGAATCGCTGTATTAAAACTGTTTTAAATTCTTTTTAATCAGTCATTCCGCATGTATGAATAGTAATCACAGAGACATAGTTCTAGTCGCCGTAGTGTGAGCAATATAATCTTCAACTCTACTGCGTATGTGAACAACTGCCTGGGAGATAAAGTATTCACTGACTTAGTTAAGAAAGGGCGTTGAAGTTTTATTGGAAAACTCAGTTCAAGTTTGGTGCGCAGCACGTTCAGCAAAGGCTGATGGATGGAAAGTAGGCTACATGAAAAATTGCCCTACAGACAAAGAAACTTTAATTACGTCTTAAGACCGGCATATAATATTTTGACCAAATGGTACTTGTAAGTTCTTTAGGGGTGTAAAATGGATGCATATTGGGCTATTGGACATGTTTAGGGCCAAAATGTAAGAAATATTCCATCAGACTAACTGTTACTCAGTGGCTCAGTCTGGTTGAATGGAAAAGACAGAAAACAGAAAGCAGCGTTTCCAACAAGTCTGGGAGTTAGATATGCGTTCTGATCTCCTTCTGCTGCCCCCTGTCCCTGTCCACCTCATCCTCCCACTATTTTGGTCCTCATCTTCCTTCCTTCTCTCTTTGTACATCTTTCCTCCCTCTCTCTCTTCACCTCTTCCTGCTCTATCTCTCTCTGTTCATCTCGACCTTTGTGCTTTCCACTTCCTCCCATTACTCTGTACATATCCCCTTTCCCCCTCTCTCTGACTTGGAGCCTTGTTTATTGTTGTTACATATTCAGATTCTGTAGTGATAGTCTGACGGTCAGCCGATAAGCGATAAATACAACTTTCCTGTTTCCTAGCAACGTTCCACTATATAAACAGTTAAAGTAAATCGGTCAGGATCTTTTCGAGATTAAAGGCATACGAAAACATGCAAGTATTCGAATATAACGTTGTGTCAGAATGTCAGTGCAACCGGTGAGGGACTTTCGGAGACTTACAATTTTGTACAGACGAATATTTACATTTTCATTTACATAGATTCGATTCACGGTCGCTCAGTATTTCGTTTAAGAAGATAATTATAAACATAATTCATTTTCCATCGTTTTTGTTTACGGATGCTTGACGACAGCCAATATGTAACCATTTGGCCGTTAAGATTCCTAACTAAATATTTTTCTACGTGCTATCCTAAATTCCTTACTCCTTTAGTGGAAATAACGACTCGAAGTTGAAAGAAAAGGGCGGGTAGCGTTTAATGTGGCGTCGATAATGAAGGTTTTGAAAATAACACAAGGTGGAATTGGGAATGGTTGGATAAGAAGTCGGTGGCCTCTGCTGCTGGTATCGTAGCACACCACTAGAGAAGCCAACGGACAGCGTCTCAGCACATCTCCACACAGTGGTGAGCCAGCTTGCTTCGTCTCCTCTAGCGCTTGCTATGGTACTCTAGCGCGGTGATTTCACTGTGTAACAGAACTGCAGGCACGTACGGACATGAATCCTAAAACACTACTGGTGCGAAAATGTTACATTGTTACTAAACCGTCATAAATTTTGCAGATTTGTATTGTATTAGAAGGAAGTCACAGTTAAGCTGAATATCGCAAAAGAACCAGTCATCTTTAAAACCATAATTTATTGTTTGTGCACTAGTTCATTACAATCATTACATCCTTAGAAAAATACCAACCACAAGGGAGTTATGTAAATTGGTAACAAATTGATATTCACATCACACGACGGAAAATGCAAAACTGTAAACTTTGGCGGCCGATGGATGAATGTGTGACGATGCGGCGCAATTTCACTGCACAGCTGGGAAAGATAGTCAAGAGGGGACATGTCGATACCAGGGTATAAGTCTTTGCCAATCTCGTTCCGTATACTCAGCTGGACAGTAATTATGCCTCGCGCACAGCAGCGCGAACGATATACACTGATATCAGCATTTGAGAGAGGACGTGTAGTTGCGGTTCAAAGACACCGCTTGGAGTAATAGACAAAATGCTCGACATTGGAATATGGGTGGTGGCACTATTCGATAATGTTGGCAGGAATGGATGAACAACGACGGAACACTGCGTCAATAAGGAAGTAGTCGACCTAGAGTGACGATAAAAGGAGAGAGGGGGCAATCGTCGGAGATGTACTCACAAGGGAACCTCCCCATCGCACCCCCCTCAGATTTAGTTATAAGTTGGCACAGTGGATAGACCTTGAAAAACTGAAAACAGATCAATTGAGAAAACAGGAAGAAGATGTGTGGAACTGTGAAAAAATAAGCAAAATATACAAACTGAGTAGTTCATGGGAAGATATGCAATGTCAAGGAGACCGAGAACGCAGGAGCGCCGTGGTCTCGTGGTAACGTGAGCAGCTGCGGAACGAAAGGTCCTAGGTTGAAGTCTACCGTCGAGTGAAAACTTTAATTTTTTATTTTCAGTTTATGTGACAAACTCTTATGTTTTCATCACTTTTTTGGGAGTGATTATCGCATCCACAAGAAAACCTAAATCGAGCAAGGTAGAAGAATCTTTTTACCCCTTCGCCAAATGTACAAGTTAGGTGGGTCGACAACATATTCCTGTCATGTGACGCACATGCCGTCACCAGTGTCGTATAGAATATATCAGATGTGTTTTCCTGTGGAGGAATCGGTTGTCCTATGACCTTGCGATCAAATGTTTTCGGTTCCCATTGGAGAGGCACGTCCTTTCGTCTACTAATCGCACGGTTTTGCGATGCGGTCGCAAAACACAGACACTAAACTTATTACAGTGAACAAAGACGTCAATGAACGAACGAACAGATAATAACTATGCAAAAATAAAGAAAATAAAATTTTCACTCGAAGGAAGACTTGAACCAAAGACTTCTCGTTCCGCAGCTGCTCACGCTACCACGGGACCACGACGCTCCTGAGCTCATTTTGTCCATGATGTTGCCTATATGACCCGTGAAATACTCAGTTTGTATATTTTGCTTATTTTTTCACAGTTCCACACAACTTCTTCCTGTTTTCTCAATTGATCTGTGTTCAGTTTATCAAGGCCTATCCACTGTGCCAACTTATAACTAAATGTGAGGGGGGTGCGATGGGGAGGTTCCCTTGTCAGAGCCCCAGATTCATCATTATCATTTATCCGATGGGCAACTAAACCACTAATAGGTGACTCACGGCGCACCTTGAGCCGACTACCACTCACTTCTCTAAAGCAAACAAGCCCCTTAGCAACAGTGTCAAGCTTATTCGGCAAGGAATTTCATTGACTGGACTAGAATTGTCTTCAGTGACGAGTCCTGCTTCTAACTGACCTTCGATGTCCAGCGATGACGTGTCTGGGGACGCCCTGAGCAACAGTGGGATACCAGCCTGACTGTCGCCCACCACATGGCCTGATAACAACGGCTGGTGGTGTGGGGTGCCACTTCATTTCATCAGCGGCATCCTTACAGCACAGCGGTACGTCAGAGAGATTCTACGCTCAGTGATGTTGTCCTTCAGGAGACAAGCCAACCTGGGCTTACATTTCAGCAGGATAATACACGCACGCAGATGGCGAGAGTTTTTACTGCTTGTCTTCGTAGTTGCCAAGCCCCACCTTGGCCGGCGAGGTCGCCACATCTCTCCCCTATTGAGAACGTCTGGAGCATTATGAGCAGGGCCCTGCAACCAGCAGAGGATTTTGACGATCTAACGCGCCAGTAGGGCAGAATTTGGCACGATATCACTCAAGAAAATCTATCAATCAATGTTAAGCCGAATAAATGGGTCCTTAAGCTTTACTACAGTTCCAGTTCTGGATCACAATGTTTTACTGATGATTTATTAATTTTGGTCGGTAATGACCATCGTGAAACATGAGTAGAAACTTCGTTTCGACGCTGAAACTGCACTGTTGCCGCGTGGCATGATGGGAATTAGTATACGCATGGTGGTTTGGTTTAGCGACGAAGCCCACTTTCATTTGGATGAGTTCGACAATAAGCAAAATAGCCGCATTTGGGGGACTGAGAATCCGCATTTCGCGACCGAGAAGTCTCTTCACCCTCAACGAGTGACTGTGTGGTGTGCAATATGGAGTCACGGAATAATCGTTGCGGTATTCCTTGATGGAACGGTGACTACAAAACGGTACGTGAAGGTTTTTGGAAGACGATTTCATCCCCACTAGCCAAAGTGACCTTGATTTCGACCATATGTGGTTCATGTAAGACGGAGCTCGACCTCACCGAAGTAGGAAAGTGTTTGAAGTCCTGGCGGAGCACTTGATTGCATTCTGGCTTTGGGGTAAGCAGAGGCCACTGGCATGGGCCTCGACTGTCCGCTATATTCTCCGTATCGGAACACATGCGACTGCTTTTTGTGGGGCTATGTTAAAGACAAAGTGTACAGCAAAAACCCCAAAACCATTTCTAAGCTGAAAACAGCCATTCAGGAGGTCGTCGACAGCATCGATGTTCCGACAGTTCGGCGGGTCATGCAGGATTTCGCTATTTGTCTACACCACATCATCACCAATGATGGCAGGCATATGGAACATGTCGCAACCTAAATCCGAATATCTGTTGTGGCCTTTACATGTTGAATAAAGTGTGTGCTCGCCGTAGTTTGTAACGAATTAACGTTTATTTTCATATAGTTCAATAATTGTCACCCTATATCACACTATTGCATGTGGCGGTGCAGTCAAAATCATTAGGCTTCGTCAAACAAATAAAATTGTGGTATCTAAAGAGCAACAGTAAAATGTATATACTGCACGTCAAGAGAGGCTCTGTTATAACTTAGTATGAGTTATGAGTACAAATTAGTTATGTGTTATGAGTATAAATATATTTCTCTTCGTTTGCAGTATGTACATTACATTGGAGCTCTTTACATACCACAATCTTATTTGTCTGAGGAAACAGAAATGGCTAATGATTTTCACTGCACCATCGTAAGTAATGGCGTGATGTGTGTATTGTAAAAAGTTCCTACTTAGGTCTGAAGATGGTCATTACTGAGCAAAATTAATAACGTGATTACAAATAAACATTGTGATCTAAGACTGGAGTACTAATAAAGCAAACATTTCCCTGGTTCGCTGTAAAGTTTTCCTTCACTATATCACTAATTGTATGGTTGCATAAGGGCCACAGGTAGACCAACGTATTATTGACTTGCTGAATTGGTGAAGCTCTATCTCGTGAATAATACATCCAGTTTTCCTGAAAATGTAATCTTTTTTTTGGTCTGTACTTGTAAATCACGTTTAGCACCTTCCATCCCATTCGGATACTTCCTTCGCGGTGTCGCATTTTCTGTCTTAGAGTGCATAAGGCCTCAAATGGTGTATCGCTTACAAAATAAATACATAATGTCCTATTTTACGCCCTAGACTGACAATACCAGATTGGCGGGAACTGCGAATTGGTACCACCTGCAATCGCAGATTTTGCGATGGTTTAGTAATCTACGATTAATTAGGTAACTTTTTGTTTTAGAACGGATAGTGACAACTACAGCTCGTATACCTGTGTACATACACTCCTGGAAATTGAAATAAGAACACCGTGAATTCATTGTCCCAGGAAGGGGAAACTTTATTGACACATTCCTGGGGTCAGATACATCACATGATCACACTGACAGAACCACAGGCACATAGACACAGGCAACAGAGCATGTATAATGTCGGCACTAGTACAGTGTATATCCACCTTTCGCAGAAATGCAGGCTGCTATTCTCCCATGGAGACGATCGTAGAGATGCTGGATGTAGTCCTGTGGAACGGCTTGCCATGCCATTTCCACCTGGCGCCTCAGTTGGACCAGCGTTCGTGCTGAACGTGCAGACCGCGTGAGACGACGCTTCATCCAGTCCCAAACATGCTCAATGGGGGACAGATCCGGAGATCTTGCTGGCCAGGGTAGTTGACTTACACCTTCTAGAGCACGTTGGGTGGCACGGGATACATGCGGACGTGCATTGTCCTGTTGGAACAGCAAGTTCCCTTGCCGGTCTAGGAATGGTAGAACGATGGGTTCGATGACGGTTTGGATGTACCGTGCACTATTCAGTGTCCCCTCGACGATCACCAGTGGTGTACGGCCAGTGTAGGAGATCGCTCCCCACACCATGATGCCGGGTGTTGGCCCTGTGTGCCTCGGTCGTATGCAGTCCTGATTGTGGCGCTCACCTGCACGGCGCCAAACACGCATACGACCATCATTGGCACCAAGGCAGAAGCGACTCTCATCGCTGAAGACGACACGTCTCCATTCGTCCCTCCATTCACGCCTGTCGCGACACCACTGGAGGCGGGCTGCACGATGTTGGGGCGTGAGCGGAAGACGGCCTAACGGTGTGCGGGACCGTAGCCCAGCTTCATGGAGACGGTTGCGAATGGTCCTCGCCGATACCCCAGGAGCAACAGTGTCCCTAATTTGCTGGGAAGTGGCGGTGCGGTCCCCTACGGCACTGCGTAGGATCCTACGGTCTTGGCGTGCATCCGTGCGTCGCTGCGGTCCGGTCCCAGGTCAACGGGCACGTGCACCTTCCGCCGACCACTGGCGACAACATCGATGTACTGTGGAGACCTCACGCCCCACGTGTTGAGCAATTGGGCGGTACGTCCACCCGGCCTCCCGCATGCCAACTATACGCCCTCGCTCAAAGTCCGTCAACTGCACATACGGTTCACGTCCACGCTGTCGCGGCATGCTACCAGTGTTAAAGACTGCGATGGAGCTCCGTATGCCACGGCAAACTGGCTGACACTGACGGCGGCGGTGCACAAATGCTGCGCAGCTAGCGCCATTCGACGGCCAACACCGCGGGTCCTGGTGTGTCCGCTGTGCCGTGCGTGTGATCATTGCTTGTACAGCCCTCTCGGAGTGTCCGGAGCAAGTATGGTGGGTCTGACACACCGGTGTCAATGTGTTCTTTTTTCCATTTCCAGGAGTGTAGATGTTAATCAGATATGTCTCATGCACCGACACTAAATCTGACACTGTTTTCTGTTCTTAAACGTTTTCATATGAAACGCATAGAATGAAGCACACTGACGAAAAAGAATCGCTAGACCAAAAAAATAATCAATGCGGATTAATGAAATCTCAGGAATACATTTCTCTAGGTAACATCTGTAACTGACTAACATAGTAAGACAACTAAAGATAAGCGCAAGATATGCAATTCCAAATGTGAAATGTTGATACATTAATAACCGATGTAGTCCGCAAAATGTTGAATGCAAGCATGCAAACATGCGTGCATTGTGTTGTACAGGTGCCGGATGTCAGTTTGTAAGTTGGAGTTCCATGCCTGTTTGTCGGTCAATACGGACGCGGGTAATACTGTTAGCGGATGACACTAGAGTTGTCTGTGACGTCCCATATCATCAAATTCAAGAACAAATTTGCAGTCAGAGTGCGTGGGATAACCACAAGACTGGTCCTGCTATCATACGAAATTGCACTACAAACCATAACTCCAGGTTTAGGTCCTGTGTGTCTAGCACATAAAATAGTTGGTTGCAGACCCCGAACTGGCTTCCTCCTTATCAGATTAGATTACATTAGATTAGATTAGTTATTCGTTCCATAGATCCATGCTTAGGAGATCCTCGTGGATGTGGAACATGTCAATTTTTTTAGCTGAAATAACAATACTAATAGTATGAATATATACAATACATAATTGGTTTCTATTAAAAAATTCGTCTATGGAGTAGAAGGAGTTGGCCGCTAGTAAGTCTTTCAGGCTCCTTTTAAATTGATCTTTATTTGTAACTAAATTTTTTATGTTTGCTGGCAAATTATTGAAGATGAGTGTTCCTGAGTAGTGGACCCCTTTTTGAACTAAAGTAAGTGCTTTTAAGTCTTTGTGCAGATCATTTTTGTTCCTGGTATTGTATGTATGAACTGAGCTGTTTGTTGGAAAAAAAGAGATATATTATTTAGGACAAATTTCATTACGGAGTAAATATACTGAGAGGCAGTGGTTAGTATACCCAGTTCTTTGAAGAGGTTTCTACAGGACGTCTGTGAATTTACTCCACAAATAATACGTATTACAAGCTTTTGGACTCTGAAAACTTTTGTTTGACTTGAAGAGTATGACATTATGGAATGAAAGTAGGCAAAGTATGCAAGCTTTTTCATTTTTATGTCGCCTATGTCTGCTAACACTCGAATTGCAAATACAGATTTGTTAAGGCGTTTCTGCAGTTCTGTGGTGTGCTCCTCCCAACTGAATTTATTATCAAGTAGAAATCCCAGGAATTTGTCAACCTCTTCTATCTCCTCTTCTTCATACTTTATGCATATGCTGGGTGGAAACACACGGCCATCATTGGCACCGAGGCAGAACCACCTTTCATCAGAAAATACAATGGGATCTCGCTTGACACTACTGCAGCCGCAAGTGGCGGTGTTTTGTGGTCAGTGGAATGCACACTACAGGGAGTCAGGCTCAGAGCTGTTGTTGAAGTAACCGATTTGGCTCTGAGCACTATGGGACTCAACTGCTGTGGTCATTAGTCCCCTAGAACTTGGAACTACTTAAACCTAACTAACCTAAGGACATCACAAACATCCATGCCCGAGGCAGGATTCGAACCTGCGACCGTAGCAGTCGCACGGTTCCGGACTGCGCGCCTAGAACCGCGAGACCACCGCGGCGGCGAAGTAACCGATTTGTAACAGTTTGTTGTGTCTGTGTGCTGCCAATAACTGCACAGATTGCTGCTGCAGATTTTGTACAACGCGCCAGAGCCATACGCTGAAAACCTGGTCTTTCCTCTTGGCAGTGTAACGTGGCCGCCTAGAGGCCGGTCTTCTTGCGACCATGTATTCTCGTAGCCATCCCTGCCAACAATCACGTACTGTGGCTACATTCCTTCCAAGTCTTTCTGCAGTATCGCAGAAGGAACATCCAGTTTCCCGTAGCCGTACTGCACGACTCCGTTCAAACTCAGTGAGATGATGATAATGGCGTCTGTGACGTGACGTTCGACTCGATAGATTGCTGGCGGTCCGGTTCGCGAGAATTACATATAGAATGGGCTGACTGGTGGTATGAGGGAGGTCCGAGGGAGGGCACGAGTGGTACATCGACAATGAGTGGCGTCTGCAGAGAGACCATACCCTGATCGGTTGGGCTGCTGCCTTCGTGTTGTCGTGTTGTGTTTGGACACCGATGTCACCACTGGGACGAGAGACAACCTTCAGGTGCTGATTTCCATACAGGACTTCTGGGATGCCGGCCGAAGTGGCCGCGCGGTTCTGGCGCTGCAGTCTGGAACCGCGAGACCGCTACGGTCGCAGGTTCGAATCCTGCCTCGGGCATGGATGTGTGTGATGTCCTTAGGTTAGTTAGGTTTAACTAGTTCTAAGTTCTAGGGGACTAATGACCTCAGCAGTTGAGTCCCATAGTGCTCAGAGCCATTTTTGACTTCTGGGGCAAGCCATGTGACCAATTCCAGTTTCTGAATCTGATGACACATTTCTTCAGGTAAAAGCATGTTTACATGTAAAGGAAAAATGTCCTGCTGTGCTTAGAAGATCTAGTGAAGCTTCAGGACAAGACTTCTACCATGAGTTGAGGCGTAGTATGTCGTCATTAAGACGGCCAATGTTCCGAAGGAGTATAATACGTGACAGTCAAAAGGTAATATAGTCGTGACTGTTAGGCAGATTGCTTTGCTCTTACAAGCCTAACATTCTACCTTGAGCATGGTGGCCGTTATTAATATTCCAGGAACAATATTAATTGCCTGACTTGTGGTTGAGTTCTCAGTTTCTTGCAACTTAAATTCAAAGCCACTGGTAATGTGTATAGACACTTGTTTGTGTGGGCCAATGTAGGAACATCGGTCTCACTTCCCTTAAGTTGAACTGGTCTGTCCCCCATTAGCAACTCGTTAGCCTTGTCTTTAACAATTAGTTGATTTACAATTTTACTCTGTTGCAGTTCAGTCCATCCATGGGCTTGTGTCACCTCCCCAGTTACCGGGCGAGAGCTTAGGGAAGGTTTTTGCTGCCCTGGTTGGTTACTGGTCTGGCGCTGTTTTCTGAGCGGCCGAACGACCGACGAACCAGTTTCCTTTAATTTACGTCTATGGTCACAAACGTTTTGTTAACAGATTACCGGTTTCGGTCTTCAATGACCATCATCAGATCTGTTTCATAAAAACAAAGTCCTAATGTTGTTTTTATGAAACAGATCTGATGATGGTCATTAAAGACCGACACCGGTAATCTGTTAAGAAAAAGTTTGTGACCAAAGACATAAATTAAAGGAAACTTATTACATATACGGGTCATTGTTTTTGGCGACTACCAGTGTTAGAAAAGGCCGAGCCATCTCACGTCGGTCTCCTCACAGTTAGAGTCCGGAGACGTAAAAGAGTAATAACTTACTTGTATGTATCTTAGACCCTTAAACACATTTGGCTTTATTCTGATGGACGTTAAAATTTATGTTTGGACGTAAGTTCATAATGACTTGTTGATATCCAATTCACCATTAGTTGAGCGCCATGGTGCATTCGATCTTAAATATCATGTAACCCGAATTGCTACTAGTTAAAGACTTAGTGAGTACAATGGGACATGTTTGTCAATTACTGTTGTTAATTCGAAGGTTATTAACGGTGTCTGATAAGCGCCAAGCGCACTTTTTGGAAAATTGCAAATATTGTTCAAATTTTTTTGAAAAGATAAACTGTTATCAACAGATGGTTTGGTAAGCGCCAAGTGAACGTTTTTTTAACTTGTAAGATTTTTAAATAGTTTTGGAAAGATAAATTGATATTCACAGATAGTTTAGTAATCACCAGGCGCATATTTTATTAAATCTGAAATTTATTAAAATTACTGTGAACTTCTGCTATAGTAAGTGTTGTGACGTGTTTCTCTTAACTACCAACTGTTTACAGTACAATCAGCATTTCATCCGAGTTTTTCATGCGGGAAGAATTTTGCTTAGTTGTTTCCATGCACTCAAAACTTGTATGAAATAAATCGTCGTGATGCAGACTATGAATGATGTTGCTGTTGCTGGCCTAATCCTCCCACTCCATAGCCTTGTGTGCTGACCCTCGTGACCTGGCCCTACGACCGTCTTTGTCACTTCACTCTTGACTAGCATCAACTCACCACGTCCAATCTCAAAAGTAAGTGACGTTTCGACCGTTACACCGTGTATTTAAAGCCAACATGACCTTTATCCTCCTAGTGTCACGACTCTTACGCGACTGGTGCGAAATTTCAATAGATACTTCTGTTTATGTGGCACAACTCCTTCCTCATGTAGCGATTTTTTTCCGTCAGTGTATTTACACCTGGAACAGTTAAATATTCGAAGAAGTAAAGCGCCGCACGTTTGTAGCGAACACGATCGAAACTGCGAAGGCTGCGGCGTGGGTGGAGAACGTAGCGAGCCGTGTAGCGCCATCAGTCAATGGCAGGCCAGGCCAGAGCAGCACGGGCGAGAGAATGGCGAGGGGAGGGCGGACAGCCGAATTTCCGAGCAGGCAGAAGGCAGCCGAGGCTCCATTTGTCCGGCCAGCGCACAGTGTTCCACAGCGCACAGTGTTTCCTGCTGCCCGACAAACAGCATTCACTCCCGTCGATCCGCTGTCGATAAGCCGCGCCCGCTCTTCCGCTTTTAATGCATCCGCCGCGCTGCCGGCTTTGTCCGTGATTTCCGACGGCCGCTACACCTAAGCCGCCGTCCCAGCAGAGCCCCGCTGGCACGGCCCGTGCGCCTCTATCGTGGTGTTTATCTCCAACTGTTCGCACGTTTCAATCATCGTACTTCCACATTGTCTTTTAAGTTGGTGCTTTTGTAAATATCCAGTGTCTGCAACGATATGTTTCCCCTAATCTTACTCATTATCATCATGAATGATGAAAATCAAATGGGCGGATTCGAAATGGGGAGGTCCTTCATTGAATCGGTGAAGATGGAAATATGTGGAAATCAATGACTACAAGAAGGGACAGGATGATATGATGTGTGATAAGACACCAAACATTGCTTCCGTTGTACTAGAGGGACGCTAGACGGCAAAAACTGCCCATTCAGAGGACTGGTGAAAAAAATTAGCTTCAAGCATTTGCACTTTAGACCAATGATATCCATCAGATTTTATACAGTGTTGTTGATGTTTCCACTTGATCTTCTGCCGGTCACTGCGGAAGACAGTAGTTCACACTGATCTGTAGATATGTGGTCGGTCACTTTCATCGATATCTCCTCGGCAGAAGAAACCAAATCATCGACGCCTGAATGATTCTTACTCTCAACTGATCATACGGCTGCATCTCATGATTCCGTCAACGATGCCAAGTTTAAAGATACAGGAAATGTATTCGTGGTTCTGAATATGGGCAACCATTAGCTGTGTAGTGGTTGAAATGGCTCTGAGCAATATGGGACTTAACTTCTGAGGTCATCAGTCCCCTAGAACTTAGAACTACTTAAACCTAACTAACCTAAGGACATCACACACATCCATGCCTAAGTCAGGATTCGAACCTGCAACCGTAACGGTCGCACGGTTCCAGACTGTAGCGCCTAGAACCGCTCGGCCACTCCGGCCGGCAGCTGTGTAGTGGAATGACGACAATGAAAATTTGTTCAAATGGTTCAAATGGCTCTGAGCACCATGGGACTTAACATCTGAGGTCGTCAGTCCCCTAGAACTTAGAACTACTTAAACCTAACTAATCTAAGGACATCACACACATCCATGCCCGAGGCAGGATTCGAACCTGCGATCGTAGCAGTCACGCGGTTCCGGACTGAAGCGCCTAGAACCGCTCGGCCACCACGAGCGGCAATGTAAATTTGTGCCTGACCCACTTATCGTGAGCGATCACCT
Organism: Schistocerca nitens; assembly: GCF_023898315.1. Lineage (NCBI taxonomy): Eukaryota > Metazoa > Arthropoda > Insecta > Orthoptera > Acrididae > Schistocerca > Schistocerca nitens. The sequence goes on from NC_064615.1 coordinate 388,065,905, forward strand.
TACCACTAGGCTATCCGGGCACGCTTCTCACCAGTCCCAAACTTTCTTATGGCATGAACCATGTGTTTACAGCCTGCACTTGTTCATCCATTAAGCATATTCCCATACAAGGGAAACATTTCAATTGAAAGTTGCTTACCTGGTGTCGGCGGATTAATACGTTGCAGTGTCTTTGCTCTTCAGAATTGCGATGCAGTATTTCTTCGGATATGCGTGAATGTAAACGGCAACTCTCGGTCTGGCACGAACTTTCATCGCTGTCATTGCATTATACAGCTGACGGTCGTCCATATTCGCAACTGCGAATACGTTTCATGTATTTCATAACGGCTGTAGCCGTCGCAGTGCTTGTTCCTTCGGACATGCACGCACGTCTCAAGGAACTTTACGTCGTACATGTACGTAGGCTCTGCAATACCGTAAGTGTAAATACGACTGTTGTTTCACATAACAGTCAACCTACCGAGGCGTTAACGAAGCGTTATTCTTGCCCATAACGAGATTTGCTATAAAATTCAGCACCAGACTTGAATCTGTAACGTTTAAAGTTGCATAATCCACAAACGAAAACGCTTTGGAGTGATCACTACGGATAAAGTCAAGTCGTTAAGCTGTATTAGGGAAAAAGCGGGCTTGACATGAAACCTTTAAGAACACCGCATCTAAAGGTACTATAGCTGTAAGGAATCTCATCTTTTATGTTATGATAGTGTAAAGCAAGCTTCCGGACAATCCTGCTAAGTTATACCCGAAAAAAGATCCACAGTGTTCTATTTTACTAACATACCAACATACAATTATCTACACGGGTTTACGCCTACAGGAAGTGCAAAAAGAAATGTAGTAGCTGTGGATTATTAATAATTACCTTTTACAATATCAAATAAGGAGAAATGTGTTACGGTGTGAAGAAATGAATTATTTGTAAAACAATAAAGTGACTCGTCCAACAAATACTCCTCAGACGAAAGGGTAACTTCTCTGTTGTACTTTGCCTTTCCGAAAATATTTCAAAACACAAATAACGATGACACTGATCTGGAATTATTAAAATCATCGTTTTCTTGTCCCATGATCTCACAGCCAAATACTTAAATTTGTATGGAAAAATCGTTATTCGAAAGACGTATTTCACAAGTAAGTAAATATGCTGCTAATTACACAAATCTTTACCGTCCTTCTTCTAACGTGACCACCCGGACTTTGAGCTTCAGTGACTAAATGATATTCTCAGTTTGATTTAGATTAGTATACATCAGCCTTTGCTTAAAACAGCGATTTGTCGGTAAATTATGAATTCGTGTTGTGCAAGAAGTTTTGACTCGTTTGACTCACAAATGACAAGACATATCTTTCAGGACTCTGAATACGTCTGTATTGCCAGTGGTATCTAGTTATCTATGTATATATGTATCAGCCCTAAGGGTGAGTGAAGGCTAAAGCAATACAGTAAATTATTTATCAAAGTCTTTGAGACAGGAAATGGAGATACATCTTGCCGTTCGCTGACACCAGCTCAGTGTTCCATTTCTTACGGAGAACACAGAATACTTGCAATGTGTCGTTAGGAAACGGGTACTGCTAAAGTATGAGAGAACGACATTGACACGCGATGCAGCGTATTTGCATTACATAGCCTCAAGGTTCCTCCTCAAGTGCGGACATGGGCAGGACTTTTTCTCCGCCGCTCGTCGCTGCTACTGATCTAGGGCAAGAGATAGCTGATTCCCCTCGGCTCAGCCGATACTCTTCATTACGGTAGCGGGGGAGGATGAGCGGACGCTGATTAGATGAGGTCCGTATCGGCAACCGATCGCAGCGTATCCGCCGTGAGTGATTGAGCTGGAAGACTTCTGGAGAGGGATACAGGGAGGGGACGGCTGTGATTGGCTGCCACACTGGCAAACACCGGCCTGCTAGCCTACAGGGTAGGCAGAGATGGCTTTCCATTCTATGAAATTCCGTTATTGAATGAGATGTTGTTCCTCATTAAATACTAATAATGCAGAGAATGCATATGCATGTGACAGCGCACCATAAAATATTTTAAATCGTTCTTTTCTAAAACATTGTATAGATTTCGCGTAATGACAATGCCGGATGCCACTATTCGCTTGAAAAACAATTGAGATTACTTCGGAGAAAAGGAATGTAATTTGTTAGTTACTCCAGCTAGAAGTATGATATCTTAGATGCATAATTAAAGATCTAACACTTTTACAATAATTTAATTTCTGTAGCATTTATATATTAAATTAATATGAAAGCAATGAACGTCAAACGTGTTCCTTCATCAAAAGTGGCCAGGAGCGGGACTAGAGCTCGCACGTTAGTTTCTTGTTTTTCTCGCTCCACATGGTTGCCAGGTTGTTTTACAACCGTGTTCTGTTGCCCTGCCGTTCATTCTACATCTACTTCTTCTAACCCTACCAAACACTCTAGAGTGAGCACTCTTCACGCGAAGAGTAATCTCTCTAGAATCAAAGTAACAGACTGCTCTAGAGAACATTGATGCAAACCAAGACGGCCGAACTAGCAAAAACAACCCCTGTAATCGCAAAGAATGCTGTTGATTTATGAACTGCGGTGGTTCTGTGGCATTCAGTTTATGATATTTGTGAATCTTTTATACTCAAGCTGCGAGGAACCAACCAACGACTAATTTTCAGACAATTACAAAACGAAGACCCGTATTGACAACAACCGTCACTGCATCAAAGTAAACAAAATACCGTTGGGGTGAAAAACAACAGAGCGCAAGGAGATGGCGGGATATTGGTTGAGAAGTGGAAACCTGGAGGAAAGCGGGTAGCAGAAACCATTTGTGAGGTTATTAAAGATTGCTGGGAGAAAGGAAGAATACCTGACTATGGAAAGAAAGCCATAACCCGTCCAAAACATAAGGAGGGACACAGAACGGACATCAGCAACTACCAACACATCTTTAATTTCAGCTGTCTACAAAATATACCCAAAGTAATAATTAATAAGATAGAAGAACAAGGAGAACACACAACTGGCGAGTACCAAGTGTGCTTCAGAAGAAGTAGATCGTGCCCAGAGCATATTCTATAGTCGAAAACAATGCTCGGGATAAGAACCATACGGAACCGTAATGCACTCTTTAACTTCATTGACCTCAAAAAAACCTACAATCCCGCCGTAGACAGACAGACAGTATTCTTAGCACCAGAAGAACCACGCATCGACAAAACCGCTAGTCATTAAGTCGATCAGACACTCACAGATAGGACTAAAAAATTTATACTCCTAGAAGAAGGTTCTCAACCCTTCACAGTAACCACAGTAATTCGTTAGGGCTATGGACTGTCACCGATTCTTTTCAGTGTGGTATTAGACATAGTCATGAGTGAGTCGGATAATGAACTACGACAGAAAAACATCGAAGGAAACTATTTGGGCCAAGAAAGAGGAAGATTCGAAGTGAAAAGTTCCGCTTTTGCCAACGATATTGCAGTAATTTCTAAGGACAAAACAGATACAAAGATAATGACAGAAACACTTCACGAAACTCTGACCTAAAACCGCACTATAACTGTCATCTAAGAAAAGGGAATATATTGAACATAAGCACAAGAGACAGAAATATATACAAAAACAACACGGAAATATCGAAGGAGTTGATAAGTTTAAGTATTCGGGCTAATGCATTCAGTCAAACGGATTAGGTATCACCACAAATAAAGAAAGAGTAAAGAAAATGGAATTAGCATACAAAGCCGAAGCGGGTACAAAAAAGGTCAGAATCACTCCAGGCAGGAATTAAACTCTAGGCGACAGTAATTAAACCGGAAGCACAATGAATGCCTCACACTGAATAAAAGAGATGAACAAGAATATGTGGGAAGGAAGGAGAGGAAAACATTCTGGAAAATATGAGGACAACAAAAAAGCAAAGAAGAGGAGAAATTAATATTTATTCAGAAACAATCAAAGACACCTGTAAGAAGAGAATATTGAAGTTTTACGGTCATATGCGTACAATGTATGACAATAAGCTAACGAAGAAAATTTTCAGTTTCATTTCGAAAACAAGAATTTCATGGGATCGCGAGAAGTGACAGGAAGTGATCTGAGAAGATTTAACATCAAAGAAGACATCATACAGGACCAGGAAAATCTTAGACTACTGATCAACACTGCAAAATTTCCTGTTCAACAATGAAAACCACAACCTATGTGAGTGATGTCAAATGAACAGGGGTAGTCCATCAGTCGACACATGAAGAAGTTCTGAAAAGACAAAAAGAAAAAAAAATTGTACCATAATCTCAGGTTACATGTGGTCAAGAATAGGCCAAATTCTGTAATAAGAAGAAAAAAGAGCTGTTAATGTTTATTAGTAATTCAAACTGTGGAAGAGCTAATTATTCAGTAGCAATTTGAGCGTGTTTGTTTACAAGATTATACCTAATTTTCTTTTTTCTATCATGGTAATTTCAGTGCCAAGTTGAATAAAATATGGCTTGCTTGTTTAGAAAATCTGGCAGCTACCACCTCACATGCTCTACTGGGTTCGAATAAGCGATAAATGCAGCCGATAATCTCAACATCTACGGGATGCCCATAATACCTCAGAATCAAAAGAAAAATTATGAAATTACATCCATTCTTCCATGAACTTTGAGTAAGTCGGTATGGTGCTAGGTAATTTTAGTAGTACTTTGATGGACGAAACACTGTACGCTGACTTGTAGAAATACGAGAACACAATTTAGAGTTATTCTCAGATTTGTAGCAGCTATATGTGATAATTTAACAATACCAGTCTTTCGCCTCAGGCCGCTAGTTCACGCTAGCACTTACATTATTCTTACTGAACATTTTACATACGACTTTTTTTCTTTTTCGATTTATTCTTCTAGAAAATGCCTTTCAAAAACAGGAAATACACACATCAAAACAGTTTTGCATCACTCCGGTTCTCAGAACTCCTGGAGATAGACGTTGACTGTGGGTATTGTGTCACAGAGACAGTCTCTTTGACTGTTCTGAGATGTCTCTAAACCCTCCCAAAGATGTAAACAACCATGCGTGAGCAGCGCCTATTAGAAAGAGGAGGTCCAACAGCCGATCAGTTCCAGTCATTCCACCAGGAAGGAGGTATACGGCTCATGTTGTCTGTAGTTCAACAATGTCTAAGCGGTCAATACCGCGGTTCGATCGCGTCCGCATTGTTACTTTGTGCCAGGAAGGGCTCTCAACAAGAAAAGTGTCCAGGTGTCTCGAAGTGAACCAAAACGACGTTGTTCGGACTTGGAGGAGACACAGAAACAGGAACTGTCGATAACATGACGCGCTCAGGTCGCCCAAGGTCTATCACTGCAGTGGATGACCGCTACCTACGGATTATGGCTGGGAGGAACCATGACAGCAACGCCATCATGTTGAATAATGCTTTTCGTGCAGCCACAGGACGTCGTGTTACGGCTAAAACTGTGCGCAATAGGCTGCATGATGCGCAACTTCACTCCCGACGTCCATGGCGAGGTCCATCTTTGCAACCACGACACCATGCAGCGGGGTACAGATGGGCCCAACAACATGCCGAATGGACCGCTCAAGATTGGCATCACGTTATCTTCACCTATGAGTGTCGCACTTGCCTTCAACCAGACAATCGTCGGAGACGTGTTTGGAGGCAACTCGGTCAGGCTGAATGCCGTAGACACACTGTCCAGCGAGTGCAGCAAGATGGTGGTTCCCTGCTACTTTGGGGTGGCGTTATGTGGGGCCGATGTACGCCGCTGGTGTTCATGAAGTCGCCGTAACGGCTGTACGATACGTGAATGCCATCCTCCGACCGATAGTGCAATCACATCGGCAGCATATTGGCGAGGCATTCGGCGTCATGGACGACAATTCGCGCCCCCATCGTGTACATATTGTGAACGAATTCCTTCAGGATAACGACATCGCTCGACTAGAGTGGCAAGAACGTTCTCCAGACATGTACCCTATCGAACATGCCTGGGATAGATTGAAAATGGCTTTTTATGGACGACGTGTCCCACCTACTACTCTGAGGGATCGACGCCGAATCGCCGCTGAGGAGTGGGACAATCGGAACCAACAGTGCCTTGATGAACTTGTGGATCGTATGCCACGGCGAATACAGGCATCCATCAATGCAAGAGGACGTACTACTGGGTATTAGAGGTACCGCTGTGTACAGCAATCTGGACCACCACCTCTGAAGGTCTCGCTGTGTGGTAGTACACCATGCAATGTGTGGTTTTCATGAGCAATAGAAAGGGAGGAAATGGTGTTTATGTTGATCTCTATTCCAATTTTCTGTACATGTTCCGGAACTGTCGGAACCGAGATGATGCAAAACTTTTTTTTGATGCGTGTATAGCTCTTACGCAGCCCAGGTACGAACAGACACAGTATAAAATCATACCTCCACTCTATATCCCGACATGTACTAGTGGACAATAGTATGAGGTGTGTCCACCCTTCGCCTTCATAAGGGCTTGAAGTCTGCTGGGGACACTGTCAGTGGGCTTGTGGAGAAACAGCAGAAACTAGAGAAGGTGCGTCCTGAGCGAAGTCGACGTTCTAATCCGAAAGGTATTCCGTTAGGTTTAGGTCGGAAATCTGGACACGCCAGTCCATTTCAGGACCATTATTGTCCATATATACTGCTTTATGACTCAGTGCACTGACATGCTGATACAAACAATCGCCGTCTCCGAACAGTTCCTCACTTTATGTGGCACACAAGGCTCTAATCACTTGATATTATTCGGCAGTTAGCCTTTGCTTAATCTGAATAAGGGAACCAGACGCAACCGCGAAAAACAGCCCTATTACCGCCTCCTCCGCATTTCGCTGTTGGCACAACACATGACAGCAGGTGACATTCTCCACCTATTCGCCAAAGACAATGCCTTCCGTAGGATTCGCTCAAGGTATAGCTTAGTTCATCACTCCATATCACTCGTTTCCATCGCTCAGTGGCGTCGCTCTTTACACCACCTCATGCATCGCTTAGTATTGACTTAGGATATGTGTGGCTTCTGAGTAGCTGCTAGACCACTGTATCCTATTCTGTTGTATACCCTCTGCATTGTCACTGCGTCTGCTGCTTGGAGCTCATGAGTGATTTCTTACGCAGATACCAAGCGGTTTTTGCGACCACTCTCCTTAACGATCGACGGTCCCTGTTCGTCAGAACTTGAGGTCGGGTCGGTCTTTGTTTAGCTGTGATTTTTCCTCGAGTTTCCACTTTAAAACCACTAAACGACGACTTAGGCAGCTTTAGAACGGTTAAATCTTCCTAATGGACTTCTTATTTAGGTTACATCCGACGATTAGTCCAATTTCGAAACCACTGAGCTCTGCTGGTCGACCGATTGTGCTGCCACCGCTTCTCTACTGGCAAAACTATACTCACCGCCTCCTTTTATTCTGGCGGATACATCTCTGGTGACACAGCGCGTTACATAAAAGTATCCATATTCCTTTGGTCACATAGTGTACCTCTCAAGCCACAGTGTCAGGCGCAACGTGAAATGGGTTAAGTTTCATTCACACGTATTCCTTCTTCATTTATCTACTTCAGTGGCTCTGAAAACTACGACTAATTTCTGAGTATAGTATTTATAATGAGGGATATTCTCTATTAATTCAAAATTTCTGACTGTGCTGGTGAAATCTAATGGAAACTGTACCACTGATATACACAATATACACTGATTAGCCAGAACAATATGACCACAGACTTACTATCAATAAACCCTGTCCACGTGATAGAAGCTTCACCTGATAACGAATACCTAATAGTCAGACACACGCACAGTGCATGTAGTTTCTGTGAGCGAGCTGTCCTTGTGTACATCTACATGGATACTCTGCAAATCACCTTCACAATTTTCTGTTATTCCAATCTCGTATAGCGAGCGGAAAGGATGAACACCTATATCTTTCGGTACGAGCTCTGATTTCTCTTATTTTATCGTGGTGATCGTTCCGCCCTACGTAGGTCGGTGTCAACAGAATATTTTCGCATTCGGAGGAGAAAGTTGGTGATTGGAATTTCGTGAGAAGATTCCGTCGCAACGAAAAACGCCTTTCTTTTAATGATTTCCAACCCAGATCCTGTATCATTTCTGTGACACTCTCTCCCATATTTCGAGATAATAAAAGGAATGGGGAAGGCGCGCAATCTATCTGAATTTGATCGAGGGCATATCGTGATGACCCGGTGGCTCGTCACAAGCATTTCGGAAAAGGCACGACCTGTCGGTGTTCGAAGATTGCTACGGTGTGTGTCTTCAACACTTGGGCAAACCAAGGTGAAACCGCGTCCAGACGACCTGGGGTTGGGTAGCCATCCCCCATTACGGACGTCGGACGTCGTAGGCTGGGCAGATTGGTAAAACAGGACAGGCGGCGAACTGCGGCGGAATGAACATAAGACTTAAATGCTGGGCGGAGTACAAGTGTGATGACTGGGTATTGTGTGATGTCCTTAGGTTAGTTAGGTTTAAGTAGTTCTAAGTTCTAGGGGACTGATGACCATAGATGTTAAGTCCCATAGTGCTCAGAGCCATTTAAACCATTTTTGGAGTACAAGTATGTCTGAACACACCGTGCACCGAACACTCCTGACGATGGGCCTCCGCAACCGGTGACCCATGCATGTGCCAATGTTAACTCAAGACTCCGTAAAGTACGACTGAAGTGGGCACGTTTCCATCGACAATGGATGTTAGCGCAGCGACAGGGCGTTGCAAGGTCTGACGGATCCCGATATCTTCATCATGTCGATGGGAGGTCGCAAATCCGTCGTCTTCCAGGGGAACAGCTCTTAGTCACCTGTCCTGCAGGACGGAGACAAGTTGGTGGCGGCTCCATTATGCTCTGGGGAACATTCACGTGGGCATCTTTGCGTCCAGTGGTGCTCATGCAAGATACCATGACGGCAAGGAGTATCGCACACTTGTTGCAGACCACCTTCATGACGATCATGTTTCATTGCGGCAGTGACATTTTTCAACAAGATAATGCGCCATGTCATTAGGCCAGGAGTGTGACGGAGTGGTTGGAGGAACAGAGTGGAGAGTTATAATTGATTTTCTGCTCTCTCTCCCCCCCCCCCCCCCCCCCAAAACTCTCCAGATCTGGACGCGATCGAACACACCTGGGGTGTAACTGAACGCGGCGTCAGAGCTCATTGCTCCTGTTATGGCATAAAGTCAGGTCCGGCACGCCAATCAGGAGCGACAGAAGGCTATGAAAAGAAGTCAGCCAATAGCGCGCTGCCCAACCTCCCTCCAGGACGATAACGCGACAGCAGCGGCCCCCATATGAAGAGGACATAAGCGGTGCGTCGGACTGGTGGCAGCCCACTTAGATAGCAGCTTCAACGTTAGCCATTTCACTACCTATCTCTATTTAGCACAGACTACTGTTCCTCTATTCTGAAGAAGACTGATTGTTTTGTATGTCCCCTTTGTTTGCGACATGTCTATCAAAGGTAAATAATTTTAACTTGTCTTGTTGTAATAAAACTCATTAATACGAGTTGTGTGATTGTTTGTCTAGTGAACCGACTGTGCAGGATTCCTATACACAACAGCCCCCTCCCCGGAATTTATGGGAATTAGGTAACTTGTGTGTGCAGATGTTGTGCGAACTCCATACAACGACTTACCAAGGCTTCACTGCTCCCATGTCATGACGCGTCGCCGCTGTTATCATTGCCAAAGGTGGATATACTGGGTAATTGGCCTGTTATTCATAATAATGACGTGTGTTGTTTAAAGTCTTTGTTTCCAACGGGTTGTTACTGTTAGTTCCGACGTAACTGATCCAAAAGCTTACTCAAAAGTTATGAATCTTAGGCACGCCAGAAATTTATACTCGTCCATCACTTACGATGGTCAGTTGTGGTGTATCCACGTCTAAAACGAGCTAGTTCCTTCGTCTAACTAAAATGCGGTTTATTTCTATAAAATTGGTCTCAATTTGTACACAATATTTCAAATATCTTAACATATTGTTTGTTAATGCTTTTAATTTTTTAGGATGATGTCAAAAGTGTGTTAAGTCATTCCATGGCCGATTGTTAGTGTAACAGATTGTCCTCAGTAATTCGAGAAAAATAAATAAAATATAAAGACATACTTGTAAGCAAGATTCAAACGCCGCTGAAGATGAAGGATGTTGATGGGAGTGTATAAATAGCAAGTGCAGAAATAGGAAGAAGTGTTTTGTAACAACAAATCATATAAAAATTAAACATAATTGAGAACAAAGACTCATACAGCTTAATTAACAAATTTCTGTTCAAAATGTGTGTGAAATCTGATGGGACTTAACTGCTAAGGTCATCAGTCACTAAGCTTACATACTACTTAACCTAAATTATCCTAAGGACAAACACACACACCCATGCCCGAGGGAGGACTCGAACCTCCACCGGGACCAACCGCACACAAATTTCTGTAAAATAATCATAATCTTCCCACTGTACGTAAATTGAAAACATTGACATTGTATACATTAACTTTGCAACAACTGCTAAAAAGTAACATGTTTCTATAATAACGAAAAACTGTTTCTAATTTGTTGTATGACAATTACATGCAGTCCTAGGAGCAAGGAAATACATGGAATAACGTACCAATAAAGCATTGTTCATAAAGTAAGTTAAAATCCTCCTACTATATCTTTGGATATGTCTTGTTCCTATGTTAAATCGCCGGCCGAAGTGGCCGTGCGGTTAAAGGCGCTGCAGTCTGGAACCGCAAGGCCGCTACGGTCGCAGGTTCGAATCCTGCCTCGGGCATGGATGTTTGTGATGTCCTTAGGTTAGTTAGGTTTAACTAGTTCTAAGTTCTAGGGGACTAATGACCTCAACAGTTGAGTCCCATAGTGCTCAGAGCCATTTTTATGTTAAATCCAAAAGTGATAATAATAACTCCAACGTATAAGGTTTCCGTTTTAGGTCCTTGAAAATGGCCTAAGGCCGAAATTAAACAATCGTACATCAAATAAAGAAAATGTCAGCTGAAAGCATCACTAATTTTTTTAAAAAAATCATAGTTAATCTCACTCTCGAGGAAAGAGCATATTCAAAGAGAGTAAAATTCAACATAATTAGGAATTAACCGTCGGTAAATAAACCTTTCTATAACATTAATGAGTTTCAAGTAGTGAGCAGCTGCTGTAAAATTAGTACAGAACGTTAACTAACTCTACGGCAAAGTTACAGTGAATCCTGGTTGCTTCATTAAGCGTTTTTGTCTCTGGTGGGTAGAGAGAAGTTTGTGGCCTGCAGAGACTACACCCAAAGTCAGGAGCTTCACCACAGTTTACTTGTGGTCGTTAAGAGTTAAGGCAGACATAAAACAGGCTGCTTGAGCCTTCTGGAAATAGTTACATAAATATTAGTTTCCAAACATGACATGGAGGCAGCAGGATTTTTGTTTCATTTCGTACTTAAATTACGAACGAAAAATGTATGGGTCAGTAGCAGTAATTATACAAGAAACAAGTATTCAGCCACTTTTTAAGTGGCTTCTCAAGTACTGCTGCTAAAAATCTCAAGTTGGCTGTTAAGCTACACAGTGATAAAAGCAAAATGGATGGACAGAAATCACAAAAGCTGAATGTGAAGAGGATTTCTGGAATCAGTATCGTCAGTTACAAGTAGACATAAATATTACAAGTCCAGTTCTCTGACCCTACCTTTACATTATATACTCCGCAAGCCACCTTATGGTGTGTGGTAGATCGTACTTTTCGTTGAGCCACTATCCGTTGCTCCCCTCCCCCCGCCCCTTTTCCTGATCCATTCGCGAGTGGTGCTCGGTATATCAGCGTATGAACTCTGATTACTGTCGTTTTATTGATGTAGTCATTTCGTCAGGCGTATATGGAAGTAAGTGCCAATATTGGCAGAACTTTCCTAGGTACGTACGCTCTCGGAATTTCAGCAGTAAACGTCTTCGTGATGCACAGCGTCTCTCAGCGGCTACTACTGCAGTTTGGTGAACTCTCCTTAACAAATTCCCCCCGACTCAACGAAACGCGCAGCTCTTCGTATCGTCATATGTAACCAACGTCAGTGGATCTCTTCGCCTATCTGTGCGCCTTACGATCCATTTATTTACGTTCAAAGTCAAGCACCAGTCCCTGCACCAATCGTTGATGCTCTGCATAACTTCCTGCATTTCGTTGCAGACTTCTGCGTTTGTCACCTGCATACAAACATCAATTTTGTCCGCGAACAGTCCAACGGAGCCTCCCACGTTATCCAGAAGATCATTAACAGAGCCGCAAATTGTAACTTTCCTGTTCATTCCATTAGAGTAAGCGTGTATTTTGTTCACTAAACGACAGTGCCCATCTAAATCTAAGCTTTCCGGTAGTCATGGAACACGGAACCAGCCTTGGCGCCGTTTTAACGGCGCTCTGGAACATAAGGACGAACAGAGCTAACTGAGTTCCGCAAGGATGCTGTTTAGGAAACCGATGCTGATTTTATACGACAGTTTTTCGTTTTCTAAAAATCTCATGATGCCTGAGGATAAAACATGCTTCATTACTGTGTAGTAGACATACATTTTTGTCACGACCTTTCTTGGAAACGGGGTTGACTTGCACTTTCTTCTAATCGCTTAGCACCTTTGCTAGATATATCTTTAAGTAAACCAAAGCGTAGACAATTCCTCGAGGAAAGCCGCAGCCCGTTCTGCAGGGATGTGCTCTAATTCTGACTACGAGACCTTAAACTAAAAAAGAAAAGTTGGGTGGAACTGACCTCTGAGTCACCAATTCTTAACCGTTTTCTAAATAGTCAAATATAATCTGGATGTGTGTGATATGCATATATTTTGAACATTATATGAGTATCCGGTATTGCCCAGGTATATATTTAGTTCAATCATCTCCTTCCCTGTCTCTCTATTCATTCCTCTACCCCCACTCTATACATCTCCTCTCTCTATCCATCTACCTCTCTCTGTCCATCTACTCCTACCCCTTCTCTCTGTTCATCTAGTCCTCAGCGCACTGATCACTGCTCCTCGCCACACTCTCCATATCCTTCTTGCCCGCTCCAAATCCATTTCCTCCTCCCCAATATCTCCTTCGCAGGTTCTCTAAGACTATAACCTCCTCTTCTTCTGTTCATCTCACCGCCTTTCTCTGTCCATCTACTCATCGCTCTCGCTATCCATCTTTTCCTCCCACTCTCAGTATACATCTCATCCTCCCTCCTTTCTCTGTCCATCTCTTCCTCTCCCCCCCCCCCCCCCATCACCACCTCTTCACTCCCTCATGTCTCTTTCCCTTCTGTACATCTGCTTGGTTGGTTGGTTGGTTGGTTTTGGGGGAAGGAGACCAGACAGCGAGGTCATCGGTCTCATCGGATTAGGGAAGGAGGGGGAAGGAAGTCGGCCGTGCCCTTTGAAAGGAACCATCCCGGCATTTGCCTGGAGCGATTTAGGGAAATCACGGAAAACCTAAATCTGGATGGCCGGACGCGGGATTGAACCGTCGTCCTCCCGAATGCGAGTCCAGTGTCTAACCAATGCGCCACCTCGCTCGGTGTACATCTTCTCTCGACACTTCTGTCCATCTGCTCCTTACACCTCTCTAAGTCCTTCTCCATCCACTCCTCTCCCTTGTGTAGATCTCCTCCTCTCCCTTTGAGTCCATCTGTTCATTCTTGTCTATCTCCACTTCACCATATATAAGTCTATCCCTCCTCCACCATCTGTTTGTCCGTCTCATTCTTCCCTCTCGATGTCCATGTCCTGCTCTTTCTTCTCTCTGTCTGTCTCCTCTTCTCTCCTTTCTCTGTCTATTTTTATCTCCACCTCCCCCAATCCCACTCTCTGTTCATGTGCTCCTGCCCATCTCTCTGTCCATCTCCTTCTCTACCATTTATGTCAATTTCTGCCTCAGCTTCCTGCTGTCCATCTTCTCCTCCCCATGTGGGTGTCAATCTCCTTCCCTTTCTCTGTCCGTCCCCCTCTTCCTCCCTCCTTTATCTCCACGTTATCACCCTGCCCTCATTAGGGGGTTGCTAGTTTTTACCTCCACTTAGTATGTCTTTCCAGCTAATAAGTAATATATGTACGAGGTTTGTTTTGTATCGATCCAGAGTTTTAGGAGGAGCTTTTTACCTAGGATATGCTTGCATATGCACATGCTACGTATTTTTAACACGTTTCACACATATCTGTACACATATTTCACCTATAACTGTAGCGAATTTCACCCTGCACTTTCGTTTTCACTCAACTCAAAGTTTATGGTGTCTCCTGAACTATGTGACTTATAATGACATAATTCTGCAGGTACATCTAACAGTATATGTGTATACAATCTGCTGAATATATTGTGAAAAGAGTTTGCAATAAATAAGTACTATATTAAAACATCATGCAAGATGCGGCAGTTCTTCGCACATCTCAGTGTTTAAGAAGTCGTGTCTCCAGTACTATATGTCTTACAATGATATAATTTTGTAAATGCATTCAATGGGGTAAATGAATACTATCTGAAATTTTTTTACAAATAATGTTAATATTAAGGAAATAATAAATTAAAACGCCATCCCTGACGCGGCAATTTTACTGCACAAACAGCAAAAATGTAGGAAGTCATAACCTTTCTTTCTTTCGTCATTTTGTGTTGGGGTGTCAGCAAGAAAATCTCTCGTAAATGTTTGAAACTATGTGTAAAGTAAATTGCAAGTCACTAAGTGCTCTCGTCCTCCAACAACGGTTGAATATAGTTTGGCTATTTGTGTGTCGTGGGCTACGCTCCTTTTTCACCCACACCTTTAGCACTTGTAGAGGTATTGGTTATTTTCCTAACAGTGACTCATATATGTACCAGATCTGGTTGAAATCGATCGACTGGATAAGGAAGAGATTGGAACATATATACACATATTCACTTTTATAATATGTATGGACATGGATTACGAATTCATGAGACATCAACAGACAAGACGAGTAATCAAGAGAAAACATTTCCGAAAACAATTTCTAGCAAGTTTGGCTAAATGTCGAACCAGTTTTCTCCCCTCATTTTGTTCCTGGTTATCGTGATTTTAGTGCAGTATTCTGCGCTCTCTGACAATGCGTTCTTGTTAGCTCCTGTGTTCCTAGAATTTGGGTCGTAGATTTAACTATATTTCCAAAACCTCTCGTACAATCTGTTGAAGCTTAAATGGCGCTTGAGTTACGAGCATCTGTTTGCTTTATTTGACTAAGTTGTTTGTTTCCCTTTCCGTCAAGTACGTTAAGGATTTGAGTTCTTAATCTTTTCTTATTCATTGTTCAGATATATACGACAAAATTATGTACGAGAGGTCTTTGGTCTGGAGCTACAATATTTCATTTTTCGCATTGTTAAATTTTCTGTCGTTTGAGTCTTTCTGTTAACCTTGACTTTATTAAATGAGGCATTAAGATTCTTACAGGTATTCTACACTAATAACTATCTCATTATATCTTTAATTTAACGTTGATTGTACGTTTCCACGCGCTGTGAGATTTTATGGTCAATACGTAATTGTTTCGCACGTGGAAGGTAAGCTCTTCATCAGGAAATATTCACCTGTTTCCTTGGTTTGTAATGTCACAATACTAATTAGGTAATGCAACATTTCACACGCTATGTATTCACTTTCACAGTGCTACAGAATAAAGTATCCCAAATTTCTTACTGGGTTCTTCGCTACAGTTACTAAAAATTCTCGCTCTTTTTTATTACAGCTCCTCAGTCACGACATTTGAGTCATCCGTGGGCCTAAGGGTATTAATATTTTATTCATCCTTTAAATTATCTTTCTCTGCTTCTACTGCCTCTTTGGCATACGAGCTAAATAACAACAGCAGGGATCTGCAATTCTATTTTAATCGCCTTTTAGCACGAGATCGTAAATCACCAGGCCGGTTTGTTATAGAATATCGGTTTCTTTGGTTTCCTGTCGAATTGTTTTTGGCTCGTACATGTTAACAGTATTGGCGGGTAGATTTACTCCCAACGTACACATATCACGGTAATAAACTTCTTGACAGTGTGTCCACAAAACTAAATCTGTACACATTAAAAATGATGAGAAAGGTATCTTGAAATCAGAACGGTTTGTACTAGACACTGTATTTCTTATACTTTAAGTTAATAGAAAATCGTCCGTACGATATCCGAAGATCATTCATAGTACGTTAGCATTCATGCATTTCGACAACTCCACTTGAGTGAGTCATCGCCTTTTTAATTCATTACAGTCGCCGTAAAATATTAAATGTTGTCCCATTTCAAACAAAAATAACGTGATTCAACAATTGTTAATATCTGGGCCTACTTACCGCACTCTGAAACGCGACTGTGCACACCGCACTCACCTGCGACTCGCTCTGCAGACGCCTTCATACAAACTGCCGCCCGCCAGGCAGAGATAAGGTACGCACTGAGTACGAGTCCAGTGTGGCGAGATGGATACTTCACAAATTAAGGAGCCGCTGTTATATCAATGCTGACAGGCTTTCTTCGTTCCCGCTGTTGTTGCACGTCTACGACGAGTCTGAGAACTGTAGCACCGGTCGTTTCATATTCGTCGACTCATTTGATCGACTGAAGCATGCAGGGTAAGGCTAGCAATGACTTATTGTTAGTACGGTAGATACGTACACGATATTACTGCTGTCAAGTAGCATTGACGAGGCGAAATGATCGATCGTCGGGGTAAGATTGTCTTTTACGAAGCTGTGTTTTGTGAGACTGTGAGGGATGTACGACGAAAACTAACTGATGCAAAGCAAACAATTACAAATGTGTTCACCTAGAGGAGCAGTGATGTCTGGTGATAGGGTTGGTGCTATAGTCCAAGATGCAAACGAAAAACACACAGTTTTCGTCTAATATAAACAAAACGATTGTATTGCTTATTTCAAGTCCACCGTGAGAAAACATACGGTCTGAGTCAAACGGAAACTGTGCACTCAGCATCATCACTGTTATATCCCTGCGACAAAAAAGCTCGCGGTTTCTGTACTTGTTTTGTCATGGCAACTTGTGTTTACTGCCTAACAGCGAGTTCTGTAGCTTTTCATTCATTCTTGCAATTTATTTTAATAGTTAATCACTATTTGGAGACTGCAATTCATCCTCGTGTCATTCTTTTCTGGTAAAGCAGTCAGAGGCTCGGTAACACCTAGGGAGTGTGTAGATGTCTACGTATTTGTTAGACATTCTCTGAATAGGTATTAAATAATAAAATCCATTTATAGCATTACTCGAGAAAGTTTTATCTATACAGGGTGGTCCATTGATCGTGACCGGGCCAAATATCTCACGAAATAAGCGTCAAACGAAAAAACTGCAAAGAACGAAACTTGTCTAGCTTGAAGGGGAAAACCAGAGGGCGCTATGGTTGGCCCGCTAGATGGCGCTGCCATTGGTCAAACGGATATCAGCTGCGATTTTTTAAATAGAAACCCCCATTTTTTATTACATATTCGTGTAGTACGTAAAGAAATATGAATGTTTCAGTTGGACCACTTTTTTCGCTTTGTGACAGATGGCGCTGTAATAGTCACAAACATATGACTCACAATTTTAGATGAACAGTTGGTAACAGGCAGGTTTTTTTAAATTAAAATACAGAACGTAGGTACGTTTGAACATTATATTTCCGTTGTTTCAATGTGATACATGTACCTTTGTGAACTTATCATTTCTGAGAACGTATGCTGTTACAGCGTGATTACCTGTAAATACCACATTAATGCAATAAATGCTCAAAATGATGTCCGTCAACCTCAATGCATTTGGCAATACGTGTGACGACATTACTCTCAACAGCGAGTGGTTCGCCTTCCGTAATGGAACCTCAATGCATTTGGCAATACGTGTAACGACATTCCTCTCTACAGCGAGTAGGTCGCCATCCGTAATGTTCGCACATGCATCGACAATGCGCTGACGCATGTTGTCAGGCGTTGTCGGTGGATCACGATAGCAAATATCCTTCAACTTCCCCACAGAAAGGAATCCGGGGAAGTCAGATCCGGTGACCGTGCGAGCCACCTGTCATGAAATATGCTATTCAATACCGCTTCAACTGCACGCGAGCTATGTGCCGGGCATCGCCATTCTGTCATGCAGTGAAACATCTTGTAGTAACGTCGGTAGAACATTACGTAGGAAATCAGCATACATTGCACCATTTAGATTGCCATCGATAAAATGGGGGGCCAATTATCCTTCCTCCCATAATGCCGCACCATACATTAACTCGCTAAGGTCGCTGATGTTCCATTTGTCGCAGCCATCGTGGATTTTCCGTTGCCCAATAGTGCATATTACGCCTGTTTACGTTACCGCTGTTGCTGAATGACGCTTCGTCGCTAAATAGAAGGCGTGCAAAAAATCTGTCGTCGTCCCGCAAACATAGCACACGCCCGTTGGACATTTTGATCATAATAGCCATACATCAACACTATACTGACCCTTTCCGCATTTGGTAAACGGTCCATTTTGACACGGTTAATGCATCACGAAGCAAATACCGTCCGCACTGCCGGAAAGTTGCGTGTTACCATGTACTTGTACGTTTGTGCCTATTACAGCGCCATCTATCAGAAAGCGAAAAAAGTGGTCCAACTAAAACATTTATATTTCTTTACGTACTACACGAATATGTAATAAAAATGGGGGTTCGTATTTAAAAAAAAACGCAGTTGATATCCGTTTGACCTATGGCAGCGCCATCTAGCGGGCCGACCATATCGCCATCTGGTTTTCCCCTTCAACCTAGACGAGTTTCGTACTTTGTAGTTTTTTCGTTTGACGCTTATTTCGTGAGATATTTGGCCCGGTCACTATCAATGAACCACCCTGTATAAATATGTATAAATAGAACACTATTCACTGCTTGCTGATCATTCATTATAATGGTATATGATAATCATCATGCCCAATGGTTGCCTCTGTCATTCTGGTATGTTAGACATTTTTGATATTTCAACTTGCACTTGAGAACTGCTATAAAGCCGAAATCATGAGTGTGTGAAATGCAAGAATGGTAATTTATAGTTTAATGGCGGAACTCTTCAAAACGGTTGCGTCTGATGAGAATGCCACGAGTCCTCGCTCTCCTTTCTGAGCGAATCGAGTCCACTTGTACTCGACAACAGATGCAGGTGACACGTAGGCAGCGACGAAGATTCACAAATCGAGTCTACGAGCTCACGGAGATGGCGGGTTCGGAAATGAGGTCACAGGACTCGCCAGCGAGTTTAAAGCCAGAACACGGAGCTTACTTCTGATCTTTAGCCGACAGGCGCCTAACTCTAGCAGGACGGGACATTCTCGCATCATCTGTGGGCCCCGGTCTGGCAGAGACGCGTAAGGGCAAGATTCGATGTATAGTAACTGTGACCTGTAAACCAACCGCCTCCAACCATTGTTTCCAATGTTTTCGCGATTGTTCCACTTTGCAATGGCAAAGAATTTTTATAGGTTCACGAACAGATTGGAGTTAAGTTTTTCCGGAACATTTTCTTACACTGTTAAGTTCCGAATTGCTTCTTTCATGTAATTAACGTTTTCCAAAATTAAAGTTGTCATTATTCGATTGTGCATCTTTTTTTTCTTTCTGTTCTTCTACTATAACTCCCGTAACTGTGTTACACTCTTGGCACTGCAGTCTGTTTTCCCCCCTGGCAGATTTCTGTTAATCTGATCATAACCTTACATCAATTTGAGCACACAACACTGAAATCTGCTGTTTGAATGTGTTCCATGATTGCAGTGTGTCAATATTAAAGTCAGTTGGCTTATTATGAAACGCACAAGCATGAATTACAAGTTCTCTTTTGATATGGTTCAAATATTTACCAGCACGAAATATTCAGTTTCCAGCTCGGAACATTATTTATTGCCTCGGATTAAATACGTACAGATTATTTAATGATGTTTAAGGTCAGAAAAAAATCTCACGTAATTGTTTTGACTCTTGCGAAAAAATGCTTTTATAGTATTTTTCTCAGTGTTGGATGACTAAGCTGTTATTTTTATGTAGGCGTTGTTGTGTCTCTTTTACCTATTCTGCGAGTTCCAGCAGGATGAATCATGTATTGAATGTACCTGTAATTCAACAAGCTAGTGTACGTACTTTCAACTGATTCCCAACATAAGAGGCTACCAAAGATTAATTTTAAAATTGTTTGTTTAGTGTTGATTCCTCAGATCATTATGCCTCTCATGTATCTGTTATCCGTCTCTAATGACCTCGTTGTCGACGGGACGTTAAACACTAATCTCCTCCTCCTCCTCCTCCTCCTGTATCTGTTATAAAATAATCCTTATGACCTAACACTAAATGTTGAAGGTGTCACTCACTGATATGTTTTACATGGTATTTGTAAAGACTGTTGTGGATAGACGTATACAGGAAACGTGCTAAAATTTCTGTTGGGGGGTATATGACTGTGACTGCTTGTGTGCTGTGTGCGTGTGTGTGTGTGTGTGTGTGTGTGTGTGTGTGTGTGTGTGTCTGAGAGAGTGATTCTAAACCACCAAACCCCTTCTCAGATACCATACAACATACAATAGATCTTAAATTACGGATGTGGCGCAGCTGAAGACACCTCGATGGAAAGCGAAATAAGAGTGTAGAAAAGCGAAGATAGGCTGGACTGCCTTTTAAAAACTAAATAGGGTTCTTAGAACTAAATCTCCGATACGTTACTAACGTCAAGTTTACAGATGTTGTGTATCAGCAATTACGAGCAAGCGCGGCCGAACCACAGAGTGTTTGACAGCCAGGGTGGTGTGGACGCCTAGCCGGGCATAGCTCAGTAAGTGCGCGAGACATGCTCTGTCGGTAACACATGGCAGCACCCTTCGAAGCGCAAAGATTGGCAGACGCTCTAAGTATGATAATTTTAGATTTTAGGTCAGATAAGTGCGGGCTCTAGCCGCGTGGTTGGGAAAACCCTGTCATTGACATGAAACATGGAAGCGTAACCGCCATGGCGCAACTAACTGGTCAGAATAAAATAACAAGACCAAATCCAATAAAAACTAAACCCAACAACTGACAGAGAAGCCAGCAATATTATTACAAAGACAATTATAAGACGAGCTGAGAGATGGTAGCACGCGCGTTCTTTTTTTTTAGACATCAGTCTTCTGACTGGTTTGATGCGGTCCTTTCCTGTGCCAACGTCTTCATCTCAGAGTAGCGCTTGCAACCTACGTTCTTAATTGTGTGCTGGATGTATTCCAATCTCTGTCTTCCTCTACAGTTTTTATCCTCTACAGCTTCCTCTAGTACCGTGGAAGTTATACCATTATGTCTTAACAGATGTCTTATCGTCCCATCCCTTCTTCTTGTTAATGTTTTCCATAAATTCTTCTTCTCTCTGATTTTGCACAGAACCTCCTCATTCATTAACTTATAAATCCGCCTAATTATGAACATTCGTCTGTGGCACCATATCTCAACTACTTTTATTCTCTTCTGCTCCGGTTTCCCCACTGTCCATGTTTCACCACCAAACAGTGCTGTGCTTCAAACGTACAGCCTCAGAAATTTCTTACTCCAATTAAGGCATACGTGTGATGCTAGTAGACTTCCCTAAGCCAGGAATGCCCTTTTTGCTAGTGCTAGTCTGCTTTTGACATATCCCAGCTCCGTCCGTCATTGGTTATTTTTCTGTCTGAAAATCAGAGTTACTTGACTGCAGTTACTTCGTGACCATCAATCCTGATTGTAAGTTTCTCGCTGTTCTCATTTTTGCTACGTCTCAGTACCTTTGTCTTTCCTCGATATACCATCAGTCCGTATTTTGCAATCATTAGATTGTTCATTCCATTCAGCAGATCACGTAACTATTCTTCGCTGTCACGGAGGATCGCAATGTTATCAGCAACCCTTATAATTGACATCCTTTCACCCTGAATTTTAATTCCGATCTTGATCTTCTCTTTTATTTCCGTCACTGCTTGGTCGATGTACAGTTTTAAGAGTAAGGACGAATGACTACATCCCCGTCATACATCCTTTCTAACACCAGCACTTCGTTCTTGGTCGTCCTCTCTTATTATTCCCTCTTGGCTTTTATACATGTTGTCTATTACCCCTCTCACCCTTTAGCTTACGCTCGTTTTCCTCAGAATTGAGAACATCTTGCATCATTTTACACTGGCGAATGCTTTTTCCAGGTCGGCAAATCCTATTAACATGTCTTGCTTTTTCTTCAGTCTTTTTTCCATTATCAACAGCAAAACCAAAATGGCGCCTCTGGTGCCTTTAGCTTTCCTAAAACCAAACCGATCATCAAGTAACACACATCCAGTTTCCTTCCTTTCTTCTGTATGTTATTCTTGTCACTAAATTGGAGCCCGCATCTTGTGGTCGTGCGGTAGCGTTCTCGCTTCCCACGTCCGGGTTCCCGGGTTCGATTCCAGGCGGGGTCAGGGATTTTCTCTGCCTCGTGATGGCTGGGTGTTGTGTGCTGTCCTTAGGTTAGTTAGGTTTAACTAGTTCTAGGGGACTGATGACCTCAGAAGTTGAGTCCCATAGTGCGCAGAGCCATTTGAACTAAATTGGATACATGAGCAATTAAGCTGATTGTGTGATAATTCTCGAACATGTCGGCTCTTGCTGTCTTCAGAATTGCGTGGATGATGTTATATCGCCAGTCTCATACATTCTACACACCAACCTGAATAACCATTTTGTTGCTACTTCCCACAACGATTTTAGGAGTTCTGATGGAATGTTATCTACCCCTTCTGCCTTATTTGATCTTAAGTCTTCCAAAGCTCTTTTAAATTTTGATTCTATTACTGGACCCTGTATCTCTTCTATATCTATTCCTGTTTCTTCGTCTATCACATCAGACAAACCGTCCCCATCATATATGTCGCCAGCGCAGTCTTTCCAGCTATCTACTCTCCTCTCTGCAGTCTTAGTGTTACCACCCTTGCTTTTAATTTCACAGAAGGTTGTTGTGACTTTTCTATATGCTGAGTCAATCCCTCCGACAATCATTTCTATTTTCAATTTTATTTACATTTTTCATGCAGCCATTTCGTCACAGCTTCCCTGCACTTCCTGTGTATTTCATTCCTCAGTGACTTGTATTTTTGCATTCGTGAATCTCCCTGAACATTTTTGTACTTCTTTGTATTATGAATCAACAGAAGTATTTCTTCTGATACCATGGTTCCTTCGCAATTAAAACCTTTGTAAATACTCGTATCTTTTTCTTTACAGCTTCTCTAATTGCTCTTTTTGTAAATGTCCATTGCTCTTCAACCGAACTGCCTACTGAGCTATTCTTTGTCGCAGTATCTACAGCCTTAGAGAACTTTAAGTATTTCTCTTCATTCCTTAGACTTCCGTATCTCATCTCTTTGCACACTGATTCTTCCTGCATAGTCTCTTGAACTTCAGGCTATTCTTCATCACTACTAAGTTGTGATCAGAATCTATATCTGACTCTTGCTCTTAATGGGGACTTAATATGTCCAGTACTATAGAAAACTAAGCTTCTCGGCTTTCGACAAGATCAATGTGTAGTACGCATAGGGGGGAGTGGGGTAAGGGGAGGGAGGGGGTGTCCCCAAGCCCCCCTCATATGCCAGCGCAAAGTCATGCTGTTGTTCGTGCGGCTGCCGCAGCAACCTGGGGCACCTCCCCCCCGCCCCCATCCCCCATGTATACTACACGCTGATACTGCCAAAAGCCGAGAAGTGTAGTTTTCTATAGTGTGGTAAATATTAAGTAACCATTAAAAGCAAGAGTCAAAACCAGAAAATCATCAAGACTCTTACCAAGCCTTACCAAAGTTGATGCTGTGCAGTGTGGTAAGGGTTGGTTAACTACTGCAGAGTACAGTACAATGGTGATAAGGTAAAAGAAGTTCCCAGGCTTGAGACATTGTTGGGACGTAATTGCTTATCTGCTCCTCACAATCCAGTATCTGATATCGGAATCTCTGTCAGACCATGATATAACGTAACTGGAATCTTCCCGAATCTCCCCATATTTCGCAATTTTACCATCTCCACTTGTGATTCTTGGACAGAGTATTCGCTTTTAATAGCTGAAATTCATGGCAAAACTCAATTAATCCTCATCCTCTCGCATTCCTTGCACCATTTCCATATCTCCCATAATCCTTTCTTAAATTCCTTCCTTTTCAACCGCTTTCCAGCACCCTATGTCTATCAGATTTTCATCTTCCTTTACATACCTAATTACCCATTCTACCCCATCGTATACTTTCTCTATCAGTTCATGTTCATCTTGTGTTGTCGGCATGTGTACCTCAACTATCGTAGTCGGTGTAGGTTTGCTGTCGATTCTGATGAGGACAACCCTATCACAGAAATATTAACACACTCTCTGCCCTACCTTCCTATCCATAACGAATCCTCCTTTTATTATACCATATTCTGCAGTTGATGACACTACCAGGTACTCATTCGACCATAAATATTTTCTTCTTTCCATTTCATTTCACAGACTCCCACTACATCTAGACTGAGCCTTTGAATTTCCCTTTTCAATTTTCTAGCTTCCCTACAATGTTCAAACTTATGACATTCCCCTCCTCGATTCGTAGAACGTTATCCTTCCGTGGAAAATTCAATCTTTCTCTTACTGTCACCTCTCCTTGGCAGTCCTCCCCCGGAAATGGGGAACTATTCCAGAATCTTTTGCCAATGGAGAGATCATTACGTCACTGTTTTCAATCACAGGCCACATGTCCTGTGGATACACATTGCGTGTCTTTAATGCAGTGGTTTCCACTGTTTTCTGCACCTTCACGCCGTTGATCATTGCTGATTCTTCCGCCTTTAGGAGCAGTTTCCCAAACCAGGGTTAAGAGAGTACCCTGAACATCTGTCTGTTCCTCCGCCATCTTTGACAAGGCCTTTGGCGGAATGAGGGTGACCGTATGCCGGAAGTAATTGTCTCCCAATGTTGATGATTTTTATTCAAAATTTAAGCAGTGGCAGGGATCGAATACGTGACTGAGGACGTTTTGTTAACTAATCAAAGACACTATCCCTAAACCATGGGTGGTCTATGCTGTCTAATGTTATTTTTCTTATGTATAAAGTGATCTTTAAAAATTAATATCTCGACAACGCCTTAAAAAATATTCAGAAACCTGTCAACAGATACGTCTCAGTGAAGACTGCCGAACTATCACAGTAAAACGCTATGAATAGTGAACATTATTTTCACCATAAATTCCTACCTGCATTTATTTGAATTTATGACAGTGCTTTTAGGATTAATGTGACAAATGCGTTGGTTTGCCCCTAGACTGTAGAGCAGCCAATGCTATAAAATTAAACCACGCATTTCGGAGGACTGCAGTGTGTAGCTTTCAGATTTACAATTTATTATTCATGCAGTTGCATGTGCTGGATCACAAGTTATTGACTGAAAAATTGTTTTGAGGGAGCAAGACTTTCTGGCACGTCCATTCACTGCCCGTCAAGTCGCAACTTTCAACGCTAGAACTACAAAAAGGTTACGTTCAGTAACCGTGATACACACATTACAAAACGCTAGGACATACAGAAAGACAAAACATGAATTGCGTTATGGACTGGAGTGAAATATGTAAATATAACAATATTAAAATTAAACGAGATAGTTCGGACATCTAGTCAGGAATTCAGTGATAAACTGATTAAGACAGTCCATTGACTGATCCTAAGAAATAAAAAGAAGGACTGAAAGATAGAGACAACCCCCTAACGAAAACTGGCTGAATTAATATAGAGAAGCGCAGCACCAATATGGTTGGGCGTGTCTGAAAACAATGAAAAAAAAGAGTGGTTAAGAGGAAAAATTTATACAGTAGTGGATCTCAGATCTCTGCTTCTGGTGTTCATCATGAGGAGGATTGTGTTGTACGTATTTGTATCCTCCAAAAACAGACACATCTTCTATGAAGTGAGTTGTGTCAGTTGGCTGAGTACTTTCAACTATAGGCCTGCATCATGGTTAACTATGTTTGTATTCGGTACTGAATTTGAAACTGTTGTCACTTGCGTGAAGGAATTTTATTTCATTTCGAACAGGTTCGTCACAGCGTCCTCTAAATTCTTCTTGAAAATTTGTGTCGCATTAATTCAGTTCACTGACACCTACTACGTAATCTATCTCTCCATTTCATTATTCTTCTATCTGTTCTTCTGCTATCCATCTTATTCTGTCTATGTATGTATCTACTTCTACCTTCTTCTATCTATCTATCTATCTATTTATCTCCCTTCTTCTTCTTCTTCGTCTTCTTCTTCGTCTTCTTCTTCTTATTTCTCTTCTATAATCTATATTCTTGTACTTTCGATGTATACACACATAAATTGACGTTGCCTGACACGGTTATATCTGTATGGTCAAGCTAGTCTCACGAATCGCTCAAGAGATTTCGATGCGGTTTTCACTGACAAAATGATTTACGAGGAATGTTTCTATATACATTGCCTGAACTATTTGTATGACGAATTAAAATCTACTGCCACATTACAAACAACGCTATTGCCACCTAATGGTGAATGGCAGAAATCTGTGGAACTAACTGTAGCATTCGCGCGGTGCTCCGTACTAATGTTAGAGGGTGCTTCGTGCCAGTGTTAAGTGGTAGAAGGTATTTTGCACCAACATGACATGGCGAAGAATGTTTCGTAGCGATGTCGCGTGCCGAGAATGGGTGCTCCTTACTGACGCTGTGTTGCAGAGGGTGCTTTGTACTGTATTATGTGGCAGAGGATGCTCCACATCATATCGCGTGGCGGAGTGTGCTTTGTATGAGTGTTATGTGGCAGAAGGTGTTTTATAACGACGTTGCGTGGCAGACGGTGCTGTGTACCAATGTCGCGTATCAGAAGCAGTTTCGTGCTAGTGTTTCATAGCAGGGGGAAGTATTGCTTTGTTGCGGCACACGGGGTGCTCTTTGCCAATATTGTATGGCAGAGGTTGCTCTATACTAGCGTTACGTGGCAAAGGGTGTTCCAAACCAATGTTCCTTAGCAGAGCGTACTTCATACCACTATTGCGTCGCCAAGAGTGCTTCGTACCAATGTCGCTACATACCGTGATGCACAGTGGTGAGAACTCTGTAACGACTGTTCATGTCAACGGAAGCACCACACTGTTGTATGTCAGAGGGTGATTTGTACCGATGTTCTATGGCAGAGTGTACTTCATACCAATGTTGTGTGACAGAGAGTGCATCTACCGATGTTGTGTGGTAGAGGGTACTTCATAGCGATGTTACAATGCAGAAGCTGCTTCATACCAATTCTGTGTGGTTGAGAGTGATTCACACCAGTATTGCATCGTTTAGATGTTGTAAGCGCGAAGATGTTTCACACAAATTGTACGTGATAAAGGATGCATCCTGCTGAAGTTACGTGGCAGACGGTGCTGTGTACCAATGTTGCGTGGCAAAGGGGGCTTCATAGCTATGTTACATGGCGATTGTTGCTTCGTACCAATGCTGTGTGATGGAGGGTGCGTCTTACCAAATTTATGTGGCAGCGGGTGCTTTTTACCAATGTTGCACGGCAAAGGGGAAAGCATACTGTCATTGGGTGGCAAAGTGTGCTCTGTGGTGATGTTGCGTGGCCGAGAGTGCTTTGTACCAGGGCAGTGGGTGCCTCCTACAGATCCAGCACGGCAGAGGGCGCTTTGTAGCGGTGTTACATTTGGAAAAGCAGGGAAATGTCACCCTAAAAATATAGCTCGTTTTTAACTGGTGCTGCAGTCAGCTGACTGGCAAATGGCCATAGCTCGCGTGAAAGTCTGGTGTGGTCGGATGACCTGCACCATAGTGGCAATGTTATCCAGTGTATGGGATGTGTTTATAGCTAATACCGAACTGGGATTGCAGGCGTGCGAAATGGGTGAGAAGGTAGCACACAGATACCGTTGTTGAAAAATGTCCCTCAAAATTTTAATCAAATATGGGACACACAACATTGTTACCTCCTGAGAAGTTTTCTGATGCATTATGGTTAAATTGTTTAAGCTATACTAAAGTAATGATATTCAGTTACCTAACGTTGTCTTAATTTTTTCGTAAATGAGTACAGTGGCCCATCAATGAAATTATCACAACGCCAGACGAGTCGTCCGGTTGTAAATATTTTCTGCTACTCATGCAAAACTAGGGCAGGCGTTGGTGAAATATATAAAAATGAAAACTTATTTCTTCATCTTCTGTGTATTCCTGTACCATTTTTTTCGATTACGACGAAACTTTGGTGAGTGGTTGTGTTCACGCACGAAAAGACTTCTGTGGGGTGATTTAGGTGTGGGGGGTAAAATGTGGTTGACATAGAAGATTAACTCAGGAATGTCTGGATTAGTTTCAACAAAATTTTGTACAGACATGACTCATTATTTGTATGAAAATACGGAGGATAATACTCCTCAATCACTCCAAGTGTGGAGGGGACAGGTAGGAAGATGTGACATGCAAAAATATTCGCTAATGACCGATATTGGTATGAAATCAACAGTTCTTTGGTTTGCTAGACTTGTTGTTGATATTACGGCGTTTCACCGCTTGAGTTGGGGAAAAGGGAGGAGGCAAAGACAGTGAAATATGAGTATATGTATACAGTGCCACAAGGAATACCTACCAAAACAGGCATATGGGTTACAGAAAAAGTTACTGTGTCAGCAAGCACCCCTACGGTCCCTATTGTAGAATATTTGGGGTGGAAAGGCATGACATAAAAGCATAACTGAGAAAACCTGGAGCAATTTCAACGAAATTTGGTATGTACATAACTTATTATTTGCATGAAAGTATTGTGGGAGTAAGGTATCTCTACTAGAGCTAGGGCTGGGTGTCACGACGAGAAGGAGTGACATTTAGAAATGTCCGAAACCGACCAACTAGCATTTCTTTCGTGTAATTAATGCCTTGGTGTACTTTAAAGGTTTGAAGCGCAATTTGTCTCTCATTTCGTTATTCAGTGCATCAAACGCAGCGTGAATATGAGCACTGCTGTGAGCTAATAATTTTGCAGGCGCGTTATGGGGGCGAAGACAAAGCAACATGCCCTCTGTAGAGTCGCGTGTGGTAAAACAGCGGAGAATCAAACAGTTGAGAGCGATTGTTCTTTTTCTTGAAACGGCAATTAATCACTGGCCAAATTACAAGTTTCGTCAAAACTCACAGAAACCGTAGGGCTAAATTAACCAGAGATACGTATGATACGTGTTCAGAAAATCACTTTAAAGACCAGTATAAGACTATATCTGCAGCGCAATGCACAACCATATTTTCAGAACACATATTGGGCATCAGTAATCGGAAAATACCAGTTGCTACTGACAAAGTTACACTTAGCTTTTGTGTCATTGTTTCAAAGACTCGAACATTTAATTCAGAAATTTTTCTCATAAATTGCCACCAACTTCAAAAATCGCTAATGGGTTTGCGAACGTACTGTTTTGGCAGCAAAAACCACTGAAGCCAGTATAATGAACCACGCAATCCACTAATAAATTGTGGGTGATCCTGTCACCTTGAAATTTCTTGACAGGGCCATGAATGCGTAAGAGATTTTAAATTATCCAGTTGTGTTTTTAATTTAAAAAAATTGTATTCTTATGTATGGCGCTGAAACATGGGCTTTGAGGAAGAAAGGCAGAGAAAGGCTGGAGGCTTTTGAGATGTGGAGATGGTGGAGGATGGAAAGAAGAAGTTGGATAGACAGAGTAAAGTAAAAAGTTAAGAGCTAATGAGAAGAGTGGGAGAGAAAAGACAGTTGTAATAAAAAGAAGAAAAAGAAATTGGATTGGGCATATATAAAGAAAGAATGACGGACTGATAAAAACTGATAAAAACCGTTTTAGAATGTTATGTACAGGGGAAAAGGAAGCGAGGAGGGAAGAGATTTCAGATACTGGAGGACGTGATGGACGGTACAACATACAGCAGTCTTAAGAAGGAAACAACTGATCGCAGAAAATGGAGAGGGAAAGAACCTGCTAATACAGCAGAAAACTGATGATGATGATGTTTTCAAATTCGTTGAATCCCTCTGGCGTGCCAGCGCACAGATTGTCGCTCAAAATAGGCGCACCCATAATACTTCTGCTCAGAATAAATCCACCATGACTGCAATGAAACGAGGCTAGCTGTGACTAAACTGATGTCAAACGTCACCGAGGCGATGATTTTGAATGGCAAATCGAAAGAAGAATATGTGCTAGTTACATGTGTTCCCATCATTCCCAGCGACATGGCATTTGATTTCGAATGACTGCTGATTTCCGTTCGCCTTACATTCCCGTAGATCATTAACAAGGCTGAAAAATTTGTTGTTTGCAAAACAGGAAAAGACGAAAAACAGTGATCACTCGAATAATATTTTTCAAATTTAATTTAACGCACAAAAAGTCGTAGTCCTCACTTATTTCGTACTTGTAAAAATATGTGTTTTGTAATTGTGTAGTTCCTTAGAAAGAAATGTAAGTATTACAAAGAACGCCGGGCACACATAGTTGCATTTAAAAATTCTTGCTATACGCTGCCCCATGAATCTGTAATAGTCAGTCTACATACTAAACTGAAATCGATGAAAGAGCCTGCTCACACATATATCTGTTTGCATTCACTCTCATATTCGGTACCCATTGTGAACACAATACTGTTAATGTTCTGTAATGCACTGAAATATTGAAAGGTGCATAATTTATGTATGGAGTGTTATAACATTAGATTCAATAAATGTTGCAACTAAATGTTAAAGCACACCAGCTTGGGACTAGAACCCTTTGTGTAACAAGACAGGAAGTTATAAAATGTCGGGTATTCTTTGTAAGAGGATTAGATCTGAACATGTAGATGTATTTCATTGTCAGAAAAATGTTCAAATGTGTGTGAAATCTTATGGGACTTAACTGCTAAGGCCATCAGTCCCTAAGCTTACACACTACTTAACCTAAACTACCCTAAGGACAAACACACACACCCATGCCCGAGAGACGACTCGAACCTCCGCCGGGACCAGCCATTTCATTGTCATTGAATCGGAAAAAATGTTGATAGTGTGAACTAGGTTTTACCACCATGAACAATACTGGTCGGCCGGCCGCGGTGGTCTCGCGGTTCTAGGCGCGCAGTCCGGAACCGTGGGACTGCTACGGTCGCAGGTTCGAATTCTGCCTCGGGCATGGATGTGTGTGATGTCCTTAGGTTAGTTAGGTTTAAGTAGTTCTAAGTTCTAGGGGACTGATAACTACAGCAGTTGAGTCCCATAGTGGTCAGAGCCATTTGAACCATTTGAACCAATACTGGTCAGGACAACAATGATAAAGAAATAATACAGTATTATCCAAAAAGCGAGCAGAAAAAGTAATGGAAATGGGTTAGGAAAATAGACTAAAATAAAAGAGTAAGGCAGGGCTGGTATTTCATATCCACAAACGTGTAATATGTTATGAAAGGAGGTAAAGACTCTAGAAGGAAAAAGAGAATTAAATTCTGTAAAGAAAATGCACTTTGAATCTCATTTGTCGACGACAAGGTGATATTTGTAGATTAAAAAATAAATAAATGGGATGTTGCAAGTGCTATTTACAATAGTAGCCACGATAAAACATATTAAAATGGGAAATACAGAAACAATGATTAATTGAGCTACAATTAATCAGTAAGGCCGTTCTTTTAATACAGAAGTATCAGTGCAGAACATAAGGCGTGTTTAAAAAAGTACAGAGTAGCACTGGTGAGAGAAGCATTCACTGCTAACAAAAATATTCTTCCAACTAATCGTACGAATGTAGAAATACGGAACTTTTCAACAAAATCATCTTTGTGGGTTACAGTCCTCTGCCGACGCGACTGGGAGCAACAAAAACATAGCAACAGCGGAAAGGAACTACGAGGGCTATTCGGAAAGTAAGGTCCTTTCCGTCGCGAAGAGGAAACCACTGTGAAAACCAAAAATGTCTTATTTGCAACAGTTAGCTACACTTTCCAGCTACTTTTCTACATGGTTGCCGCTCCGACTAAGATTTTTTGTAGCTTTGTACCAATTTCTCAATACCCTCATTACATAAGGCACCCGCCTGTGCTTTCCACCAGTTCTCTACGTTGGTCTTCAGCTCGTTGTCTGTGTCAAACCGTTATCTTCATTGCCAGTGGTTCGTCTGAGCGGAGACTAAACTCAAGAGTAAACAGTTACGGGCTGTACTGTGGGTGGTCAAACACTTCTCACCGGAAACGCTGCCGGAGTGTCTTCATTTTCCCTACAGTGTGTGATCTAGTATTGTCATGAAGTACAACACGCATTACAGTTATGTTATGTGGGCTGCGTGATCTCTCTCACCAGGTCCCCATACCTGGTGGGCGACTGTATTGTCCTATGAATCTTCACCTGCTCACTGTGCCCTCAGAACTGAAAAAGACGTGGTGTGATCGACGGGCATACTGCAGACACTGCCCGACACATCTGTGCAAAGGTTCATCGGATTTCACGGTGGTTTCCATTTCGCAACCGATCGGGTCTTACTTTCCGAATAGCCCTCATACAACTGGTTCAAAGGGAAGCCAAATAAAAAGAATATAAATGCCACTGAAGGAAAAGATGGAGAGAAGCCTAACAGGAAAGTAGAAGGTGAAATATTGAAACGTCACAGGTTTACGCTTCATTTAACTAACTGATTAATTTCTACATGTTTAATAATTCATTTTACGCCGAGAGCGTCTTTTCAATGTTTCGCCTAGTTAATTAACCTCTGGATTCAAGAATGCTTCGACGTATATTTTTTCTTCTGTTCGTATCACACCTCCTCTCTCATCCTTTGATCCCGTGATGTATGTGGATGGATAAACGTAATTATGCATGGAATATATAATAATCTGGGTTAGTCAAAGATGGTAGCAGTAGGGTAGTTTAGCACCAACATAACAACGTGAGCAGATTCGGCAGAGAGTTCGTGATTCCCAAGGTAGTGGGGATGAGCAGGGCAGAGTTTGTGAGGTTGGTTCTCAGTGAGGTCCTACCCCCACCACCAGTTTTTTTGAACGATTGGCGGTTGGTGCTGGAACGCGCCATGTTAGGACACTCTGGGGCCGACGATTGAACGAGACGGACGCAGGGGTGCGGCGCTCGTCATAGATGGTGAGAAAAGTTATTCATAATGTAGGTCTTTTGGGGTAACATTGATTATGAAACATGTTCAGGTGTGAATTAATACCGGGAAACGTTCAGCGATATTGTATTTGTAGAAATTTTTCAGATTAATGTGTTTCAACTAGCGGACTCGGGCGCGAGGTGATTGAGGGAATAAACCAACGGTTCTTGTTCTTAGGTCAATAGCAGATAGGTTCATTAATGTTGCATATTTTAGTTCCAGATACAAGCAATATAAATTTTCCATGATTCAACGATTTATTTTACTCGTTTCTTTGTTGTCGAACTTGGCCACGTGTTGCCAGCATACATAACGGTAGTCACTAGATTTGCCTTTCGTTAATCATAGCATGAAAAATGTGGAGTCATGAAGCCTGGGCTGGTTTGCTCACGTTGCATTGCGGTTGCATAATACTCAGTTTCAACATGAACTTATCCGCATGGTATTGCATATGAAGTAACACAAGTAATGTTTGAGAGAGTGGAAGGTGGTATACTGCCCTTCTCCGCGCGTTAAATAGGTGTGACAATAACTAAATGGTGTTAAGAGGCCGCCATTCAGTAACATTCATTTTTACCCATTTTAATCATTAGTGGATGTAATTGACAACGAAGTGTTGTCTACGTTTCTGGTATGACGAGATGCAAGAGATAGTGAGTGCTTCATGAAGGTTTTGTCACTGAGAGTGGTAGTTTTCTTAAATATAATAGACTTCATGTATGTTTTGTCACAGAGAGTAATACACTCCTGGAAATGGAAAAAAGAACACATTGACACCGGTGTGTCAGACCCACCATACTTGCTCCGGACACTGCGAGAGGGCTGTACAAGCAATGATCACACGCGCGGCACAGCGGACACACCAGGAACCGCGGTGTTGGCCGTCGAATGGCGCTAGCTGCGCAGCATTTGTGCACCGCCGCCGTCAGTGTCAGCCAGTTTTCCGTGGCATACGGAGCTCCATCGCAGTCTTTAACACTGGTAGCATGCCGCGACAGCGTGGACGTGAACCGTATGTGCAGTTGACGGACTTTGAGCGAGGGCGTATAGTGGGCATGCGGGAGGCCGGGTGGACGTACCGCCGAATTGCTCAACACGTGGGGCGTGAGGTCTCCACAGTACATCGATGTTGTCGCCAGTGGTCGGCGGAAGGTGCACGTGCCCGTCGACCTGGGACCGGACCGCAGCGACGTACGGATGCACGCCAAGACCGTAGGATCCTACGCAGTGCCGTAGGGGACCGCACCGCCACTTCCCAGCAAATTAGGGACACTGTTGCTCGTGGGGTATCGGCGAGGACCATTCGCAACCGTCTCCATGAAGCTGGGCTACGGTCCCGCACACCGTTAGGCCGTCTTCCGCTCACGCCCCAACATCGTGCAGCCCGCCTCCAGTGGTGTCGCGACAGGCGTGAATGGAGGGACGAATGGAGACGTGTCGTCTTCAGCGATGAGAGTCGCTTCTGCCTTGGTGCCAATGATGGTCGTATGCGTGTTTGGCGCCGTGCAGGTGAGCGTCACAATCAGGACTGCATACGACCGAGGCACACAGGGCCAACACCCGGCATCATGGTGTGGGGAGCGATCTCCTACACTGGCCGTACACCACTGGTGATCGTCGAGGGGACACTGAATAGTGCACGGTACATCCAAACCGTCATCGAACCCATCGTTCTACCATTCCTAGACCGGCAAGGGAACTTGCTGTTCCAACAGGACAATGCACGTCCGCATGTATCCCGTGCCACCCAACGTGCTCTAGAAGGTGTAAGACAACTACCCTGGCCAGCAAGATCTCCGGATCTGTCCCCCATTGAGCATGTTTGGGACTGGATGAAGCGTCGTCTCACGCGGTCTGCACGTCCAGCACGAACGCTGGTCCAACTGAGGCGCCAGGTGGAAATGGCATGGCAAGCCGTTCCACAGGACTACATCCAGCATCTCTACGATCGTCTCCATGGGAGAATAGCAGCCTGCATTGTTGCGAAAGGTGGATATACACTGTACTAGTGCCGACATTGTGCATGCTCTGTTGCCTGTGTCTATGTGCCTGTGGTTCTGTCAGTGTGATCATGTGATGTATCTGACCCCAGGAATGTGTCAATAAAGTTTCCCCTTCCTGGGACAATGAATTCACGGTGTTCTTATTTCAATTTCCAGAAGTGTAGTTTTATTAGATATTATCGAAA
The DNA here is from genome assembly GCF_023898315.1 of Schistocerca nitens. Taxonomy (NCBI): domain Eukaryota; kingdom Metazoa; phylum Arthropoda; class Insecta; order Orthoptera; family Acrididae; genus Schistocerca; species Schistocerca nitens. Next base: position 388,101,289 of record NC_064615.1, read on the forward strand.
TAAATCAGAATGATAATTGAAATTCTCTCTTAGCGTTATTTAGTATCCTTCATCCATACCACTGAGATAATGGCAATATTTTCAATCCAGGCACATCCATTGTATGCATTATGCACTTCATGCGAGTAACTGTATTGATAGTATCAAAAAAAAAAAAAAAAAGAAAGTCTTACAGTCGCTAATATGCACGTATTGTTCCATGGCTATTCACCGGTGTTGTGTTATCCGTTGCTTCCTTTTTAAATTGGAATACTGTCTTTTGTAGCGGGTTTGATTACCCACATCTCAATTTATCGGGGTCCGCAGCTCGTGGTCGTGCGGTAGCGTTCTCGCTTCCCACGCCCGGGTTCCCGGGTTCGATTCCCGGCGGGGTCAGGGATTTTTTCTGCCTCGTGATGACTGGGTGCTGTGTGATGTCCTTAGGTTAGTTAGGTTTCAGTAGTTCTAAGTTCTAAGTTCTAGGGGACTGATGAGCATAGATGTTAAGTCCCATAGTGCTCAGAGCCATTTTCAATTTATCGGGCCTAATTGAAAGAATTAGACACATAGCGGTAGAAATGGGAACCATGGAGCACTGCGTCCGCTTGTATTGAAGGGAGATACTTCTCACATGAAAATTAATCAGCTTAACAAACGAGGGGTAAACTTTCAATATGTTTAGACGCAACAATTCTCGCAAAAATTTATTTGAAAGCAAAAAACCAAGCGAATGTTGGAAAAAGTCTACATCTACGTGATTACTCTGCTATTCACAATTTCATGAGAAGATCCTGTCGCAACGAGAAACGCCTTTGTGTTAATGATTGCCACTCCAATTCACGAATCATGTCTGTCACACTATCTCTCCTATTTCGCGATAATACAAAACGAGCTGCCCTTCTTTGTACTTTTTCGATGTCATCCGTCAGTCCCACCTGATGCGGGTCCCACACCGCACAGCAATACTCCAGAATAGGGCGGACAATTTAGTAGACGTGTTGCACCTTCTAAGTGTTCTGCCAATGAATCGCAGTCTTTGGTTTGCTCTACCCACAATATTATCTATGTGATCATTCCAATTCAGGTTATTTGTAATTCTAATCCCTAAGTATTTAGTTGAATTTACAGCCTTCAGATTTGCGTGACTTATCATGTAATCGAAATTTAGCTGATTTCTTTTAGTATTCATGTGAGTATATTCACACTTTTCTTATTCTCGGTCAATTGCCACTTTTCGCACCATACATATATCTAATCTAAATCATTTTGCAAGTCGTTTTGATCATCTGATGACTTAACAAGATGGTAAATGACGGCATCATCTGAAAACAATCTAAGACGGCTACTCAGATTATCTCCTATGTGGTTAATGAAGATCAGGAACAATAGAGGGCCTATATTACTTCCTTGGGGAACGCCGGATATTACTTCTGTTTTACTGGATGACCTTCCGTCTGTTACTACGAACTGTGACCTTTCTGACAGGAAATCACGAATCCAGTCGTACAACTGAGGCGATACTCCATAGGCATACAGTTTGGTTAGAAGATGCTTGTGAGAAACGGTGTCGAAAGTCTTCTGGAAATCGAAAAATATAGAATCAATTTGACATTCCCTGTCGATAGCACTTATTACTTCATGAGTATAAAGAGCTAGTTGTGTTTCACAAGAACGATATTTTCTGAAACCGTGCTGACTATGTGTCAATAAATCGTTTTCGTCGAGGTACTTCATAATAATCGAATACAGTATATGTTCGAAAAGTATGCACATTGAGGACGTCGGGAAACAGCAAGAGAGAAAATGATAGATAAATCCAAAGAGTAGTAATTGACTGTGATAGCTATTTCGACAATCCGAAATGCATGATTCAATGGGTGAATAATAACGTAAGTTCAGGATTATTGAGAAAGTCTATTTTGTTACCTAGGAACGGAAATAACAAAGGAGCTACGATGAATACATGAATCACCATTTGTGCTCAGTATAATTTCGTGTTTCAAAATGACAAAGACAGTGAATGATTGTATCCTCGCACCACAGGCCTATTTCATTCAGCGTGTATGCCTTTTGTGTTTTGAGACATTTGATCTTACAAATGACTCGCGGTAGTGCAGTAGGATCTGTCTCTGACGCAGTTCTCTTTGAGTCATTCAGTATCAGCTTCCACGAGTTTCCCCTCCTTTACTCTCTAAAATTCCAGTGATGACAAAAAGTCACATCTTTTCGTGTCTGGTCAATATCAGGGCTTATGAGACGCTATTCGTCCGACAATGAGACCGCGCTGGGGGTTACATTCCACCCACTCTCTCTTTGTTTGATCTTAGTCTCAATGTTTTTCTTCCGAATCGCTGGGAGAGGAAAACAGACGGGCAGAGCTCACTCCAGCATTGTAATTGGTGTGCGTCGGATCGGTTCTTTCCTCTGTGCTTCGTGAAAAATAGCCAAGGTTTCAAATTCCTCTCTGAAAACGTCTCTCCTACCCTGTACATCGGAATTTGTAGAGATGAGATATACAAAACGAAGGCAAAAATTGAAATTGTGAGTGCTACATAAGTAAAATAAATACTGAATTAACGTTCAAGAAATGACAGACTGATATTACATATTAATAATTAAAGTGGGAGTATGGACGTCCAATGAAAAAGGTATTCAGAAGAGCGGGGATAAAAGCACTGAACGTAACTAGAACTTATGATGAGATGAGACAAAACACAAATCGTTCTAACTACAAACCATTTTCAAAATATCTAAAGAGGTATACGCTTACGTACTAAGTGAAATTTTAGCCTTTAAAATTTCTATTGGTTTACTTCATACGGATTCGACATTCGCATTTGTTAGGTGGACATAAACGTGTTGTACGGCTACCAGTGAGAAAATTACGATGGTAGGGAGTAGAAAATAAAGGGAATATAAAAATCTTTCTATGTACTTATCATTTCGCATCACTTCGCATGCACGCAGCAGTTTAATCTATCAGCTGTCATGAAACTGAGTAACTGTATGAAAATGCTGTCACGGATGTAAATGGCTCTATAAAATTTATATTTTTACGTCATTTTATTGCCGCACTGGGAAATGTTGTGTGATAAAATTTATTATACGATTTATCAAGCTGATGTTGTCGTCGTCCACTTAGTGTACACGATACGTTGTGGCTTATTGTGGGGCCGTAATGATGCATGCGCTGCTGCTCTTTTCACGTCTATAATTTAGTAATATCACGGATTTTCTTTTCAAACGGTGTGTCGTAGCAACGCCAATTTCAATGTGGTTATTTCAGTAACTCCGCCAGCGTAGCATAAAAATCAGCTTTTCCAGGATGAATCTAGTCCGCGGATGACGGTTTATTTGCGTACAGTAGTACGTTGTAACGTATCATTTCCCGAACGGGGTGATCGGCTGCTAATGGCAGCTATGTGATTATCAGTCCCAGTTTTTCAGTTTACGAGATCCTGGGACTATTCTTCATTCTGGAGATGCTGGATCAGTCTTCGCCTAATCAAGCAAAGTGGGTGTTTTCTGAGCGAAACATGTAGTTTTCAAGGGCAAGTGATTTTGTCGTGTCCTAACAACTTCTGGGAAAGACGCTTCTGACAGTGTTGTTACGAAGCCGCATCATACAGAAGGGACTATGAGCGTTGGAAGGAAATAGTCGAATGAAGCATGACTCGTGGGTCAAAGAGAAGCTGTCGACCCATAATATTGATAGTATACAGGAGATTGTATAAAAATATGAAAAGATGAATAACTGGCCACATTACCATGCATGGTACAGTGTCGTAAAACTGTTGCATGCAAAACAGCTTCCAGTCGTTTCGGAATTGATAAATGAATGTCTTGTATGGTAGTCAATGGAATATTATACAGTTCTTCTTGCAAAATAGTGGCAAATTCACCTATCAATGATGGAAGTTCTCTACGCTTGTGCACCCTTCTCTCGAAAGCAGAACACAAAGGCTCAATAATAATCAGATCTGGAGACTGTGGTGATCACGGGAGATACGACAATTTATCTCTGTGTCCATAAAACTAGTCCTATCGTCTTGGAGCACATCATCAGAAATGGGGAACAAATATTGTACCACGGAATGGACCTGATCAGCAAAATTTGTCATATAATCCTCGGCAGTTATGTGACCTTTTGAGAGTCACGATGTGGCGAATGGAACACCATGCCGGCCGGAGTGGCCGTGCGGTTCTAGGCGCTACAGTCTGGAACCGCGAGACCGCTACGGTTGCAGGTTCGAATCCTGCCTTGGGCATGGTTGTGTGTGCTGTCCTTAGGTTAGTTCGGTTTAAGTAGTTCCAAGTTCTAGGGGACTGATGACCTCAGAAGTTGAGTCCCATAGTGCTCAGAGCCATTTGAACAATTTTGGAACACCATGACACTGTTTCCCAATTCGTCACCGAACCCCCACCATATTTCACTCATGGCCTTAAACTCGGCCAGAAGTTGGAAATAGTGAGAAACAAGACTGATCCGAGCAAATAACTTTCTTTCATGTCTTCGGCACCACGTGTTCGTGTTACGGACATTTGCATTCCGATATGTGATTTCGAAATTCCAACTCATCCTGCAGTTTCGAGCTTATGGAGCTCCCTTCGAGACATTTTTGTGCTGACAGGATTCTTGGCATGACATCCAGTGCTGTAGTGACTTTAGCAACAGTCGTCCTCTTATTTTTCCTCTGCAGTGACCGTCTTTAACGAACACTCGACACACACATTTGTATGCGTTGAGATGTTTTCCCTGTTTCCCCGCATGCGTAAAAATCTTCGGTAGGGTGCCTGGCATCTCACTGACTGGAGTTGAATTGTCTCCAGTGATGAGTCTCGCTTCGAACTGAACCCCAATGGCAATCGAAGACGTGTCTGGAGTCACTCCGGACAGCGGTGGAGTAACAACCCGACTGCCGCCCGCCGTACTGCCCGACACGAGGAGTATGGTCTGGGGCGCCGTGTCATTTCATAACAGGACCCCTTTGGTTGTCATCGGTGGCATCCTTACAGCACAGCGGTACGTCGATGATATTGGTTCAAATGGCTCTGAGCGCTATGGGACTCAACATCTGAGGCCATCAGTCCCCTAGACTTAGAACTACTTAAACCTAACTAACCTAAGGACAGCACACACATCCATGCCCGAGGCAGGATTCGAACTTGCGACAGTAGCGGTTGCGCGGTTCCAAGCTGAAGCGCCTAGAACCGCTCGGCCACATCGGCCGGCTCGACGATATTCTACGAACCGTTTTGTTGCCCTTCACGGCAAGCCATCCTGGGCTTACATTTCACCAAAATAGTCCCCTCGTGAACAGGTGAGAGTTACTACAGCTTGTGTTCGTGCTTGCCAAATCCTACCTTGGCTAGCAAGGTCGCAACATCCTTCCCTGACTGAGAACATTTTGAGCATTATGTGCAGGGAGCTCCTAGCAGCTCGGGATTCTGACGATGTAATGCGCCAATTGGACAGAATTTGGCACGATATGCCTCAGGAGGACATCCAACAATTCTATCAATCAATTTCAAAACGAATAATTGTTTCCTTTCCGTAAGGGGCCAGAGGTGGACCAAAGCATTATTGACGTGTTCAGTTCTGGAAGTTCTTTCTGTTGAATAAATCACCAAGTCACTAGGAAATTGTGATCATTTGTCTGCCTGTACATGCATACCAATTTCTGTCTCATTTGGATAACTGATTCCTTGTGCGTCTCTTGTTTATTTTTCTTTTTGATGGAATAGAACCATCAGAATGGGGTGAAATTTTGCGCAATGTATTGATTTCAAAACTCAAGTTAAATTGTTCAGCAAGCTAAATTGTGCAGTTTGTAAGTCCTCATGTGCATTAGTGCTTTTTCTCATTCTTTTGTGTTTCTCAGACTTGACGTGATAAAGAAATACCCAATAACAATTTGGAGTAAGATTTAAAATGAATCTGCATTTTGTGACTGAAGTGTTATGTTTCGTGTGACGTGCTACCTTACCAGTCCCAGGTCATAGCTTGCTAAAACATTTGACACACTACTTTCCACACTCAACTTCAGGTGGAGGTCATTTCCGGAGCCCTTTTAGTATCTTTCAATGCCTTTCATGAAGTTAGATTCTCATTTCCAAAATCACTTTTGGACTGTGGCTCACCAAGTTTCTCTTTCACCCTTGGCTGCATGATCTAATTGCTCCTCACTAGGCAATCACTTTATCCTGCAGTGTGACGAAATCTGTGATCGTCAGAACTACAAAATCCATGTTAAGGATGGTATTAAGGTCGTCTGCGTTTTTAAGAAGCACAAAATCTGAGTTAAGGCCGCAATGACGGTCGTCAAATTAACGCCCGTCATATAAGCTGCCAACATGTCCGTCGAGAAACTAGATAAATATGAACGGAAACGGGCTGTGTGATCACTATGACACATCTGATAATTGTATAAAATTACATTTTCCTAATTAAACGGTATTGTCATTTAGTCATTAATATGAATAGTAGCAGTTCATTCAGGTTATTATATATGACTGATACTTAAATCATAAAATTAGAATTATGCAATGAACAAACATCAAATTTTCAGGTGTAGATGATCTTGCCCTTAAATAGGTATGTGTACCAAGGTCATTGTTACAAAGCTTCATAATAAGGTATATATGCTGAAGCGTAAGGTCTCGCCATCTTTGGGGTCGCTAGGGAAGAAGAACTAGCGTTGTATAAATTGATCTAAAACTAAATCTTTTAGCGCCATCTAAGTAAAGTTACCATTCCTTTTAATCAAATACTAATATTGGTACACACAGTTTATTTTGATTTAGCTGTATATAGTTAAAATACAAGATCTCAATCCAACAGCTGTTTGAGAATGGTGGCTCATGTAAAACAGTGTCACACCGCAAGTCGCTTTTGGTAAGAGACAAGTAGACGGGAAAAGGTAAAACAGACGAACAGATTTATTTTAAAATAATCTAGGGATCCGAAGCAAATTTTACCTGAGGCATCTAACCGTGATAGTAGTGACAGAATGTGAAGGAAGACAATCTGATACCTGTTATGTAGCGTTTTCTGTCTATGGTGGCTTACAACGCACACTACTATACTAAGAATTCTGAAACAGTAGTTTTGCTATGCCCTGTATTTTGCTCTCATATCGGGAGAAAGTACCCTGTGGCGTGCTACACTGGTGCTCGTATTTACAGCTCAAGATACTAAGCACAGATGTCACGTAACGCTGGTGTAAGCCTGGACTTACCCGCTGTGCCCGCGTGAACTGAGTAGCATGCAACATGGAGACAGGCGGAATGCGTCGCCGCCATATTGACAGATGCGAATGCAGTGTGCTGTCTCCTGCAGTATTAATCACACGGTGCGGTCATGTTTCCTCATGGCTTTGATTTATGTAGTGCCACGTGCATTTTCCAAGTTCTAGATACTACACATTAAGGAGCCCTCAAGAGTCTAGTTTCTCTGAGAACTCCAACCACTCTCTTGTTCGTAGAATTTTGAAAATCACGGGACAGTTTGGATAAAAGATTAAGCATTAAAAACTAATTGTTAAAAGCTGATGTCGATGGCGATGTTTACGACACCTTAAAAAAGCGACATATCTAACCTATCTAACCCATGTTAATTTAGTCAAGTATTTGACCCATTTCTGAAAAAACTATTTGATGCAGGGTCTTAATGTTTTTACTGTATATTGCATGATGCTAATGGAGTCAACTGTACTAAAATCTACTTTATTCATTTTATAGTTTCTAAGAAATACTTTTTTAAATTTATTAACAAAAATATTATGTTTTTCCTGCAGAAAATATTTTTGTGAACTTCCTAATGGGGGAATATTAATGAATGTAGTACCAGAGGTGGATTTTTATGTTATACAGAGTCTCTGAAAATTCCATCATTTATGTATGATAGTTTCTGATATAATGGGGCATATGTACTGAAAATTTTAGTTTGCGGGAAATTGACTTTAAAGAAAAAACTTCTGATATTTGTTACTTACATTTAATTAAAACTGTCCTGCTGCATATGATGGCCCTTCTTTGGCCTCTAGCAGGTCTTCCAGCTTCGTTTTCACCTTCCTGGATGTTTGTATTGTTTTCTTGGCAATATTAGATGCAGACCTGTCTGCATCGGATATCCTCATTTTATCGCAGTCTTGCAGCCCAGTAATCATATTTTCACCAGGATTAATTCCCAGGTTTTTCAGTACCCAACACTTTCCAATATTACCACAAATGAATGTAATAACAGCATTATGAACTGCTTGTTCCATTGTATGCATGCCTACAAATACAGTTTTATGGAGGCGGTTCCAAATTATGCTGTTGAAACATTCATTTTGGTTCTGTGTCTGCCCATGCAGACATTTCCCTAGAAGGTCAGGATGAGCCAAGTCTGCCTCGTGATGACTGGGTGTTGTGTGATGTCCTTAGGTTAGTTAGGTTTAAGTAGTTCTAAGTTCTAGGGGACTGATGACCATAGATGTTAAGTCCCATAGTGCTCAGAGCCATTTGAACCATTTTTGAGCCAAGTCTCTGAAAATAGGTTTAATTACTGTAATAACAGCAGCAGGAAGAGAATGCTGGTGAGAGTAAGATTCACCAGTTGCCTGAGTCCTATTGTATTTGTTCCACGAATTTTCTCCTGATGGACACAATCCATGACATGGCTTATCATCAGTAGAGGACTCATGGAAGAATATGGCCCAACCATCTCTCTTCATTGCCTCCAGATTTTCTTTATTTCTGCTAATTGCCTGCCCATGGTATACCTGCAAGTTTCCTATAACGGGTACTCACAATCACACTTGAACAAAACTATCCGCGTGTTTGAAAACGTGTTGTTTACAAACAGCAGAAACCAAAGTAATACCGACCGTTGCATTCCAAGGATAGCCAACACACTTGGGAGTAAAAAAAATCTCTAACGTGCAATGTAGTGGATATAAAGATCTAAAATATATGCAGAAAAGTGGGTTACAGAAAAGTGGGCGTAGCACGTAAACACACGTGGTAGGAAAATGCTCTTTAAATGCACGACAAAATTTTTTTCAGCAAAATCCTTTTCAGAGTGTTTAAATAAAACTTTAATCTCTCGAAATACGATGAAAACCGAAAATCGATTTTTTTCGACCTGAACCACGGTGTGGTCCTCTTAAATGCGTTGATACGAACATCTACACTTAACAATGGTGATCCAGACTGCTGTACAGCGCCATTCAGTTGATAAACATTGTTTCAATTTCTAATAAATGACAAAAGATAAATACACTTGGTGCATATCATTGCACAGAGAAATATTCGATGACGTACACAGTCGACATGAACAGCAAGTGCAGTACGAAAAGAATTAAAACGGCAATTGTTTTCTTGATATTGATGCGGGATCGTTTGTGCTGTGAGCGAGTATGTGTCGCATAGTGCTAAATGTATCATCTGATGCACATAACTGACCAGCGCTTCTCTCTTCTTTCTTCAGAGTATCTATCGTGATTTTTTCTTTGTAACTTTTGGCAAAACAACAGCGAAACGGACGTTGTGCGTAACAGATTCGTGTACAATACTTTATTTTATTTTTATTTATTTATTTATTTATTGAAACTGCCACAGTTCATGTATGTTTGCAGGTTGGGATATTCAGCCGCCAAATAATTCATAAAATTCATGGTGAAACCCTTAGCTGTTATTTATTTTGCACAACTGGCTACTAGTTTCGGTCAATGACCGTTTTCAAGCTTAGCTGTCATGAAAGACAGGAAAATTATACCATAATTTGAACAAAAGTAGTTTGCTCTTTTAAAATCACCACAGTACGTAAAAAATTTCTAATAATAACTGTGCACGATAATTTACAATATAATGAATGACGAATACTGTCTCTTTCAAACGCAGACTGGAATCCAGGTCCTCTTTACATAGATTGCCGACGGACGCTGGTTTGCTGACACTCGACATGGAGACAGCCAGTTCGTATTCCGGTGGCTGAACAAATTGTCACAATAAGCATTTGGCTGAAGAAGGGAGGTGTGGTGTTGACGTAAACTGCCAAACAATTGCGTCTTTCACCAGTGTCTTGCAGAATATCATTAGTAATTTTCATGATCATGACGTTGTAATAGCCGGCCGAAGTGGCCGTGCGGTTAAAGGCGCTGCAGTCTGGAACCGCAAGACCGCTACGGTCGCAGGTTCGAATCCTGCCTCGGGCATGGATGTTTGTGATGTCCTTAGGTTAGTTAGGTTTAACTAGTTCTAAGTTCTAGGGGACTAATGACCTCAGCAGTTGAGTCCCATAGTGCTCAGAGCCATTTGAACCATTTTTGAACGTTGTAATAGGGGGTGACTTCGACTTGGCAGGTATAGATTGGGAGTGTTATGCCATCAAAACTAGTGCCAGAGACAGCGATTCGTGTGGCATAATTCTGGATGTCTTGTCCGAAAATTATCTTGGGCAGACAGAGAACCAACTGGTGAGGGTAACATCTTGGATCTCCTGCAACAAACAGACCTGAACTTACCGAATCAGATAATGTAGACGAAGGTATCAGTGATCATAAGGCTGTAACGTCATAGACGACGGGTCCTGCAACGATTGTTAAGAAAGGTAGGAAGATATATTTGCTCAGCAAGGGTGACATGATACAAATTTTAGAATATCTCAGCAGTCAGCATCAAACATTCGGTGATGAGGACGATGATGTGGAGAACAAATGGAAAAAAAATCAAAGGCGTCGTTCAATATGCTCTAGATAAGTATGTTCCGAGTAAGGTTTTAAGGTTTTAAGGGATGGGAAAGATCCACCGTGGTTTAATAGCCTTATTAATAGCCGTAGTAGAAAAGCGCTGCGTAAACAAAGAGCACTTCATCTCACATTCAAGAGTAGTAATAACATAGGTGACAAACAAAAGCTGAACGAAGTGAAAAAGAACGTAAGGAGAGCAATGAGAGAAGCATTCGATGATTTTGAAAGTAAGACGCTGCCAACTGACCTGAGTAAAAGCCCTAAATTGTATGGAAAAATCAGAAAGTGGGTCAAAACCATCTATTCATTATCTCGGCGACCACACAAGCACCGAAACGGAAGATAACAGAGAGAAGGCCGAAATACTGAATTCGGTCTTCCGAAGTTGTTTCATCGCGGAAGATCGTAACACTGTCCCTCCTTTCAATCATCGTACGAACGTCAAAATGGCAGATATTGAGATAACCTATCGCGGAACTGAAAAGCAATTACAATCGCTTAGTAGTAGAAAGGCATCATGACCAGATGAGATACCTATAAGATTCTATAAAGATTATGCGAAAGCACTCGTTCCCCTTATAGCACAAATTTATCGTAGATCGCTTATGCAACGAAAGGTACCTAACGACTGGAAACAAACGCAGGCCGTTCTCGTTTTTAAGGAAGGCCATATAGCAGATCCACACAATTATAGACCTACATCGTTGACATCAATCTGTTGTAGAATTATGGAACATGCTTAATGATAAAGAATTATAATGTTTTGTGGAAAATGAACATCTCCTCTATAAAAACCAACATGGATTTCACAAACAGAGATACTACAAAACTCAGCTCGCTCTGTTCCTGCATGAGATCCCCAGCGCAGTGGATAATGGCGCTCAGGTTGATGGCGTGTTCCTTGATTTACGTAAGACATTTGACACCGTCCTGCATTGCCGTTTAATGAAAAACATACGAGCTTATGCAGTATCGGAGCAGACTTACGACTGGATTCAAGACATTCTTGCAGACGGAGCTCAACACGTCGCTCTTAACGGAACTAAATCGACAGATGTAAAGTTAGTATCCGGATTACCACAGGGAAGTTATTATCCATGTATAGGTGCCAAACGTGAAAATAAAAGGTGTTTGCATTGTAATACCATATTATACACAAAACCCCAAAAAGATACACAACTAACAGGAATATAAAGTTTATATTTTACTTATTTTCTATCATAGCTGACGAAGTGTAAGTTATGATGTTACTAAGCAGACTCACATGCTGTATAAAAGATGTGGAATGAAGTGCTAAGTGCTCGTGCCGCATATGGCGGTTAAAGTTTCTGCAACTGTATCATACGTTACCACCTTACAAAAGGATAAAAGCGTGTCCTATTCAGATTCCGCACACTGAAAACGTATATAAAAAGCATATTTTTAATGGATGGATAGACGATGTCTAACAAAAGTTCCAGAGCGGTCCAAGGACATACAACTCACACATTGTACTGCACCCTTCAGCTTTCGAAATACACCTTTCTGAAACGTCTAGATATGGCTGACACGTTCGTAAGCATCCTGTCTGATCACCTGCATCCATTCGTGTCCATTGTGCATTCCGACGGACTAGGTCAATTCCAGTAGGACAATGCGACATCCCACACATCCAGAATTGCTACAGAGTGACTCCAGGAACACTCACATGAGTTTAAACACTTCCGCTGGCCACTAACTCCCCAGAGATGAACATTGTGCGTATCTGGGATGCCTTGCAACGTGCTGTTGAGAAGAGATTTCCAATCCCTCGTACGCTTACGACTTTATGGACAGCCCTACAGGATTCATGGTGTCAGTTCCCCCCAGCACTACTTCAGACAGAGCCCTACTCAATATTAGGCAGGTGTACCATTTCCTTTGGCTCTTCATGGTATTTCCTATGTTGATGTCGCCGGTGGTTGCATGTAACTGCAGGCAGTAGACGTTCTTTTCTGTGAGGTCTTCCTCTGTTGTAAGACCGTGTTCGAATAAAATAACTCCAGTGGAGGCAACTGGAATCTAGGGCCTCTCATATTATGCTACAGCATCCAAATTTGCTCTCTTCAGGGCTTTACCGAGGTACGACGCCGTCGATCAAGTCTGCGATAGGCAGCGACATAGCTACGCTGTACATCATGTCGAACAAGTACTCTATTTACTCACAAGTAAATACTTATTCAGCTAGAGTAGACTTGCTGAATTTTTACGATGCATATTCTTACAGAATTGAAAGTAGTTCCCAAACCTCCAGTTCCGAGTATGGTTCTCTGGAGGGTTCCCATGGTCATAAGACAAATGAAGGAATTGGAAATCCGCTCCAAAATATTCCTAATTGTGATTCCTTTTGCTTCACTACCAGCTCGCCCAGTATTTTGCTGAAAAGTTCCTCGGCCAGCACCCCGCTCTGACTGTAAGGCTTAAGAGTGAAAACACACTGGTGTGTAAAAATTCAGGTCGAGACTAACTTTCCATGATATGTCACTGCCACATAACATAGCATAGCACGATAAAGCTTGAACCACACATAGAAAGAAATGATGCAGTATAGTACAGAAGCAACTTAAAGAAATACACAATGTGGAGAACAGAAACAACACCTATAATGAAAGATAATAATTAAAATTGAATTACTGCGGCTTATGATGACTCCCTAGATATTACAAAGGGTGAGACATGGTTCTTAATATGGTGTGCTATAACCGCGGGCGGCAGGGCATGCTGTGTAATGTGGTCCCACGCTATCCATGAGGTTGGTAGGACGCCGGTTCAAACCCGCGTCCGGCCGTCCCGATTTAGGTTGTCTGTGATTTCCCTACATCGCGTCAGTTAAATGGCGGGATAGTTCCTTTGAAAGGGCACGGCTGGCTTCCTTCCTCATCCTTTCCTAATCTGATGGGACTGATGACCTCGCTGTTTGGTCCCTTACCCCCCCCCCCCCCCCCCAATCAACCAACAAAACAAGCTTGGTAAGCAGTTCTTGTGGTCGATCGTTCCGTTTCTCCAACAGTGCGGTTTATAACTGCTGGATGGTCTTTGGTGCATGTGGACGTGGCGTTGTACGCCTCACTGACGCGTTCACAAAACACGCGCCGATAGAATTTAAGCCGGAGGAACTGGTAGCCCAGTCCGTTCACCAAATGTCCTCTGGTTCCAAACGCTCTTCCACCTTCGGTTTTAGATTCGATCGCGCCTTGGCATCCATAATAATGAGGTTATTTCAGAATAAGTTTTGTAAATTTAATTCTGAGTACAATGATGTTTCTGTTTACGTGATGCACTTGTTATGAATGTGATTGTTATTTTCATTTGTTTTGATGCTGCCTATGTTCTGATTTACTAAGACGTTTGAATTCATTTTCCACGAACAGAATAACATGAAATTGTGGTTTTTCATAAAATAGATGTAACTAGTATCTTTGAAAGTGTTCTGTGAAGCGAGATGTATGAGCGATGAGGAACTATATCGATTTGCCGATACAGGAAGGTACCAAGAAAGAGTGTGGAGCGAGGAGACATGGAGAGTAGATGTGATTGTCATGCCACGTTTGTATTGCTATTCATCGTGTTCGTAGCTGGTGAAAAATGTAAGTTTTGAACAGTGCTACACTTGTGACTTTTATGTATACCGCTATAAAAGAACTAGTGACTTTAAATGTCGTGTTGCTCATTAACCGGAACTCATAAAAGTTTCATATGCAGACCAGTAAGCTGTATGCACGCCGTAAAGATACCGTTGTCGATTGTCGACAGCTCAGACTGCTTAGTGCGTACCATGGACTGTGTAATCTAGCGGAAAAAATGGTAATGCATTTTCTTGTCGTATACTAATATTAAGAACTCTAACTGTGATTGCACGGCGCTCTAATCGCCGCGTATTTGAAGCGTAGGCACGGATTTTTCGGTGTAAATCTCGGACTAATGTTTCACGGTAGACTTAATTTACTTTCGTAGTGTGGATGGATAAACCGTGTAGCTAATGCGTTGTCTTACTTTATCCATCCCGTCTTTACGTTTTGCAAAGCAGTTTATGAAGAAACGTCCTTCTGAAGCCGGGGACAATAATGTCTTCTGCACATATTAGTCACTTTGTGGAACATTTGAAAAACAATTCTATCCTAAATCCCACGATGAATGTGACCTGTGCATATGAGACTAAGACAAATATGGTGTTTTCTACATTATCATCTGCACTCTCATAAAAAAATTTAAAATTTTTTTTTCAATTGGCCAATACGCCTGCGTGCGGAATCACTCATGTTGATTGATGAGTTACAGATTCAAAGTATCCCGTTCATACATTAAGGTTAAGAAAAACAACTGAATTGGTTCGATTTGAGTTTGTTGGCTATTCATTGATCTTTGCAGAGAAAGAAACTACGCCAGAGTGAGTTGGTCAGTTGTTGAAATACTAGTGTTCACTAAAACGTAACTGAGGGCTATGACACTTGAAAGATGTCCATTTTTGCTTGCTTGCCGTTATTTATGTGACGATGTTCGTGTAATCTTTGATTATTTGATTACAGAACCATCACCCTTTAGCATGGAAGTGTTTGGGATGATCGATGGCGCTAGAGACCCGGGCATATGTCTTTGTTCCGTGGTCAGGAAGATTTTTGGGGCGTATAAGGTTGCGGAAATGCTTGTGTGGAGGTAGATACCCTATGGCTAGAAAAAGAAAGGAGGGAAGGAAATTAGTGTTTAATGTCCCATCGACATAAAGGTCATTAGAGACAGAGCGCAAGCTCGGATTGTTTCAAGGGTGCGGAAGGAAACAACCCATCCCGACATTTGCCTGGAGCGATTTAGTAAATCACTGGAAACCTAAATCAGGATTGTCAGATCGGAATTTAAGTCGTCGTCCTCCTGAATGCGAGTCCAATGTTCTAATCACTGCACCACCTTACGCGGTAGGACGCATTGGAATTGCCGACGCGAGGATTTGTTTCACGATTTTCTTTCATTTCCCCACGGTCATGTTTCATAGTTACATGCGTTACTAGAGATGGTCTACGGCTATCTAAAGTTGGGATACATCAATTTGTTTATTTATCTTACTGGATAAGTGGAACCATGCGAGCCAAAGCTACTTGGTTATGGAACGATACGGAACATAGTTATCAGAATGATCATTACAAGATTCGTACATAAAAAATTAAAGAATTAATAAAAGGAGATAAAATGGTGAGAGGGTATACGAACAAATAAGACATTAAAGAGAAAAGTTCTCATGTACTGCAAAGGAGCTCCTTTAGAGAATGAAAGTGCGCCACAAGGGAACATTTCAATTTGAATTTAAATTTTTCGTGTCTATCAATTAATTTCTCCAGTTGTGTTGAAAGCCCATTGAAAATAAAGCGTGCTTAAGCTTGTGTATAATGATTAAGGATGTGTTATCTCAATGCATACCGTTTTTGTGTCTCGTGTTTACTCAAGGAAACATCGTTATTAACGCGTCCAGTGACGTAATATATGCCCAGGGATGGCAATGTTGTGCAATAGTTCCATTTTCTGTCAACGAAATCTTGATGTGAATAGTGGTGAGTGAAACGCCACGCAGTTTTAAAACATATTGTACAATGAGGTGAATAATTTGATCTTACTTACAAATACTTGGGTTTCTGAGACTTCCGGCTGTGTTGCGTCGTTAAAATGCCACGAGCTTTCGACTAAACTGTCCTTGTCCATTGTCACATAGCATGACTGCCAGCTGGCTGCTGGTTCGCCTTTACATACTCTAGGTGATGGCTGTGACGTCACTGGTGCTCACGGCATCGCCGTGTACGGGCGTTCGAAGCGCCCGCTTCAACCTCTCTATCGCTGCAGCCCACGACTCGCTCAAGTGCAGGCCGTCATCTCTATTAAATGTGTTACTTGTGACTTTTATTTCGATGGTTTGTTTAATTACACAGCCGTTAATTACACTGGATTGAAAAAAGAGCTGATTTTGCGTCTTTTCAGCCGGCCTCTGACTAAAATCCGGAAATTACCAACATTGGCTAAAGATGCTGTAGGGCTAAGAACACCTGGTATCGAAAAGATAGACTGCGATTGAGGCTAGCCTTACGTCGGACAGAAGGTGCGGGGTGTAGGAGGATGAGAGGCTTTATCGCTTACAGTACCCCGAAATATTCGCTTTAGCTCAGTATGCTGTAGAAAACCGTCACCGGATCAAATCTGACGAAACCTTTGTCGCTGCTCACACTAACAGCATCTTGGACCGCGTAATTAAAGAAGACATCGATATAAAAAAAGAGATGGCGTCCTGTAGCTCTCTGATGTCTTAACAGACGTCCTATCATCCTGTCCCTTCTTGACATACTCCTTTACTCTCCGATTCTGCGCAGAAATTCTTCATTCCTTACGTTATTAGTCCAACGAATTTGCAACATTTCTCTGTAGCACCATATCTCAAATGCTTAAAATCTCTTCTTTTCTGGTTTTCCCACGGTCCATGTTTCACTACTATACAATCCTGTGCTGCAAGCGTACATTCTCATAAGTTTCTTCCACAGCTTAAGGCCTATGTTTGATACTGGTACACTTCCCTTAGCCAGGAATGCCCTTTTCGCTAGTGCCAGAATGCTTTTGATGACCTCCCTGCTCCGTCCGTCATTGGTTATTTTGTTACCTATGTTGTAGAAATCGTTAACTTCATCTACTTTCTCGCTGTTCTCATTTCTACTACTTCTTGTTACTTTCGTCAATCTTCGATTTACTCTGAATCCATATTCTGAAGTCATTAGACTCTTCATTCCAATCAGTAGATCATGTAATTCTTTTTCATTTTCACTCAGGATAGCAATGTCACTAGCAACCCTTATCACTGAAATCTTTTCACTTCGAATTTTAATACCACTTTTGAAACTTTCTTTTATTTCAATCATTGCTTCTTCGATGTACAGACGGAACAGTAGGGGCGAAAGACTACATCCTTGTCTCACACCCATCTTAATCTGAGCCTTCGTTCTTCGTCGCCCACTCTTATCATTCCCTTCTTTGCTCTTGTACATATTGTATATTACCCGTCTCTTCGTAAAGTTTATTCCTATTTTGCTCAGAATTTCGAACATCTTGCGCCATTTTACACCGTCGAACGCCAATTCCAGGTCGCTAAATCCTTTGAACGTGTCTTGATTTTTCCTTCAGCCTTGCTTCCAATATCAACCACACTCTCAGAATTGTCCCTCTGGTGTCTTTACCTTTCCTAATGCCAAACCGATTGCCATCTAACAAAATAGCATCCCAAATACAAAAACTGTTTAACAATGACCGGCGTCATAAAACGAGGAAAAGATCGCCCAACCTAAAAGAAGTTACCGGACACATCCTCAATTTTCTTTTCCATTCTTCAGTATTTTAATCTTGTCAGCAACATGGCTGCATGGACTGTTAAGGTGATTTAGCGATTCCAATGCTTATCCAGATTTATAAATCGGTTTTGTTTGCCACTTTTCCGCTGCTTTTCACGTTTGACGCCTCTGTCCCCCTATATCGGTTACCCTGAGTCTGCGCATGCGCTGCCTTGTGTTCTTCATAGGATGGGCCCTGCTTATTCACTCTGTGTTGTTGCAGTGATAGTGGCCGCTGTATCTGAGAAGACGGACCACATATGTCCGGTAAGTTCGTTTAGGTTGGGCGATCTTTTCCTCGTTTTATGACGCCGGTCGTTGTTAAACAATTTTTGTTTTTGGGGTGCTATTTTGTTCGCGACCTTTGCGTACTTTATAATGGCAATGTTTTGCAGGAAGAAAGGGGACTTCCAATATTTAGCCTTAAAGCTATTTTAAAGGTATTATTTATTAGAAAGATCCGTAAAACTTACTTACTAATCAACATTATATTACCAGAATGAGATTTTCACTCTGCAGCGGAGTGTGCGCTGATATGAAACTTCCTGGCAGATTAAAACTGTGTGCCCGACCGAGACTCGAACTCGGGACCTTTGCCTTTCGCGGGCAAGTGCTCTACCATCTGAGCTACCGAAGCACGACTCACGCCCGGCCCCACAGCTTTACTTCTGCCAGTACCTCGTCTCCTACCTTCCAAACTTTACAGAAGCTCTCCTAGCGAACCTTGCAGAACTAGCACTCCTGAAAGAAAGGATATTGCGGAGACATGGCTTAGCCACAGCCTGGGGGATGTTTCCAGAATGAGATTTTCACTCTGCAGCGGAGTGTGCGCTTATATGAAACTTCCTGGCAGATTAAAACTGTGTGCCCGACCGAGACTCGAACTCGGGACCTTTGCCTTTCGCGGGCAAGTGCTCTACCACAGTTCTGCAAGGTTCGCTAGGAGAGCTTCTGTAAAGTTTGGAAGGTAGGAGACGAGGTACTGGCAGAAGTAAAGCTGTGGGGCCGGGCGTGAGTCGTGCTTCGGTAGCTCAGATGGTAGAGCTCTTGCCCGCGAAAGGCAAAGGTCCCGAGTTCGAGTCTCGGTCGGGCACACAGTTTTAATCTGCCAGGAAGTTTCATATCAGCGCACACTCCGCTGCAGAGTGAAAATCTCATTCTGGAAACATCCCCCAGGCTGTGGCTAAGCCATGTCTCCGCAATATCCTTTCTTTCAGGAGTGCTAGTTCTGCAAGGTTCCCAGGAGAGCTTCTGTAAAGTTTGGAAGGTAGGAGACGAGGTACTGGCAGAAGTAAAGCTGTGGGGCCGGGCGTGAGTCGTGCTTCGGTAGCTCAGATGGCAGAGCACTTGCCCGCGAAAGGCAAAGGTCCCGAGTTCGAGTCTCGGTCGGGCACACAGTTTTAATCTGCCAGGAAGTTTCAACATTATATTAATTCGGTACTCCCAGTTTTAAGACAGTTCTCATTACTATTTATGTATCTTTACGTCGGCAGTCACCTGAAGAAGTGACTACATCATGGAACTAATCGTGTGGAGCAGATGCGGTTTTCATCATCTGAAATCAATGGTGCCCGTAATGTTTTTTTATTTATATAAACGATTTGTTTTCTAGTATTACAGGTGATTCTAAAATATCTATGTTAGCTGAAGACGCTAGTTTGGTAGTGAACAATGTTGTGTGCAGTACTGAGAATGCATCAAGTATGCAGTTCAAGACGTAAGTTCATGGCTTGCGTAAAATAAACTGATGCTAAATCACAGTAAGATTTGGTTTTTACATAACACACAGTTCAACCAAATCTGACATTTATTACACAGAATGAGCATATGATTAGTGAGACGGAGCAGTTGAAATTCCTACGCGTTCAGATAGAGAGTGAGCTGTCGTGGAAAGCCCATGTTCAGGATCTTTATAAGTGACAGTTCAGCACGAAAAGTAGTCTACTTTGCTTATTTTCATTCTATTCTGGCGTATGGTATTATTATCTGGGGCAACTTTTCTGATTCAAAAAGGGTATTTTTGGCTCAGAAACATGCGGTTCGAGCAATATGTGGTGTAAGGTGGCAAACACCTTGTCGACCCCTGTTCAGCAGTCTGCGAACTCTTCCATTGGATTCTCAATAAATGTTACTTTTCTTAATGTCGTTCATTGTTAACGATATCGGCTTAATGCTGAGAGTTGGCAGCTTCCACTCAGTTAATACTACGTAGAAATCCAATCTGCATTTGGAACACACCTCGTTGACTCTTTGTGCAGAAAGGAGTGCAGTATTCTGCTGTACCCATTTTCGATAAGGTGCCACAAGAATTCAAAAATCGTAGGAGTGATCCACGCTCTTCCAAGTCTAAACTGGCTCATTCCTTCAATTCTGTCGAGAAACTCCTGCAAAAGTTTAAAAAATAAGTTAATTAGTGTGTTGCGTTGTTGATTATATTTATTAAACTTACTGCTTAACGTTTGCGATAGGATAAATTTACGTTTCATTTTATCTATTATTAGTCATCTATTCTAATGTCCTTTACATTTACATCCACATGGTCACTCTGCAATTCACACTTAAGTGCCTGGCAGAGGGTTTATCGAACCATTTTCATACGACTTCTCTAAAATTCCACTCTCGGATGGCGCGTGGGAAAAAGTAAAGCCTAAATCTTTCAGTTCGAGCTCTGATTTCTCTTATTTTATTCTGATGATCATTTCTCCCTACGTAGGTGGGTCTCAACAAAATATTTTCACATTCGGAAGAGAAAGTTGGTGAATGAAATTTCGTAAATAGATATGACAGCGAAGAAAACCGCTTTTGTTTCAGTAACTGCTACCCCAACTCGCGTATCATATCAGTGACACTCTCACCCCTACTGCGCGATAACACGAAACAAGTTACCCTTCTTTGCACTTTTTCGATGTCCTCCGTCAATCCTACCTGATAAGGATCTCACACCGCGCAGCAATTTTCCAGCAGAGAACGGACAAGTGTAATGTAGGCTGTCTCTTTAGTGGGTTTGTTGCGCCTTCTAAGTGTTCTGTCAACAAAGCCCAGTCTTTGTATCGCCTTCCCCACAATATTATATACGTGGTCTTTCCAATTTAAGTTGCTCGTAATTGTAATTCCTAGGTATTTAGTCAAATTGACAACCCTTAGATTTGCGCGATTTATCGTATACCCAAAATTTATAGGATTTCTTTTAGTACCCACGTGGATGTCGTTTCACTTACCTCTGTTTAGTGCCAATTGCCACTTTTCGCACCATGTAGAATTTCTCTCTAGATCACTTTGTAATTGGAATTGATCGTCTGATGACTTTACTAGACAAACAATCTAAGGGAGCTGCTCAGATTACCACCTAGATCATTTATGTAAATCAGGAACCTCAGAGGACCTATGACACTACCTTGCGGAACGCCAGACATCACTTCTATTCTACTCGATGATTAACCGTCTGTCACTACGACCTGTGACCTCTCTGAGAGGAAATCACTAATCCAGTCATACAACTGAGACGATACTCCATATACACGCTATTTGGTTAATAGTCGCTTGTGAGGAACAGTATCAAAAGCCTTCGGGAAATCTAGGAATATGGAATTGATCTGAGATCCCTTGTCGACAGCACTCACTACTTCACGGGAATAAAGAGCTAGTCGTGTTGCACAAGAACGATATTTTCTGGAGCCGTGTTGGTTATGTATCAATAAGACATTTTCTTCAAGGTGATTCATAATGTTCGAGAACAGTATATGCTCCAAAATCCTACTGCTAATTGAGGTCAGTGGTCTGGGTCTATTATTTTCTTTCTTGAATATTGGTGTGACCTATGCTACTTTCCAGTCTTTAGGAACAGACCTTTCATCAAATGAGCGGTTGTATTTGATTGCTACGAAAGGCGCTATTGTGTCTGCATACTCTGAAAGGAACCTGATTGGTATACCATCTGGACCGGAAGACTTGGCTTTCTTAAGAGGGGTAAGACGTCAAACGGGCCGACTTGGAGCAGGAGAGGCACCACAGGACATTTAAATTTCCAGTGGCTATACGTTTACAAATAATTTCATAAAACTTTGTCAGCATGACCAGGAAGGATTCAGAATTCACACTCATAGCAGTGTGAAAGTCCTAAAACATAACGAAGTAATTTTTTTTACGTGCGAAATTTCGTCATTTTTTTCACTTACTAATGGCAGCATTTGTTGCTATAGGTACATTTTTCTTCATAAGAAAGAGAGATTCTTCGATGAATTTTGCGCAGCATACAAACCATACTTAAAGGTTTATGAAACTCTATAATTTTCCAAATGTATTAAAAACTGTGGTAAAAATTGAGGTAATTAACTATAAAATTTGTGTTTTTTCTAAACATGAAGTTTAAAATATAACAGTTAATTCATGTTTTCAAAAATTAAATAAGTTATAGAGTTTCAAACACCTGTGAGTATGGTATGTATGCTGTGCAAAATTCATCGAAGAATCTCTCTAACTTACGAAGAAAAGTGTACATGTAACAACAAATGCTGCCATTAGTAAGTGAAAAAGATGAAATTTCGCACGTAAAAAAATTTATTTTGTTATGTTTTCGAACTTCCACTGCAATGGGTGTGAATCCTGAATCCTTCCTGGTGGTGCTGACAAAGTTTTATTTATTTATTTCTAAAAGTATAGACACTGGAAATTAAAATGTCCTAAGATGCCTCTCCTGCTCCAAGTGATTTGAGTTGTTTCGCAACACCTAAAATATCTACTTTTATGTCACTCATGCTAACAGCTGTTCTGGTTTCGAATACTGGAATATTTACTTCGTCTTCTTTCGTGAAGGAATTACGGAAAACTGTATTTAGTAACTCCGCTTTAGTGACTGTACTGACTCGTGCCATGACCATGGAGTCCTGCTCCTCAATTTGGTCCAATGGAAGATGACATTAAAAAAAAAAAAAAATTTCTTGGTTGAGAGCCATTAAAGGATAAGGTGATGCAGGTTTGCTGTAGTGACATGGGTGGTCGGGTACGTACAGTTGTAGTAGAGCAGGATGCCCGAGATGAGGACGAAAACTACGAGCAGCAGTACGAGCAGCAGCAGCAGCATGGTGGGCCGCCACCAGCCCGCGCCGGCCACGCTGGTGCGGCGCGCCTCCACCACCGGCGGCCTCTGGTTCTGCTGCTGCTGCTGCTGCCTGGGTCCGCAACATCGCCAGCCGGCCCGCGGCTCCTCCGAGGGCGCCAGCGTCACGTCGGGCTTCTGCTCGGGCTGCTTCACGGCGGCGGTGTGCGCCGCGCCGTCAGAGCCCAGGTTGACGACGCTCTGGTGGTAGCGGTAGGTGGCCGGGCGCCCCCCGGCCAGGAAGCCGTCGTCGTCGTCGTCGTCGATGGCCGTGGCGGCGGTGCCCGTGTGGTGCACGTACAGGCCGGCCGCCGCCATCGGGTCCTGGCGCGGCTGTTGCACCTGTTGCTGCTGTTGCTGCTTGCGGCGGCAGCACGAGCCGTTCTCATAGCCGGGGGCGCCGCGGCAGCAGCTGCAGCTCTGCCTGGGCGTCACCTGCTGCTGGCGGTGCGCCTGCGGCTGCGGCTGCTGCTGGTAGGAGCGGTAGCTGCCGTCGGCCGTGTGCCAGCCGGGCCCGGCGCCGCCGCGGTACGCCGCCTCCTGCTGGTGGTGCGAGGCCGGCCGGCGGGCGCGGTACTGCGGGGGCGGCGGGGGCTGCCGGCTGCTGTAGTGCGGGTAGCTGCCGTAGCCGTGGCCGTAGGCGTACCCGTGGCCGTAGCCGCGCCCGCTCGACGGGTTCGACACCGACAGCTCCCGGGAGTCTTCTGCGCCGCTGCCGGCGCTGCCTATGCGCGTCGTCGGCAGCATCCTGAGCGCCCTGCCCCTCTCCACCGTCAGTCACACTACTCCCTAGCACTCCGAGTCCCACCGATTGTCTACCGCAGCTGAAACTGCTCTCAGAATGTCTTATTTCCCTCGCATTAACGAAACCGTAAACCGATCAGAGGTCTATACCGTACCGAAACGTCAACTTCGAAAGAAAAATAAAACAATAAAAAATAACAAAAAAGGTAAAGGAAAAGAATCGACCGAAGGACAATACTGGGCGCAAAAAGGTCTTTCTATGTATAATTATTTGCAGACGCCTTAACCCTAAATAAACCACCGATTATGTGGCTGGTATACGGAGTTCGTGATACTAGATGACATCACAGTAATTCTGTGGCGGATTGCTCCGAGCGATGATTTACCTGTAACAGCAAAGAAAAGAAGATTCCCATTAGCTGCAAGCAAATTCATACATCATAAACAGATTTTGTGTACATAAATCAAGCAAATAAGAAAATTAAAAGAGCGGCCAAACGTTTCGTTAAATGATTTGTCTAAAGGTGACGAAGAAAATAGATTAGAAGAACATTTTAAGCACCTTTGAATGATGCTCAAAAACATGTACAGCACAAGAGTGTCATCAAATCGATTTTATGTCTTATTTTTAGACAAGCATGTTCGCAAACCATATGACACTTGTTTACAATTTCTTTTATTTTCAAGTTTTAGTCGGGAAGCATGAAATACTTTATAATATATTTAAATATCGATCGGTATTTTATTATTACTAAAACGATGTACATAAAGAGAATGTAGAAAAATTTCAGTTTATGCTCTAATTCGATATTTGTCTCTTTTTCTCAGCATGAAACAGAAAATTCCACCACAACCCTACCAACATAACGTCTTGTGGAAAGTAGCTAGGCCCTGAAAAGATGAATTTTGGTACATCGCTTACATATCTAGCAGCAGTTGTTCTTGAAATATTTCAATTTTCCCTGGAAATCACAAACTTTTCTAAATTATCCTGATTACCTTTAAGCGATTGTATCCTTTTTTTTTTGTTTTTGAGGAGCTTGACTTCACGCTCGTCAATTTCATGTCGCATTTGTCCACTTCCTACTGTTCGTTTGGCTATGAGCATTCTGAAAAAACAAATTTCGCTCAAATGCCTAATGAAGTTTCTGTTACTTTCCTTGACTACGTTAAAGTAATTAAAAATTACTTTTCATAACTAGATCTCACGCTGGACTATTAGGTAGCCCATCTGTCCATTTCTGACTCTTCGTTTGGTTTTCATAGCGTCATTTCTAGGGATTATGTTTCCGCTCCACTCAAACAATAAACCAATAACTACAAGTCACAAATGTTGAAGGTCATACAACAAAGCCGAAGGGTATTGTCTCTTAGTACCTAGATTCGCTAACATCTGTGATTTTGTGATTATTTGTATTTTAATCTGTGTCGAGCTATAGCTGCTGTTGCTGTAACAACCAGTTATCGTAACGAATAGAGATTTGCGCTATCGCTGTAAGCTCTGTTACGTGTGTGTTAACGTGTCAACCGATTACGCACGCAGGATAAAATGTATCCATGTGGAACCACATTGACATTAGCACACACTGATGTAGAAAAGCGGACACACGATCTCAGTTCGCAGTACAGCATCACTTTGGGCACAATCGTGTGTGGAGGCTGGATGCAAACGAACATTGTCTGTCTGCATTCTCCATTTTCATACCGGTCTAGCACCTGGCGTGGTATTACGGGTTGCTGTCGGCTACGAAACACTGTGGTTCGGAAATTATCTAATCTGAGCGACAGGCATTACTCTTGGGAGGTATTAACGTCGGTGGCTGTGCGCCACATTTGAAGTTTCTGTGATGGCACAAGCCCATAGGATGCTCGTGCTATCCCGACTTATGTTGTTACAGACGGTATTCGACAGTTTCCCTTAGCACATTTTCTCTAGATCTCTCAGTCACTGAAAACATCTGGTCACAGGTTGCCGAAATACTGGCACGCCACCTCTGGCCATCCGCTACTATTGATGAACGCATCTACAGCTACATCTACATGTATACTCTGCAACTCACACTTAAGGGCCAGGCAGAGAGTTCATCGAACCACCTTCACAATAATTCTCTATTCTTCAAATCTCGAACAGCGCGCGGAAAAAACGAACACCTATGTCCTTCCGTGCGAGCTCTGATTTCCCTTATTTTACTATGAGATCGTTTCTCCCTATGTAGGTCGGCGACAACCGAATATTTTCGCACTCGGAGGAGAAAGGTGATTATTAAAATTTGGTGAGAAGATTCTTCCGCAACGAAAAACGCCTTTGTTTTAATGATGTCCGCCCCAAATTCTGTATCATGTCGTGACACTCCCTCCCCTATTTCGGGATAATACAAAACGGTCTGTGCTTCTTAGAACTTTCTCGATGTACTCCGTTAGTCCTGCCTGGTAAGGATCCCAGAACGTGCAGCTGTACTCCAAAAGAGGACGGACAAGCCCGGTGTAGGTAGTCTCTTTAGTAGATCTGTTGCATTTTGTTAGTGTTCTGCCAATAAAACGCAGCCTTTAATTTGCCTTCCACACATTATTTTCCGTGTGTTCTTTCCAATTTACCTAATTTGTTCGTAATTGTAATTCCTATGTATTTAGTTGAATTTACGGCTGTTAGATTTATCGTGTAACCGAAGTTTAACGGGTTCATTTTAGCACTCATGTGGATGACCTTACACTTGTCATTATTTACGATCAGTTGCCGATCTTCGCACCATACAGATACCTTTTCTGAATCGTTTTGCAATTTGTTTTGTTCTTCTGATGACTTTACTAGACGATAAACGGCAGCATCATCTGCAAACAAGTTAAGACGGCTGCTAAGATTGTGTCCTAAATCGTTTATGTAGATAAGGAAGAGCAGAGTACCTATAACACTATCTTGGGGAACGCCAGAAATAACTTCTGTTTTACTCCATGACTTTCCGTCAATTACTGCGGACTGTGTGACCTATCTAACAGGAAATCACGAATCCAGTCATATAACTGACGACGACATTCCATGAGCACTCAATTTCACCACAATTCCCTTGTGTGATACATTGGTAAAAGCCAGCTGAAAAACAAGAGCCGGTCGCTGTGGCCGAGCGGTTCTAGACGCTTCAGTCCGGAGCCACACTGCTGCTACGGTCGCAGGTTCGAACCCGGCCTCGGGCATGGATGTGTGATATCCTTAGGTTAGTTAGGTTTAAGTAGTTCTCAATCTAGGGGGCTGATGACCTCAGACGTTCAGTCCCACAGTGCTTAGAGCTATTTGCCATTTTTAAAAACAAGAAATACGGAATGAATTGGAAATTCCTTGTGAACAGCATTCAACACTTCGTGTGTGTAAAGAGCTAGTTATGTTTCACCAGAACGATGTTTTCTAGATCCGTGTTGCTATGCGTCAATAGGCCGTTCTCATCGAGGTAATCCATTATGTTTGAACATCATATATGCTCCAGAATCCTGCTGCATATCGCCGTTAATGATGTGGGCCTGTAATATAGTGTATTACTCCTCGTACCTAATTTTCCATTTTTGGGTGCGTAACTTCCGTGGAACAAGCGGTTGTATATGATTCTTAAGTATGGAGCTATCGAATCAGCAGATTCTGAAAGGAACCTAATTGGTATACTGCCTGGACCGGAAAACTTGCATTTATTAAGTGATTTAAGTTGATTCACCACTACAAGGATGTCTACACATGTTGCCTGCTGTTCGTGATTCGAATTCTGGAATATTTACTTGGTCGTCTTTGGTGAAGGCGGTGTTAAGTAATTCTGCTTTGGCAGCACCGTCATCGACAGTATTTCCATTGCTATCGCTCAGGGAAAGCATTGACTGTGTCTTGCCGCTAGCATACGTTATGTACGACCAGGATCTCTTTGGATTTTCTGCCAGGTTTCGAGACAAAGTTTTGTTGTTGTAACCGAGGTATTATATTGATCAGCTGTCAGCCAAGCTCAGCGGAACTCGATGGGCAGCTGGGTTCGGAGCATTGTTCCTAACAGACGGGACAGCTCTGTGTATTCGATATTATCTCAGGCCATCTACAAATTTTATTATGAATTATTCTCACTATACTGTATACGGACAGTAAGTGAAATTTCATTTGCTATCCTTCCCGGCACTGGAATTTTAAAGGCCAGCAGTGTATGTTCGGCTTCTAACATATTTGTGTATTATTAGCTGATGCAAGCAAGATCAGTCACAGGGCATACGAGAAAGACAGGCAGCTGGGTGTACGCCAGGAAGGTAGTCTGCTCTCTCAACTCAGTGGACAAACTACCTTTCTGCACCTGTTAACTAGTAAAATAGGTGTGCACGTACAGACGAGACTTGCATCCTCTACTTGAATCCGCTATTATCGAGTCTTACTGTTATTAGTCCTACAATGATCGGAAGTCCACAGGCATCCTTATAATTTGTTGCGGCTGTTCTGGGATACAATTTATTAAAACTGTGCCAGAGCGATTATCAGTTGCGTAAGGCACCACTTCTTGTATGAAATGAGCACTGTTAGGCAGAAGGGACGTTGTGCTATAAACAAGCCGTTATACCATTTGCGTCGATAATTGATCTTAAATTTTGTTGGAGTGCTGTTAATCAGTAAGATTTCATAACAGCAGATTCCAGTAGAAGATGCAATTCCCGTTAGTACGTACACGTCCAGCTGAGAGTTAACCGGTTTAGAAACGCAATTTGTCTACTGTGCTGAACGAGTGAGCGAGTTCAGGCCTACCTTCGTGACGTTCTCGCCGCGGCCTGTGTCTTTCGTGGGCCTCGGATCAGTCAGTACTGAGCGTGTAGTATCTGCCTGTCACAACAGGCAGGCTTTGCTAGCAACCGCCCCGCCAGGAGGACGTGCCTAAACGGCTGTCACATTCCTTGTATGGGCAGAGCTGTTTACTCCGGGGTTGCACGCAGCCTCCACAGCGGCTGAGGGTGCCAGCATCGCCGACAGATGGCAAGCGTGTCGCACAAGAGGTTCTGTCGGCAGCGCCCTATTTTCCTAAGCCGGGTCACGTGCCCTGGCAGCGTCAAGTGGATATCCGTCCTAGCCCGACTATTTAGGCCACCGCCGTATCGCACTGTGTCAGTTACGCCATACATCTTACTCGGCAGTACGAGCAGTTTCGTCTCGGCGCTCCACGCCGGCAGTATCAGCGCATGCGAGCCGTCATATGCCGGCAGCAACGGCCTAGTAGGGTCCCACGTCTTACCGCAGCTGCTTATCTCAAGTATTCTTCGTGTAGGCACATCGCAGAGCATAGGATAGACACTTCTGTTGCATATAGTTTTGTAGATATTCACCCTAGGACATAAAAATAGTTTCATTTGTCAGTAACACTATTCTTTCCAAGGTGTCTTCGATCTCTCCACCGATCGAGTATTTCAGGGAGTGACTAAGATGGGCACCACTTTCTTTGACTTTTAAAATACTCATTTATTGTTTCGTGGCATTTGCAGATTTTTAATTAGATTACATGTTTCAACCCCTGTGGATCATCTAATGTAAATTGTTGCGTCAGCAACCAGTCTTTTCTAGTCAGAAGCAAGTATCAGTCTACTATTCGAATTTTTGGAATATTTCCTAATTTACAGGACCTATATAACAATACCATTAGTTAATCGTATCTAGTATAACGCCAGCAACGAAAGACTATTCCTAAACTCAGACATAAATTTGTAGCAAACGTTCCACAAGAACTTCGATGTTAATCCATTCTAAGCAGAAACACATGATATTCAGTAAACGAAATGTTGTTAAAAACAAAGACAATCACAGCATTTTATCAAATGAATTTTGATTTACTACTCTCACAGGCGTACATTAAAAACAATAGGACCCAAAGATCATAATACCCCCTCCTCTGAAATGGCAGATTTATTTCCAGTTACACTTCTTAATCGGTATTTAGATTTCTTTCTTTATCGCTTAGTATGCCCATTATTTACGTCTACCTCAAAGTAACTTGTTATATTGTACTGATACTTGATATTCATTGCACAATACTATTGCGAGTACCAAACAATACGGAAAGGTAGAAATTAAAATGACGTATTGTTTACGCGACGACATGCAGAATAAGTTTAATTGGTGCAGTTTGAATCAGTACCAATAAATATAAATAATTCAAGGTGGGTGACAGTGCTAACAGGCTGTCAGAATTGGATAATATCTCCACTGAAGCATATGAATTTTTAGTATAGTTATTAAAATTCCAAGCGCATGAAGTGTGACTGCACATAACGCACGGTTCAGAAGGAATCGTGGACAACTAAGAAGTGAGCGTGGAAGCCTGAAAGAAAAAAAAAAATTAATCAAATTGTAGAGCTGCCACAATTGGCATTTAACTTCTATTACTGTGGAATTTTTCTCTCGACTTCGGAGATTACGTAGCCAAGGGTCGCATGTCACATATATCGAGCTGTGTATAGCCTTAACGTCATACGTAATGTAGGACGGTGGCGCTGTATACATCTTAATGTAAATTATGGCCCTAGGCTACGTAATTTCTGAAGAATCTTGAGTTAGTCGAGCTACACACGCAAAAATGGAGGACATTTGTAAGCGACTTGAGGTTGCTGTACAATATAATTCATAGCGACGGCTCCACCCCCTGAAGTAAAAATTATCAAACGAGAAACCAATGATGGTCTGTAGTGTCACCATGACACAATTTACGTTGTTCTTTAAATTGTTAATATAAAACAGAGATCCACTCGATGGTATTACCATCCACAGTGTCTTTTGGATTTCTAAGGTTTAATTTTTTAGTTTGAATCATAACCGACAAATACTTACGTCTGCCGCCCTCCAGTTGTTACATCAGCTTGTAAACAATTCAAAGTGCAAGTCTCGTTTCCATAACACTCAACGCTATAATACGATTAACAGCCATGCATGTCTTCTTACGAGCGCAGCGAATACATAAAGTCCGCTGCAAATTTGTCAGCCTTCTATATACGTCACATTTGTGTAGCAAACTATTCTAGAGGCACTGTAAATACAACGATTAAAGATGACATACGCTATTGTTTGTCCAAATGTGTTCAATTTCACGCGTGGAGGAACAATCTTTGTCTATATTGCCCACAGGCGTAACACCACAGCCGTCAAGACGTACGTAAGAAGACGTTTCTTATATCGACAACAGTTTGATTTCTTCACGGGTCGCAATTCGTTTGATTACAATGTAGATGTATTGTGAATATGTCGTTATAACTTGAGGAGGTGTTGACACAGGAAAATGGTGTCGGGCCTCTGCGCAGGTCAATGCTTTTGAGGAATGTTGTTGTCCACAAATCGTTGCCTCACAATAGCTGCTTCGTGACAGGGTGCTTTGTCATGCTGACACAACCGTCGCCTCAGAACTGTTCATCTGCTGTACTCAGTACACAATGCTGTAAAATGTATTCACATCATCCCTCACTTAGGATTTTCCTAGGCGCAATAAAGGAACAGCACCCAAACCACGAAAAACACCACTATACCGTAACACTAACGCCACACACTACGAATTTCACTACTCACACTACACATGATGGCAAGTAACATTCTCCACGCATTCGAGAAATGCAAATGTTCAAATGTGTGCGAAATCTTATGGGACTTAACTGCTAAGGTTATCAGTCCCTAAGCTTACAGCCTACTTAACCTAAACTATCCTAAGGACAAACACACACACCCATGCCCGAGGGAGGACTCGAACCTCCGCCTGGACCAGTCGCACAGTCCATGACTGCAGCGCCCAGACCGCTCGGCTAATTCCGCACGGCGAAACGCAAATCCTGTCGGACTGCCGAAGGGAACGGCAGGTTTCACCACTGGACTTCATGTGTTTCCAGTCATTGAGTGTCTAGGGGCGTCAGTGTCTACATCACCTGAAGCTCCACTTAACGCGGACTACCAAAATTTGCCGCTTTTGTGGAGCTGTTCGATCGTTGTACCCTATTCATTTTAACTCCGTACGCGCAGCGATTGTGCTAGCTGGACGACTGGTAGTACTGTGGAATTCACAAGTGATGGCTCTGATGGTTACAGGCGATTTTTTGCAACCACCCTCCGCAATGTTCGACGGTCTCTGAGTCAGTACATGAGGCCTCGGTGGCCTTGGTTTACTTATGCCTGCGCTTTCACGTTTTCGCTTCAGTCACATCAACAACAGGTGACTTGGTTAGCTCTCGAAGGGCTGAAATATCTCTGATTCAGTTATTACTCAGGTGACATTCAATAGCTAGCCCACGTTCGAAGTCACTTAACTCTCCTTACAGAGCCATTCTGCAGTTAATTCTTTTCTGCTGACCATACAGGACTCTCCGCCTATTTTTATGCAGGCGGGTCTGCCTATAGTGATGACTAGTGGTCAGCTCCGAATTATATAGGGGTGTGTGTATACTTTTGATCAAATAGTGTACGCCCCAATGACCTTCCCCTTGTGGAACGTTTTACGACGGTCGTCCATAAAGTAAGTTCCGTTTCTGTTTCTATCCACGGCAACGCTACGATCGCAGTTCCGAGCATGCTCGGCAGTTACTCTGACTCTAGAAGACAAGTACGCCATTTTCAGATCGCTGCTGCCGACGTGTGCTTTGTAGTGCTCCTTTATAACGTCAGCCGTAATTGAAAATTCCGCCACGTGTGAAATCAGATGATTCGTTTTCTAAATGCAAGGAAAGTTAGAACAAAGGAAATTCATCGGCAAGTCTGCGAGGTTTACGGACAAAATGCTATGAGTGACTCAGTGGTTAAAAGATGGGTCAGACTGTTCAATTAAGGACGTGATCAAATGTCGGTGAAGAACGAAGTGGACGCCCTTCTGTCATTACTGATGCACTAGTTCACGCAATTGAACAGATGATTAAGCGCAACCGTAAGTTTACACTTAGTGCCCTTGCTATGGAAGTTCCGCAAATCTCACGATCACTAATTCATGAAATCTTTACCGAAAAACTGACATTTTTAAAACTTTGCTCACGTTGGGCACCCAAAATTCTTACTGAACAACACAAAAAACAACGTATGGGCAGTGCACTTCAGTTTTTGACATGCTGCAGTGAAGAAAGCGATGATCTGCTTTCTCGGATAGTCACGGGGGAGGAAACTCGGGTATCGTACGACACCCCTGAAACGGCAATCAATGTAATGGAGGCACCCTTCATCCCCAACGAACGTTAAGCCTACGCAAATCTTGGCATCACGAAAAGTCATATGCACCGTTTTTGGGACAGAAAAGGTATTTCGCTGATTGATTTCTTACCACGAGGCCAAATAATCAGTGCACATGGTACTGCGAGACCATTAAGAAATTGCGCCGCGCAATACAGAACAAGCGCCGAGGAACACTGTCAAAAGGGTTTTTTCCCCCACGATAATATCCGACTTCACAGGCGACTGTGACCAAACAACTCTTACGGGAATTTCACTGTAACGCGTTTGATCATCCTCCGTACAGCCCGGACCTCGCTCCTAGCGACTTTCATCTCTTCTTACACCTAAAATATGTCCTTGGCGGTCAACACTTCAACGATGATGATGAGCTGAAAGAACATGTTACCACATGGTTGAATACACAGGCGTCAACCTTCTATGAAGAAGGCATACAAAAACTTGTACCACACTACGACAAGTGCGTACAAAATTTCGGAAGGTATGTAGAAAAGTGGTTTAACAGTTGCAGATTTCTGTGCAGCAAATATTTTTTCTGTATCTGTACACGTTTGTTGTATGTAACCAAACGGAACTTACTTTGTGGACATACATCGTCTACACAGACAGTATATATATATATATATATATATATATACTCCTGGAAATGGAAAAAAGAACACATTGACACCGGTGTGTCAGGCCCACCATACTTGCTCCGGACACTGCGAGAGGGCTGTACAAGCAATGATCACACGCACGGCGCAGCGGACACACCAGGAACCGCGGTGTTGGCCGTCGAATGGCGCTAGCTGCGCAGCATTTGTGCACCGCCGCCGTCAGTGTCAGCCAGTTTGCCGTGGCATACGGAGCTCCATCGCAGTCTTTAACACTGGTAGCATGCCGCGATAGCGTGGACGTGAACCGTATGTGCAGTTGACGGACTTTGAGCGAGGGCGTATAGTGGGCATGCTGGAGGCCGGGTGGACGTACCGCCGAATTGCTCAACACGTGGGGCGTGAGGTCTCCACAGTACATCGATGTTGTCGCCAGTGGTCGGCGGAAGGTGCACGTGCCCGTCGACCTGGGACCGGACCGCAGCGACGCACGGATGCACGCCAAGACCGTAGGATCCTACGCAGTGCCGTAGGGGACCGCACCGCCACTTCCCAGCAAATTAGGGACACTGTTGCTCCTGGGGTATCGGCGAGGACCATTCGCAACCGTCTCCATGAAGCTGGGCTACGGTCCCGCACACCGTTAGGCCGTCTTCCGCTCACGCCCCAACATCGTGCAGCCCGCCTCCAGTGGTGTCGCGACAGGCGTGAATGGAGGGACGAATGGAGACGTGTCGTCTTCAGCGATGAGAGTCGCTTCTCCCTTGGTGCCAATGATGGTCGTATGCGTGTTTGGCGCCGTGCAGGTGAGAGCCACAATCAGGACTGCATACGGCCGAGGCACACAGGGCCAACACCCGGCATCATGGTGTGGGGAGCGATCTCCTACACTGGCCGTACACCACTGG
Organism: Schistocerca nitens; assembly: GCF_023898315.1. Classification (NCBI taxonomy): domain Eukaryota; kingdom Metazoa; phylum Arthropoda; class Insecta; order Orthoptera; family Acrididae; genus Schistocerca; species Schistocerca nitens. The sequence goes on from NC_064615.1 coordinate 388,135,901, forward strand.
TGATCGTCGAGGGGACACTGAATAGTGCACGGTACATCCAAACCGTCATCGAACCCATCGTTCTACCATTCCTAGACCGGCAAGGGAACTTGCTGTTCCAACAGGACAATGCACGTCCGCATGTATCCCGTGCCACCCAACGTGCTCTAGAAGGTGTAAGTCAACTACCCTGGCCAGCAAGATCTCCGGATCTGTCCCCCATTGAGCATGTTTGAGACTGGATGAAGCGTCGTCTCACGCGGTCTGCACGTCCAGCACGAACGCTGGTCCAACTGAGGCGCCAGGTGGAAATGGCATGGCAAGCCGTTCCACAGGACTACATCCAGCATCTCTACGATCGTCTCCATGGGAGAATAGCAGCCTGCATTGCTGCGAAAGGTGGATATACACTGTACTAGTGCCGACATTGTGCATGCTCTGTTGCCTGTGTCTATGTGCCTGTGGTTCTGTCAGTGTGATCATGTGATGTATCTGACCCCAGGAATGTGTCAATAAAGTTTCCCCTTCCTGCGACAATGAATTCACGGTGTTCTTATTTCAATTTCCAGGAGTATATATATATATATATATATATATATATATATATATATATATATATATATATATATATATATACTCCTGGAGTATATATATATGGAGAGCAATTTGGAAGACCTGAGTAGTTAAGATGGCCTATAAATGATGAAATAAAAACGAGGAGAAGTAATATTTTTAAGTAGTTAAAGTCTGAAACAATTTGGTGAATAGTGGCTGAGATGATTCAGAGGATAGATTTTTGTTGTTACTTGTTGTACAGTAACTTCAAATGGTTCAAATGGCTCTGAGCACTATGGGACGTAACTGCTGAGGTCATCAGTGTCCTAGAACTTAGAACTACTTAAACATAACTAACCTACGGATGACACACACACCCATGCCCGAGGGAGGACTCGAACCTCCGACGGGGATTCCCCTCGGACCGTGACTAGGCGCCCAAGACCGCGCGGTTACCCCGGGGGATCACGCTAGCGAAGATATGGGCTGCAAATGGAGAAATCTATTGAGATAAGCGACTTCGACAAAGAGCAGATTTTTATTACGGAGGGCCTGTTAACGAGTATCTCAAAAACGGCGAAGCTGGGCAAATGTTCACGTGCTACTGCCGTGGGAATCTTCGGAAGGAGGTAGACGCTATATTGTTGGACGTCTACTACTCGTCACAGTACGTGGGTGTCGTAGGCTTGTCTTCTCTGTAAAGTAGGACAGGCATCTCTGCCGAAAGAGCACAATGATGGTGCACGCACAAGGCTTGCGGAGCCCACCGTTCACGGTACATTGTTGAACATGGAAGTCCGCAGCAAATCACCCCCGTTTTCACGTGTTGACGCAACGACATCGTCAATTACGATTGAAGTGGCCACGGGAACATCGGGATTCCACCGTCCATCAATGGAATCGTGTCGACTCTTCGGAACAACTACATATTTGCTATACTTGGTCGATGGTCGTCGCCACAAACATCTTCATCGAGATGAACGGTGGCTCGAAGCGTGTGTGGCGTCATGGACGCAGGCTGGTGGTAACAGTACTTATTCTATGCGAGACACTCTCCTGCGCTTGCATGTGACCCGTGGTTGTAATCAAAGACACTCTGACAGCTGCGAACCACCTGCATCGATTCATGCTTGACGTTTTCCCCGAGGGCGATGTTGTCTTTCAGCAGTACAAGTGTCCGCTTCTCGGAGCCACAACTGTGCCTACAGTGGTTTGAAAAACGTTATAGTGAACTCACCTTGATGCCTCAGCTACCAAATTCTCCTTATGTAAACCCTGCGGAAGCCACCTTGGTCACTACCGGGCTCCATCAACGCGTACGCAAATCAGTGGCCCTTTATTGAAGCGAATTACATGAACAATGCGTAGATATCTAACCCCACATACTTACACAAATCTACCAACAAATTGTCGGATCCCAGGTACGCATAAGCAGTAATGTATTTCGTTCCAAAGATGGATCAACATGCTATTAAGCAGGTGATTATAATGTTTTGGCTCATTAGTGTATAATCTTATTTGTGTGTTTGTTTCAGCTGGAATGATTAAGGCCTTCAGGCCGTCTCTTGCACCTTGCTAGGCATCTTTAATCAAATAACATTACAATTTGTGTAGTATACCATCACAATACGATATTAGCAATGTATACTGTGAAGTACATATAGAATTTAAGAGAAGTCGTTATCGTTACATAATGCTAAGCAATTTGTGTGTTGCCTTCTTGTAATATATGAGTAATGGCATCTAACAGAAATGTATGGCTGCGATAGACAAGGAATCACTGTTTACAAGAGGGTGACTGGTCAGAGGAAGAGCAATTGATTAGCAGGTAAGATGGAAGAAACACAAATAGATAGAAATGATAAAATCATGGCTAGTTTGAAAGATACTGGTTCACTATTGGGTAGAAAGAAAAGGATACTCCGAGAGGGAAACTACACCAATGGTAATACGCAAAACATTAATCTACTCTTGAACGCACAGCGGTTTTGGATACAAAGTAGTTTATTCGATGTTCGTATGGTCCAATTTTTATGTGGAGCTACAGCCAAGACGCTGCACGTATCCGGTCTGGTATCGCGATTGTGAAATGATAACAGATTCCTGATATGTCAAAAGAAATACTGAGGACGCCAGTCACTAAGTAAGTAATGAATTAAACACACCGTGCGAAATTCACATAATGTATCCTGTAGCATCCAGGCGAACTAAGCACAGGAAAGACTGATGTCATAAACAACACACACGTATCTTACGCAAGTACTCGTAGCTACCTCGAGTCGTCTGAAGTTTTAATTATTTGAGCTTCTTCTATCTATATCACATTGGTACTGCGATATTGTAGTGCCATTGTAATTCCGAATTACGATGCTCCTTTTTTGTGCATACAAGTTCAAAGGAACAGGCACTGCGGCGACTACAGCCGTTATGAAACAAATGAAATGTATTCGTAGTTGTGAATATGGACAACCATCAGCTGTATAACGGAGTGACGACAGTGAAAATTCCTGCCGGACTGAGACTCGAACCCGTATTTCCCGCTTATTGCGAGCGGTCGCCTTACCTTTACGCTACAGGAGCACGATTCACTGCTAGACCCGAACTTCCATATGTATATCGTCAACCATGTGTCTACAATCTGTACTCGTACATCCATTATGTATATTCCCTTACAGGAGAGACATTTTACTTGGAAGTTGCTTGCCCGGTTTCGGCAGATAAATTCGATATTGTAGTGCCTGAATTGTTCCGCGTTCCGGTGCAATGTCCCTTTTTACAAGCATACATCTGATGGTTGTGCATATTCGCAACAGCGAATACATTTCATGTATTTCATAACGGCTGTAGTCACCGCAGTACTTGTTCCCTTGGACATGGTTCAAATGGCTCTGAGCACTATGGGACTTAACTTCTGAGGTCATAGTCCCCTAGAACCTAACTAACCTAAGGACATCACACACATCCATGCCTGAGGCAGGATTCGAACCTGCGACCGTAGCGGTTGCGCGGTTCCACAGTGGAGCGCCTAGAACCTAAAATAGGAACACTGATGATGAGGCGTGTTACAAATCGGTATTTCCTAATCATGAACATAGCTCAGTGTCTTTGAGGCTACTTACACAAAAATTGGTATTCCTATTGAAATCCTGCATACTGCGTTTCACACCCATTCACTCTACAAAATGCCCCAGCCTAAAACTTTTTGAATTGCTTTCACCCTGAAATGTTCAGTAGTGCGTGGTGTAAACGTGTTTTAGAGGACGCGAGGATTTTAATTACCTTGCGTGGGGTGGCGGAGGGGAAGTTTGCAGGGGCATTCATGCATGCTGCCATCCTTTTGTTGCGGCTGTCGCGGGCGCACTTTAAATGCGACACCGCTGACAGATACGGCACCTGCTGGCAACATGCCCCGTGTCACAGCCTCCGGGAAATGAAATTGTTCCAGATTCCAACAGCCGGGCTCGTGCCTGGCAGTTTCATTTCCTGCAAACCTGTCACGCCAGCTGTTAAAGACCTTTAGCATTGATATCAGATGCTAATTTCTGTAAATCGCAGGGTTTGGTATTTATACAGTGTAAATCAGAAGGAAAGGTACGTGCTTTTAGAGGCGATGGTATTGGTGATGGTGAAGAAAAAACTTCAACTAAACATACGCCCTTTTCTTAACCGTGTCCGACAAAGAGCGGTTTGAAAATCACGGGCGTTAGTCGCGTGACCTTACGCACGAACACCCACGTGTGAACACAACCAAAACGTCATGAGGCTACGTAGTTCTATTTCTTCTAACCATTTCGACGTGTTCTTCATTTGCACTCATATTTTACTCGCGTGTGCTTACGTAAGGGCCGTACGAACGAGCGCAGATCAGCAACACAGCAGAAGCCGTCTACAAGAGCTGCAAAATGTATTGCAGTTGACTGTGGACTGTCTAATCATTTTTTGTGAGGAAATGTACAAAATTAAACAAAACTTTAGATCACAAATGTATCATTTACCAAGCATTTAATATATTCTAGTAAATGTTGAAGAAAAAATTAAAAACGCAAATGTCTTAAACAGGACTTTTCCTTAAGGAATAAAGTAAAAGTTTTAAGAACGCAAACGGGCTCGAAATCATCTATAAATAGAAAATGTTCAGCGTAAAAAAGTAAGATAATGTATTATTCGGCCATTACCAAGAGAATGGAACTCTGCATTATATCAGCCACAATTGGGGTTACCAATTTCATACTAGTAAACATATATTTACGATCATCAATTACTTAAAAGAGGTTTAATGATCTCCTACCGTTAACTGTAGCGATGTGTAAGAGAATGGTGGTGTCGGAAGTAACAGAGGAAATATTATAAGCCATAATCAATTTGACACTTGTTTGTAACAACATATTTCACAAAATTCCAACCAGCTTAGGTGTGAAATAGTTTATTTAACAACATGCACTGCATCATCAATTGCAAGGATGACAATTTGCTGCCTGAAACAGACGAACACTACAGAAGTCACACTGGAGAACAGTGCATGGTCAGACAACATTCCACAGTCGGATACACAGATAGTAGCAGCGTGAGTCCTATTTTCTCATGGGCAATGAGGCTTGTATGGAAGTTATACCAGTGTGTGTAAGACTCTCCATATATTCAGTGCAAGCTTGATGATCATTTTGAACCACCAATCTCGTCTCGTATCTGGCTCTGAAAAACAGCCGACATTTATCTCCTTCAATCTCATGTCCTGGTGGATAACAAATCCTGCCTTCGATTCTCATTTAGGATCTACGACAAATTTTTCGAAGGGCTGTTCCCAAAAGAGTAACTGAAAAATATGCACTCCCGTCAGACTGGTTAAGTTCTCTATAAATCACGAGTATTCCAAATGAGTCTACACATTCTGTCGCTTACGCCATAGTCCCGCAGCGATCGCAGGGTCGGCGTAGTTACAACGGATTTGGCAATGTTAGCGTTAGGGATGGCTGGATGCCCTTCCTGACACCACCCCGTACCCCCCAGGACGGAATGAGTGTACCCCAACTGTCTGCGTCTAGTGTAAATCGTGAAATAGTGCGGACGCGTTTCAAATGCTTGCAACGCGTGTAACTGAGGCAGAACGTGGGGACCAGGCTGGTATTTACCTAGCGGGATGTGGAAAACCACCTAAAAACCACATCCAGGCTGGCTGGCACAGAGGCCCTCGTCGCTAATCCGCCCGGCGTATTCGATCCGGGGCCGGCGCGCCTACCCGAGTCCAGGAAGCAGCGCGTTAGCGCTCTTGGCTACACTCTCCTTTTCCAACTAATACCCTGTGTTTGGTTCTGTGTACTAGCAGTTTTTATGGTGCTGTTATTTACGTCAAACCTTCAGACGTTCGCACTGACGAATAGAGTCCATAAATTCGATGAAAGAGTATTCTACCATCTCTATAAACTTTCATAACAGGCGGAGCTGTAACAGTGGTAAGATATTCGAGAGATTGTCCATTCAGAACCTAGTCCACTCAGTGGAGCAAGGACTATGGAGGATTTTCTTAAGCCACGAAAAGCAATCCGTGGGAAGGTTCTTTTGAAACAGACAAGCATAGTAATTTGCACACCCCTCCCCCAGCTTCTGATTCGTCTTTAATGGCCTCTTTGTCGACGGGCTGTTAGATCTTGTTATTCGTCCATAGCTTGTGGAATATCAATTTTAGTGGAATATACGGGGTGTTGGGTATAAGTGCAAATATTTACTGTTGGGTGTACTGAACAAAATTACATCAGTACTTACTTCATTTGTAGTTATTAGGAGTAGACTTCCACGTGGTCAGCAGGTCAAGTGGTGAAGTTTGACCGTCCAGGAAACATCAGGTAGCAAATTATGTGATATAATAAAAAACGCTGAAAGTGGTACGTACTGAGGTACCACTGACCACAATACCTGCACTTGTATCCGGAAAACCCTGTATTTTAACTACAAGTATTTCATACGTCAACATAACGGCAATCCTCTGCTTGGCTGTTAAGCCGTCCACCATCCTAGCTAATAACGGTAACATAGTATCACGGATTTTAAAATTTTGTGATATGTCAGCCCCCTAAATAAAGTGTTCGGGTGAGGCGGTCATTGAAACCTAAGCGATTAATTCGTTCCAGGTTCTTTACTTAAACGATCAGAAATGTTATCGTAAACACTTTTTGTACAAACTACTGGTGAATTTTCAGGCATGACAACACAATCGATAAAGTATTTTATGGGTGATGAACCTACAAAGCCAGTTATTCTAAAGAAAATGTAAGATACGTTCTCGACGAATCGCTGCAGCAGTTTCGCTTATAAGAACATAATTAGTTCAAAACGCGAGATGTTTGTTTTATTGAGCGCCCTAAGCTGAATGTCGTCCCCATCATCATTCCTCCAACACTGTTGTGAGTGCCACACTATTTTCAGTCCCCCCTCCCCCCCCCCCCCCGCACTCTTTCAGGGATGAAAAAACAGGTTCGATATATCTCCTAGCAAATACGTAAGACGCGCTGCTTGCTTTCAAATCAACAGGAACACTTATTTATTCCAAAAGTGAGCAACACAGTGAGTCATACAAACAAAATTGTTCTTAATGTGCCGCAATATCCTCTCCACACTGGACAACTACCATGGTATAACCAGTTGAATTAGTATGGTTATCCCTCTCCGATCCGGTGTAATAAAAATGTCCGATGAGTTCCGTCTCGGCCAATTCATAAGTCTTCCACCCTCGCCCTTTCCCACACATGACGGGGCAAGACATCATCTTGGTGGACAATGTCGTCGCTGATTCTGTTCTTCTGGCTTCTACCGATGTTCTGAACTTGATGGAAGCTCCTGATTAACAGTTAGTAGTCCTTGCTCCAACGATTCCAGAATAATTCCGATAGTTTCTGCTGACGCTTGAACTCTCTTAAGAAATCAGTTGACTTTTAGGGCTCGATTCCTCTCGGTAATGGAGTAAGTCTTCCTCCTGCCAGAAAGTGCACTAGTGTGAGCGCTTCGCCATAAACCCGCAGACAAATTTCGAATCGAGCGCAGCTTCAATGAGTACAAGAACAGTGTGATGTCTCTCTTTGTACATATAGCTTCGCCCGAGTATTTTGCGAAGTCATCGCATCACTGAGATAACCACCAGTTTTCCCACCAAGTCGCACGTGCAGCAATGAACTTCATTCAGGTCATACTTTTTTGGGCGAAATACCAGTGGGCTCGATCAACCGTAAGGGTTGCCGGAAGTTCGGAGAATTTTCGGTTATCTGTCTGTAAGGTCTTAGCGTTGTCAGGGCACAAATGTCATGGTGACAAAAGTCATGTGGTACCTCCTAATATCGTGTCGGACTTCATTTATAACGGCGTAGTGCCGCAGTTGGACGTGGCATGGATTCAACAGGTCGTTGGAAATCCTCTGCAGGAATATGGAGCCACGTTGCCTCTATAGCCGTCCATAACTGCGTAAGTGTTGCTGGTGCAGGATTTTGCGCACGAACTGACCTCTCGGTTATGTCTCTTAAATGTTCGATAGGTTTGACGTCGGGTGGTCTGGGAAACCACAGCATTCTCTCAAAATGTCCAGAATGTTCTTCAAACCAGTCGCGAACGACTGTGGGCACCGACATGGCGCATCGTTGGTTTGGGACATAAAGTCCATGAGTGACTGCAACTGGTCTCCAAGAAGCCGAACATAACTATTTTCAGTCAACGATCGATTCTTTCGGACGAGAGGACCCAGTCCAATCCATATAAATGCAGTCCACACCATTACGGAGCCACCAACAGCTTGCACAGTGCATTGTTGACAACTCGGGTCCATGAATTCGTGGGGTCTGCGCCACACTCGAAGCCTACCACCAGTTCCCAGCAACCGTAATCAGGATTCATCTGACCACGACACTGTCTTGCAGTAATCTCAGGTGCAATCGATATGGTCACAAGCTCAGGAGAGGAGCTGCAGGCGATCCCCTGGTGTTAGTAAAGGCACTCGAGTCGGCCGTCTTTTGCTTGTCTGTCAGCACTAACAACTCTCCGCAAAAGCAGCTGCACTCGGTCATTAACTGAAAGCCGTTGGCGACTACGTTGTCACTGGTGAGAGTTAATGCCTGAAATTTGGCATTCTTCACGCTGTAGATCTCGTAATACTGAATTGTGAAACGATTCCCGATTTGGAATGTCCCATGTTTCAAGCTCCATTTACCGTTCCGCCTTCAAAGTCCATTAATTCCCATATTGCGGGAGAGATCACGTGCCGTCCGGTGTGGCCGAGTGGTTCTAGGCACTTCAGTCTGGAACCGCACGCCCACTACGGTCGCACTTTCGAATCCTGCCTCGGGCATGGATGTTTGTGATGTCCTTAGGTTAGTTAGGTTTAACTAGTTCTAAGTCCTAGGGGACTAATGACCTCATCAGTTGAGTCCCATAGTGCTCAGAGCCATTTGAACCATTTTTTGTAAATTGTATGCTAACAAATCTTTGCATACCTAGGAAGAATTTACCTGCAGTTGCGGTGGTAATGAGCTCAAGGTGGGTGGCTATGGCTACTGCACAACTTAATAGAACAATGTAGCTATTATAAAAATAAGGCTTCCAATTTTAGAGAATGTCTTACGAAATCGATCGCAGAGAAGTCAAAGGGTTTCTGTGGGGTACTCAAAGAGTGCCTGCAGTGAAATGAGAAAAAAATAAAACTGTGGTGTCACCGCCAGACACACACTTGCTAGGTGGTAGCCTTTAAATCGGCCGCGGTCCGTTAGAACACGTCGGACCCGCGTGTCGCCACTATCAGTGATTGCAGACCGAGCGCCGCCACACGGAATGTCTAGTCTGGAGACTCCCTAACACGCGCCCCAGTTGTACAGCCGACTTTGCTAGCGATGGTTCACTGACTACATACGCTCTCATTTGCAGAGACGACAGTTTAGCATAGCCTTCAGCTACGTCATTTGCTACGACCTAGCAAGGCGCCATATTCAGTTACTACGAATGTATTCTGAACAGATAATGTTGTGAATCATGTACCGTCATGAGCGACGTTCATCATTAATGGAGTATAGTTAAGTATCAAACTAATTGCGTCCGCTTTCTGAATTCTAATTCCTTGTCATGTTCCAGACCTCACGTCAGTATAGTTCTTCCCTCCTCACGCCAGCCTGCGTGAGCTAAAACGCGTGCATTTCTGCCTCTATTCGTAACACGGTGTTGGCTCTTCTGCCAACACAACATAAACCATACTGTTCCTATATTTCGAGCTGCAGCTAACGCCCCGAAATTACCACATTCCGAAGAGAATCCCGGATAGCCCACTGCCATGAAAGCCTGTCGATATAGGGTCTGATATGGTACGTTAGAACGGTATGCACAGCGCTAATGTTGGGAGCCCCGTAGTGCCGTCTCGGAGCGCAGGAAGCGCAGCGTGAAGACGAGGGCGTCCCGCGGGACCACGGCGCATTACGAGGGGGCGTGGCCAGGGCACCCGCGGGCACGTAGCGCCATATATTACGGGCGGCCGGTGCCCGCGGCCGTGGGCGTGCAATATAAACACGGCCTGCGCAGCGCCGCTGAATGTATGCGCGCGACGGGACAGCACAGGACGGGAGCGCGTGATTTATAGCCCAACTTATGAGCGGCGATAAATCTCGCTTAAAGACAGCCATAATAACGGCAGGCGCGGATATTAATGTATGGAAATCTCCTTAGGTGCGAATCAGTTGTTACGACCGAGCCCGCCGCGGCACCTGCCTAATGGCGAAACAAACACCGGCCGCTCCTCTCCCCCCCCCCCCAATTCTCTTCACCCCCCCCCCCCCACAACCCACGCCATCTCTCTCTCTCTTCCGTCCTGAAAGAGACTTCAGTGTGCCACCAGATTTCTATCACATCGAGAAACACTTTTTTGGGTCAGCTAGATCAGGCATTGCACGTAGCAGGTAACCGAATAAGATAATTATGTTTAATTAAGCTGCTACCAGTCACATTTATATCCACACATTTCGGGCATTGTCCGCTCATCTTCAGTCTTTTATGCATACAGACATATATGTTACTAAATGACAAAATGTGTTAACTAATCTAAATTAACACATAAATGCTAAATCTGGCCGCACGGGATTAGCCGAGCGGTCTAGGGCGCTGCAGCATGCACTATGTGGCTGGTCCCGGCGGAGGTTCGAGTCCTCCCTCGGCCATGGGTGTGTGTGTTTGTCCTTAGGATAATTTAGGTTAAGTAGTGTGTAAGCTTAGGGACTGATGACCTTAGCAGTTTAGTCCCGTAAGATTTCACACACGTTTGAACATTATTTTTGCTATATCTACAAGTCCGTGCCCTGTTCTGTTGATGGAGTGTCTGTAACCACTCCTCACCCTACCTTCCCCATCGTCCACATGCCCTTGCCTACTTCCCACACCATCATCAGAGCGATTCACAAATTGCAGCTTTAAGATTTAAGTGTTCATTTGCGGCAGTTAAGACATTTAATAACATATTTTTGTATTCATTGGTCAAAACGTGCGAAGACGAGCAGATGATGTTCGAAATGTATGCCATTATGTTGACTTAAACATAAAATATAGAGGGTGAGGCAGATAAGTCATAACACCCCTTGTTTCTCCCCAACCGTAATAGATACAAAGATGGTGTTTGGACAGTGAATTGCAGGGACAGGGGCTACTTGAATACATCACATTTCATGTTTGTGCTACTTTTTATTACAGAGATATGAGGCCGTCTTTGATTTTTTAAACTGAACCCTATGTTAAATTTTACCGTAACATGATGGGCTTTTCAAATATAAAACAAATACGAATTAGTTGTGACCAATATGGGGCTCCACATTTACATTTGCATTTCTGTTACTTAAAATGTATTAACATGTTGTAGTATTTTAATACTGTATGCTGTCTACTATTTTGGTATCACACTTGTCAAATAGCTGAATAATATTTGTGCGACATCATCAATTAATTTTTGCGCAAAATATCGCAGTATGTATTACTATTGTCGGTTAAATGGGCGTGTTTGTGTAATGACGGACTCGCGACGTCTACCATGTACTCTACAACTCTACACAACAGGAAAGGTCGCATTGGGCAACGCTGCTTCGAAGTATGAACACGATACGAGAATATATCTGTGTCTCAAAAACTATTCGCCTAAATATTATGATATACACAGATTTGAAACCGTCTTTTTAAGCCCATCGTGTTACGCTACATTTTAACATAGGGTTCCATTTAAAAAACCAAACATGGCCTCATATGTCTGTAATAAAAAATAGCACGAACATGAAATGTGATGCATTCAAGTAGCCCCTGTCCCTGCAATTCAGTGTCCAAACGGCATCTTTGTATCTATTGGGGAGACACAAGGGGTGTTATGACAGCTTTTTGACACTTACTCCACGTGCAGAGTTTTGAGGGCTTGAGTGAAAAAGAGGGGAAGCTGAGTTTCAGGCGGCGGCCATGAGGGAGAGAGGAGTGTCGGAGAGTAGAACCGGGCAGTGGCCACGAGCAAGAAGAGATCAATTCGGACTCAGGGCGTGAAGGTGGATCCGGACTATAGAAGAAGGCAGAGCTCCTCTGTTTGAGCAAAGGCGCACGCACTGGACACCTCATTCGAGACAGCTACAAGCATACGGTGAGCATTTCGGAGCATCGGCAATAGGAATCTTCAAGGTGAATTTCACCAACTGAAGCTTTCTGTTACAACAGCGGCAGTTTTTGTCTCATTTAAGAATATTGTAGTAGCTTTCTGATTATCAGTTCAGAGTCATTGTTAAATGAATACATTACAGTGAGTTCCCACTACCCATAATTAAAGTCAGAGTTAGAGAAAATTTTCCACCCTCTTTCCACATTTGTCAACTGTACATCGGTAGACAATTCATTTTCATGAAGAGGAGCATGAGTGTAATCACATTGATCTGTGCCCCATGTCATTCACGTCCTTCGGAAATAAATAAGTCATTATCTTGAATTTAATATTTTTTCAATTAGACAGCATGCTTTTGGTCACTTTTATTAATTATATTAATCTATGTGGGGGAAAATATAAATAATCTGGTACTATAACTCATTGCTCAAGGCGAGAGATTGTTGTCATTCGGTTTACCCTCTACTGCGTTTAATTTTACAGCAGTGTAACTGAGGGGTAGTTCTATGTCGCAGAAATCGTCAGATGCAGAAATTCGGTAGACATACCTGTCCACCAAACGACATATATGGCAACAGTTAATAACGATAATTCGAATTTGGCATTAACGCTTTGAACATGGGTGAAGCGACAGCTACAGTTATTGCATGGACGTACTCTGACAATACCTAGCTGGGAGACTAGGAAGAGCTTTTTACGGTCAACATCTCCACTAAATACATCAGCCAAGGAAGCCAGAGAAACTGTAGGCAGTCGAAAAAAATAATATCCAAGCAGGGGTAAGGCGAGCAGAATGTTCAACAGCCGGATACAACTTGGTCTTGACCACATGAAGATCGTGGAACAGGTTAGAATGGACGATGGCAAATCTAAGGACAACCTAGTGTTGTGGGGGGTACTTACAAGAGTCTACACTGTGTGAATGTGGAGAAGTACAGACAACAAAAGTTTTGTCTTAGTGTCAAATGTTCCTTAACTGAATGTCATGGTAGTCGTGTTGGCTTTTCTTACCAAACGAGAGACAGTGAAATGAATGGGAAACTTAAGAACAAACTCCGTCCACACACTTGTCAGTAACGTTTTTACAACGAGCAGGGTAGGTTTCCAAGGCACAGCCTCATCATCATGGTTTCAGCTGTTATTGCAGGGGCTTCATTTCGATGTGAACACTACAGATTTCGGTTGTAAATGACATCACAATGAAACAATTCCCACATGTTGTTTACACAGTGATCTGAGCGTACATAATTTTTGGAAACTGAAGGCGTTTCAATAACAACTGAAGCCCTGTCGATGAAGCTGTGACATCAAAAAGTACACTGGCGAAGTAGAAAAGCTTCTGGAAAGATAGTAGAAGGATTTTGTTGTTACTTTTTTCACTTGTAAATCAAATTCTGTAACGTCATTTATATTCAAATCCCAGCAACTCAATGAGAAAAGGGTTCTTCTACAAAAAAATCGTTTGCTTCCAAACTGAATTTAATTTCGTACAGTAGTGAATAATCACGGGAGACCATTTGAGGGCCGTTCTCCAACAAAACAACTGCAAGAGTTGTGTTCTTACCCTGCCTTCCGCCTTCCTCACAGCTGTTGCCTCTGCACAGTGTGCATCAGCTTTGTCACTGCCAGAAACAGACAGTATGAAGACTTTATAGGCCCAGATTAGATGAAGAATCAAGAACAGAAGACTACAAAAGCGAAAATTTGTGCACTGGCAGTCAGCAGTTAAAAGTGTTATGTATACTTTAAAATAAATCTAAGTCTCAAAGATGGCTGACTAGATGAAAATTCGGAGGTCACAAGATCTGCAGTGGGCCATACAACGCAGAAACTGGAAAGTAAATGACACGAAAGCTGTAGAGTGGTCCGACGATGCGTGATGCTGTCTCTTTCCAAACGATGGAAGGCCTCCAGTGGATCGATGGCCAAATGAAGCATTTAACCCCGCAGTCTGCGTTGAAGCGTAGCTCAGAACGACGGTATTTAGGTAATGTTTTCCTTTTATGACATGGATCAGCTCATTCAGTTTGTTATGAATATGAATCTGAATATTTATTCAAATGTTCTCGGTGACCAGTGTCTAACTCTCTCTTACATCTTCATAACGAGTATGCAGTGGACATTCCCGTGTTCCGCGTTGACAATAGCCGTGTTCAAAGGGCAGCAAGCATACATTCTGATTTCACGAACACTTAGGTACCCCACCTCACCTCTACCGCTGCTAAATCACCACAGATTTAATCTCATAGAAAATTTGTTGGTCTGTTTGCAAGAGGGTTAAAAAGTAACCACTTTATGAAATCTAATCATCAGAGAGTGGCTTCAGACGGAAATGGCGTACCTGCAGAAACTTATGGATTACCTTCATCGTTGATTTGAGACCGTAATCTAGACTGGATGTACACGTTATAAGCGTGATGCCTTCTGTGGTGACTAAATTTTCATCGTTGCGTTTAACAATTTCAGTTTATAGTCTTCTTGCTCGCTATACGTTACAAATACCAACTCAGCATCCGCATTGCTGTGCAGTGGTTCATAGACACATTCAACCCAGGGATCTAACTCGATACCTCCATTGAAGCAGTTAGCAACATTACCTCTAGGGCACTAAGACTAATGAAATACTGAATAAAAAAAGTGAAGTTTCAACCTCTCACGGAAGAGAAAATGCTGCTATAATGCGTGAAATACATGGATCGCACGGAATACGAGGCTCGCCCGGAAAGTAATGCACCGCATTTCTTTTTCTTTCAGCAGTTATTTAACACAGAAGAAAGACTGATGTGTCTTCTGCTCTCCCTATTTGACGATGTAATCTCCTTCACGCTCTATGACCCTCTTCCAGATAGACACAAGGGTGTGTATGCTCCTATCGTTACCACTACTAGTTCTGGTCACGAAGCTATTTCTTCACTCTGCGAATCACCTCTTCGGCATACTCAAGATGTCGTTCATGAATGGCAGCCTTAAATGGCCAAAACAAGCGGAAGTCTGAGAATAACCTCTGTCAGGGCTGCGGGGTGACGTAACGCTGCCAAATCCTGTTTAGTGATTTGTTCCGAAGTCATCAAGCTTGTGTGAGACTGAGCGTTATTTTATTGATTCATACAATCACCTGAGTTGGTGTGGTGCCGAAGTCGCTGGAAGCGGTTCTTGAGTTTGGTAAATGTGTTCACATGTGCTTCAGAATTAATGGTGCTGCCTTTCCGCATCACATCGATGAGTATGGCACCCCCACAGTGCCAAAATACGCAGATAATAATCTTACTGGAGGATGCAACTGCTTTGAATTTTTCTTCTGTGGAGAGTGACGATAGCACCATTCAGTCGATAGTCGTTCTGTTTTGGGCTCAAAATGGTGACCTCTGGTTTCATTACCTGTGACATTCCAGGATAAGAAAGCTTCCCTCTCGGCTTCAAAATTTTGCAGCTGCTCAGACGCAGTTATTTTCTGAGAGACAGTGCGGTGCACATCGTGCACCAATTTTTGAGTTATCAGGATCGCGGATGATTTCCTTTGCTGATTGACGGCTTCAGTGCCGACTGCAGAATCGTTATGCGTCGGTCCTCGCAAATGAACACATCAGAATCTTGCGACATGTGACAGCCATGGATAGCCTCCACGAACGCTGCAAATCTAAGAGCTTTGCCGAACCGCCGCGCGGACAAGGACGTCTTGCACGGTTCACGCGACTCACCCCGTCGGGGGTTCGACTTCTCCTTTGGACATAGGTGTGTGTGTGTGTGTGTGTGTGTGTGTGTGTGTGTGTGTGTTTGTGTGTGTGTTTGTCCTTAGCGTAAGTTCGTTTAAGTTACATTAATTAGTGTGTAAGCCTAGGAAGCGATGAACTCAGCAGTTTGCTCCCATAGAACATTAGCACAAATTTTCAAATTTTTCTGCCCAACGGCCTTCTCGTAATGGACTTGTCGTCAGCGACTAACCGTACTTACGGTGACTGCTGATGCTCCGAAAGGTGCACTCAAACGTATTTGAATATAATATATATAAAATTAATATATTTCCGAAAGTTTCTTTCTCCGCAGTGAGAAATTCAACGACGATACTCGGCTTGTAGCTGGGGCGCACGTGAATTACGAGCCATTGTGACGTTAACACAAGTAGGCTTGTCCGCCACACTTCGCTAACACTCGGCACGGACAAACGATACGTCACTGAAAAGGTACGCACTAAAGGTCTCCACTTTGTCGTGTACTATCGAGAGCCTGCATGCATTTAAATGTTCAGTCATTGGCACTTGTAAGACGTGTGGCTGTGAAGTACGCGCCATGGCTTGTATTTCTCGTTGACATCGGCTTGTGACGTACCTCCTTTACGGATACCATCTCGAAACATAGCTGCAGCTACACTGACTGTTGGAGGAAACGGAAGAGTCGTGCGAGTACTCCGGAAACTTTGGCATTTGTACTATAGTCGTTAGTTGAGCAAATATAAAATAAAAATTCATTAAATGGTTCAAATGGCACTAAGCACTATGGGAGTTAACATCTGAGGTCATCAGTCCCCGAGACTTAGAACTGCTTAAACTTAACTAACCTAAAGACATGATACACATCCATGCCCGCGAAATGATTCGAAACTGCGACCGAGCAGTAGCGCGGTTCCGGACTGATGCGGCTAGAACCGCTCGGCCACAGCGGCCGGCAAAAAATTATTAAGAATTTTTTTTTAAAAAAAAAGCAGTGCATTGTTTAGTGTACTTCCGTCGCTACCCCAAGAGTTCATTTCCACTTTTGCTGCTCTTTCCTGCAGTCCACACGGAGTCTTGTAACGGGCGGTGGTTCGGGGCTGCTTTTCCCACAAGCTTACGCCTTACGGACCCACCACCTATCATGTCTTTGTACGCTGCCGCTCAGAGCGATGTCTCGGGCAAACGTGTCCCGGAGCCACTTCTTTGTGGGCTGTGCGTGGCAGGGGCAGGAAAACAGCCCTGTTTTCTGTGCGTGGCAGGGCGCGCTGACCGTTGAGCCTCCTTTTGTGACAGGAAATGGACCGGCGGCCGGTCCCCCGTGTGCCGCCGTCGGTATTTATTTTGGCGCGGTGGCGACTGCGGCGGCTGATTGTGGTGTCGGCACCGTGTTTGCCCGCCCGCCACATTCCGGGCACGTCTGCAAACAGCGCTGGCCGCAGTGTCGCCCCGCAGCCCCGAATTAAACAGGTGTGCGCGTGGCTAACCGTGGCGCCGCGCCGCGCCGCCCTGCGTCCCCGGCTTGGCCTCCGGTGTTTGCTGTGTCTACGCGCCTGTCCGCAGGCGCCCGGGTGAGGAGTTAGGCGGTCTAGGCGACCGAAACAGGTTCGCTATCCTTAACATCGGTTTGTTGAAGGATTCTCCAACATACGAGGTGTGGCTAGAAAAAAACCGGACTAGTACTGGTGAAACAATAAAACGAATGCAATAAGGCTGAAAGTCGCGTGGCCCGACACGTGACTCTCGCTCCGCCTACTGCTCGAGTTTCATCTGCCTCCTGCACTCAGTCTGCCCGTGGCGTCTGTTTTAAGTAGATGACGTTTTGTCTGTGCGTCGGAAAATGTTGAGTGTACAGAAAGAACAGCGTGTTAACATCAAATTTTGTTTCAAACTAGGAAAATCTGCAAGTGAAACGTTTGTAATGTTACAACAAGTGTACGGCGATGATTGTTTATCGCGAACACAAGTGTTGGTTTAAACGACAAAAAAAAGCACGAATGTCAAAATCGAAATTCAAGGCAATGATGATTGTTTTTTTTTGACATCAAAGGGATTGTGCACATTGATTGGGTACCAGAGGGACAAACAGTGAATCAGCATTACTACATTAGCGTCCTGGCTACCCTACGTGAGCGAGTACGGAGAAAACGGAACGATTTGTGGAGAAAAAAGTCATGGATCCTTCACCAAGACAATGCCCCAGCTCACAGTGCGTTGTCAGTGAAGACGTTTTTGGCAAAACACAACATTCCCATCTTAGATCATCCACCCTACTCACCTGATTTGGCCCCCTGTGACTTTTTTCTTTTCCCTAAAGTCAAGTCAGCTTTGAAAGGAACTAGATTTGAGACTGCTGAAGCAGTAAAAGAAAAAGCGACGGAAGTAATGTATGGACTTACCGAAAATGATCTGCAGCATTGCTATGAACAGTGGAAAATTCGTATGGAGCGGTGTAGAGACCGAGGAGGAGAGTACATTGAAGGAGATAACATGAAATTGTAAATAATTGTAAATAAATGTTTTTTCCAGCATCAGTCCGGTTTTTTTCTAGCCGCACCTCGTATTCTCAGTTCGAATATAATGAATTTCCTAGAGACAGGTAAGTTGCTGTCCATGCATCAGCACGGCTTCAGAAAGCATCGCTCCTGCCAAACGCAACTCGCCCTTTTTTCACATGATATCTTGCGAACCGTTGATGAAGGGTATCAGACGAATGCCATATTCCTTGACTTCCGGAAAGCGTTTGACTCGGTGCCCCACTGCAGACTCCTAACTAAGGTACGAGCATATCGGATTGGTTCCCAAATATGTGAGTGGCTCGAAGACTTCTTAAGTAATAGAACCCAGTACGTTGTCCTCGATGGTGAGTGTTCATCGGAGGTGAGGGTATCATCTGGAGTGCCCCAGGGAAGTGTGGTAGGTCCGCTGTTGTTTTCTATCTACATAAATGATCTTTTGGATAGTGTGGATAGCAATGTGCGGTTGTTTGCTGATGATGCTGTGGTGTACGGGAAGGTGTCGTAGTTGAGTGACTGTATGAGGATTCAAGATGACTTGGACAGGATTGGTGTAAAGAATGGCAGCTAACTCTAAATATAGATAAATGTAAATTAATGCAGATGAATAGGAAAAAGAATCCCTTAATTTTTGAATACTCCATTAGTAGTGTGGCGCTTGACACAGGCACATCGATTAAATATTTGGGCGTATCATTACAGAGCGATATGTAGTGGGACAAGCATGTAATGGCAGTTGTGGGGAAGGCGGATAGTCGTGTTCGGTTTATTGGTAGAATTTTGGGAAGATATGGTTCATCTGTAAAGGAGACCGCTTATAAAACACTAATACGACCTATTCTTGAGTACTGCTCGAGCGTTTAGGATCCCTATCAGGTCGGATTGAGGGAGCACATAGAAGCAATTCAGAGGCGGGCTGCTAGATTTGTTACTGGTAGGTTTGATCATCACGCGAGTGTTACGGAAATGCTTCAGGAACTCGGGTGGGAGTCTCTAGAGGAAAGGAGGCGTTCTGTTCGTGAATCGCTACTGAGGAAATTTAGAGAACCAGCATTTGAGGCTGACTGCAGTACAGTTTTACTGGCGCCAACTTATATTTCGCGGAAAGACCACAAAGATAAGATAAGAGAGATTAGGGCTCGTTCAGAGGCATATAGGCAGTCATTTCCCTCGTTCTGTTTGGGAGTGGAACAGGGAGAGAAGATGCTAGTTGTGGTACGAGGTACCGTCTGCCACGCACCGTATGGTGGATTGCGGAGTATGTATGTAGATGTAGATGTAGGGCGACACGCCTGTCTTAGAGACGTTTTATTTTGTTCTTAGTTACGGTGCTGTGCACGCAACAAGGGCCGTAGCTGGATGATGCGTGGTGGCGAGGGGCAGTGTACTGCATGACGCTCCAGGCACTGTATCTTTATTCAGGTACGCCTGCCTCCGCATAAACTCCGAATGTGCGGAGAAAATTTAGTCTTGGATGTAAGGTGATGACGTTTAGCCACGGGAATGTTTGTTACGGAAAAGCACGATACATTTTACGTTAAGAACGAAAGAAATAGTGCACTCAGCAATTTTTTACTTTTTTTATTAATAAGGAGACTCATAAACAAAAGTAGTGGTCTACCTTGGTGCTTTCCCCAGCGTTGCCATTTACCAAAATAGGAATCGTCTGGAACACAGACTGCACAGTGGTTATGCCGCAAGGTATCCTCTATCCGCATCTGGGCAGGATGCATTGCACATCTGCAACTTTACTTACACACCAAACTTACGCTGATACGTATTTGATCCTGTTGTCTTAAGACTTCCGGAAATAAAATGAATGATAATGCAGAGTCCTTTCTCCCAAAGCTACAATAAAGCACTGTCGTCAAAAAGGCACGTTTCACCAGGCGAAGGAATTGCCCGACTGCGACGGAAATCCGTAGAAACTGGATTATTTATTCAACAAAAAGAGCTTCACAAACTGAGCAAGCCAGTAATACGTTGTTCCACCTCTGGTCCTTATGCTGTCAGTCACTGGACTTGGAACTGATTGACAGAGTTATTGGATGTCCTTCTGAGGGATATACAACGTGATCAAAAAGTCAGTACAAATTTGAAAACTTAATAAACCACGGAATAATGTAGATAGAGTGGTAAAAATTGACATACATGCTTGGAATGACAAAAAAAAAAAACAAAGTTCACAAGATGTCCGACAGATGGCGCTGCACAGCCTGGCTGATAAACACCTGCTGGAACGTACGATGTTTATGCAGGATGGCGCTCCACCCCATATTGCTAGACGCGTGAGAGATCTCTAGCGCGCGTCGTTTGGTGATGATCGTGTGCTCAGCCGCCACTTTCGTCATGCTTGGCCTCCCAGGTCCCCAGACCTCAGTCCGTGCGATTATTGGCTTTGGGGTTACCTGAAGCCGCAAGTGTATCGTGATCGACCGACATCTCTAGGGATGCTGAAAGACAAGATCCGACACCAATGCCTCATCATAACTCCGGACATGCTTTACAGTGCTGTTCACAACATTATTCCTCGACTACAGCTATTGTTGAAGAATGATGGTGGACATATTGAGCATTTCCTGTAACGAACTTCATCTTAGCTTTGTCTTACTTTGTTATGCTAATTATTGTTTTTCTGATTAGATGAAGCGCCATCTATCGGACACTTTTGAACTTTTGTATTTTTTTGGTTCTAATAAAACCCCATGTCATTCCAAGAATGTGTGTCAGTTTCTACCTCTCTATCTACATTATTCCGTGATTTATTCAGTTTTCAAATTTATACTGACTTTTTGTTAACCCGGTAGTTCCAAATTCTGTCCAACTTGCACGTTACATCGTCAAAATCCCCAGATGTTTGAGGGCCCTGCCCATAATGCTACAAAAATTCTCAATCAGGGAGAGATGCAGCTATCTTGTTGGTCAAGATGGGGTTTGGAAGTACGAAGACAAGCAGTCGCCGTGTGCCGACGGGAATTATCTTACTGAACTATAGGATCAGGATTGCTTGCCACGAAGGCAACAAAACGTGAATTCGAATATCGTCGCAGTACTGCACGGGTGCCGCAGATGACAACCAAAAGGGCAATGCCATCAAAAGAAACTTGCTCGACTGGCCATCGATAGGAACTGACCATTTAGGACTGATACTGGCATGTGATTTCACGTTACGTCTGCCATATGCTAGATTACGTCAAACGTAGCAAGTCGCAATGGTCGCGTGCCATTCTCTCGGCAGCTGATGAGCAGACATTCTCTGTTTCCAGGAAGGTCAGGTCTCCACAGGGTATATACGGTCTTGTCTTATTCTGTTGAATGATAGCGTCACAGAGACCTCCAAGATACGACACAACGTCAGAAATGTAATATCTGCTTCACACATTACCGGATATGCGTGTTGTTTACACAGTATCACTCCATACCGTCATGGCAGATGCTAGGCCCGTATAACAATGACGAATTGAATCTGGAAACTTTACTTCTTTTTTAAAACTTTGGAGACGAATACATCCATCGCGATACTGTACCCCGAAGCGGATTACGACTGAAAAGGCGCTGTGGTGTCACTCTTGTGCTAGTGTTGTCGTTGGTTGGTACACATCCGACAGGTGCCGCGTCTAGGGAACCCGCTATGATGGCAACAAGTGCCGCTCCAAACTTCCTCCCACTGGCGGTGTAAATACTCCTCTTGCTGCGAAAAAGTCCGTTTGTACACTCAAGATACGCGACGTAGTTGTATTATTCTCTAAGATCAAATGAATAATATACTAGGTGGTTATAGTCGATGTGCAGGTACTGACGGGGGTCCAATGTGGTCTTTTACTATCGTATGACAGCGGAACTTGGCAGATACGCGAACGTTTTAATGCGAAACCGATTTACGCTGGAAAAAAATTGTCCCAGTTTTGGCCACTAGGTGCAAATCTGGCACTGTTGAGCATCTCGTCAACGCCTCAGGTGCTCATACTGAACAAACTGTGTAAGTGGCAGTTAATAATGAAACCAATATTACGCCTTTTTTCACTTGTTTGAACTTTTCTGCATACGTCTCGTTCCTAATCCTATACATACGGAAACATTTCTGAACGTCTTTCTTGCGTTCACAGTGCCAGATTTGCTCCTCTTGCCCAAAATTGGATCTAACTCTTTGGAGTTTAAATCGGTTCCGTATTAACGCATTGGAATATCTACCAAGTTTCGCTGCCATACGATAATTACAACCAACACTGGACCTCTGAGGTTAGCTGCATTTTACGTATAATCATCCAGTGCATGTCCTTTCGGGCGCTAGTCGAGTTGAATATGGTTTCGTTGAACTCATTAGTTCCATATTCGCATGACACCTCTTGGTAGGACATGATCCTAATTCATACATATTAATATCTCTCGCTAGTCTAATTAGGCATTCTTGTGTCAATCAATATAATAAAGCAGCCTTTCACTAAATTGTGTATTTCTGGCATTCTCTAAATAGACCATGCATTTGTGAAATTTGGTTGATTTTATAAATAATCGCAGTGTTGCTAAAAACTCTATCTTACTCGTAGACCCGTGATTAACCTAAATCACAGACCTGGGCAGGAATCCTATTCTAGTGAATTTCATTCGGAATGTCCTAATTAATTATGGAAAGACTTATTCGGAAGTTGTAAAAATAGTTATGATTGCTTTCTAATTTGTGGAATTACAGTATTTAAAATCCAGTGTTAAAGTTTAAGAAACATTCCACTTCCAGTGCATTTTTAGACCAATCTACAGTCATTTCCTTATATAATTTGCCTTACTTGAAACGCTGCCTGAAATTAGTAAAGCTAACTTGTAATGAAAAATATTATTAATTGTTGCAATTATGAACATTGATCAGAATTACTATGTTTATCAGTGTTCATTTCATGAAAAAGTCTTTGAACTTAAATTTAGTGTTGTGTTGGCATTTCCACAGCCAAATATATTTTGAGTAGGTTAAAAGACTGCTTATCAAACCAAATTTCTTATTTACAGAGTTATAGTTTGTTGTGCTTTACATAATTAATAATGTAGCAAAGGCAGTGTAATTAGATTTTCATTGTGTTTAATTGCTTCAAATCGAGTTTAAGAAAGAAATATTTACTGTGTTAGCTGTTTTAATGCAAGTTAGTTAATGCACAGTTATAGAGACTCTGTATTAAGCAGTGGTGTTACAGAGTATGATCATTAACAGACCCCCTGATTTAAATCAGAATCATTTCAGGCTCATCTAGTTTAGTGTTGCTGCTAGTTTCATGTGTGTTGGTGGTTGATCCCATTAAACTGTTGCATATAGTTCATTTAAGATACGTGTTGTTCAGAGGGATAAATTACTGTCTCATTGGCCATTTGGTTGTCTGATTTTCAAGTTAATGTACTGGTAACTTGCAAGGTTAGATTACTGTGTTGTAGTGTGAACGGATACAAAGAAAGAGTTTAGTGTGTATATCAAGGAACGTTAGGTTAGCCTTAGCACTGCCTTCTGCTTTATTATATTGATTGACACAAGAATGCCTAATTAGACTAGCGACAGATATTAATATGTAATGTTACAACTTGCTTTTGTGCTGGGAGAACGTCTGTTCCTGAACCACCTGTTTATTGTTACTTATACTTTGCTGGAGTGTTTCGGAAACGAATGCCAGTTTGATTGTTCCGTTTCCGTTAGGTTATCTCAGGGTCACAACTTCTCCAAAAATCCTCGCAGAGGAATAACGTTAGCATCGATTGCCGTCAAAGGTAAGCGATGTTACCATTACAAGGACACACTGTTTTAACAAACCTGGTGTGTCGGCGGCCTCCATGCTCACGGCGATTTTGTCTGATTGACATAACGTTTCTAGAGTTAATTGACTGCATGGCCTTCTAACGGAAACTTTTTCAAAAAATGGCTCTGAGCACTATGGGACTTAACATCTATGGTCATCAGTCCCCTAGAACTTAGAACTACTTAAACCTAACTAACCTAAAGACATCACACAACACCCAGTCATCACGAGGCAGAGAAAATCCCTGACCCCGCCGGGAATCGAACCCGGGAACCCGGGCGCGGGAAGCGAGAACGCTACCGCACGACCACGAGCTGCGGACGGAAACTTTTTGATCACCTCTTACACTACAGCAAAGAAGTAATATGGCGCAATGCGAATTTGTGAAATTACAAGATGATTCATTTAACAGAAGTACTAAAAGCATCGGAGACCATAATGTTTGAGAGATGCTCTGAAACTGCAGAAACTGAGAAATAGGAGCAGAAATATTTTATGAAAATATATTGCCCTACGCTAGAAAATGGAATTTGGATGGAGAACGTTTGACCTTAATACGCAAACAGATAAGTTCAGTGACACTGTGCACTAACCCCCATTGAAATACCATGGCCACATTTGTACAATTGGCGGCACCACTAGCCAGAAGACTATTCACCATTATTGTACATACTGAAAAGAACGCTGAAACAAATTTAAAAACATTGAGGTATTGAAATTCTGATAAAACTGATTGACGTTCCAATTTGCCGCGTTAGCTGTTTTATTGTAGCCGCTCAAGAGACAGTTACAATAGATTTCGTAACATACATGTGTATTCTCAGGTGTATTTAAGGTCTAATATACCACGTTGTCTAAATGGCTTAACGCGTGTTCCAAGGCGCAATGAGGAGCACAGCTGCCACAGCCACCAACGGAAGTCAGACTTGATGAAACCAGTTATCGTTGATAACGACGCCCGTATTGTAACGTGAAATTGTCTAGACTGCTAAACACCCGAATGCTGAGATGATGAGAATACACCAGTGCCTACGGCTCCCATTCTGGCAACACATGTGTAGCAGGGGAGCCGTAGACGCTGGTGTATTATCCCGTATCATCTCAGCATTCGGGTGTTTAGCAGTCTAGACAATTTCATGTTACAAAACAGACCTACGTTGGTGATTGCTTCAGTAGTGCTCCTTATTGCACATTGGAACACGTATTAAGGCTATTAGATAATACGGAGTACTTGAGGATGTACCTGCAGTGTAGGAAACCGGATGTAGCAGTCTCTGAGCGGCTACAATAAAACAGCTAACGCAGCAAATTTAGCTCCCAATCAGATATGGAGGAAATTCAACATTTTTAACTTATTTGAGTGTTTCTTTCAGAGCGAATAACTATTTTAGGTGTGGATGGCCTCCCTATAAGTTTATTTGCGACATTATTGATTCAAAGAAAGTAAAAATCAAATGGTTAGAAAAACAGAAGGTTTCTAATGCCTGAATGTCAGAAAAGGATACATTATAGATCTAATGAAACACTAGCGAAGCATAGATTCAGAGAGAGGATTGAAAGGAGCTGGGAGAAAAACAGTCGAAGGAAGGGAAGCAAAGATATAGTCAATTCATGAAGAGATTTTGGGACGCTAAGAGCAAAGAAGCCATTAAGGCAATTACACAACTTTAAGAAGTCCTTAAACCGGCGAAATGAAGATAGAAGAAGAAAATTCAATAGATACTGTCATGTTAAAGCTGAAATTTCACCTATCTATGATACGTTTATTAGGAAGTTACAGCAAGTAAAATAAGGTTCTTAAGTCCTCTATACTAACTTCATTTGAGAATGAATTTCCACAAGGATGCCACTTCTTTGGCATCAGACATGTTGTTTGCTCCTAAAAAGTACTCCACAGTGATTTTTCACGTTAGAAAATAAACACTACTGTATACTGGTGTGGTAATTTACCACTGACGAGAGTCCCTTAAATTTTAATACCTCACATCCCCAAGTGACGGAGATATAGCGACCCGCTCTGTCTATTAAAACTTTTTTAATAGCCTTGATCGTAATAAAACAAACATTACAATTTTTTGATAACCTATTCGGTTGATTCACAGCCATCTTCAGATAAAGCTTACTTGAGACTCTGCATCCATGAACACTCTTAGAAACAATACCATAGTTCTAAGCGGTGAGAGCCATACTTCGAGCAAATTTTTATTATTGACGTGCTTCACTAGATAGTGAGTACATAGCCAACATTGTACAATGACGTGCCGAACTTAAGGACGAAATTAAATTTCGTATGTTGTGTGACTACGAACATAGTGAAACTTGGACCATATATAGAAAGAACTGTTACTGTAAGGTAAGAAGTAAGAAAACAGAGGAACAGAAATAACACTTCACTGGAAGACAATAATTACACTGAAATCAGCGTGATTCATGAAGGTCCCCTGGACGTTACAAAAGGTGGGACATCTTTCTTAATGGTGCCTGAGGTCACCACAGACGGCAATGCATACCCCGCAACTTCCATGCTGGTTACACCAGCGCGGTTGACTATCGCTCGATGGTCCTCGGTGCATCTGGATGTGCTCCGAAACGTGTCCCAACGAATTCCAAATGTGCTCGATAGGCATTTAAGTAGGGGGAACGGTTACGCCAGTCAGTTTGCCGAATACCCCCCGTTTGAAGAGCTCCTCCACATAACGTGTTCGATGTGGTCGCGCCCTGTCACCCACAAAAATTGAACTACAGCCTAATGCACGCCTGAAGCGACGCACATTGGGAAGGAGTACTGTGTCAGAATAGCCGTGACCGGTGTGTGGACCGTATAACACCTGGGCACTGCACAACCTGAGCGATCGTGTTCGACAATGATGGGCGTTTCCTCGTATGACGAGAGGTGCAGGCACGTAATGTACCCAGGAATATATTCGAACATGATCGTTATGTGGTCTAGGTGCCACGGTGTCAGGAAGGATAATGCTGGATGGTGTGCTGACATGCGAATCTTTGAACACAGGAAATGTCATTGTGACACTGTACTCCTTCAGCAAGTGGGTTTTTTTCAGGGGTGCATTCGGCCCTGACTTCATATGCAGGGATGACAATGCGCGACCACATCGAACAGAACAAGACGATGAAAAGGAGGAGGTGTTCTTGGAACTGGAGGATATATACTGGCCTGCCCGTTCCCACAAGTTAAATCTCGTCGAGCGCGTAGGGGATGCTTGGGGAGACGTATTCCTCAACTGGTTAAAATGGCTCTAAGCACTATGGGACTTAACATTTAAGATCATCAATCTCCTAGACTTAGAATTACTTAAACCTAACTGACCTAAAGACATCACACGTGTCCATGCCCGAGGCAGGATTCCATCCTCTGGTCGTACCAGTAGCGTGGTTCCGGACTAAAGCACCTAGAACCGCTCGGTTTGGCAGACGTATTGCAGCGGGTACACATGTACCAGCGATCAATGAAGAGTTAGCAACAGCGCTGGTGGACAAATGGAATGCCAGGCCACAAGAACTCATTACCAATCCGTGTATGTCCATCTTTTCAGAACTTGTTGGGTGACACGGCTGTTCAGTACAGAATGTCAAATCAGACACCTCTCAGCCGTCTAATTTCCAAGCTGTTATTTTATTTGGCTACCTGTCGGCAGATGGTGATTGAAGTGACCGCTGTATCGAGCAGAAATCCCCAAACGTCAGTGTGGCCCCTATTATGACCGAAAGTGATGTTCGAATCTTCCTACAAGTCGGTCAGGGGGCTTGAAGATGGCGTAGTAAATCGCCGAAATTGGTAGCCATATAAAATACCAGTTTGGAAGTTAGACGGCTAAAATGATTTGACATTCGTTATCAGTCTTGTGGCTAGCGTGGGACAACGTTGCAGAGCATGCACTACCGCCCGTCATCACGTACACTATAAATGGCCACTTTTTTTTTTATATAACACATCATGCGAAAGCTATTTTCGTCCTCGTTTTGCTCACCAGTGCACAATGTTGACCATATACCCATTAACGAGTGAAACACGTCAATAATATAAAATTAGTCAAAGCGTGGCAGTCAGCATTTAAAATCATGAGTATGGGAAACAGTGTAATTAAGGATTGGATTGTTTAGTTAGCATTTTCTGAGACGGACTTCGTGACAATGGTGTTGTTGTTAACTGTGTACGTATATACTGCGTCTTTAGTGTGTTGATCTCAAGATGGATGTCGATCAATAGAAACCGCTTATCAACAAAATCTAATTTTATGTTTTATCGTTGAGCCGTGGTAAAAATTGCTGTTTTGAAGAGCGCTCCGCAGCGCGTAGTGTAAAGCAGTCGCTTTCCGTTTCTGGCGGTGGCGTCGCTTTGGCAATCGCAGCTTTCGTGTCTCCCTCTGGTGGGAAAGGGGAAAAGTTACCTGTTCACGTGCATTTAAGGGGCACTATCAGCTCCGCAGTGGTTCAGTCAGTCGGAGCCAGTTGGTCAGCCAGGGCAGTCTGTCAGTCTCGGCGAGTCCAGTCAGTTGGTCAGGGGAGTGAGGCTAGGTCAGTCTCGCGTCACCAGTTGCTGGTCTGTCTGTCGTTTGCTTTTGTGCGGCAGTTAGTGTCTGTTTGTCGTCCGGAGTGCTAGTATGTGTTAGGCCGCCAGTCTGCTAGACTTTGTTTAGGCAATGGGCATTGGCGGTTGGTTCGATCGATCGGTTTGTCGGTCGCGCTCTGGAACATAAGATGATTTGTCCGTCTTGAGCGTCGGCGCATGTGAGGTCGCCACGTCAGTCTAGTGGGCCGCGCCGCGTAGAGAGGCGTAGTGGCTTCGCGGCCGACACGAGAGCAGCAGGAGCCAACCTACGACATCGGTGTGCCCCGTGCGAGCTGCGACGCCGTGAGACGGGAGATCGGTCCGCCTTCCTGCGTCCGTTGAAGCAGCTGGCAGCGGACGGTTCGGGTGAGCGTTTGGGGTT
The DNA here is from genome assembly GCF_023898315.1 of Schistocerca nitens. Taxonomy (NCBI): domain Eukaryota; kingdom Metazoa; phylum Arthropoda; class Insecta; order Orthoptera; family Acrididae; genus Schistocerca; species Schistocerca nitens. Next base: position 388,165,022 of record NC_064615.1, read on the forward strand.
CCTGCGCCAGGTCTTCTCCAGACATTGCAGTTTTTAGAAGTTAAGTGATATGTGATATGTTGTTTCATTTACTTGTTAAATTCTACTTGTTTTCTTGGTCAGTCTCTCGCCCCAGTTTGCTCGTCTGTCTCCCGTCCGCATTTGTTAGGCAGTTAGTGTCTGTCTGTCTGTGGTGGTGGTGGTGGTGGTGGTGGTGGTGGTGGTGGTGGTGGTGGTTAGTGTTTAACGTCCCGTCGACAACGATGTCATTAGAGACGGAGCGCAAGCTCGGGTTAGGGAAGGATTGGGGAGGAAATCGGCCGTGCCCTTTCAAAGGAACCATCCCGGCATTTGCCTGAAACGATTTAAGGAAATCACGGAAAACCTAAATCAGGATGGCCGGAGACGGGATTGAACCGTCGTCCTCCCGAATGCGAGTCCAGTGTGCTAACCACTGCGCCACCTCGCTCGGTGTCTGTCTGTTTGCCGTATGTTAATAGCTGCCTCTGTCATGTTTGTCGGATTCGGTGTTAACGAATTTATTGCTTAAAGGCCGAATTCCTGAAATATGTTTTTATCTTGCCTATCATCTTGCGAGGTTAAAATGTGTAATGTAGAGCATGTTGTACATTTTATGTAAGTCTGCATTTCATGGGTTTGATGTAAATAGTTAGTTATTTTAGTTTACAAAGTGGCCACCCTTCCACCGTAAAAGTTCTTTAAAAACAAATTTAACTTTCGGTGGCTAATAATTAGAGTGTTGTACCATTTCCATTCCTCTTACGGGGTGTATAGTTAGTATGAGTTGTTAAAATTTTTGTTTAAAGTAATCTGGTGTGTTACAGATATGCACCAGTGTGCTCTTTCAGAGGTTGTTGTGAGCGGTCACGACTACGGCTGTGTTGAGAGGGAGCAGGCAAGCTTCTCAGCCCGAAGGCTCCTACTGTTAATATTGTTCTTGCCTCCAAATAAAACTGTAACTTGATATTTCGAGGGTGCTTTTCTGCTTATAATTTTAAATCTGTTTAGAAAAAGCTTTTAGGAATAAATTCACATTTTTAAAGGTAATTTTCCATCGGTAACTTCATGGCAACTACTTCCACGCTCACCTAGTGTGATTAAGTGTGTCAATGTTCTTGATGAATCGCCAGTAAATAAAGTAATTCTTTAAGAAAAGATTTTGAAAGTAAATTCACGGTTCAGTCGTGATGCATAGTATTAAAAATTAACAGAGCTCCGTAAGAAGCCAGTAATTAAACAAATGAAACGCTGAACTCACTATTAATTGCAGTGTGCTAGTCATTCGCTAATTTGCCACGTATCGCAGCGTTAAATCATGGTGACCTGTACCGCTGGTACTTGCAGCGCCGCACGGTACCTTTACAGTTGGCCGAGTAGCAATGAATGGGACAACTCGTTCGCTTTAGGCAGGCATTCACGGTGCGCTCCGGACCGGCACGAGGCAGACGCAGGGCCGCACCGCCGCATACTTTCCGCCGATGATGCGCAGGAATGCGACCAATCCGGCGCAAGGCCGGTTACAAACATACGAGTGGTGCTCGTTCGGACGTGCAGAATTAACGGAAAAAACAGCGCTCCCCATCTGGCCGGCGGTGGAGCGCGACTTAATGAAAAGCCCTGCCCGGGTGCGCGCGTCCAGAGCTCTGTGTCCGCTGCTGGCGCCATCTGACCCTCCCGCAGATGCTGCTGCTGATTTCCAGCTACCCGCTGCGTGAAATGCCCTACCTTCGTCCACTACGACAAACCATTTGTTTCTACAATTTTTTCCGCCTTCGCACTATTCCTTTACCATTACTTCTGTTTGACATTTTCATTCCCACGTGAAATTATACGAAACAGTAAAAATGAGAAAGAAATGAAAGTGAGTCAATAAATAAGTTACCCTCGCCAGAATACCGCATATCGTTTTAAATTTCGCACCTGTATGTATCTAGAAGGTGACAGTACACGTCGCTTGGAAGGTCGCCGATACACTGTATTTCGCGGCCAATGGTTAGCGATCTGCAATCAGACCAAGATGGCAGGTCTGCTATCAATGTGCACCCGACTAGAGCAACGACATTTTTGTCAGCCGAGGGACCGACTGCAGGACACGTCCGTGGCGAAATTCATCCCGTATATGGTTAGAGCTCTATTTAATGGAAATTTGTGTTCACTTGGATACAAGAATTCAGCAAAGCACAAAAAAGTCACATAAAAAGTGCGTCCTGGTGACCCTAATTATTCAGTGATGGCACACTGGTTCCTCTTGTAGGCGTATTTCGCTACCCCTAGAACACATCGGTCTTGTGGGTTGCAGCAATTTAAGGAACCAAATAAACTTTTTATACCCCCACTCGTTAGATGCGAACTCTGCCACAAGAATTCTGTGGTGGGTTAATACCTTGTCGAACGAAGAGAGTTTGTTGGAAACTAAAATCAATTTCAGGATTGTACACGAGCCTCTGCTATCTCCATCACAATGGTTACCATTTACTGACTCACCCTCTTAGTAATAAATTGCAAACAGAAACGCAAAGAATCTAGCAATACACATCTTCTAATTCGGATGTAATTCTGCCTGTAGTTTCAACATGGTGTTCCAGCACGCATGACAATTCCAGTCTGACACTATGTCAACTCAACATCCCGACAAAAAAGATCGGACGAGGTTAGCCACACTTTTGGCCGCCAAGTAGTTTTCATTAATTTAGACTTTATCTGCTGGGGACTCTGGTGCTTTTGTAGCTGCCTAAATGACAAAAATCAAAATCACAGCGAGAGTTTAAAACTTTGCTCGATATTGTTATAATCCTTGCAGTGTTTCCAGTCACAGGTCTGTACGTGAATATTTATTTTAGAATAAATTTACAATCCGTAGAAATGTGAACTGTTAGGCAGCCTGTATGTGGCACTGCCTTGTCCTATTAAAAACACAAATCGTGCTCTGTTAAGGGGCTACGGAATGCCCCATACTTGCAATGTTAAAATAACGCTTATAAATTACATCTTTCCTCACAAAGTATTTGAGGTAGGAAGTTGAACTTTTTACTGATTATTTATTGGAATATGGGATACTACTTAACACAGGGATTTTACAGAATTTTAGTTCAGTTATTAAAGATGATTTTTTTTCAATTGTAATGAAAATATACAACATTTTTTTGCAATTTTTTATTTATATATTAAAAAATATACAGTTTTTTGGAAAAAGGCTGTGTTAAATTATGCAGAAGGTACTGTGTAACATTTACTGAAAGTTTGAAACAAATATGTTTGGAAGATCCTTAGAAAACATGTAATTAGTATGAGAAAATAAAAGTTTTGGGAATCGAAGGACAAAGATTGGATTAACTTCTTAGTGCATTCCAGGTCCATAGGATGGATTATCTTCATCCTCCGCAAACTCCTCCTCCAGCTTCCTCTTGTTCCTCCTCCTGTTTACTCTTGCTTGTATTTCTAGACTCTTTACAGCCCTGTCTGCAGCCCGAAGGCGTTCCTTGTCTAAAGCAAGCATCGCTCGTACCATGTTAGAACCTATCTTCATTCCCATATTTCTAAATACCTTTGGCTTTCCAACATTTCTCCTTTTCTTAAAAGCCTTCAGAGGATTTCTAATAACTTTACTTTTACTCATTATTATACTTCAACAAAACAGAGACTCAAGAAACAGAATTAATTACGAATATTTTCGAGATAACGACAGAGCAAATAAATACATCATCACACCAGCGATATATATTGAACCATCACAGGTTAGCCACAACACATACTTTATCTCACATCACTAAAATGTACCTGATGAACACGGAGGTTAATAATAACACCATTTGGCAGCAGTTTAACAGCGCCACAGTGGGTCACGCCCATGTAGAACACATTTAAAAAAAATTTAAAAATAGTTGTAGTCTTCGGAATTGAATAAATTATGTATCTATTAAAAGGTAATACTCTGCAGATTTAGAAAACGCAAAAAAGTAAAAATTGAACTTTTCATGATTTTGAGCCTTTCTGGAGACCCTTAAATATGTATTTCTCTTCGATGTTGCAATTGTTTTGTTGAAGGTACTTTCTGGTCATTCCACATATCTCTTACTATGTAGAGTTACTTAGTTAGTTAGTTAGCTACCTAGTTCCATGTTCCACAGATCATTTGAACGATTCTTTAATCGATGTGATGTGGACCGATTCAGATTACAGGATTGTATACATGATTAGTGTTCACATTAATGATCATTAGTATTTTTACTCCGGCTCATACAATGACAGTTGTGTTTTGTTTTTTACTGTCTGCCAACTTTGAGTAGAAATTCGACAATGGAATAGATGATGCTCTGCAGAAGTAATTCTAAAGTAGCTACCTGTCAGACATTTTACGTTGCTGGTCATGTGATAAAAACTTTTTGTTGGTACATATTTAACTCCTCTCTGAACCTCTGACTGCTTTAACAACGGCTAATAGAGCTTATTTTGTGAATGTGATGGGAATGCTGTCCAATAGGTAGGCACTTCACTGGAACCTGGTCTCACTTTCTCTCCAATGAAACTTCGAGAGCCAGCCGCTGTGGCGGAGTGGTTCTAGGCCGTTCAGTCTGGAACCACGCGACCGCTACGGTCGCAGGTTCGAATCCTGCCTCGGGCATGGATGTGTGTGATGTCCTTAGGTTAGTTAGGTTTAAGTAGTTCTGAGTTATAGGGGACTGATGACCTCAGATGTTAAGTCCCATAATGCTCAGAGCCATTTTAGAAACTTCGAGAGTGGAAACCTTGTCTGATACTAAACAGAATTTGGAGATGACATCTCATGTGACATCCTGAAAGCCAAGTATTGAGGCGATCAGGAGGACATAGCTGTTTTACACTTCTGTAAATTATTCGACTCAATATCACACATTCCTAATGAAAATACAATCATATGGGATATTAAAAGAAATATGCGTTTATGTGGAGGATTTCTTGGTAGGGAGGGCGCAGTCCATCTTGGATGCAGACTCGTCGACAGATGTAGTAGTTACTACAGTCATGAACTAAGAAAGTGCGATGGGATACGTTCTGTTCATGTGATATGTTAATGGCATAGCAGACATTATTAATGAGGTCTTTTGAACGTAGAGAAAGAAACACAGCCTGACACATCACAGATTCGTGCTGAAAATTCGGAAGAACCTTAAATGATGTAAGCTCATGGATCGACTTCTAATTTTCCTCGGAATGCTATTTAGCAAGTCTCAAGAACCAGTACTTAGTGATAAATATGAAATTACTTTTGCCTCCGAAATATTATTCCTGCATGTACACCGGTGTCCAAATTAGAATAACTGCAGCGCGTCAGAGGCATTTAAGGTGTCATTCTTTTCGATCTGCATATTTGAATGGAGCGGGAAAAAAAAAATCCTAATTTGTAGTACTCTGGGATTCAACTTTTGCCACACAATTCATAGTGGTACGCATATTGTGAATGTAGATGTAGACGTATACACACTGAACCGCCAAAGAAACTAGTATCGGCATGCGTCTTCAAATTCAGAATACGTAAACAGGCAGAATATGACGCTGCGGTCGACAAAGCCTATATAATACAGCAAGTGTCTGAATCCGATGTTAGATCGGTTACTGCTGTTATCAAGGTTTAAGTTAGTTCGAACGTGGTGTTATAGTCACCGCACGAGCAATGGGATACAGCATCTCCGAGGTATCGATGAAGTGGGGATTTTCCCGTACGACCGAGTGTATCGTGACTATCAGGAATCGGTTAAAACATCAAATCTCAGACATCGCTGCAGCCAGAGAAAGATTCTGCAACAACGGGACCAACGATGACTGAATAAAATCGTTCAATGTGACAGAAGTGCAACTCTTCCCCAAATTGCTGCAGATTTCAACACTGGACCATCAGGAAGTGTCAGCATGCGAACTACTCCACGAACCATCATCGATATGGGTTTTCGAAGCTGAAAGCCTACTCGTGTACCCTTGATGACTGCGCGACACAAAGCTTTACGCCTCACCTGGGTTCGTCAACACCGACACTGGACTTCTGATGACTGGAAACATGTTGCCTGGTAGGACGAGTCTCGTTTCAAATCGTATCGAGCGGATGGAAATGTACGCGTACGGAGACAACCTCATGAATCCATGGACCCTGTATGTCAGCAGGGGACTGTTCAAGCTGGTGGAGGCTCTGTAATGGTGTGGGGCGAATGCAGTTGGACTGATAAGGTACGCCTGATACGTCTAGATGCGACATTGTCAGCATCCTGTCTGATCACCTGCATCCATTCATCTCCATTGTGCATTCCAGCGGACTTGGGATGTTCCACGAAAGTTGCCCACGAAAGGAAAAGGTTCCGAGTTCGAGTCTCGGTGCGGCACACAGTTTGAATCTGCCAGAAAGTTTTATATCAGCGCACACTCCGCTTGAGAGTGAAAATTACACTCTGGACGAAAAAGGATGTGTATAACTTACTGCCGTACCTTATAAATCTTCATTATGATTAGATTGGGGACATTACGTCTTCAGAGATGACAACAGCCATTTCTCAAGTTCACACGCTTACGTTTCTCATTTTACGAACACTCGAGCACCATATAGTACAGAGTGGTTATAACTGAATTGCAGCTACTGACTGAGGTTGAGTGTGGGCTGTAATTATAGAACGGCAGGAAACTTGGTAGATATACTAGTGCGTTAATGCGGAACCGATTTACACTGGAAAAACAGTTATTTCCAATTTTGGCACCCGGTGCAAATCTGGCGCTGTACACCCTTTGTGAGACGCCATGATACCCAAGCTGTTATTTGACAAGCCATAACGCGAGCCAACAATATGACTATCGAGTAGAGAGACCATGCACTGCCAGTTAAAATGGTTTCTGTGAGCGAGAGAACGGCAGCAGTTACAGTGCTGCGTTGAGAGAGTATTGCAGACTGAAAGGACTGAGGAGAGGCTAGTGTCATTAATTGGCTCAATGAAGGTGATGATGTGATGCTGGTGAGGCCCTCGGTGAAGGAAGACGTCGAATTCCGGTGGACGTTATTGACGACGTAGGTATTGCTGTAACTGACGATGCAGCACGTGCCCAGACTAGCGCAAGCGCTCCCAAAGACAGCAGTACCGAACTTTGCAGTCTATTTTACACTGGTGCCCATACAACATCCAGACGTTGCAGCAACTGAAACCTCGTGACCCGCGACAACGTTTGAATCCTCTCTTCGGCTTCTGACACGGATCCAAGCTGATGACATGTGCAGCGGAACATTAAATGAAGTGACAAGGCGTATTTTACACTACAGTGTTCAGCGAATACACAATACTGCCCAATTTTGGATAACGTTAAACGCCGTGGTGTGGATTCACAAGCACTTTATTCTCGGTCCGTTATTGTTTGAAGAGAATGACCTGTCTGGTGCTCTGTGACGTCTGCACGTTATCGAGACCTCCTGCTTTGGATGTGCGGATCTGTGTAGAAACCGCTATTTTCATACGAGATTGTGCAAGAACTTATATGCTCGCCCAGTGAAAGACCTACTTAATGCAGCCATCCACGAATGTGTTATCCCCATGGGTTTTCCAGATGTGTGATCTGCAAAATAACCTGATCTGGATCCATGTGACTTTTCGCTCTGAGAATATCGAAAAGAACACATTTACAGAGATAAGTTCGGTCTCTACCTGACCTGAAGGCGAGTATACAGGAACATGTTGCTCAAATTGTACCTGAACTGCTGCTAACAACTGTCGACCACATCGTTTTACTGATGGAGCATCTCGTCGACGTCTCCGTTGCTCACACTCAACTGTGTAAGCAGCGGTTAGTGATAAAATCAACATTATGCATCACTTCTTTCACCTTTTCTGCCCACGTCCTTTTCCTAACGTTTCTGTATATCCATCCTTGTGATTGTAGGTCTGTGGGACTTCGGCCGTTCACTTATGTGAGAAAATTAGACACCTACAGCCGTCCTTATGACATTTATTGTAGTGCTACCAGTTTCGCTGCTTCAGCGCACCATATTTAGGACTTAGCTGATGGCGAGAGGGTTAACACCATCCATACAAACGATAGTTAAGTGCCCAACATCTACAACTGGTTTTCATAGATTACCTGTATTCGCAATGTTGTCTTTCCGACCATCAACAATCAAAAATGGTTCAAATGGCTCTGAGCACTATGGGACTTAACATCTGAGGTTATCAGTCCCTTAGAACTTAGAACTACTTAAACATAACTAACCTAAGGACATCACACACATCCATTCCCGAGGCAGGATTCGAACCTACGACCGTAGCGGTCGCGCGGTCAACGATCAACTGACTATAATCGATCACATATTGAAAGATTTCTGTACGCCTTTCCTGCATTCAAAGTGCCAAATTTGTAGCTGGTGGCCACACTTGGAACAATTTTTTTTCAGCGTAAATCGGTTCCGCTTTATCGCATTAGCATGTCTACCGAGTTTCACTGCCCTACTATACCCACAACCCACACCAAACCTCTGTGTGTACCTACAGTTTACTTATAACCACTCGGTACCTCCACTGTCTCTCTAAATCATCTGATCTTAAACCTATAAAACATGTGTGTGACTGTTTGGAACAGTGGGTGGGGCTAGCTATCAACAAACCCTCAATCTGGTAACTGTACTGCAACTAATCATCACTACGTCACTTAATATGCGTTTGGCGTCCCTGAAAAAAAATTGCGGACTGTCTTCCTTGCTTTACTGGGATCATTATCAGGGAGAGAAAAGCCTTTACACGGTATCAGCGTGAAGCAGCATAAATTTTTTCCCGATCTGCTCATGTAGCGAACAATATAATCTGTGGCCTGGTATAATCTTGGAAGGAGGTAGAAGGAGCACGATTCTAAACTGCACGTGTGAGGAGGAGAGTGTCGGAGCAGACGTCCCCACGTGTCGCAGCTCGAGTTGTGTGCCAGGTGGGGCGCAGGCGAGTCTGCGGAACCCCGCGGGCTGCGCCGTGCCGTGCAGGTCGCATAGTGTCTCTCGTGTCTGGCGCGGTGCGGCCCCAGCCTACCCACGGTTGGTTATTAATCCTGGCCCTGTGGCGACCGGGCCGCGCGCCACCCGACACCTAGTTAGCTCAGTCCCGGGGGTGACGCCGCGCCGTAACGCCTGACAACGCTTCATAAATTAACCACCTACGTGCTCCGCTACGCAAAGTTCCATAATGTTTCTTCACAGAGCTACTGAGCACGTGGGACACGGCATGGGAAGTAGTGGTCAAGCCTGTTGGAACTGCTTTTGGCACTGCTAACATGGGAGGCATATGATGTTCTGGTGTTCATCCGTGTTGTTGAATTCCATTTTAAGCATAATATTTAGACTACCGACGCAATCGTCTTCTTTATGTGTTAAGTGTTGTGCTGTTAGATGTAGTCGCTCCCTGGACTCCAATCAGACTATGAAGCATTGGTTTTGTATCTGCTCGGGGTGAGTACAAAGCGGAACAGTCTCTCGTCACAAATGTAGCTACTCTAGCCGGTGGTAACTCCGCTAAGGAAGCCAAGGAGCGGGACCCCGGAAGAGGAAAACAAATTCGACGAGTGGGTGAATCTACTGGGGGTCTAAAATTTGTCCATCTCTGCGGATTGTTTTATTTTCATTAAAAAGTGATTGCTGTATTAAGTCCTTTTAGATAAGCTAATATGCGTTTCGGACTTTCACCCATGTTCAGTTATCGTAATGATTATTTGAGTCTTCAGTCAGTACGTAATTACAACGTCGACATCAAATTGGATGGTGCAGTTGCCTTTCTCCTCTGCTTGTTTTTATTCCAATTTTCGCCCTTATGGATAAGTCACAAACACGTTTTCTATTTTGCAAAACGGGAGGAGGTCAGGGGGCGGACAGAGAAAGTTGGGGGGGATAAGGTGGACAGAAAAAGGAGAGAGAAGAGGAGATGGAGTGAGAGGTAGGAGGATGAGATGGAGAGATAGGGAGGCGAGGTCTTGATGGACAGAGCGAGAGAGAGGACAGGAGGAGATGGCGCCAGAAACCAGCTCATTATACATGAGAAACATGTACGCTGGCGAAGCAAGGAGAAAAGGTCTAGTTATTTATTAAACGAAGAGAGCAGTGTGTAAAGACAACAATCAGAACGTTTCTCGCTAGTGGGGCAGAGAGGTGGGACAGATGTTGCCTGATGTGTCTTTGTGAAAAGCGGCAGGTGACCTGAATTGGTGGAACGCGAAACAGAGTTGCGGGAGCCACCAGCGAGACGCAGACTCCCGTGGAACAGCCGAGGAAGACCGCAGGCCATATAGTTGATGGGCGCACTCTCAACGACGACGACTCACCAGGCTATCTTCTCCGATAGTCCAACAAATACTGCAACTGTTGTAGCTCATAGCCGGCCGGTGTGGCCGAGACGCTTCAGTCTCGAATCGGGCGACCGCTACGGTCGCAGGTTCGAACCCTGCCTCGGGCATGGATGTGTGTGATGTCCTTCGGTTAGTTGAGTTTATGTAGTTCTAAGTCTAGGGGACTGATGACCTCAGATGTTAAGTCCCATATGGCTTAGAGCTATTTGAACCATCATAACATCTGAAGCTACAATAACTAGGCGACTGGCATTCTCGGCGAAACACATGGCTGCTAGTAGTTGCGCTGCATACAGGTGCTAATAACTGTAACACGGTACTTAATAACAGCTAGAAGAGTAATGAAGAAAGAGACCTCAAAAAATCCTTTACACTGTGAGCGAATGGGGGCAATAGATATACCATTGAATGACCTCCAATACCAACAACAGCAATATTATATGAAAAAGGAACTAATCGTAGCTGCCTTGGTGGCGCGTGAACTAGAACACCATGCATGATACACGAATTTGTGCTACTGCATAAAACTGTAAGTGTCTGAGGTGTGTATAAATACTACGTTTGCTCTTCGTGCTTTTCTCTCTTTCGAAGACTTAAGCTATCGATTTTCGGTGAATACTGCGGATGTTTTACTGTTAGAAAATTTTTCAAGTATGTTCTTGACTCATTCAATGGACCATAATGGACGTCTAGGTCATTAGATAGACAACCTTTGACTGGACAAGGATTTCACCTCCAGTGATTTGGGAAAACTGTGAAAAACCAAAAAATTTAATGCAGGAGATTACTGAACCGTGCTTGTCGTAAATATAATTACAGTATCTTAACCAGTAACCCACATCCTTTAACACTTGTGGCTCAGCATGAAGGCTGATTCATTGAGCAACTGTATTTGCTGAAAAAAAATTAGCCGCCTTACGTATGTTTCAGGGCTATTACTATAGAAAGTGTATCAAAGAAAACTGAGTGCTACAGAGAACTGTGAAACATTTTTTTATTTGGCTTTTTAACTTTTGAAAATTTATGTAAGGATGTGTTAATGCGGAGATTCTACTGTGCCTCCATATTCTCGTATTTTTATTTGCGGTAAGCTATGTTTCCCTTCTGGAAATGGAAGAGGCGTTTAGTATACGTACATTTCATCGGTGGATAGACCTCTGGCACTGTCTTTCAGCTACTACCGAATTTTACTTCTACAAAGATATGGAGATTCTTTTTATAAATCATCCACACTGACATAATCTGACGTTCCCGATGCCGGAGCGTCACCTGAAAATACGTGTTTTGTGGATAACCTGCTCTGATCAAAGTTTAGACAAGTGTGCAGCGCCACGTTTCACACCGTGTACAATGCGGTAGCACGTAAGTGATATCGCCTGTCTCGGTTCCGTGACCTTCACAACACAGAGATGCTATATCATTCATCTAATGGAACAGGTGAAGCGTAAAGCCATAACCAAATCTCATGGTGCTGTACTTGTAGCTTATAGACTGTTTCACTGAAACAAATAAACACAATATTTTCAGTTATCATGCCTTGTTGAAGTATACCCTTGTTATGACATTTCAAAAGTCTACCTCATCTGTGTGCATTCCTGTATCACATCACGCAAAGCAGCTTGCGGTAGCACAAAACAGTATCGTTTGTATACAGTCATACTTGCGTTCAGCAGCTGGCCTGACAACTCCCTACTCTAAATTTTACAATGTCACTTGGCCCGCAATAACTAGACACGCACTTGTACCATATGCAATAATTAAAAAATGCTGTATATATACGAAATGTACATGTGGCTTCGCTTGACTCCCCTATTCCTAGCGTTCTACTTTATCAAGAATGTGTCGCAAATCCGTGGTGAGCAGAGTGCAGTCTAACTGATTTTCTGCACGCATATCACAAAATTTCTCCATCGCTAGAGCTTCGGCAGTCGAGATACTGCTTCTACTAAAACCTTTAACATCGTCCCTGATAATGTAATCTTGCAACAGCTTACGACAACTTGATGGATCCCTTATGTGTCATGTCCCGGTTAATATAGTATAGGGAAAAATGGTATGCAAGAAAATAAACACATCAGACCAGAAAAATAATCATAGCAAGGAGAAATCCCGCTAAAATAGTATAACATCACCTAGAACCTCGATAACAGTCTTATTTCGAGGAGGCAGAGACTTCAAGAGTTGCTTCAGCTATGCCACATACCAAAGAAACCACTGACTGATAATAACATCCCTAATAGCTACCAAATTTGGAGCATATTGACTACTATGTTTCATTCGCTATTTCAAATAATCCTAAACATTTTCCATGGAATCAGATAATTTGGCAGACCAGCCGAGTTGGATAAAGTACCTCAGTGGTCATCGAACCAGGTTTGTATGTTTGCAGCACTTGAATACAGATATTGTCCTCTTGGAAGGCGGAAGCTCCCTCATCGTAGCTCAGAATTAAGAACGGTTTAAAAGAGGTGGAATCGTTAACCATCAGAGCAAACAATACGGCTCCAGTCACCTAATGTCCATTTTCTACGTTGTTTGGTCCACCGGAGACATTTAGATTTATGTGCTGCTGTGAGCAATGGCTTTCATCGGTTACTCGACAACACATGTCCATCACATACAATTCCCTCCGCAATGTTTACTCGGAAACTAGTCGATGGAGACCTATATTTACTGAGAGCATCCATTCTTCTTGAGTCTGGAGCAGCTGTCATTTACAAGGCGTGTCATTCATCGGCAGAAGCTTTAACGATCACTGTTCGTACGCCATGTTACAGCGGCACAGAATTTCTCGTGAAAACGTTGGACAGTTCGCGTTCATACACCACCAACAGATCGGCCAACTTCTATCACGATGAGGTGGTGGGCACATCCAAACACTGTAACTCGTTCTGTCACTTTTCGACGTCGACCCATCTTATTGAGCTGATTCCACACACATGGTCACTGCCAAGACCTATATCAGTGACAGACGTTCACATGACGGCCTGATACCAGTTCTACACGATCTACATTGCTCAGTGATGACGTGTGTCCTCTTTTTGGGGGGATGAGCAATGTTTCGTCCGGTGAGCTTATATGTGCAGCATAAAGTGTAGATTTATAAAGTGCAGACGGTGCTGAAAACTGACAAGCCACTGCAGAGGTGAACTTTATATTGCCCCCCCCCCCTCTCTCTCTTCCAATTCATCCTTTATCTACCTGATTATAGTTAATTTAGAGAAACCATTTATTCTGCTGACTAACCGAAACCTGCCATTAAGTAGCGACCGTAAGCAAGACGGCAGAACCGTGTACTGGGCCCGCGTGTGCAGGTCGATTGCCGGCTCCGGGACACGCCCAGCGAGGACAAACGACGCTTAATGCAGGCCCGGAACACAGCGAACTGGGGCGGGGCGCGGCTATCTCGCTGGCTGCCCACAGATTTTTGTTTCAAGGCTATTACTTAGCCGCCTCGCGTCTGCCATCAGCGTTTTAGTCTCTCCGTGATCACCATCGGCTGTAATCGTCACAACGTCACGAGAACCTCCTATCGTGGAGGCCGCACACTTTTTGCGGAATACGTATTTCAGCAAATACCTGGTTCAGTTTCTATTTAAGATACCTAATACAGAAAGTTACCTTAGGCTGTTCGAATAATACAGAGAATGACGGCACATCATCTACACTGGGAGAAATTACAGCAGGAGCTCCACAGGGTTCGATCTTTGGACCACTACTATTCTTACTTTATCTTATGGTTATGCTATTTTATTTGGATCAGGGGTACAGTTAGTATTGGTTGCAAATGATATTAGCATTCTTGTGAAGCCGAGTTAAGAAGCTGCATCAGAGAAAATAGTAAATTATATTTTTTATGGAAGTTACTGAATGGCTAGGCGTAAATGGACCAGGTTAAAAAAGGCTCAGTTCACTCAGTTCTTGTAGTCTAAAAAACATCCTCCCTTCTTTCATCCTATCATATATAAATACACTGTCCACCCACATTAATGTGACCAACTGTCAAGTACCTGAATAACCACGTTTTTGCAGTGCAGATGGCTGCGAGACGTGCAGGAAGAGTGTCAGTGATTTTCTGGAAGATAGCGACAGGGATATGGAGCCATGCTGACTCCAGTGCCGTAGTCAGCTGTACCAAGTTCCTTGGCTGAAGATCCAAGGCGCAAACAGCCCAGTCGAGGTGGACTCACACATTCTCGATTGGGTTTAAATCCGGGGAATTGGGTGCAGAGGGGAGTGCTCTGAACTCATCCTGGTCCCCGTCGCACAACGCACGTACACTGCGAGCTGTGTGAGACATGGTGTTGTCCTGCTGGTAGATGCCATCCTGCCGAGGGAAAATAAATTGCCTTTAGGGGTGGACGTGGTCCCCAAGGACGGTTGCATATTTGTGTTGATCCATTGTGCCTTCCAGAATGGTGAGATCATTCAGGGAATGCCATTACCCAGATCACACGTCCCACACCGTACACACCTATGGTGATCTGTCCAATGGAGGATAAAACACGATTCATCTTCAACCGCCGCTACTCAGTGAACTTCCAGTTGCGGTATTCTCATGCAAATTCTATCCTCAGTCGCTGATGAACAGCAGTCATCATGGATGCATAAACTATGCGCCTGCTGAGGAGGCCAATACCCAGCAATGTTCACTGAACGACCGTGAAGGATACACTGTCGGTACGCCTTGGTTCACCTGGGCAGTCAGTTGCTCAGAAAATGAAATGAAATGATTGTGTGGCGTTGTCGGCCGGAAGGCCCCATCCGGGGAAGTTCGGCCGCCGAGTGTAAGTCCAGTTTCAGTCGACGCCACATTGAGCGACTTGCGTGAGGGTGTTGCGGATGAAATGAGGACAACACAACACCCAGTCTACGAGCGGAGAAAATCTCCAACCCGGCCAGGAATCAAACCCGCTGCATGAGAGATCAACCTGTTCCCACTCAGTTAAGCAGGCGGACAGTCGCTCTGCAGTTACATGTCTGTTCGGCCCTACACAACTCCGCAGCCGTCGTTCACCCGTGTCATCTACGGCTCGTAGTGCACCACATTTGCTTCGGCACAGGTTTCTGGCCGGCCGCGGTGGCCGAGCGGTTCTAGGCGCTTCAGTCCGGAACCGCGCGACTGCTACGGTCGCAGGTTCGAATCGTGCCTCGGGCATGGATGTGTGTGATGTCCTTAGGTTAGTTAGGTTTAAGTAGTTTAAAGTTGTAGGGGACTGATGACTTCAGATGTTAAGTCCCATAGTGCTCAGAGCCATTTGAACCATTTTTTGAACAGGTTTCTGTTGGAACGCTCGTAACCACGGTGCACGCGAACAGCTTTCTAATATAGCTGTTTCGGAAAAGGTTCGATCACTGGCCCTAAAGCCATTAGTTATGCCCGTTTAGACGTCAGATAAATCGCTCCATTTCCGCATTGCGAAAACGTCAGCACTGTTATCCGCATTTCCCCGACTTTTTGTATACCCTCCACTGCTAGTGCTGCCACCTGCCGTGATTTAGTGATTACTGACGTCAAACGTAGACGGTGGTCACGTTACTGTGACCGGACAGTGTAATGATCGGGGTAGAAAATTGTAAGTTGTGTGCATACTGATGTGAACTTAAGCAGCAAAAACTATATAGCACAAGTTTTGAAACGTTCAGGTTCGACTACTTTTGCCTTCAGAATAGCAGCCAGTTTTGTGGGTACAGAAGTTAGTAACTTAACAGTTTTGAATATTTCCACTTATTGGTGTCATATTGGGTAATGTTCTTGCGTCAGTCCTAGCTTAGGCAAAAAGTTGTCATTGTAGATATGAAAGTATGTATACTTATGTGCAGCGTTCACACACATAATCTCGCAGGTATCTCATTAAGCAACTGGGAATATTAATCACAATCTCGTAGTACACCTATTTAGTTATAAAATTTCTTATCAACAATCCACTTAAGTTTGAGAGCAAAAAAGATATTCACTATTGTTACCCTTTAATGAGTCCAACTTTGCCACTGAAAGGAGTGAAATATGCAGCCACAACACTCTTTTACAATATACCCATGGCAAAAAAAATGTTAGACACATAGCAGAACAGTTTTCATATATAGATCAAGAAACATACTCCTCCTACTTAGTCATAAAAATGAAAATGTCTAGTGTGGAGCCATATGAACATTTGTTCTAGTTTTTTATTTAGTTTTATATCAGTTTACTATGATTGCTCTGTTGACACATTCCACATCATAACGTTTCAAAAAAATGTTCAAATGTCTGTGATATCTTATGGGACTTAACTGCTAAGGTCATCAGTCCATAAGCTTACATACTACTTAACCTAAATTATCCTAAGGACAAACGCACACACCCATGCCCGAGGGAGGACTCGAACCTCTGCCGGGGCCAGCCATACAATCAGTCCATGACTCATAACGTTTATCCTGAATTTGGTCTATAGAACAAGTAACTGACCAACTGGGTGACTAACCAGGATATTTTCTGTACTGTCCAACCGGAAAACGTACACGACTCACTCTACCTTCAAATGTGTGACGAAAAGGTATGTTACAATTATCTACTTGTTTCCTTTTTAACGTGACCATAGTGTTCGTCGTACTCGGAATTTCGGAAATTATTTCGTACACAACTCCCTCATTCCACTTAGATATTTAAATACATACATATGAACAGAAATATGTTCAATAAACAACGAAAAATGACATTAATTCAGTTTGGAAACTTATTTTTCTTGAACGTGTGACAAACGTACCCGCCCGTATAGCCGTGATCATTAGCGCTCTCGGGTAGGTGCGCCGGTCCCGGATCGGACACGCCCGACAGACATACGACTGCGGCTGGTATGCAGACCTGGTTGGTTGGTTGGTTGGTTTGGGGAAGGAGACCATACAGCGAGGTCATCGGTCTCATCGGATTAGGGAAGGACGGGGAAGGAAGTCGGCCGTGCCCTTTGAAAGGAACCATCCCAGCATTTGCCTGGAGCGATTTAGGGAAATCACGGAAAACCTAAATCAGGATGGCTGGACGCGGGATTGAACCGTCGTCCTCCCGAATGCGAGTCCAGTGTCTCGCACTTTCACATGGAGTAACACAACACGCAGCCAGATGGGATATAGAAATTACTTCCCAAGGAGGGAAGGAAGGACCTCCAGCCACCGTCGACCAAATCCAGATTAACATAAGATGAGGAATGAGGCCAGATAGAAGAAGATTCATATATCACAAACGGACCAGATGCTATTGCTAGCAGCTACCTTGCGTGGGTTTCTGCGAAGCCACTGTTTTATTCTGTGACGTAACATACAAATTTTGCTGCTAGATTGGTCGGATTGCTCTTGTAACCGATACCGTCAGGTACTATCTAGTACATTTGACGTTTGCTGGTATTGTGTAATATCAACGTCAAAATTGTAGTTATATATATTTATTACTCATTATAATTTCGTCTACAGATCGTGGATAGTGCATGTGAACGGAAAGTATTTGTTTTTAAAAAACTTATAGCGATTTATAAGAACAATAAAAGTGACTGTGACTGTTATCCGAGCATGTTATATCATATTTTGAAAAGATGAGGTACTGTCTTCCATGGTAACCCCGTAGCTGTAGACAGTAAAGGCAATAGAGGTACACAGAGACTGGAACATACAGGGGACTGGAACATACAGGGTGACAGCTATTGAACTATATGAAAAAAGACGAAAATTAGCTACAAACTACGGCAATTACGACATGTAAACGTCACTACAGATATTCGGATTTAGGTTATGACAGATTCGATATGTCTGCCATCACTGAAGATGATGTGGCGCAGATGAATAGTGAAACTCTTCATGACTTGCTGATGTGACGGAACATCGATGCTGTCAGTGACCTTCTCAATGGCCGTTTTCAGCTCAGAAATGGTTTTGGGGCTATTGCTGTAAATCTTGCTTTAATAGAGCCCATAAAAAGGAGTCGTATGTCTTCACAGCCGGAGAATATGGCGGCCAATCGAGGCCCATGCCAGTGGCCTTTGAGAACCCCACAGCCAGAATGCGGTCCCCAGGACATAACTCTCCTGCTTCGATGGGGTTGAGCTCCGTCTTGCATGGAGCGCATCTTCTCGAAATCAGAGACACTTTGGATATCATTTTCCAAAACCTACACGTGCCGTTCTGTAGTCATCGTGTCATCAAGGAATATCGCACCAATTATTCCGTGATTGGACATTGCACGCTACACAGTCATCCGTTGAGGGTGAAGGGACTTCTCGATCGCGAAATGCGGGTTCTCAGTCCCCCAAATGAGCCAGTTTTGCTTATTGCCGAACCCATCGAAATGATGATGGACTTCGTCCCTAAGCCATACAGGGACACTAATTACCATCATACCCAGCGGCCAACTGTGGAGTTTGAACGTCCTAACACAAACCATTCAGAAGTTACGACTATTTTATACTTCATATAAGTCAATAATTGCTATCCTGTACATAGAAAATAATTGAGAACGTAGGGTTTAAGTGCGACTCGGAGGTTGAGAGGATGGCACAGGAGAGTAACTCATAAAAAAAAGCTACGTGCCTGTTTTAACGTTTCTTTGTTCTTTATCCATGACGCCGGCCGGTGTGGCCGTGCGGTTCTGGGCGCTTCAGTCTGGAACCGCGTGATCGCTACGGTCGCAGGTTCGAATCCTGCCTCGGGCATGGATGTGTATGATGTCCTTAGGTTAGTTAGGTTTAATTAGTTCTAAGTTCTAAGGGACTGATGACCACAGATGTTAAGTCCCATAAAGTTCAGAGCCATTTGAACCATTTATCCATGACGCACAACAATACATGCTCCAATCACATACATCCACACTTGTCAGTTCATAAAAGGCCTGAATAAGGCAAAGGTAACCCACCTCCACTGTAAACATACTCATGGACACACTGCCGTTATTTCCACAATTGCCCATACGGCTTACCTACCATTAAATTATAATATAATGAAATGTCGCTGATGTTCAGGAACATAAGTCTAAAATCAGAGAACAGAGAAAGTTTCACTATAGTCGATATAATCGTCCTTGAGACATTCAGCAACTGTTTAGATAATTAACATCATTATTATTTATTGTTCCGTCTTAGTTGCCTATTTTGTAATTACATTAGATGTTTCGATCACTCTGGATCATCATCATATCAAAGTATTTGCGTCAACAACCCGTCTTGTATGCTCAAAACAACAAATGAGAGTACTCTGATCGAAATATGTAATCTAATTAAAAAATGCGCAGTTGAGACGGAGTGATAAATGAGAATTGTGTTAAGAGAGAATACGTTCACATCCCATATTAACAAGCAAATCTACATTCGAACAAATTAGATTCCGATTTTGATAGTAAGTACTATTCAGTAGACGACAGTAACCATGGACATTTAACCATAGAGACATTTTTCACTACAGAAGACAAGAGGCTGCATCAACATGGCCGACCGGAGTGGTCGTGCGGTTCTAGGCGCTACAGTATGGAGCCGAGCGACCACTACGGTCGCAGGTTCGAATCCTGCCTCGGGCATGGAAGTGTGTGATGTCCTTAGGTTAGTTAGGTTTAATTAGTTTTAAGTTCTAGGCGACTGATAACCTTAGAAGTTAAGTCGCATAGTGCTCAGAGCCATTTGAACCATTTTTGCATCAACATGTTCTGCGACACAGGCAACGATTGGAAACTGAAATTGCCTTAAACTACAGCAGTGAGCGATCGATTCCGCTTTTAAATACAACAGTCGAGAGAGAAACTTACTTTTATCAGAAATTAACGTTGAACAGTTTACAATATGTTGCAAGAGAAAGTGCATACAAGTGCCTTTAAATTACAAAGTTGTGCTAGCAAGCAATCAGTTGTCACCTAGATTATGGAACACTGCTTGTAAAATTGCTGGAATCTTCCCTTATCGTGCAACATGAAATTGCGTTATACCCTACCATACTGTGAATTAACATTCGGTGATTGGAAAACGATCAAAATTTTGTCTCACGTTATACACAACGTTAATTTTTCATCTGATGAAGACCTGTTACCATCATATGAAGCACTGAAGAAACAACGTTTTCTATATTGTGGCATGATACATTGCTCGTTTTAAAAGAAACTGTGCAGAGAGTGCGAAATATAGCCCTGATCTACTCTTGAAAAAATCATGAACTGCTCTTCAAAATAAGATTGCAGTATTTCGTGCAATATGTACTTCAAAGAGCAACGTCAATACTTGTAAAATAACCAAGATAAGACTCGGAACTCGTTTGTAAATTAGGAATTTTGTTCTGTTAGTTTTGACATTTTTCAACATTAACTCTTCAAGTATTTAAGAGTTTCTCAGGGCAGTGGTACGAGGCGGTCCAAAGTGTAGCAGACGTTCTGCAATAAAAAAATTACAATATGGAAAAACCCAATTTTATTGCATAAATTTTAATATTGTGCTCTTAATCTGTTTTCCCAAATAATTGCGATTCAAATTCAGGAACTAATTACACCGTAGCACAAATTTTTCAATACCGTCTCTGTAGAAATCTGCCGCCTGCGACTGCGACGACCGGTTTGTACTGGCATGTAGTTCGACGTCAGTATCAACGCGTTGTGTAGCGATCCATGTCCTCATTGCTGAAGAGAGGAGGTAGTCGCTCGGCACCAAATCTGGGCTGTGTTGTAGGTGATCAAGCATCTCCATCCAAAACCACGTAGCAGCTCTCGGATACAACTGACTGTGTGTGGACCTACATTTTCGTGAAAAAAAAAAAACACTTTTGCGCTAAATTTTCCCCGTCGCTTATTTTTTATCGTATTTTGCATCGATCGCCTTAACTTCGTCAGTATTCACGATACCTCTCTAATTGTTGTGCCTAGGAAATCCAACAAAATCCCTTCCTTAGATTCTCAAAACACAGTAGCCACGGTCTTTCTTGCTTTCAACTTTAGCTAACACTTCCTTGGTTTCTTGGGAGAATTTGTGTGTG
Source organism: Schistocerca nitens (assembly GCF_023898315.1). NCBI lineage: Eukaryota > Metazoa > Arthropoda > Insecta > Orthoptera > Acrididae > Schistocerca > Schistocerca nitens. Next base: position 388,186,316 of record NC_064615.1, read on the forward strand.
ACCATTCCATCGACTGCCTCTTTGTTTCACAACAGACATGCTTCACGCAAGTCTCGACCCCCGTTATGATATCATGGATAACTTTGTCACCATTTTTCTCATAATCTTCGGGGGAGATCGGTGCTGCATCCAATGTCTGTTTTCCGTGGTCTTTTGTTAGGATTTTGGGAAACCACCTAGCACAAAATTTGTGGTAACCAAGCTTCTTCGCCACAATTACATGCACCACACTCCGTGAAATCTGGGAAAAATGTTGCGAAAGTTCCGAAACCGTGAAACGACGAATTTCACTAGTTTTGTCGTTGATTTTCATCGCCAGTTCATCAGTCACAAGGCTAAGACTACCGTTGCGGTCCCCATCGTGAACACTGATACGGCCATTTCTAAAATCAATACTCCACTGCCTCACTCGGCTTTCACCCATTGTTCTTTTACCGCACACATCGCAAAGGTCACGTTAAATTTCAGTTGGTTTGCGGTTTTTTGCTAGAAGAAACCTAACCACAAACCTTACCTCACAAGTGGCGTGATTTTCGATTGTAGCACACAATGTAACACGTCACAGAAAGCAAAGTAGCAGAAATACAGACCACACGCTACCATCTCTGGATGCGTACTGAGTGTAGGAACGTTATGGCACCAAGATGCTGGCTGTAGCCCCGCCTACCGCCACGACTGACCAAAACATCTGTTACTTTCTAGACAGCCGTCGTAATTCACACTCGTCGATATGGTAGTGCCGTAAAGACGTAGTGAATTATTTTATTTTGTACATGTTATTATTGCAATAGTCATCATCATTAATACTATATTCTGAATGATTAATGTTTCAATGTGGTGTTCGCAATCATCATCAAATATCATAAAATTGTACACTGAGTGCCTCCACACAGATTGTTACAACCGGACCATAGATATAGAAGGAAAACTCACAGTGTCTTGTATATGCTATTACTGATGGTTAAAAATATTTTACTTCTTGACGAAAGTGACTTGTGAAGGATTTTGTGGTAATTGATGTGAAGGGTTTTAGATATCTTGTGATACCTAACGGTGGTATGAGGACTGAAATTAGTCGCAATAAACAAGTATTTGTTACCAGATCTTAGCGTTGAACTGTGACGATTATTAAATACAGACTATTAATCTGTTGTGTATACATTCTCTGTAATATACTACCAAAATCCATGATTAAAGACAGATTAAACGCAATGAGGAAGTGTGACAGTAAACTGATTATAATTTAATGAAAGAGTAATTTGAAAGTTTGCTATGTTGTAATCTACAGGTGTGTACCAGACTGCAGTGAAATAAATTCTGACTATAGAGAGAGGAAAACGCAGAGCACCCTTTTACTCTCTACTTACTTCTAATAACACAATGGTTTTACATTAACGCCGTTTGCAAACATAATATTAATACTGTTTCCGAAATGAATAACGCCGAACAGAATACCCGCAAAGATTGAACACAGAGCGTGACATTACAGATTTTTTTTTTATTTATTCCATAAACTTGTGTCAGTTAACAGTAGTAATACGTTTCACAAGCCTGAAGTACAGATGAATTCATCGACTGAGGGAACTTGATTGTTTATTCTACTATGTAGTGTGACATTAATTCAAGCTCTATGACAATTAATTTGACAGTCGTCGTAGGTATTCTAGTTTCTATAGAAATATCTGGAAAGTAGGAATACTCGCATATCATTCCAGGTGTGCAGATGCAGCTAGGATTTCAGCGCTTCATTCAAGAAATGTTGTAAGGGAAGTGGAAGACTCACGAAGGCGTTTTGCGAAGATGTTAGTGGGGATGTAGCAAACTAGAAACTGACAAAATGAAGCCATTAAAAATAAATCCCATACTAACGACACGAAAAGAACTAAAGAAATTGTTGTCAGTGTCCTCGAAAATCAGTGTGTGTGTGTGTGTGTGTGTGTGTGTGTGTGTGTGTGTCTGTGTGTGTGTGTGTGTGTGTGTCACGGCGACGAGGTAGTCAACAGTGTGTCAACAAGCGATTTTTTCCCTCTAAAGCAAAGATGCAGGATTTCAAACGAAATTATATCATACAGTATACAGATCCTTGGGTAAGGAGTTAAAAATCGACCGACAATTAGCATTTTTTGTGGGATATTTAAATTTAAATGGAATGGAGTGCGTAAATAAGTTATGGGCGAACTTCAAAACTATAGCTCACTCGTACTGGTATTTATTATGGATTACAGTAATATTTATAAAGGAATTTGTCACACTAATCAGAATCGGACACCGTTGATAACCTAGATAACATTAACAAATCGAAGACAATACTCACACGATTCTTTGTTCTAATTACGTGATGTATATGCAAATTTAAATCAGTAACTGTTCATTAACTGCTGTTCTCATATCTCTACTGATTTTGAAATATCAAAGAGAACGGAGTAACTTACTTTTATCATATAACTCAGATCAATAATTCGTAATTAGTAGTTTCAATTACATGAAAATGGCATATATTCTTCCAATGTTGTCTTTATTTACCATGAACTTAGGGCAATCAAAGCTTTATCACCACAATTTACAATATTATTAAAATGTACATTTTACAATTAATAAAATGTGTGCAACGGCCCCACCGTATTACTCAGTAGTAGGATGCAATTACTATATTTTACATATATAATATTCCAGTTTAGCTCACTATCAATCTCTGGAAACTAACATTTTGTCAGTGTTTAGGTATGTTCAAAAAGAGCACAAAGTTGCACTCGCTACAAACTAAAGAGACGTCGCATGCGATAAGTGTGCCCGCAGTATTGAGTAAAAGTAGATAAATATTTTTCATACTCAAACGCCCGCACCATCAAGAAGTGAAAAATACTGGAAACGGAGCTAAATATAAAACATTTTATTGAGTGTAGACGTGATTTACTGCGCCTGGGGCTTTTTGCAAAATTCTGTCACATAGAAGTGTCAGTAGCTTATGTATAAACGCCCCAAATTTTGGCGCCTCGACTCGTGACTGATAAAGCGGTATTCCTCCCCCTCTCATACTCCAGAGCATTTACCCCGCGCATATTACAGAGCCAGCGCTCTTAATGAAATGTCACTTAACTGGGGCTGCGGCACTCTTCGACCAAATGCTTCATTCTGCTTTTAATGGTCATCACATCGAGGAAGAATTGACAAATTTCTTCAAATGTCGAGAAACGTTAAATATAATGGGCGCAATACCGTATTATACTATAAGAGTATTAAAGAATCACAATTACAATCGGTGAACTCTTATAAATAATGTGACTGTATCAGTTTGAAGGTATATGGAATTGAATTCGCAAACAGCCGGAGCTGTAGGTTAAGCAGGTTGTAGATATTTGTTCGCTGGTAGCATTTAGAAAAAATCCAGTCTGGCTAGAAAGGAAATGTGATCCCGTCGAAAATATTGCTCATGTGTGTTAGATGCATACCAGATCGGTCTAACACGGGATGTTAAACATATTCGAAGAAGGGCAGCAGCAATAATCACACTTCCGTTTGCCCAATGGGTGACCGTCACGGAAATGAATTTTAAAAAAAGCTTTAACTGGCAGGGGCTTAAAGATAGATGCAAAATATACCGTGAAAGCCTATTTAGTAGGTTTCAAGAATCATCTTTAAATGATGACTTTAGGGATATAATACAACACCCTGTGTACATGTATTGCTTCCGATGGTCTCGTACAGATTAATTACAGCGCGCACAGAGGCATTTAGAAAATAATTCTTCTCGTCATCCACACGTGAATGGAAGGAAAGATATCCTGAGATGTGGTACAGTGGGGAACATCTTCCGCCGTGCACTTCACAGTGGTCTGCCGAGTGTAGATACAAATGTATATTGTATAATTTACTCTAAAGTGAAAACGAAGTACTGAATCAAATCACTGTCTGGGGATGAAATGTTCTTAACCATACACATTACTACATGGAAGTGTTCAACAAGATATTCGCACGGCTGAGTTTTACAGTCGAGATGCTACTCCTGGTTTTCAAATACGTGCTATGATAACAGCGCATCAAGCGTCCGGTAAGTAAACCATTGGATTCGGCCTCTGGCGATTGCGGACCGTATCACTGAAATTTGTATTTGTAATGATTTTTTTCACACGGGAACACGTGTAGTGCAATTACCTGCAACAGCAACAAAAAGTAAACATCAAATTTGTTATCTTTTGTGCTTCTGAGGAGGCCGTAATAGCTCAGCAGATTTGAGAAGCCTGTACGATGGTAGACCACGATAATTTGCAGAATCTTATTACTCATATGATCATAAAACGACATTAGCACCAATTAAAACAGAAACTCAGCAAGTTTATTAGTAAAGAAGTCAAAACGTCTCTTCGTCCCTTCTAAAAATAATTCTGAACCTTATTCCTACTAATTTATCAGTACATACTTTCAGTTTACGTTTTCTAGTACTTTTGCACTTAGGGTAATAGTCTAGCCATAATTATATTTCTTATTTACCTCTAAAATTTGATTTAATGCTGTCATAGGAATGATCACATGTTGGCTTTGTAAACACTTTCAGTTTCTGGCCATAACTGAAGTAAGTTGTCACTTTTGTTTCTCTCTTTCGACACTTTTAGATTACTTTTGCCAACATTTATTCCACAATCACAACATTCTACAGCCCATTATGTAGGGAAAAGTTCTCTTTCAGAGATGTCTTTAACTGGGATTCGAGTTTGTGTAAGGGCACTTTTTTTTACCCCCACAGATAATTAACCTAGTTCCCCCTGTCCACTGTGTTAACATTTGGTATGCTCTTACCGACTTATTCAATTATTGCTGCAATATCAGTATTAAATATAGGTGCCGCGTGGGATTAGCCGAGCGGTATAAGGCGCTGCAGTCATGGACTGTGCGGCTGGTCCCGGCGGAGGTTCGAGTCCTCCCTCGGGCATGGATGTGTGTGTTTGTCCTTAGGATAATTTAGGTTAAGTAGTGTGTCAGCTTAGGGACTGATGACCTTAGCAGTTAAGTCCCATAAGATTTCACACACATTTGAACTTTTTTTTTTAATATAGGTCTTGGATGCAAATTGTCATTAGTCTGAATTCTGTTGAACTCAAATTTTTCTCTTGAGAAACATTCACATAATTTGTGAATTATGTGAACTGTAAGGTAACAAGCGTATTACTGTTCTCAAACCACATTTACTTTAATTCCAAGTAACTCATCTCACACAGAACAATAATAAAGACGAAACTCGCAACTTAGTTAACGCGTGCTTAATGACTAAAACGCAGAGTAAAAGTACAAATTTTCCGTTGTTCCGTTTTAGACACGCGTGTACACGCCCGAACTTCGTACGGAATAAGTAGTGTATAGTATTTGTATTACGTGATTTTCGACTGTGTATAACAGTGTTCTCTTCAGAACATAATTGTATCTTGGCGAGTACGTTAAAGACCATGCCTTTTGATTAAAGAGCTTCACCTCCAATGTAGTTTATTTTAGGATAAACCACTTCTTCTGATACTGGAATAAAGCTGGGGACGGGAAAATGTAAACAGTTTTGGTAAACTACGCAACAAAGGGATAAATAGCCGATAAAGAAATTAATTTTACGGCGTATATGTTGTTACGAGACAGTCTGCTTCGTCGTCACTTACGTTAGATCGGTAGTGTCGTTCCAGTTATGAAACGGTGTCTGTAACATAATTAGAAGTAGGGGACGTCATTTCAGTACGTGATGCACTCCAGTGTACGGGAGAGTTTTGCTGGGCGTGGAAAGAGTTACTATATAACCGAATTTGAGTTCGAGTTGGTCGTGAAACCACCTCTAACCATTCAGCTGGTAAGTCCTTTCTTGAAAAAAGGAACAATTTCATGTTCAGTTCCCAGCTTGTCACTGCTATTATGTTAGGCAGTTTATCATAATAGTCGTCAATATTCTGTAAGAATCGTAGACAGTCTGAAAGACTTGAGCTCCCAAATGAATGTGTCGCTAAAGGACTGAATTCAGCATCGTTTATAAATTCTAATTTCGGTATCAACCTGTATGTCGTGCAGATTCTACATTTTGCCGCATCCGTGCAGAGTTATGTCTTTCATCGATTGACGCGCAGCTGGAAAACGTGTTATTTGCAGTCGTATTACGGCGCCGGGAGGGTTAGTCGAGTGCCTCCTATAATTTATTTGGAAAGGCAATCTGACATCTGGCTTGTCAATCCTGATGAGTTCTTGTGACGTTACGGTTACCGATACTACCGTTACGGACTCAATTTTTAAATTAAAAGAGATATCCTCGCCGGTTAAAAGAGCGCAAGAATCAAAAGAATAAAATTTTTCGAAAGCTTAGCGGTCTTAACTCTATGTCTTCACTTAAATGCAATCCGCACTGAGGCATCCGTCATAGGTCATGACAGATACTGTACCTTAGTATCGAAGAACGATGCAGTTTTTATAATAACCAGGTACCACGTCTAAATTCTTTCTTTAGAATGCTGGGGGGGTGGGGGGGGGCGTAGGTAGGAGATGGATATGGGAACACCGTCACGTTACCCAGACGAAGACTATAGTGAGTTGTTACGCTACAATAGCTATACGTGGACCAAATGACACAGCGCCGCGTCTCAACATGCCACGTCAGTTATTTCCACTGAAACGCGTTGCAAAACGTCACTAAGGAGTACGGACACTATACGTTGTGCAGAGGCTTCCGTGTAATCACAACAAATCCGGCTTTGGACTGTTTTGGTTATGATATCTTCCCATGTCACAAAACGATTCAAAACTTTGTCGATTCACCGAGCGAGAAGTCGTATTGCATCCTTTAAATTTCGTCTGATTTTTCAAGTTGCCATAGTTCAGTATATTCGATATTCAAGTAGCAATATCCGACAAATTTCTGGAAAGTTACATAGCGAATCGTCGGTTTTTTATTGTCTTCGCAGTATGGAGCGAGTGGTCTGCCACCATGGACGCGGTTGCCCCGTACCTTAATCGTGCTCCTCGGTTCGCTCTTTGTCACACGCTCATACACATAAAATCTCTGACCTGGCCGATACTGAGTTCTGAGAAACCGTATGACGTAGTGCGCATCACATTCCATGCATCTATCACTTTTCCCGAACTTCATAGTGACTCAAAAACAAGCATCATCAGTATTGTTGTTACGGCTGCAAAAATGAATAAATTTGTTTAGTATGTATTCCGTATGGCCGAGACAAATAATTCTTGCAATGAATTTGTCACGCGTTACTTTTGTTACTTGGGCTGGAATTGAACGCGCTGGCGTTAACTGACAAACGGATGGTGCGACAGGTGACAGAGTGGCAATTGCAGATAGGTATGGGCGGTTATTTTGCGGTATCAGATATCGCGGTAAAAGTAATTTTTCGATGTCACATTTGATTTCATAGTCCTGAAAGTAAAGTTCGACATGGGATGGTTTTTGTATAATAGCCTGTACACGACAAAAACAAAATGCTATTTCCAGCCGCTGGCTGGTTGAAGAGCTGTCAAAACTGCGTCGTTTTGGTACAATTCCTTAAAATAAAGTAGCGGAAAATGGCATGTCGATATAAACTGAGCATCAACTAAATAAGTACTCAGTTATTGATAGCGTACCAGGTAATGTATTAGCCTGAATCTTTTAAAAAAGAAAGAAGCTTGGTTACCTTCGACAGTGAATTTTAGAACTAAATATTATTATTTTAACTGCAAAATTTTCGTAAGTACTGTTACAGAGCCTAAGAGGTTTACCTGGTTTAATTTTTTCATAGATGGGCGTTTAGATTGCACAATTTACCTCAGCATTTTTGCAATGTTAACTCCAAAACGAGGGAAATGGTGTTGTATAAACCTGTGGTAGACGGAGCATCCCTGTTAGAAATAAACTATCACTGGTAGATCGATGTTTCGTTAGATATTTGTGCATTTATTTATTTATGGTTCATTCTGTTGTGGGCTGTTATCTGATCGAACATGATTGTGAAAGATAACACTCCTTCGTGTCTATCTTTTTCAGCCGGCCAGTGTGGCCGAGCGGTTCTAGGCGCTACAGTCTGGAACCGCGCAACCGCTACGGTCGAAGGTTCGAATCCTGCCTCGGGCATGGATGTGTGTGATGTCCTTAGGTTAGTTAGGTTTAAGTAGTTCTAAGTTCTAGGGGACTGATGACCTCAGATGTTATGTCCCGTAGTGCTCTGAGCCATTTGAAGCCATTTGTCTTTTTCAAGCGGTTTTCGTTCGCTAGCTGTGTAGTTTTCGTCTCCAAGGAAATGCAGATAATTCTGGCAGCACACAAATCAAATACAATTAGAGTAAAATGTTTTAAAGTATGGTGGTAAAGTGGAAGCTTTAGTGAAAATGGTGTTTGTTTCGTTTTTCGTAACGCAAACGACGAAGAAAGAGACGATCCGCGACAGGCGGGGGTATTGCCGTCTGTTGGAAATAAAGTGAACATGATAGGGAGACCATGGACTGCCGACGAGTAACATGTGTGAGTGAGGGAAAAATCAAACTGAATCAGAGAGGTTTAAATATGAAGCGATGTCGACGTAATTCTGAAGATGTAATGATTCTTTGCCTTTTTATACGAACAATAGGATTATTATTAATTTACCATTTCTTGGTGGAGAAATGATTGTTCTGGGCTCTTCTGAAATAATGGTAGAGAGATTGGGACATTGAAATGATTTCGTAGAAAATGAAACGCTAAAAGGGAAATGGAATACAAGAAAGTTTGTCTTGATTACCGAAGAGAGGAAGATATTTGTAAACGAATATTGTTTCATTCTAGACGTCAATAGAATGTCATTTGTTTTAAGTACTCATATTCGTTTCAGTTCCAGATTGCAGCCTGCTATTTTGTTTAAAGACTCCAATTAAAGTTCTTAGTGAATAATACTTCTTAAATATTAATACCCATATGTTACTGGAAATCGGGCCACTTTGGAAGAACGTAAGGACCGATTTCATCGCCATTTTCAGAAAGCAGTGTAGCTGGGAGTCTACTCATCAAGTAAGTAAAATAAAAATACATTTTCCAGGAACTGGTTGCAGGTCTGACTTTGTTTGTGGCAGTGAAGATTTATCAACTGTAATCCTGGCCCCTTAGCATGGGACGCGGGAGATGTGAGAAACGCTCTTCAAAAACTTAAATATGGATTGCTTTCTACAGTCTGCGGACTGCAGCCTGTCACAATTTAAGCCGCCACAATACTTTCACAGAAAGAAGTTCCTTTCCGCTCCTTGACGATTTTAATACACAGTGGGAAAATTGAATTATCGAACCAAACACTTCACTTAGCAGATGTTGGAGATATACGTTTCCTGCAGGCTTCTAAATCAACCAAAAAACGTAGCTGGGAGTAAGGGCTTAGACACTGTAGAGACTGCCGACTATGCCCTGCTTGGACATCAGTTACGTACGGGAATGTCAAAATTGCGACTGACAACGCATTCGATACTTCATGGCACTAACGACTTGATCGACTGAAAATATGAACGTCGAGGAACACGAAACCACTAATCGTGGCATGACGAAGAACCAAGAAATAAAATAATAACTAAATTTTCACATGGCTTTATGCCTGGAACCGCAAATAAATTTACTGTTAAGAAAGCTAAGGACATTAATTGCTTAATTTTGTAATAGAGTGAGATTTATTAGAATATCTAACTCACGCCACTTAATTTAAGGAAACTAGTAAACTCATGTCTCTGGTAATGGTTGTTCTACATGGTATAATTGTGAATTATGATGTGAATGGGTGCGACAGCCCTGAAAGCGATACTTAAATTACATTTTAAAAATAAACTGAAAAATAGGGGAAAAATCTTTCAACCTTTTCCTATTTCAACTTTTCCTTTCGCTAGTAGTAAACAATGTTGATTAAAAATGTAAACGCCATCGTATTTGCAAAATTACACTATCACTATTAGTACCGAATACGATCTACGAAGTGAATCCCGCTCTTGGTGAATAAGAAATGAACGCGAACTGACAAGAAGTCTTTTAATTCATTCAAGTTAGAAAAAGATACCCAAAATACAAAAATGGTTCAAATGGCTCTGAGCACTATGGGACTCAACTGCTGAGGTCATTAGTCCCCTAGAACTTAGAACTAGTTAAACCTAACTAACCTAAGGACATCACAAACATCCATGCCCGAGGCAGGATTCGAACCTGCGACCGTAGCGGTCTTGCGGTTCCAGACTGCAGCGCCTTTAACCGCACGGCCACTTCGGCCGGCCCCAAAATACAAAGTAAAAATCGCAATGCGATAAAATCTGCTGCCTAAAATTCTGTTCACAAATATTGGTAACATTTATTTAGAGCATTAAAGGAGTCTAATGGTATAGTACAGCTGTTACAAAAGTAAAGTGGCGAAAGCATATTGTAATTAAGTTGTAGAAATACAATTCACGTTGTTTGTGTAATGACAGAGGTATTCACGAAGGAAAATTATTATTCGTATTTGAAGTTTACGTGGTCTCTACAGCTGTTTCCAAATTAAGCAGTGTTATATTACCAAGCGAGGTGGTGCAGTTCTTAGCCCACTGGACACGCATTCAGGAGGACGACGATTCAAACCTGCGTCAGGCCATTCAGATTTAGATTTGCCGTGATTTCCCAAAATCGTTCCAGGCAAATAACAAAGTGGTTCCTTTGACATGGCACGGCCGGTTTCCTTCTCCATCCTTGACACAATCCGAGCTTGTGCTCCGCCTCTAATGACCTCGATGTCCACTGGACCTTAAACCCAATCTTCCTTCCTCCCTTCTTCCTTCCTTCTGTTATACTTCCTAGTGATTTTCTTGTTCAGCGTTCAGGCTTCTCGTAGGGACAGTGAGGTATAACTAAAAGAGGGCCGCGTCCTGACGCGTGCAGGTCGCTAGAACGCATTGCCTCTGGCTTTCCGTGCAATGGCCCGAGTAGCGTCTGTTGAGCGGGTTGCCGCACGGATGCCGGCAGGCGCGACATGAATATGCAGGAGCAGCGCGCCACCTGGCGCACTCGCTTTAGCCGCTCGCCTTTTCACCTCTTGAACCGGTAGTCATGGAATAAGTGCACAGTAATAAATTTCTACTCCGTCGAGGTGATATTAATTCCGCAAATGAAAATCATTATTTATTCCTCCGCTCCAGCTGTGTTGTTACTGTAGGAACTTTTATTTGTAGGAAAAGTATTTTACAGGTTTCATCTTGTTTATATACTAGGTAACGCCTCTTGTTTCATGTTGCAGTTCCTGACAGATGATGGAATTTACAAGCATACTAGGTTTTGCTGAGTTCGGAGCTTCCTTCTTCTGCAAGTTAAAATTTGATTGTTGGACCAACTGCCTCAAACAGAATTTTCATTTGTTTTATCTTAAAGAGGACAAGCGAAATAAGAATGACTGTAAAAGGAAATAACGTTATAGGTTGTATATTGGATGCACGCAGAGAAGAAGAGTAGTAATAAAGACCGCAGAGAGATGTATAAATATTCGATACACAAAACTGAATTACGATGTAGAAAAAATAGTTTGACATGGATATTTTTTTAAGCACGAAAGAGTCTGAATTTGTCATTTAGTTCATGTCCTCCCATTAATGTTTTATATTTAAAGTACTTTGATGCACTAAAGAAGAACAAACAAACATTAAATGAAACAACTGAGGTTGTCACTGACGTTGTCAACTTAGCTGCTTATCACTTGTGCTTGTTAACAGTTATGCCGAAATCCACGTGGAATGCATTAATTTCATGTCACTTTGAAGGTGCTTTCGGGAAACAGTCGTACGAGTTTCATTCTGGTACCATTAGCAGGTAGGATTAATAGAGCAAATAGAGAAGGGTCAACTTTTAACATTTTGTTAAACGATCGTTTACTAAGCGCGAGAACGGAGATAAAAATTAAAGTGCAGTGGCATTCCCTTCACGAGCGCGTTGTGCGTCACGGAGAGGGTTGCTTTGGAAATACCGAGAGTGTACGTTTCGGGAAGAGTCAGGTAAGACATTACTTACTCCCACAAAGACCACGGGAAATCACCGTACCTGGAAATTCATAGAAACTAGAGCTTGTACGGAAGCTTATTGGAAGTCGTTCGCCCCACGCACTGTTCTCGAGTGGATAAGATAATGGGGGAAATGACGATAGTACAACAGAAGTACCCTCTGCCGCACACCTCAAGATGGCTTCTAGACTGCTGACGTAGGCATTTTCTGGCGGTCAGATCGTCAGACTGGTCACGCAGGCTCGCGACTCGAACTGGGGATATGATTTACTGAATAGCGGGGTTAATTCGAAAACGTCGCGCATTTATGGGTACAGGACCAACAGGAACAGAATAACTGTTTGAGAAACAGCTCCCACTGAAAATCTACTTATAGCGGTGGACAAAAATATGGAAACACATCAACCGCATTACCATATCTAATACGGTGCAGGAAACCAATTGGTATTCAAAACAGCTTCCAGTTATATCGCAAGTAGCACGGTGAGGTAACAATGATGGAGGTGTACAGCGATTACTCACTCTTATCTTCAAGGCACGATACAAAGGCTCAACAACACTGACATTCGGTGCCTGAGCTGGCCAGGGGAGATGTTACAGTCCATCCTCGTGCTCACAAACGGTCTTGGACGATGTGACCTCTATAAGCCGGAGCCCAACCGTCTTGGAACACAGATCCATCCTTGGGGAACAAACATTGTACCACGGGGCGGACCTGATCAGCCAAAATGGTTGCACAATCCTTGACAGTAATGAGATCTTGTAGAGTAACCGTGAGGCCCTTGGAACACCACCTGTCTAAGTCATCAGCGAGTCGCTACCCATGTTTCACTCTTGGGAAGCAAATTCGGCCAGAAACTGGAAACAATGGGAAACAAGACTTACCGGACTCCATATTACAAGTTATGGCTTCGACACCGTGTTTTCCGTTACAGAGAAGCCCGTCATTGATGTGTGGCTTTTGAATTCATGCTCGCCCTGCAATTCCCCGTTTGTGGACCTCCCTTGTGTTGTTTTGGTATTTGCAGTGTTGACGAGTGTAACATTCAGTTCTGCTGTGACTTTTCCTGCTACTGTCCTCTTATTTTTCGTCACAATGCCCTACCCACGATCACTCAACACACATACTTTCGTCCTCGTTGTGACTTAGCGGATGATGTTTTTCCGCTTTCCCAGTATGTAGTATAAATCCTCCTTATGCTGCCTCCAGAAACATTCGGCTCATTTGATTACGGAAGCACACAACATACGACCACCAACAAATTTCCAACGTTAGAAGTGATTTAGCTGTCACGTAATGCACTCACAAAGCACAGACCACGCTTCTGACCACGACCGAAGCTTGCGAAGTGTTGAGGAGATCACATAGGTTCCATTCTTGCTAAAATACAACTTATTCTGCAAGTTTGGACAGCATCTGGATTTATGTTCGAGTATGTATTTCTCACGATACTTCCGGGGTTCTGATCAACTCTTGTACTTATCTTAAATGCTTTCGCAATCCCATTTTTGCCAGATAATGATAAATCTCGAGACAATGGTTCCAGAACGAAATTTTCGTTCTGCATCGGAGTGTGTGCAGACAAACTTCTGGAAGTTTCTAATTTGGAAAGTGGGAGATGAGACTCTGGTCGAAGTGAAGCTGTGAGGAAGAGTCGTAAGTCGTGCTTGGGGAGCTCATTCGGTACATTACTTGGCAGAGAAATGCAAAGGTCCCAAGTATGATTCCCGATCAGGCACACAGTTTTAATCAGCCAGGAAGTCTCCTGAGACGTGTTGTTGTATTAAATACCATGACATTTCTTCACAAACATTTGCAATTGTTCACCTGTTTTCATAAGGTATCTCATACTAGATATATCAGCTGAAAAATGAAGAAACCGAAGTTTATAGTAATTTTACACACAAGAATGAATGACGCTGCTAAATTTTTTAGCTACGTAACGTAAGAGTATATGTGCCCTCGGAAAGATTCTTTCCACATTTCAGTTTGTAGATCCTCAGTAATGTTCATTTCACTAAGGTTCCGTAACTAAACTTCGGATATAAATCGTCATTACCACATATGAAACAAAGTTGCCTAGTTGTCTGTTTGGAGGTTCATGTTCGCAGTCCTGACACACTCTGAAATACCCTCGTCACAATACCGTAGTACATCGCTAGAAGGCCCAAAAGGGCGCAGTTCTCTGATCAAGGGAAGTATCATGCGGTTATTCATTTTCTACATTATATGGGAAATACGTTGAGCAAGAAATTCTGAGTTGGTGAAAGTGTAAAATAAAAATATATCATCGTAGGACACAGCTGACAAGTGGCTTACGCGTTTCTAGTGCGCTCCCATAAATCTGGAGCACGAAAAACGAAGCGACAGACCATCTCTGGGTAAATAACCGGTAATCGGATGAGGAGTGGGAAACTCGGCATTAGAAGACCAGCGCTTAAGAGTCAAAGCGAAGAGTGGAAAGAGTGAAAACCAGTCATCTATCAGGACTGACTCAGCATATAGGAAAATCGAAATAACACTTCGTGAAGTTAAAAGGAACGGTGGTAACATAAGAGAGCAACGGGAACTTCACTGTTAAATGAAGAGGAGTGAGTGGATAGGTGGGAAGAGTACATTGAAATCCTCTATGAGGGGGAATAATTGTTTGATGTTATAGAAGAAGGAACAGGAGTCCAAAGGTGAGAGATAGGAGATCCAGTATCAGATTCAGGATTTAAGAGAGCTTTGGAGGAGTTAAGATCAAACAAGGAAGAAGGGACGGATAAATTTCGATACCAATTTCTAAAATTATTTGTGGAAGTGCCAACGAAACGTATTTTCACTTTGATGTGCACAATCTATGAGTCTGGCGACATACCATTTGACTTTCGCAAAAATATCATCCACACAATTCTGAAGGTTGCAGGAGCTGACAAGTGAGAATTTTCGCACAATCAGCTTAACGGCTCAAGCGTCCAAATCGCTTACAAGAATAATATACAGAAGAATGGAAAAGAAAATTGAGGACGTTTTACATGACGATCAGTTTGGCTTTAGGCACCGGAGAGACTGTTCTGACGTTGCGGTTGACAATGAAAGCAAGACTAAAGAAAAGAGACATTCATAGGATTTGCCGACCTGGAAAAAGCAGTTCGACAATGTAGAATTGTTCAAGATGTTCGAAATTCTGAGAAAAATAGGGGTAAGTTATAATGAGAGAGGGTTGATACAGAATATGTACAAGAGCCGTGAGGGTATAATAAGAGTGGACGACTAACGACGAAGCCTCAGATAAAAAAGGGTGTAAGACAGGTATGTAGTCTTTCGCTCCTACTGTTCAATCTGTACATCGAAGAAGCAATGTCGGATATAAAAGAAAGGTTCAGGAGTGGAATTAAAATTCAAGGTGGAAGGATATCAGTAATATGATTCGCTAATGACATTTCTGAGTGAAAATGATAAAGAATTACATGATCTGCTGAATGGAGCGAAAAGTCTAATGAGTACAGAATATGGACTGAGAGTAAATCGACGAAAGAAGAAAGTAATCAGAAGTAGCAAAAATGAATACAGCTAGAAACTTAGCATCAGTATTGATGAGCACGAAGTAGATGAAGTTAAGGAATTCTGCTACCCGGGCATCAAAATAATCAATGAAGGACTGAACAAAGCGGATATCAAAGCCAGACTAGCACTGGTGAAAAGGGTATTCCTTGCTAAGAGAGGTCTACTAGTACTAAACATAGGTCTTAACTTGAGGAAGAAATTTCTGAGAATGTACGTTCGCAGCAGTGCAGTGACACATGGACTGTGGGATAACCGGAACAGAAGAGAATCAAAGCATTTGAGATATGGTGGTACAGACGAATGTTGAAAGTTAAGTGGACTGATAAGGTAATGAATGAGGAGCGATCTGAAGTGGAATGATCACATAAAACAAATAGTGGGAAAAGCAGGCGCCAGGTTGAGATTCATAGGAAGAATTCTAAGAAAATGTGACTCATCGACGAAAGAAGTAGCTTACAAAACGCTTGTTCGTCCGATTCTTGAGTATTGCTCATCAGTATGGGACCCTTACCAGGTTGGATTAATAGAAGAGATAGACATGATCCAGCGAAAAGCAGCGCGATTCGTCATGGGGACATTTAGTCAGCGCGAGAGCGTTACGGAGATGCTGAACAAGCTCCAGTGGCGGACACTTCAAGAAAGGCGTTACGCAATACGGAGAGGTTTATTATCGAAATTACGAGAGAGCACATTCCGGGAAGAGATGGGCAACATATTACTACCGCCCACATATATCTCGCGTAATGATCACAACGAAAAGATCCGAGAAATTAGAGCAAATACGGAGACTTACAAGCAGTCGTTCTTCCCACGCACAATTCGTGAATGGAACAGGGAAGGGGGGATCAGATAGTGGTACAATAAGTACCCTCCGCCACACACCGTAAGGTAGCTCGCGGAGTATAGATGTAGATGTAGATGTAGATGTAGATGTTCTGCACAGAATCGTAGAGGAAAAGAATATGTGGTAAACACTGATAAGAAGAAGGGGCAGGATGATAGCACATCTGATAAAACATCTGGGAATGACTTCCGTGGTACTAGAAGGAGCTAGAGAGGGCAAAAACTATAGAGGAAGAAAGAGATTGGAATACATCTAGCAAATAACTGAGGACGTAGGTTGCTAATGCAGAGATGAAGAGGTTGGCGCAGGAGAGCAATTTATGTTGGGCCGCATCAAACTAGTCAGAAGACTGATGACTTAAAAAAAATGTTTTGAAGCTACTATCATGTACTCGAGGTATAACAGAGCGGTGCAGTTGCGGAGCTGTCGTTTGTACTGAGGTGATTCTTGAAAAGGTTTCCGATGTGATTAGGGCCGCACGGCGGGAATTCACAGACGCGCTGTTCGGGAGTGGAATGGTAGAGAGATAGTATGATCGCGGTTCGATGAACCCTCTGCCAAGCACTTAAATGTGAATTGCAGAGTAATCATGTAGATGTGGATGTAGATGATAAATGCAGCTAGACACATGGGACACTCCATTCCGCAAATCGTCAGGAGATCAATATTCGTAGTTCCACAGTATTAAGAGTGTGGCGACAATACCAAGTTTTCGGCATTGCTTCTCTTCTCGGAAAACGCAGTGGCGGAGGCCTTCACTTTACGATCGAGATCAGCGGCCCTTACGTAGAGTTGTCAGTGCTGACATACAAGCAACACACAATGGATGTGGGACGTACCACGAACGTATCCTTTAGGACATTGCGGTGAAATCTGGCGTTAATGGGCTGTGGCAACAGGCAACCGACGTGAGTGCCTTTGCTAACAGCTTGACACCGCCTGGAGAGTCTCTTCTGGCATCATGATCTTATCGGTTGGATCCTAGACACTGTAAGACCGTAGCCTGGTCAGACGAGTCCCGATTTCAGATGGTAAGAGCTGAAGGTAGGATTCGAGTGTATCGCAGATTCCGCGTTGAAATGGACCCAAATAGTCAACGAGATACTATACAAGCTGGTGATGGCTCCATAGTTGTGTGGGCTGCTTACATGAAATGGACTAGCTGCTCTGGTCCAACTGAAGCGATCACTGAATCGAAATGGCTATGTTCGGCCCCCTGATGACAACCTGCAACCATTCATGAACTTCACGATCCCAAACAACGATGTAAGTTTTATGGATGACACTGTGCTATGTCGTCGGGCCACAGTTGCTCGCGATTGGTTTGAAGAACATCCTGGACAGTTCGAGCGAGTGATGTAGTCATTCAGATCACCCGACGTAAATCCCATCGAACATCTATGGGACATAATCGAGAGTTCAGTTCATGCGCTAAATCCTGCACCGGCAACACTTTCATAATTATGGACGGCTTTAGAGACAGAATTAATATGTCTACAGGGAATTCGACTAGTTGAGTCCATGACACGTCGAGTTGCTGCAATGCGCCGGGCAAACGGAGATCAGACACGATTGCAAGAGATATCCCATGACATTTTTCACCTTAGTATATATAATTCTCATTATATACGAGAAAAGAGTGGGTCGCTGGAGGGCAGGGAATGCGATGAAAATTATGACTGAAAATTGGATCGCGAAAATTGAAAGTCTGAAAAACGCTCGTCTTGTGGTACAGCGCGAAACGCGGCAGGATGAAATCCCGCTTGGAACACAGAATATTTCAATCCTCCTCTAACCTATCCTTCACCTCTCTTCTCAATGATTCTCTAGAAACCATACACAGGCCGGATTTCACATGAAACTGTCGATTTTCTTCATCCTGTGTGAATTCAGTAGTCCGTTTAGGACATGCGAGGAGTCGAGGTGACGGGCAGTTGAAAAATTTGCACCAGGCTGTTGAGCGACACGGTACTGTCATTATCGGCAAAATGTGATATTGCGTGTTTTTGGGGGCTACTATGGTGTGATGCTCACAGAGTGTGCTCGCAAGAAACAACCATCACAGGAGCATAGCATCTCAGTCTCCTGTCAAGACGATGCGTCAGGGGAGGCTGTGCAGCGTGGTGTTTTCGCTCCAGCTTCTTCTGCATACGACGCAGTCACAGACGCATCTTTCTCTACTTCAAAATTTTTCCCTGGTGCCACATTCTCATAACGTAACATTCAGCGATTTTCCCCCTTTTGTCAGAATAAGAAACCAGGCTTATCCTTAAAGAAGACGATGTGGTTTTCGAGGTTAAATGTTTCCTGAAACCATAAAATGTAAACTTCTACGTCCAAGATATCCAATAAGTCATCCAAAGGCGGAAAACTTTTTTGCATTGATAGATGAATATGCAGATGAAGACTGGCACGAACAAATATCATGGTCGCTGATTGATTTTTCGAGAAAATGATTAAAATTTCATGACTGCCCTCGGAGCTTGCATTTGTAATATTTTCTTCGCCTGTGGCAGTACTGAGACTACATTAGAAAACAGAATTTTCCCAACTGAGGCCTTTCTCTCTTCTGAATGTGAAAGGTTGAAAAATTATTCTTACATATAAAAGCGATATACTTAAATGGGGTACAGTCCATTGAGTAAGACGTAAAGTACAGGCTGCTTGCGTTCCTCGCGGAGCTCTGCTCTTTAGTGCTGAAGCTGCTCTGTGCAAAACGAGCCTGGTTAAAGGCGGCGCTCTGACAGTTTTTACTATGCGGTCGTAAATGTCAGTAATCAAGCAGTCACACGGGGGAACATGGCTGGTTTTTTGTACGTGAAAGGAGGAGGCGTTACGGCTGGGAACACGCTAATGAAAACTTTACTCTGGCCACATGCGGCCTCGCAAAAATCGATTCCATCAGATTACTAGCTCGTAAATATGTTTCTCGGTCACGCTCTATGGCAGACCCCTGGTGCCGCGGAGGTTATACATCACACGTGCTGGCGGGTAACCGTGCCACACACGTCTCGTGCAGCGTTACCGCCCGTAAGTAAATGTTCAGTCGATACTGTTGCACAGCGTCGTTAGATCACACAGAGAAAGTGTTTGGAAGCCATATCCCCATCTGCACTTCCGTGGCATCTGTGATCGAACGTCCGTTACCTTATCATTATCTATTAGTGGAGTTTGATATGAGGAGTGTCCAGCCGCCGACTTTGCCGCTGCCACTTCAAAAGAGATATCTTCGTATCTGTAGAGGAACTATAGCGCATCCTTCCTCAAGAGCTGAAACCAGAGAAGGTAGATATGTTGGACACTGGGGTCTGGGGCGAAGCAGAAATTCTAGACGTGTTCTGTTGTTTTCAATTCGGGACTTTGTGCAGGCCAGTCCATTTCAGGAATGTTACTGTCCACGAACCACTGGCTCACAGATGCTGCATTATGAAAGGATGCACTGTCGTGCTGAAACAATCGTCGTCTCTAAGATATTCCTCTACCACACGCAGTGCACAGTACTGTATAATGTGTTCATATCCTTCCACATGGATGTGTGTGATGTCCTTAGGTTAGTTAGGTTTAAGTAGTTCTAAGTTCTAGAGGACTGATGAGCTCAGATGTTAAGTCCCATAGTGCTCAGAGCCATTTGAAACATTTGAACCTTCCACATGTAGTGTTTTCATAAGTGCAATAAGGAGATCACGCTCTAATCACGAAAACCACACCCGCAACATAACATCACCTCCTCTCTGCTTTACTGTTGGCACTACACATGATGACAGGTGACGTTCTCCAGGTATTTGCAGAACCGAAAACTTTCCAGCGTCGTCCCCTACAGAGTACAAGAGTACAAGCGTGATTCGTCACTCCAAATAGCTCTTTTTCAGTCGTCCTCTATCCAGTGGCGTCGATCTTTACATTAGCTCAAGTGTCGCTTACACCCAAACCTCCAGACGTCAGACACTCAGACAGGTACCAAACGTTATATGTCGATAGAATATCAACCAAAACACCAATTTAGTTCGTGCTATGTACCATAGTCTTATACAAAATTCGTGAACGGCAATGAAAAGTAACACCAGAACAACGGAGCACAAGAAAAGCTTATCACTGCGTAATAGTTTTGCAGATCTCGCTTGGGTGAGTTGGTAGCGTGTGTGACCGTTCAAACTCTGCAGATGCCAATTTGTTTTAATTGTTTACGCGCGTGTAGAGCCAACAGTAAAGCATAGATGAGGTGGTGTGGTTTTCATGATTAGAGTGTGGTATCCTTATTGTGCTTATGAAAACATTACATGTGGAGGAACACCTTCCTGGCATGTAAAAGAACTTTTCGGAACTTTTAGCAATGTTTTTTTGGCAGTCGGCCTTCGCTTCGTTAGCTGAATGTGGCAAACCTACATAGTACTTTTGTATAGATAGGCATGGTGTTCTGTCGGCCATGTGCGACACAACAGATATCACTCTTGATGAAGCACCTAGCGTATTTTTAGTTTCATAGAATAGCCATAAACAATCGGAACAGTAAATAAAGAAACAATTGCATAGCACGGATGTATGAATAGTCACACATAACACTTCCGCGCATGCGCCGGGTCATAACAGTCTGCCCGTCATTAAAGTCACGTAAGTCAATGAATTTCCCCAATTAAGGGCCGTATAATCGCTGACAGAGTAGTTCTTATCAGAGTCGACAGCAAATCAACACCGACAACGGTAGTTCAGATACACAAGCCGACGTCGCAAGCTGAAGATGAAGAGATAGAGAAAGTGTATGAGGATATTGAAAGGGTAATACACTATGTAAAGGAGGATGAAAATCTAATAGTCATGGAGGACTGGATTGCAACTGTAGGGTAAGGAGTAGAAGAAAAGGTTACAGGAGAATATGGGCTTGGGACAAGGAATGAAAGAGGAGAAAGACTAATTGAGTTGTGTAACAAGTTTCAGCTACTAATAGCGAATACTCTGCTCAACAATCACAAGGGGAGGAGGTATACTTGAAAAAGGCCAGGTGACACGGGAAGATATCAGATTACATTATGGTCAGACAGAGATTACAAAATCAGATACTGGATTGTAAGGCGTACCCAAGAACAGATATAGACCCAGACCACAATATGGTAGTGATGAAGAGTACGCTGAAGTTTAAGAACCCAATATAGGGAGAAGTGGAATAAGGGAGTACTAAGTAATGACGAGATACGCTTGAAGTTTGCTTAGGCTATAGATACAGCAATAAGGAATTGCTCAGTAGGCAGTTTAGTTGAAGACGAATGGACATCTCTAAAAAGCGCGACCAAGAACTTGGAATGAAAAACATAGGTACAAAGAAGGTAACTGATAGAAACCATGGTTAACAGAAGAAATACTTCAGCTGATCGAGGGAAGAACGACGTACAAAAGTGTTCAGGGAAATTCAGGAACACAGAAATACAAGTCAATGAGGATTGAAATAAATAGGAAGCGCAAGGAATCTAAGACGAAATGGCTGCATGTAAAATGTGAAGAAATCGAAAATGAAATGATTCTCGGAAGGACTGGCTCACCATAAAGGAAAGTTAAAACGACCTTCTTTGAAGTTAAAAGCAAGGGTGGTAAAGTTAAGAGCGTAACGGGAATTCTACTGTTAGATGCAGAGGAGAGAGCGGATAGGTGGAAAGAGTACATTCAATACATCTATCAGGGGGAAGATTAGTGTGATGTCCTAGAAGAAGAAACAGAAGTCGATTTAGAAGAGACAGGGTATCCAGTATTAAAATCAGAATGTAAGACATATTTGGAGGCCTTAAGATCAAATAAGGCAGAAGGGATAGACAACATCCCATCAGAACTTCTAACGTCATTGGGGGAAGTGGCAACAAAACGACTATTCAATTCGGTGTGTAGATTGTATGAGTCTGGCGACATACCATCTGACTTTCGGGAAAAAGATCATCCAAACAATTCTGAAGACTGCAAGAGCTAACAAGTGCGAGAATTATAGCACAGTCAGCTTAACAACATTCAAATTGTTGACAAGAATAATATACAGAAGACTGGAAACGAAAATTGATGATGTCTTAGATGACGATCGGTTTGGCTTTAGGAAAGGTAAAGGCACCAGAGAGACTGTTCTGACGTTGCGGTTGAGAATGAAAGCAAGAGTAAAGAAACCTCAAGACACGAGCATAGGATTTGTCGACCTGGAAAAAACATTCAATGTAAAATGGTGCAAGATGTTCGAGATTCTGAGAAAAATTGGTGTAAGTTATAGGGAGAGACGGTTAATATGCAATATGTACAAGAGTCATGAGGATATGATAAGAGTGTACGACTAACGACGAAGTCTCGGATTAAAAAGTGTGTAAGACAGGGATGTAGTCTTTCGCCCAAACTGTTCAATCTGCACATAGAAAAAGCAATGATGGAAAGAAAAGAAAGGTTCAGGAGTGGAATTAAAATTAAAAGTGAAAGGATAGCAGTATTACGATTCGCTGACGACATGGTTCGCCTGAGTGAAAGTGAAGAAGAATTACATGATCTGTCGAATGAAATGAACTAACGAGTACAAAATATGGACTGAGAGTAAATCGAAGAGAGACGAAAGTAATGAGAAATAGCAAATATGAGAAAAGAGATAAAGTTAACTACAGGATTGATGGTCACGAAGTAAGACATAAGGAATTTACTACTTAGATAGCAAAATAACCAATGACGGACGGAGCAAGGAGGATATCAAAAGCCGGGTAGCAGTGGCGAAAAGGGCATACCTGGCGAAGAGACGTTTACTAGTATGAAACATAGGCCTTAATTTGAGGAGCACAGCATTGTATGGTAGTGAAACGTGGACTGTGGGAAAAGCGGAACAGAGGAGAATGAAATCATTTGATACATGGTGTTATAGACGAATGTTGAAAATTAGGTGGAATGATAAGGTAAGGAGTGAGGAGGTTCGGGGCAGAACAGGAAAAGAAAAGAATATGTGGAAAACAGTAACAACGAGAAGGGGAGGATGATAGAAAGTCTGTTAAGACATCAGAGACTGACTTCCATGGTACTAGAGGGTGCTGTAGAGGGTAAAATATATAGCGGAAGACAGAGATTGGAATAAATTCAGCAAATAATAGAGGATGTAGGTTTTAAGTGCTTCTCTGAGATGAAGAGGTTGGTATTGGAGAGGAATTCGTGAATTCGTGACGAGCCGCATCAAACCAGTCAGGAGACTGATGGCTCAAAGAAAAAATAGAATCATCGCTATAATAATTTCGCTTTTGTCTCTGCTCCGATCGCCGGCCGCGGTGGTCTCGCGGTTCTAGGCGCGCAGTCCGGAACCGTGCGACTGCTACAGTCGCAGGTTCGAATCCTGCCTCGGGCATGGATGTGTGTGATGTCCTTAGGTTAGTTAGGTTTAAGTAGTTCTAAGTTCTAGGGGACTAATGACCACAGCAGTTGAGTCCCATAGTGCTCAGAGCCATTTGAACCATCTGCTCCGATCAT
The DNA here is from genome assembly GCF_023898315.1 of Schistocerca nitens. Lineage (NCBI taxonomy): Eukaryota > Metazoa > Arthropoda > Insecta > Orthoptera > Acrididae > Schistocerca > Schistocerca nitens. The sequence goes on from NC_064615.1 coordinate 388,210,147, forward strand.
GTATAAGGAATGCACGATAGACCTGGCCAGGAAAATATTTGCAGCATAGCTGTTGCTGGACTGAGCCTTGTTAATGAACATCGTCGATGCACCGCTGGGCTCGATTCATCAAACTGTGAGACACGCGTAGCTGCTCTCCCTAAGGGACAGCAATAGCGTTTTCTGTGTCCTGCTGAGCTCTTATATTGTGTGAGGATTGTCTGAGTATATCTTACAGCTTTAGTTTGCACCAGAGGCAGAAATATCAGGGAGAGAAACATGACGATCGAGGTGGCCAGGTTACCGCACTTCCTCTGCTGATTGTCCTCTCCTAACGTAAAGTCTCAAGCGCTCGTGACAATGCTGTCAATGTGGTGTGTGCTGTTGCTTTGCCTTGCTGGAAATACCCATACAGTCGTTCATCTTCTGTGAGATAATGCACATAGAGACTAAATGCTTCTGGACATACCGGTTAGAATTAACAGTTCGTTGAAAGAATCGTGCTCAGATGCTGGAACCAGACACTGTGCACCGAACAAATGTTCAAATGTGTGTGGACTTAACTGCTAAGGTCATCAGTCCCTAAGCTTACACACTACTTAACCAAAATTATCGTAAGGACAAACACACACACCCATGACCGAGGGAGGACTCGAACCTCCTCCGTGACCAGCCGCACAGTCCATGACTGCAGCGCCCTAGACCACTCGGCTAATCCCGCGCGGCCGCACCGAACACCAGTCGTGAAATTATGCAACGGTTCTTTAAGGTACTGACAGGGATTTTCCTCGGGTTATACAATATGCAAAAGAACCAAGAGGAAACAGTAACACTAGAAGACGAAGAACGAAGTGCTCGGATTAAAAAGTGTGTACGACAGGGATTTGCTCTTTCGACCCTAGTATTCAATTTGTAAACTGAAAAGACAATGACAGGAATAAAAGGAAGGACCAAGAGTGGCATTAAAATTCAAAAAGAAACGATGTCAATGTAAGATTTACTGATAACTTTGCTATCCTCAGTGAAAGTGACGATGCATTACAGGACTTGCCGAATGGAATGAACAGTCCAATGAGAGCAAAATATGGCTTGAGAGTAAATCGAAGAAAGACGAAAACAATGCAAAGTAGGAGAAACGGGAAGAGCGAGGAATTTAACTTCAGAATTAAGGACCACAAAGTAGACGAAATTAAGGAACTCTGCTGCCCAGCTAGCAACATAATCTATGATGGACGAGGCATGTAGAATATAAATAGTAGACTATCACTGGCAAAAAGGGCATTCCTGGCCGAGAGAAGTCTACTAATATCAAACATGGGCCTTAATTTGAAGATAAAATTTCTGAGACTTTACTCTAGGAGCGCAGTATTGTATGGCAGTGAAACATAGACTCTGGGAAAAACGGAACAGAAGAGACTCGAAGCATTTGAGATGTGGTGCTACAGACGAATGTTGAAAATTAGGTGGACCGATAAGGCAAGGAATGAGGAGGTTCTGCGCAGATTCGGAGAGGTATATACTATGTGGAAAATACTGACAAGGAGAAGGGACAGGATGACAGGACGTCTGTTAAGACATAAAGGAATAACTTCCATGGTACTTGAGGGAACTGTAGAGGGTAAACACTGTAGAGGAAGACAGAGATTAGAATACATACAACAAATAATTTTGGGCGTAAGTTGTTGCAACTGCTACTCTTAGACGAGAAGATTTTCATAGCAGAGGAATTGGTGGCGGGCCGCCTCAAACCAGTCAGAAAACTGATGACTCAAAAATGTGCATGTTTTGTGAGTTCGCATACCGTGATTGGCCGAATCTGGCCTCTTCTGAAGAAAAGAAGACCTGACGATCCAAAACTCCTGGTTACACTTGACCCAGCAACAACCGGTACAAATCAACACGTGAAAGTTCGGCTCAACGCTTTAACCCATAGGCACAAGTAAGCTTTTAAGGATGTAGATATAGGTGCTTTGTGATAACGTTTCGACACACACGGATAAACGGCGTCGAGATTTCGTCGCACTTTGGACCACGCTTTCTTTCAATGGACTTGTATTTTATGGTGTTCTAAATTCTTCGGATAGTTACTGTTTTCTTCGCTGTAGAGCCCTTCCCTCGCAAGTTTTGTACTGCAGAATTTTCCAAAACACTTCCAGGAATCTACTTTTTCCACGAATAGTGTCTGACATAACGCTCGTCAATGAACAGGCGTTGTTTCATCGTATGCACCATTTTTGTTGGATTCAGCTGGGGACTTACACATATCTACTCCTCTCACTTACAGAAAGGTAATGACCCACCCAAATTCTCGCGACTGGGCTTGCGAGAAATATACATGAGCAGAAATGTGACAGCAGCTGACTGGTGTATCTAAGTCAGGGTTTCGAACAGTTCCTGTGATTAGCTGTTCTCCTGGCCATTAACAAGGCCGATGCCGCGTTACTCTTACAAATATCTTCCGGGATAACTTTATTTTTCCCGCGCTGTATTCACCTTACCGCGTCACGTGGCCGCGAAGCCACCAGGCAGCATTGAATATCGTGATGGTCGGTGGTCATAATGTTTTGCATCATTAGTGTTTGTCAGTTTCAAAGATTTTATTAGATTTTATTAGGACTGTGTGAAATTCATAACTGCAAGAGAAATCACATAAGAAGATTACATAAGTCTAAACCTATTCTCAGCAGATTTAAATGAAGTTTTCAGAAAATGAAAGTAACAAATCGGAGAAGTGGTTTTATTATCTGAAACGCTTCTTCAGAGACTTGAAATACGTACATTTTTGTGTTTATACTGTTACTGGACATCACACTTCTTGGTTATAAAAAGTTCTGGCACTTCCGGATTTTCTATAACGTAATAATCGTTTAACTTTACACTTACAAATTTCATAGATGCTGCTCCAAGTGTGGTTTTTTTGCGCTTTTACAATCATTCTGCTTTTGGTTAACATCATTCAAAATTTCATTTGCACAGCACTGCAATGGAGGAAAACTAACATATCGAGAAAGCCATTCTAGAGAACAAATAGGTGGTAAACGACCTATCAACACAAACTCTCTGCCAAACTTAATAAAATAAATGATGAGGTAAGAAAAAACCTATATCTATTTATACACCTACCCGTACTAATACAAAAGCAAATTCGTACATGCACACACAATATCATAACAAAATATAAGTAAAATGGAAACGGACAAATACCAATTCATACACACACACACACACACACACACACACACACACACACACACAGAGAGAGAGAGAGAGAGAGAGAGAGAGAGAGAGAGAGAGAGAGAGGGAGAGAGATCGCAGACATAATCGACACATATTCGATGGTTGGCAATAAAATTCGGCAGCTGGCAACAACATCCAGAATATCCTATCAAGTAAATGAGTCATAGGACCGCGTACATGAAATTTCGAATTGCAATAAGCAGAAGGAGGGCAGCCGTTAAACCTGGAAAAGAACTCATGTAGAGCAGCAACTACGAAATTTGTAGTAGAAATTTAAGTTATCATTGCGTGTTGGAAAACAAGAAAGTGCCACAACTGTTTATAACCGCAATTTATAATGTCCAGTATGTTAACAAAATGTTAGAAATAGTTCTATATTTCATACCATTGAAGTTGCACTACAAATAAAAATGGTGAAACCGTTGGGGCACAAAAAATACGTTTCCTTCAGCTGTAATTATTAGATGGATGCAAAGCTATAACTACGAGCATAAACAGAATATTACACGCGATTGAGGACGATACTACAACAAAAGTTGAAGATGGAACACACTTTAATTATCTTTGTTGTACTAATGACACTCTGTTGTTGGCCTGTAGCGCAGATAAACTGCGGCGACAAACGGAAGGAATCATTGAAGAAATCTGAAGGTAGACCTGAAAAATCAATGACAATTCGACTACAACAAAGTGCAAGCAACATATCGAGAATAACTTAGTATAGATTGAGAGTGAATTTCTTAGAACGAGTTGAGTTCTTGTAATTAAGACTCTTCCGACTGGTGTGTAAGATGCATGAGATAAGAGAAACAACCTCAGACTTCAAGAACAACATAATAATTCCAGATAGAAAGAAAGCAGGTGCTAACAGGTGTGAATATTACCACACTTTCAATTTAATACGTCTTGATTGCAAAATACTAACTAGATTTCTGTACAAAATGACTGAGAAACTGGTAGAAGCCGACCTCGCGGAAGATCAGTTTGGAATCTGGAGAAATTTAGGATCATGGGAAGCAATACTGACTCTGACTTCTCTTAAAGATAGATTAAGAAACGCAAACCTGACTCTATAGCGTTCGTAGTCTTAGAGAAAGCTCATGACAATGTCGAGCGGAATATTCTATTTGAAATTCTGAAGGTAGAAAGTGTGAATGAATGAATAACCGTATGGCACTGTTGGCCGGGAGGCCCCATCCGGGGGAAAAAAAAAATGTGGTTCGAATGGCTCTGAGCACTATGGGACTTAACATCTGAGGTCATCAGTCCCATCCGGGGAAGTTCGACCGCCGAGTGCAAGTCTTATTTCAGTCGATGCCACATTGGGCGACTTGCGTGACGGTGATGAGGATGAAATGATGATGAGGACAACACAAAACGCAATCCTCGAGCGAAGAAAATCCCAAACCCGGCTGGGAGTCGAACCCGAGCCCGCTGAATGGGAGGCAAGCACGTAACCACTCATCTAAGAAGGCAGACAGACAGAAGGTGTAAAAAATAGGTAGTGAAAGGATATTTACAATTTTTACAGAAACCATAAAGCAGTTATGAGTCGAGGGGCATGAAGGGGAAGGATTCATTCCAAAAGAAGTGAGATAGTTGTAGCATATCCCCGAATTATATTTAATCTGTACACTGAGCAAGCAGTAAAGGAAACCAAAGAATTTGGTGTAGAATTTAATGTTTAGGGAAAAGAAGAAAAAACTTGGAGCTTTGACGATGGCACTGTAATTCCGCCTGAGACAGCAAATATCTTGGAAGAGCAGTTGAACGTAATGGAAAGTGTTTCGAAATGAGCAAAGAAGATGAACATCAACAAAAGCAAGGAATGGAAGATTGTCGAATAAAACTAGGTGATGCTCAGGGAATTAGTCTACGAAACGAGACATTTGAAGTAGTAGACGAGTTCTGCTATTTGCGCAGCAAAATAACTAATGATCGTCGAAGCAGAAAGGGCATAAAATGTAGAGCGGCAACGGCAAGAAAAGCGTTTCTCAAGAAGAGAAATTTGTTAACATCGAATATAAATTTAGGTATGTAAATTGAAGGTGGATGGAGGTGAAAGGAAAGGTAAGGGAAGAGAGTACTGATGTCAGCCGCATCGGGAGTTTACGCGGAAGCAGCGGCAACCAATGAAAATGTGTGCCGGACCGGGTTTCGAAACCGGGATCTTCTACTTACTAGGCAGTTTCCTGGACAGAGTGTTTGCCGCAGCTGGGCCGACTATGTCGGCACGCTTTGCGGCCGAAACACACGCCCACCTAGCGCCACCTGTCTGCTTTGCCTGCCCATGTCCTTCATACTTGTTACTTGGAGATTACCTCAGTTGGTACTGAAAGTGGTGGATTCCTTGCCCTTTCGCCTGCCTCCACCTTCAGTTAACATACAATGTATCACAGCTGCAGATTCTGCGTGGCGTCTGTACTTTCGGATGTGTAATATATGTAAGTTCCAGGAAGTCTTTTATGAAAGCCCTTGTAGCGAGCGTAGCCATTTATGGAAGTCAAACATGGAAGATAAACAGTTTAGAGGAGAAGAGAGTCGAAGCTTTTGAAATGTGATACTGGATAAGAATGCTGTAGATTAGATGGGTACATCACTCAACTACTGAGGAGGCACTGAATAGAATTAGAGAGAAAATAAGTTTGTGGCACAAACCGACTAGAAGAATGGATTGGTTAATAGAACACATTCTGAGACACCAAGGGGTCACCAATCTAGTACTGGAGGGAAGTGTCGGGGGTAAAAATCGTAGAGTGAGGCCAAGAGATGAATTCAGTAAGTAGGATGTAGGGTTGCAGCAGTTATTCGGAGATGAAGAGGCTTGTACAGGATATGGTAGCATGGGGAACTCCATCACACCAATCTTCGGACTGAAGACCACAGCCGGCCGCGGTGGTCTAGCGGTTCTAGGCGCGCAGTCCGGAACGGCGCGACTGCTACGGTCGCAGGTTCGAATCCTGCCTCGGGCATGGATGTGTGTGATGTCCTTAGGTTAGTTAGGTTTAAGTAGTTCTAAGTTCTAGGGGACTGATGACCTCAGAAGTTAAGTCCCATAGTGATCAGAGCCATTTGAACCATTTTGAAGACCACAACAACAAAACTAACAGCGGCAAAAAATGCAAGTGCAAAAATAGTAATAAACAGAAAAGTAAAAATGGCCCTGACTGCTTTTTGAAAGCTAAATGCGTCTGTAAACGAAAACTTACAACCAATATGTGCTAACGTATGATATCTATTTGTAATGCATAAACCACTAAAAGACTGCGGGCTGTTCCTGGCGAATGTTTGTTGGGAGTTACTAGGAGATAAACAAACAAACGCAATAGGAAGCGACTGGATTTAAAGATGGAGTTATGAGCAAAATGAAAGAGAAATTGAAGTCATCGGCGGAACATGTAAGCAAGTGAATGGGTTCTATGTTGTCTCTCAAGAGATAAGAAAAGAAAGAGATGCCTATGAAATGGGTAGATGACAGTAGGAAAGATGAAATAACAGCTTGGATATTCAAGTACGTAATGCACTGCAAGGTCTATAAATATTTATAGAGCAGAGGCCACAAATTGTGGTTGTGGTGATGATGATGACGATAATGGTGACGACTTGACGTGAGACAAAGATAAATAAAGAAGCGAGTTATTAACTATTAACTCATTTTTAAATTTCTCCCACTGCAAATACTGTATTCAGTACGCTATTCGTTGGCGTTGTAATTTCAATACTGCGTTACGAATTCTCATACCAGTTGTTATATAATTGTGGGCTTCTAAGTGGGCTGATAATCTATCATAGTATCTAGTTTTGTACAGGATGGATTACTATTGGGAATGGCATGATATTAATTGATCTTGCAAAATATTTATTTGTGAGGTACAAACATCAGCATTCTGTTCTACTAATAGGGAAAAATACTTCAGCGTGAAACAGAGGTCTTGTACTGCTAGCATTTCGTTGAGGTGCGCTTCATGATGTTACTATTTCTCATGTAAGCTTCATACTGAACACTTTAAACGAAATTTTGCAATTTCAGATGTATCCATTAGAGAAACAGCTGAGCAAGACACGAAATTTTGTGAGAACTATCAGACGGAACGGAGGCCACTTTCTTCGAAAGAAGAAATGAGTGATTTCTCTGTCATTCTGCATGTGCATTGGAGAGAATATTATGATGCAACTACTGTTTTGTTTGTTGCTATACGAGTTCGTCTTAAAAGATAAAGGTATTCTTGGTTGTTTAGCTGTTAGAGAAATCCGAGCTTGTGCAGAGGCACACTGACAGTTTTTCTTTTCACTTACCGTCCATCAAATGATTAGGCACTATGAATCTTTGAACACACCCCTTACGGTGATATTTGGAGTACAAATACAGATGCAGATGTACGTGAAATCATATGATGTGGGGTGCAACAGATACGGTACATGGAATCGAATTTTTATTTTATTTTTTTTTTCCTTTTGCATGTCAAATGGGCATATAATCAAATTAAAAATAGTACCATTTCACCGGTGCAGTCAAGGTTTTCCAGGCGTTTGACCTGGTTGTAAGGCAAATGTAGAAACTGGAAATGAGCTCCCAAATATTCCGAAATGGGTCTCTCTGTCCCACACTTTCAGCTCGCTAGGCATCTGACTAAGAAATTCCTGCATACACAACGGGTCATTATTGGAATAGCATGCTCTACTTAAACCATGGAAGGTACAGAAGAAAGGCGAGAATCGGTCGAATGGTACCGTACATTTCCACAAGCAAAGAAAAAGACCCACTTTTCAACAAAAGAAAGGCAATTTGACTTCCTGTAAAATCACTGATGTAGATCTTTTTACAAAAAGAGTAACAGCTATTAAAATAAAAAATAGAAAATAAATGCGTCACAGTCATTCCGGATTTGTTTACTGCGAGATAAGATCCGTCTACACATTCGCTGTCGGGAACGCGAAATGTCTTCTTATTAAGCGGTATTAATTTATTTCAAAACTGGAAATTATATTGGACAAGAGAGGTCTTCAGAGACGGAGCACAAGTTCGGGTTCTTTCAAGGAACGGGAAAGAAATCTGTCGCCCATTTAAAAGGAATTACTGCAGCATCTTCCTTGAGCGATTTAGGGAAATCGCGGAAAATCTAAATCTGGATGTCCGGAAGGGGATTTGAAGCTTCGTTCTCCCGAATGCGAGTCTAGAGCGCTAACCACTGCGCCACCTTACTCGATAAATCAGACTGCACTAAAAAGGCTTTCACACATGCCTTAGTAGTTTCTAGGGCGGTGTTAAAATGTCTGAGAGAGCTCGTGGGATAATTTAAGATGGAATAAGGCAGTCGTCCACCTAAGCTCACAAATATGAAACAATACCATTAATTGTGACATGAATATGACCATGTCATGGTGCACAATGTTATAACGTTCCAGTCACTATCAAAGACACCCCCCAATCAAGGCTGAAATTTGCAAACGTATTCCTACGATATGAGCGGGCGCGCGCCCTCTCTCTCTCTCTCTCTCTCTCTCTCTCTCTCTCTCTCTCTCTCTCTCACACACACACACACACGGCCACATATTTATACATCAATGGATAACGAAATATTGACTGAGTTGCATCCAGAAAGAAATTAACACAATATTTTTTTTTTTTTAAATCCATGTTGAGGTCGGATATCAAATTCACGAAATGAGATCTATCGATCGAGATTTTCATCGCCTCACACTAAAGAAGGATATTGCATATGAGCACAACTATTTCCTAATACGTAATATTTTTATTATTGTCGTCTCAGAATTACGAAGTATATAATCAACAAAAGGAAATCTATCGTTAACACCAGTTTATACATAGGTTGACCACAAAATTGTCACATCAAGTGCATTCGGTGTCGCTCTCGTCATGTCTCTTATAATCCATGCGGCTGGTGATGAAGAACACTGTAGTCGATGGTTGTTAGTCCTCACAGCAGCACACTTTCGAAAAACTGACTCTACATGGAGGCCCCACTTCTACAGCTTGGTTTTCCATGTGGTGATATTAAGGCGTAGTCTGTAGAGAGCCTTCCATGTTGTCTGCGAATTACCAGGAGGGACTCTTCCTTCGACACCAACCATTTCTCCAAGTGTTGGTACGTCCCCCCCCCCCCTCACTTTGAGATAATTCCTTGCCTGTAAGAGCCTTAGCAGTTGCCTAGAGGCTTTTTCTTGATTTCAGCCGAGGATGTGCTGGCTGACGGCCATATGAATGGTAGGCTTCCGTAGCCTTGCTTTTCTCGCATCTAGTGGCTTCCTCGTGACGGCTAATTTCAGGAGGGGCTATGCCAGCAAGACAGTGGAGATTATGTAAGGATGTAGATCTTAAACAATGCGCGATAATGTGCTAGGTCTTATTGAGCGCCACAGCTATGTTTCTGGTACGAATGGATTCTTACCCTGGCGAACAAGCATATTCAACACTGGAGTAACACAGCGCTAGTGCTCTAGTTCTCACGGTGCATGGGTGAGCTTCCCATTTGGTACCTATCAGTTACCGCAATGTCGTTTCTGCCAGACATTTTCTGTTTCATGTTTAGGCAGTGTTTTTTATATGTAAACGTTTGCCCCAGAGTTACTAGCAGATATTTAGGAGTCAGGCAGTGTTCGATAACAATTCCTTCCCATATGATTTGAAGGGCTGTAGCTGCTTATTTGTTCCTGAGATGGAATACACAGGTCCGAGTTCTGGTGGGATTCGGCTTCAGGTGATTTTCATTTTAGTAGGTGGTAAATTCTTCCGGCGCTCTGGACAAAGTTTATTCCACTTTTTTCAAAACAGTCGGCTTGAGCAGTGATTGCACAGTCATCGGCATATATAAATCTCTTGGTTCCTTCGGGAAATGTCTGATTTTAATGTAGATGTTGAATAATAATGGTGCGAGCACACTGCCCTGCGGTAACCCATTCTTTTGGGTTCTCCATCTGCTTCTTTCTCCCTATAATTCCTTAAAGTATCATCGGTTCTAAAGAACGTTTCTGATGTTGCACTCGAAGTTGAAGTCTTTGGCGATATCATATACAGGGTGATTCAAAAAGAATACCACAACTTTAGGAATTTAAAACTCTGCAACGACAAAAGGCAGAGCTAAGCACTATCTGTCGGCGAATTAAGGGAGCTATAAAGTTTCATTTAGTTGTACATTTATTCGCTTGAGGCGTTGTTGACTAGGCCTCAGCGTCAGTTGATGCTAAGATGGCGACCGCTCAACAGAAAGCTTTTTGTGTCATTGAGTACGGCAGAAGTGAATCGAGGAGAGTTGTTCAGCGTGCATTTCGAACGAAGTATGGTGTTAAACCTCCTGATAGGTGGTGTATTAAACGTTGGTATAAACAGTGTACAGAGAATGGGTGTTTGTGCAAAGGGAAAAGTTCTGGACGGCCGAGAACGAGTGATGAAAATGTAGCACGCATCCAGCAAGCATTTGTTCGCAGCCCAGGAAAATCGACTCGCAGAGCTAGCAGAGAGCTGCAAATTCCACAATCAACTGTATGGAGAGTCCTACGAAAAAGGTTAGTTATGAAACCTTATCGTCTGAAATTGGTTCAGCTGATAAGATTAAAAGAATCGGTTTCTGTGATTTTATCCTTGCTCAAATGGAAACAGATGAATCTTTCGTTTCAAAGATTGTGTTTAGTGATGAAGCAACTTTCCACGCTAACGGGAAAGTCAACCGTCACAATGTCTGTATATGTGGCACTGAGAATCCGCGGGAAACAACTCAGTATGAACGTGACTCGCCTAAGGTGAACATTTTCTGTGCCATTTCAGCCAATAAAGTTTTTGGTCCCTTTTTCTTGGAAGGTGCTACTGTAACTGGACTACGGTATCTGGAGATGTTAGAGAATTGGCTGTTCCCTCAGCTCGAACAAGAAGCACAACAATTCATATTTCAGCAGGATGGAGCGCCACCACATTGGCACTTATCTGTCCGTAACTACCTGAACGTCAACTACCCGAGGCGATGGATCGGCCGCCAGGCAGCCCGTGACAGAGCACTTCATCACTGGCCTCCAAGAAGCCCTGATCTTACCCCCTGCGATTTTTTATTATGGGGGTATGTTAAGGATATGGTGTTTCGGCCACCTCTCCCAGCCACCATTGATGATTTGAAACGAGAAATAACAGCAGCTATCCAAACTGTTACGCCTGGTATGCTACAGAGAGTGTGGAACGAGTTGGAGTATCGGGTTGATATTGCTCGAGTGTCTGGAGGGGGCCATATTGAACATCTCAGAACTTGTTTTTGAGTGAAAAAAAAACCTTTTTAAATACTCTTTGTAATGATGTATAACAGAAGGTTATATTATGTTTCTTTCATTAAATACACATTTTTAAAGTTGTGGTATTCTTTTTGAATCACCCTGTATTTTGGATAGAACAAGCTGATGACTGCAGCACGCTTAATGAAAACAGGGCTTGTGACGACCGATTCTGTAAGCCTTCCTCTACGTGCACTGTCAAGTTTAGTATCTGTGATGTAAAGCTCTTCCCTTCTCAGAAGCCAGCTTGCTGTGGTATAAGAAAAGGTTCCACTTTTCCTATCTGTTTCTGAATTTTGTACAGATCATTCAATAGCAAAGTCTTCCTGGTAGACCAAGTAATAATTTACAGTTGGTTGTCCACTGCGCAGGACTTGTGCCTGAAAGGTCACGCTGCGCGGGAGATGGCGGGTGGCTGGCGGACGAAGTGTCGAGATTACGAGTCGTCGGGCTGTGCCATGGCCTGTCCCGCCTGCGCCCCCACCCCACCACTGTGCGACGTCAGTGACGTCGACAGTCTTTTGTTGGCGGCGCCTGCCAACTGAAGGCTTCGCGGTCGCGCTTGCAGGAGTCGGCGCGCGTTCTGGACAAAGCTACGCCTTTCGCCTGCCACTCACTCTGCAGACACTACCGTTTATTTTAATTGAAGTGTACTACACTACTGGCCATTAAAACTGCAACACCACGAAGATGACGTGCTACAGACGCGAAATTTAACCGACAGGAAGAAGATACTGTGATATGCAAATGATTAGCTTTTCAGAGCATTCACACAAGGTTGGCGCCGGTGGCGACACCTACAACGTGCTGACATGAGGATAGTTTCCAACATATTTCTCAAATGGTTCAAATGGCTCTGAGCACTATGGGACTTAACTTCTGAGGTCATCAGTCCCCTAGAACTTAGAACTACTTAAACCTAACTAACCTAAGGACATCACAGGATTCGAATCTGTGACAGTAGCGGTCGCGCGCTTCCAGACTGTAGCACCTAGAACCGCTCGGCCACACCGGCCGGCTCCTACTGTTCAATCTGTACACCGAAGAAGCAATGATGGATATAACAGCAGTTGACCGGCGTTGCCTGTTGAAACGTTGTTATGATGTCTTGTGTAAGGAGGAGAAATGCGTACCATCACGTTTCCGACTTTGATAAAGGTCGGATTGTAGCGTACCGCGATTGCGGTTTATCGTATCGCGACATTGATGCTCGCGTTGGTCGAGATCCAATGACTGTTAGCAGAATATGGAATCGGTGGGTTCAGGACGGTAATACGGAACGCCGTGCTGGATCCCAACGGCCTCGTATCACTAGGAGTCGAGATGACAGGCATCTTATCCGCATGGCTGTAATGGATGCTGCAGCCACGTCTCTATCCTTGAGTCAACAAATGGGGACGTTTGCAAGACAACAACCATCTGCACGAACAGTTCGACGACGTTTGCAGCAGCATGGACTATCAGCTCGGAGACCATGGCTGCGGTTACTCTTGACGCTGCATCACAGAGAGGAGCGCCTGCGATGGTGTATTCAATGACGAACCGGTGTGCACGAATGGCAAAACGTCATTTTTTCGGATGAATCCAGGTTCTGTTTACAGCATCATGATGGTCGCATCCGTGTTTGGCGACATCGTGGTGAACGCACATTGGAAGCGTGTATTCGTCATCGCCATACTGGCGTATCACCCTGAGTGATGGTATGGGGTGCGATTGGTTACACGTCTCGGTCACCTCTTGTTCACATTGACGGCACTTTGAACAGTGGACGTTACATATTAGATGTGTTACGACCCGTGGCTATACCTTTCATTCGATCCCTGCGAAACCCTACATTTCAGCACGATAATGCACGACCGCATTTTGCAGGTCATGTACGGGCCTTTCTGGATACAGAAAATGTTCGACTGTTGCCCTGGCCAGCACATTCTCCAGATCTCTCACCAATTGAAAACGTCTGGTCAATAGTGGCTGAGCAACTGGCTCGTCACAATAAGCCAGTCACTACTCCTGATGAACTGAGGTATCGTGTTGAAGCTGCATGGGCAGCTGTACGTGCACACGCCATCCAAGCTCTGTTTGACTCAATGCCCTGGCTTATCAAGGCCGTTATTACGGCCACAGGTGGTTGTTCTGGGTACTGATTTCTCAGGATCTATGCACCCAAACTGCGTGAAAATGGAATCACATGTCAGTTCTAGTATAATTTATTTATTTATTTATTTATGCATTTATTTTACCAGGCATGCTCAGATTGAACGAGTTACAGTTTCTACAGAACATTAAGGACACATAACGTATTATACAGTATTGATGTTAAGGAAAAAAATAGAGATTATAACAATGATAATTATAACAATCAAAAAATACTTATAACAATCAAGAATAATAATGATAATAATAATAATAATAATAATAGTAATGACTATGTATATGAAAGTAAACATACTTTTCTTTTCTGAATGTCAGTCTTATTGTTAGTTGGGAATTTTCTCGTTATGTTCTTGCAGCTTGTGAGTTATTCTCATCGAACAGAGACATAAGACGATAGAATGGGGTGAAAGAGATATAGAAGAGGTAGATAGGTTAGAGGAAGAGAAATCGAATGGTAAAATTGGAAGCTGTGATGGAGAGGGGAAAGAAAGACATGAGAGGGGCGCAACAATGGTGGCTATACCGTCCCTAATATGTAAGTTTTGAGTTCCCTCTTGAATGTTGAGTGGTTCTGGATAAGACGCAGATCACATGGGAGCGCGTTTCATAGTCGTATGGCTGAGATGGAGAATGACACGGAGAAAGATTTTGTGTTATGTAAAGGTACAGCCAAGATGCTAGACGTATCCGATCTGGTATTGCGGTTGTGGAATGATGATAGGTGTTTAATGTGAGAAGATAAGTATTGGGGGCACCAGTGGCTAAGAAATCGATGAAGTAAGCACATCGTGTGGAGATCGCGTGCCTTATGTGGGCGTATCCACCCTAGCTGGGAGTATGAAGGACTGATATGATCATACAACCGAATATTGCACACGTATCTAACGCAAGGATTCATCACCAGCTCGAGGCATCTAGAATTTTCACTATTTGTGCCATGTTGAACTACATCACAGTAGTAACGATTAGGCAAGACTAGTGTTTGGACTAATTTTTGTTTAACATGGGTTGGAAATATTTTTCTAAATTTTTGAATTGCCTGTAGGGAGGAGAGCGATTTCCGGCAAGCTGTGACTGTTTGTTCTTCCCGGTTTAGGTGTTCATCCAAGATTATTCCAAGGTCTTTTACTGTTTTTTGGTATGGTAGTTGGGTACCATTGAGGAGTATTGGAGGGACTGTTTCGCGAAAGTACCGGCTGATTAACTTTGGATGAGATATATGTATGACCTTGGATTTCTTGGGGTTTAGTTTCAGACCTAGGTTCTGTGCCTATCGAGAAACAGAGCAAAGATCTGCGTTCATACTCGCTACTGCGTCAGCAATGTTCTTGGGGCTTGCACTTATGTACAGTTGGATGTCGTCGGCATATACATGGTAGTTGCAGGAGTTAATTACTGAAGAAATATCATTAATGTACAGTGAGAAGAGTAATGGACCAAGGACGGAGCCTTGGGGAACTCCAGAGCGCACGTTTTCCCATGATGACTTTTCCGACCCAAAAACGACTTCTTGACTTCTGTTTTTGAGGTAGCTGTCGAACTAGTGTATTGCGCTGTTTGAGAAATTCAGCTGTTTCATTTTAATTAGTAATATATCAAAGTCAACTGTGTCAAAAGCCTTGCTAAAGTCAAGCAGTGTTAGGATGGTAGCTTCACGTCTGTCCATAGCGTGTTTAATGTCATCAGTTACTTTGATTAATGCAGTTGATGTACTATGGTGTTTTCGAAAGCCTGACTAATATTCGTCATGGATGTTATGAGTTTTGAGGTAATCCGTCAGCTGTTCATGGACGATGTATACTAGGGCTTTAGATATTGCAGGTAGTATGCTGATCGGCCTGTAGTCACCTGGCGACTTAGGGTTGTCAGTCTTGGGTATAGGTTGAATTAAACTTTGCTTCCACTCAGTAGGATATGTACTACTGACAAGAGACAGGTTGAAGATGTCTGTGATAAATGGAATAATAGTGTCTACGATGTTCTTAATCATGCCAATGCTCACTCCATCATTTCCTACTGCCTCGGAAGAGATTCTCATAATTGCCTTGTGTACAGTGCCGGTAGTGACATGTTTTAGGAAACACTTGTCTCTCGAGAGATTGATATCTTGGGGCCGGTAATTTGTCGCTGCGTGGCAGTTTACAGCTGTTGAGAAGAAATCGTTTAATTCTTCTGCAGACGCTTGATAAACAGCGTCAGATCTTCGCTTCCCTATACCGAAACTGCGCAGCTTTTTCCACAGTGCAGCAGGTTTTGATATGCCGCATCCTACAGAGCGGGCATGTCTGATTTTGGCATTCCTCACGCTTTGCTTGGTTCTGTTTCGGAGTTTCCTATAAGCTTCGTACGCCTCGGGAGTTGGGTTACGCTTGAAGGCCCTATGTGCAGCATCACGTTTATTCATTAACTGGCGTAATGCAGTGGTGAGCCACGGAGCGGGAGCTCTCTTTACCTTGACAGTGCGTTGAGGAGCATGTTTATCATACAGTGCAATAATTTTGTGACATAATTCCCGAATTTTTCCGTCTAAAGTCGGTTCATTGCTTGTATCGTGCCAAGGGATGTGTGAGCAATCCTTTTGAAGAGCGTCATGGTTAACATTTTTTAAGTTTCTGTAGGTTACCAGGTGAGATTTTTCTTTGGTAGTATGCATTGAGTAATTTAAGAATATCACGTCATGAGCAGAGAGTCCCGGAGCGGATGTCTGATTGGCGCGAATTATTTTATCTGGTCGCTTTGTTGCTATTATATCTATGAGTGTGTGGTTGTGTGGCGTGTGATGAGTTGGGTCCAGCGGTGTTAAACTCATATCATTGGAGTGGAACAGTCGCCTTAGTTTTTCTGCAGATGGAGATTTTAACTGTAAGTCGTTGTTTGTGTCGCCTATAATGATTATGTGTTCATACTGTGTCACGAGTGAGAACAGGGCAGACTGAAAGGAGGACATGGCACCGACGTTTGGAGGTTTATAGATTACTCCAATTAGCAGTTTCTGATTTGATGTATGTATTTCGAAAAACAAGAACTCTGCTTCTCCTTCGCCCTTTGCATCCGATGTGCATAGTACAGTAGGTGTCAGATCAGAGCGAACATAGGCACCCACACCACCCCCGCGTCGTGTTTCACGATCTGCCCTTAGGAGAGAGTAACCAGTGATTCGGATAGCGTCGGAAGAAATATATATTTTTCCAATATATATTTTTCCAATGAATACCAGTTTATCTTCTGCATTTCTTCTTGGTGTAGCAATTTTAATGGCCAGTAGTGTAGCTAGGACACGCTCAGAACAGTTCTCTGATCATTCATGGCAAAACGGAGAACTTGACGCGTTTTAGTGCAACTGGTAATTGACAACGACATCATTGGTATTAAATAACAGAACGTTACCTAAACAATTCTTTCACTGGGACACGGAGTATGTGATGCCAGTCCCTCAAGGGACACCCATGGAACATAATGATTAATTAAGCCAAATAAAATAAAGCAGTCGTGTTATTATCAAGAATAATTCAATAAATGTACCAAGACCACAAAATTGCTACTGCTAATAAAGATAGCGGTAAGCTAAAAATAAATCTATGCTTACGTCAAGGCTGCAGTTTGTTCAACACACTTTACATCTATGTAACGATAGAGAAAATGGCTAAAGGAAATAGTTTTACACCCACATCTTAAATTAACGAAATTGAAATTACAATGAAATGAATACCCTTAGCTGCATACAGGCGTTGATATAAGGCAACGGGGACAGTTGCAAATGTGTTCCCCGACTGGGACTCGAACCCGAGATCTCCTGCTTACAGGACAGACGCTCTATCAATCTGAGCCACCGAGGACACAGAGGATACTGCGACTGCAGGGACTTATCTCTTGCACGCCTCCCGTGAGATCCACATTCGCAACTTATTGTCTAGCACTATATTCATAGTGCCCCTGCCCATCATACTTATTACTCGCGGCTTTACTGCCGATTCCCGTTAGAGTTCGGGTACTGTTTGTGCATCCGCACAGAAGTTGGTCAAATGGCCGGTCAGCCTTAACTATATATATATGAAGATGGTATCTGTTCTTTCGGACGTGTTCGAAAGAACAGATACCATCTTCATACGTTAATGAAATTGCTTAATGATAATATTCTTTGTTGGTGACGAAACTTCTTACAACTAACAGTGAGAACACCATTCAAAGAGCTACTTTTTACATAAACAGACCCAAAAAACAGAACTCACTGCTTACAAAAGTCAATACTCGCCTTCTTCAAAAGCGAAAAAGATATATCGATTGAAAATTGAAAGATTCGATTACGTTAATGGATCCATATGCAGATATTGAATCAGAAGATGAGGAAAGAAAGCCTAATAAAGGTCTACAAGACAGTAGTAATATTATCTGTACTTCATGCCAGTCAGATAACAGCTGGAAAAGAACGATGAATAGGAACCACAGAAATAAGGTTCAAAGGAAGAACAGTTGACTATAGACTATCTAATATGATAAGGAATACATTAAACAGGTAAGAACTCAAACTTAAAAAGACAAGTGAACAGGTCGACGAATAAAGTAAAAAATGCATATATGTGACAGGTCCGAATAAAAAGTAGAATATCCAAAATAATAATAAATTACTGATCAGCAGCGAAACGATTTGTAGGTAGACACAGGAAGAGCTGGAGAGATCAAATAAAAACTGACCACAGACAATAGAGACAGTGAATAAGTGGACGCAAAAGATAAATGTTTGAAAAAGAATGCATACTTTCACAACCGGAATTTGCGTTATTGATATTTGTTTTATGGGCATTAGGTCGTGGTCCAAGGTATAGTTCTCTGCGTAACGTTTCGTACCTCAGAGCTACAGAAATCATCAGACGCTATAAAGACTCAGAATGCTATTTCGAACTAATTACGTTAAGAACTGACCGTTGTGAGGATAAGTTAAAACAGTATGCCTTGGTGAGCTTGTTTAAGGTTGATATCGCTTTCTGAGTCTTTACTAGCTCTGATGACACGACGATAACTGTAGAACTGAGAGATGAAACGTTAGTTAGACAAATACGCCTTGTACCATGGCCTGAAGTACATAAAACCAAAATCACCATGAATACCAAATAGTTGTCGAAGAAGAGTAGACAGTGGTACATATACCAATTTTTTGTGTATCGATTCCTATTTGTATTAACAGAATTATTAATTCTCACCAAGACAGCGATTTCCGTTAAAAGCAAGACGTTGAAGGAGACCTCTCAACGTCTCAGATCGAACCTTCCAGAACTGTTGCGGAAGACACAGCTATGTTGGCCTTAAAGAAACAAGTGCCACTTTGGACTCCCGGCTGTCTTCTTTGGGAGCTGAGCTTCTAAATGTCACCCAAAGTGGGCAGTGGCTCTCAAATTTTACACCCCTGTGAACAAGTCAATACGCTTTTCTGTGACATGTACAGTCAGTCTCCGAACCACATTGGCCAATATCTTAGACGCCATGCTGTAGCTACGTAAGATCGCAGCCGAAGCATGAAGTATCCACGCTGTCGCACAATCAACGCTACAGTGTCACTTGAAAGGATCACTCTTTCTTTCATCTTCTTCTACACTTCAACGTTTACGGTGTGTTCCTATCTCCGGCTGAACGAGCAGTGCGTGGCGTTCCGATAACCCGCTTATTCTGAATAATGTAAGCACACTTTGGCACTTACTTCACTGCTATCACATTAACTGACTAAGCGTGCTTCTTATAGCTGTAGATCTTATTCAGTACATCTAGTTCTTTGAGTCTATCTGCGACTCTCACTAACGTACCTTTGTAGTACCCATACCTGCCCTTAACTTCTGTTAGCGGCTTGTTGCAGATCATAGTGATTAAGTGAAACGCCAAGGTCAATTACACCTGCAAGTACGAGAGGAAGCTGATGCCCCGGTCAGGGTCATGACAGAAGGCCGTGGGGTGGGTGCCATTTTTAGTAAAAGAAGACGGCTCTAGAGGAATGTTTAGAGATATGTAACATCACAGCTAGAGCATAACTTCAAACTGTTCTTTGTACAAAATTTGTTCTCTCTTTTCTCATTATGGACGTTGTAAACTGCGTTTCGGTGTCTTGCGATGAACCAAGTAATCTATTTATCTTGTTCACTTTGTTCAATCTGTATAATGAGAGAACGGTAAAGGAATTCAAGTAAATAACGGAATACTGTAAAAGGAAATTAAATTTCAGACAAAAAAGGTAGCCGACGACCTCGTAATTCTGTCAGGGACGGCAAACGAGTTGGAATAACAGTTGAATGGAATGGCGGGTATTTTGAAAAGAGATAATAAGATTAACACCAAGAAAGGCAAAACAAGGGTAATGAAATGTAGTCGAATTTAATCAGGTGGTGCTGAGAACATTAGCTTAGGGTACGAGAGACTGACAAGAGTGGACGGGGTTTGCTTTTTCGCAAGGAAGAAAGCTGACTACGTCAAAAGTAGAGAGTATCGAATAGCTAATGAGGCGCTACACAATAGGACTGGGTGGCAATGGATTTATAGAGCAATTTTAGTGAAAGAAATCGTTTGTTAGAAAGAATCTTGAAGCGTCAATGATTGGTCATTGATAATAGAGGGGAGTGAGAAGGATAAAATCTACAGAGGTATAATGTTTAACTAAAGACTGAAGCCAACATGTTTAATTTGATGGAGATTGCAGTTGTTACCTAGATAAGGTATGTGCGAGGGATATACTGGCGTGGAAAGCGACGTCAAACAAAGCTTATGGCAGTTTCCAATCATGTTCCGCCACACAACTTTATCTGACATGAAATATCAAAAATTTCAAAATGCAGTTACTTGTTGTTGGCTTTACGATGACGAATTTGGAAGCTGTGGAACACCACGGCCAATGCTGGTGCAGCTACGAAAAAGTAGGAGCTGCCTAATAAATTTAATTTTGGTTGAAGCTATTGGAAATTGGGAGGGAGTAAACGTATTTAGCGTTGTCTAACAATACCCATAATTTGTACTTGAAAGTGTTTGTTGTAGATCAATTCATTAGGCTAGGAGAAAGCCCTTGCACTTGAAAGTGTTTGTTGTAGATCAATATATTAGGCTAGGAGAACGCCCTTGTGCGTAATGAAGCACAATTATTCAATACATAAAACAATCGCTCTTGGAAGGACAGATTATAAATACCAACAGTACGCCGTTTTCAATAAAGAAACTTTCATTTATTTCTGAGATATTGTCTGTGTATAAGAATGGCAAAATCTAGATGATTAAACACATTTGACTATATATAAACTGTTAATTATACAGAATTTTCCTGCAATGTCCATAGTATTTAGAAAACTTGCCGAAATATCTACTCACGAAAATGCGCTATAATGTGTTAATGTGGCATGTGGTGAAAGAGATGCCATTTGTATCGGTGCATAACCCCATAAACATCAATTTCACGGACGCCATAGTTCTGACTAGGAGCGCTGCTGTCACATCACATGACGAGGGAAGTATGTGAATCAGGCCCGCGGATCGACAAAGGTTGCCGAAACTGTCCTGCACAGTGCATGTACGCTCGGTAAACAGCAAACAACCGTCTTGAAAGCGGACAATGATTAAGGTCGCGGATGGGAACAGACTTCCCAACACTTTATAAAATTCCACCACAGACAGAACAACTTTACTGCTCCCTAACGGCCGCAACACGTCCTACACCACACGAGTGCTATAGCTCCCACCCTCTCCGCCCAGCTTTGTCCGCTCCGAACAGCTCTGTCAAATTATTTTGACATGCCAATCTATCAGCCAATGCGCGAGAAAAGCAGAATGTAGGTACTTCGACCGCCCATTTCCTGTTAACGCTTGTAGTATCGGCGGAGGGTGTTGCTGGCTGCCGACACTTTCAAAAGTATTAGAAAACACGAGCATTCTGTGGATACCAATCACCTTTGTAAATTAGTAGACTGAACGAGACTACCTCCTTTTAGTGGCCGCCCGGCTAATGGCGCGGTCTAACGGGCTGCTTCCCGAGCGGATTAGTGTCGAGGTCCGGTGTGCCGGCCAGCCAGTGGATGGTTTTTAAGGCGGTTTTCTATCTGCCTCGGCGAATGCAGACTGGTTCCCCTTATCCCACCTGAGTTACACTATGTCGGTGACTGCTGCGCAAACTCGGTCCCCACGTAGGTATACACCATAATTACTCTACCACACAAAGCCGGCCGCGGTGGTCTAGCGGTTCTAGGCGCGCAGTCCGGAACCGCGTGGCTGCTACGGTCGCAGGTTCGAATCCTGCCTCGGGCATGGATGTGTGTGATGTCCTTAGGTTAGTTAGGTTTAAGTAGTTCTAAGTTCTAGGGGACTGATGACCACAGAGGAGAGGGGGGGGGGGGAGGAGGGTGTCCACTGGGAGCCGAACGACACAATGACCCTGAGTTCGGTGAGGTGGGTATACTGCTGTGGCCTGTTGTGTGGTTGTGAACCACTGAGGGCTACGGCGGGACGAAGCCTCTCCATCGTTTCTAGGTCCCCGCTTTAATACACACAATACGCAATACACCTCCTTTTAGCCGGTTACAGGCTATCAGCCCTTCGTCTCCGGGCTGGAGAATAGCTCCAGTCCCGCGGAAACAAGAAAAAAACTGTCACTAGAGCGGCAACCACTAGCCTATAGCACAACGCGGGAACAGTACTCAAAAACTGACGGGTTCGGTACAGTTCATGCTATAAAAAATTCCAGTGCACCTTCTTCACAGGCTTCTGTTCTTTGAATGAATACGTACTGAGTAAGTTACGGATTAGTTTAAGCAGCCGTTAAAATATAATAAACTGAAATGAAACAAACTGATGCTGTTGAATGTGATGGAGAAATTCAGTACAGTACCACTAAACGAGACGGCCGCTGTGGCCGAGTGATTCTAGGCGCTTCAGTCCGGAACCGCGCGGCTGCTACGGTTGCAGGTTCGAATCCTGCCTCGGGCGTGGATGTGTGTGATGTCCTTAGGTTAGTTAGGTTTAAGTAGTTCTAAGTTTGGGGGCCTGATGACCTCAGATGTTAAGTCCCATAGTGCTCTGAGCCATTTGAACCGTTTGAACCACTAAACGAACGAAACACGTGTTTCTAATGAATGACAACAAACCAGCTCTGCAAGGTGT
Organism: Schistocerca nitens; assembly: GCF_023898315.1. NCBI lineage: Eukaryota > Metazoa > Arthropoda > Insecta > Orthoptera > Acrididae > Schistocerca > Schistocerca nitens. The sequence goes on from NC_064615.1 coordinate 388,232,911, forward strand.
CAGATTGAATTTATGCACAGTTTATTAATGAGGCCCTAATTTAAAGCTATTAATTTATTTAAAAAATCATAATTTCGCACAATACCTGTCACTTTATTAAGATTACTAAGTTCGGTGAAACAATAGACGATACTGTTGTTGTGAGGTCACCATTGCTGCAGCTTGGTCGGAACGAGAACGAACAAACCCTCTGTGAGGTGCGACAACGTGTGGTTAAATATCTCTCAGCTTGACAATGAGTTTGAAGCTCATTGTTGTCGAGCGCGCGCCGCGCAGCAATCGGTAAACTGAAGTCTATAGATACGGTCGGTCGCGAAAAATTGGTCGTATGGAGCAGCCTAATGGTAACAGAGGAATTTACCACGGTCACGTGTTGGGTGAAATGTACTAGTAATAATACTGAACAGCAATTCGCAAGTAGATAATGTCATCCAGGATGAAAGCATTCATTAAAGTTATTTTACTTGAGTATTGTGGCGTAATTTTATTACTAAAATCAGTAGCAGATTTGCACATAGGATATAGTAAAGCAATAATCATAATCAATTTTTCTTGATTAAATCAGCTCAGTCGATCATGAAATGATTGTAACTGAGAAACAACTAATAATCGACAGGGAGAAGTGTAATTATCAATGAAGTGACCAATCAGAGGAGATCACAAGGTGAAAAAGAACGACAGTAGTTTGCAGCACATGTGTTAAATCATTGGTTACATAAAATAAATTTTATATACAAACATGTTAATGAAACTGAAGTTATAGATTCAAAAAGTTTATGGTAGTCCAATTGTTTTTCGTAACTAATTTCGGTATATACAAAAACCATCTTCATATCAAGACAACGTATACTGATCAGTGTACAACTGCCAAATGGCTGGGAAATTTGTCATAATTTGTGTGAGCAGGATCGTTGATTGCACAATCTAGTGGAACAACCGTGTAAAATACTAGGTTGTCGTATGTGATGTATACAGACAGAATCAGGCAGTATACGGATGTGGACACTGTCATCATATTTACCATATTATCTTTCCTACAGTGACGTCAGATGTCTATTCCACATTAGTAACAAGGACTTGCAAGTCATTTGTCGCTCATGACATGCGCCTCAGTAAAAAAGAAAGTGCCCATGTTAGGGCAGACAGAAGACTCAATATCTTTTTCGTTAATCTACAACTGCAGTACAACAGATAGTATATCTGCAATTCGACCATGTCATACAATAAGCTAAAGATGTCAATCTATCTTTGATCTGGTTACAAATGGTCATGATTCGATACTTGTTTCATAATTAATGTTTTCGATCGAAACTGGTAGTTTTAGTACAGTCAATCATGGATATTGTGCAAGATCATGATTAATCAAAAGTGGACACTTTAGATTAACTTGAAGACACGAATCTCGCATGGCTCTTTGTGAATGCTGGAGCAGAGGGCAGGCCCTAGCGTACGCTGCATTGTGGAGCAGATGTGATGGATGCTTGGAGGCCCGTATCACGTGTCCGCTCCCGGGTCGCCGTCAGCACTCCTGGAGGAGAGGAGAGGAGGGTGGCTCGCCTCGGGCCGATCGTGTTTGCGCTGCCTGACCGGCTTCGGCAATTAACCGACCGCGCCCCTGCCGCGCAGACAACCCGCACGCCTCGGTCGCCGCCGCCACCGCCGGCGCTGCCGCCTCATTAAGCCGACGCACGCAAGATGCGGCGCCGAGATTGCGCCGTATTTCAGAACGAGAACGCACACAAGGAGCCGGCAGCCGGCACGCACAAATACCGCACTCGCCGTCCGCCCGACAAAAGGCGCTTGATAGCCGCCCCCCGCCTTTGTCCGACGCCTCGTTTGCATACAAGGCTCACCGCGCCGCAACACTCTGCCACTGTATCTAAAACGGGCCGCGCCGTGCTAGCAGCGGCCGCGTAGAGAGCCTAGTCATAGTCTGTCTTCCGTCTGGGAAATTCAATCTCTTTTCATCCAGACCTGCTTGGTGGACCAATGTTTTTGAATTCCGGCTTACTCGTTTGCGTTTTCCGAAAACAGGCGAGCGACAACTGAACGAGACTGGCCGTTTCTTATAATCACATTATGTACTCGACTGATCTCTGCACAGCAACATACCACCCAGCCACGGGGGGAGTCTCTCGAAGTAAACGCGTTCCTTCAGCTACAGCATCATTACAGACTGACAGGGGAAGATTGAAGAAGGAAATTTGAAACGTCCCCTTTGAAAAATTTAATGAATTACTGTGCTGATAAACCTCTTAAATTATTTGATTTTCAAACAGCTGAGCAGAACTGAACGTACTCAGACATTTCGCTCTTTACCTATTCTGATCAACACTAAACTGACACACAATATTTTTAGCGCAACGCAATCTGACTTTCAATAATCCCTACAAAAGAATGGCCCTGACTAACATTAAACTATACCTTTCATGAATCACTTACGTCACAAAAATATTCGTTACTACAACTACTGCAACATAGCGAGCGCCAATACTGCCAGTTAAATAAAAGATTCTAACTACTGAAGGCACTAACGACTGATAGGCATAGTTGGCAAATGAAAGATTTTGATAAAGAACAATGTATTTACCTTAATAGTGTTCAAAAGTCATAATATATATATATATCAGCTCATGACATCCAGTCTTACAAATTTACTGTCTCTGATGGACACACGTCCAGATCATCCGCTCTCAAAACTCCGCCATCTCTCTCCCCACATCCACCACTGCTGGCGGCTCACCTCCAACTGCGCAACGCTATGCGCTGTTAACAGCCAACTGCCCAACACTACAATAGCGACTATGTCAACAATGCCCACCAGCCACATGCTGCACACAGCACATCCAGTGATTTTCATACAGAGCGCTAGGTGACATTACCAACATGAAAACCTAAACAGCCTACTTACAAATTCCACGTGCAATTTCAAAGGAACCAATACGCCAGTCGCCTTATCGGTCCATGGAAACCACGGTAAACCTATTTCAGAAAGGCCGTCTTGCCGAACACGAGGCCAGTGTTTTACCACTGCCTCACCTCACTCGTGTAGCCACAAAGAGGAACTTCATCTGCACACGTTCCACAAGTCTCGTTCGGCGTCGCGTTTGGGTTACATTGATATAACGTCATCAGTTTCACAACCATGTTGTTGCAGCAGACAATGACCGTAGGGGAGACCGATTCCACAAGCCTGAATCTCTAGCGTTATGTCTTCATGATCTGCCTGTGGGAGAAAGGAATGCATTTTTTATTCTTCTTTTAGTACATGCGCTCGAAATTTTAAGTTTATTCTACTACTTATAAGAGCCTTGCTTCAACTTTTTCTCTGTGGATTACAGCTATATGCCACACTGACTTTCGTTACAGGGCTTAGAATATACACTATTGCGCAGTTTCGCCTGAGTGATCATTTTCAAGTATTTAGAGATATAATATCGTTGAAATACAAATGTAAAGCAATCATTGGGTGTAAAATAGATTCAATAAAAATTAAAACTGGATAAAAAAACTTACATCGTGTAGCACACCAAGTGGAAATATTTGAGTAAAATTCAAAATTTGAGTTAGTCAAAATTGTTAAGATAATGTTTGGTGGCCTGCTATGCAACGAAATACGAGTAAAATTTTAAAAAAATCTTCAAGATACAGTAACGGAAAGGATGAAATAATAAAATATTTTATTACAACAGCAGACTTTAATTTTTACACTTCACGCCACTCAACTCTCAATAATTGTGAAGAAACATACCACTTGGACCACGTGGTTAGAAAAACCCAAGCGAGATGTCGCTATTATATTTGTATGTGGAAAGTTAAGTTGTAGCTCTCGAATCAAGTCTTGGTGTCACGACGTTTTTCTAAATTCCGGTAATATTGCAAAATATTTTATTATGAGATGTTATCGCTTACTGCCACTGACTTTTTTTTACTTTACTTGTACTTCATTGCGTACCCGGCGTTCCAACTGCATTTTAAAAATGGGGACCAACGTAAATTTTTAATGTAACGCAAATATTTACCGAAAGAAGGTAGTATTTTCCACTTTAGTTGTAATAATTTTATTAGTTCGATACTGGTTTCAACCTTCTACGCTATTCGAAGGGATTTTGTGAGTCTGTACAAAATAGAAATTATCAAGTTATCTCCACCATTCGAAATGTAATGAGGTAAATGTGAACTTATTGGAAACGCATTGAACTGCAATAAGAAATTGTGCCATACGTATTGAAACGACAATGTCTTCAAATTTCTGTTTGATGGATTGTACTACGTAACTTCTCTTTTAATTCTTTCACCTGTTATTTTGATTCCGACGATAACAGGCTCAGTCGTCATTTTATATTATTCTATATTTCAACAATGTTACTTCTGTATTTATCTCGAACAGTTGAAACTGGCTACTCAGCCGAAACTGTACAGTCGTGAAAAATAAAAAGAGAATGGTTCAAATGGCTCTGTACACCATGGGACTTAACATATGTGGTCATCAGTCTCCTAGAACTTAGAACTACTTAAACCTAACTAACCTTAGGACATCACACACATCCATGCCCGAGGCAGGATTCGAACCTGCGACCGTAGCGGTCACGCGGTTCCAGACTGAAGCGCCTAGAACCGTACGGCCACACCGGCCGGCTAAAAAAAGAATATTCTAATCCAAGTAACGACAGCCAGTGCGAACTGCCACTCAGAAAGTTTGTTTCGATTTTTAGACCCCTCCCAATCAAAATCCTTCTACGGAGCTTGATGAGCAGCTCTTGTCACGAATACGTCAGCTACTATGTACTGTGACCTTTAGGACAGGAAATCACGAATCCAGTCGCACAACAGAGACGATACTCCATAGGCAAGCTATTTGATTAGATGTCACTTGAGAGAAACAGTGACAAAAGCCTTCTGGAAATCTACAAATATGGAATCTATTTGACATCCCCTGTCGATAGCACTCATTACTTCGCGAGAATTAAGAGACAGTTGTGTTCACAAGAACGATGCTTTGTGAATACGTGTTGGCTGTTTGTAATTTATTATAATGGCTGATCAGCCAAGATATTATGAGACCATGTCGCACATTTCCGCTTATTTATGCGCAACACCTTGCATTTTATATGCCTTAGTGAAGGTGAGAAGTCACTCTGTGTTCCTATAGTTGATAATCCGAGGTTTCCTTGGGTGTTTTTCTAGCGAATATACAAACCTGTCTGCCGTGAATAACTGCAAGGTATATTCTGAACAGTTACAGTCCTAACACACACTAGTCATATGCGAAGAATGCTCAGTTAGCTTCTTCATGCTGAGCGCATGCAGAGCTTTGGTTCCTCACACGTCGTTAAATCAAATTATGAGAGACTTACGGAGCTGTGGAACAAGTACGTTTTATTGATGTCTGATTAAGAACGAAACAAAGCGGACAGCAGTGCCGGCTCGGAAATTGTTGTGCTTTTTGGGTGTGTTAGAGATGTAGTAATTTATGAATTATACTGATAGGTGTCAGCATGGGGTAGTAACTGTCAAAATTGTGGAAGACAATCGAAAGTTGGTGTTCTACACGATGGCCAGGTATGATCGCAGACACACTAGTATGAAAGAACCAAATACCCAGTTCAAGAGAAACCCGTCAGGCAAAATTGTTACTGGTGCCTATAAACTGGGAAACGAATTACCAGCAATACGCAGGTCAACTGAATGGCTCCCGAGTGGATGCAGTCAGTTTATATCACGAGTCGGAAGGTTTTAAACACGAGTTTCGCATCTAGATGTCTCCACCTTTTGTTTCACTTAGTGATGAAAGCGGCGTGGTGGTAAGATACCGGACTCAAATTGGATGGACCGCGAGACGCTATCCACATTTAGGTTTTCCACGATTTTCTTACATACGGGACGATTCCTCTAGAACGGCACTGCAGACTTCCTTCCCACATCCTTCCTCAAACCGAGTTTCTTCTGTGCTAGCGAAAAAGCTTCGCCACTGCTAAATATGTTTAGTTATTGTAAAATACGTCCTAATCTCCTTATCTGACACACTGTCTGTCCATCTCTTCCTACCCCTCTCATTGTTCACCTCCTCCTCCAATCCCTTCTATGTCCATCATCTCTTTCTCTGTCCATCTTCCCCCCCCCCCTCTCTGTCTCTCTGTCCGTCGTCCGTCTCCTCTTCCTATCTCCTCTCTCTATCCTTCATCTTCTTCATCCGCTCTCTGTCAAACTTCTCGTTTAGCCTCACCTTCTCCAGCGGTGAAACTGTAACAATCGTAAGACACGTACGAGTAATCATCCGTAGCTTCCTAAAATGGAATGACCACATATCAGTAATTGTAAAACTACTGCGGTTCAGTGGAAGATTTTCCGAAAGACTTGTAGACTGTTTCTTGGGCGCTGTTCATTAATCTGGGATACTTAATATTCTGAATTAATAGAAGAGTTGGAGGATATTCAACGAAGAGCGACATATTTCGTAACGTGATGTTTTACAATGGGCATGCGAATTATGCATGTGCTTAGTAGAGTCCAATATCCAACGAAAAGCGACGTATTTCTTTATTGGTAGTTTTACTCGGGGCGAGGGCGTTACGCATGTGCTTAATAGAGAACACTGATAGACACTACAAGAGAGGCAGTGTGTGTCACGGGGAGATATATTGTTAAAATTCAGATGGCATACTGAAAGTTACCTGTTCATTCCGCAATAAAATTTTTACCCACTGTATTATACTTTTTGTAGATCCCAATGATTATCTTTGCAATAACGTGTGTATCTCTGCTATAATCAGCTTTGATTGATCGAAGTAATCTCTTTGACTAGCCTCTCTGTATGCCCTCTGAGATATTTTGCCACCTTTGGGAGGTCAGTTTGTTTATTAGCGAATGTGAAGCTTTCGCGGTTTGGAAGCTATGATTTTTTTCCATGCTTGAACGTGCTCCTGCCACCGTGAGTCTGATACTCATTCTGGTCGACATCTACATGCACACCTACATCTATACTCTGCGCACCACAGTGAGGTGCAGAGGTTACGTCCCACAGTACCGGTTATCACGGCTTTTTCCAGTTGCATTAACGCATGGAGCGCGGGAACAATGGTTGTGTAAATGCCGCTGTGCGTGGTGTAACTAATGTAATTTTATCCTCACGACCCCTACAGAAGTGTTATGTAACGGGTGTGGGGAACGGGCTTGAAGTATATTTCTAGCGTCAACGTTTAAAGGCTGTTTTTGAAACTTTGTTAGTGGACTTTACCAGGATAGTTTCCGGTCTATCTTCAAGGATATGCCAGTTCAGTTCTTTCAGCATCTCAGTGACTCTCTCCCGCGGGACAATCAAACTTTTGGCCATTCTTGCTGCCCCTCTCTGTATACATTCAATAACCCCTGCCAGTCCTATTAAGTACGAGTCCCACACACTTGAACAATATTATAGGATGGGTCGCACGAGAAATTTGTAAGCATTCTACTTTCTAGACTGCCTGCATTTCGCTAGTATTTTACCAATAAACTGAAGTCTGCTATCTGATTCACCCACAAATGAGTCTACGTGATCGTTCCAGTTCATTTCTCTACTATGTGTTACACCCAAGTGTTTGTATGACTTTAAAGATTCCAGCTGCGACACAGTAATATTATATCCATACGATACTACGTTTCTTTGTGAAGTGCAAGCAGTAAATTATTGCACTCCTTTGAAATCCTATCAAGACCTAACTGAATATTTTTACAGTTTCGTTGAGATTGTATTTCGTTGTAAATAACTGCATCATCTGCGAATAGTCTGAGATTACTCTTCAGGCTTTCCCGGCGAGATCTTGACATGTGGAACACTCGGGTCTACTGCCGGATGTTTGTGTCGCTCTGGCACAATATTTCGGATACGTAACTCGTTGCCTTCTTCAGGTGCTACCTGAGACTGCCGTGTTGGAGGATCTTGTCCAGTATTTATGGCCAGAGGGCGCTGGGTGCTCCCTTTGCCGTCCGCGCCCGCCTGGCGCTGCTTGTAATGTGTTGTTTCTTCCCCGGTGTTCCCTCGGACGTCCGCGCCCGACTTGGGCGCCCTCTGGCCATAAATACTGGACAAGATCCTCCAACACGGCAGTCTCAGGTAGCACCTGAAGAAGGTAACGAGTTACGTGGCCGAAATATTGTGCCAGAGCGACACAAACATCCGGCAGTAGACCCGATTGTTCCACATGTCAGTCCGAGGTTACTTTTAACAACGTCTGAAGGATCACTAATATACAACGTGAACAGCAAGGGACCCGACACGGTTCCCTGAGGTACACCCAAAGAGTCGACGATTCTCCATCGAAGATAACATACTGTGTCCTCCTTACCAAGAAATCGGCAGTCCAGTCACAAATTTCGTCTGATACACCATATGGTCGTTCCTAGCTTTGATAGTAAGCATAGTTGTGGTAATGAGTAAAATCCTTCTCGAAAATCAAGAAATGTTGCATCTACCTGACTGCTTTGAAACATGGCTTTTAGGATGTCATGCGAGAAAAATGCTAGTTGCATTTCACATGATCGATATTTTCAAAATCCAAGCTGGTTGGCGTTTTGTTCGGAGGAAGGAAGGAAGAAAGATAGATTGCATTTAACATCCCGTCGACATCGAGGTCATTAGAGACGGAACACAAATTCGGGTGGCGTCAGGGGTTGGGAAGGAAATGGGCCGTACTCTTGCAAAGGAACCATTCAGGCATTTGCCCGGAGCGCAATGAGGCATCTCAAACAGGATGAAGGAGCGAGGTGGTGCAGTGGTTGCACCTTGTACTCGACTTCGGGAGGACGACAGTTCAAAATTACGGAAAACCTAAATGTGGTCGGCCGGACGCGGGTTTGAACTGTTGTCCTCCCGAATGTGTGTCCAATGTGTTAACCACTGTGTCACCTCATTCCGTCATTCTGTTCGAGATGCCTCCTTACGTTTGAGCTTAGAATAGGCTATAAGATTCTACAACTAATGGACGTCAAGGATATTGGGTGTCAGTGTTGTGGATCACTGCTGCTATCCTTCTGTGCTCTCTTCTTGTACTGGTGAGAGCTCTGCCTTGGGAGAAAAATGGGCTTCGGTATCGATCTAAGCTGGTTTGGAGAATCTGCAATGATTGTGAAAATATGTGTTTTTATTACAGTTACTTATTGTGGAGACGCTGAAGTGAACTGGTTAGGTTTTTTCGAAATTTTTTGCTATATTTATACCTAAGTTACTCGCGATAGTTCCGCGTTCCACGTACCGAAATCGGAAACTCACAGGTTATCCAAATTTGACTGCATCGAAGCTGATCATAGCGGCGAGTATTATGTTTTCAACCTGTCGATCTAAAATTAAGTTATCATCCTCTCGTGAATAATAAAAGAGTCGCTGTTTTAGTAAACTGCACCAGGAAATTAGTGTTCCGATTGGCCATTGTGAAATTCACGCATGTTGTACTGCTGGGACCTCTAAATCAACTATATTCTTTCGGAGAGATATATTTATTTCTTAATGAATTACTGAACTATTTCCCATTACACCAAGTCATTTCTTTCTTACTTTTCCGTGTTACAGTGCTATACTGCTACGCCGCCATATTTTTTTAACTTGTTGATTCTAACCATTACCCGTCAAGATACGTATAATTCAGAGGGCATTCACTGAATTAATTTTGGTACTGCAAAGCATTTTATCGTCTCACAAAATTAGGATTTTGATGCAGAAAGGTGGATCGATGACTGATATCACGTGGCGGTGCTTACTAAATGTGCTGTGGAGTTACTGGCATCTTACTAAGATGTCAGATTCATTCATAAACTGTCTGTCGATTTTTGATCGTTTAGTTTACCTTGAGTTCGATTCCCAGCGGGGTTAGGGACTTTCCCTGCCTCGAGATGACTGGGTGTTGTTGTGTCATCTTCATCATCATCATTCATCCCAATTACGGTCGGAGGAAGGCAATGGCAAACCACCTCCACCAGGACCTTGCCTAGTACGGCGATGCGGGTCTCCCGCATCGTCCCCCTACGCTCTGTCACGGAGTATGGGACATCATCATGATCATCATGTAGTTTATCTTGCATGCTGAAAATCAGTCGCAACATGCTTGAGTGGACATCCTTACGAGTACAGCTGGATACCATGCGCATAAAAGAGACGCTTTCTTAATTCTGGATCCGTTTAATGATGAATCATCACCCACTGCACAATTTTCAGTTGGTAGCCATGCAAAATCCATTTTCATTTGAGTTTTATGTAAGTGGTTCCGTATGTGTGACTATTATGTTAACCATTACTGGTCAGGTTATGTTTACAGTTTCAAGCAAGGACCTGAAGGTTCATACTTAACGCATAACCTAAAAGTTCGGAGCTTGTCTGTACACTGCTCACTGGAGTACTTCTCATCAAAACACGCGACTAGCGATGCGTTACAAGAAGCGACTGGCGACATATTACGAGAAAATACTATGTGTTCCGCGAACTGACCGCGACAAGAAAATAAAAGAGATTAGACCACATAGGGAGGTTAATAGCCAGCCGATCTTCCCAAACATGACTCGAGAAAGGAAGACGAAAGGCAGAAAAAAATAGTGATACTAGAATTACGAGGACGTGCTTAAAAGAAATGCCTCCAAATATTTTATGTAAAAAGTCTGAAAGCTTTTTAAACTTCATTAAAATTCTGCATCTTCATTCTTCATGTCTACATATATATTTCTAAACATAGTCACCCTGGAGTCAAACCCATTTCTCCCAACGAAGGACCTTTTTGCTGACATTGTCACTGTTGAATGTTTGACTTCTTGGCGGTGCCAAAACCTCACCTCTGCTTACACCACTTCATACCTATCTAAGTGAAGTCCTAAAAGGTGTTCTGTAAGTACTGGAAACAGATGAAAATCATGTGTGACCAAGTAGGGACTGTGTGGTGAATACTAGATGAGAGTGAATCTAAGGCGTCTGGTTATTGCAGATATTGCTGCTCCCGTATGTGATCTAGCATTTTCAGGCTGAAGGAGAGTGTGCTCCATGCGTGGACGCACTCTCCGAATTCGGAACTCGATTATAGCACGCTGTTTCCCATCTCCGACACAGTTACGTTACACTGCAATGTTACACACTACAATTCGCAGCTCTCAAGTGGTAGAGGGCTACAAATTTGTAGACGTGAAGAATAATGTAGAATGTTAATGACACTTGTGTTACTTAAAAACATTTAAGAGTTTTTACACAAAAAATTAGGAGGCATTACTTTTCAGCACGCCTTCGTACATTCCGTCACATACCATATGGTTGCTTGTAGAGTATAGATGTACGTGTAGAGGCTCTAGCTATGCGTGAAAAATCCGAAGGACTCAAGCACGTAAGGAGACTGTGGAAATATTTTATTACTTGAATACGATTATTCTGTAAAATTCTTTTCACTCTTAGGAATTTCCTGGTTGTCTCATGTGCATAATCTGTAAACGACGGGATGTACGTGTGTCTAATGTCGTCCCTTAGATTTTGTCATCGACCTCTTGGAACATCCTGGAGAATCCAACACATTGTTTTGTATTCTTTTTCTATTTACATATCATAACAGCATAACTTCTGAAGTTGTAACTAATTTTGTTACGTCTTGTGAATCACTTTGACAGATAAGCTTGTGAATAAAACAGTGGTATGCAAATACAGCAGTGTTGATAGGTCTCCGTGCATTAAAATTTTAGACCAGGCTTGTTAGCTTACAGAGATCGCGATGCACTACCGACGTTGCGGTTACCATTTAAAACCTTTAACACTGTTAATAAAATATTCGCGCAGCTACGAAGAGTGCAGCTATTTCTCAACAGGATAGTGAGTATAAAAACTACTTCATTGCTATCTCATACATAACTGATCAGCAATGCGAGCACTTTATACGGGAGGAAGTGTGCTGTTGTTCACTTATAACTCTTTTTCTCACTTACGTAGTGTAAATATTTTCAAGGAAGCTTTCCTCTAACATTAATTTGCAAGAATAAAAGGCAGAGACAAGAATGTTCCTGAGGGTGCGCTAAATTCCGCTGTTTATTCCGCGATGGAAGAAAAAGCTGCGCTCAAAGAGAGGAGACCGGCTCCCGTGGGTTTTCCCTTTTTAAACTGAGGCGCTCGAATTATTATGCATACACATGAAATGGCCTCCCAACTCTGTTCTCCAAATTAACGGACTCCCTAAAGAACACTCCCGCTACCTTCTCCAAAGAGCGCCTGGCGTCGTCTCGCTGTTGACGGAGTTCTTTGCATCTCGCAGATGGAAGGAGGCATACTTCTACCGCCTTCCTGCTACTGTAATATTAATTCCTTAATAGTTGCTCCACTCCTCTTCTGATACCAAAACTTCCATTTGATAAAATTTATCCATAATAAGTAGACTCTGCAAATCATAATAATTAAATACTTAATAGAATGGCTAATGTTTTATACTCGTATTAATGACACTCAGTCGGGAAGTGGTTCAAAATACACAATTAAAATGTAGTGTTAATATGGGAAGATTATTTGTCTTAGGCGAATGAAAGTCATTTTCTAAGCCTATGCAGTGCAGATGAAGATAATTAGTTAATTTATGCCTATTGAAGATACGGGGTGCCGCTCCACAGTCCAAGATATTGTTACTGGGATCTGCTAGAACAGACAACGTAAAGGCATTCACCACAAAGCAAAGTGCTCGTAGTAGTTTCGTAGACGCGTTTTGTGAGTTTCTTACTCACAGAAAGGTATAGTGATCCACCATATTCCTTAAGTGAACTTCTGGCCAGCTATTAATCTGGAACCAATTTGGAGACGTGGCTTAAGGCGTGGGATGATGTGAGACCAATGGACCTCAATACTACATACAATCTCTCCCCCCCTCTCTTTCTCTTCTCTCTCTCTCTCTCTCTCTCACACACACACACACACACACACTATATATATATATATATATATATATATATATATATATATATATATATTAGTTGGATTTACTCCATATCAATGCAGCTGGCCTATTGTCGCAAAGGTTTGGCCTATGATGATCGTGCGGTTGGCAGCTGTAGATAGAAGTACTGACTAATTCCGCGATTAGGGCCAGTGGACATCGTGATTGCCGATCGGCCGCCATGCAGTCCTGTGCCATAGGACGTCATTTTGATGCAGTACAGAGGGGACATTGTGTTTTGTAACCTGTTTATGCTGTACAACAAACGCGAAGACAAAAAAGCAGCACCACGAAAGAATTATCAGACAGATAACGATAGATGTGATATAATATGAAGACAAACTCACTCACTCACTCACTGGTCATACCGGACTCGAGAGTCCATTACCGCAGCAACGTATTTTCGCCATCTGTCCCTGTCTTGGGCTATTTCCTTCCATTCACCTTCAACACCTAGGCTCCTCAAATCAGCCTTCACATTGTCCTCCCATCTACGCTTCGGTCTCCCCACAGGACGTTTTCCATCTAAGTGCCCTACCAGTACTTTGCGCGCTACCCTGCCCTCGTCCATTAGAGCTACGCGACCCGCCCATCGCAGCCTACGTGACTTAATGACACTTATTATGTCAGGACTGGAATAGAGTTCGTGAACCTCTTCGTTTTGCAGTTTTCGCCACTCTCCGCTAATGTCATCCCTTTTTGCTCCGAAAATTTTCCTCAAAATTTTGCTTTGAAATACTCGAAACGGATTTCATTTTGCACAGTGAGAGGCCAAGTCTCACACTCATACAGCATAACTGGTAGAATAATAGTTTTGTATATTCTAATCTTTAAACTCCTAGACAATATCCGTCATGAAAGTAATCTATTCAGTGAGAAGTAGCACGCATATCCCGCCGGTAATCTCTTCCTCAGTTCGGATTCAATCTCTTTTCTCGAAATGATGTCCACGCCTAGACACTTAAATGTGTTCAGTTTTTCAAACTGCATGTCTCCAACTTTTAACATTTCCTGATCTACTGCTGTTGGCATTCTAGTAGTAACCAGGTATTTAGTTTTGTCTTCACTTATCCTTAGACCTACATATTCACAAACTATCGATTGCAATTTCAGAAAAACAGGATGATTTATTCAAGGGAAAGAACTTACACACTGAACAAGTTAATAACGCGTTGGCCCTTATGCAAGCACTTATTTGGCTTGGCAATGATTGACAGAGCTGTTGGATCTCCTACTGAGAGATATCGTTCCATAATCTGTCCATGGCGCGATGTATCGTCAAACTCCCGAGCTGGCTGGAGGAGCCTGCCAATAATGCTCCAAACAATCTCAATTAGGGAGAGATCCAATGACCTTGCTGGTCAAGAGAGGGTTTGGCAAGCACGAAGGCAAGTATTAGAATCTCTCGCCATGGGCGGACAGGAATTACCTTGCTAAAATGTAAGCTGAGAATGGGTTACAATGAAGGGCAGTAAAAAGGGACATAGAATATCGTTGACATACTGCTGTGCTGTAAAGATGCCGTGGATGACATAAAAGGGATGGTGATATGAAAAGAAATGGCACGGAAGACGATCGTGCCCTGCTGTCAAGCCGTTTGGCTGGTGACAGGCTGGTATCCCACCGCCCACCGCTGTTCAAGGCGTCTCCAGACACGTCTTCACTTCTCATCGGGGCTCAGTTCGAAGCGAAACACACCACTGAATGCAATTCAACTCCACTCAGAATCCAGGCTCGAGAAATGTCTGGAGACGCCCCGTGGCGGGTTGGCAGTGGGACAAAGAGAGATGAGCAACTTCCAGCCATTCTCAAAGACAGTTAATATTGGACCCTAACAATTGAGCCTGGAATCCGGACACTGAACATAGCTTATAATAGCACTCTGTAGTAGCTCAAAACAAGGCACAAGACCATGTATAATTTTTGGGGAAGCTCTGTTGTCGGAATATAAAATTTCGCGAACTACTATGTGGCTTACAGATAGTGGTATTCCGCAACCACCGCACATCATTCAATCCTTCACGAGGAATCTAAGCGGCAATGTACCGTACGCAGTCGTTAGGAAAGAAACGAGAGCTTCTTTAGGCCTCTATGGATGGAAGGATATTACGGTTAGTATCTGTCTAGCACATTTAAATTCCATATAATCGAAAATTTTTTAGAGTTTATACACCAAACATTGTAACTGTGATAAAGCAACTTTGCTTAAGACAAAAGTAATAACAAGAGAAATGTTTTTCACTCAAATGCCCTCATTTCGTTTCATTATAACACAAAAATTACTCATCGCAGTGGTATAACGAATAACCACTACCTTTATTTACGATTAAGTTCGTTCAAATTAGCCTAACCCGGCCACACTTCCGCCAGCAGACGTAAAGTAATTCATAGGGTTTTCATGGGAGCTCAGTTTCAGAGCTGGCATTGCGAGAAGTTCTTTTATTTTCAGTCCAAAGTTACGCCCAAAATCTGTTCCCCAATTTCCTGTTGTTATCCTTCTTTCTTCCATATTTTCACTGTCCACACTTACGTGAAAAAAGTTTGTAACCTCCCTCCCGCTATAATTTTGTTGGTTCTTTAAACTACTGGACATAGGTAAGGGGTAATTAACTGAGAGAACACGCTTCGTACGATACCTGGCCGCGTTGTCTACATTGAAAACATGTCACTTTACGTTATGAATGTTGAACTTCTTGAATTGTAAGGGAAGAAGATTTCTTTGAAAGAATAAGAGTTCATACCACTTGTTTCGTTTATTGAATTCGTAACCAACACACTTCCTAACAGTGGCTACACCCAACCGTGCTCATATTAGCATTTAAACTCAGCTCCATTTTCACGCTAAGGTTTGAATCGCTTCCTAATTAAGCTGTCATGCGGTAACCGTTCAAGGTAACCTTCATAATCGTTGATATAATAATACAGCCTGACAACAGACGCTAGTAACTAACAATGAAGATGCTGATAAATCCATTGATTTAGGGTGCAAGTACATGCACCTTCCGCGAAAAAACTGATTACTCGCTCATTGATTCCTAAAATGCGAAGAAAAACTTCTAAACTCGTGTTCCATCAAGATTTGTGAACTGTTCATATTCTTTGATGCTGCCGTCCCGCGTAAGGCCGTTCCACGTGGAACACGAACAACCACTAAGCTCGCCTCGCACAATGACGTGTGAACGGCAGCGTCTGCACATTGTTGAACGAAACCACAAGATAATGCTTCCTGGCAGAACACGAGCACATACGTCTGAATTTTCCATACAATCTACTATGCGTAACCGGTATAACAGGCTAATGCGATACCTCTACTGCTACCAGTACCCCTTACACGTAGTGTACAGATACATATGTGAGAACAGTCAGCTCAACTACACAACGTGACCGTAACAGCCTATAACTGTACACAAAGCCCGGTGGCCCCCGAGTGTACTTCACCAGGATATTGTTTCATTATATAGACCTATAACGAAAAGGCGTCATCCGCAACGGACACATTTGGTACGTGGTTAGTACTTTCAGCAAGAGCCTCATTCTCGAGGATGTTTAACTTACCTTAATTTTAGCTTTACAGAGATCTCACCAGAGGCTGGAAAACTTAACCTCGTTGCTGCTGATATTGCATCTCTGTATTTCGTACTTTTCTTCGCTATGTGTGACCTAACAAGGTGAAGTAATACCTCGATATCATTCGCTGACATAAGAGAAAAGATTTTAAACCGCATACAGCTTACCTCCTTTCTCTCGCCACATCCACACATGCATTACGATGGAAAAGGTATGCATTAACCAAGCATATGCTAGGACTTCGTCTTCTGTGAAACTACGTACTGGCTGCGGCGCCAGCTGCTCCTACCGAAAGCGGACATCTTGAACACTTGAATAGCGTGCCCGCTTCTATGAAGGTGTGAATGGAATCACGCATGCACAAGTGTTGAGATGGAGGTTTGCTCCAAAACGAATACCACTTCTTGCGTGTGCCGAAGCGCCCGGCGTCTAGGCGTAAGTTACACAGGTGTAAATTCATCTTTATAATGTCGTTAGGATGTCTGTATTTATTTTTCCCTTTAATCTTCTCATTTCCCACTGTTGTAATACACAGAAATAAAAGAAACTTGGAGATAATGAACGAGGAACAATGACGCACAGCAAAGCTGTCAATTAAGCATACTGTTGAGGCCAACAATTTTCCGGTGGCCAATGACAGTGACCAAAGGCGGCTGCGGGGTGGAAGAGAGCAAGGGGAAGGACTCCTTCCCTGCTTCTTGCCTCATCCCTAGCAGAGAGCTTTCTCAGCTGCCTGATTTTTTTTTCATCAATCTTCTGACTGATTTGATGCGACCCGCCACGAATTCTTCTCCTGTGCTATCCACGTCATCTAAGAGTAGCAGTTACAACCTAAGTGTTCAATTATTAGCTGGATGTATGCAAATCTCTGTCTTCCTTTATAGTTTTTCCCATCTACAGCTCCCTCTAGTACCATGGGTGTCATTCCCTCATGTCTAAACACATGTCCTGTCATCCTGTCTCTTATCCTTATCAATGTTTTCTACATATTCCTTTCCTCTCCGATTCTGCGCGGAACATCCTCATTCCTTGCCTTATCAGTCCACCTAATTTTCAACATTCCTGGTATACATATGGCTGTGAAAGAACAACTAAACTTTCTACCACTTGTATTAGTTGTTGTCGCGACGCATATGCGTTATAAAGTATCCGTTAATACACTGCGAGGAAAAAGGTTGGTACACCTATAAAGAGGATGTCGGTTTTGATCTGATGACAGCGTATGCCTTGTGAGGAATATTAGATGTACCAATAATGGTTTATAAGTCGTCAACCAACGGATAGCGTAGTGACATTGCTACCAGGGCGCAATCTCTGTCTACCCTTCAATGCGGAATGCTCACAGCCAGAAGGCTCAGTGTAATGCAGACTAGTGAAGCAAGCAGGTAACCAGGACACAGAGATGCACTCGTGCTTTCTACAACCAAATGAACGACTTTCAAAAGGGTCAACTTGTGGGCATCCGAGTGGCGGGATGGTCCTTTCGGAGAACTGTCACGTAAGTTGGACGTACTGCATCAGTTGTGCAATGACACTGGTACCAGTGGTCCCGTGAACATTCCCACCCCAGTGGACGAGGTTCTGGACGTCCACGCAACACAGACGCCCGCCAGGACTGTCGTAATGTAAGGGCAGAAGCGGCAGATCGTGCCGAGGAATGCCAACACAAACTGTTGTGAACCACGTATTAGCACTGGGAATAAGGATACGCACGCCTCTAGCCCGTTTTCCACTCACTCCACAATATCGACGTGCTATGCTCGACTTCAAGATGGAACGGCGCGCTGTGGTCTTCAGCGAATAACGCACATTCTGCCTGCACGCAAATGATGGTCGTCTGCGATTGCGACGTGGACGTGGTGAGTGCTGTCTAACAGAGTGCGTTCGTCCAAGACACAATGGCCACACCCCAGGCCTTACAGTCTTGTGTGCGATACGCTACGACTACCGTTCACTTTCCTTGTTTCTGGAGGAACGCTCACCAGCACTGGGTACGTGCAGAGTGTTGTTAGACCCCTTCTTTTGCCGTTCTAGCAACAGGAAGGTGATGTGTTGTTACAACAGGATCACGGTCGCCCACACGCTGCCCGTTAAACTCAGGGTGCTCTGCAAGACGTGCAACAGCTTCCCTGGACACCACGACCTCCGGACTTGTCTCCAATCGAGCACGTATGGAATATGATGGGACGAGAAGTGTCTCGTGAGACTCTGTCAACCAACAACTTTTTTAGAACTATTTTAAATGTCGAGGGCGCGTGGCATTACGTATCCCAGAACAGTATTCGCTATCTATACGATCGGCTGGATGCCAGAATCTGCGCCTCCGTTACTGTGCCTGGACGCTACACCACGTACAATTACTGGTGTTTCAGCTTGGGTCGATGCCTGGTAGGCCGGCCGAATTGGCCGTGCGGTTAAAGGCGCTGCAGTCTGGAACCGCAAGACCGCTACGGTCGCAGGTTCGAATCCTGCCTCGGGCATGGATGTTTGTGATGTCCTTAGGTTAGTTAGGTTTAACTAGTTCTAAGTTCTAGGGGACTAATGACCTCAGCAGTTGAGTCCCATAGTGCTCAGAGCCATTTGAACCATTTTTTGATGCCTGGTACTTTGGCACCACTTGCCAATATAAACATTTGATGTACTCCATATGCACTGCTGCAATAATAAGTCTTGTGTGAATTGGAAATCTCTAAGAAAGAGTACTAAATTTTTTTCTCTGGCAGTGTAGTTACATTCGTTAGTGAATATCATTATGTCTTTTTCTGTACTTCAAGGTTTAGGCAGTTGCTACTGTTTCCTATTCACTTTTCGCTGGCACTTTATGCTGACGTGAGATTCTCTCTACACTCACTTTTTGTAAGTGATTTCTCCGTGATATTTCATGTTCTTCAATCTTTTCATTAATGTTATTAATATGTATTCGATTCCTTAAGCCACATTTATTATGTGACCTTCACTGATAAAACCTCTCACTTTCCTGAGAAATCTCTTTTTTTCTGCTTGTAGTTTACTTTTACCACGTTTTTTAAGGATCTGTTACTCACTTCTATATAGACATGGTTCCGTACCATATTTTCTTTTGGAACAGTTTGTTTCTTATTCCGCAAATTCGATAATATTTATTAATCTTTGTTTCTTTATCGTTGTCCATATCATAGATTGTATCAAATTTTAAAAAATGAAATTGAAGACCATTTATTATTATTCTTGAGCAGGTAAGGTACTTTCCATGATGAGTCATGATTTTAATTTTCCTTACTGATTCTCTTTTCCCCAACTGACGAAATGTATACACTGCTGTTTCAATTCGGACGTTACTTTCTTCCACAACCGATATATCATCTGCATAAATATGCTGAAATATCGGTGGTCGCTGAAAGTGTTACCTGGCTGAATTCACGGAAGTTATTTGAAACGATATTTCTATTAATCTCCATTACTTCCTACCTATAGGTCGTAATCAAACCATTTACATACACATTAAATGATTTTTGTGACGGGCTCAGTCTTTTTTACGTCCCTTATCGGTAGTAACTTCTTCACTTTTATTGTTGGAAACTTTTATTATTATTTTTGTGTCCTTATATAAAATTTTTATAGTTCCAGTAAAATGTACAGGATACTCAAGTTTCACCATTATGTTCCATACAGTTCGGAACCGCGCTGCTGCTACGGTCGCAGGTTCGAATCCTGCCTCGGGCATGGATGTGTGTGATGTCCTTAGGTTAGCTAGGTTTAAGTAGTTCAAAGTCTAGGGGACTGAAGACCTCAGATGTTAAATCTCATAGTGCTTAGAGCCATTTGAACCATTTTTTGTTCCAAACATTCTTTCTGTTCGCATTGGCAAAAGCTTTTTCGAAATCAATAATAACTGTGTATGTCACCAAATTTACTTCCTGTCGTTTGCCTAGAATTCATTTTCATGATAAAAATATTATCGTTTCATCTGCGGCTTTTCGAGAATCCGCTTCATTCTTCTAATAGGACACAGTATGCCTAGAAACGGCACTCCGAAATATTACTCAGCGAAATTGGACGCTGTGAGATGGCAGTATAATCACCAAGCTCAAACTGCGCAGCTCCTGTACCTGAGCCACGGGATTTCATACGCACTGGTTCTCTTCTCAGTACACGGCATTGTATGAAACAGATATGAACACTTTTTTTAACTTGTAGTGAACCCTCCTCTGAGTAACCGCGGTTGTCGACACGAATCACGCTTAATTTTATTTCCTGGACATTCACTGAATAAAATTCCGTCGCTTGTTTTTTTCACCTCTACATAATGGTTGCATTACACATTGTTCATTTGTGGACTCAAATAAACAGCATAACGGATAGTCGTAAAATGGGATTAATCTCTCCAGTTAACTCTGTTCACTATTTCATTTCACAATCGAACTGAAACTTTGTTAAAATCGATGTCAAACTCGAATCATTCCACAGAAGTCACTCACGGATGGAGCTCTGAATCCACAGAACGCAGCATGTGACCCGTATCTGGGCGTAAGGAATCAGATGCTTACGAATATTGCCGACTCAATACGAGCTGTGCACGAATTTCAAATGGCGAGCAACGAATTGTGTTCAGTATTGCGTGCCACTGTCGACTTCCTCCGCTGAGATTAAAAAACTAGAGGAATACAACTACCAAATCGGTTCGAACGTTCGCGTAATAAGAGGAACGAATAAGGACACGCTACTGTTGCCTCGAGTCCGCTCAGGGGAACGATCTGGGCCGGCCGGAGTGGCCGAGCGGTTACAGGCGCTACAGTCTGGAACCGCACGACCGCTGCGGTCGCAGGTTCGAATCCTGCCTCGGGCATGGATGTGTGTGATGTCCTTAGGTTAGTTAGGTTTAAGTAGTTCTAAGTTCTAGGGGACTTATGACCACAGCAGTTGAGTCCCATAGTGCTCAGAGCCATTTTTTGAACGATCTGGAGGGGGGCCCAAACTGCATGTGGAGAAGGGAACATGTGAGTAACGAAACGTTTCAGATTGAAGTGAAACTGCATTTCCGATCTCGTGGGATAATCGTTACTGGCTATGGAGTAATTAGGCCGCCTCATGTTTCCCCTCAAACTTCTTCGAAGCTCTCAGTCTGATCTTCAGAATTCCACTGGTGGCACTGCACGGGTTTACTACTGTACGGAAGATGTGCTCTCCCGGATGCCTACCTGTGCGTCCAGGGGTAGGTTTCCAGGAACCAACAGACGGGCCGTCAAGTCAGTAGCTGCTACTGTGCCGCCACCGCGCAGCCGTTGCCGCGTCGTTAGCTGCGGGTAGCCTACGCACCAAAGCGGTAGGGGGCTCGCTTGCCTCCGGCGCGTGTTTCTCGCAAAGCTCGATACCATCTCGGAAGTCGGTGCTTCGCTCTCACCACGTTATTACTTTTTTTCGCGGTTTCTCTTTGAGAGCCTGTGAAATACCTTCGCTCTATATAACTTCCCAGGGAGAAAGAAAAAAACAAAATCTGCGAGGAAAGCCTTGAAAGCCCCATCACTGACCTAGACACCTCCATCGACTCTGCTGCCGCCGCAAAATGTTTCTCCGCCCGATACAGCCGGAGTTTATGCGCACTTCCAGACTCGGACCTTACGCTGCACAGTGGTGGGTATGGTACGTCACAGGAAAACGTACATTCAACTTCACTTTCTTCTGTGGACTTCTTATTTGTTCTACGAAACATCTCCCACCTTAAGACCTTCTCGATCAGCCAAGACACTTTACACGTAACGTATAGGCATTTCTATGTAACTAAAAGCTAATGGTATAGTTTCAAATAATAACTGTAATATTGCGCTAAGCGAAAAGGATACAAAAGTAAGAAAGTGATAAAAACATTTCTAAGGCATGCGATAGTAAATTATGTAGTTGTGAATTATGTGGAGTCGACGAGAAATAAAGGCTGAGGTACGATTAATTGGACGGAAAGGCATTAGCTTAGTTTATTCAGTGTCGGAACATACAAATTCTTTATTGTTACGAACCACATTATTTCATACATTACTGAGAAATTAGTATTTTCATGAAGTAACGGTCCTCATACATTGACGGATAGGAGAAGCACTAAAGTACGAATACCTCGACCTAACGCTACTAAACTGATACCCCAGTACTTCCGTGCCTGAGGAATACAGGGCTATTACAAATGATTGAAGCGATTTCATAAATTCACTGTAGCTCAATTCATTGACATATGGTCACGACACACTACAGTTACGTAGAAAAACTCATAAAGTTTTGTTCGGCTGAAGCCACACTTCAGGTTTCTGCCGCCAGAGCGCTCGAGAGTGCAGTGAGACAAAATGGCGACAGGAGCCGAGAAAGCGTATGTCGTGCTTGAAATGCACAAACATCAGTCAGTCATAACAGTGCAACGACACTTCAGGACGAAGTTTAACAAAGATCCACCAACTGCTAACTCCATTTGGCGATGGTATGCGCAGTTTAAAGCTTCTGGATGCCTCTGTAAGGGGAAATCAACGGGTCGGCCTGCAGTGAGCGAAGAAACGGTTGAACGCGTGCGGGCAAGTTTCACGCGTAGCCCGCGAAAGTCGACGAATAAAGCAAGCAGGGAGCTAAACGTACCACAGCCGACGGTTTAGAAAATCTTACGGAAAAGGCTAAAGCAGAAGCCTTACCGTTTACAATTGCTACAAGCCCTGACACCCGATGACAAAGTCAAACGCTTTGAATTTTCGGAGCGGTTGCAACAGGTCATGGAAGAGGATGCGTTCAGTGCGAAACTTGTTTTCAGTGATGAAGCAACATTTTTTCTTAATGGTGAAGTGAACAGACACAGTGTGCGAATCTGGGCGGTAGAGAATCCTCACGCATTCGTGCAGCAAATTCGCAATTCACCAAAAGTTAACGTGTTTTGTGCAATCTCACGGTTTAAAGTTTAGGGTCCCTTTTTCTTCTGCAAAAAAAAAAAAAAAAAAAAAAAGTTACAGGACACGTGTATCTGGACATGTTGGAAAATTGGCTCATGCCACAACTGGAGACCGACAGCGCTGACTTCATCTTTCAACAGCATGGTGCTCCACCGCACTTCCATCATGATGTTCGGCATTTCTTAAACAGGAGATTGGAAAACCGATGGATCGGTCGTGGTGGAGATCATGATCAGCAATTCATGTCATGGCCTCCACGCTCTCCCGACTTAACCCCATGCGATTTCTTTCTGTGGGGTTATGTGAAAGATTCAGTGTTTAAACCTCCTCTACCAAGAAACGTGCCAGAACTGCGAGCTCGCATCAACGATGCTTTCGAACTCATTTATGGGGACATGCTGCGCCGAGTGTGGGAGGAACTTGATTATCGGCTTGATGTCTGCCGAATCACTAAAGGGGCACATATCGAACATTTGTGAATGCCTAAAAAAACTTTTTGAGTTTTTGTATGTGTGTGCAAAGCATTGTGAAAATATTTCAAATAATAAAGTTATTGTAGAGCTGTGAAATCGCTTCAATCATTTGTAATAACCCTGTATGTTGATTAGCACCTCATGCGAGCGGCGCGCGGGATTAGCCGAGCGATCTATGGCGCTGCAGTCATGGACTGTGTGGCTAGTCCCGGTGGAGGTTCGAGTCCTTCCTGTGGCATGGGTGTGTGTGTTTGTCCTTAGGATAATTTAGGTTAAGTGGTGTGTAAGCTTAGGGACTGATGACCTTAGCAGTTAAGTCCCATAAGATTTCACACACATTTGAACATTTGAAATCATGCGAGCGTGTTTTCAGTGTTTGTAGCAAAGAAAACAGTCAGTCCTACGACGAAGAACGGTATGAGTCTACGATGGCTATTGGTGATCTTACGTTACTTACCGATACCTAAACCATTATGAAAGTCACCAGGCATGTGAAATACGCAGTTTATACAGGTTTTAACAGTAAAAGAGTAGATATTTTTGTATGTGATACCTTAATATGTACACACATAAATGTGTTGGTTGTCTTTTCTCTGCAACGAACAGTCTTTCCACAAACAGCTCACAATCTTTACGAGCTTATATTTCGTGCACCGTCTTACTGCACCACTAACAGAACTGCATTTGTCAGTATAGGCTAATCGTTTTGCGTCCATGTGCCCACACATCACACCTGAGCTACTGCACACGGGAAAATAATCATTAATGGCTTTCTATAGCCACACGTACTTGGAGGTGTAACCAACCTAACAATATAGTAGTTTAATAACTACACTATGTGATCAAAAGTATCCATACATCCCCAAAAACATACGTTTTTCATATTATGTGCATTGTGCTACCACCTACTGCCAGGTAGTCCATGTAAGCGACCCCAGTAGACATGAGACATCGTGAGACAGCAGAATGGGGCGCTCCGCGGAACTCACGGATTTCGAACGTGGTCACTTGTGTCATACGTCTGTACGTGAGATTAACACACTCCTAAACATTACTATGTCGACTGTTTCCGATGTGATAGTGAAGTGGAAACGTGAAGGGAGACTACAGCACAGAAGCGCACAGGCTGACCTCATCTGTTGACTGACAGAGACCTCCGACAGTTGAAGAGGGTCGTAATGTGTAATAGGCAGACATCTATCGAGACCATCACACGGGAATTACAAACTGCATCAGGATCCACTGCAAGTACTATGACAGTTAATCGGGAGGTGAGAAAACTTGGATTTCATGGTCGAGCGGTTGCTCATAAGCCACACATCACGCCGGTAGATGGCAAATGACGCCTCGCTTGGTGTAAGGAGCGTAAACATTGGATGATAGAACAGTGGAAAAACGTTGTGTGGAGTGACGAATCACAGTACAGAATGTGTCAATCCAATGGCAGTGTGTGGGGATGGCGAATGCCCGGTGAACGACATCTTCCAGCGTATGCAGTGCCAACAGCAAAATTCTGAGGCGGTGGTGGTATGGTGAGGCAGTGTTTTCCATGGAGGGGGTTTCCCCCTTGTTTTTTTGTGTGGCACTATCACAGCACAGGCCTACATTGATGTTTTAACCATCTTCATGTTTCCCACTGCTGAAGAGCAATTCGGGAATGGCGACTGCATCTTTCAACACGATCGAGCACCTGTTCATAATGCACGGCCTGTGACGGATAGGTTACACGACAATAACATCCCTGTAATGGTCTGGCCTGCACAGAGTCCTGACCTGAATCCTACAGAACACCTTTGGGATGTTCTGGAACGGCGACTTTGTGCCACGCCTCACCGACCGATATCGATACCTCTCCTCCGTGCAGCACTCCGTGAAGCGTTCCCCAAGAAACCTTCCAGCACCTTACTGAGGGTATGCCTGCGAGAATGGAAGCTATCATCAATGCTAAGGGTGGGCCAACACCTTATTGAAGTCCAGCATTACCGATGGAGGGAGGCACGACTTTTGATCACATGTTATTATTACTCTGCAAATGACGTAAATAATTACATAATGTTTTTCAAGACAACGTTCTCAGTTACCGATATAAATACCTGAGTTACACCTGATAAACCTTGTATAAATGTTAGCGCATGGTGTGATGAGCATCTGGGACTCAGAGGTACTACTCATAGAATTGGTGAATCTCACCTAAGTGGCGTTGTTGAAGAGTGAGTATGAGTCAGCTAAAATAAAAAGACTACCCAGTAAAATATCACAAAGATGTAGTGTCTTATACTTTCCTATCGTTAGTTAAAGATGTTATTTACCGTGTAAGAAACATCGTGATAAAACGGATGTTGACGTTGTGTACAAAACTACTCAAACGACACAAAATACTGCTAACACCGGCCAAGAATGCTCGCAGACCGCTGCAAAACGCGCGAATTTATGGGATACCATGTAGCTGCGGAAACATATTCGTTGACACTACGAAAAGATCCGTGGAAGAGAACATAACGGCAACTTAAGGTGTTGAGAAACACGCGTCGCGGCCAGCTGACGATAAGATCTAATAAGACTCTTGGCCTGACTGACCGAGCAAATATTATAGCATGCTTTACAGACAGACTAGAGAGAGTGCTAACATGCCAACAGCTCTGATCGTGAGGAGGAGGATATGTAACCGAAGGGTATCTGGATTCTGCTTCTGAGGAAAATTTGTGCCAGTCTTGCTCCACGAAGCGATTGCAAGTGGCAACGGCCGGTTGAGTACCATTTGTGAAAACACGGAACTTTACCCCTGTCCTCGGTAGCACGCAAAATCGAAATATCTCCAGAGTCGGTAGCGAGCCAGGGTGTGTATCGTACCACCAAACACGCTGCAACTTCCTCTTGAAGACATTCTCCTATGAAGGGACAAAACGTTGGATTTCTCGAAGAAATTCTATTCCACCACAGCAGTATTAGAGTTTAACAGAGTATTGGAAGACTTGAGACCTAATAGGCACAAAGAATTGATAACATTCCTTTCCAGACTCTAAGATTAAAGAGTGAAGTGGCAACCAAACGGCTATTCAAGGTGGTTTATAGAATCTGAGAGAGAGACACCCTTCAGACGTTGGGAAAACACCAATCACACAATTTCGAGGACTGCAAGAGCTGACAAGTGAGAGAATTATCGCACAATCAGCTTAAGAGCTCATGCATTCAACTTACTGACAAGGAAAATATACAGAAGAATGGAAAAGAAAATGAGATATCTGACAGATAGGATCAATCGGGCACTAGGAAAGCCAAAGGCACCACAGAGGCAGTTATACCGTTGCACTTGATACTTAAAGCAAGACTGAAAATAAATAATACATATTCACAAGTTTTGTCGACCTAGAAAAAGTGTTTGACAGTGTAAAATGGTACAAGACCTCCGAAATTTTGAAAATTAGCTGTAATCGAGGCGTTTGAAATGTGGTATTAAAGAAGGACTCTGAAAATCAGGTGGACTAATTAGATAAAAAATGTTAGGTTCGCCTTAAAAGGGCGAAGAACGACAGGAGAAGACAGGATAAAAGAAATAATTTAAAATATTAGGGAATAACTACCTCGGTCTTGAGTCACCTGTAGACAGTAAAAGCTTTACGTAGAAACGGAGATTGGTATATATCAAACTTGTAACTGAGAACGTTGGGAGGAAATGCTACTCTGAAATGACGAGGTTGACACTAGGGAAGAATTAGTCTCGGGACGTATCAAACAAGTCAGAAGACCGATGACTTAAAAAATTCTGTTCATCTCGACATATTAATATAATCATTCCTCCGTTGCTCATGTCATGATTTACTGACCGAGGTGACGCGGAGCTTCATTGGAAACGAAATGTCCAGGCATCCAGAATTTGGTTTCTTACCGTTGTCCTAAATGAATGAAGATGAATGCCAGGATAATTCCTATGTGAATCCTCCTGGCCTTAACGCCTCCTCATCGTTGTCCAATCAGTGTTTACATTCTAAGAACTTTCTCATCGACGGTGCTCTAAACACGTCTATAGCATTCAAAATTTACGAGTTCTGGTTGACATTCTTTGCAGCAGGATACGGACAGAAAAATATTACGCGAAATCGGATGTCAGATTTCCCTGCCGGGTAGTATCATTGTTGTACATCATCTGTATGTATTCGATATGCATTTATGAGACAAAGTGAAAGCCTCCGCACTGTGATGTATACCGAGTCTGTTTGCACTCGTCTAAACTCAAAATTATCTAGGAAACAAGTTTTGAAGTAGCTTTCCCTTTCTCAAGTTTTGCTTGACGTAAATTTAATTCCGTATGTTGTAAATCAGGTACCCTGTTTCAGAACTATTTGACAACATTATATTGTGTGTCTTTGCTTCGATCTTCACCCGGTAAGATTATGATAAGATTTCAGTTTGATGACTGCGAACAGAAATGGCGGCCACCCGAGCTGAGCTGCTGGCAGGGGGCCGGATGACAGCGTTTCCTGGAGTGCGACTCCTGAGCGAGGATTTAAGCGCGGGGGGAGGCTATTTATTTGCGCCGCCTCTTATCTGCTTCCTTCCGCAAACTTGTCCCGCGCCCCGGTTAAACGCAACGTTCCTTTGCTTATTTATCACTTCCCTTATCGCGGTACGACGTCTCTCCTGTCCATTAAACTTTTCTCGTTTTGAAGCTGGAACAAAATTGAATATATATCTTTCAACCGATGAAGTTCCTATTGGTGCTTCAGATACACCTCTCTAAACACAAACCTAATGCTATGAATATACAGTGCCTGTCCTTTTAGCGTTTTAATCTGATTTATGTGGGTCACACGCTGTGAAAACTACTATCAGAAAGTGAACATTTTTTTCACTTGAAGTAAGTTGATATTGAATATATTGTCCTTTTGACGGGACAGCTCTACCCAAAGAGTTTTTTCGACTGTGCAGCTTACGCACTGAGTAAGCAGTGATTGAATCCATAGCAATGTTTGAAGTAGCAATTCAAGTTCAGGAAGAAAAAATAAAAAAAAAGACTAACATCAAATCAATTCACAATTGCGAATAAGGACTATCATCAGTTGTAGAATGGAATGACGACAATGAAAATTTTTGCCGGACCGAGACTTTTTTTGCATTTTGATGGTAATTTTTCATTGTATTTGGTCGAGGCGAACATCAGATGGCATCGGTTGAAGTTCATTGTTGATCCCTTCACTCAGCTTTTTATTTCAGAGGCTAGCTAGCTCTCTGACCGAACACGCTGAACTAACGTGCCGGCACCATTTGGTCATCCGAGCAGCACTTACGGCCGGATCCAGACATCCATATGTCGTCAACCATGTGTCTATGACCCGTACTCGTACATCCATGATGTATATTCCCTTACAGTTCAGACGTTATTCTTTTAAAATCATTTGCCTGGTATCAACAGATAAACACTTAGAAACATGGTTGACGACATATGGAAGTTGGATGCATGCATGCATGTGCAAAGGAACATTGTATTGTAATCAGAATAACACAGGCACTGCAATATAGTAAAAAAAATTGAAGTTTGCCGCCGACATTGTACTTCTGTTAGAGACTGCCAAAGACTGGGAAGAATAGTTGATTGGAATAGGCAGTATTTTGAAACGAGGACATAAGTCGAAAATCAACAAGAGCAAAATGAGGATAATGTAGTATACTACAATTAGAACAGGTGATGCAGAGGGAATTAGATTAGGAAACCCTTTCAGACCCTCTGGCTACAATTGTGTACGTTAAATTTTACTGTGTCTTGTCTGCAACAGAAGTATTTTTTACCAATGGTAATCTGAAGCATACATTTGTGAGTGTTCAATGTTTTCACCATGTGCAAATGCTGCCAACTGTTGCGCTTCACTGTGAAAATATCAGCAAGACAGTGTAGCAACTGATGAACAACAGTAAACAGGGTTGTGGTTGGTTCCATATATTCCACCGTATAATCCAGTATTGTTATTGTTATTTTGCATGATTATTATTGAATGAACATTTTACTATTTATTACAATAGAGAAAATTTCGTAATTAGTTATTTTGGTCAATATAATGAAGTCAAATTTACGAAATATGTTTTGAAAACGGGTACAGAGCTTTGTATAAAACTTGCATATAAAAATCTTTAAAAAATCATCTATGAGCATCACCACATAAATAAAAATTTTCCTTCCACCAGAAAAAAGTCGGGTCTGAAAGGGTTAAAGTAGTAGGTGACTTTTGCTATTTGTGCAGCATAATAATTGATAACGACCGAAGAGAGAATGTAAGTTGTAGACTGGCAATGGAAGGAAAACCGTTTCTGAAGAAGAGAAATTCTTTAATATCCAACACAGATTCCAAACTTAGAAAGTACTGTCTATTTTTCTGGGGTATAGACTTCTATGGAAGTGAAAGATGTACGATACGCAGACGTTTTTGAAGATTGCCGAAGATTAGATGGGTAGATTGCGTAACTAATTAGAAGATACCGGATATTTTTATGGAGACAAAAAGTTTTGTGGCGTAATTGGACAGAGATTGGAGATCGGTTGATAGTACACATTCCGACACATCAAGGGATCACCAAAATGGTATTCAATGAAAGTGGGTGTATAGGGTTCAAATGGTTCAAGTGGCTCTGAGCACTATGGGACTTAACTTCTGAGGTCATCAGTCCCCTATAACTTAGAAGTACTTAAACCTAACTAACCTAAGGACATCACAAACATCCATGCCCGATGCAGGATTTGAACCTGCGACCGTAGTGGTCGCGCGGTTCCAGACTGTAGCGCCTAGAACCACACGGCCGCCCCGGCCGGCTGGTGTATAGGGGTTGGAGGGTAAAAACCGCAGTGTTAGACCAAGAAATGAATATAGTAACCAGTGTAGGAGGGTATAAGTTTCAGTTATTGGGAGATGAAGAAGCTTGCACAGCGTCGAGTAGTTTGGAGAGCTGCATCAATCTAGTGTTATCACTGAAGACCACAACAACAGTTTACGCACAAGCTTAGTTCAAAACGACGCAGTGCTGACAGCTGTGATTGGACTGTGCAAATCTATATAATTTACTTCGTATTTGGAGCGAAAAATTGAAATAAATTGTCATCATTACATATTATAAAAATGTATAAATGTTTATATGTATGTTCTATATCTTCTTCTGAATCACTAGGCTGATTTCAACCAAACTTGGCACACATATGACTTGTTGTTTGGAAAGAATCGCTGTGGGAGTGAGAACCACCTATTTGTCAAAGGTGGTGAAAAGGAAGCGTAGCCCACGACGCGCGTTTACCAAGAATTTATTAATCCAGTTTTTTCGAATGAGAGTACTTCAGGATTTGAAACATACTTTACACATAATTACGTCCCTTTAAGGAACATTTTCTCTCTGTCAACCGCCACCCAATGGTGAAAGGAAATAGTTTATCGCTTTCTGCATTATCGCTGTTCATGGAGCAAAACTACGGCATCACGCTTAACATTCTACCACTTCTTTGCTGCTAACTCTATTCGCAAACAATGCCAAGAAGGGAACCACATATGCCGCTGAACGTACCTACACAGTTATATGATTGTGAGACACATAGTCCAGGAGACATGACGTCATAAGCATTGAAATACGTGAAATGTGTGTATGCGAGCAAAGCAATTGGTAAAGATCTCCTCCTAAACCCATTGATCGATTTGAACAAAACCTGGCACACATACTTTTTACGATCTGGAAAGAGATACTGTGGGGTTAAGACTAACGACCTTCTATTGTGGTAGGGTGACAACATGGGAGAGAGAGTGTTGGAGGAGACGGGAAAGTAGAACACAGATTGATGGAAGAGGAACAGAGGGAGGGTGAGGGGGTGATAGAAAGAGAGAGAAGAGGAGGAGATGGACAGTGAGAGGCCAGAAGAGGATATGGGCAGAGAAAGGAAAGAGGAGACGAACAGAGAAAGTAGAGAGAATGAGATGTGCAAGGAGGAGAGGAGAAGGAATGGGCAAAGAGAGAGGGGAGGAGGCGGATGCTGTGGGTTTAGAGGGGGAGGAGAAGATGGACACAGAAAACAGGAGGTGGACAGAGAGCCGCAGAGGAGGAGATGCACAGAGCAGAGAAAGGGGGAAATGGACAGGGAGAGAAGAGGCTGAGATAGAGAAAGGGGGAAAGGGAGGATATCGGCAGGGGGGGGGGGGGGGGGGAGAGAAGAAGATGGACTTACAAGGGAATGCACCAATCTGATATGTCGAAACCAACCCTGAAATTTTTCACACAGGAAGAATACACAAAAAGAAACACACTGTCAAAATTTCAGCTGCTAAAGCACGCTGAAAGGTATCTTTATAAGATGTGAAAGTTATTCAATTTTGCCGCACAAAGAACCGCTTATAAAAAAGGTTTGTACAGCCCTTCTGTCTACCCCTCGAACTGCCGAATAAGTAGACGCAACCGTGAAAAGCGTAGAGCCATGTAGTGCGAAGCCCAAAGAGCACACGCGAGAATTTTAAGCTCTTAAAGTACGTTAAAAATGTCTGAAATCACAAATTGTTCGACTAACTTGCAGTTCATATAGAAAGCTAAACTTTGCAAATGTAATTGTTACACAAGTGCCTCGCAGAGGAAAGAAATTTATGACTGAGTGTGATGTTTCATTACAGACGACTTGCATCAATTGGGGCTATAATTTGTTGACATTAAATATTTTATTACAGTCCTTGTAGCACAATTCTTATGATGATGTTTCAATAATGTAACAGTGAAACAGTTCCTTGCTTATACCCTGCAGTCGCCACAGAAATGCAGTTGTGTGTACGGGATGACGAAAACAAATGTTTCATTTACAGCAGACACACCCGATAAAAAGAAGAATTAATACATTCAGTCACTTCACAGTAATTACAGTTCTTACAATTTATGGTAAGGTCGTATGGGACCAAACTGCTGAAGTCATCGGTCACTAAGCGGCTACCCCGCGCGGCAGTACATATTGACAATAATATATTTTGACAGTAATGTTCGCTCTCAGAGAAATGTAGAGAACGCAGAAATGACTGAAGTTTAACAATATTGTTCCACTGATAAATTTGAATTGACTAAGAGTTATCAGAATTTATATTGTCGGGCAATTTTCTGAAAAATGCTTTACGCTGCTGAAAGTTTTTCTGATCAAGATGCTGAATCGTATTATTAGTTCTGGGTGGAATCCGAATGATATTATCAGCCTTTTCGTCGTTCTCTTAAAGACAGAGGTGTCGTTATGTCCACTCCAAGATTCCAACAAACGCAATAAATTATTTTCTGCAAATGCTAAGAAGACGTTATTCTCTCTATTTTTTTCAGATTGGACTATGTCAATTAAAAGTTCTTTGAACATAAACCTTTCTTAAATTTTTGGTCCTAATTTCTCTTGATGTTCCAAAAGACAGATACAAAGCTGCGGAAACAGTAATCCGCTAAAACCTACTACTGCCATTGTTGTATATGAATGTGTTACATCATTCATCGACTGCAGAAGCGACTGTCTCTTTTTTTTGCTCGAGATGATAAAATGAGATTTGCATGCGGTGATTACTTGTAGCCTGATTGTTTGGCTTTTTACACAGAGTTGTAGAAGGTAACAAGAAACTTCATGTCCACTCCAGCTACCAATTTTTCTATAGTATTACCTATTACTGACGTTTCCTCTACGCGTTTACGTGAGGTAAACTTGATAACTTTGCGACTTCCTTATAGTATAATTTACTGAATCTCTTTAATCAGGTCGAAGAAGCCTGGAAATCACTAATGTTCAACTCACTTGCAATTCAGAGCGCTCAAACTCGTAAGTCTCAATCGGTAAAGGGTGCATCAATTCTCAGGAGCAATTGTAAAACTTTTTTCTCACTTTTGAAAATTTCATTTAGGCACATATTTAGCAATTCTTGGAGTGCTTACTTCCGTTTATGTAATTCCTGCTCCAATTTTATGAAACGAAACCAGCTTTGCGTACTGTTTACGTTTAAACGTTTTCTCACTCCTTCGCTTAACCATAGTATTTACACCCTTTTATTTGTCACTGAAAGCTGTTACTGTACATATTTTATTTGATATTGGAAGGTATTCAGTTTTCGTTCTGGACTTAAATTAGTATAACAATCATCGTTCAAATCAAAATTAACGAAACAGCAGATTATTCCTGTTTCTTCTAATGTTTCCACAATTTCTAACGAAACGTCGACGTCACTGGTATGAATGTCCAAGAAGTTAAATAATAAATAACACACATGACGTCTTCTGGAGAAGTAGGTGATTCAGATCGCATACAGCGTTTTCATATTAAACTTTGCAAACTTGGAAACACTGATTGGATAACACGTTACTGTGAAACTCTGGAACCTTACGAAGGATATTAGCAAGCATATATGAACAAATCACAAAGAAAATTACTTCTGTTTTATCTCCGTTGTTAATATTCAGTGATACCGCAAAGCCTACTGCCACTTATTATGGATACTAAAATATGAGTTCCAATTCGAGCGAACAGTAAGTGTAAACAACTGTGTCAGAGAAACTATCAACGGAAACTTAAACCCGCTTCACAAATTACTGCCGTATCAGGTAGTTGTTTCTAACTGCTTGTCGACTGGTATTGTTTATATTATTGTCGTATTCTAGTATTAACATTAATAAATAATTTTTGTCCGTTGTGGACGTAGTAGAACACTGCAACTATCGAAATGGAAGGTAATGTATGACGAATTGACTGAGCTGATTTTTCTCTCGCTCGACAGGCGAATGAAACGGGGCGGAAAATCGATGATATTCCTAGTAAGTACCGTCCGCCATGTAACGTAATTTTCTTCTGAAATGTTTGTGACAGAACTGGAGGAGATCTGTTGTTGTATTTGTTGTGCCGTACGAAAATACACTTGCCAGCACTACGGTTTGTTCATTGGTTTGCTCCGGGAGGAGATAGAACGAAACTTTAACATATTATAAAAATTAGGTCATTTTTTTCAGTATAGATATGAAAATTTACTTAATTTCGTACAATCCATTTCAACGGGAATTTTCTGAGTACTTACAACTGCCTCTGAGTATTAAAATATCACTTAATACATATAAATTTACAAGATTCTGCATTCGAAGAATAACGGACATAATATTCATCTGAAATCTGCCTTAAATATTTAATACGCTGATAGCCTATCTAAGACGATGATTTTATTTTGATCGTTGACTGCTTAAATGGGCCGAGTGTTACTCTGCTGAGCCTAAGTAGACGGGCCGTTGCGGGTACGCAGAGAATCTCTAGGAGGCGAGATTATGCTTGCGTTTCTGATTTGTCGGTTCAGCATACAGCAAGTATACTCTTCTGTGCTTTCGTCGTGAAATGTCAACCTTGCTTTGGAGTCCCGTTCTTCTGGGGACAGCACAATCTTCCGTATTTTGTAAACAATGGGAAACTATTCGGAACGAGAAGCGATCGTCTTTCGATAGGAATTATGTACAGATTGTTAGGTACGATTACGGGTGCCATGATTTTTGTCACCGTCAGATGTTTGCCATACTGTGGCAGCACTGTGGGAGGATAGTTTTGTCCCATAAATACAAACGTTATAGACGCAATATGTCGCTGTATCCGTTGTATTACTTCTCCGTGAAAAGACATTATTTGAGCTGCGTCGTTTTTACTCGTACGTTTTGTCCTATCAGAAAAGTCACAGTTCGTACTAATTAACAGAACGTCAGGGAGTTAAACGGAAGTAATATCTGGCGTTCCACAAGGAAGCGTTTCAGGCCCTCTGCGCTTCCTGATCTACACAAACGATTTAGGAGACAATCTGAGTAGTCCTCTCAAGGGAAGTCACCCACGTGAGTATTGAAAGGAATCCACTAAATTTCGTTTACACGATAAAGCGTATAAATGTAAAGCCTGGAGGTTAAGCTAAATATTTATAGATTCAAGTTACGAATAAATTAAGTTGGAAAGATCATATAAATAATTTTGTGAGTAAAGCAAACCAAAGACTATGGTTTATTGCAGAATCCTTAGAAAATGCAGTACGTCAACTGAAAAGAGTGCCTAACCACGCCCGTACATCCCCTCCTTGCTATGCGTTGTGAGGTTTGCGTCAGATAGGACCGACAGAGGACGTCGAGAAAGTTCAAAAAAGGACACCTCTTTTGGCTGTCGCGAATAGGGGAGCGAGCGCCACAGACATGATACGCGAATTGGGGTGGTAATTATTAAAACGAAGGCGTTCATTGCGGCAGGACCTTCTAATGAAATTTCAGCTGCCAACGTTCTCCTCAGAGTGTGAAAATATTTATTGACGCCCGTCTACATAGGGAGAAATGGACACCATAGTAAAATAAAATTGAGCTCGCCCGGAAGGATTTAAGTGTTCGTGTTTCCGCTCTATTCCAGAATGGAACGGTGGAGAAATAGCTTGAAGGTGGTTCGATGAACCCTCTGCCAGTATTGTAGTGTATTTGTAGACGTGTATTTCCTGTGTGTTCTAGTTTTGAACATAAATTCTTTTCTTCAATTTAATTAATTTTATTCAAAAAAATGTTCAAATTTATGTGAAATCTTATGGGACTTAACTGCTAAGGTCATCAGTCCCTACGCTTACACACTACTTAGCACAAATTATCCTAAGGGCAAACACACACACCCATGCCCGAGGGAGGACTCGAACCTCAGCCGAGATCAGCCGCACAGTCCATGACTGCAGCGCCTAAGACCGCTCGGCTGATCCCGCGCGGCTTAATTATATTAATCTCGTTTTGTGTGTAATACACTAAGACAAATTTTTATCACGTCAGACACACAATTGTCGAACCAAGTTGTTTTCCGTGACTTTCCCACTGTTTGAGGAAACCAGTGTAGCTATCCATAAGTTTAATCTCGTTCTTTGCGATGACAGTGAGACACGCACAGTATAATCTAAAACATTTGTGTGTAAATCTGAGAAGACTGACCGTTAAAGGGCCTTGAAGGAGAATAACCGACTAGACAGTTTACTTAATGGACAGACAGGTTAACACAAGCGACGTGCTGGAAATGGGCACATACCGGGAGTCGCGTGCTCGTCTAGAGGCAGGGGGGCGGGGGGGGGGGGGCATTATTACGGACAGTAGTGGGCCGAAACTTGGTCTCCTGCTGCCTTCTCTTCAGACTGTATTTTAGCGGTGCGGAGGCCGTGCGGGCGGTGGCTCGCATAATAAATCTTGCTCCCTAACTCTATTATGGCCGGTATATGACAGGCCATTAAGGAGAGTTTATAACTCGCCTCTTTACTGAGGTGCCTGACCCGTGCCGAGGTGGGGAGCGCGCATGTGTTGCGCGAGGCCAAGATCACTTCAGTGTTTTTGAGACAAACACTGGTAGCAGTTACTTCTGTAAAATATCTGGGAGTATGCGTGCGGAACGATTTGAGGTGGAATGACCATATACAATTAATTGTTGGTAAGGCGGGTACCAGGTTGAGATTCATTTTGAGAGTCCTTAGAAAATGTAGTCCATCATCAAAGGAGGTGGCTTACAAAACACTCGTTCGACCTATACTTCAGTATTGCTCATCAGTGTGGGATCCGTACCAGGTCGGGATGACGGAGGAGATAGAGAAGATCCAAAGAAGAGCGGCGCGTTTCGTCACAGGGTTATTTAGCAAGCGTGATAGCGTTACGGAGATGTTTAGCAAACTCAAGCGGCAGACTCTTTAAGAGAGGCGCTCTGCATAGCGGTGTAGCTTGCTGACCAGGTTTCGAGAGGGTGCGTTTCTGGATGAGGTATCGAATATATTGCTTCCCCCTACTTACACCTCCCGAGGAGATCACGAATGTAAAATTAGAGAGTTTCGAGCGCGCACGGAGGCTTTCCGGCAGTCGTTCTTCCCGCGAACCATACGCGACTGGGACATAAAAAGGAAGGTAATGACAGTGGGACGTAAAGTGCCCTCCGCCACACACCGTTGGGTGGCTTGCGGAGTATAAATGTAGATGTAGATGTAGAAGCTTAGTCGTAGCAGTAGGTTTCACGGGGCGGGTTGGGCAAGGGGGCGGCTCTCTGCGCAAGCAGTACTGCCGAGAGCTGCTATGTTCTCAGAATGTTCTTCACCGGTCGTCTGAGCGATCATTATTGCCTCATCAGAATGTGGCAACCACCAAGCATTTGATTCGATGGAATGTGGACAGCCGAGCTACTGAAACGCCACATCGCTTCCATTGTTCAATATTTTTCTTCGGAATTACGTCTCCTACCCATAACTGAGATTTTTACGTAACAGCATTATCAATTGGAAAATAAATTTCCTATCTCTATCCAGAGAGACAAATCTGTTTCTCTTGCATATTCGTCCTTATAAGGGACGATCAAATGAAAACAGATCACTCGTCACAATGGGACCAGGGAATGGATCCATTCAAAAGTAAAAACCACACGTGTTAAGCTACTTAAACAATTTATCCCACCGGGAGACGAGACGAACAATTCGTATTTCGTAGATGGCGTTCGGTACCTGATGGATCCAGAACCACACACACTCTTGAACTTCCTTGACCGACTAGAACCGACGTCCACGCATTTCTTTTACCAGGTCGCCAAAGATGTGAAAATCATACCGTGAAAGATCCACGCCGTACAGAGAATGCTGCAGGGTTTCCCAACCAAATATCTGAAGCCTAGCCTTCGTCCGACTGGCAGTGCGGCGGGCGTTACGGGAAAAAGGATGGTTCCATCCGACAGAGGCCGTCGGCGTATTGACTTTATGGCGTGTCGCTGTTTCTGCAAAGCGTCTTCACAGAGCTGCACACTGACTGCGGTTTATCCTGTTGCTCGCTAACGTACACCCACACACTGCCAATCGGACGAAGAGTAATCTTCTGCGAATTGGTTGGGAAACGCTGCAGCATCCACCGTGCAGCCTGTATCTTTCACCGTCTGATTTTCACATCTCTGACGACCTGGGGAAAGACGTCTATGCACGTATGTTTTAGTGGGACAGGGAAGTGCAGGAGTGGGTGCGGTTGTGCCTCCGTCAGGGGCTGACCGCATTCAATGAAACGTTGATCGTCTCGTAACCCAGTCGGATAAATATGTTAACGCGTGTGGTGCTTACTTTTGAATGAAACCATTCCATGGTAACGTTGTGGCAGGCTTTCGGCCTCATCTGACTGCAACTCATAGGTGGTGTTAGACACGCTCAGTGCCAGGACTCCAAAAGATCCTATCCGAAAAGGGCTGTCAGTCATTCATACATAATGTGCAACAACAGAATAATTTGAAAAGTTATGCTAGATGAACACAAGGAAATGAAGTTAACACGTAACGTGTCGGAAAAACCTCACGAATCACCATTTATTATCAATTATTAGTTAAGTGAACTTAAGTGTTTTTTAATGTGTAATTGTGCAAATGGAATTTAAGACTTAGGACTCAGATGGCATTTTTTTTTAATTCTAGTCACTGAAACAGTAATTAGTTAAGTGAATGGGGATAGAAGTTTATGTATGTATTGTTAAATGTGTATAATTTTTTTTTAAAACTTCAGTGTGTCGCAGTAATTTATTTTCTCCACATATTTTAGCACTTTCCCAGGCAGTAATAAAAAAATATACACAGTATGCTTTCAGAGTTACTCTTCTTATACATGTTTCATTCACACATTCTTAATCGTAAACAAAGTCACATCTTACTATATATTTCGAAATCGTAAACATGGCTGCGAAACAGCAACTGTGTAATTCAGAATAAATTGAAAAATCAGCCAACCAGTTGCAAATATAGATTTAGTATCCCTTGACCATTGTTTTGATATCTGTAAAAATATCTTCTTAAGAAGTATTCGCCTTCTTACATCACATGATGCAATAGGCGTCACAAGACAAAATATTTCCGTACGTTACATGTACCTTATGTCTGCCTTGGCCTTAGTCTCTGACGCATCATGTGATGTATCAAGCCATACTTCTGAAGTAGATATTTTTACAAATATCAAAACCATCGTCAAGGGATAATGAACCTTTATTTGCAACTGGTAGGCTAATTTTCACTCTGTTACGAATTGTATATTATTGTCTTTATATTTTAATATTTTTAGTTTTTGTATGTAACTTCGAATGAACAGAGTACTACGAATATGAAAACAGAATTTAAGCACCACAATTTAATTAGGACCAACTGAAGTTTCTTCATAAAGTGGAGAGATGGCGGTTGGGGCGAGATTGTCAAATCTGTAGAGCCAACAACGTGTGTAACCCAATTGTATTCCTTAACACGAACTGCTTACAATACCTGTCGAAAGCTCAGGAACATCTGACAGCTTTCGAATATTCCCAATGTAATCGTTGCATCTGATCAGCCGTCACATTACCATGACAAATTAGTTCGTTGCATTACGCGTTACTTCAGCCAATCTAGTAACTG
The DNA here is from genome assembly GCF_023898315.1 of Schistocerca nitens. Classification (NCBI taxonomy): domain Eukaryota; kingdom Metazoa; phylum Arthropoda; class Insecta; order Orthoptera; family Acrididae; genus Schistocerca; species Schistocerca nitens. Next base: position 388,273,142 of record NC_064615.1, read on the forward strand.
CGAAGCGACTTGTACACTCGCTTTAAATAAGAAATCCAGTATTTTTGCGTGACTACCTACTTGTGGCAGTAGCTTCGTTAATTATAAGTCTTAACCGTATCTACAGTCTTATCTGAATTCCCAGATATTCGTTAACAGTCGCCTTACCAACAGTCCATCAATGATCGCCTCTTGACTCGTCACAGATTCTCAATGCCCATTACTGGTGCCTCCGATATGTCAAAATGCATGGTACTACAGTTTGCATCGCTGCAACTACACGTGTGCATGCCTAGAGGTGTTCTACGATAACCGTCGGATATGATGACTGCTCACTAAAAGCAAGAAGCCCAGGGAAGAGATATAATTCTGCTACAAATCAGCAAAACTCAGGAAAATACAAAATCTGTCAATACACCGGTGCTCAACAAAGAAACGTTGTTTGTCATAAATGATTGATCCCGTTATTAATACCTCTTCATACACTGTGTGTCCCAGTTGCGTTCGATATATGGCTGTGAAGAGTAAAAATCCTAAAGTCACTGTATTCATTCAAAATAGTCTCCTCCTGAATCAACACAGAGATGAAATAATTTTAAAAGTGATTTGAAACAGTCACTGTAGGCCCTTTTTGGAATTGCATTTAGCACTGCAGTACACTTTTCTTCGCTGTCCTTAATTGTACCGTAAGAGTGTCCTTTCATTGCGAATTTCAATTTGGGCATAACCAGAAATCGGCTAGGGTCAAAACCAAACAATACGGAGTTTGATACGGGACTGCGATCCGTTTGATAGCCAATAACTCGCATACGATCTTCGCTTTGTGGGCTGTGGCTTTTGCGTGGATGTGTGTCCAGGAGCTTGCCTCTCGGTATTCGGATCGAATTCGACGAATTTTCACCCACCGACGATGGAGGACTCAAATAAATTGCTCCAAGACCACTTTGCGACGAATGTCAGACACGTACTGTTACATTCGCCTTCAGGACGCCTGCTGCAGCGATGCTAGTTCTTTGGCCCTCTACGTGACTGTGTGGATACTTCAGCCGGCCGCGGTGGCTGAGAGGTTCTAGGCGCAACAGTATGGAACCGCGCGACCACTACGGTCGCAGGTTCGAATCCCGCCTCGGGCATGGATGTGTGTGATGTCCTTAGGTTAGTTAGGTTTAAGTAGTTCTAAGCTCTAGGGGACTGATGACCTTAGAAGTTAAGTCCCATAGTGCTCAGAGCCATTTGAACCATTTGTGGATACTTCAAGGATCGTAACGCCACAATTCGACACGGGATAACATGAAAGTCTGTAATTTCACAAAAGCAGTCCTAACGTAACTGGGACACTCTGTGTAAATATGTGTAAAAAGTATGGAAATAATAGTGAAGGTCTCAACTACTGACAGATGACGTTCAATTCAGACTGTTGGCAAACCAGGCTATAGAAATGGTATAATGGTGAGAATAACGCAGTCTGGCTGCAGTACCGATAAATATGCTTTTGTTTCAGTTCTTGTTGAATATTATTAATCTGTGCCATTGGATGTAGTGTCATGCGTCGACGAAATATGACATACGTTGTTCTTGAAAAATGTTGACAAAGGATTCCACTGTCTTTCCCGACAGAAATAAAAAGGAACTGCAATGAATTAGTGATAACCTCCAGCCTGTTGACACTGTTTTCAATAGCCGATCTGATGACTTCCTGTAGTCACCAGTCAGCGCCTGCCAGGCTGCAACCCACGGCACAGCACGGCACACAACACGCGAGGCCGCAATCCTTCAGCGTGGACGGACGGCCCAGCCGCAGCGGCCATCAACACGTCATCGCCGCTCCCTCTGACGCCACGAAATATTGTGACAGCTGGTCTGCGTTCGCGAACTGACAAGTTTAGCAGCGGGGAAGGCCGCACGACGGTGGTAAACGTATGCGCGCTGCCATCGACCGCAGGCGCATAACGTAGCCAGTGAGTGCTGCGTGACCTTCCCTGCTGTGGGCCTCGCATCTCAAAGCTGGAGTTCTATAGTAGCCTTCCACTCTTCAGGTGCCGATGATTTATACAGTAGCCGACTCTTCATTAAGTGTCGATGATTTACATTTCTTTCTGCACTAGAGTTTCGCAGCAATACATGTTGTTGTTGTGGTCTTCAGTCCTGAGACTGGTTTGATGCAGCTCTCCATGCTACTCTATCCTGTGCAAGCTTCTTCATCTCCCAGTACCTACTGCAACCTACATCCTTCTGAATCTGCTTAGTGTATTCATCTATTGGTCTCCCTCTACGATTTTTACCCTCCACGCTGCCCTCCAATGCTAAATTTGTGATCCCTTGATGCCTCAAAACATGTCCTACCAACCGATCCCTTCTTCTAGTCAAGTTGTGCCACAAACTTCTCTTCTCCCCAATCCTATTCAATACCTCCTCATTAGTTACGTGATCTACCAGCAATACATATGTACAGTATATGAGACATGTCACAGTGCTGGAGATGGTTGTTTCAGCTCTTTACATTGTTATGAACGTGGCTGGTGGACGTTTAGTAAAGAATGTTCTTGGAAAGCGTAAAGTCGAGAGATCGAATCCCTGTCGGACCACGGAATATTTCAGTCTGCCTTTAACTTAATCCTCACTACCCAATGATGTAAACATTCGCCAGAGACAACAAGTGATTCAGATTGCACGTTAAACTGTAGCTCCTGTTTCCCCAGTAATATTACTGGGGTAGTTAGGGAGACTCAAGACACCGAGGCGGGGTGTGATTGAAAGACTGCACCAGGCCACTGAGCTACACGAAAGTATTATTATTATTGTTATTATTATTACAGTAATGAAATATTGTGAAGATAACGAAAACTCAGAGGGAATCTGTAGAATGTGCTCAATTAAATTAATGTACGAAAAACACTGTTGTTGTTGTTGTTGTTGAGGTCTTCTGTCCTGAGACTGGTTTGATGCAGCTCTCCATGCTACTCCATCCTGTGCAAGCTTCTTCATCTCCCAGTACCTACTACAACCTACATCCTTCTGAATATGCTTAGTGTATTCATCTCTTGGTCTCCCTCTACGATTTTTACCCTCCACGCTGCCCTCCAATACTAAATTAGTGATCCCTAGATGCCTCAGAACATGTCCTACCAACCGGTCCTTTCTTGTCAAGTTGTGCCACAAACTCCTCTTCTCCCCAACTCTGTTCAATACCTCCTCATTAGTTATGTGATCTACCCATCTAATCTTCAGCATTCTTCTGTAGCACCGCATTTCGAAAGCTTCTATTCTCTTCTTGTCCAAACTATTTATCGTCCATGTTTCTCTTCCATACACTCCATACAAATACTTTCAGAAACGACCTCCTGACACTTAAATCTATACTCGATGTTAACAAATTTCTCTTCAGAAACGCTTTCCTTGCCATTGCCAGTCTACATTTCATATCCCCTCTACTTCGACCATCGTCAGTTGTTTAGCTACGAAAAACACTATCTAATCCAAATAATTGGGACAGATTTTAGTAGCTTCTAATATGAGGTGTGTTCACTTTTCGTCCTTTCGGCTGCTTGAATTATGTTGGGGACGCTTTGAATGTCGGTGGAGGAATGGATGCGTCCTCTTCCTCAAGGACAAAAACCGTAGAAGTAGTGATGTTGGACGCTTGGGTCAGATCGAAGTCAAAGTTCTCATACTAAAAGTGTTCCACTGATCTTCGTGCACATCAGTCTATGTCAGGAATGTCATCGTCTACAAACCATTGCCTGTCAGATGATGCCTGGTGACAGGGTGCGATGTCAGGCTGATACAAACAGTCATCGTCTCCCAGCTGATCGTCTGCTGTACAAAGTTCACAATACTGTAAAATATATTCATATCCTTGAGTATTTGGCATATCCTGAAGCTTAATCAGAGAATCTCATCCTAAGTACGAAAAACATTCCATTATCGCAACACAAACTCCTCCGTACTGCACTGTTGGCACGACTCATGATGTCAAGTAACGTTGTTCAGTCATTCGATAAACCGAAACCCTTCCATCGGCTTGCCATAAGCTATAGCGTAATTCAGCTCTCAAAATCACTTGTGTACAGTCATCCACTGTTCAGTGGCGTCGCTCTTTGCACTACCTCAAACATCATTTAGCGTTGACTTCAGAGCTCCATAACCCCATCCAATTCTTTTTAACTCCTTAGACACAGTCGTTGTGTTAGCTGGACTGATGGTAGCACTTTGGAACTCACGAGCGATGCCTGTCACTGATTTATTGCAACTTATTACCACCATTCTCCGCTATGCTCGACGGTCCCTGTTCGCCAGTAGAAGGCGTCTTCCTGGTAATGCATCAACTATACTCATTCCTTCGTTTTCCCATTTGACAAACAGTCGACTTGAGCAGCCTCATAAGGATTGACATGACCCTTATGGATTTGTTAGGCAGGTCATATCCAATGACTAGTCCACGTTCGCAGCGACTGAGGTCTTCTAAACGACCCACCCTGCTGTGACTACTGCTCTGCTGGCAACACAACAGTCCCCGTCTTCTTTTATACCGGCGGTTTCATCTCTCGTGACATTTCATGGTCAATCCCGCATTACATAGTGGTGTTCGGACACTTGCCAATGGTGTGCCTGATTAGCAGCACTTCCAAAGTGTTGGTCGCTTTGGTCTGACACATGTTTCGCAGCGTTCTGCCGATGTCGTTCGAGCAGAAGCCAAGTACCCTATCACAAGCCATATCTAGTTAACTTCATGAATACGTGCTTTTCAACTGTTCTGTAGAGCTGAAGCCATAGCCGCGCGGAGTGGCGCGGTTAGAGGCGCTATGTAACGGATTGCACGGCCACTTCCGCCGTAGGTTCGAGTCCTCCCTCGGGCATGGGTGAGTGTGTGTGTTGTTCTTAGCTTAAGCTAGTTTAGGTAGTATGTAAGCCTAGGGACCGATGACCTAAGCAGTTTGGTCCCAAAGGAATTCACACACATTTGATCATTAGAACATTTCTGACGTCATATGGTGTAGGATGTATACTATGGCAAGATTATAAAATATCCGTAACGTTGACTAAAGACAAAGATGTGCAGCTAAATGAGAGGCTGAAAACATTCGCAACATATCAAGACGATTTCCTTAGACATGTTTACCGGCCGGTGTAGCCGATCGGCTCTAGGCGCTTCAGTCTGGGACCGCGCGACCACTACGCTCGCAGGTTCGAATCCTGCCTCGGGCATGGATGTGTGTGATGTCCTTAGATTAGTTAGGTTTAAGTAGTTCTAAGTTCTATGGGACTGATGACTTCATATGTTAAGTCCCATAGTGCTCAGAGCCATTTGAACCATTTTTTTACACATGTGCATTAATTTGGTTAAAGGATTCTTCTTGGTCACGTCAAACACAAAATTAGTTACGCTTTATGCAGTAATTTTCAAGTCCACGTGCAGCTTGATTAATAAGAAGTTAGGAATTCACTACGTCCGTCTTAATGAAACACAAAGGAGTTTAGTCTGAAGATGCATTCATTAATCTACATGTCCATGAGGGTCTAAAAAATCAGGAGTAATGGTCGAGGTGTCGCAGTACATGTTACTAAACAGAACTTTAAACCATCGACGCATTAGCGACACAGCAAGGGCACCAAATAAAGCGAAAGTAAAATAACGGAAGTGTAGCCACTCATCAGTGATGTGCACGCAACTGTAAAACAATGGTAAAAGCATGCGGAAATCTGCATGCTGAATGAAAGTATTTTGCTCAGGCTGTTTAAGTCCTTTACTGAAAGGTCACGACTGGTTTCGTATTCTTAAAATAGATCATCGGGTGAGCTGTACATCAGAGGAATAACATATTTACCTTTTCGAATAACCAATTTTTGAAAAATAAGGGATCATAATCACTTAAGACCGCTAAGAATAGCATACTTTACCATGTTCCAAATCATTGTAGTATACATGAAAAGTAATTATAGTCAAGTACAATCCTTCATCGTTAAAGCAATAAATCTAAATAACGGGCTATAAAGCCGTCGTCCAAGTTAAAATGAATGGGCCCGAAAAAAACCTACAGAAAAAGGTCATATTTCAATAAGTAGGAAGAATGGAAGAAATCAGAAACACCGTAGGTGCCATAAGAATATCCGAATAAACAAAGACAAATAAATGTACCATAACTTCAAGTAGGAACCATATATGAGAGAAACTAGACTGAACACATACCTTATCTTTAGGCTATCTATACGGTATCAAACTGAGCTCAATTGACAGAACGCTGTCATGAAACCGCGTGGGAAATGGCGAATGGGCAAAGTTAGAGAAGAGCCGAGTCGTGTGTACCGATGAGAAGGATGGAGAGAAAGTGGCTGCACAACGCCGCTTAACTAATCCTTCAAGAAGCAAGGGTATTAATATACTGGTATCTTAAGTCATTGCATAAAAATATACTTTTGGAACCAAAAAAGTACTTATTCAAACAACTAGTATTAGCGAAAAGGTATCCATGGCGTAAATCCATCTGTGTAGTAAATGTTACATCAGGCACCTTTTTCAATGAGCGATTGATTTCCAGCTATTCAAAAATATTAAGTTTATTGTCCTTGCTTTCTACACTCCTGGAAATAGAAATAAGAACACCGTGAATTCATTGTCCCAGGAAGGGGAAACTTTATTGACACATTCCTGGGGTCAGATACATCACATGATCACACTGACAGAACCACAGGCACATAGACACAGGCAACAGAGCATGCACAATGTCGGCACTAGTACAGTGTATATCCACCTTTCGCAGCAATGCAGGCTGCTATTCTCCCATGGAGACGATCGTAGAGATGCTGGATGTAGTCCTGTGGAACGGCTTGCCATGCCATTTCCACCTGGCGCCTCAGTTGGACCAGCGTTCGTGCTGTACGTGCAGACCGCGTGAGACGACGCTTCATCCAGTCCCAAACATGCTCAATGGGGGACAGATCCGGAGATCTTGCTGGCCAGGGTAGTTGACTTACACCTTCTAGAGCACGTTGGGTGGCACGGGATACATGCGGACGTGCATTGTCCTGTTGGAACAGCAAGTTCCCTTGCCGGTCTAGGAATGGTAGAACGATGGGTTCGATGACGGTTTGGATGTACTGTGCACTATTCAGTGTCCCCTCGACGATCACCAGTGGTGTACGGCCAGTGTAGGAGATCGCTCCCCACACCATGATGCCGGGTGTTGGCCCTGTGTGCCTCGGTCGTATGCAGTCCTGATTGTGGCGCTCACCTGCACGGCGCCAAACACGCATACGACCATCATTGGCACCAAGGCAGAAGCGACTCTCATCGCTGAAGACGACACGTCTCCATTCGTCCCTCCATTCACGCCTGTCGCGACACCACTGGAGACGGGCTGCACGATGTTGGGGCGTGAGCGGAAGACGGCCTAACGATGTGCGGGACCGTAGCCCAGCTTCATGGAGACGGTTGCGAATGGTCCTCGCCGATACCCCAGGAGTAACAGTGTCCCTAATTTGCTGGGAAGTGGCGGTGCGGTCCCCTACGGCACTGCGTAGGATCCTACGGTCTTGGCGTGCATCCGTGCGTCGCTGCGGTCCGGTCCCAGGTCGACGGGCACGTGCACCTTCCGCCGACCACTGGCGACAACATCGATGTACTGTGGAGACCTCACGCCCCACGTGTTGAGCAATTCGGCGGTACGTCCACCCGGCCTCCCGCATGCCCACTATACGCCCTCGCTCCAAGTCCGTCAACTGCACATACGGTTCACGTCCACGCTGTCGCGGTATGCTACCAGTGTTAAAGACTGCGATGGAGCTCCGTATGCCACGGCAAACGGGCTGACACTGACGGCGGCGGTGCACAAATGCTGCGCTGCTAGCGCCATTCGACGGCCAACACCGCGGTTCCTGGTGTGTCCGCTGTGCCGGACGTGTGATCATTGCTTGTACAGCCCTCTCGCAGTGTCCGGAGCAAGTATGGTGGGTCTGACACACCGGTGTCAATGTGTTCTTTTTTCCATTTCCAGGAGTGTATATGAAGTGTCTGAAGATTAGAGGAGAGATCCGTAATTGAATGTCCAGTTTCCTGGATTTGGATAATTAAGGCTGATTTGGACCCCGGGTTTCTAACGTGCTCCTTAAAGTGTATCTCAAAAGTTCTATCACTTTGCTCCATATCCCTTGAACTACACCAATGCAGCATAGTCCACAAGACTTATACACTTTAAGTCTCGACTTTCCTCTGTGTCTTTAACCACTGGCCATTATTTCAAAGAATGAAGTAGGCCGGAACTATGTTTTCAGAACTAAGATATTTGCCAGTCCTACTACAAACGTTATCATGGTAAGATATTTTATGATAAATCTTCTCATGCGGGACTTACTTTGTACTGGGTTAAGGGTAATGGAAACTTCAAGCGATCCCCGAGCCACATAAGGAATATGATTCTCGTTTTTAGTCTTTAAAACACTCCTATTAATAGTACAGCCGACATCATCGTCTTGAGAGATTCAGTAACTTTTCAGATAATTACCATAATTCTCATTTATTGTTCCGTCTTAGCTGCTTATTTTCAGTTAGATAACACGTTTCGATCGCTCTGGATCATCTTAAGATCCAAGCAGTTGCGTCAGCAACCCGTCTTGTCTGCTCACAACCACATATCAGAGTACTCTAATCTAATTAAAATAGGCAACTGAGACGTAACAAGAAATGAGTATTATCTTAACTCCCATTAATGGTAGTGTTCGTTATAGCGTGAGTTGGGGTAAATACAGTTCGTAGCCCACTCCAACGAATACGGGTCTAGCCCATCACATTGACAACACGATTTTGTCATACCACCCATGTAGAGTTTCATTGGAAGGTAGCGAGTTAAGGAGGGAGGACTACTATTCGTTGCTATTAGTCCTTGGTCGCCGTCTGGTGCCGATGGGCTCACTGCAGATTTTGGGGAAATGTAGGTGTTGCAGTCCGCAGTAGCGCCATCCATACTCTAAACAGCTCGCTACTTGCTTGTTCTGGCACACCGTCTGAGTTGCTGATTTGACTTTTAGTTAGTGATTTTGCCTCACTGACTTTTAATTAGCAAGATGCCCAGATAAGGATATCTTGCTGCGTTTATCCATGAAGTCATCTGTGTTATTTAGTACCTCCCCACAGTGTTAGCGCGATTTTGAGTTTAGATTTTAGAGAACGTTGCTCTGTGTCAACTTCTTGTGACTGTGTCCATCAATTATAAGCAGATCCTTTAACTATCCTACAACTTTTCCACAGTCAGCCGACCCATCAGTAACAAACACAGCCTGTTGCATACCTAAGTTTGTTGTTCTCACTGTGATGTCATTATCGTTTTGCAAAGTGGCCAAACTAAACAATTATTTACTTAGTATTCAGTGAAGGTAATGAACATTGATCTCGCTCGTCTTGTAATGATTATAGACTCGTTTATTGACGAAGGAGAACTATGTCGTTCTCCCTTAGGATTAAGAATTAGCAGTGTATTGTTTCATGACAATCTGACTAACGACTTTAATGTTTAGACGTAATAAGCAACAACATTTTTGTAGAAACGTCATACCACTGCACACTACCCCCCGGTGGGAAAGCACACAGTCACACAGTCACACAGTCACACACACACAAACACACACACACACACACACACACACACACACACAAAGCTTTCATGGCATCACTTTTAATTTATGTGGTACTTACTTTTTTTACTTTACATGTGGCAAGGGCCTTATCGACCATACGCCTGCTCTATGAGCCTCTACCGCTTCTGCCTGTCCAATGCGCTGTTTGTCCAGTTGCTGTTGCTGTTCATTATAGTTGTGTCCTCCCGAATGTTATCCCGCCATCTGATTCAGGGGTCTCCTTCTTCCACTCGTTCCATCTATTGTTCTGCTGAATGCCATTCTAGGTAGTCTATTCTCTGTCATTCTTGCTATATGGCCTGCCCAATTCAACCTTCTCCTCTTGAGCACTTCGACGATGGTACGGTGTTTCTACAGCCCTCTTAATTCTTCATTTCTTCTTATTCTACATTCCATGTTTTTTCGTCGTATACAGGTCCAAAACTTTTTCTTAGCACTCTTCATTCGAATATTAACAGTTTTTCTCCATCTTTCTTTCTAACCATTAATGTTTCACATCCATATAACATCACAGGTATAATGGTCGATTGATATAAGCGGATTTTGAAGTTACTGCTAAGTGATCTTTTTCTTAGAATTTTGATGAAACTAAAAAGTGTCTTGTTTGCTGTTGATAAACAGGCATCTATTTATATATCTGTTCTGTTCTTATTACTAAAAAGACTTCCTAGGTGCTTTATGTGGTACATTAAAGTGTTTATTTATTATGGTAAAGCTGCCAAGTATCTTTTTGTATATTGTTTCTCGTTTTACAGTGCTTTTGAGGATGACGTAACTTTCTAAACCGGTTTAGCCATTAAAAGTTGTGTTTTAGCATTGACTGATAACATCTATGAGCCGTTGTGCAATCGACCTTGCTTCGTAGGTTATCTTCATTCGATATCTCACACTAAATCGAATCTCTGATTGTTCTGGTGCTGCTAGTTTTAAAAAGACCAAGCACGGTGGCGCTGATGTTTGAGTGAAACTGGAGAGCTACACTATTGGCCATTAAAATTGCCACACCACTAAGATGACGTGCTACAGACGTGAAATTTAACCGACAGGAAGAAGATGCTGTGATGTGCAAATGATTAACTTTTCAGAGCATTCACACAAGGTTGGCGACACCTACAAAGTGTTGACATAAGGAAAGTTTCCTACCGCTTTCTCATACACAAACAGCAGTTGACCGGCGTTGCCTGGTAAAACGTTGTTGTGATGGCTCGTGTAAGAAGGAGAAAGGTGTACCATCACGTTTCCGACTTTTATAAAGGTCGGATTGTAGCCTATCGCGATTGCGGTTTATCGCATCGTGACATTGCTGCTCACGTTGTTCGAGATCCAATGACTGTTAGCAGAATATGGAATCGGTGGGTTCAGGAGGGTAATATGGAACGCCGTGCTGGATCCCAACGGCCTCGTATCACTAGCAGTCGAGATGACAGGCATCCTATCCGCATGGCTGTAACGGATCGTGCAGCCACGTCTCGATCCTTGAATCAACAGATGGGGACGTTTGCAAGACAACAACCATCTGCACGAACAGTTCGACGACGTTTGCAGCAGCATGGACTATAAGCTCGGAGACCACGGCTGCGGTTACCATTGACGCTGCATCACAGACAGGAGGAGCGCCTGCGATGGTGTACTCAACGACGAACCTGGGTGCACGAATGGCGAAACGTCATTTTTTCGGATGAATCCAGGTTCTGTTTACAGCATCATGATGGTCGCATCCGTGTTTGGCGACATCGTGGTGAACGCACATTGGAAGCGTGTATTCGTCATTGCCATACTGGCGTATCACCCGGTGTGATGGTAGGGGGTGCTATTGGTTACACGTCTCGGTCCCCTCTTGTTCGCATTGACTGCACTTTGAACAGTGGACGTTACATTTCAGATGTTTTACAACCCGTGGCTCTACCCTTCATTCGATCCCTGCGAAACCCTACATTTCAGCAGGATAATGCACGACCACATGTTGCAGGTCCTGTACGGGCCTTTCTGGATACAGGAAATGTTCGACTGCTGCCCTGGCCAGCACATTCTCCAGATCTCTCACCAATTCAAAACGTCTGGTCAATGGTTGCCGAGCAACTGCCTCGTCACAATACGCCAGTCACTACTCTTGATGAAATGTGGTATCGTGTTGAAGCTGCATGGGCCGCTGTACCTATACACGCCATCCAAGCTCTGTTTGACTTAATGCCCAGACGTATCAAAGCCTTTATTACAGCCAGAGGTGGTTGTTCTGGGTACTGATTTCTCGGGATCTATGCACCCAAATTGCATAAAAATGTAATCACATGTCAGTTCTAGTATAATATAATTTTCCAATGAATACCCGTTTATCAACTGCATTTCTTCCTGGTGTAGCAATTTTAATGGCCAGTAGTGTAGTACTTCCTTGCGGAGATAAGATTTTGAGCCTCCATGCAACGAACGTGCCGTGTGTTTCGTCGCCTGCGGACTGGCGGTCGTATGTACAGGCGTTGGATTATTCTGCTAGGCTGTGCAGAGTACACGCTGTCTCAGAGACTGCACTCTGCCATTGTGTCAACTTGCCTTATTTCCAAGTGTGGAGTGCGCTTTCGGCAAATGCAGTTGCTGTTTCTTTCCTACTGAATTCTCCGCTCCAGATATAGCGTCTGGAACGAGTTACTGCCGATAGCGTATGGAACGCAGTCAGTCTTGGATAAGCATCTAAATGTGGCTAACGTATACGGGGATGGAATTACAGCACTAACGATGAAGGACGTAGAGAGAATATTGTTATAGGTGAGCGCTACCCTGCTCTACATACACTCCTGGAAATGGAAAAAAGAACACATTGACACCGGTGTGTCAGACCCACCATACTTGCTCCGGACACTGCGAGAGGGCTGTACAAGCAATGATCACACGCACGGCACAGCGGACACACCAGGAACCGCGGTGTTGGCCGTCGAATGGCGCTAGCTGCGCAGCATTTGTGCACCGCCGCCGTCAGTGTCAGCCAGTTTGCCGTGGCATACGGAGCTCCATCGCAGTCTTTAACACTGGTAGCATGCCGCGACAGCGTGGACATGAACCGTATGTGCAGTTGACGGACTTTGAGCGAGGGCGTATAGTGGGCATGCGAGAGGCCGGGTGGACGTACCGCCGAATTGCTCAACACGTGGGGCGTGAGGTCTCCACAGTACATCGATGTTGTCGCCAGTGGTCGGCGGAAGGTGCACGTGGCCGTCGACCTGGGACCGGACCGCAGCGACGCACGGATGCACGCCAAGACCGTAGGATCCTACGCAGTGCCGTAGGGGACCGCACCGCCACTTCCCAGCAAATTAGGGACACTGTTGCTCCTGGGGTATCGGCGAGGACCATTCGCAACCGTCTCCATGAAGCTGGGCTACGGTCCCGCACACCGTTAGGCTGTCTTCCGCTCACGCCCCAACATCGTGCAGCCCGCCTCCAGTGGTGTCGCGACAGGCGTGAATGGAGGGACGAATGGAGACGTGTCGTCTTCAGCGATGAGAGTCGCTTCTGCCTTGGTGCCAATGATGGTCGTATGCGTGTTTGGCGCCGTGCAGGTGAGCGCCACAATCAGGACTGCATACTACCGAGGCACACAGGGCCAACACCCGGCATCATGGTGTGGGGAGCGATCTCCTACACTGGCCGTACACCACTGGTGATCGTCGAGGGGACACTGAATAGTGCACGGTACATCCAAACCGTCATCGAACCCATCGTTCTACCATTTCTAGACCGGCAAGGGAACCTGCTGTTCCAACAGGACAATGCACGTCCGCATGTATCCCGTGCCACCCAACGTGCTCTAGAAGGTGTAAGTCAACTACCCTGGCCAGCAAGATCTCCGGATCCGTCCCCCATTGAGCATGTTTGGGACTGGATGAAGCGTCGTCTCACGCGGTCTGCACGTCCAGCACGAACGCTGGTCCAACTGAGGCGCCAGGTGGAAATGGCATGGCAAGCCGTTCCACATGACTACATCCAGCATCTCTACGATCGTCTCCATGGGAGAATAGCAGCCTGCATTGCTGCGAAAGGTGGATATACACTGTACTAGTGCCGACATTGTGCATGCTCTGTTGCCTGTGTCTATGTGCCTGTGGTTCTGTCAGTGTGATCATGTGATGTATCTGACCCCAGGAATGTGTCAATAAAGTTTCCCCTTCCTGGGACAATGAATTCACGGTGTTCTTATTTCAATTTCCAGGAGTGTATGTGTTAAAGTGAACCTGTGTGGAGTTCGCCATCCTGATTACCACACTTGTAGATTTAGTTTTAGTGTTCGCGTAGTAAAGCCACGAAAATACCTTTCCTTAAATTTTCAGAGTAAAGTGCATCAATTTATTTACGTGATGTTTATCCATATTTAAATCTACTAGGAAATTTTGTTAGTTAACCTGTCTAGCTCCTTATCTTGTTAAATAATAAACTTTCTTAGTAACTTAAATTCCTTGCTTGAAATCTGCTAATTACGCCAAGCCCTAATGGTTTCAAGGTTAACAACATTTTATTCTCGTTTAGCTGTTATTGCAAGTGCTTAACAGTTATTGCGTTACAGAAGCTATTACAATGTGCTGAATTTGTGTTACTAAAATTGATGTACGGCAAAACTGGAAGCCATAGAGGTGGCTTGTGTGAGTGAAACGAGGCGAACGCCCAATACAGAATTAATGCCGCCACGCAAACCGGGTATCTTTCGCAAACAAGGTTCAAATGGTTCAGATGGCTCTGAGCACAAAGGGATTTAACATCTGAGGTCATCAATCCCCTAGACTTAGAACTACTTAAACCTAACCAACCTAACGACATCACACACACCCATGCTCGAACCTACGACCGTAGCAGCAGCACGGGTCCGGACTGCAGCGCCTAGAACCGCTCGGCCACAACGGCCGGTCCGGAAACAAGGAGCCTGATTTTCACTCATTCTGAAAAGAAGTAGCCTACTTGCTATTTCATGCTTAGCTTTCAAATGACTTAAATTTCTTGATAACTTAAGAATATTTTGGTTTTTTAATTTATTGTGAGGTTTTACCTACGAGATTTTAAAATTTAAGAAACCATTGAAGATTTTCAACGTGTGGCGTTTTTTATTTATTGTAAAGTTTACTTAAATTTTGGATGTTTTGTTTTATTGCAAATTTTACTTAAATTCAAATTGAAACTGTCGTGGTTTGGTAATGAAAGGAGGCGAACGTGTTGCTTAAAGTACATGAGCAAGATGTTATTTTGAAATTATTCGTCTGTGTTATTCTGTACAATAAATAAGCTCTTTTAAATTAGTGATTAAATATTTCTTGTCAGAGAACCTCTCCCACTCCTCAGGTCCAAAACAATTAATATTTGTTTGTTTGAAACTTTGTTTGAACATACGTTATCACACTGACAGAAAAGGAACACTTGTCAAAAAGAATAATCAAAACCGTGCCCCATAAACAAAAGTCGTACAGTATTGAAACTAATGGCATGTGAATTCCGGACTGACAGACAGATAAAGTAACTCACACTGAAATACTAAACATCTTACTAAAAATAAGTACATTTGTTTATAACATTAATTAATACCAATGTAATTCAAGATAACCTGATCACGAGTGTTCAGATGTGTCCCAAAATAAAAATACTAAAATAATAAACTTGTTCTTCGTTCTACATGTATACATAATTTTCGTGACTCCAATCTCAGTACCATAAATACCTAGAAGCTACAGTAACACTTACACTTAGCACGACACTTTAGTCACATAATCAGATTTCCATTGAAAAAATTTGTTAATTTGGATAAATGTCCTTTTAATTGTTTTACTGAAAAATATGTAACATGCTTATTGGGTACAAGTTCGAGATTAGGAAGGATGGAGAAGGAAACCATCCGCTGTCCTGGCAATCGCCATTAGTGATTAATGTCAGTTGTCTGGATGGTAAGGCGGTTATATTAATTACTATACTTATATCTCAACTAATTGAAAAACCCATCTCCCATTCTCAAAGTTTAGTTGGCGACATTTCTTAAGTCATGAACACATGACCTGTACAGAGTAGAAAGAAATACTGTTTTTTAGAATTCCAGTGTCCATTCACTCAGACGTTGATCTTCCTCACAACTGTGTTCGCCGGGAGACAGAATCTCCACAAACATGAATATCACTCCGCAATTCTCCTCCCCCACGCTCCGCGAAAAAAATTTACGGGGCGTTGAGAGTGGCCGCACCTGAGATCTCATTATTTAATTCTATCTTGGCTCGTAAATTCTCTTATCACGGCCGTGGAGCTGAAAATGCGAAGCCCTTTCACCCTTCGTCCACAACTTGCGGCAGCGAAAATGTTTGTTGGCTCATGAAGTAGGTTTTTCTACGAGCCACTATCCCAATCCCTCAGTCTTATCTGGAGGGCCTAACTGAAGCATTACGTTCCACCTCACAGGATTAGGATTAGTAAGCACGTGCCAGCAGGCCTTATCCTCCACGGCCGAGATGTTTTGCTACGTAATTCACAAGAACAGTTCGTTGATGACATTTGCGTCATCCACTGGGAGAGAACGTAAGTAATATCACTAACGCATTTATGTAGGCTCATTCATTATGTTTTTACATGAAGGTCGCAAACATTTCGCAGTCGACACTTACAAATAACAGCCTTCGGCTCCCCCGTGATCTGCGAAAACACCCCCAGTAACTTCGATCTAAGGCTGTTTGTGTGAAAATGTACCAACATCCAGTGTCGTCATGTAAGCAGAAATTATTTCGTATTTCGTACCTACTAATATTCTGAGCGATGAATTTCCACAAATTTCTGTACAAAATTTTGATGATCTCTGTTGTTAACGAAAATACGTCTTCGATCGCTTACGAAATAGAATGGCTGTACCACAGCCTTACACGAACAGTCGCGCCACTCCTACACAGTTTTGTTGTAGACTCTGGTAACAGCGCACCAAGCGGGCTATAAACTGTAATCCATAAGAACGGTGTCAGATTAATGTGAACAGTGTACTTGATGTTGGTTTGTAGCATGGCCTGTACCAAAGGCACCGTATGCAACGCAATAAATTGTAGCAATAACAAAAAGAGGAAACCAAATTTTTAATTCCATTGGTCTCTTAAGGAGTGAAAGATGCATGAAATAGCACGCTACAGGACTGTGCAGTTACGATTTTCTTGCTACCTATAGACATTTGCTGAAGAATAAAGTTTATTTTTAAGAATAAGAAATAAATAGCAAACAGTAATGGACATGATTAGCTGCAGAAAAACGTCCCATATCTGCGTAATAACGTGAATTTTTTTTTCCATCACACTTCGACACAAAATAGTTCATTAACGTATTAAATAAGAAACGTATGGGATGCACTACTGGCATTTCTTAAGGTTCATGTAAGCCATCATAACAGTAATTGAGAACTCCTACACAACCGTGAAAGTAAAATGTGCGACTCAAAAGAAACCAGTTACTCAATTCTTGTTACATCAGAGCCACATATGTCAGAATTTTTCGAAGGTAAAGTACTTAAGTTAAATAAATTTTTGTGAGTAGCTAAGTCCAGTGAACAGCATCAATAAGTACGTCTTCAGACTTCGTGCAAAATTGTTGTGTGTTAAATCAGGAGCCAATCACAAAAACAAATAACGAAATAAGGCTCGGCCAAATTCTAGGTTAGGTAACGAAATCTGCCTGCCCTTTCAAAGGTACCTTCCTGGCATTTACTGGAGCGGTTTACGAAAAATTTGGGTGGCTGATGGGGATTTGAACCGTCGCCCTCTCGAAACCCCAGCGTGCTAACCACTGCGCCACCTCGCACGGTATCGTAAGAACAGCCAGGAGCAGAAATATATGCTGTGTTTACGTTCTTTTGTTTTCAGCAGGATAAGCTGAAGTTATATGCAACTTCAAGAGTATTTCTTGATGAAGTCAGTGTAGCTTATATCATTTCATTCATGGGTTTGGTACTGTTTAATTATTTTCCAATTATTCAAGTGGCTTGATATTTTACTATAGTTTGGGACACAGAAATATAATAAAAATTTCGTAAATTAAGTAGAAAAAATTAAATCAAGATACAATGATGTTGAGGTACGAATAGCTTTCCTGCCGCTTGAGGCTCCAGTGAATCTTCAGTTGCCAAACGCTAACAACTCTCACAGCACTTTTATGTAAAACGAACGTGGAAGGTGGAGAAAGGCAGTAATTACTGATGTCATCTGCAACAAATGGTTCAAATGGCTCTGAGCACTATGGGACTTAACATCTATGGTCACCAGTCCCCTAGAACTTAGAACTACTTAAACCTAACTAACCTAAGGACATCACACAACACCCAGTCATCACGAGGCAGAGAAAATCAGTGACCCCGCCGGGAATCGAACCCGGGAACCAGGGCGCG
This sequence comes from Schistocerca nitens, assembly GCF_023898315.1. Classification (NCBI taxonomy): domain Eukaryota; kingdom Metazoa; phylum Arthropoda; class Insecta; order Orthoptera; family Acrididae; genus Schistocerca; species Schistocerca nitens. The sequence goes on from NC_064615.1 coordinate 388,291,122, forward strand.
GGAAGCGAGAACGCTACCGCACGACCACGAGCTGCGGACTGTCATCTGCATCGAGACTTCTCACGGAAACAGCGGGGACGAGTGAAATCGTGTGCCAGACCGGGACTATGACCGAAGACCTCCTGCTTAGGTGCCTGCTACATTAATCACTGTGCAATCCGGACACAGAGTTCACCGCAACTGCACGAACTGTCTCTGCACACCTCTCGGCCAACTCGCATTCCCAACTATCGTCACGTAGCCACAGTTCCCGTCCACGAACCTCATGCTCGCTAATTTTAGATTCCCGCAGGAGGAATGTAACCGCGCGTCTCCACTGTTGGTGGCGGGTTCATTATCCATCGAGAGGAATCAGTTACGTGAATCTGCTGTGTCTGTTCTTTCGGAGATGTCGGAAAGAACAGACACCACACATCTGTATAATCTCACATCATTGATTGACACGTCTCTGTACTTTAGCTGTTGTACTGAATCAAGGTATAATCTGCGATTTACTTACAAAAGTAACAAAAAATACAGGAATACAGCTGAAATAATTTGGAAGTAAGCAAGTTTAGTGCCTAAAACCAGTAAAAGAAAAATTCCGTTCCGGATGACATCCTCTGAGAAGTTTAAAGGATATGTTAAAGACACTATTTTACGTCAGTATACATGTTGGTTTCATTTAATAACCGTTACATTTATAGAACCGTAACAGAGAGCGCTCGTTTATGAGTAATCACTTCAATAGTGTCTAGAAAACCTAATGTGCGTCACTCAACAGGTGAATATCACAACTAGCAGGATGATCGTCACAATGAAAGATACTACTTTGTAGACTGACTCGAATGTCAGTTGGCATAATTGACTCGTTTATTTAAAGATGAAAACAGGCTCCTGAAAGAAGGCTATCTTGATATTTAGTTATTTTATAAGGCTGGAACGCGATCGAAGAATATGTCCCAATTGGTTTGTGTCATAATAGTTGAGATGTGTGACAGGCAAAATCGTAATTGTTCATCAAGATAGCCGCTTAGCGGGAACAAGAAGACAACCTAAATGCTGCAAGTTGCTTCCTAACATTTTTCCCCTTTCCTTTGAATGACGTTTCGAGGAATAACACTTTAATAAAATATTTAATTGGATGCCATTGAGACAGGAGGAAGAAGGTAAATTAATTTTTACGGCTTAATTATGGGCAAAAAAGCGAGGATTGCCGTGGGGCTTAATTTGTACACCTCTATCTTATTTAAAGTACTCCTCTCTGCTATTTTTGTTTTAATTGGTGCTTCGCTTGAGTAATGAAGGATTTTTAAAGTAATAACGTCGCGTAATGAGACGTGAAAGAAATCTGCCCAGATAGGAAAGCAGACCGCTTTTCTGTGCCGTGTGTGTTGGTTAATGGCCCCTCGTCCGAAATCACTTTGTTTTGCTGAGGACGGATTGTTTTACACTCTAAGAAAACAGGTTATTAATACCTGGTGCATATAATCCAGGCTGTATAAAAACCATTAACTTTGGAAAGGGAGTTTAATGTGGGTTGTGTTTTTCAAAAATAACACACTCCTATTACCAAGGACACATGTATTAAACTCGCGAAATAAGTCATGCAGCTCTCATGAAGTTTTTAGGTATAGTACATTAAGATATTGTCATCCATCAAAAAATATATTTAATTTAAAACCTACAACTAACCGAGCTCAACAAATTATGATCACTTTTGTCTAAGTACTATAAAACAGAATTTTTTCCCACACATCTACATCCAAACAAGCACTTTGAAAACCACTTGACAGTTCATGGAAAAGGGTAGTTCCCGTTGTACCAGTTATTATGGTTTCTTCCCATTTAATTCACGTACTGAATGTGGGAATAATGATGGCTTACAATCTGTCTGTGCTGTAATTAGTCTAGCCTTGTCTGCACGGACCCTGTGGGAACAATACGTGTAGCATATTCCCAGATCCCTCACTTAACGCTTCTTCTTGAAACCTTTACAGTAGGCTTACACGGAGTACTTGGCGTCTAACTTCAGGTGTTACCTTGGCAATGCCCTCCCTTTAGTTCAACAAACCATTGAACTCACCTGCCTCGCTTGTTCGTAAACGTCATATTTGATATTTGTCTCACATACTTGTGCAGTATCCTAGGGTGGGTCGCATTATCTTCTTTGCAGATTGATAACATTTTTCCAATATCGTACCAATGAATATACGTCTACGACCTGAACCTATGTAAGCATCCCATTTATACCGCAATATATTTTTACTCCCCGGTATGTATATGAGTGACTCAAATTGAGACTACTGATGTTGTAGTCACAGGGTAATGCGTGTACTTTATTTTCTTGTGAATAACGTAATTTTTCTTTTCTGAACATTTATAGAATGTTACATATCTTTGCACCTCTTGGAAATCTTATCAAGTTGTGACTGAATATTTGTGCAAGTTTCTTCTTAGAGTACATCATTATAGATGACTACATAATTTGTGACAGTTCTCGGATACCATTAATATTGTCTGTCAGATTACAAATATACATGAACAGGAAGAGGTGCACCTGAAGTTACTTCTACATTTAGATACTGTGGAATCACAAGGTTACAACAAACAAATTCGAAGAAAATGAGCTGTCATTTTATCAAGGTTCTATCTGCCTTATGGTACAAGTAGAACGTATTCGTACTGCAACCCATCGAGAAATAAACGAGTTAGAAGAACACCGAAGCTAAACCTGGCACCACCTTGTTTGATTCGTTGGGACGACAAAGTTCTTCTAGAAACCGACTGCAGAAATAAGTGTAGAGCTAAGTGAGATGCGTACACTTGAATAGTGTGATCAGACATCGGTTTTTTGTAGTTCACAAAGACAGAGGCAGGGGAAAGGTTAACACAATTGTGTAGCACTTTTGTTACAGTGTTTTTGCAAATGTTCTATACAGTTGATAGTGACAAGCACTGAGTATCAAAAAATCATTACTATGGTTGGAAAGATAGCTGAATAATGAGTTAATGGAACTTTGCCATCAATTTACAAGAAACGAATGAACTGTTAGACGAGATCTTGTCATTCCAAAGGGTCGATCTGTCGATGACACTCTATCCAAGGTAACATGCAGCGTCCTCTTTACCAAAATAAAAGTGTCCTCAATACAGTCACAAATTTTGGCTGATACCACACATGACTGTGTTTTCAGTAATAAGCGTTGCCGCAATACGGAGTCACTTTTTTTAGTCAACAAATACTTTATCCGTCTGACCGGCTTGATTCATGGCTTCCAGAATGTCATGTGACGAAATAGCGAGTGCCTTTAACATTACCGATGTTCTCGGAAGTCATGCTGGTCTTCACAAGTATTAGCAGTTCCGCAACAACGTACATGTTCAAGCATATTACCCATAAAATAGTATCAATCTTGTGCAAGATATTGGCGACAACTGTGACTTTGATAATTCAAATGGGTGTTCAAACGTTTTTCGTCTCAGAGTAATATTCTTGGAGGTCATTTTAATTTTAAATTAAATATTTTAGCATTTCGAACGCTGTGAGTTCATTATTACGTCTACCTCAAAATGGACCATATCGTGTCGCAATAATTTTCAATGAAGTTTTTGTTTTGAGGAAGGTGAACTTCATATATACACTGCAAAAATGACGTTTTATGAATTTTGGGGAAGCATTAGAAACAAATTGTAAGTGGAAGAATTAATCTTTAATTTACATCCTATATTTTTTTAATTTACATCCTTTATTTTTTAAATATATTTTTTCGTGTGACGTATGTATTACTCGTAACAGGTAATCAGTCTGAAAACTAACGCAAGTCAAGCCCGGAACGTTCACCAAGTAATGAAGAACGCTTGGACAAAAAAAAAAAAACAGTTCGTAGTAACTGGTTCATGGTTACCCCGTTAGGGGTTTCCTGAAAAATAGCTCTTCTTCTTCGGATTTTACATTTCAATAAAATGCTATAAATGAACACTTAATTCTTAGGGCACAAATTCAGAATTCACAGGCTGTTACAACAGTACATGCGTAAACCTGGAGAAGAAATGTCACCCAAAGTGAATCATTTTGATTAAGGAAGAGAACCCTTTACTCTTTGTATGTTCTGCCATAGACTCGGACTATCCGACACTCTCATTATAAACATTATTTTGACATGCTGAAGAAGATGGTAACATGTCCGTATTCTGGAAAAGTGCTCAGTTGGTCGCAGCTGTAGACACCACACGCGAATTCTGAATTGAATTCCGAAATAATGTACTGGGCGCTGTTTTGTCGCTCAAGATAACGTCAGTTGTGTGAGGGCCCAAAGCAGGTCCCTGAATAACCATACAACAGCACTTACTAGCTATTTTATTGTTTTCATTGTACCTTACGCACTTACCATTCCTTGGGACACCTTATCGGTAAGACTGTAATATTAATAATGACGAAAACTTAGTTGAAATTTTGCCTTGCAAAGTGTCTTTAGGTTTCCTGCCATTGTTCCGTCACCATGGAAAGGAACGAAAAGACCACGCAACTCTCGCCTGCCGTAAATTACAACGTGTCTGCTGTTTCAGTGTGGTTCCCCAGGGTATGGACATATTTTTCAAGGGAGATACATGTAGAATATGATGGGGCATAAACATTACATAGGTCCAACGCAATAACACAGGGACCTACTCGATACCAAACGCCCTGATTTCTTGTCTGTCTTGTCCTGAATATGACAAAAATTCGTATGTACCGATATGGGTGGCTAAAATCTAGGTCTCGTCCATACTGGATTGACAAAAGTAGAATTCCTCTAATTTCGCAAATGAATGGCGATGTTTACGCATATATGTTGCAGCGTTCTGTCTCATAAGTCTTACTGCTTTGACAACGTTAGTAGCTTGTGGTCTTGTTAGCGCTGCTGTCTCTAAATCCTCGGGTTCGATTCCCGGTTGAGGAATTTCTACGTTTGGAACTGTGTGTGTGTGTGTGTGTGTGTGTGTGTGTGCTGCCATCATCATCATCATCGACTCTCAAGTCGCCAGAGTGGCGTCAAAAAAGATTTACACCAGGCGACCGAACTTCTCATTTTCATTACCAATCATCTCGTGTTTTCTAGTTACACAAATGTAACTTCCTTCTCCGTACTCTTATCAATGCGGCACTGCAAGATTAGAAAATGTGAAGAATGGTAAGTAGCAAGTTTACTCTCGACACAGAAGTAATCAGTGACGGAGAACAAGCTTCGAAGAAGTAACAGAGGGTGGCTGGTAGGACAGTGACAGGTCGATGTAGTCCATACGAAAGAGTAAAAGAAACACTCAGGGAAATTACATGAGATTCCTTGGAAGAAATGTAATGTAGTTCTGGCAAAACCGTCTTGAATAAATTCGGAGAACCTGTATTCGATGTAGAGTGTGCGACCATTGTGCTGCCACCATTGCTGGGATAGAAAATAGGCTATAAACTTTGTGAAGAAATGATCTTGGCGTTCGCCTACGTAATTTAATGAAACAGCGGACAGCCAAAATCTGGATGGCTTCCTCCAGAATCACGTTCTATTGTCTTAACGTTTAAGAACCTCACAACGTGTAGGAGATCCTACTCTGAGTCAGCAATTAAGGTCTCTGGATTAGAAGAGCGCATGCTATGTCATTATCGAGCCAGTAACAAAAAAGATACTTTCAATTGAACCATTCTTACAGAGTGCGGATTTCAAGGACATCAGTATCCTCAAACAAAATAAACTGATACTACTATGGTAAAATCGACTGAAGGAGCTCTGAAAGCATACAACGTACAAGATTTGAAATCAGTTATAAAATAGCAGGAGAGATGCGTACTAAAAAGGGTCAGATTAGTGAGGCTAGTTGACCATGTAGTGATAATGGGTGACCCAACCTTTCGCTACCCAAAAATCAGGCTCACAAAATTTTCAGAAGAAGGCCAGACGACATACGAAGTCATAAAACCGATACCACACGCGTCGCACTGTCATTTAAAACAGTTAGCATTTCATGTGGAAGACACAGACAAATCTTTAGGTTATCAAACAAAACGCAAGTAGATATAATGTGTCGACACCCGTGTTACGGAAGTTTCACAGACCGGCACGTCCTCCCTTGATGAGGTAAAACCATGTGTTAGGTGACAAAGTTCTGCTGTTAGCTGTGTAGCATACACACTATGTGATCAAAAGTTTCCGGACATCCCCAAAAACATAGATTTTTCATGTTAGGTGCATTTTGCTGCCACCTACTGCCAGGTACTCCATATCAGCGACCTCAGTAGTCATTGTACATCGTGAGAGAGCAGAATGGGGCGCACCGCGGAACTCAGGGACTTTTAACGTGGGCAAGTGACTGGGTGTCACTTGTGTCATACGTCTGTACGAGAGATTTCCACACTCCTAAATATCCCTAGGTCCACTTTTTCCGATTTGATAGTGAGGTGGAAACGTAAAGTGTACAGGCCGACCTCGTCTATTGACTGACAGAGACTGCCGACAGTTGAAGACGGCAGTAATGTGTAATAGGCAGATATCTATCCAGACCATCACACAGGAATTCCAAACTCCATCAGGATCCACTGCAAGTACTATGACAGTTAGGCGGGAGGTGAGAAAACTTGGTCTTCATGGTCGAGCGGTTGCTCATAAGCCACACATCACGCCGGTAAATGCCAAACGACGCCTAGCTTGGTGTAGGAGCGTAAGCATTGGACGATAGAACAGTGGAAAAAGTTTTGAAGCGACGAACCACGGTACACAATGTGGCGATCCGATGGCAGGGTGTTGCTATGCCGAATGTCCGGTAAACGTCATCTGCCAGCATATGTAGTGCCCACAGTAAAATTCGGAGGCGGTGGTGTTATGGTGTGGTCGTGTTTTTCACCGAAGGGGCTTGCACCCCTTGTTGTTTTGCGTGGCACTATCACAGCACAGGCCTACACTGATGTTTTAAGCTACTTCTTGCTTCCCACTGTTGAAGAGGAATTCAGAGACGGCGATTGCAACTTTCAACACGATCGAGCACCTGTTCATAATGCATGGCTTGTGGCGGAGTGGTTACACGACAATAACATCCCTGTAATGAACTGGTCTGCACAGAGCCCTGACCTGAATTCTATAGAACACCTTTGGTATGTTTGGGAACGCCGACTTCGTGCCAGGACTCACCGACTGACATCCATACCTCTCCTCAGTGCAGCCCTACGTGAAGAATGGGCTGACATTCCCCAAGAAACTTCCAGCACCCGATTGAACGTATGTCTGCGAGAATGGGCCAAAACCATATTGAATTCGAGCATTACGGATGGAGGGCGCCACGAACTTGTAAGGCATTTTCAGCCAGGTGTCCGGATACTTTTAATCACGTAGTGTATCTCTTCTATTCGATACCAGCAGTATGTCACGGCCCCTTTTTTTCCATCCGTCTTCTAATAGGTCTGTTTCGGCCCGTCACGAATTTCCCCCTATTTGCCATACTCTTCATCTCAGAACAGCGCTTACACACAACATCCTGAATTTTTTATTGGTTATATTCATATCTATGGCTTCCCCTACGGTTTTAACAAGCTATGGATATGTCTCGTACCACGGGTGCTATCCTCTTACGACTTATCACATTATTTTCCTCATCCATATTCTTGACACTGTTTTCCAGATGTTTCTCTCCTAGTCGATTCTGCTGTTACACTCCTTACTTCTTAACTACACATCATATTTTGAACATCCTTCTGTGGCACCACATCTCAAACGCTTCGGTTCTCTTCTTTTCCTATTTTCCCACTATCGATTATTCACTTCCACGCAATGTTGTGGCACAAACATTCTCAAAAATTTCTTCCTCAAATTAAAGCCGATGTTTGACATAAGTAGGCATCTTTCTATCACGAATGCTTTTTCTGCCTATGCTAATCTGCCTTTTATGTCCCACTTGCTTCGTCCGTCGTGTGTTGTTTTTCTTGCAAGACAGAAGAAGTCCCTAACTTTGTCTACTTTGAGGTCCGCAAAGCACGATTATCCTTTTTCTGCTACTCCTCATTACTTTCGTCCATCTTTGGTTTACTCTCGATCCGTTGCGTAGACGATTACTTCCATTCAACAGGTACCGTAATTCCTCCTCGCTATAATTACGAATAGGAATGTCGTCTCTGAATTTTACCACTGACATACTTACGCCCAGAATATTAAAGGCAATCCTGAACCTTCCTTTTATCTCCGACATTGCTTCTTCGATGTACAGTTTCGCAATATGTTTATATTGTTGTATTCTTTTCTTTTTCTGTCACCCTTTGTTTCTTTGCGGTTACCTGCCTTTTACCTATACTACTCTGTCTACCTTCTGCTACTGTGCTTTTCAGAGATGTCCATTCCTCTTCAAATAGTACTTGGTGAACACTCGCAGGGTGACAGGACAAGGAGCAGTTTCGTGGCCGCATCAGCAACTTCATTTGCCCGGATTCGGATGCACACACCCTACAGAAAATTATCTCCCCCCTCATGTCTTCTCTGGAGGATACCCTATCATGGACCATCCTGTTCTCAGAGTACATCTGTTCACTTTCACTGGAGACGTATTGGAAACAAGAACATCGACAAGAAGACAATGAGATGAACACAGTAAAATAAATATAAAGTAACCTTGTAGCTAGTCTCTTAGCGCTTCACCGCTAACCACTGTACAGGCTGCATAGTTTCTCTTTGTGGCGGTGGTGGTTCAAACAGTGGCTGGAATGGAGGGTGGAAAGTGACAAACGAGGTCAGGCGGGATGCATGATACATAATTTGTGCCAGGGGCATGGCTGCACCAGAGGGATTAACTGCCTTGGAACGGAAGGGTAGTTAAAAATTTCACTTTTTTAGATATGGAAAATATTTACGTTTCAACAAGGGAGACCTGTAATGAATTGTTGGTTGACTTCCCTCTGAGTAGATTATCGTTCATTAGGCATCGTTCCAGTGTGTCAGTTTACCTGCGTGTACGAATTTGTAGCAGAATAACCGTAATTAATAAATACCAGTGTCGACTCCATCGAGTCAGTGAGCGTATGACAAAATAAACGGATTTAGTTCGACCGTTGTCCTCACTTTACCTCTAGCAGCGCACTGTTGTTTTAGCATTTATGGCGTAGTTTACGATCCAATTTCGTTTCATATAATTAACGAGGCAGAACAACATAACAATAGTTTCCAGTGACTATATTCCGGAATATTATCTTTCAAAACGGCAGTACATGAACAGTGTTATAACTGCACTACAGAGTTAAATATTCATTTTTCTGTGGTATAACATGTTCGATGACCATAATCAGAATAATAATCTGAACCTTAATGAGACCACAACAAATTTCTACAGAATTCTAAAAGCTAGTACACGCGAGCGCCTCCCCCCCCCCCCCTCCTCCCCCCGCCCTCATCACCCAAATATGAATGCTATATATCACTTGGAGCTATTGAATGACCTTTCATTACCACAGTAGTTCCTTATTATGATACTCCAATTAAGTGGTCAACTGTATTTCATTTTTCAGTGTCTAGAACGCAATAATTTTATGTATCTAACACCCTTGCCTTGAGTGGACTGTGAGCAACAGACGACATTTAGATCTACCTCCACATTACTGGCAGTTACTTCTCTCTCGGCGTGTATCTGGTCCAGTGCACTTCCTTCTCTGGCAAAAATCAACGCTCGAAAGTCGTTCCAAGTCTCTATAGTGTTCCCGTCTCTAACGACACCTTCATAAACACGTGGTAAATAGCTAATCTTTGGAAAGAATGATGAAGTATAAATGATTAATTTGCTTTGCCAAGGGCCACAAAATCCTTTAAATACACGAAACAGCAGGTCGACAACGCAGGAATACTGCTCCTAGCTACTCACATCTTTCCAAGGCGTCCACAGCTTGCTGAGATGTTTTGTGGCGTCCTCTGTATCCGAACTAGGTGTCTGTGACAACTTGCAGCAAGTGCATTTAGACAGCCTTATGATCAACACTAGGTGATCGAAACCGGTTTCAGTTGTTTTGTGATTGTTGTCGAAAGAAAATAAACTAATATAAATCCTGATCAAAATATCATCAGCACTCGTTGCCAATGGAAAGGCCCTCTTGACCATGTTGTTGTAGCGCCCTTTTTGCTTGAACCTGACTACTGGTGAACCCATTGTCGAAATTTATTACTGTACTCAGTGTCTTTATTTTCCGGAGAAATCTTTTGGTTTTAATAAAACCAGACATTTTCCTTTGCCAGTTGTATTCATTGTCTTCAATTATAACTGTAGGTTATCATGTGATCTTGACAAACTTAAACAAAACTGTTGTACTTTCTGAAACATTTTCAGTCTATTTTTGGGAAAATGTAAAGTTTTTGCTCGCGCAGTTAACAGTTGCGACGTTTCACTCGACACAAGTGAAGATTCGTTGAAAAACACTGACATGTATTTATTGTCATTGGAAAGGGTCATAGAAAGTAACAGTCAAACTATCACATTGCATAACATGACGGAGCTCCCTCGAAAACTTGAGGAACAGGTTCTGCACGAACGTCATCGCCACAACATAGGGAAAGTGTTCAATAGCTACATGCGTTAATAAAGACTTTGCGGTCTTCTAGCAGCACCGAACTGTTACATATTCACGATCTTCCAGCCAAGTGCTCCTCTGTCATCGTCCATTGGTAGTTGACTGCCTTGTAGCTCTCCGTTGTATCACAGGACCTCTTCTGGTGAGAGTTGCAGTTTACCAACCTTTGGGTTTTTCCTTCAGATGTCTATAAGAGTAAATTTGTGTGGTTCTCACTTTAGATCTTCTTTGTGCGTGTAGGGCACTTTTTATTTATTTCCTTCATTGCAGTTACTTTCTGCGTAGTTGGTCAAGCCATCAGGTTCTTTGGTTACAATGTATCTTACTACGCAACATCCAGATTATGTTATTATCTGACTACCACACATTCAAAAACTTAAAACGAGAGACTCTCGTGCCACAGGAGCGAACATTCAGGAATACTGCTCCTAGCTACTCACATCTTTCCAAGGCATCCACAGCTTGCTGAGATGTTTGTGGCGTCAAAGCGTCCTCTGTATCCGAACTAGGTGTCTGGAAATAAATGGTAATGATCAGGGGTACCAGGTCAGTAATGTGTGGGTAAGTTGGAAATGTGAGTTGGTCAGACACCAGATCTGGATGGCCAAGATGGTCAAGGCGACCGTTCGCGACAAACGGAAAAATCTAGTTTCGAGTCCCGGTCCGGTACAAATTTTTAACTTTCCCCACTGATGTATTTCAATGCCCAGAGGCAGATAACGCCTCACTTTCCTTTGCACCAATTATGGCTACGCGATCAAAATGGTGCCTGTTCTTTAGAAAATGTCCGAAAGAACAGACACTGCATACGAGGTGCTATCCAAAATTTTCGGGACTGGTGCTGTCATCTGTTGAAAACCTTAATGGCCACCATCATCCTCGAAGTAGGTCCCATCCTGACGTACACATCGGTCCCAGTACTTCTGCCACTGGTCAAACGTTTTCTGGAAGTCATGTAAAGGAGGGTATTTGCCGGCCGCGGTGGTCTCGCGGTTAAGGCGCTCAGTCCGGTACCGCGCGACTGCTATGGTCGCAGGTTCGAATCCTGCCTCGGGCATGGATGTGTGTGCTGTCCTTAGGTTAGTTAGGTTTAAGTAGTTCTAAGTTCTAGGGGACTGATGACCACAGATGTTAAGTCCCATAGTGCTCAGAGCCACTTTTTGGGGGGGTTTATCACTGCCAGTGATGCTTCTTGAATCCCCTCTAGAGTGTCGAACGACGGCCTTTTAACTTGAGGGTCGGTTTTAGGAATAGCGCGAAGTCGCAAGCTGCCAAATCTGGCGAGTACGGTGGGTGGGGTACAACCGCAATGTTGTTTTTTGCCGAAAACATCCTGGGTAGGAAGGACGTGTGACTGGGCGCGTTGCCGTGATGCAGCAGCCAGTTCGCTTGATGATAAAAGTTCGGACCATCGTCGCCTCACGTTTTCATGGAGCCGCCGCAAAACGTTACAGTAGTACATGCAATTCACTGTTTGGCTGGGTGGGACGAATTCCTTTTGCACATTCCCCTGGTATCAAAGGAAACGATGATCACGCTCTTCACTTTGCTCTTCACCTGTCTCGCTTTTTTGGGTCTTGGAGAGCCACTCATACACACGCGTACGCCTCATTCTTTGTCTCCCAAACACTTGTTGAATCATTGCAATGACCTCCGTAGCACTTTTCCCGAGATTCGCACAGAATTTGACATACACGCGCTGTTCTGGTTCGCGGCACACACCAGACTCAGAGTATTACGGAGATCACTGTGGAGACGCAACACGTCCTCCCAGCTGAATGCCACCCCGCACACTGACTCATCAGATATGCAGCTCTCGCCACCTAGTGGTGCAAAGATCTACTACTCCTACTTTCCAGCACCAGTCCAGAAACTTTTGTACTCGACCTCGTATATAGTCGCATCACTGTGTAAGGTACTGGGTAGCCCCCATTGGTAAGCTAGTTTCGGCGCGGTTTGTATCCCAGTTGACCTCTCTGATGTCCAGATGTCACTGTGGTGTGTTGCTGCCCTGATCTACATTATACACCACAAGGAAATGGTCGGAGTTAAACAGGTGCCGTGTTGTGGCTATGATATGTTGTGGGATGTCCTAGGCGACCACAGAGTCAAAGACATCAGGCTGGCCACATGCAGGGCAGACAGTACGAGCACGTGCTGAAAGATAATGCCATCGATATTTGATTCTGTTCTCAATATCGTTTGAGGTATTACGTATCATGCATATTATTTGGTCGACTTTCCTCCTTCGTTGACAGAAGTTGCAACCCTGCTGTATAGCTCTGAAGTCTAGCTTGTAACATGGCGCTGTGTAACGTAACTACGTCAGTGTTTTGCGAGACAGTCAGAAAACAAATAACACGAATTCGAAGATGTGCCATCTGCAACAATCCGACGCCTTGAGTTCACTGTCGTTAAGCATCCTCCATACAGTCCCGACTTGGCCCCATACGATTTTCATGTTTCCAAAGCTTAAAGAAAAACTTCGAGGAACTGACTTGGATTGAAAGGAAGAGGTGCAGGGAATTGTGAGATTGTGGCTCCGGCTACAACGTCAAACATTATGCAGTGACGGTATCAACAAAATGGTTCATCGTTGAGAGGTTCAGAATGGTTCTAATGGCTCCGAGCACTATGGGACTTAATATTTGAGGTCATCAGTCCCCTAGAGCTTAGAACTACTTAAACATAACCAACCTAAGGACATCACACACATCCATGCCCGAGGCAGGATTCGAACCTGCGACCGAAGTGCCTAGAACCGCTCGGCCCATCGTTGAGAGGAATGTGTTCGTCGTCAGGGCGTTGTTGAGAAATATTTATGTAGATATGAAGAATAAAATCATATAATGTTAGCAACATTTTTTTCTTTGAAAAGCTTTACGGGTGTTCACATGAAAAATGTCGGAAGCATTATTCTTCTGCACGCCCTCGTATATGGCTCCCAGGACTCGCTGCTACGAAATCGTTGTTTTCTCGATGTGGGGCGTGAAAATCTGAGAATGGTTCATATAAGTTGGTGGATCAGTATTGCACATTTCACTACGAAACGCAACAAGAGAGTGATGCTCTTCAGAGCTTCACAAAAATTAGATCTAAATTTTGATTTCCAACTCGACTAGGTAGTAGACATCCACGGTGTGGAGACTGACACGGTTGGTGAAATATGTGCTGCAGTGGGTTCAGTATTTTAGTCGCAGGTTATTTCTTGCGGTCTGGTCCTCCTCTGATGTTACAGAAGTAGCATACCTGACCCGAATTATTTTGAATGCTGCGCAGTTGCTGTTTTCGTCTTTATATAAACATACTACCAGCTATGACGTTACGAATATTGAGTCTACTGCTGTATGAGGCAACGCTTTCATCCCTCGTATGCCGCGTCAGCTCTATTACGCCATCTTAGATGATTATTACTGCCATATGAAATACGAGCATCATAAAATAGGACTCTAAGAAAATTATCAAGATAAGTACGTAAGATGCTAGAAATTGTGATTAACCTGTGCCGATGCCACTATATTAAAAGGTGGGGAGCGGTTTAATACCGTTCAAATGTAGCCAACGCCCTCTGCAAGCATCGGATGATAGTGGTTCTATCATCTCCAGTCACCAGAGTTATCGCCAACTGAATACGGGACGATTACGTCCACCAGGCATTACTGCCTATCGACACTTACAAACTTTTCCAATGAATCTAAAGTTTTATACCGTGTCTCACGCAGAAGCAATTCTTACGACGTATAAGATATAATTTTCTTAACGAAAAATTCTTAAGTGCCACTGAAAATGATAACAGATATTTCTGTATAACGCGTAATCAGAATTGATAATAAATGTGTAAAATCATCGCGTCTGTCTGTCTATCTTTGAACACGCTAATATCCGAAACTACTGGATGAATTTTCATGGGGTTCTCGTATCTAGCTTGTGCGTGGTTTGGGGTATCGTATAGGCTTATTATAATTAAATCAGACCACGAATAAGAAGAAATATATCCATACATATTATAACAATTCTCTACATCTCCTCCGAAACCATTTGACCGATTTCAACCAAACTCAGTACACATATCACTTATTGTATCGGAAGGGGTTGGATTGGGGGTAAAGAAAGAACTGTAGGTCATGGTGCCCAAATGCCTAGATTAAAAGATTCCGTATTTGACAACGAGAACACATACTCACTTGCAACAAACGTTACACACGATTTCAAATCTTTATCAAACTTTTTCTCGGTGACAACTCCCATCCTCAAATGATGGAAAGAGAAAAGTTTCTCGCTTAATACAATTTCGCTGTCCATGCAGTAAAACTGTCGCATCAGGCATGAGTCACATTGAAATTTATAACTCCTTAGCGACACATTTAGCTGTGCCTACAAAATATACCATTCGACGAGACATTGTTCACATGATGTAAGGGAAAGAGGAGACGGACAGAGAAAGATAAGAGAAGGAGATCCGCAGAGGGAGGGAAGGAAAAAATGTATACAGAGAAAGGGGAAAGGGGAGTAGCAGATGTGCAGACAGAGGGGCAGGAGGAGTTGTACGAAAGCTAGGTGGTGAAGGAGGTGGAAGAGAGACGGGGGAAAAAAGAGATGGACAGAAGAGGGTCAAAGGAGGTGGACAGAGGGGGCAGGGGGAGAAGGGCTAATGGAACTGAAATAAATATCTGGCAGGGCAATGCCGGGTACTCAGCTAGAGATTTAAAAGAAAGCACTGGAGATCGCCGGTTTGCGCGCTGCACTCAGTCGCAAACCGCCCGAGAACAGTTTATTCAGTAATATCGCCTCGAGAACATGCACTCGCATCTGCACATCGTATTGTCGATTACAGATGAGTACGGCGACATCGATCACATGATTTGCAGTTGTCGAAGAAATCGGTTTACGCAGCACACAAGCGAAAATAATCCCTCTCTTTCGAAACATTTGTCGCAACCGGAGGCGTTCACTGCAGTTAGAAAATTTCTACCTTGCTTTTAAATTATTTTACTCTCGTGAACGACTACTCCAGTTAGTTCCATGTCCGCAAGAATACGAACACTTTGAGTGAAGTATGCCGTGTCAGGAGTAGGTCGGCTGCCTGTGAGAAACCTCTAAGAAGTCCGACGAAGGCGCTCTTCAAATACGAAATCGATATACATGCTAAAGGCTTCACCTCTTCCTGTGAGTAATGGATATACGAGTACAGTGCCAGTAGGTACCGACTTCTCTTTTTGTAATTAAATAGACTCTATAAAAAGCTTTCAGAGGCTGTTCGTCATGTTTAACCCAGTGTTTAGTTGTAAACAAGAGATGGACTCCGAAGACCGATTAAATTTATTTACTTTTTTTACTTGTCACATCCCATGGTACTGAGCGAGCAAAAGCTACTAGGTCACTGAACGAGCCCGAACACATTTGGCAGAATGCTGACTAGAAAATTTACAAAGTAAAAACACGATAAAACATTTTACAGAGAAGAGTTCTCCACTATAGCGAGCAGTTCGTCCACAGGATACAAAGAATGTGCCGCGAGGACATCTTTCTACCTAGAGTTAAATACTCGCTGTTTGTCACTCAATTTTTGCAATTCTGCTGGAAGCCTATGAAGAATGCTTAAAGAAGTGTTGCCCAAGTGTGTATAGTATTTTCGGCTTAGTGTTCGCTGCAAGAACGTTGTAGTTTCTCCCGAATGAGTCAATACTGTCAACAGAAAATCTTGTGATGGAGCGTATGTACAAAGACAATTCTTGAACATATTCTCATTTCGAATGTAATACATTTCCTCGAGACGGAAAAGCGTCTGACCAGAAATAATTACGGTTTTAGAAAGCATCGCTGGTGCAAAATAACTTACCCTTTTCTTACATGCGAACTATAAATGAAGGGCGACAGGAAGATTCCATTAACCTAGACTTCTGAAAAGAGTTTGACACGGTGCCTCACTGCAGACTGTTTACGAAGATACTACCATACAGAGTACATTCTCAAATATGCGAAAATCTCGAAGACTTCTTAAGCAACAGAATCCAGTACGTTCTCCTCGACGGTCATAGTTCATCAGTGACAAGGGTATCGTCAGAAGTGCCTCGGGGAATTATGATGTAAAAGCTGTTGTTCTCTGTAAACAGAATGATCTGACGAAAGGGTGAGCAGAAATGTGGGTCTGTTTGCTGATGATACTGTGTTGTACGGGAATACTGACTGTACGAGGACGCGAGATGAGTTAGAAAAAATTTGAAAGGCAGATAGCCTTAAAAGTAGAGAAATGGACGTAAATGCAGATCAATAGGAAAAACAAAGCCGTAATGTTTGAATACGGTATTAATAGTATGCTGTTTGACACAGTCATGTTCTTAATAGGAAATAGAACGAGCCCGTGAGGATTGTTGTAGAGAAGGTAAATGGTCGACTTCGTGTTAAGGGGGGAGATTTTTAGGAAATCGTAGTTCATCTGTAAAGGTGTTTGACAGCAGTGCGACCCAAACGTGAGTACTGCTCGAGTGTTTGGGATCCCCACCAGGTCGCTTAAAGGAAAACATCGATCAACTTGTAAGCATTACGGAAAATCTTCGGGAACTCAAATGGAAGTCCTTGGAGAAAAGGCTTTTTTTTTTTTTTTTCGAGGAACGCTATTGAGAACGTTTAGAGAACTGGCATTTGCTGCAGGACGATCCTAACGTTTCGTGCAATGATCGCGAAGAAAAGATTCAAGAAATTAGGACTCATATGGAGCCATATAGATAGTCGGTTTTCCGTCGCCCTCTTTGCTAGTGGAACAGGAGGGGTAATGACTAATGACTAGTAGTGGTACAACTTACCCTTCACCACGCACCGTATGGTGGCTTGCGGTATATCCAAGTAGATGTAGATAGCGTCTTCAAAGGAAGATATAAAATGAGTATCAACAAAAGCAAAGCAATGGCATTGGAATGTAGACGAATTAAATCAGGCGATGCTGAAGGAATCAGATTAAGAAAAGAGACATTAAGCGTACTAGATGAGTTTTGCTATTTGGGCAGCAAAATAACTGATGAAGGCTGAAGCTGAAAGGATATAAAATATAGTTTGGCAATGACAAGGAAAACGTTTCCGAAGAAAAATGTTTCACCCTCGAAAACAGATTTGAGTGCGTGCAAATATTTTCTGAAGGTATTTGTCTGGAGCGTAACCTTGCATGGAAGTGAAACATGGACGATAAACAGTTCAGAGAAGAAGAAAACAGAAGCTTCCGAAGTGTGGTGCTACAGAAAGACGCTGACCATTAGGTGGGTAGATCATATAACTAATGAGGAGGTAATGAAAAGACTAGGGAGAAAAGAAATTTGGGCACAATTTGACTAAAAGGAGGAATCGATTGACAAGACACGTTTTGTGGCATCAAAGGATCACCAATTTATTATGGACGTAAGTGTTGGGAATGAAAACAGTAGAGGGAATCAAGAGATGAATATAGTAAGCAAGTTCAGAAGAATGTAGATTGCAGCAGTTATTCGGAGATGGGGGAGGCTTGCACAGGATAGAACAGCGTGGAGAGCTGCACCAAACTAGTCTTCAGATTCATTACCACAACAATAACAATATACAATTGATTGCTTTTGATGTGCACGAATTTTCGATAACCCTTTATTAGGCATTGGGCACATGCAACCGACTACGGGGCATTTCTTCGTACGACTATATTGCAATTAATTCATAAGAATTCGGGAAATCTCTGGAGAGATATCTTATTTATCTTCTTATTAAGAAATATGTTAATACATTTTTTTTAAAATGAGAATCTGTCGAGCTACGTTATGTAGTGCTAAAGAAGTAAAACAGGAACACAGAAATGACGAACTCTCCGTGAAATGACAGAAAAATTTGGAAGGACGGGTAATAGTTAAGGAATGCGTAGCTTTGTTTTTTCAAAAAAAATTGCATGTTACAAGCGACCACGAAGAAATCTCGCATCAGCTCTGTTTAGTTTTATCAGGATGAACGTGAAGTAAAAACAGCCAGTATCACGTCATTTTTCGGTGTGTCAGCTGCTGTTGCTTACGGCATATTGTGAGCAGAACTCTGGCATACATTATTACATTCTTCGCTTGCTTCAAATATTTCCCGCATAATTACTTTCGTTTTATGCAAACATTTTTTACTGGTCTGTGATATTTTTAATTAAAAAAGGCTCGTATTTGAAATGGTCCGAATATCTGCTGCGAAGCTTGTTCCTGTTGCGTAATTCATCGTTAGAGATATTTTCTTTCAAAGCCAAATCGTACGTAAAACAAAAAGTTGTAACTACGAGATGACAAGATTCGTAGAGAAATCGGTAGTTCCCTTACTCAGGGAATAAAACGAGAAGCAAACCAATAGGAACCGGGAATTAATACACCACGTAGCTGTACGCTCTCAACTAACCTCCCGAATCACAACGAGCTTTCTTAGCAAACTGATGTCTTTAACTAAGGAAATATTCTGGACATAATCTCACTTATACTGTGTTATTACACACGCGCAGTTACCGTATGAGTACGCTAAGTGCACCTACAACTATATCTACACTGAAAGAGATGGCGCTGTAGTTAGCACACTGGACTGGCATTCGAGAGGACGATGGTTCAAACCTTTATATATATATATATATATACTCCTGGAAATGGAAAAAAGAACACATTGACACCGGTGTGTCAGACCCACCATACTTCCTCCGGACACTGCGAGAGGGCTGTACAAGCAATGATCACACGCACGGCACAGCGGACACACCAGGAACCGCGGTGTTGGCCGTCGAATGGCGCTAGCTGCGCAGCATTTGTGCACCGCCGCCGTCAGTGTCAGCCAGTACGGAGCTCCATCGCAGTCTTTAACACTGGTAGCATGCCGCGACAGCGTGGACGTGAACCGTATGTGCAGTTGACGGACTTTGAGCGAGGGCGTATAGTGGGCATGCGGGAGGCCGGGTGGACGTACCGCCGAATTGCTCAACACGTGGGGCGTGAGGTCTCCACAGTACATCGATGTTGTCGCCAGTGGTCGGCGGAAGGTGCACGTGGCCGTCGACCTGGGACCGGACCGCAGCGACGCACGGATGCACGCCAAGACCGTAGGATCCTACGCAGTGCCGTAGGGGACCGCACCGCCACTTCCCAGCAAATTAGGGACACTGTTGCTCCTGGGATATCGGCGAGGACCATTCGCAACCGTCTCCATGAAGCTGGGCTACGGTCCCGCACACCGTTAGGCCGTCTTCCGCTCACGCCCCAACATCGTGCAGCCCGCCTCCAGTGGTGTCGCGACAGGCGTGAATGGAGGGACGAATGGAGACGTGTCGTCTTCAGCGATGAGTGTCGCTTCTGCCTTGGTGCCAATGATGGTCGTATGTGTGTTTGGCGCCGTGCAGGTGAGCGCCACAATCAGGACTGCATACGACCGAGGAACACAGGGTCAACACCCGGCATCATGGTGTGGGGAGCGATCTCCTACACTGGCCGTACACCACTGGTGATCGTCGAGGGGACACTGAATAGTGCACGGTACATCCAAACCGTCATCGAACCCATCGTTCTACCATTCCTAGACCGGCAAGGGAACTTGCTGTTCCAACAGGACAATGCACGTCCGCATGTATCCCGTGCCACCCAACGTGCTCTAGAAGGTGTAAGTCAACTACCCTGGCCAGCAAGATCTCCGGATCTGTCCCCCATTGAGCATGTTTGGGACTGGATGAAGCGTCGTCTCACGCGGTCTGCACGTCCAGCACGAACGCTGGTCCAACTGAGGCGCCAGGTGGAAATGGCATGGCAAGCCGTTCCACAGGACTACATCTAGCATATCTACGATCGTCTCCATGGGAGAATAGCAGCCTGCATTGCTGCGAAAGGTGGATATACACTGTACTAGTGCCGACATTGTGCATGCTCTGTTGCCTGTGTCTATGTGCCTGTGGTTCTGTCAGTGTGATCATGTGATGTATCTAACCCCAGGAATGTGTCAATAAAGTTTCACCTTCCTGGGACAATGAATTCACGGTGTTCTTATTTCAATTTCCAGGATTGTATATATATATAGTTCCCAAATCGCCATTCTGTGCGCGGTTAAGTGTATTCTCTACCAGAGTTTGACAGTCATTCACTTTTCTGATGTACTCGGAAAGGGAGCGAGAGAATAACATTTCTCTACGTACTTCCGTATGGGCCTGATTTACCTTGTCTTCGCGGCCGTTACACGGGATGTACGAGTGACCATGAAATTCTGCAATCACTTCAACAAATCATAACTTGGGAACTGTCAGATGTGGAGAATCATGTTTTGCTGTAAAACGTTTAGCAGCTCGCGGAGCATTGCTGTCTTTGTCCTTTATTGCAAATATGGCTTGAAGTGTATTAAAATGGTGAAAGACCGGGAGAAGGCACAATGTTTCATCTGTTAGGCAGAATCCAAATCTGTGACAACGTACACCGTAATTATCGACTCCAATATGGGAAGGAACAATCAGAAAAAAAACTTTGATGATACATGCAGTGCCAAAGATCTTCTTCGAATTGGACGTCCCCCTGTGTCTCAAGTATGGGTTGACAGAGTGCAAGCGGCGTTTCATCGCAGCCCCCAGAGGTAACATTGGTATGTATCACAGACTGCAGGAAGCAATTTCAACAGTCCACCAAGTGTTACATAATTTGTGACACCTTCCTGCGTACAATGTGCACTTGGTCCAAGTTTTGCAGCCGCACAGCCGTTCTTTGCGGTATGCATTCACGTGTTCCAGTCTGGCCTCCATCTTACATTTATGGCTCCGAAAACCCATTGTAAAGATTTATTTTTTTATTACAAGAATTGAAAGAGATTTGGTATCTTCGTTACCTAGATACGTAATTGTTGCTTTCACGTGTACTGGGGCATACCCGCATCCCACCTACACAACCAGGGAAGATGGACTTATATAGTTGTTAATCAGGTCTACCTATTCAGGAACTGGCCTTCACAGGGAAACCCCGGAAAACCTGGAGGCTTAGACCCCAACTAGGTATCACAGATGATAGGAAAGACAGAATAATTTAGAAATTGGAGAGATATTCTAGAATTCGTAGGAAAGATAAAATCTGCCTCATAGCCAAAAAAAATCTCACACCGGCCTGATTTAGCTTCACTGATCAGGATAGTAAAAACATGCGTATGTTAAAGGAATTTTCATTCACAAAGCAGGCTTATCACATTCACACAGTTCAATACTGTTCCATCCCGATTAAATTGAGCTTAACTTAAATTCCATAAGGCAGTGAAGCAATTTCGAAGTCTCGATGCGACGAAAATTGTCATTCGATCTCCTGGAAACATTTGTAATAATTATTAACTTTCGGTGATCACATGGGGAAGACCGGAGATCTGCTGGTAAGACCGTGTTAGCCTATTTATTTGAAGTAACTGGATATATTGAGCATACAAAACGGCAGGTTCGTCCAGTGTAAATCAGACGTTCCCCACTGATCCCGTGCAACACAGCGTAGTAAGCAGACACTGACAATAATAATCAGTTAAATAATACGCGAACACACTTACTTTAGTTTAGTTCATGTATTAAATTCCTTGTCATACAGAATCTCATCAAGATGGACATTACATACATATACATCCTCCTCCTTTCACGACTAATCGGCAGCATTCCTTCATTCTTTTCCCCAAGAGAAAACATAGATAGCAGAGAAGATATTCCATGGAGTAAATGGACGCTCCAAGGAATAATTGGGCTTGAAACTACTTTGCATTGATAATCGGTAAGATAAGAAGAGATATTTCGAGATATGTACTGAGTTATATAATTTGTAAAATTTCTGAAAATTTCGCGGAGAGACCGCTGCAAGAGACATTACACCATGCTACACGCCTTAACAGATCTGTGATAATCCGAAGGTTAATGTTTGATGTGGCTTAATGGATGTTAGGGTGATAAGCACATTTTTCTGCAGAGAAAACCGCACTGTAAATAAATAGCGGCATTGGTATTACAATTTTTGAAATGTCTTTTCTTAAATAAAGGAAAATGTTTATATGGACATTCTCCAATAATTCTTGCTACTACAGATCGAAGAGCTGCAGCCATCCATCATCGTCCAAGCGTGATCCTGGAATCTCACGTTGGATACGCCAAGGATCGCGTGAATATAACAACAGTCAGTGACAATGCTACCCTTCGTGGACGAAGCAGTCAGAACTGTTTACGTCGCATTGCCGACCCGTTCATGGGCAGAATCCGGATATCGGTTTGACGTTCTACAAGTGATGCGTGGGGCACACACTGAAATTCTCGAACAACGGAAAAAACCGTGAGAGCTGCTAAACGTTTTACAACAAATAATTTTCTCTCTGTAATTATTTCCGAGTTAAGATTTTTTAAATGACAGGAGGACTTTATGGACACCTTGTATATTGATGGCAGTAGTTCTATAATCTGCCATAAGTTCCGGCCCCTAACAGGAGTTCGCGAAAAGAACATCTTCTTTCGAACTTACCAGCAACAAATCTAGTAATATACCACTGAACTGCTTCGATGTCTTGCCGTATCCTGATCTCGCGAGAATTCCAAATACTCGAGTAGTACCCAAGTATGAGTCACGCAAGGGTTTTATACTTGGCTTCCTTCATAGATGAACTACACTATCCTACACTCTCCCACTAAATCGTAGTCCACCGTTCGCTTCTCTACAACTGACGTTTCGTGCACGTTCCATTTGAGGCCACTTTGCAGTGTTGACTGTGTCAACTAGCACACCACTAATTCAGTATTCGAACACTGAAGCATTGTTTTTCTTACTCATCTTCATTAACTTACGTTTTCTCACAAATCAGAGAAAACTGCTATTCATTGCACCAGACGGGAAGTCTGTAGAAGTCATCTTGGATTCTTCTGCACTCAGTCTAAGACGACGCTATCCCGTAAATTTCAGCGTCACCAAGCAGCAGTTCAAATGTTCAAATATGTGTGAATTCGTAAGGGACCAAACTGCTGAGGTCATCGTTCCCTAGACTTACACACTACTTAAACAAACTCATGCTAAGAACAAAACACACACACACACTCACACACACACACACACGCCAGAGGGAAGACTCGAACCGCCGGCGGGAGGGGCCTCGCAAAGCAGCAGTTGCTGCTCGCCCTACGCGTCAGACCGTCGACGTGTATAGACAACAAGAGTTTTCCTGTTGCACCTCTCTTCAGCACTCCTGTCGATACCGTTGTCTCCTGTGAACACTCGTCGTCCAGGACAATGTACTGGGTTCTTTATTTAAAAAGTCTTCAAGCCACTCGTAAATCAGAGAATTTATTCCGTATGATTACACGTTCGTTAACAGTCTGCATGAGGCATTGTGTGCAACGCCTCCCAGAAATATAGGAATGTCGTATCTGCCTGTTGCCGTTCATCCTTGGTTCGCAGGATATCGTTCGAGAAAAGGGCGAGAAGAGATTCGCACGAGAGATACTTCCTCAGTTCGTGTTAACTTGCGGGTACAATCTTTTGTCGATAAAGGAAATTTACGGTCTTGTTACTTATAATAAACTCGATAATTCTGCAGCAAACCAACTTTAAGGAATTTTTTCGTGTATTCTTTTACCCTTCTTATATACGAGAGGCACTTGCACATCTATCCCGCTGGGCGAGAGTTTCACAATAAAAGCAAGCAAGGGAAAGAGCGAAAGTCGAAAAGTACTCTCTTTAGAACCGAATTGGGATTACATCCGGGGCTGGCGAATTACTTGTTTTCTACCCCTTCAGCTCCTTTTCAACGCCAGGGATGCCTGTGCCTAAGTCTTCCATACGGACATTTGTGCAGCGGTCCAACGGTGGTATCTCGGTACGATCCTCTTGCATAAATGACATGATTTTTTAAACGCGAGATTTAAAATTTCAACTTTCCTTCGACTGTCTTCTATTGCCACCACGACTGGTCCATCAGTCAATGGCTAGAAGCCTTCTACCCTCTCACTGATTTTACGTAGATCCAGAATTCTCTAGGATTCCAGGCGAGATAGTTCGCTAACGTGTGAGGGCGAAGGTTGCTGTAAGCTTCGCCCGAATTTATACTAACTTTTGACTGTATACGTTTAGATGTTCTTTTATGAATAATGACGGCAACACTTTGTGTTTTTCAAACATTTTTCGAATTCTGATGTTTAATCACGGTGGGTTTTTTGCATCCTTAAACCACTTTCTTGGCACATACTTCTGCACAGTACGACTTACAATCCTTTTAAACTTTTCCCTTAATTCCACTATATCCAACATCTTGGAAATAAACGACTTCCATTCTTTATCTAAATATGATTATAGCAACTGCTTACCTTCACTTTCTAGTATAAAAATTTTCCTAACACACCTGATGGAAATATTAAAATTGGGAACCATCGTGGCTGTGATGACATTGTCATCACTAATCTCTGTCTCCAAACCGACTTTGTCTATAAGGGCAAGCCTGTTTACAGCTACGAAGTCTAAAATATTTCCAATGCATATTTGTTATCGCACTAGTTGCTCAAGACAGTTTTCGGAGAAAGCGTTCAGAACTTGTTAGCAGAACTGCCTATCAGTATAAGCTACAACGAATCCCTAGACTTCCCAGTAGCCGGCCGGAGTGGCCGAGCGGTTCTAGGCGCTTCAGTCTAGAACCGCGCCACCCCAACGGTCGCAGGTTCAAATCCTGCCTCGGGCATGCATGTGTGTGATGTCCTTAGGTTGGTTAAGTTTAAGTAGTTCTAAGTTCTAGGGGACTGATGACCTCAGAAGTTAAGTCCCATAGTGCTCAGAGCCATTTTAACTATTTGAACTTCCCAGTAAACACTCCGCAAATGAAAGTCACATCCAACTAATATTGCGTGGATGGGCTCCTTCGGCGCTACTGAGCGAAGACACCCCCTGAATCACTGTACAACTGTTACATCATAATCATGTGGACGTGAAAACATCATGTAATTAGTAAGTTCACCTAGAGCGGCTACTCGTCTCCAGATAACTTCTCAACCAGACTCGACTTCGATCTTTCTAGATATAATAATATTTTTTTTATTTCAGTATACACTCTCCCTCTTTTGATGCATGACCTCTGTTGTCGATAAACATTTGACGCCTTGTTAAATATTTCGGAGGTCTTCTGTTTCAGGTTTCATCCGTTTCTGTGTCCCGAGTCCAATTTGGGCGCATCATCTTTTGAGGAGGGCGATAAATTCAGTGACTTTGCTACAAATTCTTCCACAGTTTCTAGACGTAGCCTTCGCCATGTATGTCAGCAGCCTGTAGAAACTGAGAAAGGCCTCAGAACCAAAGTGATAGGAATAAGTAATGGCAATATGAGCCACATCTTTAACATGACAGCTCCCTCCAACCTCGATAGCCTTACATTGGAGTTCCTGAAAAATCACAAACCCCTAAACCCCTAACCTGGTGGCATGACCGGTCCCTCTGATGGATCGGTCACAAGTCCTCGTGTAGGACAAATGGGCAAGTCCATAAGGCCAGTTCCGTAGTACATCCTCTGCCTCGAGCTAGGCTGAGGCGTTACAAGCAGCCTCTCACGCTGAGGTGAACGTGGTGCCCCTCCACCTCTCCCCCTCCCCCCTCCCCCCCTCTTCGGTTGCGCTAGGTATCCTGGCAGCACTGCCCGTGGGCGACCCCCATGCTGTTCCCTTTGGCGTGCTAGTTCCTCCGCCGTCGCTATAACCAGAGGTACCAATCTGCCGATGGTTGACTGTGGCCAACAGTGCTTTCAGCTATAAGCGTACTGCGACCAGCTCCTCGTGTGTCCGCACAAAGCAAACACACTCCCTTTCCATTCCAATACCACTACTTCACTGCACATTCGCAGACGAGGAATATAAGAATAACGTCAGAAACATTTACATCATGTCTACTAAACTGGCAAATGCTATAGGTCTAAATTTCCTTGCACGTGGAGAAGCTTATCGAGAATGTTGAAAATACCAATGAGAAGGAAGCTTTCTGTGCGTAAGTACTCAAGAGACAAGAAAAATTCCTCATAACGTCCCACTCATGGAGATGTCGAATTTCCCTTATTTTCGTAATACGTTCTCATTTCTTGAAAAAAGGTCATTGCGCACTGAGTATTTTATAAGAAAATTTAATAGCTGCCAAAGTTAATTTCCTGCTGCAGGCGCAACGCAGAAATGCTTTTTTTCCCCATTACCGCTATTACATTTCCAGAAAACCAATAAAAAAGTAAGAAATGAAAAGCTTACTAAAGTAAATTACTCGCAAAAACGCCTCGCAGTACTGTCATTCTTGTTATTTATGTTACATTTGCTGAAAATCAATTTTAATGAAACTAGATGTCTGCAGGAATACTTTGCACAACACTGAACGCAAGTAGCTGTAGCTGATTATGGAGTTGTCACTACTTGTATCCTGGGAGCTTGGGCAGAAATAGCAAACTTTTTAGGAAGTGGTAGTAGAAACTAACACAAATAAAATATTCCGTATAACACGGACCCGGTTGTAATTACACAGACACAGCTAGTTACTACAGTTGTCAAGGGTTTGTTTTTATGGCTCTAATGGCTCTGAGCACTATGCGACTTAACTTCTGAGGTCATCAGTCTTGTTTTTATCGTGTGTCCCTTTTATGTCCAAGTTGTGCAGTAGTGCTTCAGTACGTAAATTGAATTTTTCGACAGCGATTTTGATGTGTTGTCCAATTCTACTGTATCATAAATATGTGGCACGAATTTGCAAATCCTGAGTACGCCGATATGGTATTTGTGTATGGGTTTTGTAATGCTGCTTGTCGAGAATACAGTAGATAATTTTCTAATCGCAAATTACCAAATTCTGGAGTATTTATTTGTGTTATCACTAAACTCTGAGACTCGTACAGTGCTTACTACGTCTGTGCAAATGAACAGAGTGTGCATGCAATAAAATATTTTATTAATCTGGTAGAACGTAGTCCTTCAACAAACACATGCCGAATTTTATACTTTTCAATGTTCTCATACAAGAATATGACACACATTAGGGTAAATCTGGGAGAGATGACGCTCATTTTCAAATTCGCATTTGTAAAGTCCTGTACTGCACTTTTAGTAATTTTTTTTGTACAAGTAAGCACACCAACTGTCTATGAGATATTGTTTTTTTGTATAAATGTTTGACTCTGAAAACATCTTTATATTGCAGCGTCTATCTTATAAATACTCACAGAAGCTAAGTAAATATGAAGTCCAAAAATTGATTTCCATCAATGTCATCTGAGACTTCTTGGTATCCATTTGTAAGAGCATCACTATACATAATCTGATGAATTCCCTCCCTCCCCCCACCCACTTTTGTTTTAATCGTAGACTTTCCACAATCGCCAAAGATAAAAATCGAAAGGAGTAGGGCCCGAGGCCCTTGGTGGCCGACAAACGTGACGACTTGTGCCACTTCTTCTCCCGAGAAATTTTAGGTTTGGATGAGGACGATTAGAATGTCGAGGTGCACTATCGTACTGAAAGTACATTCTTACAGCCAAATGAACCTCTTCCTGTAATGCTGGAAGCTTGTTTTCAAGAAAGTCTAGATGACGGGGGCCTATGAGACGATGCGGCAACAGGGAAGTCATATCAGCTGCTTGTCTATCCTACAACATCACACATCTACAAGGAAGTGTTCTTGAAAGCATCTCTGTACAAAGGCATGTGGATTTT
This sequence comes from Schistocerca nitens, assembly GCF_023898315.1. Lineage (NCBI taxonomy): Eukaryota > Metazoa > Arthropoda > Insecta > Orthoptera > Acrididae > Schistocerca > Schistocerca nitens. Next base: position 388,319,330 of record NC_064615.1, read on the forward strand.
AATTGGACATGCACTATGAGTTACGGCTGTTATTGAAGCCATAACTAGTAAAAGTGGCTTCATCATTAAAAGGTATTAACAGGATTACTCGGCGATTTGAAACTAGTTAAGAACTAAATTCCAACTGCCAGTTTCATCTCCTTTTCGAAGTAGCTGAATCACCTGTAAATAATAAGCAAACAGGCGGCGCATACGTACGGAAAATCCGGGAGGGACGCCGCATGCGGTATAGACTGCACACTTCTCGTAGTTCCGGCAAACGCAGAGTGGGCGCGTATCGACATTGCAGTTGCTCACTGGACGCAAGTCCATAACAAAAGAGTTTACTCTTCGATCGAGTAGATTTTACATGTGATCTTTGGGAATAACTGAGGTATGTCAATAAATGTCCCCTCAAAACTGGTTCTTATAGTATGCTGAACCTAAATTATCCTAAGGACAAACAAACACACCCATGTCCGAGGGAGGACTCGAACCTCCACCGGGAGCAGCCGCACAGTCCATGACTGCAGCGCCTTAGACCACTCGGCTGATCCCGCGTTTCTGTATTTCGGAAGAACTAGGTAGCAAATAGCACTAAGAAACAATGCGTTGCGTGACCTCATTCGCTCCGTTTCCATGAACCTTAGTGTAGTACTTTTGGCTCTCGGATACTAATTCACAATAATTTGGATGAGTGTAATCAGAAGTATGTGACTGCAATGACTGATATGTTTAATGGAGTTTTGAATACTCTTTGAGTTTTATGTATTAAAATATTTTACTTTGGGTATAACTATAGTAGATTTATATATTTTATTCGTTACCCTACGTAACATAAAATTTGCTAACTTTTTCTTCGGCTGTTGCAGCATTGTGGGACAGTTTCCGCAAGTTTAGTATTGATTTGCAGTCATATCGTCCGCGTACTCGTTACGATTGATGAATGGTCACTGCGAAATTACCTTGAAGGCTGAAACTGGCCGAGCCAATTAAAATGAAAATAAAGGTGCAACTGGTGCTTCTATTTGACTGCAAATAAAATTTACTGCCTTCTACGAGTCATGTTACCGTTAATTTTTGACATATATTTTCTCCTGCTATGTAACGCGTCAGACAAAGTGTGAAGTTTTCACAAGAATAGTTACTTTTAATTGTCACGCCTTAAACATTCTGTTCCGTGAAAATTTCGACCTTTTATGACTGGAGTATCGGCTCCGGCAGACGACCGTTTGACAAACCACACCGAAATGTTTCGGGGTTTCTGCATTTCTTTTTGCTCCGCTTGATTATACATTCTGATTGCAGCTGTGCCTAAAAGCCGAAATAGACGCACTGTCGGTGATGCGGTATAATTGCTGCTGAGAAAACTGCAGCTTGCGTTTCTGTGCTCTGGCGTTATCGATACAAATGCTGGCCGTTTGTGCTTTGTATTAAGTTTATTTTACAGCCACCTACTCTTCAGCCTAGTTTAAAGGTCTGTGATACTGCTGCATCATGCAGAAGAGTGCTGATTATTCATCCGCTGCAACATTTTATTGGTATCGATAACATCATTTTGTAGATTACTGCCTCACTTTGCTCTTGGCAACTGATAACTCACATCATTCGCCCAAGAGCTGCTCGCACTCTTTGAAACACAAATTGTTGTTTTCCAGTACAACGGAGGTAGAGATTATGACAATATTAACCTCCCGTTTCTGTAAAAGAAGTTATGGGAAAAAACAACTTTCAAGTATCACCCTTTCTGCAGCTTCAAACAGCAGCCTGTCTGCACATGTTTGGTACTATGAGCACAGTTATTGAGAGCTGTACTGATTCAGCGCAGGTTAGTAATAATTACACCGCCCTCAAAATGAGCTTATATTTAGCAGAAAAATGTTCAGGGAGCATCGCTGTCTTGTGTCTCAGCAATACGACACGTGGCAGAATTCGGTAACAAAGCTTACTTCAGTCAAAACATCCCATGTCTGTATCTATGGCTTTAAAGAATCATTTCATGCATTTCTGTTTGTGGCACTAAATCGTGACACTGACATCATCCGCTCGATCTTCGTATAGGTGGTAGTCGGATAAACTGAGAAAAAAGGATAATTTCGTCCAGTCATACCGTTCAATATTGTGGATCGCAAAGGAACAGGATTCTCACTCTCGCCCTTTTTGTGTCGAAGGTAACACATCTTTATTGAGCTACGCTAGCACAGGTACGGTACAGATCGACAAAAGTAAACAGTTCGCTTATGAATACAGGGCTGCACCTAAAGAACTCAATTACTCGATACTATTTTGCACTTTATACCCTCTCCAACAAGTGCTATTGCACTTAATTGCCGAACGGTTCTCGGCGCTCAGTCTGGAACCGCACGACTGCTACGGTCGTAGGTTCGAATCTTGCCTCAGGCATGGATGTGTGTGATGTCCTTAGGTTAGTTAGGTTTAAGTAGTTCTAAGTTCTACGGGACTGATGACCTCAGATGTTGAGTCCCATAGTGCTCAGAGCCATTTTGCACTTAATTGTCATTCAGTTGCGTCACAATGTCAGTGACGCTACTCGTATATCATAATACAGGTGGAATGGGCTGTAAAATATGTAGTTTAATCTATGTGATCGTAATATAGCACAGTAGGAGGTATCAGTTTGTATCAACAATGTAGGAAGAAACTCTCACTGTGTCAATATTGCAGGAGCGTACAGATCGCAGCATCAGTGTTATTCTAGTTCTCTTGTGTGACTTTCCACCGATTGCTTTCTGGGCATGGCACAGTCTTGTTTCTAATGTTACGACCACTCTCTCTAGTGTGCTGCTTGCGCATGTCAGTAAGAAGCGTATTTTGCTCTTACGGAGTTGTTTAGTGGCACATGATATGAATTTTCGTGACGAAAAAGAAAGAAGAAGACTGGTGTATTACAGTGCTGTTTAACAGCGATGAGTCCTCAGAATTCAAATGATCGATACTACGAATCATCTTGTTCTGGGATATTCTGAACATGGTCTACGTATATGGAAGGATAAGAATTTGTTACAACGTCTTAATGAAAAAGAATTATAAGCATAAACATAAATCATAATAATGTACCACCTTTTGCCAACTTTAATACTGAATTTGTCGACCGTAAACTGTTGTTGGAAACTGTCTGCAGTCATACCTATGGAGTGATTAACAAAGACACAGGCATGGCACACTTAAAATAAGATGACTAGATTACACAGACAAGTACGAGTCCTTTTTACAAAAGATAGAAATTCGTCACATTGAGCTAATATAAGTATTAGGCAAATAAGCAAACCTAAAGAGACCGTAATGAACTTCACTGTCCACCACTCCATTCCTTTCAATTAATAACACAACTTAGTGGATGCAATATAATTCTGAAGGAAATAGGTTGTCTACAAAGTGAAAAAATTTAAATCTGGATTTGAAAGCCTGGTGTATATCATTCACATAAATCAAATTTTCTGAAGGTGCTCCAAAATTGATAATGTGTGATGCTAAGGGCTGCAGACCTAGGGAACGATCAAGAAGATACATCTGTTTGACACAAACGAAAGGGTGGTTAGCGCTGAGTCTGCGTTAATGATAAAAAAAGGAAAGACTAAGGTCATTAAAATTAATAGAAAGAACACTAGCGACTTGCCCAACGTAAAGATTTGGGACAAGACAGTTATAAAGGAAGTAAAGTATCCTGTATAGGAATCCGTCTCACACAGACAATGTTACACGTCGTGGCTAATGAACAAAATAACATTATAAATATGTAGCTACGGCAAAGAAAATTTCAACAAAAAAAAAAAAACATTCACCAGCCATGATCGCATAAAATATTTCTTTATTTAAGACAATCAGTATCAACCGTCTTTGCGGTCATCTTCATGTATTAAAATCTTATTGTTGTAAAACATGTTCATTTTCCGCTAAACCTCGTTCACAACATGTCAAGTGGGTAAAAATCAACACGTTATAATGGTTTGTCATCGCTAAAATATTTAAAAACAGAAAGCACCTTGTGTGGACATGGCCTTTTGCACAAGGTGCTTTATGTTTTTAAATATTTTAGCGATCACAAACCTTTATAACCTCCCGATTTTTATCCACTTGACATGTTGCGCGTGAGCTTCGGCGTCAAATAAACATGTTTTACAACAAAAAAGTTTTAAGACTTTAAGATGACAGCAAAGTCTGTTGAAACCAGTCGTCTTAAATAAAGAAATATTTTAGGCGATTCTCGGTGGTGAATCGTTTTTTACTAGAAAATTAAGACAGATGTCCGTGAAAATGAGTGTCATGGACACAGCATTGTTTGGCTGAGAAACGTGAATGGAGGGATGGGGAATCAGACCCCTATACATGGTGCTACAGGACGATTCTGAAAACTATATTAGTACAAACATATACCTAGTGCAAGAAAGAGTACGCAAGGAAGCAGGTCAAGGAAGCATACGCTAAGATATCTTGCAACAACAAACTTGGCATTGAGAGATGCAGCAGAAAGAAAATTTCGTCTTAAAACAAACATTGCGTAAATATTAAACAGATTAACCCCTATTATTGGGTGTAACACAATTACACATATGGGGGACTAGCACAAGACACAGAGAAATGGGGAATGTAATAAAACTAGATGAAAAGTAATGAATACTTTTTAAAAAGGAATAAATATTTTCTCGCAGCAAGAAACAAAATTGTTCCATTCGTTATGTGAGATAGTTACTTTCGATGACTGCTTGTCAGGGAGAAAATACGAAGAGATGCCCTCAGCAGGAGTGAGAGTGAACCATCCTCTTCAAGACAAGGTTTTTGCTTTCTTTCTTCTCTTACGGTGGAGCGGAGGCGGTTGGACGCTTGATTTTCTACGGCCAACAAGCTCCCATCTCGCGCAGCCGGAGGCCGGAGAGGAAGAGGGGCCCGAAAAACGCGCCCTGCGGAACACGGCGGCGATGGGCTCAGCCAGGCGGACAACGCAGCCAGGCCCCCCTCAGCGATTGCGCCCAACAGATCTGCCGTGGCCGCATTGGCAAAGACCCTATCTCCCGGTACTCGCCGCCTTTCTTGCTTGACTACATTTACCACGGCACTTAATCACGATTCAGTGAACGAAGTAAAATCTTTGAAAGATCCCTCGCACGGGGAATTAGGCTCACATAACTTGTCGTGCACCTTTCTCCTGAAGAGCTAATGGGGGAGTTGTACGAAGCAAAATTTAATTCCGGCACGAAGAGAGAACAGTAAGACTGGAAGATAAAGAACGAACTCCTGGGAGTAAAACTAGCTTAAGACAGGGATGCAGTCTTTCGCCCTTACCGTTCAATCTACACATAGAAGAAGTAACGACGAAAATAAAAGAAAGTTTCAAGAGTGGGATTAAAATTCAGGGTGAAATGAAATCAGTGAGAAGATTCACTGATGACATTGCTGTCCTGAGTGCAGGTGAAAAAGAACTACAGGATCTTTTGGACGGAATAAACAGTCTAATGGATACAGAATATGCACAGAAAGTAAAGCGGAAAAGATTAAAAGTAATGAGAGATAGCAGAAATGAGAGTAGCAAGAAATTTAACATAAAAATAGGTAGTCATGAAGTTAAAAAATTCTGGTATGTTGGAAGCAAAATTACAATGGTGAATGAAGCAAGGAGGACATGAAGGGCAGACTATCACAGGAAAAGAGGGCATTTTTGCCCAAGAAAAGTCTACTAATATCAACCGTAAGCCTTAATTTGAGGAAGAAATTTCTGAGAATCCGCATTCTGAACAGAGCATTGTATCGTGCACTGGGCAAATTCGGAACAGAAGAGAGTCGATGAATCTGCGATGTGGTGCTACAAAAGGATGTTGAAAATTATGTGGACTGATAAAATAAAAAATTAGTAGTTTCTACGCAGAATTAACAAAGGATGTTGAAAATTATGTGGACTGACAAAATAAAAAATGAGTAGTTTCTACGCAGAATCGACAAAAGAAGGAACATATGGAAAACACTGACAGGAAGAGGCAATAGGACGGTAAGAGATGTGCTGTGACATCAGGGAATAACTAACGTCCACGGTACAAGTCGGAACTGTAGAGCGTAAAAAGTGTAGGGGAAGACAGAGTTGGATACAGCCAACAGATAAATGGGGGCGCAAGTGCTACTCGGAGATGAAGAGGTAAGCGCCGGAGAGGAATTTCTGTGGCGGTCGACATCAAACAGAATAATAATAATAATAATAATAATAGGATAATGCAACTGAATTCCCGCACAGAAATGCATGGGTTTAGGATCTTAACGCAGTTTGTAGTTTAAAGTTAATGAAACTTTGAATTGTGTTGTTAGCATTTATTTTCGCACGAGAACTGTATTCTGGGCTGTTATAAAATTGTGGCCTGTTTTATTGTTGTATAAAATACACCAACAGGTTTTGTGGTCCTACTTTTAGCCCACAGGTATCAAGTGCGTTCACGTATACGCATCCTGCGGAATATCAGTTGATGCACCACAAACAATGTTAATGTCGTCGTTTTCTTATTGTCTCAGAGTGTCCATGAACGTGAACAAACGTAATTGTCTGTCTCAAAGTCAGTGATGTACCTTACGTGCTAAAAACAGAAAAGAGGACGGTTTACTCTTTGCCAGGAATTCTAACATACAGAGAAAGCTGTTTGCTTTAGGTTCAAATGGCTCTGAGCAGTATGGGACTTAACATCTGAGGTCTTCAGTCCCCTAGAACTTAGAACTACTTAAACCTAACTAACCTAAGGACATCACATACATCCAGGCAGAATTCGAACCTGCAACCGTAACAGTAGCGCGGTTCCGGACTGAAGCTCCTAGAACCGCTCGGCTACCGGGGCCGGCTTGGTTTAGGAAAATGGCAGACTGTAATGTACACTCGTTTCATGAATGTTTCAGATATCAAATCAAAAGCAACTGAACGCAAAGAGGGTTTTAAGTTGCTGACATTGGGCCAATAGAACGTTATGATTGGAAAACAACTGATACGAACTTGGATCCTTCCACCGATATTTGGAGTCTTAAAATAAGACCTTATTTTTCAGAATCAGTGGATAACAGTTGGTATCCGGATGCAATTAAGTATGATTAAGTGATGTCTGCCCGCCTGGCTAGCCCCGCGGTATAACGCGTTGCCGGCACGGTAGATCAGCGTGTTCGGTCAGAGGGCTGCGCGCTCTCTGTAATAAAAAAACTGAGTCAAGGAATCAACGATCAACTTGAAAGGATGTCGTGTGACGTCCGCCCAGAACAAACGCAACGAACTATAGCGAACAAAATGAATTAAAAAAAAAAAAAAACGCGCTGCTTTCCGGGCGGGAAGGCGTGCCGGTCCCCAGCACAAATCCACCCGGCAGATCAGCGTCGAAGTCCGGTGTGCCGGCTAGCCTGTGGATGGTTTTTAAGGCGGTTTTCCATTTGCCTCGGCGAATACGGGCTGTTTCCTCCTATTCCGCCTCAGTTACACTACGTCAAATACAAGTGATGTCTGCGATTTGGTGACAAATTGCGTGCTGACTTACTTTTTAGATGTGAAAGCTATAGTCTACCCAATCCAGTTTGCACTGTACCGTTGACATTATGTTCTATATTCATCCAAATATTCAAGACTGAGTCTCCGACCTGTCAGGATGTACATGGCTAAAGATGAACCGAAAGTACTAGCATAAAATACACGTGATTCCAACATGTGACATTATTAAGCTTTCCGCTCTAGTGACGAACATCGGTGGACATACTACTTTTCCGCTTTCGTACCAATGACAGATGACATCCGACACGTAGTTTTTCTTTATTTTATACCGCCTGCTCTGCAGCCTCAGGCATTCCTCGTGTGGTGCCGTTTCCATTAAATAACACTGTATTGGTTTCCGTAGAAATGTTGGACCACGTGAGGCAATACTGACCCTACGACTTAACTTAGAAAATAGATTAAGGAAAGGAAAATCTACGTTTCTAGCATTTTTAGACTTATAGAAAGCTTTTGACACTGTTGATCGGAATACTTTCTTTCAAATTCTGAAGGTGACAGGGATAAAATACAGGGAGCGAAAGGCTATTTACAATTTGTGCAGAAAGCAGATGGCAATTATAAGAGTGGAGGGGTATGAAAGGGAAGCAGTGGTTGGGAAGGGAGTGAGACAGGGTTGGAGCCTATCCCCGATGGTATTCAATCTGTATATTGAGCAAGCAGTAAAGGAAACAAAAGAAAAGTTCGGAGTAGGTATTAAAATCCATGGAGAAGAAATAAAAACTTGGAGGTTCGCCGATGACATTGTAATTCTGTCAGAGACAGCAAAGGACTTGGAAGAGCAGTTGAACGGAATGGACCATGTCTTGAAAGGAGGGTATAAGATGAACATCAGCAAAAGCAAAACGAGGATAATGGAATGTAGTCGAATTAAGACGGGTGATGTTGAGGGTATTAGATTAGGAAATGAGACACTTAAAGTAGTAAAGGAATTTTGCTATTTGGGGAGCAAAATAACTGATGATGGTCGAAGTAGAGAGGATATAAAATGTAGACTGGCAATGGCAAGTGAAGCGTTTCTGAAAAAGAGAAAATTGTTAACATCGAGTATAGATTTAAGTGTCAAGAAGTAGTTTCTGAAAGTATTTGTATGGAGTGTAGCCATGTATGGAACTGAAACGTGGACGATAGATAGCTTAGACAAGAAGAGAATAGAAGCTTTCGAAATGTGGTGCTACAGAAGAATGCTGAAGATTAGATGGGTAGATCACATAACTAATGAGGAGGTATTGAATAGAATTGGGGAGAAGAGGAGCTTGAGGCACAACTTGACTAGAAGAAGGGTTCGGTTGGTAGGACATGTTCTGAGACATCGAGGGATCACCAATTTAGTATTGGAGGGCAGTGTGGAGGGTAAAAATCGAAGAGGGAGACCAAGAGATGAATACACTAAGCAGATTCAGAAGGATGTAGGCTGCAATAGGTACTGTGAGATGAAGAAGCTTGCACAGGATAGAGTAGCATGGAGAGCTGCATCAAACCAGTCTCAGGACTGATGACAACAACAACAGGTGGAAAAATATTAACACTCTCAATGACTGCGTTCAGCTGCACCAGGGTACAATATGTGCCTTCCGAGAGTTTGGTCTCAGGACTGATAACAACAGGGTATAATATGTGCCTTCCGAGAGTTTGTAGTGTTAGTGATTCATTTGAAATGGGTGTCAGCGATCAGATGGCACTCCGGAGGCCTGTCCGTACATCCTTTGTTTTGCGCTGCAGGCAGTACTCCTGTTGAACTACTTCAGACAATTGAACGGTGTCGGCTTGTTGGCCTGCGTGAAACTGGACTGACGTGTTGACAGAATGATGCAAATGTTGGACACAATGTGTCGCTGCTTTCAGCAATAGTCTATAGAACATTCCCACAACTGTACAACATCTTATGGACGTCCGCACAGTGCAGACGCACGTGAGGATCACTCATCGTGTGAGCAAGGACGAAATTCGGAAAGTTACATCTGCTGTGTCATCATGGACAACTGGCAACTGTCTGCTTCCAGCAGATTTAAGATCACATGTGGCACCGGCCGGGTTACCGCTGACATCTCGACACCGCATGCCTGCCTACTCTGGTTTGGTGAAAGAGTCGACTGGAGAGTGGAATGGCACACTGATGAGAGTAGTTTCGGTCTGTATGTGAGTGATGGACGTACACCTGAATGTCTCAGACCTGGTGGGCTGCCTATTTCAGAGTCCATTCACCTAAGATGGACAGGTCCCATCCCAGGCTTCAAGGTGCGGGCAGGCATCAGCTACAGCTCGTGGTCGCATCTTGTGTTTCTGCAGGGCGAAGTAACCAGCGCTTCATTTCAAAGGCGCTTTTCCCTGTGCTACTCAGATTTCTTCGACAGGAATGTGATGTGCTTTTTCAGCAGGACAATGCACATCCATATTCCCTGCTGTGACGAAACGTGCTCTTCAAGGTGTACAATAACTGTCCTGGCCAGCAAGATCACCAGCTCTCTCAACAATTCAACAAGTATGGGAACTTACTCGTTCTCCAGGGCCTGCAAGAACCATTGCCAAATTACATCAAAAGGTGCAAGCTGCTACATAGAATATTTTGCAGGAATATTTGGCAGGTAAACACAAGTGGCAAGGTAAAGGGCACCCATACAGTCGTATCAAGTTGTTTTCATATAGTCTTACAAGTACAATGATGAACTACCTGTCATCTCATTTTTGAATAAATTTGAAATTTGTGGTAAGATCTTATGGGACCTAACTGCTGAGGTCATCGGTCACTAAGCTTACACACTAGCTAATCTAACTTAAACTAATTTCCACTAAGGATGACACACACAGCCATGCCCTGGGGAGGACTCGAACCTTTGACGGGGTGGGTGGAGAGGGTGGGGGGGAGCCGCGCGGACCGTGAGAAGAGGCCCCCAGACCGCGCGCGCGGCTACCCCGAGCGGCCATTTTTGAATACAATGACCTTGTTCCTGAGGCTGTTGCATTTCCTTTCGGCTATGTATAAAAGCAGCGTGCAGAAACGTGACCAAGTAATCCTGGTTCTTTTTTCCCAAGTGGTGTTTGTATGAAGATGGTACATACGAGGGTTGGAACTTAAAAAGTGGTAACTATTTGTCCACAACCGATACAAAAGAGTTACATGTTTGCACCTGTTTCTGTCCTTCAAAGTAGTCACCAGCGTTGTGTAATACCCCTTGCCAGAGGGAAGGCCTAGTATATCGTTAGCAGAGCCTGTTCTGTTGATGGTGCGAATGGTGCGAATGGAGCGGTCTGCTGCCTGTCGAATCTCTAGAAACAGTTCTGAAGCGAATGCCACGAAGTGGTTCCTTCAACTTCGGAATCAAATCAAAGTCACATGGACTTAAGTCCGGGCAGTATGGTGGATGAAACAGTACTTTCCAGTCTCAAAGACCGAACAGAGCAGCTACAGCTTGCGCTGTATGCGCCCGCGCATAGTCGTGCAAAATGATGGGTGGGTTGCGCAGAAAGTGTCGCCGCTTCTTTCGCAAAGCTGGTCGCAAGTGATACTCCAAAAACGAACAGTAATACTGTGCATTGACGGTCTGCCGTGGAGGAATGTAATGCGTTAGGATAACACCATCACAGTCGTACACGAGAATCACCATAACTTTCACCATACTCGGGTTTTGACGCACTTTCAACTTTCGCGGCTTCCCATACTGACGCCATTCGTTTTATTGGCGTTTCTGTTTTGACTCGCACGACGTGGCCCATGTCTCATCCAGTGTTACGATGCGGCGTAAGAAAGCCTCTCCTTCGCGCTCAAAGCGAAGTGCATCTGAGCAGCGTCGTAACGCATCCATTTATGCATTTCCGTCAAGTAAAGCGGAATCAATCGTGATGCAATTTTTCGCATGCCCAGACGTTCCTTCAGGATGCGAAGCACAGTCGTATGCGCTAATCCGGTTTCGTGGGCAAGCTCACGAATCGTATGGCGTCGATCACTGTCCACTAAGGCGGCAACAGCATGCACGTCTTCTTCAGAGACGCTGGGACGACCTACCCGATGCATGCCTGCCACAGTTTGCCTACCATCGGTAAAGGCTTTTACTCAATGTGAGACTGTTCCGTACGGCAATGTCGATTCCCCGCACGCCTCTTAAAGATCTTGATGACACTGTCGTGCTGTACGACATCTGGTACGTTAAATCTTGATCCCACTCCGTTGTTCCTGTTTCGAAAACATAGTGACACCGTTACGTTAGGCCGCTCGCACACAAGTGACTGTTTCCCTCGATTGTGAGCAGGCCGGTGACGTGGGACGGGCAAGTCCATTTGCTCTAAGGTAGACATGTCAACATGTGCTATCAGCGACAATAGTAGATACCATTGCATAGTGTCTCGACAGAAGTGTTGCCACTATTTAAATCCCAACCTACATATAAAGTGAATAAAGGAGATCATATTGCCGGCCGAAGTGGCCGTGCGGTTAAAGGCGCTGCAGTCTGGAACCGCAAGACCGCTACGGTCGCAGGTTCGAATCCTGCCTCGGGCATGGATGTTTGTGATGTCTTTAGGTTAGTTAGGTTTAACTAGTTCTAAGTTCTAGGGGACTAATAACCTCAGCAGTTGAGTCCCATAGTGCTCAGAGCCATTTGAGATCGTATTGCAAGGTGGCTTTAGGAATACAACGAGTGTGAGAGTTCATCAGTGATACTGAGCTAAAAGAACAGCTTTACCTTCGCAGAAATAAAAATCTCACTGAATCTGAAATTAACGACGAAAAAGGAATCCTGTTACATGAAAGCGGAAGGTCTGTGCTGCAGGCAGAGGTGACCGTATAAACTTAACATACTAGTTCTGAGATGAAAAATTCGCGCTGTCTCAGGGTGCTCAGTCAGCAATAGACTGTGATAGTTTCCTTTTCTTTTTTCTTTTTTTCTGAGGAAAACCTCATTCCTGAAATTTTTGTCAAATCAAATATATATTCAGCAGAGAAACTACAGAGGGCGAGTCCACTTTCAAAGAATTCATTGTGGCATTCATGGGAAGACTTCCTATAAGCAGAATAGTGACAAAGCTTGCAGATCATTCACAGTGACCCTTCATGGAGGACGGCCGGCAGTACACTAGTCTTCTCCTCATCCGACATGTCCCTGTAGACAGCAACGACAAACCGCAGCTGTGGTATGAATCAGGTTGGCTGCATCTCATAGATCAAGTCAGTAAGCAGGTAGTAGGCAGACCATCATCTATCAGCTTACCTTGGTTTCACTGAAACTCAATAATCCATCACTGTCTCTGGCTACAGCGACACAGGCAGAATGGTAGCATGACTGAGTGTGTCTTTGAGCCCCGAAAACCTCGTTATTTCAAGGGTCAAGTATGCGCTTATGACATAGTGGCTCTGGGTGTATGAACACATTTGCCATCACTTATTCGTCCTGTCAACGCTTGTTGCCCCACCGTGGTTGGTTCAAATGGCTCTGAGCACTATGGGACTCAACATCTTAGGTCATAAGTCCCCTAGAACTTAGAACTACTTAAACCTAACTAACCTAAGGACATCACACACATACAAGCCCGAGGCAGGATTCGAACCTGCGACCGTAGCACCCCCGCGGTTCCGAACTTCAGCGCCAGAACCGCACGGCCACCGCGGCCGGCCCCACCGTGGTAATTCAGTAATTATTATGGGTCGCCGAACTCGGGTTTTTCTACATATGTTTCGCTTTACAGGGGCGGTCTGGTACTGTTGTTACGAAGTATTACCTCACACAGTCTTCTTATGTATCATTGGAACGTTATATCGGCTGTATGTTTCGTTGACATTCCGACTGGCACACCTGCCCAAGCTCGCCTGGTACAACTTTAGAAAATTTCAGCTTGTACAAAAAAATGGTTCTTCTGTGCAACAGAACATAGCACTACATGTAACAATTATTATCTAATTCATGTTGTCATGTACGCACTGAATTTCCATCACGCATCCACCTGATATGACATTTCACAAATAAAGTTCCATGTACATCGTAGCGCCTAATATCAAATCTCATGTGCTGTTTACATTCCACGTTCGTTAAGAACTTTAAAAGTCCATATATGTGCTGTCCAATAATGAAATTACGAAAAGTAATTAGAAAAGCGGGATAAGAAATGCCAAAACGAAACGGTTTTATTTTTTCCAGTGTGTTGTAGGGGTTATTTTCTCATAGGAGATGATGCGTCGTTATTGACTATATTACTGAGCAAAGTGATTCATGAACATCTAAGTTCCCCGTGATTTACCTAAACAGATTAAGGTTAATAACTAGATGCCTCCTTTCAAAAGGATACTGCTTCTATCCGACCTTATACTCAGACTCTAATGACCTCGAAGTCGAAAGAACGTTAAACCAAAATCCCCCTTACTCCGATCATACTCTCTCATTTCATTTTCCTATAGCTACCGTTTGAATTTAGTGATACCTGTTAGGTATGTGAAGTTACTGAAATAATGCCTTTTCAGTGTCATTCTGTCGTATTCAGCTTAAAGATGCTATTGTTATCAGGTTATAAAAATTTAACTCGTGAGGTTAAAACATTACAGAGACTACCACACCAGTTGCGGTGTTCATAAAATAAAATAGAATAAAAATACATTCGAATGTGTGTCCTCGTCTTATATTAAAACCGTCAACTTCTGTCAGTAGCCGTCCCATCGCACACCGCACACTACACCAGCTGATCTGATCTGTAGTGGACTCCTAGAGTGTCAAGTTGGACCTTCTGCACAGGTCCAGGGGTTGTCGTCTACCGACATGACCGCGGTATTATTACGTAAGCACAGCTACTGGCTCAAACGAACACTGTGCTATTGGTCACTTACTTTTCCACATTTCCTATACCTACAATCGTAAACGTCTCGGTATTTCATCAAAGAGTTATTGCAAATTTATAATTACGTACGTACGTTAAAATAATTTACCGTAGCTGTTAATAAGTCTTGTTCCATTGCGCCTTCACGATATTTCTGTGTTTCCTTTCATGAATGGCGATCTCTGAGTGAAGAAAGACGCAGTTCAATTGATACCGATATACAGGACATAAAATCCCGTCTGAGGCCTGTTTCGTGTTAATAATTGGCAACCAATTCTGCACAATCGCAATAAAGTCATGAGATGTTCAATTGATTCTTTTATTAGAACACGTTACGCGTTTCGGGATTACACCCATCTTCAGACATCACAAGCTTCTACTCCTTCCTAACCAACCAGGCGCACAGCCTTGACAACTCAAAGAAAGTTCCAATAACATATGACTATAACTGCGACACAAGCAGTCTTGAGTATACGCTCTGCTTCAAGACTGCTTGTGTCGCAGTTATACATTCCATAATGACTAGAACAAAGCGCCGATTAAACTAAAATCTTCTTCTCCCAGACTTAGTCATCTGTCGTAGTGTTGTACCAACTTTACAATTCCCTCGTTATAGAAGACAACCGCCTGTACTTTTCAACAATTTTATACTCTTGACTGCAGCTCGTTGTCTGTGTCAAAATATTGTCTTCATAGCCAGCGGTTCATTTGAGCAGAGATGAACCTCAGGGGTAGCGAATTACGGGCTGTATTGTGGGCGATCAAACGTTTCCCATGGTAAACACGGCAGGAGCCCCTTCATTGCCCCTGCAGAGTGCGGACGAGAATTCTCGTGTAGAACGAACCGCATGACAGTTATGTTATGTGGATTGCATAGCTACAGGCGAAATCTGCCGCCAGGCCCTAATACTTGGTGGGAGACGCTAATTTCTAGCCTTTTTTATGTTCTCACTGTGAGCTCAGAACAGGAAAATACGACATGAAGCGATCGACGGGCGTACTAGACACAGTGCCCAACGCATCTGTGCAAAGCTTCATCAAATTTTCACTCTATTTTCCCTTTCGCGACCGATCGTTTCTTACTGTCCAAATAACCCTCGTATACCACGCAAGAGATAACAACTTCTTCACTTGAGTGCGGAAGTTAGGAAGACGTTAACATTTTCTTCGCATACGACAGAAGATATCAAGAAGCTACGAAACCAATGCAGCGTTTGGTATCCTGTGGCAATGCTTTGGAAACAAAAACAGAAAAGTATATTAAGTGCTTTACTTTTTTTATATAAGAAGGACGAATACGTATATAGAGGAAAATAATTTATTTATTTTTGCACTATAGTTTAGCAAATGAATAGCTACAATTTCTTTATCAAACTTTCTTTTATGTTAATGAATGTATTTTAATTTTCTTTGGTAACTAACTTAATTTCAGGTTAAATGAGTGCAATGGATAACTGTTGTTTTTTACGGTTCGGGCTGTTGCTCATTTAAATATTACAAATCATGGAATATGTCCAAAATTCATTAATAAATATTAGGAAAAGAAGCTTTTTTATTCCTATGTCACGGAATTATGACTCCTGGCTATAGAACCAGCCAGTGACAGCCGTCTTCAGCTCTTCGTCATTGTAAAAATGCTGACCAGAGGAAAGGAATTGTTTGAGTTACAATAAAAGATGGAAATATCTGGAAGGAAGATCAGGAGTGTACAGTGGATGACGAACAACTCGCAGGCGGACTGGTTCATAGTACTAGTTCGCCGAGCCGTATGTGGGCGACCATTGTTATATATCATTACAGCGTCTGCCCTGAGAATTGCACGCATCTTGTTTTTAAAAGTCCTTCCCAATTGTGTTTCACAGTTACGTTCAGCGTTTGCTGTTTATCTCCAGGCAGGGGTCAATGAGAAGAATGCCCGTCATGTCTTAGAAAACCGTGCACATTACTTTCAGCATCGACAAAATCTATGTGAATATTATCTTGATTGGGAACGCACAGTGATGCCAAGGTCACGACTGCTCCCTGGTTTACACGTTAAGGTGAGCAAGGTGAGTCTCATCGCCTGTGACGATCATGCCGAGCAACTCGTCACAGTCATCATAGTGCTCCTACCACTCGATAAATGTTAATGCTTCTCCTGTGCGGTTCAATTTGTGTGCGGGTTTCAGGTTATTCAGCAATCACCTGGCACACACTTTCTCGAAGAGCTGGTGCTTAGTGACGATTTCGTGCAGTAAGGATTACAATATCTGTAGAAAATAGGTGCTGAGATTCATAATCCTGGATCGACGATTCTCCTTCATGCACTGGCGCACCAGCTTCCACAGTGTCGTCACTGATGAGGGACAGTCGCCCACGGCCGTCTATCGTATGGAAGCAATGACGACCTCTGTAAAATGGCCTACATCACCGATGGACAATCAGTGTGTTCATGGCCGTCTACAGGTTTATTTGACACGACAGACGATGAATTTCGATTGGTGCTACGTTTTGTCCGTTAATAAACTTCGTCACCTACCAAATCTCGCAGTCGGCGGAAGAAAGAATTAGAGTCGCCGTTTCCAGCCATTGCGGAGCTACTGACAACCGTTGAGACTTGCCCGGTCGTCATATGGGCGTCACCCCACAGCTCTGAACCGCGTGAGCTGTCTCTACAACTAAATACGTTTACTTCATAACATAGAGAAAAGTTAATTTCTGGCCAGTCGCCTTAAAGTGGTCGCTTGTATTAATGAATCGGGCTTTTTGTTGGTACACACCGACGACAGTATGTGTGTGTGTGTGTGTGTGTGTGTGTGTGTGTGTGTGTGTGTGAAGGAGGTGCATCCCGTTTGCCAACAGAGCATGTAGTAAAGGTATTCATAATATAGGGGAAGTTAATGAATGTGGAGTCTGATATATCAGTTATCACGTCGTATCAGCGGACGAGCCAATGTTCGATTGCCAAAGACGTGAATGCGTTTGTACATTTACGAAGGCAGCGCGACAGCGCACCACCGATTTCCTTTCTGAAATGTGTCAGCATGCTTTGAATAAAGAGTCCACGAATTTGATGAATGTGCTTGGCTTGCTCCCAGGTGTCTTTTTTAAAATCCTATTGGTTACATCTAGGATGCGACTGAGTGAGGTGTGTGTGCCTCAGATACAGCTCCCACAAAGATCCACGATTTGTTGCCGGTTGTTAAGGCGTTGCGGGTCAGGATGGCTTTTGTCGTCATTAGTGAGAGCTGATACACGCTGCTAGGAAGGCGTCTTGAATTCAAGTGCTTGAGAGTGCGTACGTATTGTAAGAAGAAGGACCTGCTCAATTTACTTATTAGTTTACCCCCACCAGTCACCTTGTGGTGTAATGGGAAACCGTGTGGCACTCTCGTGCATTAGGATAGACTATATCACGACCAGTCAAATTCCCAGAAACTCCATCTGTCCAACATTTTTACTTGATACAGGCGAACAATATTGGAGCTGAGACAGAATGCAGTACTATTAATTTTCACTGTTGAAATTTAATTCCCACAACAAACCACTCTCTCACTCTTTCTTATCCCAATACCTACCTACATTTCCGTACTCTGCTCAGCAAGACATTACCTCTTCAAACATTGCACACAAGAAGTGCCATTCAATGTGACAACAAACTCAGTGAGCAAAGTGATGGCATGGCTATGGGGAACCCAGTACACTAAGTGAGAGCGCCTCGTGGCGTTGAGGGCATGTGACACAGAAAAAAAAGTATATAAGCGGAGAGGAGACTATTGCTGTACAGTTTTAATGAGGATACGGGCCGTAAATGCGGAAATCCACCGACATAAGTGACTTTAACGAAGGTCAGACTGTTATGTCCCGGCTCCTGGAAACGGTCATCTCGAAAACGGCGAAGCTGGTCGACAGTTAGCTGGGTATCTTTACAAACATTAATGGGATGTAGTTATACAGTGGTGAAACTATGAGTACGTTGAAAGGTGGCTACACTGAGTCACAGCGCCAGAGATTGCGCCAAAGAGTATTATTCAGCTGCCTCCACTGGCAGTGCTTGTTGAGATGTGGTAGTGGAGAGTGCTTGTCGTGAAGTCGTCGTGGAGAGTGCTTATTGAAAAGTGGGCAGTAGGAGTTCTGATGTAGCCGTGACTAGTTGTGAGCGTGTTGTATGCAGTTGTTCTGATGGGCTAAACAGCCGATGCTGTTCGATTGCGGATGTTGTAATGATCAGAGTGTATGTTTCGTCAATATATATGAAGGTAATAATTTTTTTTTATTTTTATTTCAAATGTCTTAAGCAATAATGCCTCTTGGTCACAGGTTCAGTCAACAAAGCATCTGGCTTGTGTTCATGTATTAGAGTGTAATTCTGGTTTCTATGTGCAAGTATAGTATTTCAGTTTTACTTAATTAATTCAGTGTAAATGGTACTTAAAATATCTTGTCTTTTTGAGGAAGAACCGTGCCAGATGTGTACGTTGAACCACACTTCCACACACAGAACAGCTACACTTGTGCCTTGTTGTTTCGTAGCTTTAATAGTTGCTGGGGACTTAGTTAATTAATTGTGTTAACGGAAATTTTCTTTCATTCTATGCAGTCAGATTGCGTACTAATACTAGTCAGGGCCATCCGGTTACGAGACTGCGTAACCGGACAGTCAGCTACAAAAATTAAAATTATTTGCATTCTATATTAAATTAAGCCCCCATGCAACGTGACAAAGTGTTGGACGTCCACGTTTCATGAAAGGAGCGTTGAGGTTTTCGAACTCCATAAAGCAGGATAGGTGTCGATCTGTGGCAGATCCGACGATGGAGTGCAATGTAGGAGCAGGGGAATCTATTTCGGTACCCTGTTCAGAGCATTTGTTGAACAAAGGGTATCGTGGTAAATGACCTCTACGTGTATCTTTACAAACATTAATGGGATGTAGTTATACAGTGGTGAAACTATGAGTACGTTGAAAGGTGGCTACACTGAGTCACAGCGCCAGAGATTGCGCCAAAGAGTATTATTCAGCTGCCTCCACTGGCAGTGCTTGTTGAGATGTGGTTGTGGAGAGTGCTTGTCGTGAAGTCGTCGTGGAGAGTGCTTATTGAGAAGTGGGCAGTAGGAGTTCTGATGTAGCCGTGACTAGTTGTGATGGACAACTCCCCGGCAGTCAGTACGGAAATAACGAGACTGGACCATGGGTCAACGGTAAAATGTCGCCCGATCGGATGTATCACGTTTTTCGTTCCATAAGGTCAATGATGGTATCCAGATACGCCGTCATGGAGGCTGAGGGCTGCTCAGAACATGCTCCGCGATACGGACACACGGCGGTGGGCGCAGTATTATGCAACGGGCACATTCAGTTGGTAGCAGTCGACAGCACTATGACAACGTTTGATGTCTTCTCCACCAAGGATTGGATCCCAGCGGGATAACCGTCCTTGTCAAAAAGCTATCATGTTGCTACAGTGGTCTTCGGAACGTAATAGTGAAATCAAGTTAACGTCGTGGCCATCAAATTCTCCTGATCTGAATGCGATTGAAAACGTCTGGTACGCTATGGGGCTCCAGTTCCGCGCCTACAGACCACACCGGCCCGTAATTCACGGCAACTGTGTGACACACCTACATAGGGATAAATGATCATCACGATAAAATAAGAGAAATCAGGGCTCGCACAGAAAAATGTACGTGCTCGTTTTTACCGCGTGCCGTTAGAGAGTGGAACGGTAGAGAGTGGAACGGTAGAGAGATAGCTTGAAGGTGGTTCAATGAACATTCTGCCAGGCACTTAATTGTGAATAGCAGGGTAATCACGCAGATAGACGGGTGCATAGAAATCCGGAAATCCACGGAGGACTTGACGAGTCCATGCCACGCAAAATCGCTGCTGTACCGTGTTCCGAAGGTGGACTAGTGGACCAATTCACAGCTAAGCAGGCGGTCATAAAGTTTTGGGTCATCAATGTATTACTCTACAAGGCACTGCATAGTGACGGCCCTCTTTACTAACATCTTTTCTACACCGTACACATATTTCAGGTGAAGTAAAAATTAATACTACACGGCTCTGTACATGTCCTAACTATCTTATCTTATTCTCACGTTCTACAGGCGACTTACACCACGGTGGCTGCACAACGGCCGCACAGTGTTAGGTAAATTCTCCCACCGGACTTTCGCTTGACCTACGTCGTCTTCCTTCCAAAGATTCAAATTTAATTTTGGATTGTGCCGTCCTATTACAAATACAGATGCGCGTCTGTGAATTTGTTGGATACCTAATGTGACAGCCACACGATAAGAGCTTCATCCACTAGAACAACACAACTGGTTGCACTAGCATCTCTGATAAGGAACGAGGAGCGTTTCTGCGCAACTGGCGAAGAACTCAACACATGAAAAATAATGACAAGAGGAACGTACAGGTGTGTAGGACTTTTGCTAGGACATCAGGGAATAGCTTCTGTGGCACTAATGGGAGCTGCAGAAGGTAGGAAGCTGTAAAGGAAAACAGAGATTGGAATATATTACAGAAATAACTGAGGACGTGGGGTAAAAATGCTGCTCTGTAATGAAGAGTTGACAAAAGAGAAGATTTCGTAGCAGATCACATCATACCAGGCGAAAGACTGTTACATTCTTTATACGATTTCCTTTACAGAGGCAGTGAATTTTCCCCCCAACATAATTAAATCATTCGTTTGCCTTCCCTAACGCTAATTTTAGATTATCGTCACGTCTCATTTCGCTTCTTACAATTACATCTTCGCATGCAATGTGACGTGCTCAAACTATTTAGCATTATTATTTATCTTGTGGTCGGGTTCTTGCTCCGCTATACGCACAAGCTCGTACTTATCCTCATTTACAGAGAGATGATATTCATTACACCAAGTGGTGATTTTGTCCAAGGACTGTACTTCCACGATGACAACAATATCGACAGCGAACAACACGATTTGTGTTAGCTTAATGGTAGAGTGGTTTGGACAACACTCGGAAGATTTAACTGACAGGAATCGTTTATAAGTTAAGCTGCGCTCAAACGCACGGGTGATTTTCTCTCGCTCGCACTGATATACTTACGTGCGCAATTCCCAACAACATCCTACACGGTGTGTCGTTACCCGTGACGCACATGTCAGGTTTCCCACAAAGAAGTTGAGCTGGCAGGATGTTCTTTTCAGAATATATAGCTGGAATAGATATGGAGACAGTAGATTTTAAAGGAATTTATGAACGAGGTATTATAAATTGGCAATCTAAGCAAAAAAATAAGCAGAAACAGAGCTCGGTATATCGAATTTCAGCTGTCGTGGCTGTCGAAATTCATGGTGCAAAGGAAATATTCAACACCACAACGTAGCTCTATTTTACTTTTTTCTTTTTTTTTATACCAAAGTGTTAATACTCTAATACGCATGTAACAACAAAATTAAACCTGTCATAGACAATAGAAAGTAAGATCGCACTATCTAGAATGCCTGTGTACAATTAGCAAATAATTTTTCGACTGTCATATTTCAATCCAATATCTTTTTCTTTTTTTAATGTTACACAGATACTTCAATATACTTCCGTTGAATATCTTTCGGATCATCTCACGCCGTGAAAACATCGTTTTATTAATGCTGACTGTTTTCCATTATTTGTAGACATTCATCATGTTCTCTAGAATTTAATGTTTATCTGGGTTTGATGAGTGGCTCCTGATGTTCGAGCAACGCTATTTCCATTTGTACTGCGGTTTCGTGCTACGTATTTCTCCAGTTGGCATTTTAATTGTTTCCTGTGTGGATATATCACAAATCCATTCAGAACATTTATTAATTTTCCATATTTTTTTCATTGGACTTGAGACAGAACCGATGCAACCAACAATTTTAGTAAATGATTAATATGAAGCTTTCATCAACATTATAATTGGTGGAGCGGTAGGTATTTGGCAGTGTGTGGTTTAAGGATCAGTTGAGAGCCTTGTGAAATGACGTTCGTGAATACGTGTCAAAGAACAGACGCAGGAAACGGAAACCAAACACAGCATAGCTTGCCCTGTCTTGTTCTTAATACGCTTTTCGTCTGATAACAACTGTTCCACGATGCTCTGCCGCAATTTGAACAGATCGTTTCTGATATATCCCTGGATTAAATTATAGAAGCCCGTTCGCATGATTAAGTTTCTGGTCTTCCGTGTGCTTAAAATACAAAGTGGGGAAAAGAAGCATGAAAAAGTCAACGGAGTCTGTTTCATTTTACAAATACTGTTCTAGATGTACGTAATAAAATCCACTTAGATTAATGCGCGAGAGGTGGTATTAAAAAGAATTCTCTCAGTTCTGTTTCACACTGCAACCTGTGATTTAGAGGCAAGCAGTAAAATTTCTCTGAGATAAATGCTGTTGAATTTACTGTTACAATGAAAATGCCGTGGACGCTGACACACGAAACACAATATCGCTATTAAAATGGAACAGTGCATCGAAAGTACATACACAATCACCCTTTAAATTGATATATCGGCTAAGTTGTATCGGCTGAGAATTTGTACAATTACTTACGACAGCTATATCAACGTACGTAGTTCATACTACATATTTCATCCGTGTAAGAAATGCTGTCGGACTGTTTGACAGTAAGACAAAAACTTAAGGGGAGAAAACAGGAATTCAGAAATGGAAAGGCATTTATTATCCTTTAATTACATAGATTATTTTATATTCCCTTTCGTGAGGGCGATTTTCACTTTGGAAACTAAAATTCCTCGAGTCACACTCAAAGACAACATCAAATTTAATGAATTTCTATTTGGTATCTTCTTATGGTTAAAACACATGCGCTGTTTAAACGTTTTTCATCCATTGTGTAAATATTGAAAGCTTGTTATTGAATCATGCAAAATGAGAAAAAGACTTAAATATACGAAGAAAATAAAAATAAATGTTAAGTCCCATAATTATAGCACAAAAACATGGAACTTAAGGTGCTACAGGGAAACAAAAACTTCATAAGATCAGAATTTAATGAAATGTTCACCCACTGCCTGTATAAATTAGAGGGTAATTCAACTGGCCAATTGTAGTTTAACTGATCAGGCTACATAACGATTGTGCAGAGAAAGAGTCTTGAAGATTCTTTTAAACGATTACACGAATTGTGTCCTGCTGGAGTACAGTTTCAGGTATGACTCTATGAAAGAGCACCGGTTAATGCTCTACACTTTCAACACACTAGACAAACTGGATCATTCGTATTTGTTCATGATATTCAGTGGGGGTCGAGACCCTAGCATCAAACAATCATCAGGTATGGTGCCAGATTATACAAACTGGATGATGTCGCTCACCTCTTGTGGTGTCTCATATGTGACTAATCTTTGGACTTGAGACATAAAAATGGCTGCCCTCACGAAGTATTACATCTATACACGAAGGAATACAACTGTGCAATACATTGTTCAGTACACGCGGGTTAACTAACGACCAGCGAATGTGATATCAGCAGCGGTGGTTCAATTCTGTGCAAAAACTCTAATATCTACAGTCCAACAGCGAACCGCGGCTGGCGTGAGGTTGCTGCTGAGCAATCCACATACCTCTGCGGATGTCAGAATGACTTCCACCAGGTGACGTTACAAAACTGATCATTTCCCGTACGATCAAGCTAATTTAATTGCACGTACCTCACAGGAAATAACTTAATGAATTGAATTAAATAAGCAGCGCTGGCCCTAACAGAGATCAAACACGTATGCTGTAGCTTACAAAAACACTAAAGACAGGGACTTCATCAAACTTCCGAACGAAACAAATGGTAAATATAAAGCCCTATTTGCTACAAGTCCCTCTAGACTTCAAATTAAACACAAAGTGCACATATGACACAGACCAGTTATGTTCAGGATATATCAACTAATATGACAGATGAGGTAAAGTATCAAAATCTTGGAAAAGGTAATCTGGAGTAAACAAATGTTAGAAGTTGGTCAGTGATTGCCGATTATTAGTCAGAAGGGAAGGAAAGAACAACCGAAAGAATCACATATGTTGCGACAGCTGTCGCTAATAAACAAACTTCCTGATGTTCATGTGAAGTCTTTGCGTGGCTCACCATACTTACAGGTAGTAGTGACAGCGAGTGGAAGCTGTGGCGGCTGCAAAACTCGGAAGCTGCTCTCCTTCAGTGCTTGGAGTCAAATTCCCTCTCTTGCGTCCTGGGGTAAAAGTGCTCTCGGCGGGAGCGCTCCCAGCAAGAACTGAATTTTTAATCATCCTTTTTGAGTATATGCAATTTGTAGTGACAGTGATTCATCTGAGTAATGGCCATTCAAATACATTATAATAAGGCAGCAGTCTTCCTTCCATACTCAGTTTTAATATACACTACTGGCCATTAAAATTGCTACACCACGTAGATGACGTGGTACAGACGCGAAATTCAACCGACAGGAAGAAGATGCTGTGACATGCAAATGATTGGCTTTTCAGAGCATTCACACAAGGTTGGCGCCGGTGGCGACACCTACAACATGCTGACATGAGGAAAGTTTCCAACCGATTTCTCATACACAAACAGCAGTTGACCGGCGTTGCCTGGTGAAACGTTGTGATGCCTCGTGTAAGGAGGAGAAATGCGTACCATCACGTTTCCGACTTTGATAAAGGTCAGATTGTAGCCTATCGCGACTGCGGTTTATCGTATCGCGACATTGCTGCTCGCGTTGGTCGAGATCCAATGACTGTTAGCAGAATATGGAATCGGTGGGCTCCGGAGGGTAATACGGAACGCCGTGCTGGATCCCAACGGCCTCGTATCACTAGCAGTCGAGATGACAGGCATCTTATCCGCATGGTTGTAACGGATCGCGCAGCCACGTCTCGATCCCTGAGTCAACAGATGGGGACGTTTGCAAGACAACAACCATCTGCACGAACAGTTCGACGACGTTTGCAGCAGCATGGACTATCAGCTCAGAGACCATGGCTGCGTTTACCCTTGACGCTCCATCACGGACAGGAGAGCCTGCGATGGTGTACTCAACGACGAACCTGGGTGCACGAATGGCAAAACGTCATTTTTTCGGATGAATCCAGGTTCTGTTTACAGCATCATGATGGTCGCATCCGTGTTTGGCGATATCGCGATGAACACGTATTGGAAACGCCATACTGGCGTATCACTGGGCGTGATGGTATGGGGTGCCATTGGTTACACGTCTCGGTCACCTCTTGTTCGCATTGACGGCACTTTGAACAGTGGACGTTACATTTCAGATGTTTTACGACCCGTGGCTCTACCCTTCATTCGATCCCTGCGAAACCCTACATTTCAGCAGGATAATGCACGACCGCATGTTGCAGGTCCTGTACGGGGCTTTCTGGATACAGAAAATGTTCGACTGCTGCCCTGGCCAGCTCATTCTCCAGATCTCTCACCAACTGAAAACGTCTGGTCGATGGTGGCCGAGCAACTGGCTCGTCACAATACGCCAGTCACTACTCTTGATGAGCTGTGGTATTGTGTTGAAGCTGCATGGGCAGCTGTACCGGTACACACCATCTAAGCTCTGTTTGACTCAATGCCCAAGCGTTGAAGGCCGTTATTTCGGCCAGAGGTGGGTGTTCTCGGTACTGATTTCTGAGTATCTATGCATGCAAATTGTGTGAGAATGTAATCACATGTCAGTTCTAGTATAATATATTTGTCCAATGAATACCCGTTTCTCATCTGCATTTCTTCTCGGTGTAGCAATTTCAATGGTCAGTAGTGTAGTTATCCAATAATGGGAATTTTCAATACTGGAGCTCAGAAACATGTAGGATGAGACTTTCGCTAATTGTCCTATTTCATATTTCAGCCAATCAGGTCTCCTCCCTGTACGCACAGGCGAGCTCCATTCTTTCACACCAGAAGATGGTTGTATTAGCCAATGGCAGCTGCTCTAAATGTTTCCTACCGAGAGCCAACCACCTCAGTTAGCTTGGCGACAGCCTGACAGCTGCTGGTACCAGGCTCTGAAGCACAAAGGTGCAGGGTGGCCTCTTCTCATTGCATTTCGTGGATCTTATCGTGTGTTTCCCAGCGACTCCCCTAATACGGGCCTCCAGTAGGGCTAAGTTCTTTACGATTCTGCACGCCCTATCGCTGTTAGCTAGTCGAGAAAAGACGCGATGCTTCCCGGTGCCGGTGGGTATGTCACGTTAAAAACTGTCCTTTATTACTCAATGTCTTCCTGTCATTTAGGACGCAAACATTCTTGCCATCCGAGAAATAGCCCCTGTGTAGTACTCTGGCTTAACAGTTTCCTAACTTATCCCCCGTCTCCCTTGGTGGTGGTAGTTCGTGCCTTTTAAAAGGACCCGTGGTCACCTCTGAACTAGTGGCCTGATACTGCCCCTCCCGTCTCTTTGCTGAAAATTCATTCACTGAGATTCTCTACTATTCATTTAAGTAATCGTCCAGAAGAAGAAATTAACATGAAATTTCAGTAGTTACCACTGGCAATCACTGACGCTAAATTTATCAATACTCATACTCATATTTATTGATGGAAAGGAATTTAAGTTAGCTGGCTTTATTGATTTAATGGAGTTTGATTATGACGCATGGCAGTTTTGATGAAAAGAGTCTTATGTTACTGGCCAGTTCGGCCTTCTTTGTTGATGATACGATCTGGTAATTTTTTTCAAAGATGTGTCAGTACAATAACATCAAACGATAATGACGTATGTTCAACAGCGTGACATACCATATGCACTGCATCCGATTTACACTCTCTCTTAAAATCTTGAACTCGACAGTTGGTTACAAGGCGCCCTTTACCATCACAGAAGTACAAAGATTAGAGTTTAGAGTCCTACAGGAGGACATTATTCAGAAAATAAGAATATGAAAGGAAAAATACCACTGCGTTTTTCCACATACTGGACTCAGATATTCAAACAGGAGATACGAAAATAAAGATGGATTTAGCCTACTGGAACTAAAATCCTGTTTGTTCCGGATACCAGTCCAGTGCCTTAGCCCATAAGATGCCTAATTACATAGCAATAAAGGGGCATATGGATCTGTTATGCCATGTTTAACTCTGGCAGTTGACCATAGATGCACTTCACTCACCTTTATAACACAAAATACGATAGTGTTAGTCATAGCACGTATGCATTATCGCTATCTATTCCTTTTAGCCACTGTAACTTTCTTTGAGCAGACAAGGACAGGGGTTCACCCTAACGAAAATATGGGCAGCAAATTGGGAAATCCATTCAGATAAGCGACTATGACAAAGTGGCAGATTATTAGTACGTAGGGCCTGTGAAAGAGTATCTCAAAAATGGCGAAGCTAGTCGAATGTGCAATTACTAGTGTCGTAAGCATCTACGGAAAGATGTAGAAGAACAGTGAAATTACCACTAGGCGCTAAATGGTTGGACATCAACAACCCTTCACAGAACGTGGTGTTCGGAGGTTGTCTGCATTGCAAAGTAGGACAGATGATGGTCTGTGGCATCTCTGCTGAAAGAGCACAATGCTGGACCACGCACAAGTATATTGGAGCATTGTACATTGTTGAACATGCAGCTCGGCAACAGACCATCCCTAAGCGTTCACATGTTGACCGAGCGACATAGTCAATTACGACTGCAGTGAGGACGAGATTATTGGGGTTCGAACGTCGATCAATGAAAACTCGTCGGCTCTTCGTGTGATCAGTTTTGCTACACTAGGTCGATGGTCGTCTCCACAAACGCCGTAATCGAGATGAACAGCGGCTCGAAACGTGCAGCGCGCAAAGGATGCAGCCTGGTGGGGGCACTATTATGCTATGGGAGACATTTTCCTGCGGTTGCATGGGATCTATGGTAGTAATCGAAGACAAGCTGACAGCTGCGATCCAGCTACGTCCCTTCATGCTTGATGTCTTCCCCCACGGCGATGTCATAGTTCAGCTGTAAAATTGTCCTTGTCTCTGAGCCAGGACCGCGGTATAGTGGATTGAGGGGAATTATAGTGAACTCACGCTGATGTCTCGGCCACCAAATTCGCCTGATATGGAACCTATCCGGGTCGCTATCGTGCACCATCACCGCGTATGGAAATCAGAGGCCAGTTATTCACGCGATTTGCATGACCTGTGTTGTGGATTGGCAAGACAGCCAACCCACTATAAGGAAGCCGAAAGGCACGCGTTTAAACTCACGCAGGCTGGCGTGAGGTCTGGAACAGGACAAGGAATTGAGACTAGCAAAAAACGTACGTATCTTCTGGAATACTTAACTTTAATCCATAATTGGTGAACATCGCTCTTGGCGGTACATGTGTTACAGCATCAATAGTAACTGGTAATGGCGCCTTGCTAGGTCGTAGCAAATGACGTAGCTGAAGGCTATGCTAACTATCGTCTCGGCAAAGGAGAGCGTAATTTGTCAGTGAACCATCGCTAGCAAAGTCGGCTGTACAACTGGGGCGAGTGCTAGGAAGTCTCTCTAGACGTGCCGTGTGGCAGCGCTCGGTCTGCAATCACTGATAGTGGCGACACGCGGGTCCGACGTATACTAACGGACCACGGCCGATTTAAAGGCTACCACCTAGCAAGTGTGGTGTCTGGCGGTGACACCACAACCTGTGTATAGACATCTTACGTCATATACCATCAAAAACTTACCACCAAGCTGTCGGATCCCTGTCACGCAGGATCAGTGACTTATTGCGTTCCAAAGACGGACTAATAAGCTGTTAAGCAGGTGCTCATAATGTTTGGCTCATCAGTGCATATACATAAATTTCGCAGGTCTGCAGTGTGCTAATTTCCTTGCAATGAGCAGAATAGCACAGTCTGTTTCACCATGAATGAGCTTCTAGATTATTCGATTTGAATAATTAAGGAATAGCTACATCTTGTTGTCGGCTTGACACAATTAACCCCCGTCGTATTTCACTCTCGAATTTGAGTGCACAATTTATACATTTCGTAATCTACTTGCTTAAAATTAGTCTACATTTACAGCGAGTTTGCGATAGATTGAGTTAAGATCAACAGCTGCCTTGATAGTGAAGCGGGTTCACTGAGACAGGATCATAGGCAATATTTCATTGGTTGAAGGTCTAACACAAACGGTTTCATATGGCAAGTCTTTCGTAAAAAAAATTCTAACGACCGTATTCGAATTTTTCAACAATGGAAAACAATGTTTAAGAATCTGTTGTGTCTGTTGCTTTCCCTGTTGAGCCATTTAATACTCTGATGACGATAGAAAGTAGTGTCTTGTGTTTGTGATTACAGAAGAGACTGATTCCTGTACGTATTGTATTTTCGTGTTGTATCTACACTCCTGGAAATTGAAATAAGAACACCGTGAATTCATTGTCCCAGGAAGGGGAAACTTTATTGACACATTCCTGGGGTCAGATACATCACATGATCACACTGACAGAACCACAGGCACATAGACACAGGCAACAGAGCATGCACAATGTCGGCACTAGTACAGTGTATATCCACCTTTCGCAGCAATGCAGGCTGCTATTCTCCCATGGAGACGATCGTAGAGATGCTGGATGTAGTCCTGTGGAACGGCTTGCCATGCCATTTCCACCTGGCGCCTCAGTTGGACCAGCGTTCGTGCTGGACGTGCAGACCGCGTGAGACGACGCTTCATCCAGTCCCAAACATGCTCAATGGGGGACAGATCCGGAGATCTTGCTGGCCAGGGTAGTTGACTTACACCTTCTAGAGCACGTTGGGTGGCACGGGATACATGCGGACGTGCATTGTCCTGTTGGAACAGCAAGTTCCCTTGCCGGTCTAGGAATGGTAGAACGATGGGTTCGATGACGGTTAGGATGTACCGTGCACTATTCAGTGTCCCCTCGACGATCACCAGTGGTGTACGGCCAGTGTAGGAGATCGCTCCCCACACCATGATGCCGGGTGTTGGCCCTGTGTGCCTCGGTCGTATGCAGTCCTGATTGTGGCGCTCACCTGCACGGCGCCAAACACGCATACGACCATCATTGGCACCAAGGCAGAAGCGACTCTCATCGCTGAAGACCACACGTCTCCATTCGTCCCTCCATTCACGCCTCTCGCGACACCACTGGAGGCGGGCTGCACCTTGTTGGGGCGTGAGCGGAAGACGGCCTAACGGTGTGCGGGACCGTAGCCCAGCTTCATGGAGACGGTTGCGAATGGTCCTCGCCGATACCCCAGGAGCAACAGTGTCCCTAATTTGCTGGGAAGTGGCGGTGCGGTCCCCTACGGCACTGCGTAGGATCCTACGGTCTTGGCGTGCATCCGTGCGTCGCTGCGGTCCGGTCCCAGGTCGACGGGCACGTGCACCTTCCGCCGACCACTGGCGACAACATCGATGTACTGTGGAGACCTCACGCCCCACGTGTTGAGCAATTCGGCGGTACGTCCACCCGGCCTCCCGCATGCCCACTATACGCCCTCGCTCAAAGTCCGTCAACTGCACATACGGTTCACGTCCACGCTGTCGCGGCATGCTACCAGTGTTAAAGACTGCGATGGAGCTCCGTATGCCACGGCAAACTGGCTGACACTGACGGCGGCGGTGCACAAATGCTGCGCAACTAGCGCCATTCGACGGCCAACACCGCGGTTCCTGGTGTGTCCGCTGTGCCGTGCGTGTGATCATTGCTTGTACAGCCCTCTCGCAGTGTCCGGAGCAAGTATGGTGGGTCTGACACACCGGTGTCAATGTGTTCTTTTTTCCATTTCCAGGAGTGTAGATACGTGTTCAATATCTGAGGCAACGAGAGAAACCAAATCGACGTGTAACAGAGGTCCTTCTCAGATGAATGTCTCGAATGACGACACTCGAGATTTCGAACTAAACTAGCCCATCACAATACAAGTTGTTCGTGCATATTTCACCTTCTCTAACATAAAATTAGTACTTATTCATTAGAAGTGTTTTACTGTAAAAGCGTAGCTTACCTGCATGGCCACTTTTACTACATGTTACATTCATTACTATTCCATCAGCTACGGAACTACAGTTCGTCAGGTGTACCTCAGGCGCACCGAGTGATTTATGAAATTCAACATAACGAATGGAGGCCTGGAAAGAGATCGAATTTTTCAGTAAGACGGTAAATACTCCCAAACATTGGTCATGTTCTAATTTCATGTAACACTGACCGGAACGGATTTCGAAGCTAGATAATTGATTTTCTCAGGCAGTGTGGTACAAAAAGCTCAATCCTAGCAGTATTCAAGGACCGATCAAAATCTTCGCCAGGATTCTCAAATGGTTCAAATGGCTCTAAGCACTATGATGGCACTTAACATTTGTGGTCATCAGTCCCCTGGACTTAGAACTACTTAAACCTAACTAAGGATATCACACACATCCATGCACGAAGCTGGACTCGAACCTGTGACCGTAGCAGCAGCGCGATTCCGGACTGAAGCACCTAGAATCGCTCGGACACAGCGGCCGGCTGCCAGGATTCTCCCCATCCTTCTCTTCACCTCACAGGCTTTCCAACGACGGTGAGTTTTAGCACCTCCCGTAGGAAGCGTATGCTAAAGGTGTGGTCCCATGCCGCTGCCACAACTTTCAGACCCAGAATCTGTAGATTACGTGGAGCCGCAAAGTGTAATATCGTTAGACAAACAACATCATCTCACTCCCGAAATATATAGCTCCTCCAGTAACTCGGTGGGGAAAAAAAATTCCGAATATTGCCTAAGTACGAATGCACTTGCCCCTTCAAGTAATATTACTTGTTGAGAACCTTGTCCTGAGAAGTTACGCTGTTAATGAATTATCTAAGTGGCCCATGGTAGTGAAACATAATGTAGGCCTTTGTGTTCAAATAATTCTTTCAGTGAACGTGATTTTGAAGTTATACCGTTGAACGTTTACTAACACAGGCGGCGTAATTATACACCTGACGCTCGACTGCTGATTTGGAAGAAGGTTATTAAGATACTTAAGCCTCTCAACAAAGTTACGTTCAAGGCAGTCTTGTTGACTCATAGGAGAAATTGCTTTGGAGCTTCACAGAAAGTAATTTCAAAATTGAGGTACTGGCACCATTAAAATCATTGGAAAAAGTGATCTGTATTGAAATTTACAGGAAATATTCATCTTGAATCCAAAAACATTTTTTAAATATTTTTTTTAATGGCTAAGTGCCATTAATGTTTAACTTTTATATCTCATCTGTCTATGAATTATGCTGTTGTTGTTATCGATGCTGCGTGGGCAGGCTTAGGTGGAGTAATGAACTTGCTACCTACGAACTTTATTTCTCAGACAGAGAGAAAACCTTTCTGTATCGTAAGTATGTATCAGAGAGCTTGTGTGAGCCCATGGTGGTCGCGTCTTCATGTATCGAGTCTCTCTAGGAACACTTACGCGAAAAGAATTCATTCGCCTTATCGAAACGTCTTCATACTGTGTCTTTGAAAAAGTCGGAAAGATTATGAAAAGAATCTTATTTTAACAGCAGACTATAAGCATCTACACTGTTGGACTGGATATACAGTATCATAGTGCAACACCAGAGACTTAAGTTAAGTTTCTTAGCTAGATCTAGGCTTACTGCCAATTGCTGATGCTTGCCGGCATATTTAACAGATACATTCTATTACAATTTTTGCCATTTAAAATGAATAGTTTTATAAAGTTTCTTAGATAATAAGGGAACATATATACATTATTTGTAGGCACAGAAGTTTTTTCTCACTGAAGAGAATTAGTGAACGCTTATAGATTTTCTAATACAATTAGTTCTCAGACATTTCCTCTGAAATTCTGAAATACAGGTAATAATACAATTATAACTTGCATTTTTCTGGAATCTGCAAATTCTGTAGAGACTGTGATGGTGCTAACCGATGGCAGAATTCTGAACGAAATTTGTCGTTTTCAGCTTTCGAATTCTCAAGTGTTCCTAGTTTACGTTTCCCAGTACTTACTATATAACAGAGCTGCGAACAACGTTCGTAGTCTTTGTAATACGTTCTACAAGTTATGACATCTCCATCAAGCCGTCATTTGAAACATTTACATAATAACGTATACAGCGTATTCCATTTAAAAGATAGATAGTAAATTTCCTTTTATTATTTATGTAAATACTTTTGAGAGAAAGAAAGGCGTACGAAACAGTTATTCCACTGCAGCTCTCGTGAAAAATTAGGTTTCATTGCATGGGTAAAAATTCTTACACGTCTGCACGGTCGTTCCGTACCTTACTTCTAAATGTAACTGCTGCGCATTTTGTAAAATATAATTCTGTAAATGCTGTCGAACTTTCCTCCCCAACAACCACCACGTGTTCCTGAAGCAAGGCCGATACAGTTTTATCTTCATTATTTATGAGTTCTTTGTTATGATGAGGACGAGGATAACGATCCTACGCAACATCACAGTTGTCATGCCAGTTAGGAGCAATGACAAGACTGAATACCCCGCTCAGATAGGAAACTGCTTACATTATAACTTCTAGGTTGAAATTGTTTTCCTGTTTGTATCAGTAACGTTAGTGACTGTTATACTTAAAATTCTCCTTTTTGTTGATCTACGCACGGTGTATGGACGATGGTGGTCGAACATAAAATAAAATGTTGATAAATACCCGTGCCACACGTCTAGAATTTTCGAATAATAATTTAGGCTCGGAAACCTGCCGTTTCCGTATTAATGACGTCATATAGACTGATAATATACGTGTCTATTCAGTGAAATGAAGACAATATTATAAGGAGACTAGTCTCTAGATATGTCAGTATACACTGGTCTATTCTGACTGATTGTTCCCTCTCACAACAGCGGTTTGCATATTGCATTACTACCATATTTGTTGTGTGCCCATTAGCTGAATAATTACCAGAGCTACAGTGAACTACTGTCGCTTCCTTGATGAGCAGTTAAAGTTACCACAGGTGAGTTTCTATGCCAAATAATGCTATCGAGAATCCACTGCGCTCCCGTTGCCCTTTGCATAAAATGTACAATGCGAAATCGCAATACTCGTTGAGTATCGTGCTTAACGAAGATTCTCTGATACTGAAAATTAAAGAAAACGAAACTACTTTGTTTCCCGATACTAGTTTATACATTTTAAAGGCCTGAAATTGCCGGTCACCTACGTTAAAGCTGTCTCCTGAAGAGTGGAATAAATTGTTTTCTTGAAACCTGGCATAGTGTGATTTAAGAGCTGAAATCTTTCTTTCACGATCAATATCTTTCGGTAAAAGAATAGAAAATTAGAAAATTACGTCATTTAAAGCAAAGCTCTAAGATATTCGCTTTCTGCCGTGTAAAAGTATTTCTGTCTAAAGTGGAACTCCGTGAAAAGTCGACAAAAAATGTCTTACTTATAGGGTAGACCTTTTTAAGTGGAATCTATCGAATATTTTTAGACACGCTGACGACTGCATTAAAATTTGAAGAAAATTTTTCGTGAATATCTTCAATCATACAAGATATCAATCATACCGCATAACAAGATATAATTATGCAGCTTATTTCATATGGAACTTCAGACATCGTAAATAAGTGATCCGTTCTGAACAGAAACATTTAGTAAAAATTCTCTATTCTTAACTGTTTTCCAGAAATAGATACTTGTATCCCTCGGGAATCTATTAGAACCGTAGGTAATAGTCTACATTAAGAAACTGTTATTTGAGTACCACAGTCAATTCACCCATACTCAACATCCACATTCCTTAATAATCATACAAATGCCATCTGTGGAACTCTCTTACATATACAGATACCTCTGTCGTTACGAACTGGTGCGGAATCTGGACATAAGTCTATGTAGCCGCTAAGCAAACTTGAATATGCATCGAAAATGCAGTTTCTGGTAGTTTTATCTCGATGACAGTACAGAATATGTTTACAGGGTGTTCGGAAATTCCAGTTACAAGCTACTAGGACTTGTCGAGGGGAAAGAGCATATAATAATTTGAATCAGAACCCATGTCGGAAATGTACCATCTCCATTGTACGACGATTTTTATTCAGATGTTTACCTCATCCACTTGTGCTTAAGGAAATGAATTAGGCGTGACACACTACAATTATTAGGTAACAATTCGGAAGGAAAAGTAACGAAACCTCCATCTATCACTTGAGAACATCGAGCCGCTGTTGTAATGCATCAGTACTGTTCTGTACGCACAGTATTCTTGGTTCTTTTTCGTTTTAAAATAATGTAAACACATAATGTTTAACTGTTAATACAAACAAATGTGCTTAAGTGGTAAGTGGATGTTTCCTAATGTTTCCTTTCGAGTTGTTACCTAATAATCTTACTGCTAACGCTTAATTCAAATCCTCAAGCAGTAGTGGATGAGTTAAGCATCTGAAACTGCAGTAGAACGGAAACGGTAAGTTGTCGGAGATGGTTCCTACTCAAAATTTTTCGCATCTGGCCACTCTAAAAGTTCTAGAAGTTTGTAACGGGGATTTCTGAACACCCTGCGTATGGTGTCGTCCTTCGGAATTGTGCAGTGAATCATCTATCAGTGCAAGTTCTGTTTTTTCTGGAAGAATCTGTACACATACTACCGAGACGGACGAAATAAAACAAAAAGAAGAGTTATTTTTGTTCGGATGACTGTGCTACTACAAAGACAAAAAAGAATGCGGATAATGCATGCGCTGAATTATGGGCGGTTATCTGAATTCATTTCCTATTAGTTGACAATATAGCAATGTGAAAATAACGTGATTAAGAAATTTGCCAGTATTAGTGGTGATGTGATATTTGCAAATGCAAAAATACTTGAGGATACTGTTTTGGGAGACAGCAGAATGGTACTACAGAGAGCAGAGTGTCTTGTCCGTTATTGTGGTGACAGTAGGGACTTGAAACAATAGAACAAGTGTCAACATGTTTCGCGTATTTTTCTTTGCAAGAAAGCGTCCCATTCGCTGTGTGGGAATAGATTGGTGACTAGAGAAGGCGGGCAAAGTGCGCTGTCATTACGTGCTGTCGGCCGGCGCGGCGTGACTGCGCGGCGTCGCGCTGGGGCGGGCGTCGCTGGCGGCGTCTACGTCGGCGTCTGCAGCGGTCGGCGCGTCGAGTCGCACTGAGCGCGGCGGGCAGCGCGCCGCCCCCAGCCGCCGCCTGTTTCTCGCGCCCGCCGCCAGGCAGCGCGCGCGGCGCCCGGCCTACCCCGCCCACAGCCACCCTGGCCATCAGCCGCAGCGACTGCGAACGCACCCTCCGGCGTCGGCGTCGGCTCAGAGACGCGGCTAAATGTTAAGCGCAGGGCGCGCCGCTACGGCAAATGTCACCGGCCGGCCCGCAACTTCCACCTCACCGCTCCGGCCCGCTACGACTTCAGAAGACCCGTGGCCGAAACGAGCCATTCAGGGGCAGCCGGTCCGCACCGGAGCCAGGTTAACACTGCGTACAGGCTCACGCCGCGACTTCGTATGCCTCAGTCGGCAGTGCGAAGACTGTCACTCAAACTATTAGATACCTTTCAACCGAGAGTCTTAACTCCCCTTTAGTTTTTATTTCATCCTTCTATTTTTTTGCTTGAAATTATATTATTGTACTTGTTATGAGAAAGTAGAGACTGAAAATTCCGCTTCCGTTGCACTGTTGTTTTACCTTCCAATGCTTAGACCATGACCGGTTTCGCGCTATTACATGCCCATCGTCAGATGTGATACAGAAAATAAAGAAGAGACTAAAATAATGATAATTTTTACACGCAGTAGTACACATGAGAAAACAAAAGAGAGGACCATATAACATTATTAGAAAACAGTGGTCGGGATAGGTACGATAAAACGTAAGCCAACTCCAAAGCGACACGAGACAATACGACTGACCACTGCCTGGGTGAAAAAGTATGGAATGAACACCAGGAGACTTACACTTGGTGCCGTGCCCCTAGCGCCACGATCGATAGTACAGGACACGGTCTAGCATCAGCGAGCGCTTAGAACGGAGTAGCATACACGATATAGGAAGCAAACTGGTAAACCAGACTGTCAAAAGTACTGCCATCTGTTGACGGGAAGAACAACGCGGGACCAACTAGGCCGGCCGTATTAGTGAATTACATGAAAAGAAAAAGGCATTACTGAAAGATGCATAGAAAGCGTTGAGAGTACATTACGAGTGGTAAAAGAACATAAGCGGCATGCAAATTTCATTGTGTTTTGCGGTTTATGAGTAAGCATTAAGACGCCGGGTTCCATTTACGAGTTTTACTACAGTTCTGTCCTGCCACTGTTGAATATATTCCTTTACCACTCATAATGTGCTCTTAACGTTTTCCATCTATCTTTTTTGTAATGTTTCGTTTGCTTTTGTATGTAAATTACTAAGTCAGATTGTGAACGCCGTGGCTAGTTGGTCCCGGGGTGTTCTTCCCAACAACCGATGGCAGTACTTTTGCCAATCTGGAACTTAAATTCCATTGTGTGTTACGGTTCATGCATAAGCTTTAAGACGTCGGATTCTAATGCATCCTTTTTGTAGTGTTTTGTTTCATTTGCATGTAGATCACTAAATCAGATTTTGAACGTCCGGTCTAGTTGGTCCCATGTTGTTCTTCCCGACAGCAAAAATTCAAACGGCTCAGAGCACTATGGGACTTAACATCTGAGCTCATCAGTCCCATAGACTTAGAACTAATTAAACCTAACTAACCTAAGGACAACACACACATCCATGCCCGAGGCAGGATTCGAACCTACGACCGTAGCAGCAGCGCGGTTCTGGACTGAAGAGCCTAGAACCACTCGGTCACTGCGGCCGGCTTCCCGACAACAGGTGACAATACTTTTGACAGTCTGGTTTACCAGTTTGCTTTCTATATCGTGTACACTACTCCGTGCTCTGCGCTCACAGCCGGCCTTTGTGGCCGAGCGGTTCTAGGCGCTACAGTCTGGGACCGCGCGACCGCTACGGTCGCAGGTTCGAATCCTGCCTCGGGCATGGATGTGTGTGATGTCCTTAGGTTAGTTAGGTTTAAGTGGTTCTAAGTTCTAGGGGACTGATGACCTCAGATGTTACGTCGCATAGTGCTCAGAGCCATTTGAACCATTTGCGCTCGCTGATGGTACACCGCGTCCTATACTCTCCAACGCGGAGCTCGGGGTCAGAGCACAAAGTGTTAATGTCCTGGTGTTCATTCTTGGCTGTGATCCATTGTACTGTCTGGCGTCGCTTTGGCACCGACTTCATGTTTTACCGTACCTAGCCCAACCGCTATTTTCTGACAGTGTTATACGGTCTTCTTTTTTTGTTTTGCGTTTTTCTCGTTTGTATTACTGCGCGTAAAAATTATCATTGCCTTTGGTCTACTGTTTATTTTCAGTATCACACCTGATGAGGGGCATGTAATAACCCAAAACAGGTCGGTGTGTAAGTACTGGAAAATGAAATAACCTTATAACTGAAGCAGTATTTTCGATTTCTACTATAATGCTCGGTTGCTCCGTTTTGCCTGTTCAGGAAACTTTCTAGTTCGAGAATCACATATTTGTGATTCTGTAGATGACTGCCGCGCAATGGTTTCTTCATCTGAGAACAGGAAGACAAAACAGGGGGCCATATGAGTAGAATACGGGGGTGAAGAAAACTTTTATAGCCTAAAGATGTAGAATGTTCGACTTGTGTTCTGATCATAGTGTGAGTGGGCGTTGTGTTGGAGCACAATCATCAACTCGGACAGATCCTCGCTACACTTCACCGAGCGAGGTGGAGCAATGGTTAGCACACTGGACTCGCATTCGGGAGGACGACGGTTCAATCCCGTCTCCGGCCATCCTGATTTAGGTTTTCCGTGATTTCCCTAAATCGCTTCAGGCAAATGCCGAGATGGTTCCTTTGAAAGGGCAAGGCCGATTTCCTTCCCCATCCTTCCCTAAGCCGAGCTTGCGCTCCGTCTCTAATGACCTCGTTGTCGACGGGACGTTAAACACTAATCTCCTCCTCCTCTCTCGCTACACTTCGACTTGACAGCCTTACAGTAGAAAAGCGCGATGACGATGCCCTTCTAGGAATAGTGTGTTAACAGAACATGATGGCAAGTCAAGTAAACATTTACAACCACCTCGTTCGATGATGGTTGGGTCTCGGTGGTAGTGACTTCACATGTTTTCTCTGCTTGTTTGTTTCCTTTGTGTTTGAGTCTTAAGTGATATAACCAGCACTCGTTCATGGTGATTAAGTGGCTAAAGTAGGTATTTACCTATTTATTTATTTTCTGATACACTACATTGACCAGCACGCTAGAGAACAATAGCAGGTGATAAGTAAGCATAACATTAATTTTTTGAAACTCTACAATAGAAATCAGCTATATGTGGTTTACTTAATGTTTAACGTAGCGTGTACTAGAATCCATCCACAGATTTTACAAAACTGAAAGTACGTATATATGTGTGCACTTGTGTATGTTTCACATTTCTTCTTAAACCACTGGACTGATTGTACACGTATCCCTAACTGTCAGGCAACAACCATTGTGAAGTAAGAACCTCGTATCTAGCACAGTTCAGGAGATATGATGACATAAATACTGAGATGTATGAAATACTGACATCATGCAAAACG
This sequence comes from Schistocerca nitens, assembly GCF_023898315.1. Taxonomy (NCBI): domain Eukaryota; kingdom Metazoa; phylum Arthropoda; class Insecta; order Orthoptera; family Acrididae; genus Schistocerca; species Schistocerca nitens. The sequence goes on from NC_064615.1 coordinate 388,359,174, forward strand.
TATAAATGTATTACATCTGTACTACTAACTATATTCCCAAAACACTTCATAGGTGATAGCCACATATACCAATCGATCTACCTGCAAAATAACTTCATTGTAGGACAGATATTACAGGACATACGACGTCGTAAACACTAAGCTACGTGAAAATGAAACTACTGCTGGCTGAAATTCGTTAGAGGTACAGGTGGAATATCTGTACAAGCACGTGTGAAGTACAGTACACGTGAAAGATATTTTACATGTGGGTACCCGGTCAAAAATAGGGTAAAAAAACTCATACGAAGCACCTCGAACGATTTCAAACGAATTTGATACACTATTGCGATCTGGAGAGAAATATTTTAGGGGTAAGAACCACCATCCTCCTACTGAAATAGGGGTGATAACGTGGAGAGAAGAGGGGAGATGAGGACATGGACAAATATAGAGGTGGAAGGTGAGATGGACACAGATATGGGGAGGAGGAGATGGACAGACAGAAGAGAGGGGAAATGGACAGAGAAAGGGAAGAGGGGGAGATGTACTGGGAGAGAGGAAGAGGGGACCGACAAAGAGAAGGGAGGGGAAAATAAACAGAGGAAGGGAGGAGGAAACGGGTGAGATGGAATTCGAAGGGGAGAAAGAGATGAACCGAGGTGGAAAGAAAGAGATGGACAGATGGGAGAGGAGCAGACGGTGAGAGAGGAGGGAGAAGCAGATGGACAGAGAAAAGGTTGGGAAGAGATGGAGATGAAGAGGGGAGGAGGAGATGGATAGAGAGGAGAAGATGGACAGGGGAGGAAGAAGCATGTAGGCAGAGGAGGAAGAGACAGATGGGGCGAGTGGCAGATGGTCAGAAAGAGGGGTAGGAGGAGATGTGGAGAGAGAAGGGCAGGCGGTGATGAGCTGAATAGCTGAATATCGTCATTCAGCGGTTCATGCTCCATAACCGTTGTCCATCAATATGGTCGAATGTCTGAAGATGATCATGTGATGATCTAAATCGGTCATCTTTCCATAAACATGTCTTGCGATCTAGACTGCCTTATAATTAATTTCAGATGAATAGAGACTCGGATGGTGAAGGATATAAACAGAGAGAGGGGTGGAGAAGATGGCCAGACACGGAGACGGAGAAGATGGACAGACATAGTGAAAGGAAACAGAAGATTTCAGTAAATTCATAATTAAAATAGAAAATTGGAACTATAACTACTCCACCTCTAGTCTGAACTTCATGAAGCCAGTGGCAGCCGCAAAATATTCGATGAATCTTGCCATTTCCATTGATGCTCTCTCCATACTTCTACCGCCACCTGTACTAGAGTGAACCCCTGTGGATTGTGTTTCCTGACACTTCATAAGGTGTCTCAGGTCCATTTATATGTCTACAACTATTTCTATGACTACTAGATAGGACAGTATGTAGTGGACTGTTAAGGCAGCCAGTCCACAGTGAAGTAGCCGAAAGGGCACGCGTCAACTCACGCCGTCTGGCGTTAAGTCTGGAACAGGATTCGTAATGAATGTGATAAAGAAAAGAACGTAGCTACTAGAACACTTAACTTTTATATTGTCCTTTGGTATACAGCATTCTGGATGATACAAGTGAGACTCTATCTTGAGGTACATGCAACGTTACAAATGGTTAATGGCGCCTTGCTAGGTCGTAGCCATGGACTTAGCCGAAGGCTATTCTAACTGTCTCTCGGCAAATGAGAGAAAGGCTTCGTCAGTGTAGTCGCTAGCAACGTCGTCGTACAACTGGGGCGAGTGCTAGTACGTCTCTCGAGACCTGCCTTGTGGTGGCGCTCGGTCTGCGATCCTGACAGTGGCGACAAGCGGGTCCGACATGTACTAATGGACCGAGGCCGATTTAAGCTACCACCTAGCACGTGTGGTGTCTGGCGGTGACACCACACAATATATAATGGAAATTCTCGCAGCCTGGTTTATGGATTGTCCTGATCTCCTGGAATGTCTAATTCACTGGTTGTCTCTCCAAGTTACAAGACTGACTCGGACTCCTATAGGATACCAGCAGCTATAAAAAGTTATCTTCCTCTGAGTGAGACCCAGAGCAAGCGTCAGCACGGCACATTGTGTTCTGGGAGCTGCTGCAGGAGACTGTAGAAATCACTTAGCGCTACTGAAGATCGGACCGCTACGGTCGCAGGTTCTAATTCTGCCTCGGGCATGGATGTGTGTGATGTCCTTAGGTTAGTTAGGTTTAAGTAGTTCTCAGTTCTAGGGGACTGATGACCTCAGATGTTGAGTCCCATAGTGCTCAGACCTATTTGAGCCATTTGAAGATCGGATTCTAACAGTATGTGGATTCATAATATTACTGTCTTCTCCTGTGTTCTGGGGATCCGTAATTACAGCAATCACAAACGTTTACTTGCACTTTTGAATTTTTTTTTAAGTAAATCTGATACGGACCGCGCCCTGTTAAAGAACTGTATCATTCCTTCTATTGGGATTGACGTGTTTCAATGCTAGTCTCTCCTTGATGCTCGGAAATATAGCGTGAACTCTAAGCCCCGTGTCCAATAAGACTTATTCGCAGTGCTTCGGGTGTTACAAAAGCCCCTCTCCTGGTTTTAAACATTCAGCCAATACCTGGCTACTTGATATCGAAGAATGCGTCCAAAGGCACGATTCCTTCCATCCCGATTATAACCACCGGTACTTCAGTAGGAGTCGTTTTGAAGGCGCCAGTCAGCTGAATGATGTTTTGACGTTTGGTTTGTGGGGCGCTCGACGGCTCGGTTATCAGCGCCCGTACGAATACCCAGTCTTTACACAGTCCAGTCTCGCCACTTGTAGAAATGATGATGAAATGATGAGGACAACACGAACAACCAATCCTCGGGCAGAAAAAACCCCAACCCGGTCGGGAATCGAGCCCGGGGCCCGTGATCCACAGGCAGCAACGCTAGCCAGTAGACAACGAGCTGCGGACAGAAGCTGAATGAGTGCATCCACTGGACCCGACTCAGGATGCTTTTGGTGCGCCCACACACTTGCGCGAAGTTCACAATTGCCGAGAAAACTGCTCTTATGGTAAGTCCTCAGACCAAGCAAATTGGTTATGAGCTGTGCCGATACGTGCTAATTTGTGTACAATGTACAGTGCTCTCGTGTTGTGCTGCTAGGGTGCATTGCAGCGCCGACCAATATTATGGAATTTCTAGGAGATGACAAATTTCCCTTTTGCCTTAGGGGTGAAGAAGATGCCTCTGTTGGCCGAACATACCTTAAACATTTCCACTGCCACCCTGTTTCGACAGGCTTTCTGAATGAGTGCAAACAATCGCAAAATCCAACAGGCTGCGACGTACCTATTTTTCGAAATGTCGTGCAAGATGTTGAAAACTGAATCATGACTTTAATGTCCAGCCCATCGTCAACGGCTTATTATGTATCTCTATAGCAATGACATGCGTGTCAGTTAATACGACAGGATACGAAATTCATTGTGTCACTTAGCAGACAGGTTGTGTACGATATTGCTGTCAATTCTTAGACAGTGAAAATTCTTGGTCATGTCTGACATAACGGCCTCGCACTGTCCAACTGCTAGCCGCTGTCACGGTTCATCAGATTTTCCGCCAGGCGTATTTCCTCCACGGATTCTTTAATAATGTGTCCCAAAAAGATATAGCTGTGGTAAGAATCATCCTCCATACTCCATTGAATATCCAGTGAAAATACAGTGCTCGGCAATAGTGGACTGGTTTGGTTGCAAAAGACGAGTGCAACGCTGACGTTCAGTGCAGCGTTCTTTCAAAGTGCGTGTGGTTTGTCCTACGTAAGCCACACCACACTAAGAAGGTATTTTGTGAATTCTGGCCTTCCGCAATAACAAGTCGTCCTTCACCGATCCCGGATGATCTGCAATCTTACATGGTGGACGGCAGCTCACTTTTACGTGAAATTTGATGGGGTTTTTTGCTATTTTAAACGACATATTGTCCACAGACGGAAGAAAAGCAGAAGATTATGCGGACATGTTATCCTCTTTATCCACTTCCTGGTTCTTGAGTTTAACTGATGGTGCCCTGTTAATCTGCCAGGTGGAATATCTATTCTTTATAAACACTGTCGATAGGTGGGCGAGCTCATTCGGTAAACTATATAGATTTGAAACACTGTGAGCTCTGTGCACGAGTGTTTTAAGCACGCTCATAGTTTGAGGCAGGTGATGACAACTTGACGCTTGCAATAAAAATCAGTATAAGTGGTCTAACGATAAACTGAACCCCGTAGAGAATCATCATTCTTTCGTCTAACCTAGACATTCAAAAAAGGCAGACAACCATCTTCCTCTGTTTCCGTGGTGAATCGAAAGTTCTTATTAATGAAGTTGACCACATTGATAATATTGTGGGGAAGGCGAGCCAAAGGTTGCGTTTCATTGGTAGGACACTTAGAAGATGCAACAAGTCCACTAAAGAGTCAGCTTACACTACACTCGTTCATCCTCTGTTAGAATATTGCTGCGCGCTGTGGGATCCTTACCAGGTGGGATTGACGGAGGACATCGAAAGAGTGCAAAAAAGGGCAGCTCGTTTTGTATTATCACGTAATAGGGGAGAGAGTGCGGCAGATATGATACGCGAGTTGGGATGGAAGTCATTAAAGCAAAGACGTTTTTCGTGGCGGTGAGATTTATTTACGAAATTTCAGTCGCCAACTTTCTCTTCCGAATGCGAAAATATTTTGTTGAGCCCAACCTACATAGGTAGGAATGATCATCAAAATAAAATAAGAGAAATCAGAGCTCGAACAGAAAGGTTTAGGCGTTCGTTTTTCCCGCGCGCTGTTCGGGAGTGGAACGGTAGGGAGATAGTATGATTGTGGTTCGATGAACCCTCTGCCAAGCACTTAAATGTGAGTTGCAGAGTAATCATGTAGATGTAGATGTAGGTAGATGTGGTGATAAAACTCCGTCAATTATCTTCTCCGTGAGGCCAGGCTATGAAAGTATGGTCCACATACCTCCAAAATACAGTTCGTTTAAAGACAGCTGATTCAAGCGCCCTCTCCTCGAAATCCTCCATAAAAAGTTTGGCACCGGTATGTTCAAAATATTCTTGGTTGAACACAAAATAGGTTGAGGAGAGAGCATGCGCGAAAAAGAGCAGTGATGCTCGCCTGAAAGTTTTTGCCAATTAGTGGCACAGAATCTGCGAGACGGGCTTTTTACAAAAGTGATACTACGAGGGTGAGTCTAATGAAAACCTTAAATATTTATTTAAATATTATTTACTGTGCAGAAGTGGTACAAAGCTGTATCACTTTTCAACGTAATCTCCCCCACGCTCAATGAAAGTCCTCCAGCGCTTACAAAGTGCATAAATTCCTTTAGAAAAAAATTCTTTTGATAGCCCGCGCAACCACCCATGCTCCGTGTGGCGTACCTCTTCATCAGAACGGAACTTCTTTTCTCCCATTGCGCCTTTAAGTGGTACAAACATACGGAAATTACTTGGGGCAAGGTCTGGTGAGTATGGTGGACGAGGAAGACACTCAAAATGCAGGTCTGTGATTGTTGCAACTGTCGTACGGGCAGCGTGGGGCCTTGCATTGTCATGTTACAAAAGGACACCTGCTGACAGCAATCCACGTCGCTTTGATTTGACTGCAGGCCGCAGATGACTTTTTAGATCTGTGTATGATGCACTGGTGACAGTAGTCCCTCTAGCCATGTAATGCTCTAAAATGACGCCTTTTTCGTCCCAAAAGAGAGTCAGCATAAACTTCCCTGATGATGGTTCTGTTCGAAACTTTTTAGGTTTTGGTGATGAGGAATGGCGCCATTCCTTGCTCACTCTCTTCGTTTCCGGTTGGTGGAAGTGAACCCAGGTTTCGTCCCCAGTAACGGTTCTTGCAAGGAAGCCATCACCTTCTCGTTCAAAGCGCCGAAGAAGTTCTTCACAAGCATCAACACGTCGTTCTCTCATTTCAGGAGTCAGCTGCCGTGGCACCCATCTTTCAGACACTTTGTGAAACTGGAGCACAATGTGGTGTGCTGACCCATGACTAATCTCTAACATGCTGCAGTGTCATTCAGTGTCACTCGGCGGTTTTCCTTCACTATGGCTTCAACTGCTGCAATGTTCTGTGGAATCACAACTCGTTGTGCCTGACCTGGACGAGGAGCATCTTCCACTGAAGTCACACCATTTGCGATCTTCCCACTCCGTTTGTAGACTTGCTGCTGTGACAAACAAGCATCACCGTACTGGACCTTCATTAGTCGATCCAGTAGGTTTCACACCTTCACTACGCAAAAACCGAAACATAACGCTGTTCTTCCCTGGTGCAAGTCGCAAGTGGGGCGGCCATCTTTATAATGATACTGCGACGGTATGAAAGCATCTGCACTATGCTGCCACCTACAGGCCATTCTGCACCCTGTTTGTAGTACGCTTACAAATTACAGGATAACGGCGCTACATTTCTGTTTTCATTTGACTCACCCTCGTACACCAAAGCTAATAAACGGGCAGAACTGCTTGGACGGAGAGCCCTCAGTGTATAGACAAAGTCAGCTGAGCTACAGATGTGATGTGGGCATTTCCCCACCAACGGTCTCAGCAATGCAGCAAGATGTTTGGCTAAATTAGTCATATGTAGCCACTCTGATGGCATTACACCAGTGTCCTCTCGTGGCCCCTTCTACCAAGCGTTAAGTTACTAGCCTGAGGAGGAGCTTTAAAATTAGCACGGCAAGTTCCCCTTGCTATTTTTTGTGCGGCATCCGAAGGAAGGCGTCATACGGCTTCTTCAACACTATTCACAAAACTAATTAAAGGTGGCTCTCTAGATGTAGGTGCAATAATGAATCAATTGCTTAAAACAGACAGCGTCACACCGTCCAAATTTTTCTCCGTGAAATGACGATAGAGCGTCGTGAAGTTACCTCTTCTGGCGACGACTGCTGTGGCAGCAGACGATCAAATTTTGACATGTGCCGAAAAGTCACACCCCGTTGGATCCAATCGAACCTGGCCGAAGTCACATCATGAGCACAATGCCACGGTACAGGATAGGACTGCGCTGCTACCTTTAGATGTAGCTGGTACAATATTTCTGAAACGGCATTCTGTCTTGTACAGCAGATCCTCTCTGACTATACCGTGACTAGCCATCTCAGTAATCTTCCGTGCAGCAGCATAAAATGCGTCACAACTAAAAATCATATAAGTTGTCAACCCATTCATTGTCATTGTTAGCAATCGTACCATGCTATGATTGAGTATTCATACTGTAGTGGTACGGTAGTGCCCGGATCCTGTCCCTCCTACAGCGCTATATATACCTGAAGCGTCTGGTGGCATCTGTTGATTAGGCTAGTGTTAACAGCTATCCGTTCTAAGTGATTTGTTGCGTGGAGCCAGTAGAAGCTCCAACTACTCGCAGTTCTTCCGTTATTCCTAAACTGCTTATAATTCCGACGAACCAATATAACAGGCAAACTAATGCTGCTTAGGCTAGTCTGTTTCTTAAATACCTCGTGCAGTGATCCGCTGCCTGCTTTGGTTGTGGTTACGTAAGAAAGGCGGAGCAGTGGTTTCATTAAGGTTCACTTCCCTGTGTTGCAATATAAAGACAGAATTCTTTTGGCCATACGACCCGCAACGGCTGCAGGTGCTGAGATTTATTTATAAAAGGAAACTCTTGCCTTTACTGGTTGGTTAATTTGAAGATTTATCATCTTATACTGATGTTTCATAACGGTTGGTGGCACGGCAAATACTTTTTTTTTTTTTTTTAGATGCAGTGTGAGACTTATGTTGTGTGTGTCGTGTTGGCTACTGCCTCAGGTGTTGTCGCCACCCAGTGCAATCACGAGGCTCTATACTCTCTGAAATATGCCATAGTGGAATGGCACTATAATTCATGTGTTCGTATGTTGTTAAGAAAACGTTATATCTTTATAGTTTGTATGTCCTATTATTTTGTGTTAAGAGAATATGGGTTTCTGAGTCTACTGGGTACATCCGGCTGGAAATTTGATCAATTAACCTCTTGCCTAAAAGATTTAATCCTCAGTAATTTTATTAAATACATTTTTGTATGTGTTTTGCTTAAAGTTCACATTCTCGGTATGGTTCGTCTGCAGTTAGAGTGATATGGGATTTCTGGTGCGTCTAGATACGACTGTGACAGGTGACACGCACGTAAACATCCTGTCTGATCACCTGCATCCATTAATGTTCCTGGTGCATACCGACGGACGTGGGCTGTTCAAGTAGGACAATACATACCTCACACGTCCAGTTCTGCTGGTCACGAAACTCCCCAGACGTCAACATTATTGAGCATATCTGCGACGCCTTCCAACGTACTATTCAGAAGAGATCTCCACCCTCTCGTACTCTTATGGATCGGATCAACCCTGCAGGATTCACGGTGTCAATTCCCTCCAGCACTCCTTCAGACATATGTCGAGTCCATACCACGTTATGTTGCAGCACAGTATACTTTTTATAAACAGATTACAACAGCCGGCACTTAGCCAATTACAATTTATATATATATATACTCACTAACGAAACTCGTCGAGCTTGAAGGGGGAAACCAGATAGCGCTATGGTTGGCCCGCTAGATGACGCTGCCATAGGTCAAACGGATATCAACTGCGTTTTTTAAAGTAGAAACTCCCAATTTTTTATCGCGTATTCGTGTAGTACGTCAAGAAGTATGAATGTTTTAGTTGGACCACTTTTTTCGCTTTGTGATAGATGGCGCTGTAATAGTCACAAACGTATAAGTACGTGGTAACACGTAACATTTCGCCAGTGCGGACGGTATTTGCTTCGTGATACATTACCCGAGTTTACCAATTGCGGAAAAGGTAGATATCGTGTTGATGTACTGCTATTGTGATGAAAATGCCCAACGGGCGTGTGCTATGTATGCAGCCCGGTATCCTGGACGACATCATACAAGTGTCTGGACCGTTTGCTGGATAATTGGGTTATTTAAGGAAACAGGAAGTGTTCAGGCACGTGTGAAACGTCAATCACGACCTGCAACAAATGATGATGCCCAAGTAGGTGTTTTAGCTGCTGTCGCGGCTAATCCGCACATCAGTAGCAGACAAACTGCACGACAATCGGGAATCTCAAAAACGTCGGTGTTGAGAATGCTACATCAACATCGATTGCAGCCGTACCATATTTCTATGCACCAGGAATTGCATGGCGACGACTTTGAACGTCGTGTACAGTTCTGAAACTGGGTACAAGAGAAATTACGGGACGATGACAGATTTTTTGCAGTGTTCTATTTAGCTACGAAGCGTCATTCACCAACAGTGGTAACGTAAACCGGCATAATACGCACTATTGGGCAACGGAAAATCCACGATGGCTGCGACAAGTGAAACATCAGCGACCTTTTTTTTTTGGTCATCAGTCTACTGACTGGTTTGATGCGGCCCGCCACGAATTCCTTTCGTGTGCTAACCTCTTCATCTCAGAGAAGCACTTGCAACCTACGTCCTCAATTATTTGCTTGACGTATTCCAATCTCTGTCTTCCTCTACAGTTTTTGCCCCCTACAGCTCCCTCTAGTACCATGGAAGTCATTCCCTCATGTCTTAGCATATGTCCTGTCATCCTGTCCCTTCTCCTTATCAGTGGTTTCCACATATTCCTTTCCTCTCCGATTCTGCGTAAAACCTCCTCATTCCTTACCTTATCAGTCCACCTAATTTTCAACATTCGTCTATAGCACCACATCTCAAATGCTTCAATTCTCTTCTGTTCCGGTTTTCCCACAGTCCATGTTTCACTACCATACAATGCTGTACTCCAGACGTACATCCTCAGAAATTTCTTCCTCAAATTAAGGCCGGTATTTGATATTAGTAGACTTATCTTGGCCTGAAATGCCTTTTTTGCCATAGCGAGTCTACTTTTGATGTCCTCCTTGCTCCGTCCGTCATTCGTTATTTTACTGCCTAGGTAGCAGAATTCCTTAACTTCATTGACTTCGTGACCATCAATCCTGATGTTAAGTTTCACGCTGTTCTCATTTCTACTACTTCTCATTACCTTCGTCTTTCTCCGATTTACTCTCAAACCGTACTGTGTACTCATTAGACTGTTCATTCCGTTCAGCAGATCATTTAACTCTTCTTCACTTTCACTCAGGATAGCAATATCATCAGCGAATCGTATCATTGATATCCTTTCACCTTGTATTTTAATTCCACTCCTGAACCTTTCTTTTATTTCCATCATTGCTTCCTCGATGTGCAGATTGAAGAGTAGGGGCGAAAGGCTACAGCCTTGTCTTACACCCTTCTTAATACGAGCATTTCGTTCTTGATCGTCCACTCTTATTATTCCCTCTTGGTTGTTGTACATATTGTATATGACGCGTCTCTCCCTATAGCTTACCCCTACTTTTTTCAGAATCTCGAACAGCTTGCACCATTTTATATTGTCGAACGCTTTTTCCAGGTCGACAAATCCTATGAAAGTGTCTTGATTTTTCTTTAGCCTTGCTTCCATTATTAGCCGTAACGTCAGAATTGCCTCTCTCGTCCCTTTACTTTTCCTAAAGCCAAACTGATCGTCACCTAGCGCATTCTCAATTTTCTTTTCCATTCTTCTGTATATTATTCTTGTAAGCAGCTTCGATGCATGAGCTGTTAAGCTGATTGTGCGATAATTCTCGCACTTGTCAGCTCTTGCCGTCTTCGGAATTGTGTGGATGATGCTTTTCCGAAAGTCAGATGGTATGTCGCCAGACTCATATATTCTACACACCAACGTGAATAGTCGTTTTGTTGCCACTTCCCCAATGATTTTAGAAATTCTGATGGAATGTTATCTATCCCTTCTGCCTTATTTGACCGTTAGTCCTCCAAAGCTCTTTTAAATTCCGATTCTAATACTGGATCCCTTATCTCTTCTAAATCGACTCCTGTTTCTTCTTCTATCACATCAGACAAATCTTCACCCTCATAGAGGCTTTCAATGTATTCTTTCCACCTATCTGCTCTCTCCTCTGCATTTAACAGTGGAATTCCCGTTGCACTCTTAATGTTACCACCGTTGCTTTTAATGTCACCAAAGGTTGTTTTGACTTTCCTGTATGCTGAGTCTGTCCTTCCGACAATCATATCTTTTTCGATGTCTTCACATTTTTCCTGCAGCCATTTCGTCTTAGCTTCCCTGCACTTCCTATTTATTTCATTTCTCAGCGACTTGTATTTCTGTATTCCTGATTTTCCCGGAACATGTTTGCACTTCCTCCTTTCATCAATCAACTGAATTATTTCTTCTGTTACCCATGGTTTCCTCGCAGCTACCTTCTTTGTACCTATGTTTTCCTTCCCAACTTCTGTGATGGCCCTTTTTAGAGATGTCCATTCCTCTTCAACTGTATTGCCTACTGCGCTATTCCTTATTGCTGTATCTATAGCGTTAGAGAACTTCAAACGTATCTCGTCATTCCTTAGTACTTCCGTATCCCACTTCTTTGCGTATTGATTCTTCCTGACTAATGTCTTGAACTTCAGCCTACTCTTCATCACTACTATATTGTGATCTGAGTGTATATCTGCTCCTGGGTACGCCTTACAATCCAGTATCTGATTTCGGAATCTCTGTCTGACCATGATGCAGTCTAATTGAAACCTTCCCGTATCTCCCGGCCTTTTCCAAGTATACCTCCTCCTCTTGTGATTCTTGAACAGGGTATTCGCTATTACTAGCTGAAACTTGTTACAGAACCTAATTAGTCTTTCTCCTCTTTCATTCCTTGTCCCAAGCCCATATTCTCCTGTAACCTTTTCTTCTACTCCTTCCCCTACAACTGCATTCCAGTCGCCCATGACTATTAGATTTTCGTCCCCCTTTACATACTGCAATACCCTTTCAATATCCTCATACACTTTCTCTATCTGTTCATCTTCAGCTTGCGACGTCGGCATGTATACCTGAACTATCGTTGTCGGTGTTGGTCTGCTGTCGATTCTGATTAGAACAACCCGGTCACATTACTGTTCAGAGTAACACACCCTATGCTCTAACTTCCTATACATAACGAATCCTACACCTGTTATACCATTTTCTGCTGCTGTCGATATTAACCGATACTGATCTGACCAGATATCCTTGTCTTCCTTCCACTTCACTTCACTGACCCCTACTATATCTAGATTGAGCCTTTGCATTTTCCTTTTCAGATTTTCTAGTTTCCCTACCACGTTCAAGCTTCTGACATTCCACGCCCCGACTCGTAGAACGTTATCCTTTCGTTGATTATTCAATCTTTTTCTCATGGTAACCTCCCCCTTGGCAGTCCCCTGCCGGAGATCCGAACGGGGGACTATTCCGGAATCTTTTGCCAATGGAGAGATCATCATGACACTTCTTGAATTACAGGCCACATGTCCTGTGGATACACGTTACGTATCTTTAATGCAGTGGTTTCCATTGCCTTCTGCATCCTCATGTCGTTGATCATTGCTGATTCTTCCGCCTTTATGGGCAATTTCCCACCCCTAGAACAATAGAGTGCCCTGAACTTCTATCCGCTCCTCCGCCCTCTTTGACAAGACCGTTGGCAGAATGAGGCTGACTTCTTATGCCGGAAGTCTTCGGCCGCCAATGCTATCAAAATTTAAGCAATAGCGGGGATCGAAACCGGGACCGAAGACGTGTTGATTATGAATCAAAGACGCTACCCCTACAGCACGGGTTATTTTCATATATCAGCGACCTAGGCGGGTTAATGTATGGTGCGGCATTATGGGAGGAAGGATAATTGGCACCCATTTTATCGATGGCAATCTAAATGGTGCAATATATGCTGATTTCCTGCGTAATGTTGTACCGACGTTACTACAAGATGTTTCACTGCATGACAGAATGGCGATGTACTTCCAACATGATGGATGTCCGGCACATAGCTCGCGTGCGGTTGAAGCGGTATTGAACAGCATATTTCATGACAGGTGGATTGGTCTTCGAAGCACCATACCATGGCCCGCACGTTCACCGGATCTGACGTCCCCGGATTTCTTTCTGTGGGGAAAGTTGAAGGATATTTACTATCGTCATCCACCGACAACGCCTGACAACATGCATCAGCGTATTGTCAATGCATGTGCGAACATTACGGAAGGCGAACTACTCGCTGTTGAGAGGAATGTCGTTACACGTATTGCCAAATGCATTGACGTTGACGGACATCATTTTGAGCATTTAGTGGATTAATGTGGAATTTACAGGTAATCACGGTGTAACAGCATGCGTTCTCAGAAATGATAAGATCACAAAGGTACATGTATCACATTGGAACAACCGAAATAAAATGTTCAAACGTACCTACGTTGTGTATTTTAATTTAAAAGACCTACCTGTTACCAACTGTTCGTCTAAAATTGTGAGCTATATGTTTGTGACTATTACAGCGCCATCTATCACAAAGCGAGAAAAGTGGCCCAACTAAAACATTAACATTTCTTTTCGTATCACGAATATGTAATAAAAATGGGGGTTCCTATTTAAAAAACGCAGTTGATATCCGTTTGACCTATGGCAGCGCTATCTAGCGGGCCAACCATAGCGCCATCTGGTTTCCCCCTTCAAGCCAGACAAGTTTCGTTCTTTGTAGTTTTTTCGTTTGATGCTTATTTCGTGAGATATTTGGCCCGGTCATGATCAATGGATCACTCTGTACGTTGTCTGTGTAGGTTAAGAGCGTGTGCTTCTTCTTTGGCGCGTCTAAATACAACTCTTCTGGGTGCATAATCGAATCATGATGTGGTAGTAGGATAGGTCACTGATTCATACAATTACCACGTGGACACACCATTTCAGCAGTACAAACAGCCTGGAGGCTCAACTTCGAAAGTTGCGAACCAATCTTGGGGCAAATGGGTTTAGTGAAGATACTATGAAGAAAATCGATGACGCCAAGGGACACGATCGAGAGCATTCAATAGGAACGGTCACATGAAACCCCCACCTTGATATACGTACGAGGCATTAACGGTAGAATGGGAATCAGTTTACTCACAGGAGCTATCAGACCGATCTATTGAAGAAAAAAGAAAGTAAGAAACTTCCTGCTTTCCAGTTAATGCCTGATTCTCATTGAAAACGGTGGAAAATTCGATTTTTTTTGCATTTTTTGAAATGTGTATGTGCCTAGAATGTAGGGACGAAAGGTTTTTTTTTAATCCGTGCGTCACTGAAAGCCCATTGTTCGAAACTGTATCACGGCCGCTGTGGGACGCTCTAGCCGGAGACTCCCGGTTCAGGTAGAAAACTTGTGCCGTGACGAACGTTGACGAAATAATATATTCTGCATCATGCATGCAAACATATTCGCAGAAAAAGCTGACGAACAAGGCGTGCAGGCTGCCGAATGCGGCACTTCCAGCTCAGCCTCGCCAAAAAGAACGAGGGAATTGCTCTCCAGAAACAATTCGAGTTAGAGAAAGGGTTTATATACGGTCCTGGAATTGCAGACTAAACGTAAGTAACGAAAACACTGTTTTTGGTCAAAATTGGTCAAAACATAACTTTTGGTGCGCCATATTGGATTAGACGTTTTGAAGTTTGAAAATCTAATCTCATATTTGTTTTCAGAGACATCAAGAATGTATATTAACATGTAGTTTTTATCCAAAATGAAAGAAAATTCATACAAAAAATTTTCTCCAAACTTTAATTAGGTTTTTCCCGAGAAATGATTTTTCAAAAATCGTTCAGCATAAAATTAAAACGGTTCAACTTATTCACTTCTGCCTCTGACCCCATAAAAATAAACACTTTTCTTGAGAGCTTACACCTATAATACATGAAATTTGTTAATATTAATTACTTCTGTAAAGCCATAAAGACTGTAAAAATTGAACGCAGAGTTCGAATTACCACCATATCCTTAAATTTAAGGGTATTTCATACTGTTATGTATAAGCTCCCAAATTTAATGGAGTCTCGACTGCTGTTGGCTCTGAGCACTATGGGACTTATTTTCAGAGGTCATCAGTCCCCTAGAACTTAGGACTACTTAAACCTAACTAACCAAAGGACATCACACACATCCATTCCCGAGGCAGGATTCGAACCTGCGACCGTAGCGGTCGCGCAGTTCCAGACTGTAGCGCCTAGAACCGCTCGGCCACCCCGGCCGGCTTCGACTAATGCCATCCATGTTTGATTTCAGATAACTAATGAGGAGCTACACTGCAGACAGTGTGCGTACTTAGAACTCGCAGGCCCTTGATCAAACCGCTTTCTTTTTATATTGAAAACCTAAATTAAATTTAAAATTATTATCAGTCATAATCCCCAAACAGATCCTTTGTATGTGGTTTTAATGCCTCAAAAAAGTTTCCAAACTTTGCCTATATTTGCACATTTGATGAGAACCTAGCCTTAAGGCGCCGTTGATATGATTCACATGCCAGGAAGCTACGAGCTTAGCACTGACCGTTCGTATCCGCCGCCGCCAGCGAGAATGCAAAACAAGGGCGCCTGCTTCGCTCATTGCCAGCGTCACCGCCGAACGTGTCATCAATGCTTCAGCAAAGCGCGGTAAAGGAATTACTTACATACTAGGTCAGTTACGTGCCATCTCACTCGATCTGGATTTCAGTTCCTTTGCTTATGTTCCCATGTGCCTGTGTGATACTTGTGATCTGTTTGCCGCCACTGTGTTTCTTCTGTGTTGTTGTTGCAAAGAAATAACTTTAGGTACTACAGATTTTGCGGACAGTTATGTTATCGTTCTGCGCGAGTTCAGCAATGTGATAGATTCGGCATTGGTTCAGATGTTACAACAATAGCAACAGCAGGTTGAACAGTAACAGTGGCGGTTTGAGTGACAACAACAGCAGCTCGATTTGCTTCGCCAGTTGGTTACGGAATGCAAGGAGCTCCGTGGCCCCCGCCCCCCCCCCCCCCGCCCCCTCTTCCGACACACACACACACACACACACACACAAATGCCGTCTGTATGCACCAGACCGCCGCTCACCCAGCTTTTCCGCCGGTCCAGGAAACGAAGAAGATTGGAACTCGTGCGTGCGATGTTTGAAGCAATATTTCGTAGCGTTTCAGGTAGAGGATTCATCTTTGTGAAAATCGTTTTATTCTTATAACCGAAACACGTTATATGTTTGGAAAACTTGCTCCGTTAAAGGGCCCACCAGCTTTTCTGGAAAGTGTGAGTTGCTCAATTCTTATTGTCTTAATCAAACACACGCTGTTGCTTCCCGTACGTAGTTTCACCTGATGCAAAAGAAACCTTGTCAGTCTCATTAGCCGTTGGTTTAAATAGGAAGTGCAAATTTATTTGTGCTCATTGTAAACAGTCCTACACCGATTCTATGGTACGTGACGTGACACTGATCGAGAGGTTCGTCGAGAGGCACTGAGTTTAGAAGCTCTTACAGCTCTGGCTGTTACTCAGGCGTTCCAAGTGTGAAAGTGTGCGACGGGAAAATTTAAGGACTTCATGGATGTAGCGCAGCTGCGTTGGTTTCCGCACACACTACCGCTCACAGACACGCCCATCGTGCTCATCTGTTTCGCGCCGTTCCCTGTCTGACTGTATCTCCATCCGACGCTGGTTTCCCTCCTGCCTGGCGTGTTCCCGTGTTCTCGTGCGCCCGACCAACGTTTCTCTTCGCACCAGCAAGCACGGCATGCCATAAAAACGGCCATATTACAGCTGCTTGCCTTATTCTGGGAAACTATGATCACAACTGTAGGTGGAAGCATAAGCAGCCAAAGACACTACTAGCTATGGCGTAACCAACCACCTATGGCAAGCTAACATACACCAACAAGCGACAAACGTCGGCAAGCCCCTGAATATCAGCAACGTTGACTGGATATACCAGCTGCTATTAAAGCCGACCAACAGGCTACAGCAGGGAAACCGACGAGCTCGCCCACTGACGCACAAACAAATCGCCAACATCACCCTACACTGTGCATCTAATATATGACCTATCCGACACAAAACGATGATGAACCTAACTGTTGCAGGTTTGCTGACGCTGACCACGAGATCAACACCGGTACCCAGCAGCAGCCGCCGAGTAACAGCACCGCACAACGTCAAAGTTATCGACATGCATGATACCCACTACTAACAAAGCCTACCCTTGCATGACCTGTTGCAGGCACCAAGATACTTGCTACTGCTCTTACCACCCGATCTAACTATCGCAGAGGTTGTATTTGGTTCAAATGGCTCTGAGCACTATGGGACTTAACATCTGAGGTCATCAGTCGCCTAGAACTTAGAACTAATTAAACCTAACTAACCTAAGGACATCACACACATCCATGCCCGAGGCAGGATTCGAACCTGCGACCGTAGCGGGCGCTCGGCTCGAGAGTGTAGCGCCTAGAACCGCACGAGGTTGTTTTTCCCTTGGCTCTTGCCTTGGCACTTTTTTTCCTCTGCCCTTCAAACCGCTATCCTTCGTTCGACTTACCACCCCATCTATCTCCAGATGAGCGCGTATTAATGGTTAATCTTAACCAGACGTGCGCATACATCGCAGTACCCACGTCCTGCGACACCTCACTGTAGTGAAAACTGACCCTTATGCAGAGAAGGCAGTAGACCTTTTGAGTTGGCCATGTATGGCTCCACCTCTGTCAAAAAAAAAGAAAGAAAACCAAAAGCTGCCTGTCGTAGCTGACAGTGCAGCCAGTCCTCGGACGCAGCTCAGTGTTCGCAACATCTTCATTACGCGGCACATTCAGCGACAGCAGTTAATTTTCCAAGTCGACACCTGGCCAGTACGGCGCTTACGGCTGTCAGCCAGTTCCTTTTCATGGCCAGTTCACTTACGATATTGAGTATTACTATGTTACGTGGGTCATCAACTCTTTGACCTCCAGAAGTGCTGCGTCGGAAAACATTTTTGGTATCGGCACATTCACGTTTTTGGGTTTTAAATTCAGGATGCTGTGCCTCTATGCCTCTAGTTTCAGACTGTGTCCTATTCCACGCTGTGGTCGAGTTCTGCTGCAAGTTCGGATCTCTTTTTTCGCCTAGATTGGCACCAAAAAAGACTACGAGGGTCACATCACCATCAAACCTAAGGCAGTTCCCAGGTTTTGTCGTGCCTGCCCTATCCACTTTGCTTTGCGACCGGCTGGCAAGGACAAACTGGACACACTACACGACTTGGGCTTCATTGAAATCGTTCATTTGAGCCAGTGGGATACGATCTCTAGTTGGTATTCGTAAACCTACGGAGGCGCTTCGTTTGTGCGGCTATTTTAAATATACCATTGACGCCCAGTCAATAGTAACGTTGCTACACTATTCCCCACCCTGAAAAAATACGCGCTAAGTTGGTGTGCAGTGAGTATTGTCTTAAAATTGACTGGGAAGAGGAGTACCTGCAACTCGTCTCGATTGTGCCTCTCGACAGATTAGAGACATTAAAACTCCTTTCTCGTTATACCGTTACACGCACCTGCCGTTCGGCATCACAAGCACCACCGCCATTTTCCATAGATTTTTAGACTTAAACCGTGATCTAGGGCTATCGTCTCCGATCAGTAACAAAAACTTCCTCGGTCCCGGATTCTAACCTTATCACTACTTAAATTTCCAATAAAATTCATCAGCAGTGTTGGTCGGAGAGTTCCAGCGTATGAAGCCACCGTCATTCTGCCAACGACCTTATAAGGAGGCAAAGGAAAGGATAGATGTTCAGACCACTCTGGCCGGCCGAAGTGGCCGTGCGGTTAAAGGCGCTGCAGTCTGGAACCGCAAGACCGCTACGGTCGCAGGTTCGAATCCTGCCTCGGGCATGGATGTTTGTGATGTCCTTAGGTTCGTTAGGTTTAACTAGTTCTAAGTTCTCGGGGAGTAATGACCTCAGCAGTTGAGTCCCATAGTGCTCAGAGCCATTTGAACCATTTCAGACCACTCTCTTGCCCTTCGGGTGGGAAACTGCATCTAAAAGGCGGAAAAGTCAGCAGGGATCAAAGGCACAAGGCTCGAGACCAACATGTTGTTACTCACAGGACACGTGGCCTGTAAGTGGAAAAAGTGTCATGATGATTATTCCATTCGCAAAAGATTCCAGAATAGTTCCCCATTCGGATCTCCGGTAGGGGACTGCCAAAGGAGAGGTGACCATGAGATAAAGATTAAGTGACCAACGCAAGGATTACGTTCTATGATTCGGGGCGTGGAATTACAGAAGTTTTAACGTGATAGAAAAGCTAGAAATCTGAAAAGGGAAATGCTAAGGTTCAGTCTAGATGTAATGGGTGTCAGTGTAGTGAAATGGAAAGACAAGGATTTCTGGTCAGATGAGTATAGGGTAATATCAACAGCAGCAGAAAATCGTATAATGCGAGTAGGATTCGTTATGAATAGGAAGGTAGTGTGTGGGTGTGTTACTGTGAAAAGTCAGTGATACGGTTGTTCTCAGCAGAATCGACAGCAAGCCATTTTACCAACAACGATTTTTCAACTGTATATGTCGACGTCACAAATCGAAGACGAAGTATGTGAGGATATTAAACGGATAATTCAATACGTAAAGGGAGATGAAAATGTAATAGTCATGGGGATTGGAATGCGTTTGTAGTAGGGGTGAGTAGAAGGAAGGACTACGGAAGAATATGGAATTGGCACTAGGAATGAGAGAGCAGAAAGATTAATTGATTTTCCAGTAAATTTCAGCTAGTAATAGCGAATACTCTCTTCAAGAATCACAAGAGGAGGGAGTATATTTGGAAAAGGCCTGAAGATACGGAAGAATTTCAGTTATATTACGTCACGGTCAAACGGAGATTCCGAAATCACATGTAGGCTCACATCATAATTCAGTAGTGACGAAGAGAAGGAATCAATGAGCAAAGGAATAGGACGCGAAAGTACTAAGGAATGAAGAGCTACGCTTGAAGTTCTCTAAGGCTATAGATACTGCGATAAGGAATAGTTCAGTAGGCAGACCAGGTTAAGAGAAATGGACATCTCTGAAAAGGGTAATTACAGAATTTGGAAAGAAATACATAGGAAAAAAGAAGGTAACTGCGAAGAAACCATGGGTAACTGAAGGAATACTTCCGTTCGTCGATGAAAGAAGCAAGTACAAAAATGTTCGAGGGAATTCTGGATCACAGATTATAAAGGTTGCTTAGGAATCACACGGATGAGAAGTTCAAGGAAGCTAAGGTGAAATGGCTGCATAAAAAATATGAAGAAGTCGAAAAAGAAATGATTGTCGGAAAGACTGACTCAACATATAGAACAGCCAAAACGACCTTAGGTGAAATTAAAAGCAAAGGTAGTAACATTAAGGGTGCAATTGGAATTCCACCGTTAAATGCAGAGGAGAGAGCGAGTAGGTGGAAAGAGTACACTGAAGGCCTCTGTCAGGGTGAGACGTCTGATGTGGTAGAAGACGAAACATCAGTAGACTCAGAAGAGGTAGGGTATCGAGTATTAGAATCAGAATTTAAAAGAGCATGACATAAGATCTAATAAGGCAGAAGGGATAGATAATTTCTAAAATGAAAGGCGGAAGTAGTAACAGAACAACTACTCACGTTTGTGCGTACAATGTGTGCCTGGCGATGTACCATATGATATTCGGAAAAACACCATCCACTCAATTCCGAAGACAGCAAAAGCTGAGAAGTGCGAGAATTTTCGCACAATCAGCCTAACAGCTCATGTATCCCAGTTGCTGACAAGAATAATATGCAGATGAATGGAAAAGAAAACGGAAGGTCTGTTAGATGACGATCAGTTTGGCTTTAGGAAAGGTAAAGACACCAGAGAGGCAATTCTTACGTTGGGGTTGATAACAGAAACCAGACTACAGAAAAATCAAAAGACGTTCATACTATTTGTCGATCTGAAAAATGTGTTCGATAATATCAAATGGTGCAATACGGTCGAAATTCTGAGAGAAATAGGTGTGAACTATAGCAATAGACGGATAGTGTACAATACTTACACAAGCCAGAAGGGGACAAGAAGAGTGGAAGAACAGGAACGAACTCCTCGGATTAAAAAGGGTGTTAGACAGGGGTGTAGTCTTTCTCCCCTACTTTTCAATCTGTACATCGAAGAAGCAATCACGAAAATAAATGAAAGGTTCAAGAGCGGAATTAAAATTAAGGATGAAGAAATATCAGTGACAAGATTCGCTGATGACATTTCTATCCCCAAAGGGAGTGAAATAGTTAGAAGAAGTGTCAAATGAGTGCAGAATATGGATAGATAGTAAATAGAAGAATGTAATGAGAAGTTGCAGAAGTTAGAATAGCATGAAAACGTCAGAAATGGTGATCAAGGAAGTACATAAAGTTAAGGAAATCTGCTACCTAGGCAGCAAAATGACCCATGACGGACGGAGCAACGAGGACACAAACAGCAGACCAGAACCGGCCAAAAGGGCATTTATGATCAAGAGAAGATACTAGTATCAAACATAAATTTTAATTTGATGCAGGAACTTCTGATAACGTACGTTTGTAGCACTGCATTGCATTGTAATGAGACATGGGCTGTGGGAAAATCGGAACAGAAGAGAGCAGAAGCATTAGAGATGTGGTGCTACACAAGAATGTTAAAAAGTAGGTGGACTGATAAGGTAAGTAATGGGTCAGTTCTCTATAGAAATTGCGGGGGAGGGAATTACGGAAAACAAGACAAGAAGAAGGGAGAGGATAAGTGTAAGTAGGCTGTTTAGTTTTTTTTATTGGTAACGCCACCTCAGTATGAAAATCACCGGCTGAGCCGTGTGCAGTCTGTGGCTGCTTTGCATTGTTGTAATACTCAACCATTGTAGTGTTAGGCAGCTGGCTGTGAACAGCGCGTAGCGTTGCGCAGTTGGAGGTGAGCCGCCAGCAGTGGTGGATGTGGGGAGAGAGATGGCGGAGTTTTGTAATTTGTCATGATATCAAGGTAAATACATTGTTTGTTCTCTATTAATATCTTTCATTTGCTAACTATCCCTATCAGTAGTTAGTGCCTTCCATAGTTTGAATCTTTTATTTAGCTGGCAGTAGTGGCGCTCGCTGTATTGCAGTAGCTTGAGCAGCGAAGATTTTTGTGAGGTAAGTGATTTGTGAAAGAGATAGTTTAATGTTAGTCAGGGCCATTCTCTTGTAGAGAATTTTGAAAGTCAGATTGCGTTGCGCTAACAAAATATTGTGTGTTGAAAGTCAGATTGCGTTGCGCTAAAAAAATATTGTGCGTCAGTTTAAGGACAGTCGTGTATATTGTTCAAAAGGGGAAGTTTCATATGTCGACCCTTAGCCTAGGATACCTCACTGGAATCTTCTGATTTTTTCTTGTAGTTTGTATAATTAGTGTAGATTTTGTTTATTGCTAGCGCGTAATTGTAGAGAGAATCTCCATTGTAGTTGTAGTTTTTCAGTGTTGTATAGTAAAATAGTTGTGGCATGCATGTAGATTTGCACCAAGTATTTCGCAGCTGCAATTAACTAGATATTATTTTCAGTGTTATGTTAATGTGTTCTCTTATTTTTGCTCTTCAAATTGTGTTTTTTCTGTGTTGTCGTGTGAAATACTGTGACAATAATGGCGTGTGAAAAGCGTAACACTAGGCTCCAAAGTAAATTGAGAAACGACAGCGAAGACGAAAGCAGTATGTTAGCGCCGCAGAGTAATGAATTAACTAATGTTAAAAGTAGTAATTTGGTAATTGCGCATAGGGAGATGGAGCGGGTTGCAAACAATGGTGTAGACAGCGAAACAATTAGAGAACAGGGAAGCATTATCGATCGATCGGTCGGCAATAGCTCGGCTCAGGAATCCGAAATGACACGAGACGATCTCACAAATACTGTAGATTCAGGTTTTGGATCCTCACCGTTTTCTCAAATAAGTCAAGACACATTTTCTGCTTGTCAAAATGTGAATGTTGCCGGTGAAAATGCACTGCCAAAAAGCATAGAGAAACAGATTCCAGACACTAATACATTATTATTGCAATTAATGCAACAAATGGAACAAAATCAGAGAGAAATGAAACAAATGGGACAAAATCTTCAAAAGTTAGACACAATGGAACAAAATCTTCAAAAGTTAGACACAATGGAACAAAATCTTCAAAAGTTAGACACAGTGGAACAAAATCTTAAAAAGTTAGATACCACACTTGAACAAACACGTGAGGATTTAACTAATGAGTTACATCACATTGAATCGAAATGTCAAAAAGTCTGTAATGACGTAAAAACACAAATTTGTGAACATTTCCAACCTATTTTTTCGCGGCATGAAAATGCACTACAGAATCACGAAGCAGCCATAAAAGAACTGCAAACTACTGTTCATGAAAATCATGAGACCTTGCAAGCTAAATTTGACTCAGTTGCATCTACCGATTCGGTTACGCAACTTGCAAAAACCCAGGAAAACTTAAAAGACACAGCAGAAAAACACACTGAGGAAATAAGTACATTATCGGATAAAGTAGCCGAACTTTCAGATCAGTTCACTAACTTATCTACGAGGGTAGATGATGATCTGAATGATACAACACTTGTAGCCTTCACTGACACAAAAGAGTATGAACAAATTAGAAAATTCAAACAAAATCAAAATCAAATTAATACGCAACACCAAAGAGAAATCCGCGAAGTACAAGATCAGCTGACACAGGTAATACAAGAATTACGTATTTCAGAGGACACTCGCGCCCCAACACGGGAAGAGGGACATAGAAATACGGAACAACCACAAAATAATAACACAAGACACTTCGGAAATTATGAAAGAAATTGGCAAGGCACACCGAATTTTGAGATGGAACCGCCGACACGACGTAACAATGACCGATATGCGACTCGCCGACATGATGACTTTGACTATAAGCTGTTCATTACTACACGTAAATTTAAAACATTTAAGAATTCTGCCAACGACATTCATCCACAAGCATGGCTCCATCAATTCTCTCATTGTTTTCCTCCCAACTGGTCGTTAGAACACAGATTAGAATTTATGTGTGGCTACTTAGAGAATGAACCAGCTGTAAGAATGCGATCGGTCATTCACGATTGCCACAGTGAAGGAGAATTTTACCATGCCTTCCTCTCCGCATACTGGTCTCAAGCCACACAAGACCGAGTAAAACATGGCATCATAATGATGAAACATTTCGAACAATCTGAATTCTCCAGTCTTGTGAAATATTTTGAAGACATGTTGCACAAAAATCAGTACCTGTCAAACCCATACAGCCCCTCAGCACTCATCCGCATTTGCTTAATCAAATTACCTGAACATTTAAGACATATTATTTTGGCAGGACGTTGCAAAGACGACATTGAAGCATTTCAAGGACTCTTACAAGAACTGGAAATTGACACAGACAGTCGCCAGATGCGAAAACAGGAAAACAATCACTACAGGTCACATACGTCACAATTCCGTGACGACAGAAATAATAAATGGACACGACAAGGCTATTCTCACAACACAAATCGTGACCAAAATAGACACCACCCATATGACAACCACTGGCAGAGTAATAATAATTACAGGGAAAGATCGCATTTCCGTAGTAATGAATATGACAGGGACAATCATAGAAACAGACAATATGGTAACCAGAACTATTATTATCAAGGGAGACAGAATACTTTCAGACGCAACAGTCCAGCGCGCAGTTACGATTCAGGGAGAAATTCTCCACCATGTGACGGACAAGGAAGAAACTACGGAACCTACCAACATGACGACAGACGATGTGATCGTAACGACAGACCTGAATTGCATCAGAACTGGCGGGATTCTAACAGAGCTGGGCCATCTCGGCAAGGCGAATTTGTGGAGGTTCGGTCTCCGAATCCCATTAGCGACGCGCGCCAGTGGAGAGACAGACAATGACCCGCACCGCAGGCAGACACCTGCGCCGGCTGGCTCCGAGAAAAATAACATAGCTCTAACTTTGAGAAAAATTCCAGTATTCTTTAACGACGTATACCGCATGATAATTGCATTGTTCAAACTCTGAGTACTAGGAAGAGCAAAGGTTTACACCACATTTTACACGTAAAACCGTTTATTGAGAGATAATGTGCTTTTTTAACTTGAGATTTTAATGCAACATTTTGGTTTATTTGAAAATACATTCTGAAATTAAAGTGCTTTCTGAGAGATACCAGGTGACACAGTGGTTAGTTTATTTGACAGCTACACGACTATATCACGACGCTACTAATGTGTGACACAATTCACCTTGTTGCTTTTGCGGTGTATCTGTTTTATATCTGCACAGCTTTCTGAATTCTTCTGGAAAGAAAATCATGTTTTAGTAGTAACTCTTGTGGTATAGCTACAATGAGACAGCCTTTTCCGTGACACAACAATACGTCACAGCACAGTACTGTCTTCATCACAACAATAAGCGTAATAACTAAGATATCTATACGCAAAGCATTTCACTTTTGTGTATCATCAGGTAAGTACATTGACTTCTGCAGAACTTAGCTTTCGGAAGACGATAACTACGACACTGCCACAGAGATTATGTTGCAACAAGACGCACATTTAGCGCTACAGGACACGTATTTGAGTGATTAATTTTGTACTTAAAACATTTATTTTTAAAGATTTTTAAATTGCAAAGAACGTTTTCCGAGATATATTTCATTCCATTGCTGTAATCTGTAACACCTGAGGGTATAATTACATTAATCCTCAGGGGGGTACACGCTTACTTTGTGTACCATGTGTGTGGCAACCACAAGGAACCCTAGCTAATATGGTATTTGCTTATACAATTTTACACATCGGTACCATATTTCTCTAACACACAAATTACACAGCTATCTGATTATTTAACTGAGAGATAAACATTTTTTTTTACTGCATTAGTGACAGATGTTTACGTAATTACACAGTTGAATAACTTCACTCTTACGAAATTGTATTTTGTATGTACCTTGTGAACTCTTCATATTTTTTCAGAACCATTGTGATACTATGAGAGCTTTGAATGATGTATTTGGTAAGGGAGCATGATTTTTAAAGTACGTTTGAGGTAAATGACACTACTGACATGAGCAGAGAATTTTTTTAGGTTTTGAAATTATTGCAGAAAGCTACGACGTTTTTGAGATTTGACTGAGGTGTTATGATGTTATTTTGACGACGACGATGTGTTTTATGCTGCTGAGGTATGTTTATGGTCAAGAAGCTGATGCTATATGAGGAATTTGATTATGCTACGTATTTCATGTAATGAAATATTAAAGAAGCGTCGACGAATATATATATGTATAATAAGGTAAGGAGTAATGAGTAACGGTTAGGAACTCTGCCTTGTGAAGACGTATGTTGGAAACCGAGAATCATACTTTTAGAATTATGAAATGTGTGTAAATGCGTGAATGTATCACAATGCCGACGAAAATTTTTGGACACTGTTATATTCATAGGATTTTGTTTTTACAGATTTGCAACGCTAATTCTTGACCTGTGAAATATTTAAGACTGCCATTGTAGTGGAAACTGCTGTCGTAAATATTTCCGTACGAAAGTTAAGTGACCACCTGCACGTAATACGTCGTGGGCACACAGCTGTGTCAGACACCTGGGCGACAGCCGCCCGAACAAAAAAAAGCCATTAGCCTTCCAGCGGCACAGGTAGAAAAAAAAAGAGGCCATTATAATCGCTATTGACGTTCCTTTGTAGAAAGCATCGCAACATTTCACGGCTATTGTCGTGCTAGTTGAGAGAAATGCCACATGGCGACAGAAATGCCTAATGAAATGACGAGAAATATTTTTACACCTGCACACCTGATTACGACAAGCGTCTTTCTACGAGAGTTAACTTATGAAATGTCACATGACTATTGAATGATATTTTTATGCTTTGCCTTTCATAGTTGCTTATTTCATTTGATATTTAGTTTCCAGCTGTTTTGCAGCATGGGTTTTATATATATAAAAAAAAATTTATTTGCTAATGTGAACACTTTCTGTCAACAGATCTATTAAATAATTATTTTATGACCCATATTCTTCGAAATAGGAGCTCTTGGAATGGAAAGAACAATAAGAAGGGACTAATAACAGGAACTGCATACATAATTTTCTTTTCTAGTACTTAGGAATCTTTTGTAGAATTAGTTTTTGTGGTGCACCACTTTAATTACTTAGACATTAAGATGTGATTATACATTTCCCTTATCTGCATTGTTATCTTTAGTGTACTATTTTTTCTGCTTGAGCTATGTCATATTTAGGTATAAGTTGCTGCTGTTTGCCAGGCATAGTGTTATTGAATTTGATTTTGTATTATTCTGTTAAGCCAGTTTTACTAATGATTTATTTCTTGTTTGCTGCTCATTGCGTTATATTAGTTGTAATAATGCTGCTTGCTTTGCCTTTTGTATATTTTTTTTATTGCTGTTTATATTAATTGTTTTATGTGCTGCTGCATTGCCTCGTCCCTTAGTTTAATATCTGAGCTCAGTAGATTTAAGTTAGCTTAAGAGGGGGTAGACTATATAAGAGACTAACTATGGAGAATAGGGAAAGAATGCTTTGAAAGCTATAAGAAACAGATTTGGCAAAAATGAGTATTGTGCACTGAGAAATAATTATTTTTGAAAGAAATATGAATAGAATACAGAAAGCAGGTATAGATAGGACTTTTGGAAATAATGAGGAATGAAGGGAGATCTCCGAGAAGTAAAGAAAGTTTTTGTTTGCAACATACTGCAGTAAAAGAAACCCTGTCCTTTCCTTGTGTTATCCCACTATGTGTTTGTGTACCCTTGTGTATTTGTTTTCTTCCTGTCTCTGTGTAGTTTCATAGAATTTTTTCTTTTCTAATACTATTCACCATGATGAGGAATACTGTTATCCTCAAATATAATTGGTATTAATAATATGTTATTTACTTTGTAAAGATGTTTAGACATTTATCTGTTCTGTGTTAATGCTTAGGTGTGAAGTTGATGTTTCAAGAGTTATTCTGATCTTTTATGTATGTACTTATGTCATTATTTTTGTAACACTGATGTATATGTTTATTTCTATTCTTTTGTAAAGCCCCTATTACTCCGAATGTTATCTGTACTATTATGTTTTTAATGATGTTTTCTGTATCTTTGTAATTGTATTCTCATGTTATAAAATTGTAATTGACACCAGGTCATCAGATTAAGTAACTTGTAAGTTACATTTCACTGCACACGTTTTTGTTGGTCATAATATATGGACAATATGTGACAAGTAGGGACTGTTAGTGTTTGCACGTGTGTTAATAATTCAGCAAGGGACTGGATAACAGCATTGCTGGTTCTAAGGACATTCCAAAAACTTTGTGAGTGCACAAGTGGTGGTTATGGACTTGCTATATTATCCGCAAGACTCTTTAATGGTGATTGTGCACCTGCACAGTCACAACAGATGGCTGCTGGCCATCTCTACAAGGACTACAGTGGGTCTGCATCTTTGATGATCCATCAATACCATTATTTCTACAAGGACTGCAGTGGGTCTGCGCCTCTGGTGGCCCACCAATACCGTAATCTCTACCAGGACTACAGTGGGTCTGCTCTGTGATGACCTACCAAACGATATTCTTCAAAACTTCGATTGACTCCGCTGTGGGTTTGCTCTGTTGTGGCCCATTACCTGTCAGCATGTCAAGAGTCAGCACTGTCTTTCCGTTGGAAGGACAACGATACTTCTTCAAGACTGCATGAAATTCCACTACTTCCGTGTGCATTTTCTTTTACTGCTCAGACTTTGAGAAAAACACTGCAATGTGATGAATGATCAAGACTGTCTTTATGGACTGTGAGAAAATTTTAGCTTTTGACCAACATTGTATCAATAAGTGTGTGCATTTGATTTCTTAGTTATTGTAATTATGAAAATTTTTTTCAAATCTGTATTGGGCACTGCCCAACCCAATTTGTAAAATTTTTTGTGGGGAGCATGGGGGCTATGTAAGTAGGCTGTTTAGTTTTTTTTATTGGTAACGCCACCTCAGTATGAAAATCACCGGCTGTGCCGTGTGCAGTCTGTGGCTGCTTTGCATTGTTGTAATACTCAACCATTGTAGTGTTAGGCAGCTGGCTGTGAACAGCGCGTAGCGTTGCGCTGTTGGAGGTGAGCCGCCAGCAGTGGTGGATGTGGGGAGAGAGATGGCGGAGTTTTGTAATTTGTCATGATATCAAGGTAAATACATTGTTTGTTCTCTATTAATATCTTTCATTTGCTAACTATCCCTATCAGTAGTTAGTGCCTTCCATAGTTTGAATCTTTTATTTAGCTGGCAGTAGTGGCGCTCGCTGTATTGCAGTAGCTTGAGCAGCGAAGATTTTTGTGAGGTAAGTGATTTGTGAAAGAGATAGTTTAATGTTAGTCAGGGCCATTCTCTTGTAGAGAATTTTGAAAGTCAGATTGCGTTGCGCTAACAAAATATTGTGTGTTGAAAGTCAGATTGCGTTGCGCTAAAAAAATATTGTGCGTCAGTTTAAGGACAGTCGTGTATATTGTTCAAAAGGGGACGTTTCATAAGATATCATGGAATAACTTCCATGGTACCAGAGGGAGCTGTAAAAGGTAGAGGGATTGAAATTAACTGAGGAATGAGGTTGCAACTGCTACTCTGAGATGAAGAGCTTGCACACGAGAGCAATTCGTCGCGGGTCGCAGCAAACCAGTCGGGAGACTGCGATAGTGGCGACTTCCCGTTTAATCTCTCGTTCCTTTTCCGTGTCCCGATGGCCAGGTTATCACGCTCGGTTTTCCATCGTGATGATTCGCCTCTCCATACCTCCCAGATCCTGCTTACACCTTGTTTGTCGGGCTGTATTGATGAAGTGTTTCGTGATATGTCAGATAAGATAAACCGTGCTGCCGGCATTTCCATCTCGACGTGTGCCATTCGCCACTGGCCAGTCCCGTGGTGGACCACAACAATTAGCACTGTCATCCGTGATCGTCGTTGCGCCTTCCAATACCCTAAGAAGCACACGTCCTCCGCCAGCCTTATTACTTTTAACAGTCGTCGTGCCAAAGCCTGTTACTTAACAAAACAGAGCAAACGGTTTTGTCGGGAACACTTTGTCTCTTACCTAGGTTCCCCCGTCCATTCGTCACGGTTGTGCCTAAATTCCAAGGTTGTCAGCGATAGTCTTCTATACTGGGACTTGGCCTTTCAGGTGGCCACTGTATGGATGTATCAGTTCCCGCGGAACGTCTTGCGACTCATTTTGCGTCGGCATCGGCGTCAGACGCCTATCCAGCCGTCTTGTGTTTTATCCTTGTTAGGCGGAATCGCACTGAGTGGAAACTTCTTCTGGCTCTCTCTTCTTCTCACGATTCAGTCCCTGGCGCTTGTTCCATCCATTACCAATTGCTTCAACACCTCAGTCTCCACAACGACAGTATCGGGATTAACCATATGCGGCTCCAAGCCGTTTTCCCCTCTCAATTAAGAGACAGTGTGGAGGTTCCCGTCCACAAGCACTGCAAGGATCTGTGGTCCCTTAATAGTTATTGGCCCATCAATCCAGCCAATGTCTCACCTGCAAGGTACTTGAACAGGTCGTGGCTTATCGGCTCTATTGGGTCCTCGAATCTCGGGACCTTTATCTTCTTACCAGTACAGCTTCCAGAAGGGCAGTCTCCACTCGATCATCTGCTTCGTTTGGAAACCGCATTTCGACAGGCCTTTTCTCAGTTCCGCCACCTTGTGACCGTTTTCTTTGATCTTCGTAAGGCGTACAACACGACTTGGCACCATTACATCGTACTTAGGCTCCACGATGTGTGCCTTCATGGGCCCCTCCCGATTTTTGTTCGCCAGTTCCTGTCTCTCAGGCTGTACATAGTTTTGGTTAACATCGTTCTCAGCTCTCCACAGACCCAGGAAATTGGTTGCGACAGGGCTCCACAATATATATCCTTTTTCTCATCGCTGTTAATGGACTTGCGACCTTCACCAGACATTAGGTCACTCCTGCTCTGTATGTGAATGATTTCAGTATTTGGGGTAAGTCCCACTCGTTGGCCTCTGTGGAACAATGTGGACACACTCGCACAGTTTTCAGTTCTCTCCCCTTAAGGGGAGGGTAGTGAATTTCTGTCGCCACACTGCAGTCCGTCCAGAGCCGGAGCTCTACCTCGATGCCCAACACTGATCCCCCAGTCCCGTTTCTTGGGTGTTCTTTTCGACACGAAGGTTTCCCCATATCTGCTTTCTGGAGGTAGGCTGTTTTCGTAAACTCAAAGTGCTTCGCTTCCTTGCCCAGACCGCTTGCCATATAGATCGTTCGAACCTTCTCTGTCTTTATCAGGCATTTGAACTGTGGTTATCAAGTTTATGGACCAGCCCCTTCCATGCTGCTCCTCTAAGACCTGATTCGCCACCATGGTAGACATTTAGTTGCCGCTGCCTATCCCTCTACCCCGTCGACAGTCTTCTGGGTGACACTGGGATTGCTCCACTTTCCGTTTGGTGGTCCAGCTCCTGGTTTTGTATGCCATAACTATTCCCCTTTTCACCCTTCCTACTCAGTTCTATCTATAGCTTTGGTACATCACCAACATGCTGTTCGCCTGCAAGTGGTTTTACTGGTTGGCTCTGCTTCACTTCTCTCCTCTGTGATGTCCATCTCTCCTTTTCCTCTTCCCCACGTTATTTGGTTAGTTCCTTAGCCCCAGATTCAGATGGATCTCTTCCAGGGTACAAAAACCTACATCGCTCCAGTGTTTTTCTTTTTTTTTTTTTCTGCACGCTCTTACATGAGCCTAAGGGCGCCACTGACTTTTACACTGTTGGCTCTGTCAACCCTCCCACCCCCACCCCCCTCCCCATCATGTGATACATGCCATCACATCTTCTGTTGGCGTGGAACAACATCTCTCGCCTGTCATTTGTGGGTGGGGCCTTCGCTTTATTAAACGGTCCTACCTCATCCAAGTTTTGTTATGTATGTACTCAATGAGTGGCCTTCAGGCTATCGCTTGGTGCTTCTCCTGCCTCCTCTTGGTCTCTGCCATCCACGACCTCCTAGCCGACGTTGGCGATCCTGTTTGTTCAGTTGATTTCCTCTGAGTTCGTAGCCAAGTGGGTATCCTAAGAAATGAACTTGCTGATCGTATGGGTGGGAGGATGGTCATCAACCCCCATTCTCTGTGATCCCTAAGGGGGCAGCTTTGTGTCATACCCCTTTTTGATCAATCGTGGGCTGATTATTGGGGGGCTACCCCCTGTCTAACAAAGCTTCCTGTGATCAAGGACACTGCCACAACGTGGCTTTCTTCCCTCTGCCTCGTCCAGTGGGAATCTACCACTCTGTCTTCGTAAAGGCTATGCTATTTGGACCCATGTATCTTTATTCAACAATGAGCTACCTGACCCCCCCCCCCTTACACTTTGTAGTTGTTGGGCCAGCCTAACAGTGATTCAGATTTTGTTGGAGAGCCCCCACCTATTGGACCTTTGCATTAAACACACCCTCCCATCTTTCTTGACCCAGTTGCTAGCAGACGACTGTCGCATCGTGACGTTTGTCCTTGGTGCCCTTTGCGAATGTTGTTTGTCCTGCCAGGTTTCCCTCGGGAAATGAAGTCTGCCTATGGAGGTAACTTGGTCTTGCCTCCACACTAGCCAGTTTCTCCCCTCTCCTTTTATTCCTACGTTTTTTCTGGTCTGTTGTGCTATTTTATTTCCCATTTTCTTATATTTTCTCCCCCTTGTGTTATGGTGATCATGGTGTGATGTGGAGTTCGGGAAGGGTCAGTGGCGGTGGTGGTGCCGTTTCTAGGGCTCCTATGCTCTCGCTGTTCTCGCCCCCCAACCCATTCCCGTTATTTCCTCTTCCTGCAGCCCCGTCATTCCTTTTACTTCTTTGTTTGCGTGTTATCACTTCCCCCTGACTGGACTGTGCTGTTTGTGTTGCTCCTTCCCTGATTTCTTCCATCATAGATCATGGGACAGAGGACTCAACTGATTGGTCTCCTCCCCCAACCAACCAACCAATCAATCTCTTCTCGTTTCTTTCGTGGATTTAGGGCAGGAAGGATATCTGATTAAAAGTTTCTCTGCCTGCTGTAATTAGTCGAATTTTAATAAACGCTTACATGGTCCGTAGTACTCAGTAATGTGATTTTTATTTACGTTTGTTAAACATCGTTAGTTCGTGGATCACGGCAAATTCTAAATCTTGTCTCGGCAGTCACAAATGGAACGACATATTAGAGCTGTTGTACATTACAAGATTCCTCATTTACTGTTTGTGCGTGGTAATTCGTAAGTAAGATTTCGTAGCATCATTTGCGTCTTTTTTCAAGCATCTGGTAGACCAGGACTTTTAGAGGAACGGTGACGCACTTCCGTGCGTCAGTGTTATCAATTGCAAGCCTACTTCGCCTCTTACAAAACATTGTATTAGATAAGAGAGGTAACACAATTCCTCATCGCAGCAGCCAGCAGACCAGCTTTCGACAACCTAACTTTTATCAGACCCTGAAACTTGGTTAGCATGTAGAGCGTGCCTGTTTATTGTTATTTATGGTCCTCAAGTCCAGCTTTGCAGGGGAGTGGCGCTTCATGAGAATGACTGCGACTCACATGGTTGATTTTCATAACACAACAAGATGGCAACCCACCAGTGTGGCACATTCAAATAGATATAGTACAAGGAATAACATGATCCTGGCAAATGAGTTCGTAAGAAGTGAATTTCACCTAAAGGCACGAGAAAACTGTACTACCTGATAGGAATATTCCAATCTACCTCAACGTCACACAAAAAAGAAAAAAAGGATCATTTGAAATATGTAATTCTGATCCCTTGATAAAACTGATATTACACTTCATGAAAAGTTAACATCGATAAATTTATAATAGTACGGATTTAAATAGAGCAATCAGTGATGTAATTATCAGATTCCAAGCATTTAGTGATAGCAAGCTTTGAATACCTATTACACTGCGCAGAAACACGCAACCAACTACATACGCATGAGGGAATACAAGCAAGCATTCCCAAGTTAATCTCGCCACGTAAAACTATCATTCATCTCAGTAAATAAACTGAGTTTGTCCCACCCTGTCGTTATGCACTGCAGTGTCTGGTCAGCAGTGTAAACCTCGGCCACACAAAAGCAGCTTTCATCTCAAGGTCAGAAACACAACACTAAGTACTTCGTACCAGATCCACACAAGAAGTGACTAAGTTTAATGACGAACGACCTTCAAACCACAGAGACCACTTGCTACATACCTCCGAATGAAAACTATCGCTCGAGAGAAAACCAACTCACCAGAGGCCTTACTTTTTCACAGTGAGGCAGCAAAGAAGTTTCTGAAGAGCTTATTTCGATATATCGACTGATTAGGGAAGATCTTATATATTATAGCATACATAAGCACCGCGTTAGACACAAAGTGATATATGCAAGGAGATAGCGAAAGTGAAGAGCAATAATCACGTATCACGTACGAGGGTTGGAACTTTAGTAGTGGCAACTATTTATTTACAACTCGTACAAAGTAGATACGCGTTTCAAAGTTTTACTGACCTTCAAAGTAGTCACCAGCATTGCGTATAACCCGTTGCCAGTGACAGTTGTGTTGACAGTTCGAGCGGCGCGTTCTATTGTCCAACGAATTTGTGGCAGTTCTGAAGCGACTGCCGTAAAGTGTTTCCTTCAGTTGAGAAATCGTGTTGAACTCACGAGGGCCTTAAGTCTGGGGAGTGCAGTAGGTGGTATAGCACTTAACAGCCCCATCAGTCAAACAAATCAGTAACAGCTTGCACTGTATGTGCTTGAGCATTGTCCTGAAAAATGATGGTCAGGTCCTGCAGAAAGTGTCATCACTTTTGTATCTATGCTGTTCATTTTTGGAACACAGCTTACGACCAGCTTGGAGACAGAAGTGATGACACTTTCTGCAGGACCTGACCATCATTTTGCAGGACAATGCTCAAGCACGTATAGTGCAAGCTGTTACTGATTTGTTTGACTGATGGGGCTGCTAAGTGCTACCTACTGAACTCCCCTGACTTAAGCCCTCATGAGTTCAAGTCGATTTCCAAACTGAAGGAAACACTTCATGGCATTCTCTTCAGAACTGCTGCAAATACGTCGGGCAATAGACCTCGCTGCTCGAACTGCCAATATAACTGGCACTGCCAAGAGTATTCTACGACTTCCACATCACTGGTAACGGGTTATACTCAGAGCTGGTAACTCTGAAGGTCAGTAGAACTTTAAAACACAAATCTGTTTTGTACGAGCTGTAAATAAATAGTTGCCCTCGTACTTGATATAAAAGATACTTGATGTGTTTTGGCCATGACCAATCATCAGAGTGTCAGAAACAAACCTGACCCACAATAATGGTTACTAAAGATTTTATGAGTAGTGGATTCTTGTTATTTAACAGCCTAAAGCAGTGTTAAGCGCTTGCTCAGTTAATCTTATAATGGTTGCAGGCCTGTTGCGGACCTTCTTTCGCCAATTAAACCTTCAACAGACCCTATTAGTTCTGCTCTGTGTGAGGATAGATATCAGGAGTGTTTACTAGCACTCTTCTTTGTACCCTGATAGCATTTTGCCTCTATCCACCAACGAGACGAAATCTACCGCGTGCCTAACCATCTACTGACCCTATGTGATCGTTTCGTTGTGCATCCCCACCATGTGTTACACCCAGGTATTTGCATGAGTTGACTGGTTCCAGATGTAACTCATTGACATTGTAGACTACTTAAAATTTTGTGAAGACAATAATTTTAAGCTTCTGACCATTTAAAGCAAGTTTTCCATTTTTCCACACCTCTGATATGTTTGAAGACCTGATTGGATATTGTTGTAGCTTTTTTTCAGAATATAAGTACATCATAAAGTGATGCGTAATCTACCGAAAGTATGGAAGTACTACTTATTTTGTCTGCAGGTTGTTAACACATATGTAAGCAAGAAACACGTTCAGTGTGAGGTACTGTGGTTACGTACTATGGTGATGTGAAAGGAACCTCAATTGCCTTTCCAAAATGGGCCGGTGGAATGTGGACCAACGGGAGTTGCCACAAGATGACGCGGACTCAGCCTTTGATCACACTTGGGTGGAGTGCACAAAGACCCAGGCGACCTTGCTCGCCTAAAACATACCAGGGTCAACCAAAAACACAATCAGTGAAACACAGCCCTGCTTTTTAACTATGGTTCTTTTTAATGCACAAACTGGTTGGTAAATTGAAGACGTTTGGGCGAAGAGGGCTGATCTTTCTCCAGATCATCTGGAGAGATTCCAGATTCCAAAACCTCAGTAAACATAAAGCAGCTTAGAAGGAGGTACTGGTCCCTGTTTAGCTGACCCAAAGATTCGTTGGACAAACTGGTCAGGAGACTATATAGCTCGCAAAAGGTGTATATCACTTACCTTGCTCGTGTTATTGTGGTTTTCCCTATTTCGGAAGAATTCGTGGCCTTACTACTTTAAAGCATATAATGGTAATGTTAGATACAAACAGCGCCTTTGCGAAATCAACCAAAGTGCATTGTAGGTGGTAGGAGGAGGAGATGACGGTTACAACATCAAACTCAGACTTAGCCTAATTAAGCTTGGTTTATTCCTGGTGCACAAGATGGCGACGATCTGGACTCCTTTTAGTAGTTCGTGCTAATATTGTTTAATATTATACACACAGTCAATTCTGCGTATCTGTTGTGCTTCAAATCACAGATGTGAAGGTATAGGTGGAGGTCAATTGTGTTTGA
This sequence comes from Schistocerca nitens, assembly GCF_023898315.1. Lineage (NCBI taxonomy): Eukaryota > Metazoa > Arthropoda > Insecta > Orthoptera > Acrididae > Schistocerca > Schistocerca nitens. The sequence continues at coordinate 388,395,939 of NC_064615.1, forward strand.
GAAGTACAAAGAAGATCTCGATCCGCTGGTTTCTGCAGGTCACGAAATCCGAACATGTAAGCTTAATACAACGGTGTTTTAAACCAATAAATCACGCGCTTCATAGCATCACAAATTCAGCAATATATTATATAAACAGAAGTGAACACTCCCATCTGTCAATGATCTTCCATCCAAGATAATATACCGTGTGCTCCACATCAAGAAATGCTCAATCCAATCACAAGCGTACAATAATTCTTTCATATGTGATCAGCATTTTTGTACATGTACCGTTTTCCATTAGTGTACTTTTGCTGTTGGGATTAATAGTCTGGAAAATGCAGAAAAGAGACTTAAGGCGGAGAATTAAATTGGCTTCCCACATCAAATTCTCATCCCTTACCCAGCAACGTACGAGACTCGTACCTCCGGGCAACGTGGACGCGCGAAGTACCCCTTTCTGGCGGATACAGCCGTGTAGTCAGTTTACTGTTTGGGGGCCGTTAAGCCGTAAAGCACCGTGGCGGCAGCCGTCGTCAGGCGGAAACAGCGCAATTGCCGCAGCTGGGACCTGCCCGTTTGCTTTTAACGCTCCTGCCACTCTCTTTCCCGGATTAACTATCGTAGTACGCGCCGACATATACAGAGTCTATTTCCACTTTATTGTGGCCGAGCTGATTCGTGGTTGTTAAGAAATCTTTACTTTTAACTATATATTGAGTGGAAAGACCCGTAGAATCTTCTACAACAAGGAGAGGTCGTAAAATTTACGGTGCTACTGTTATCTTCACTGTTTATCCTGATCTGGTACCACCTTCCTTGTTTCTTCCAAAACCCAAAAGTCAGCTATCAGCCTATGATGCTGTTCCGTTGGCGGCTGACTTAGAAAGCAGATACTCACCGGGGTACACCTAGTGTAACAGCGACTCCGCAGGAACTTCAGACCGCGGAAAAATTCGCGGCTCGTTCGCTTTCAGGGGCATTCGAAGGGGGACAGTGTTCTCTTTCTTGTAATTAACGCATTGAAAGTAGCCACATCACTTGGATTTCAAACGATCAGCCAGATTTATCCGTTGGTGTGCTATTACGGGACGCGCTATTATGAGGTATACGAAGCCACGTTGAAAAGTAATGCCACTGAATCTTTTATGTGAAAACTCTTAAAGCTAGTTGGTACTATTAATACTCTATATTTCCATTCGTCGTGTCTACATATTTATTTCTCAACTTAGTGCGCAAACTAACGGGCACTACATGCGGGGCACAGCCTGGAATAGTGAGAACCACAGCTCTTGCTTTGTGCTATTCAACAGCGGAGTACGCGTGCCCAGTGTGGTGCAATTCTAGCCACGCCAAGCATGTGGACATACCGCTTAATGAATCCTGCCGCATCATCACAGGCTGTCTGAGACCAACCCCGACTCATAAATTGTACTGCCTGGCGGGCGTGGCCCCACCAGACACTAGAAGGAAAGTAGCGGCCAGGAAGGAAAAGACAAAGGCGTTGACCTCACCTGCCCACCGGCTGTACAAACACCAGACAGCCCGCCGTCGACTAAAATCTATAAAAAGCTTCCTGCATGCTGCAGAAAACATCGTCGGGACACCGCAGCAAGTGAGGCTGGCAATGCGGCGAGAAGAAAACGCGCATCTTGGGGAATGGTTAGTCCCAAACGAGGAACTCTCTCCCGGCCATATGGAAGGATGGACGACATGGAAATCTCTTAATAGGCTGCGCTCTGGTGTCACACGATCCAAGGAGAATATTCGCAAATGGGGCCTCTCAAATGAACCGGCGCTGTGTGACCACCATCCACCTCACGCAGTGTGTGCTGTGCTCAAGCACCTGCACCATGAAGGATTTGATGAATGCCACCCCGGAAGCGCTGGACGTTGCCAGGTTCTGGTCCAAGACTTCATAAAAAAAAACTACTTGACCCTGCTTATATACCTGTATGCTTTTATACTCTTTTTGTATTTCTTATATACTTGATATGTGTGTGTTAATCATTTTGATTTTATGTACGATGCTTCTGACACGGTTAAATAAACTTAGTCACTCTGGCGACTAACACATTTCTTCCAGCCACTGACTAATTTCTTGATCCCGTCGCTATATAATGTTTGACTTTGTTGATGGAGTCACAAACTTACCTCTACTTGAGCCGCTTCGTCTAAGGCGCTGCAGTCATGGACTGTGCGGCTACTCCCGGCGGAGGTTCGAGTCCTCCCTCGGGCATGGGTGTGTAAGCTTAGGGCCTGATGACCTCAGCAGTTAAGTCCCATAAGATTTCACACGCATTTGAACATTTCTGAAACGCTTCGTCAGTGTCAAAGTGAAGTCCTCAGGGTCTTCTTTAAGTTTATGAAACAGACGGAAATCGGATGGGGCCCAAGTCGAGGCTGTATAGAGGATGATCGATGGCAGTGAACCCAAGGCGCCGGATTGTTGCAGATATACCGCAGTGCTCGTGTGTAATCTGGCATTGTCACGCTGAAGGTGAGGGTTCTCCATGTGTGGACGAACTCCTCGAAATTGGAACTCGATTACAGCAAGCTTTCTCACGCGCACCGACATATGTTGCACAGTACCACTTTACACGCCACAATTTCGAGTCCTCTAAGGGCAGATGGCTCCGTATACGCAGACATGAAGTATAAAGATGTAGTATGTTAATGATGTTTGGTTTATTTAGAAAGCTTTAGGAGTTTTCACATTAAAAAATTGGAAGCATTACAATTCAGCACGCAGTGTTACAAGGAAGCTGCCGCAAGTGGGGAAGACGCGTTGTAATTCTAAGTTCAGCCACCCAGCTATCGGAACCGAAGCTTTGAGCAGTGGTACACTCTTTAATATCTTCTATCCATTAATTGTCATTTTTAGTTCATTAGATAATTTTCAAGGACGTTTAGTAGGTCTACAGGGTGTTAGTATATTCCCATTATAAACGTCTAGGGCTTGTACAGAGGATTGTGTAGATAATATTGTGAATTGAAATCCACGTCAGGAAACGTACCATTTCCGAACTACAACGATTTGGAAACACGATGGCAATGCATCCACTTTTACAAGTCAGTGATTACGCGTGACCCAGTACATCACTTGTTTTACAGTTTCACTCATTCATAGCTACAGCAACTGCTCGTTTACTCATTGACGGGTTGTCTTCAACGTGATACTGTATGGCTTCTTCCATTCCAATTCGGGTGTGTGCCAGCTCCTTGGAGCACCACAGTGATGCCTGCTGACGGTGAAGGTACCCTTTCAGAAACCCTTGCGTGATTGTGGGGAAACGGGTATGCGATGGAGTCAGACATTGTGGAGAGCGGTCTTGATACAGTCGACAAGCAGATTTTCCATTACCGTGAGCTTCGCCGTTCACAAGGATCAGTCGCTGTATTCTTCGGTCGTGCACTCAGCCATGTTGCTCTGATACTCACAGACACGTGAATACGGCTCGAACCAGGTCAGAAAGGTAGAACGGACGTCAAGTAACATCAGCCATTCCGACGTAACCTCTGTCCACCATGACTACTCTGTTGCAGAGCTACCTAGTAAACATGTTATCAAACGGCTCTAGACCAGAAACGGTACGTACCGGACATTGATTGTCATTCAAAATTTCGTGTACTCATACCCCTCTAAAAATCCTAGAAATTAATAACGGGACTTTCTGAACACCTTGTATTTGTTTGACGACTAAAAGAACCAACAGTAGTACAGAAATAAGTTCCCAGAATGAAGTTTCATAAATATGATTAAAGTATCAAATTTTGTCCATATATGGCAAACGCTTCGTTATTCAAGTGCAAACCAACGTTCAGAAACTCGTTGTTTCTCCACTGCGGGGCGTGAACTTCTGAGAATGCTTCAGTTACAGTGATGGGCCAGTGTTAACATTTGACAAAGAAACTCAAAAAGAGTGTCATAATACCTACAGAACCTCAACGATTAGATCAAAATTTTGATCTACAGCTTCATTGCATAGCGGACATCCGCGGTGTAGATTGACGCGTATTAAGAAATATGTGCTGCGGTGGGTTCAATGTTTTAGTCGCAGGTGATTTCTTGCGATATGATCCTCCTATGACGTTACAGAAGTAGCATACACGGTAGTCTTCATATTACCCTGTGGAAAACCGTCGACAGGTGTTATGATCTGGTAAGCTTGGAGGCCACTAAACGGATTCCTTTGTTTCAGATCATCGATGTGTGTATGTGGCGTCCAGTTGTCTGCGCACATTTGCATCTAAATGACCTGGATCTCCGTAATTTTTAGCAACATTATCTGACGTACCAGTAGAGTCACTTAGTGCAATTAAACACGAAGAACAACTCTGAAGAAAAAGAGGTACAGCGGTCACGTTATTCTACGCATTAGAAACGGTCCAATGATCTGATCACGAAGTATCATATTACACATGAATATGTAAACGTTTGTTTTCATCTGCCCAGGCGTAACGTTAAGTCTCAACACAGTCCCGAGTGAATTTTTATCTATCGATAACTACCATCAAAGGCTGGAATAGTGACTGTATTTCGCGGTGCTACAAATACTCCTACGTGGAACTCGCCGTGGGTAGTCCTCTACTACTATTTTCTAACATTTTAAGGAACATAGTTCAAATATAGGAAAACAGCGATCTGTAATTATTATACCACCAGCCACAAACAAGAGGATTGTCATGCGCAACCACCTCCAGGAGACATTCATGGTCCGAAGACGATCTGATAAAAAGATCGAAACCCGTCACCATTAAAAAAGTTAAGCGATCAAGACTGCTTCTAAGTTATTTACTATTTTCTGCACTGATGCGGCCCTTGTTCACGGACAACTCTCTCCTCCATAGCATGATATGTACTCAGCGCTCTAGACACTTGGAGAGTATAAATAGAAAGTTCGAAACCGCCTGTTTCAAAGGCAACAGTTCGAACCGAGGGTGGCATCCGTGTTCGATGCCTAATATTAGACAGAAAAGCTATATAATTAACATAGAAAGCCTACAATTAGTAACGTCAATTGCTAAATATCACGCAGTGCTATAGAGCACACAACAAAAATTTTTAAGCACAGAAAACACTGTTGGCGGCACATACACATTGCAAATTTGGAAAAAAGTTCAGGAGGAAAACGTCGTACCAACAAGGGGCTTTCAAATGAAACCCTGTCACTAGTGTAAAGTAACGGTAACGATTTTATTAACTCAAAAATGTAGTCATACACAATACACATACTCAAAAATAGTCGCCAAAACTGTTGGCACGGGCCGCGCGGGATTAGCCGAGCGGTCTTGGGCGCTGCAGTCACGCACTGTGCGGCTGGCCCCGGCGGAGGTTCGAGTTCTCGTTCGGGCATGGCTATGTGTGTTTGCCCTTAGGATAATTTAGGTTAAATAGTGTGTAAGCTTAGGGACTGATGACCTTAGCAGTTAATTCCCATAAGATTTCACAAACATTTGAACATTTCTTTTTTGTTGGCACGGTTATCCCATTGCAACACTAGTCGGTCGGTTCCACCCAGCCGGCCGCTGTGGCCGAGCGGCTATAGGCGCTTCAGTCCGGAACCGCGCGACTGCTACGGCCGCAGGTTCGAATTCTGCCTCGGGCATGGATGTGTGTGATGTCCTTAGGTTAGTTAGGTTTAATTAATTCTAAGTTCTAGGAGACTGATGACCTCAGACGTTAAGTCCCATAGCGCTCAGAGCCATTTGAACCATTTGATTCCATCCTTGAAGAAGCCAGTAGGCTGCTGTCGGATCCAGGCCTGGACCCAATCACACAATTCGTCGTTCGGTGGAAATAGATGTCGGCGATAGCTTGTTTTACAGGTCCAAAACACATGAAAGTCACACGGTGAACGGTCGGGAGTGTACGGTGGATGTTCGAGCGTTTCCCACCGAAACTGCTGCAAAGTCGTCTTCACCGCACCGCCGTGTGTGGGCGGGCATTATCATGCAGGAGGATAACGCCACTGGGAAACATGCCGCGGCGTTACGTCGTGATGGCTCGTCTAAGGTTCTGTAAAGTGGCTTCATAACGCTGAGCATTGATGGTGGTTCCCCGTTCCAGGAACTCGACAAGCAGCGGACCCTTGTGGTCAAAAAAGTAGGACATCATGACCTTACCAGAACTGGTGCACAGCCTCTGATTTCTTTGGAAGTGGTGAAGTCGAATGTTTCCACTGCATGCTCTGACGCTTGCTTTCCAGTTCATAAAGGTGACACCATATTTCGTCTGCTGTGGCAACACGCGACAGATAACATTGCAGACGATTCAAAGACAGCGCCATTCTACACTCCTGTAAATGGAAAAAAGAACACATTGACACCGGTGTGTCAGACCCACCATACTTGCTCCGGACACTGCGAGAGGGCTGTACAAGCGATGATCACACGCACGGCACAGCGGACACACCAGGAACCGCGGTGTTGGCCGTCGAATGGCGCTAGCTGCGCAGCATTTGTGCACCGCCGCCGTCAGTGTCAGCCAGTTTGCCGTGGCATACGGAGCTCCATCGCATTCTTTAACACTGGTAGCATGCCGCGACAGCGTGGACGTGAACCGTATGTGCAGTTGACGGACTATGAGCGAGGGCGTATAGTGGGCATGCGGGAGGCCGGGTGGACGTACCGCCGAATTGCTCAACACGTGGGGCGTGAGGTCTCCACAGTACACCGATGTTGTCGCCAGTGGTCGGCGGAAGGTGCACGTGCCCGTCGACCTGGGATCGGACCGCAGCGACGCACGGATGCACGCCAAGACCGTAGGATCCTATGCAGTGCCGTAGGGGACCGCACCGCCACTTCCCAGAAAATTAGGGACACTTTTGCTCCTGGGGTATCGGCGAGGACCATTCGCAACCGTCTCCATGAAGCTGGGCTACGGTCCCGCACACCGTTAGGCCGTCTTCCGCTCACGCCCCAACATCGTGCAGCCTGCCTCCAGTGGTGTCGCGACAGGCGTGAATGGAGGGACGAATGGAGACGTGTCGTCTTCAGCGATGAGAGTCGCTTCTGCCTTGGTGCCAATGATGGTCGTATGCGTGTTTGGCGCCGTGCACGTGAGCGCCACAATCAGGACTGCATACGACCGAGGCACACAGGGCCAACACCCGGCATCATGGTGTGGGGAGCGATCTCCTACACTGGCCGTACACCACTGGTGATCGTCGAGGGGACACTGAATAGTGCACGGTACATCCAAACCGTCATCGAACCCATCGTTCTACCATTCCTAGACCGGCAAGGGAACTTGCTGTTCCAACAGGACAATGCACGTCCGCATGTATCCCGTGCCACCCAACGTGCTCTAGAAGGTGTAAGTCAACTACCCTGGCCAGCAAGATCTCCGGATCTGTCCCCCATTGAGCATGTTTTGGACTGGATGAAGCGTCGTCTCACGCGGTCTGCACGTCCAGCACGAACGCTGGTCCAACTGAGGCGCCAGGTGGAAATGGAATGGCAAGCCGTTCCACAGGACTACATTCAGCATCTCTACGATCGTCTCCATGGGAGAATAGCAGCCTGCATTGCTGCGAAAAGTGGATATACACTGTACTAGTGCCGACATTGTGCATGCTCTGTTGCCTGTGTCTATGTGCCTGTGGTTCTGTCAGTGTGATCATGTGATGTATCTGACCCCAGGAATGTGTCAATAAAGTTTTCCCTTCCTGGGACAATGAATTCACGGTGTTCTTATTTCAATTTCCAGGAGTGTAGTATTGCGCCGTTCGGCGGTCAGTAGGTGGGAAGCTCGTTGCTCACAAATTTTTCGAATGTTCAAGTGTTGCTACATCGCGGTGTGGGAGATGCCCAGTCTAATACCCAGTAACCGATGGATCTCGTGCACAATGTTTCTGCTGTTGTCCAAGACTGAAGCATTCATTTCCGCAACCATTTCCGCTATGATGACACGATAAGACTGTCCAGGACGAGCATCGTCTTCCAGTAACTCGCGCCCCTCAAGGAATCGTTTGCGCCGTTCCACAACACTTTAACGTCTCAGACTGTGTTCGCTGTACACAGCCTTCATCCGTCGATACATTTCACGGCCGCCAACTCCCTCTGCCGCCAAAAATCCGATCACTCCTCGTTGTTCCTGCTTATTCGCCTGCATGCTCGGTAGTGGACGATAACTCGTGTGACCACCTTCTCTTCGGCATGAAACCACACTGGCGCTTTGCAACATCAAACTGTGCGCATGCGTCAGTCTCTCTACCAGTATATGGCGCCACCATACCCGCAGTTACGTCGTGCCACCTTTGTAAGGCAAAGTTAGACGCACTGACCAGGTTTCATTTGAATGAACCTCATGCTTGCAATTTTCCGGTTTCTTGTATTCTACACTCGGTTGCTAAAAACGACGCCGTCCACCCATCCTACAAAAATTGTGAGAGGAAATGTCATAATGGTATCAGTGTAGGTCTGTTACGATTCGTACTTATTAAAAAAAAAAAAAAAGAGTAATGTGAAGAAATTGCAAGGCTTGACTTGGCGGCGGAGACGACGACGACGACGACGACGACGACGACGACGACGACAACAACGACGCTGATGACGTCATTTGAGAAGGCGCTCCAATACTATAAGGAAGAGGAAGGAAATAGTACTCCGCATTTTTCAAGACAGCTATCTGCAAATACACTTTAAACGATTTAGGAAAAGCACGTATAACCAAATTTGAATTTGAACCACACTTTTTCTGAATGCCAATGGTGTGTGATACATTTTTTAACAGTGATGAAATGACATTAGCTGTCAGATATAATCCTTACTAAACTAAATTTGACCACAATGGTGTCCACGTATACTGTCACTGGATAGATAACTCCACGACGGTGACAAATAGTATGAAAAGGTTGTAAGGGTGATGTAGGGGAGGCCGTGTAGAGAAATAACCGTGAAGGAAAAGATTCGATACGCGTTGCACCGTTTCCGAGTTAATTAGCATTGATGTTGCCAATGTGGCCGTTGCGCGCGCAATTCATGCGGCCCGTCGGATACAATTTGTGTCAGTTGTTACTATGGTGTAGATAATAGAGCTCGATACACCTCACCCTCCGGTTCTGTTTCGATCCTTACTAGCATCTCATGTCCAATTTTTGTATCACTCTCTCGTTCGGTTTTAGGAAACCAAACGAAGCACGTGTTTGACGACACTGTCTCTGGCGGGCGGCTTGAATTTGCACGTACAACAGTCTGATTGGCTAATTTCAATGTTAACTCACTGGGAAAAAGGGGCAATGTACTGAATTTTATCTTAACAATTATATCTCAACACAACCTACCCCGCAACGCCCCTACAAGTTTTTCAGACTGCTCGTCACCACCTTGCATAAGAGGAAATGTCCTGACTGACTGACTCCTCATAGTAGAGTCCAAACGCGCTAAGGACAGGAACTTGAAATCTGGAGAGGGTTTTGATCTCACACTGTTGCCGTCGTTTAAGAAGGGATCTTATGAAATTCCACCACTGAGTTGGTGAAAGGGGGGAATGAAAGGTTTTTTCAAAATATATCGGTATGAAGGCACTTTTGAAGCTAGAACTAGGAAACCCGGTATTTAGTTTCTCGGTCAAAAATAGAAAAAGACATTAGTTTCAGCAGTTTGAGAAATTCGACCCCTAAATGGGCTGAATTGGGAGCTTGAAGAGATTTGTTTAAATATTTAACTGTGAATGCATTTTGGAGACAAATCCGTGGAAATTTGTAGTTAGCTTCTCGGTTGTAAATTAAAAAAAAAAAAAAAAAAAAAAAACGTGTTCCTGTGGTTTTGGAAATTCATCTCCTAAGGGTATGAGATAGGGGATGAAAATTTTTAAGAAAATATTACATTAACATTTTTAAAACTAAATCTATGAATACTGCTCTTTGATCTGTCGGTTAGAAATAATGAAACACGGGTTAGGGGATGAAAATTTCTGTGGAAATATTACCACAAGAACTCGTAACGCAGGATTAAGAGAAAGCTCCGATTCCAGGCAGGTGAAGCGCTTTTAGATCAGAGGTACATCCTGAAAAAAAATTCTTCTACCGCCTTAGTTAGCATGAGAAGTTTACATCATATTTAAATCTGTGAATTAAATCAAAGAAAGCTATTGTCAGAGTTGCATAGAAAAATAAATGGCTATTTAATTCACTATTTTTCCAGTAGCTCTAATAAATGTTTACAAAAATTATTTCGGTTATAATTACTCCGGATACGCGAGTGAAGCAGCGGGGGATAAGCTAGCAGCCTATATTCCTTCTTAGCCAAACGCTGCATCAGTATGTATGTAGAGAGAGTGTGTATTTCCTCAGGTATAATTCCTCCGTCAAAAAGAATCGAATGAACCTTCAGTGGAAACTGACTTAAAGGCTTCAGTGTCAAAACTGTTTCTGTATTTCGCGAAACGACTCGCAGGTTAACGACCAGGTCTCAGTGTCCAACGGGCACAATTTCCCGCAAGCGTTCGCGTTCCCATCATCTGGTGCACTGATGAACTGACTGCTTAAGGCCGGCGCGGCGCTCTTCTGGATGTTTCTGGAGACAGCAGATCTGGAAGGCGGTTGGGAATCGTCTTTGGGTTTACGAGGCAAGTCGTGGGCCATGAAGAGCGGAGGGGAATTTTCACGCATTTCGTGTGCTACTGACGAATTGGGAAGTGGAATCCCATGGGCCAGAGTGAGCCCATTAAGCAGCCGCTGACTCTGACGCTAAAATGACGGGCCTTATCCTTGGCCCTAGTCGTAGGAGTCTAAGCTGTGAGAAGCTACTCTATTCCTGACTGGTTCAGTTGTTTTTTCCTCTTATTCTGGTTGGACCTCTAGGTTATCTGCAACGAATAATTAACGGCCAGATGCCTCTGGCAGCTTCCTCTTCTTCTTAGTTTCCTGGCTGTTCTAACTCTATTTTGGTCAGACAGGAGTGGTCCACTGGCGGCGAGTTCTGTTTGATGTACAGGACGGCATGTTCCGTCATGTACCTCCAGTCCGCATCAGTGTAGATCGGGTGGCAGTTTATTAGCTCCAGATCCGCACGCTGGACAAGTTCCCTCCCTTTGATCTTCTGGTTTAGGGGTTCACACCCCCTGTGGAATGAATAGGGTTTGTGTGGGAGGGGAGGGATATCGGTTTCCATGAAGGGGTATGGATTTCCATGGTGGGGATAGCTGTCATCTCGAAGGGAGTCTGCAATCTTGGTGGGTACCTCCCTCACACAATTCTTGTTGGGGAGGGGCAGGTACACAAAGTACGGCTTGTCTTCTTCTCCCTCAGTATCCATGGGCGTCTCTTCCGACGTCTGCGTATCTGCAGAGGCAGAAGGGGCAGCTGTTTCCAAGGGGGCCGTCTTCTTGCTGTTGGCGGGAGTTCAAATGGCTCTGAGCACTATGGGACTTAACATCGGAGGTCATCAGTCCCCTAGAACTTCGAACTACTTAAATCTATTAACCTAAGGACATCACACACATCCATCCCCGAAGCAGGATTCGAACCTGCGACCGAAGCGGTCGCGCGGTTCCAGACTGTAGCGCCTAGAACCGATCGGCCACCCCGGCCGGCCTCGGCGGGAGTCCCCGGCTCCATGACCATCTCCCTACCAGACTGTATTTCCGCGTCGGCCAGGGAGACGGTTGTTAGCGTTTCCGTGGCTACCCCCATACTGGCGGGGGTCAGCGCCTCTTCAGGTGCCCGTGCAAGATGCGAGGTAAGGGCTACCCTCAGTTGTGTCACCTCGCGACCCATCTCGTCGAGTTCCGCCCTCACGGGCGCCCTCTCCTGCGGCAATGGCGTCCTCGCTGGCTTTCCGTAACGTTTCGCGGAACACGCCGTCGTCGTCTTTGCTGTGGCGCGGCCCGCTTCCCCTGCTCGAGTAGGAGGGCGGGGTGTCCACCTTGTCTTCATGGGCCACCTCTCCATGTGTGATGACCCCATTCTGCCGCTTCCATGCCTTCAGGTAGCCGCAGCTGGGCGAGTTTGCAGCCTGCGTGCCGCCGAAATTCACGCACGCGGCCGCGGTGCCCCTTGGTTTGTCGCAGTTGCGTGTATCGTGCGATTTCCCGCACTTGACACACGCTACCGCGGCGTCGCAGGTCATGGCTATGTGTCGCATCTTCTAACACTTATAGCACTGTAATTGTGCCACGGCCTTCCCCAGCAATCTTGCCTCTTTCCCCTTTCGTACGTCCGGACACTGCGATGGGCTAGTGGCGTAGGCGGGAGAACGATAACGAAGTGAGCCGCAGCGAGTCGAGCACCGGAGTGCCGCGTGAATTAAGCAGCCAAGTATCCCAGATTTGTGAGTGAGCGGTACGCAAGTTATTTATCAGTGGAGGCCTTCTATCAAGTCGAGGAGTTATTAGTTGTGTGGTGAATAAACTCACCGGACAAAAATTTTGGTCACGCCTTAAAATAGACTACTGGTCGCTTTGGAGCGCTGTAGACGGTGCAGAAGTTATACCAGGAGCTCATGTGATCGTCCACTTCTTGTGTACGTCACAGTAGTGACAGGGTCCACGAGAAATACGGGCCTTGCAGCGACCTAGTGACGTCACACTAGTCGGATTGTCTGCCACACTTTGCAAAAGCTCGACTCCGCGGAGGGCCATCGGATAACCAATATGTAATCGAAAAGGTACACACTAAAGGTTTAGCTTTTTTGTGTGCTATCGAGAGGTTTCATGCATTTAAACACGCAGTCAAGAATTACTGAACTCGTCTGAAACAGTTACTCGCTCCCCCGTCAGAGACGGCTGTTGACACTCGTGAGACCTGCAGTGCCATGTGCTGCGATGCCCGTGCCACCGCCTGTCTTCCTTGTGGGCCTTAGGCATTGAAGTGTCGCGTATGTTACCGTTGGTGCTATGGTAACCAACGGCAGCCCAATATGATTGTCACGTCTTGTCAATTACAGTAGATTTCAGACACGACAGGAACTACTGCTATCAATTAAAGCAAACACTATTGGTTCATGAGAAAATACTGTGAAGAGAACTACATGCTTTGCACTTCAGGTTCAAAATGGCTCTGAGCACTATGGGACTCAACTGCTGTGGTCATAAGTCCCCTAGAACTTAGAACTAGTTAAACCTAACTAACCTAAGGACATCACACACATCCATGCCCGAGGCAGGATTCGAACCTGCGACCGTAGCGGTCATGCGAGCACTTCAGGAGTGCGGTATCTCGCAAAAGACATTTCTCAGAGCGGCACGTAAAGCTGCACTTATACAGTGGGCGAAACAACACGTTAACTGTATTTTAGCTGACTGGAAGCGTGTAGTGTGGCATGAGGACTGGTGATTTTGCCTGGATGAAACAATTAAAGGCGCTGACTGTACCGACCGCCCAATGACGCGTTTTAGCCCGCAGTGTGAGGAAGATGTAGCACGGAATAGTTCTGTGATGTTCTACGGTTGTATCTCAAACCTTGAGTTGGGTACACCCATTCACGCTATCGTCATTATCGACCAGAATGCTTATTTGAACACTGTCGGCGGCTAAGGATTGCCTCTCCCTTCTACATTTTCATGTTGACTATGCTGTGGATACTCCCGTACTCCAAGATGACAACTGTCGTGTTCACTGGGCTGCACAGATTCATTCTTGATTTAACGATCACTCAGGCACCTTTTCGCTTGAATGGCCCGCTAAATAATACGATTTTAATCCAGTAGGAAATGCGTGAGACCATTTGGAAGAGCAGGTAAAGTTTTCCATTGAAAATCCCCGCCGGCCGGTGTGGCCGTGCGGTTAAAGGCGCTTCAGTCTGGAACCGCGTGACCGCTACGGTCGCAGGTTCGAATCCTGCCTCGGGCATGGATGTGTGTGATGTCCTTAGGTTAGTTAGGTTTAATTAGTTCTAAGTTCTAGGCGACTGATGACCTCAGCAGTTGAGTCGCATAGTGCTCAGAGCCATTTGAACCATTTTTTGAAAATCCCCGCAAGTTCCTTGTTCTTTGGTCCCCATAGTTTCGCAGCTTTATGGGATCTAACTATCTGTGGCGACTTATCTAAAGGAAGAGGGAAATCATAGGGGATCCAGTATTAGAATCACATTTTCAAAAGAGGTTTGAATGACTAAAATGGAGTAAGACAGAAGGGATAGATAACATTGTATAAGAATTTCTAAAGCTTTGTGGAAAGTGGCAATGAAACGACATTCGCATTGGTGTTTAGAATGTACGAGTCTGGCGACATACCGTCAGACTTTCGCAAAAACATCATAACAAAATTCTGTAGATAGCAAGAGCCCAAAAGTGCGAGAATTATCGCACGATCAGCTTAACAGCTTTTGCATACAAGTTGCTGACAAGAATAATATACAGAAGAACGGAAAAGAACATTATCTGTTAGATGACGATCAATTTGGCCTTACGACAAGCAAAGGCACCAGAGAGGCAGTTCCCTGAAAAAAATCAAGACTTCTTGATAGTATCAATCGATCTGGGAAAAGCATTCGACAATGTAAAATGGTCCTATACGTTCGAAATTCTGAGCTATAGTTTAGGACGGGTACAAACAAAATTTACAAGAACCAAGAGGGATCAATAAGATTGGAAGAGCAAGAACGAAGTGCCCAGATTAAAGCCTGAGTAAAACAGTGACGCTGTCTTTTTTTCCTATTGTTCAGTCTATTCATCGAAAAAGCAATGATGGAAATCAAAGAAATGTTCAAGAGTGGGATAAAAACTCAGGGTGAAGGGATAACAAAGATAAAATTCTCTGATGACATTGCTATCCTCAGTGAAAGTGAAGAAGGATTACAGGATCTATCGAATGGAGTGATCAATTTAATGACTATAGAATAAGGATTGAGAGTAAATCGAAGAAACACGAAAGTAATGAAAAGTAGCAGTAGTTAGCATAGCGAGAAAACATCAGAGCTGGTGATCATACAGTAGAGAATGTTAAGGAAGTCTGATACATTGACAGCACAATAACCCATGACGGCCGGAGCAAGGAGGACACAAAAAGCAGACTAGCACTGGCAAAAGGGGCATCCCTGGTCAAGTGAAGTGTACTAGAACCAAACATCGATCTTAATTTCAGGAACTAATTTCTGAGAATGTACGTTTGGAACACAGTAATGCATGGTAGTGAGACAAGGACTACGAGAAAACCGAAAAAGAAGAGAATAGATGCATTTGATACGTGGTGCTACAGAATGACGTTGAAACTCAGATGGGCTGATAAGGTAAGTAACGGGGAGATTCTGCGTAGAATCGGAGAGGAAAATAATATATGTAAAACACAGATAAGAAGAAGGGACGAGAAGATACGACATTTGTTAAGACTTCAGAAAATAACTTCCACAGTACTACATGGATTTGTGAGGGTAAAAAATGCTATATCGAAAAAGAGAGATTCGAATGCATCCATCAGAAAGTTGAAAAATTGAAGGAATCTGAGGGCACAAGTGATGACTGCTGAGTATAGCTAGCTCTTCGTCCGGTGTGCTTACGTTAGAGAAGTGAAGGGCTGGGCGAGGGTTAATTGAAATGAATAGGCCGTACTTACTGTCATCGAAACTGCAAGTATTTTGATTTTCATGTGAAGCTTTATCTATGTCACATTAAATTGCTATTCAATTTTATATTTGTCGAGATTTTGGATGAAATTTCAAGGAACCAGTTAAAGATTGTGAGCTGATTGTTAGCGGTGTACATTGTCTTGGAATCTTTCTGAGAACGATACCATACTGCAGTCGAATTTTTGTAATTTTATTACTTATGGTACGCTAAGTTCGGAAATCAAAAATGAATCTTCCGCAGCATGTCGATGTTACTAAAATAAAATAAAAATAAAAGAGCTAATTGCGTGGAGAGCACACACTGTTCGAAAGACTTGTACGGAATCGAGTTATTAAAGGCGTTCGCCGAAAGGTGTGGCCGAGCGGTTCTAGGCACTTCAGTCTGGAACTGCGCGACCGCTATGGTCGCAGGTTCGAATCCTGCCTCGGGCATGGATATGTGTGATGTCCTTAGTTAGGTTTAAATAGTTCTAATTTATAGGGGACTGATGACCTCAGATGTTAATTCCCATAGTGCTCAGAGCCATTTGAACCATATTAAAGACGTTTCTGTATTATGTACTTACACGACTGGAATACTGCAGACTTTCAATGTATTGGGGCCGGAAGAAGAGGCATTGAAACTAGTAGCCTAGTTTTCAAAAAACAGAGTTGATGGCATATATTCTTACAACAATGTCTGAATGTGTTTGTCACAAAGACAATCGATAATTTTTTAATACTTTTCTCTAAGTATAATTTCGTAGTCAAAACTCCAATCACTGCGTACACTGTGTGTGTGCGTGTGTGTGTGTGTGTGTGTGTGTGTGTGTGTGTGTGTGTGTGTGTGTGTGTTCAAATGGTTCAAATGGCTCTGAGCACTATGGGACTCAACTGCTGTGGTCATAAGTCCCCTAGAACTTAGAACTACTTAAACCTAACTAACCTAAGGACAGCACACAACACCCAGCCATCACGAGGCAGAGAAAATCCCTGACCCCGCCGGGAATCGAACCCTGAACCCGGGCGTGGGAAGCGAGAACGCTACCGCACGACCACGAGATGCGGGCCTGTGTGTGTGTGTGTGTGTGTGTGTGTGTGTGTGTGTGTGTGTGTGTGTGTATTTTCTTCAGTTTTAACCAAGGCCGTTCCCAGACATTTATACAGGCAGGACGGGAGGGGGTGGGGGGGTGGGAATAATCCGAAGTTGTCATTTTTTATGTAAGTATAAACTAAATATCTCAGGAAGTAAACTAAACTTATGTCAAATGTCCTACCCCCATGAACCATGGACCTATCCGTTGGTGGGGAGGCTTGCGTGCCTCAGCGATTCAGATGGCCGTACCGTAGGTGCAATCACAACGGAGGGGTATCTGTTGAGAGGCCAGACAAACGTGTGGTTCCTGAAGAGGGGCAGCAGCCTTTTCAGTAGTTGCAGGGGCAACAGTCTGGATGATTGACTGATCTGGCCTTGTAACACTAACAAAAACGGCCTTGCTGTGCTGGTACTGCGAACGGCTGAAAGCAAGGGGAAATTACAGCCGTAATTTTTCCCGAGCATGCAGCTTTACTGTATTGTTAAATGATGATGGGGTCTCTTGGGTAAAATATTCCGGAGGTAAAATAGTCCCCCATTCGGATCTCCGGGCGGGGACTACTCAAGAGGACGTCGTTATCAGGAGAAAGAAAACTGGCATTCTACGGATCGGAGCGTGGAATGTCAGATCCCTTAATCGGGCAGGTAGGTTAGAAAATTTAAAAAGGGAAATGGATAGTGCATGGGGGCTTAATTAATATATAATGAAAATAATGTTAATTTTTTGTTTTTAGTAGCTGTCTGTTCGGTTACGAAGTCTCGTAACGGTTGGCCCTGACTAGTATTATTACGCAATCTGACTGCTAGAACAACAACAAAGAATGAAATGGAAATTTTCATTAACACAATTAATTAATTAAGTCCCCAGCAACTATAAAACCTACGAAATCAAAGCACAAGTATAACTGTTCTGTGTGTGGAAGTATGACTCAACGTACGCATCTGGCACGGTTCTTCTTCAACAACACAAGAAAAACAACAATGAAAAATAAATCAAGTTTCGTTACCTTCATATATTGACTAAAATCACTCTAATCATTACAATATATCTCCACACCGACTCGCTATTACCACATCTCAACAAGAACTTTTCAGTATCACATCTCAGCAAGCACTCCCTACTAGCACATCTGAGCACGAACTGACTACTACGAGTCCTCGACAAGCACTGCCACTACGACATCTCAATAATCACTGCCAGTGGAGGCGGCGGAACAATGCTCTCTAGCGCGATCTCTGGCGCTGTGGCTCAGTGTAGCCACCTTTCATATGCCCTTCCTCCACGGGCTAGAATTTGATGGTATTTTTGCCAGCATTGGTGGTGAAAATACCACCAAATTCGTAAAAAAAAATACAGACAAAAATAAAAGATAATATTCATGCGTAAATATCATATAACTAGATAAAATTTTGGCTTTGCACTGACCTTTCAATAACCTAATATATAAAATACAGTAAGCAATACAAATTCTTTCATACATGTGACTTTACATAACAGTTTACACAAGTATTATGTGGTTAAACAGTTCAATCAATAGCGTCAGCAATGACGAATATGTGCAGGTAAGAGTCTCATAACTTTTCACAACCAGTAATACACAAAAAATCAGTTTATACAAATATTCACATAAACGCTTTCCATAGCTCAAGAATAAGCAGTTGACAGTTCCAGCAGTAGCACCCAGCAATGGTCAACAGGTGCAAAAACCAACAAGTAACATTTTTTCAATAGAAACAGTCCATCAGTGGCACCCAGTAATGTTGAATAGATGCAGACACCAACAAGTAACACCATTTCAGTATAAGCAGTTCCATTAGTGGCACCAGCAATGTTGAGCAGATGCACACAGCAACAGGTGACATCTTTTCAGTAGAAGCAGTCCATCAGTGGCACCCAGCAATGTTGAGTAGGTGCCGACACCAACAAGTAACACCATTTCAGTATAAGCAGTTCCATTAGTGGCACCAGAAATGTTGAGCAGGTGCAGACATCAACAGGTGACATCTTTTCAGTAGAAGCAATCCATCAGTGGCACCCAGCAATGTTGAGCAGGTGCAGACATCAACAAGTAACACCATTTCAGTATAAGCAGTTCCATTAGTGGCACCAGCAATGTTGAGCAGATGCACACAGCAACAGGTGACATCTTTTCAGTAGAAGCAGTCCATCAGTGGCACCCAGCAATGTTGAGCAGGTGCAGACATCAACAAGTAACACCATTTCAGTATAAGCAGTTCCATTAGTGGCACCAGCGAAGTTGAGCAGGTGCAGACATCAACAGGTGACATCTTTTCAGTAGAAGCAATCCATCAGTGGCACCCAGCAATGTTGAGTAGGTGCAGACATCAACAAGTAACACCATTTCAGTAGAAGCAGTCCATCAGTGGTACCCAGCAATGTTGAGCAGGTACACACAGCAAGAAGTCACATTTCGCAGCAGAAGCAGTTCCATAAAATTCACTATCACTGATCACACTGTTCATCAGAGTTTATAAGCAGAAATTAAACATGTCCTCGTGGCACCAATCATGTAGAAAAGGTACAAGTAATAGTCCATAATTTTTACAATCACTGATCACACAGTTCATCAGCAGAAATTAAACATGACTAAATGTCACACATCATGTTGAAAAGAGCAGCACCATCACTAATCAGACAGTTCAGGCATGAACAATAGTTTGAATACACATACAATGCTTTTACACTAAACATACAAATCATAACAAACACACAAATGATATCAGATAATTGTCCTATTAACTATTACAATACACAAATACCAGTAAACCTATAACATTTATGGGTGTCAGTGCAAGCCACTACCAACAAATAAAATAATATTTAGGAGATAGGTGGGTAGGATTAGGAAAGGAAAACACACAAAACACACTCACTCATCTTTCATCCACATTAAGTACTACTGTGTAATTGAATAGTGTTAACTGTGTAAATGTAACTCTGTCCAAGATTTGATGTTCATCATGTGTACCAAGTAGTAGTGGCAGCAATGTATAACAGTCAATAATAGTTAAGTCAACGTCATAGTCATCATGTCTAGACCAATGTTTGCCAAGCCAGATCAAAATGTACAGTTGCTGAACAACTGTCAGTGAGCCAAGATATGCACATGCTTCCTCTCTCAAAAAAAAGTATCTCCTGCTTAGTGATTTGACAAAGTGTGTGTGTAGACAATCTTCCTTCTACTTGAGTGTTCTAGTCTGCCATCTTCATCCTCCTTGTTCCATATGGACCAACAAAAAAAATATGCTCCTCACTTACTTTACCTCTTATCCACCAAAACTCCAATAATCATCAGCATAATATCAATACTTCACTAATACCTCTTCAATACGTCGATACATATAAACCTTATCATCAATATCGTTTACCTTACCTCTTGTCCACGAAAACTCCAATAATCATCACTTAATCTTAATACTTCAATAATACCTCTTCACTACGTCGATATATATAAACCTCAGCACCAATATCATTTCACTTCCATAACAACTCTTTCCTCTAGTCAGTCTCCTCGAACAAGTACAGACAAAATCCTAGTGCAACTTCAATTCATCATCCCATACAATCCGAAGACACAGTGTCTACACACAACCTCTGTGTAATCCATCTGACCCAAATTTTCTACTCATTATAAATTATAAGATACATTTTGGTTCCTTGTCCATCATTAAATAAAAGAAATGCTTACATGACCTCTAACAGACTTAGTTCGAATAACTCTCAGTAATTAAGTACGATTACGGAGTGTGAATGATCATAATATTTCACAGTGTGTACACCACTTCAAGAATCATAGCAGAAGCAAACATGTGGAGTATTTTTTGTGTCAAGTGTCACTTCCTATTTCAATTGCTCACGAAAAATGCAGTGTAATAACTGTCAATGGTATGTCATGTCGTTAGCTTCCTTCCTATTAGCATAAATTTATACAGCTTCCATAAAACCTCAGCTCATGTGACTTCTATGAAGTTTCTTGTACTCATGTCGTTCGTCGAATTATAGCAGTTCATTTTCTTATCTTAAAAATATAAGGCACTGAGCATAAGCAAAACATGCAATAGCGAGTAAATATACCAGTAGAGAACTGAATGTCAACAAGTGGATGCAGCACAATTCCTACAACGAGGCTCTGCCAAGCAAACAATCTATAATTAATACCACAGTGTAACCTAAACTCTATGTTCGTACACAGTATATCACCATTTCTATATTCTAAATTAAAGAGTAGTTATGACAACAAAACAGAAATGTGTAAATATGCAATCCATACGCAAGGCAGCAAATATGTTATCTAACATAATAAGCAGGTCATTAGCATCATATCAGCATAAGCAAATAAATGTTCATACGTAACCTTAATAAGTAAATATGAAGGTGCAAGCAGATAAATCACAAAGTGTAACCTACATACCTAACTACAGTCAGCACAATTAATCAGGTGACAATTATAATTTAAATAAATAAGCACAGCAGGTACATAATAGAAAAATATGACATCAGTGAAAAAGCAGTGCAGCCAAGTGATGCATAATATATACAAATAACAAGCCTGTTCATTAATCAATCATCGTCAAAATCAGTAAATGTACACAAGCACATCGCTTCACAAGTAAATTCATGGAACATGAAATTTAGCACAAAGTCTGAATCACGTAATCGCCAGCAGCAAATTGCATCTAAAATACGTACCTAAGTGGAATTATGTTACCTGAAAAATAAACTCAATTAATCGTTACCTTTTTGGTTTTTTACTTCCCTTTTTTTTTTTTTTTTTTTTTTTTTAAATTACATTCTTCCTGAAATTTTCTCCATAGCAAGTCCTCTTAACGTCGGACACACATAGAATTTACCTGAAGGTCTTAAATATTTTATACAACCGTATCCTGAAAAATACTGAACGTTAATAACATAATTTATCAAGTCACTATAGCTTTATACTGAATTTAGTCGGAGAAATTAGACTGTGTATTTGTTTACGTCTGTCAGTGCATTCGCACTGAGCGGTCGATCAGCTGTAGGCGCGTGACGTAGGAAGCGATTGTTTGCGGTCAACGACTGCCTTGTGCGGCGCGCCGACTTGACTGTTGCTTTGAGTATGTGCCGCCGCCGGAACACGGCGCGGTATCCTTGTATTCTCTGCATGTTTACATGTAGCTGTTAGTTTCTCTAAGGTATGTCATTCCACAAAAATTTTAACGTTAGATATGTGATGTATTCCCTTAGAGCGTCGAGATTTAAGAGTTTCTACTTCAACAGTGTTATCATGTATAATTTTGCGAATTCTACATGGACCGTTATAAAGCAGAAAAAATTTGCGACACAAGCCTTTTCCTTTGTGAGACAAACGATGAGACTTAATTAACACCTTTTGGCCAACTGACAAGATTTTTAAACGACCAGGATGTTTAGCTGATTTCTCTCTTCTAGCAGCCGCAGATGCAATATTTTGTAGAGCCAGGTTGACAACTTCAGAATGCCGCAGTTTCCGTGAAGGCGGAAAAGGAACGATTTCAGAAATGCGATTTGTTGGTACTTTATTTTTTAATATCAATAGAGGCGGTAAAGAAGTTGAGTCATTAGGAAGTTCATTCAGAATGTTTTGAAAAATATGAAGATACTGATCCCAAGTTCTGTGATTCTGATAACAATAAAGACGGCACAATTTATTGATTTCCTTCATCCATCTTTCTGAAGCGTTAGATTGAGGGTGAAAAAGTGAAATGAAGATTGGTTTAATTTTACGACGCCGTAGAGTACGAAGCCAAATTTTAGAGCGAAACTGTGATCCATTATCTGATATAACCTTATCAACATGACCCACTTCTTTAAGAAAATGTTTGATGAAAGTATTAGATACTGAACGAGCTGTTGCTTTGCGTAACGGTGTAAAACACACATATTTTGATGTCAATTCCGCTGCTACAAAAATGTACGCAAAACCATTAGTAGATCGAACCACTGGACCGAACAAATCGAGTGCAGCCATGTCCTTTAATTTCGCTGGAATGATAGGAAACAATGGTGCTCTGTGAGAAATTGTTGGCGGCTTAGCCTTTTGACATAATTTGCATTTGGCAAGAACAGATCGAATACGTTTTTCCATATTACTGAAGTAGCAATTTTCTCGTAATTTATGAAAGCATTTTCTGGGACCAAAGTGCGCATAACTAAAATGTGTGTACCAAATCAATTTATTGACCCACTCATCAGGAATACAAACTAACCAAACAGAGTTGTCGACCGATTTTCGTTTGAAAAGAATATCATTGCGAACTAAATAATACTGTCTGATCGCTACGCTTTCCTTTCTCCTCCACTTCTCCTTAATGTCCTTCCAGATTGGATCCTTATTTTGCTCCTTAGCGATGTCCTGGAGCGAAGATGAAATAAAGTTCTCAAACGCAACACCTTGAATGTACATCAAACAATAATGGTTTTCTTTGCAGTCCTCTTCAGCACTTTGTTTCAAACCCATAGGTGCACGTGATAAAGCATCAGCAACAATATTTGAAGATCCCTGTATGTAAACAATACTAAAATCAAATTCCTGTAGATACAGCGCCCATCGTGACAATCTGCCATGAGTTAATTTTGTCGACATAAGAAATTCCAAAGCTCGATGATCAGTGTAAACCTTAGTATGTCTGCCAAACAAAAATGTGCGAAATTTTGTGAAAGCCCATACAACAGCCAAAGCTTCAAGTTCCGTTATCGAATAATTCTTTTCTGATTTAGAGAGAACACGACTTCCAAATGCAATAGTTTTCTGTACTACAACGCCGTTTTCTTCTATCTCTTGAAATAAATGTGCACCTAGGCCTTTGTACGATGAGTCCGTCGCCAAACAAAAATCTTTAGATAAATCCGGATGTGAAAGAAGTGGAGCAGCAACTAAAGCATCACGAAGTTGTTCAAATTCTGACTGAGCTTCTTCATCCCAACACCAATTAGAATTCTTTCCAGATAGTTCACATAAACGAGGTGTAGCCAAATTGTCCAATCTAACAAAGCGTCTAAGAAAATTACAGACACCAAGGAAACTACGAACATCACGTTTTGTGGTAGGAACAGCATAATTACGAATAGCGTCTAGTTTCTCTGGATCAGGGAGAATACCTTCTGTAGAAATAATGTGACCGAGAAATTTCACCTGAGAACGACCAAATTCAGATTTTTCCAAGTTCACTGTCATGCCAACTCGTGCAAAAATACGTAATAATGAATCCAAAATTTTGTTGTGCTCACTCCAAGAACGTTTAGCATTAAGAATATCGTCAACATATGAAGTAATATTGTCACGAAGATAAACAGGTAAAATTTCATTTAAGCTACGAATGAATGCTGCAGAAGATACAGTAAGTCCAAACGGTAATTTCCGAAACTGGTAACAGTTACCAAAGGCTAAAAAGGCAGTATATCTTCTACAATCAGGATGGAGTTCTATTTGCCAAAAACTTGCGCGCATATCAATCGTGGATAAAACTTTAATTCCATGGAAATGTTGAAGAAGTTCATCTAAATTTTGTGGACGGTCAGTTTCAGGAATAATAATATTATTTATCTGTCTGGAATCCAGAACCAAACGAATTGACCCATCCTTTTTAAGAACAACGTGTAATGGGCTGGTATAAGGGCTGACTGCTGGCTTAATAATGCCCTGATCTAACATGTATTGAAGTTCATTCTTAACCTTGTCTCTGTAAGCCAAAGGAATAGCGTACGTTTTCCCGCGAAATGGTGTGTGTTCTTTTACTTTAAATAAATATTGTAAGCCTTGTATAGTTCCTGTGTGATGACTAAACACTGTAGCATGTGAAGTCAAAATATGGTGCAGCTCTTCTCTTGCAACGTCATCTGGCACTTCAGCTTTTTTAACCTTTTCATTAATTAATTCTTCGCTATTAATTATATCCTCCATCGCGTCTCTGTATCTATTGTCATTGTCATGAATAAACACACTGTCGTCATAATGCTCAACAAAAACATCAGAAGTAAGAAACCTTAAACATTTTGTATCTGATTCAGATCTTGCTAAACACTCGAAAAATTTCAAACATTTCGGCATTCCGGCAACAGTCAAATTCACACTTCCTTCTTTAAAGTTCAAAATTGCCTTATGTGTGTTAAGAAACTCCATACCTAATATAATTTGTGTGTTGAGTAATGGAACAATAATAAAATTAGCAGAAAATTCGTATCCTTGACAAATGAAATTTAGATTGGCCTGTTGTTTAACTTCCACACTTTTTCCAGAAATCGCTCCTCGAATTGTAGTTTTAGAAATAGGTAACACAGGACAGGCAATAGTTCTTTCACATATTCGAAAAACTGATTCACTAATGACGTTCAATGGGCTCCCAGAATCTAAAACTGCAGTGAACTTATTCTTACCCACACATACTTCAATAACAGGATGTAAAAATGCGTCTACATTATTTTCCTTTTCGTCTAACAAAATGTCTCTCATGTCTTCCAGGCGTACGTAGTGTAAAGTCGTAGTGTCATTACTTTCTGAACCGTCTATATTGCTGCCAGAAGCCGAAGCTGCTAGTCATTGTCGATTGTTTGCGTCACGTCTTTGATTATTCCCGACATTTCGCGGATCAATTTCTACTATTTCCACTTGTCTCTCTGAATTTCTGTCACGCGGAGGATGCCAATTAGGTCCTTCCTGTCTGTTAGATGCAAATTCTTGGTTGTGTCTGTTATTAAAATTTCTGTTTTCCTCTCTGTCTGCATAACTACTTCTTGTATAATTTCGACTGTCACTTCTGAAATTATTGTTAGACCTACTACCCTGGTTATTTCTGTAGTAAGAGTTTCTATTATTGTATGAATAATTTCTGTCTTGATGATACCGATTACTGTTTCCGTATGATTGATCATTCCGGTAAGAATTACCGTTATTATAATTGTCTGTGTAATCTCTGTTAGAACGTCTGTTATTGTCATAAGGCTGGTATCTATTGTCCTGTCTGTTACGTCTGTCATTCTCAAAATTACCCATATAACGCCCGTTCCGATCACTATCCCTTTTCTCTGAAAATCTATTGTAATTACTGTTACTGAAAACGTTACAAGAAGTCCCGTCGTCGTTGTCATACTCAAGTTCTTGCAATAAAGTCTTAAAAGTCTCGATGTCGTCTTTACATCTTCCAGCTAAAGCAATTTGTGTTATGGATTGTGGCAGCTTAGTTAAACAAATGCGAATTAATTCAGTCGGGCTATAGGGGTTGGACAGGAACTGATTCTTTCGAATCATGTCTTCAAAGTATTCTGCCGGTGTGCGGAACTCAGACTGTTTAAAATTACGCTGCATAATCAGACTATGTTTGACTCTGTCTTGTGTGTTTTCGGACCAATATGCCGATAGAAATGCATGATAAAAATCATTCAGATTATTACACTCTCTAATGAGTGCGCGCATCCGCGTCGCCGGTTCGTTTTCTAAATATCCACACATAAATTCCAGTTTGTGACTTAGTGGCCAATTTGGTGGGAGTGCGTACATAAATTGATCTAACCATGCACATGGATGTATGTCATTCTTAGAATTGCGGAAGATCTTAAATTTCCGAACAGTCAAAAAGTGTTTATAGTCAAAGTTTTCGCCTCGTGGCGACAAAGACCTACCGCGTCTGTCCCAGTTTGAATGTCGATTATTGTCAAGTTCGCGCGCCTGGCGCTCTCTTGTTGCGTCCCGTAAATGAAACAAATTATTTTCTTCAAACCCCTCTGGTATCTGCGATTCTAAATTTCCTTTGCCGTCTTTTCCTACGATTTCGCCTTCAATTTGTTTGACTTACTTTTTTAATGCCTCAAATTCCCTTTTCACGCGTTCATTAAATTTTCCCTGATTTTCAACATGCTTATTTATGTTCTGATACTCTTCGGTTTCTGCAAATGGCAATGGTGCTGTATTATCTGAATCTCTGTCCCCATGTAAACTAAGATTTGTCAATTTATCTGAAATCTCCTCAACTCTTTCCGATAAGTCACCTATTTTTTCTTTCTGTTTATTTACGTCTTCCGTAAGTGTCGCGACTCGGGTTTCAGTGTTGACACATTTGGTAGTTAACAGTTCATATTGTTGTGTTAGATTATTTATTCTGTCATTTGGTACGGATTCCTCGATTCTCTCAAATATTTCTTTCTTATCGTGTGCACGTTGTAAATTTAACTCTGAAAATTTTTGTACTATCACGCGATCTCTTTCTTCCTGTTCTCTATCCTGTTCCCTTTGTCTAATCTCTACTGCAATTAATCTATTATTGTGAGAATTCAAAATCGGTTGTACTTGTTCTCTGATTTCTTTCTTTAACTCATCTTTCATATTTTTGAAACATGTCCCTATTCGTGAGTCTAACCGTGTTTCCATTGTTTCCAACTCTGTTTCTAAACGTGTTGCCACTGTTTTTAATTCAGATCCTAACCGAGTTTCCATTGTTCCCATCCGTGTTTCCATTTGTGAGTCTAACCATGTTGCCAAAGTTCCCATCTCTGTTTTTAATTCAGATCGTAACTGTGATCCCAAATTTAATATTGCACTCATCAACTGTTCCGTATGATCTGGTTCGAAATTCTTTTCGCCCCTAACATTTCTCGCAAAACCAGTTTCCTTCGTCATAGCTGTAAAGCTATCTGTGTTCGATACTATTACAGAATGTTCTGTCGTTAATCTCTTATTCTGTGAATTTTCTGATTGAGAAAAATTTTGAAATGGTTCCGGACTATTTTCCCGACTTATTACATTGTCTTCCACTTCATTATCCATCATACTGTTTTCCTCTGTTGGCGAGTTCGCCATGTTAACAATTTCGTCATTCTCACAATCCATCATTTTTGCCTTTTTCATTGATCGCGTGATCATTTACAAAATATACAAAACATGTCACTATAAAAAAAATTACACACAATGACACTTTATCATCAACAATATCATTCACACGAGACGTTTCCCTCAAACAAGATCATCGAACAATTGAAATAATTGCACTAATTGTCAAACCCGTAGACAAGACAACAGAAATGAAATTTTGCAAAAAAAAAAAATACCATTAGAAGAATGACAATTACCAAATCTACACATGCAATATAGACTACAATTACTAAACTATAAATTACTACAACAATCCTACTGTCTACTATTTCTACAATCAGAAGAATTCCAAGGGACGATCCTGGCAGGGTCGCCACGTGCATGGGGGCTTAATTAATATATAATGAAAATAATTTTAATTTTTTGTTTTTAGTAGCTGTCTGTTCGGTTACGAAGTCTCGTAACGGTTGGCCCTGACTAGTATTATTACGCAATCTGACTGCTAGAACAACAACAAAGAATGAAATGGAAATTTTCATTAACACAATTAATTAATTAAGTCCCCAGCAACTATAAAACCTACGAAATCAAAGCACAAGTATAACTGTTCTGTGTGTGGAAGTATGACTCAACGTACGCATCTGGCACGGTTCTTCTTCAACAACACAAGAAATTTTAAATATCATTTATACTGGATTAATTAAAGAAAATAAAAATACCATAATTACTCAAGAAAACCAGAATTACACTCTAATACAAGAACACAAGCCAGATACTTTGTTGACTGAACCTGTAATGACGCATTATTTAAAACATGGAAATAATGAAAAATAAATCAAGTTTCGTTACCTTCATATATTGACCAAAATCACTCTAATCATTACAATATATCTCCACACCGACTCGCTATTACCACATCTCAACAAGAACTTTTCAGTATCACATCTCAGCAAGCACTCCCTACTAGCACATCTGAACACGAACTGACTAATACGAGTCCTCGACAAGCACTGCCACTACGACATCTCAATAATCACTGCCAGTGGAGGCGGTGGAACAATGCTCTCTAGCGCGATCTCTGGCGCTGTGGCTCAGCGTAGCAAGCTTTCAATAGGTTAAAGTTAGATATAATGGAAATTAGTGAAGTTCGGTGGCAGGAGGAACAAGACATTTTGGTCAGGTGAATACAGGGTTACAAATAGAGAATCAAATAGGGGTAATGCAGGAGTTGGTTTAATAATGAATAAAAAAATAGGAGTGCGGCTAAGCTACTACAAACAGCATAGTGAACGCATTATTGTGGCCAAGATAGACACGAAGCCCATGCCTACTACAGCAGTACAAGTTTATATGCCAATTAGCTCTGCAGATGACGAAGAAATTGATGAAATGGTGCGGTAGCGTTCTCGTTTCCCACGCCCGGGTTCCCGGGTTCGATTCCCGGCGGGGTCAGGCATTTTCTCTGCCTCGTGATGACTGGGTGTTGTGTGATGTCCTTAGGTTAGTTAGGTTTAAGTAGTTCTAAGTTCTAGGGGACTGATACCATAGATGTTAAGTCCCATAGTGCTCAGAGCCATTTGAACCATTTGAATTAATGAAATGTATGGTGAGATAAAAGAAATTATTCAGGTAGTGAAGGGAGACGAAAATTTAATAGTCATGGGTGACTGGAATTCGAGAGTAGGAAAAGGGAGAGAAGGAAACATAGTGGGTGAATATGGATTGGGGTAGAGAAATGAAAGAGGAAGCCGTCTGGTAGAATTTTGCACAGAGCATAACTTAATCATAGCTAACACTTGGTTCAAGAATCATAAAGAAGGTTGTATACATGGAAGAATCCTGGAGATACTAGAAGGTATCAGATAGATTATATAATGGTAAGACAGATTTAGGAACCACGTTTTGAATTGTACGACATTTCCTGTGGTAGATGTGGACTCTGACCACAATCTATTGGTTATGACCTGAAGAAACTGCAAAAAGGTGGGAATTTAAGGAGATGGGACCTGGATAAACTGACTAAACCAGAGGTAGTGCAGAGTTTCAGGGAGAGTGTAAGGGAACAATAAGGGGAAAGAAATACAGTAGAAGAAGAATGGGTAGCTCTGAGGGATGAAGTAGTGAAGGGGCAGAGGATCAAGTAGGTTAAAAGACAACGGCTAGTAGAAATCCTTGCGTAACAGAAGGAATATTGAATTTAGTTGATGAAAGGGGAAAATATAAAAACGCAGTAAATGAAGCAGACAAAAAGGAATACAAACGTCTCAAAAATGAGATTGACAGGAAGTGCAAAATGGCTAAGCTGGGATGACTAGAGGACAAATGTAAGGATTCACTACGGGTAAGATAGATACTGCCTTCAGGAAAATTAAAGAGACCTTTGGAGGAGATTGAGCCACTTGTATGAATATCAAGACCTCAGATGGAAACCCAGTTCTAAGCAAAGAAGGGAAAGCAGAAAGGTAGAAGGAGTATATAGAGGGTCTATACAAGGGCGATGTACTTTAGGGCAATATTATGGAAATTGAAGAGGATGTAAATGAAGATGAAATGGGAGATACAATGCTGCGTGAAGAGTTTGACAGAGCACTGAAAGACCTGAGTCGAAACAAGGTACCAGGAGTAGACAACATTCCATTGGAACTACTGACGGCCTTGGGAGAGCCTGTCCTGACAAAACTCTACCATCTAGTGAGCAAGATGTATGAGACAGGCGAAATACCCTCAGGCGTCAAGAAGAATATAATAATTCCAATCCCAAAGAAAGCAGGTGTTGATAGATGTGAAAATTACCGAACTATCAGTTTAATAAGTCCCTGCTGCAAAATACTAACGCGAATTCTTTACAGACGAATGGAAAAACTGTAGAAGCCGAGCTCGGGGAAGATCAATTTGGATTCCGCAGAAAATAGATTAAGGAAAATAGATTAAGGAAAGGCAAACCTACGTTTCTAGCATTTGTAGACTTATAGAAAGCTTTTGACAATGTTGACTGGAATACTCTCTTTCAAATTCGAAACATGGCAGGGGTAAAATACAGGGACCGAATGGCTATTTACAATTTGCACAGAAAGCAGTTATAAGAGTCTAGGGGCACGAAAGGGAAGCAGCGGTTGGGAAGGGAGTGAGACAGGGTTGTAGCCTGTTCCCGATGTTATTCAATCTGTATATTGAGCACGCAGTGAAGGAAACAAAAGAACAATTCGGAGTAGGTATTAAAACCCATGGAGAGGAAATAAAAATTTTGAGGTTCGCCGATGACATTGTAATTCTGTCAGAGACAGCAAAGGACTTGGAAGAGCAGCTGAACGGAATGGACACTGTCTTGAAAGGAGGATATAAGATGAACATCAATAAAAGCAAAATGAGGATAATGGAATGTAGTCGAATTGAGTCGGGTGATGCTGAGGGAAATAGATTAGGAAATGAGACTCTTAAAGTAGTAAAGGAGTTTTGCTATTTGGGGAGCAAAATAACTGATGATGGGCGAAGTAGTATAAAATGTAGACTGGCATTGGCAAGGAAAGCGTTTCTGAAGAAGAAAAATTTGTTAACATCGAGTATAGATTTAAGTGTCAGGAAGTCGTTTATGAAAGTATTTGTATGGAGTATAGCCATGTATGGAAGTGAAACATCGACGATAAATAGTTTGGACAAGAAGAGAATAGAAGCTTTCGAAATGTGGTGCTACAGAAGAATGCTGAAGATTAGATGGGTAGATCACGTAACTAATGAGGAGCTATTGAAGAGAATTGGGGAGAAGAGGAGTTTGTGGCACAACTTGACTAGAAGAAGGGACCGGTTGGTAGGACATGTTCTGAGGCATCAAGGGATCACAAATTTAGCATTGGAGGGCAGCGTGGTGGGTAAAAATCGTAGAGCAAGACCAAGAGATGAATACACTAAGCAGATTCAGAAGGATGTAGGTTGCAGTAAGTACTGGGAGATGAAGAAGCTTGCACAGGATAGAGTACCATGGAGAGCTGCATCAAACCAGTCTCAGGACTGAAGACAACAACAAACAACATGTCAAATGTTTGATAGTTTGCATATAGTATTTTTTGAAGGTAGGTTACATACTTAATTATATAATGGATCAAACTGTGCTTGTAGCCGCAGTGCCATGTTCCTAGCTCCTAGCACTGACCGCGGAATCAATAACCAATGCCGACACGGCACCCTCAGTAGCGAGCCGTTTTCACCTCCCAACTTACTTTCGTAGAGCACTGACCAGGTGCTCGCTCACTGACGACACTTCGAGCAGCTTCGCCGTGATGGAAGGGTGCAGCTCTCCTACCTGTTTCACCTAATCAGGATCCTGCCAACGATATTTATAATCCCCTGAATCAGTCGGTCACCTTTGGACAATTGGGCCACCCTGTGTGTGACACAACGATGTACCTGTGATTCAGCTGCCAACGCCGTCATTGGGCCTCGAAGCCTGCTCTGGTGTCCTCCCGCCCAGACTCTTGGCATCCTTGAACTCTGGTGCTACCTCGGTCTACTCACCGGGATCCAGCCGCGTTCTCGTGCTATGAGGCCTGAAATACGGTCTCCTCAATCTTGCGCCGCTTGGACCTGACGCAGCAAGCCGTAGCCGTCCATACTCCGGTCTGGGCATTGCTGTCACTTGGCCGCCTTCACCAGGACATCGACAGCGTCTGACGGATCTCCTCTCGGCTCAGTTCCAAGAGACGTCCACGGAGCCTGGCATCGCATCAGTGGGCGCTCGGTATGCGCTGCCGCTGACAGGTACGGCAAAGCGAGGACAGCTGAGTTGGGAGGCGGTGTGGTGGCGCATTTGCCGCCTTCGTCGAGGTTCTTGGCCTCGAAAATTGAATGTATATAAGGGCCGATGAAAAAATTTTCGTTCGAAGGCTGTTTAGTCGAGAATCGGTATGACAATCGGCCAAAATCGTCTTGAAAATTGAGGCAATCATCCCACCGGCGCACCACGCTGATGATAACCGTACCAAACATCGTGGCCTGCTGAGTGAAAACGTGCGACAGGAATCGTCGACTCTTCAAGGCTTTTTTGTGGGAATTTAGGCGTGATAATCGACTGGGATGAAATGAGGACTATAGGGCTGTACCTCGAGTGCCTCCCGTAATGGATGAGAGGCTAGCCTCCCAGACCGACAGGCACCTTGTGTGCAAAAGCGACCAGCACGGAACTTGGCGCACCATTCCAAAATGGTGGTTTTCGACAGATGTGTTCCTCCATACACATATTTCATTCTCTGATAGGTGTCCACCAGGGTGATTCTCCTTCAGCAGCCACGAAAAGGATAACAGCACGTTGGTCCTGCTTGGACGCCTTTCTGCTGCACCCAGTCTCCGATAGAGAACCGTCACCCACTCCAAGTGACACTCCGTCACAATTAATATACGCAAAGTACGTCTTTTATATAATCAGTATGAAAATAGATTCCAACTTTTCGATTTAACTATATAAAATTAAATACCCCTTACCATCAAATCAAGTGCTGCCAACGAGTTAGGCAGTAAAGGGTTAAATATTCACAAAGGTATTGTCTTTATATACCAGTAGAGTTAGTATTAAACTGAAAATTAAGTAGATGTAACACAAAAAGGAACACATGAAAACTTGAGAAATTCCTGTTGGATAAAAAGAAACAATTACTAAAATATCACTAATACTCCTCATAGTAGAGGAACGAAGTGTAAATTCTAGAAACGTAATTTAATACCATCTTCGTTAGCTTACAAAACTGCACATCACATCATGTGACTTGATTTATTGGGTTCGTGTGATGCCTTGCATTTGTAAAAGTTGACTGGCATAAGTAAAACCTTATAAAACAGCTCTTGACTCTACTTTCTTATGGTTTTTTTGGTGAAGCTTAACTCAGGCCAGCATTGGATGAGATGAAAAACTTGCAAAACAACCTAAAATTGGTCGGTTCAGTCTTTCCATAACAGCCTAGTGATTTTACAACTGCTTCTTGAACTGTGTTGCACTCCCTGGATTTTACTAAGTGCATAACTTTCAGGCCTTCAAAATGTTTCACATTGTTCTTTCTTCTAGCGTAGA
The DNA here is from genome assembly GCF_023898315.1 of Schistocerca nitens. Taxonomy (NCBI): domain Eukaryota; kingdom Metazoa; phylum Arthropoda; class Insecta; order Orthoptera; family Acrididae; genus Schistocerca; species Schistocerca nitens. The sequence continues at coordinate 388,429,402 of NC_064615.1, forward strand.
AAATATGCTGTTGGGGCCATGGATAAAGTGCAGATGAACACATCTACGGTATTCTAAAACAGGTTCTCTGAGCCTGCTACAATGGAAACGCGATTGTAGCTCTGTAACTGTGACGGGTCTCCTTTGAGCACAGATAAATTGTAAACCACTCGTTTGTTAAAGTTGTGCAGCAAGAGGAGGTTATGTCCTTGTGGCAGTTGGGAACGGGTGTTAGGCGGGTGCAGCCGTGTTTATTTTGGGTTCGGGATATGCGCTGGAATCCATTTGCAAGTGTGTTTGTTTCGACACTTGTAGCTCGATAGGGACAGTGTAATGAAGCTGCAGTGAACACACTGGTGACTATTTTGTCAAATTTCTGCAAATCTTCTCATACACCTTGACTGCAGTGCAGTCAAGGAGAAGCTAAAATTCCCTTTGACGGGCCTAATAACGAAACACAAGTCACTGCCAACGCTGCAATATTTCTCGTCGTACTCGACAATGCGAGATCTACGGCGTAGTAAAGTCACAGGTAATGATGTATTGAAATGTATGAAAATTCTGCAATGAATAAAAAGTTTTCACCGCAGAAATCAGGAAGGGCGACTACCCCCACTGCCACCCACCATAAAATTTCCGCTTCTACCCTTGCGGACGCCTACCGTCTTAACATTCCAAGAGTTTACGTTATTTAATCTATTTACAACCTTTTATCTATGTATTATATTTTCTTTTACCGCTCTGCAAATACTGTGGTGAGACCATTAGCAGGAAATGGCTCAGTAATGCATGTAAACATTATTTACAGTTTCGAATATTAGTATTTTCTTGAATTTGTTACCTTACTAAAGCCATCTACAAATTAGATAGTTATTTTTACTGTGTATTAAAAGAAAATAATTTTTGTGTGTGAAGAAGCGTAGTGAATTATAATAATGATAATTTAACCCAAACAATCCATGAATTTTGTAATTATTAGGTACCATATTGGTTAGGGCGTATTAAAATAAGAGACACGTAGTTTATTTAATTACTTCTGCTGAACAATTTGATGCGTCAACCATTTCGAATCGTTTCTCAGCACTATGGTATGATGATTTCACTCAAAAAAACTTAACACTTTTTGGTTTATATGAGGTTTGTCAAATAACGCCAATCTACAGACTACGAGAGCGGTGTCCCTTAAATGAAGGAAGTTACTTTGAGAAACTCATTTTCAACGCATGTTTCGCTGCCTTTCATCATCATTTTTACTGCTATTATAGTGCCAAAAGAAACAATGTTACCTGTTATACTGTTTCTACCCAAATAACACTTGTATTGCCACAGTGAAAATTGCATTAAACTGGTTCCATTATACGTGGTCAATATTTCATGACTTTATAGGCGACAGTCCCATTTTCGTGTTGAATTTATCTATTTTCCTAATAGTCATTTTTCTAGGTTAGCAAAGAAGTGGCAGTGCACTAGTTACACACGTAAATAGATGCATGAATTATTAAGAGATGGCAGCCCAGCTGCCTGCGTAACAAAAGCGTGATTATTCAGAATTTGCATACACAACACGATATTACAATTTTAATACTAACAACTCATTACGATTGAATGAGCATATGTTATTTAAGGGTAATACAAGTGGCATTTGACTCACATTAATAGGATTTCATACTCGTTATAACCAGAGAAAAATCGGTAATACTACCAGCATTCTGAATGTAGTAGCAACAAAGGTCGAATGAGTCCGTAACAGAATGATGTGCTAACACGATTCACAAAATTTGCAGATCTGTTTGATATCTCAATACAGTTTTGGTTAATAATGACATCACGTAATTGTTTAAATGTGTAAGTCAGTGATAAATTAAGTGTCCCCGTTACCTAGATTAACACAGTACTACACGCTTATATTTTGTCGTTTACTCTGATGTAATACTTATTAACATATACTCCCAGGCGCCGTGTAAGTATACTGATTAAGCTGCCAAAGTCCTGTGGATGGATTAATAACTTCTTTCCCTACATTATTCAATACGACAGTCGATTCTTTAGGAAAAGCGAAACAACCAAGAGTACTGTCCAGATTGAATTTTTGCAGTGGAAAATACGCTGTCGTGAATTTTCCTGAGGGACTAAAATTGTGTGACAGACAGATGAATATTTTGCTGATAGTTTTTTGTTGAATGTTTCGTCTTAAGACACCCTGAAGAACTCTGGAGTCCTTGTAGTTATTTTGCTTGTACTCTCTCCTATAGAATTGTTAGACTGTGTAGTGAATCAGTACAAGGATGGAAAGGCTGAAACTCGTATCCGACCTTTTTTCTATCGCAGGCAATTCTCTCGCCGGCTGATCTACCGATGAGCCAAGACAGATTCATTTTTGAATGAACTGCAACTTCGCAAATGTTTCTGGGTGGAAAGGAAGTCAAGAAAAATTGGTTGTATACAATTTTTCGCAGAAAGAATATTTCATTCTGTTGCGGGGCTTACACTTCCTTAGAGATTGACCCTTTTGCTTCACCGTTATAGATTTAAACGATATTCTGAACTCTTGAGGGCGATTCACTTGTAACTTATCGTCATAATGAGGTCCGCCCTCCCCCCCTCCCCCGGTAGCTGAGTGGTCAGTGCGACAGAATGTCACTCGTAAGGACCTGGGTTCAAAAAAATGTTCAAACGTGTGTGAAAACTTATGGGACTTAACTGCTAAAGTCATCAAAGTCATCAGTCCCTAAGCTTACACACTACTTAACCTAAATGATCCTAAGGACAAACACACACACGCATGCCCGAGGGAGGACTCTAACCTCCGCCGGGACCAGCCGCACAGTCCATGACTGCAGCGCCATAGACCGCTCGGCTAATCCCGCGCGGTGGACTGGGTTCGGTTGCCGGCTGGGTCGGAGATTTTCTCCTCTCAGGGACTGGGTGTTGTGTTGTCCTAATAATCATCTTTCATCCCCATCGACGCGCATGTCTCCGAAGTGGCGTCAAATCAAAGACTTGTACCTGGCGAGTGATCTAGCTGACAGGAGGCCCTAGTCACACGAAATTTACATCATAATGAGGAGAATGGTCGATAATTTTGCTAACTAACAGAATGTTAATACATACGGCATGTGCACTCTAAGGAGGAAAAAATTACTACACATCGCGAGGGAGTTATCCAAACACGACGAAAATCGGTAGATGTGATGTACATGAACAGACAAGCAAATGATTGTAATGTCAGACAAATTGCATGATTTATTCAAGAGAAACAGCTTCACAAATTGAGCACGGTAGTAACGCGTTGATCCTTCTCTGGTACTTACGCAAGCAGTTACTCGGCTTGGCACTGATTGATAGATTTGTTGGGTATCCCTTGAGCGTCCGCAGCTCGTGATCGTGCGGTAGCGTTCCCGCTTCCCACGCCCGGGTTCCCGGGTTCGATTCCCGGCGGGGTCAGGGATTTTCTCTGCCTCGTGATGACTGGGTGTTGTTTGATGTCCTTAGGTTAGTTAGGTTTAAGTAGTTCTAAGTACTAGGGGACTGATGACCATAGCTGTTAAGTCCCATAGTGCTCAGAGCCATTTGAACCATTATCCCTTGAGCGGCGTTGTGCCAAATTCTGTATAACTGGCGCGTTAGATCGTCAGAATGGCGAGCTTGTTTCAGGACCCTGACCGTAATACTCCAAAATTTCTCAATTGTGAAGAGATCCGGCGATCTTGCTGGCCCGGATAGTGTTTGTCAAGCACGGAGACAAGCATAGGGGGCGGACGAGCATTATCTTGCTGAAATGTGAGCACTTAATGGCGTGCTATGAGGGGCAACAAAACAGGGCGTAGAAATCGTCGACGTATCGCGGTGGTGTAAAGGTGCCTTGGATGACAACGAAAGGGGTTCTGCTATAAAAAGAAATGACACCCTGTAACCTCACTCCTGGTTATCGGGTCGTATGGCGGGCGACAGTAAGGTTGTTAAGCGACCGCTATCCAGTTCGTCTTCAGACAAGTCTTCGCCGGCCGCGGTGGTCTCGCGGTTCTAGGCGCGCAGTCCGGAACCGTGCCACTGCTGCGGTCGCAGGTTCGAATCCTGCCTCGGGCATGGATGTGTGTGATGTCCTTAGGTTAGTTAGGTTTAAGTAGTTCTAAGTTCTAGGGGACTGATGACCACAGCAGTTGAGTCCCATAGTACTCAGAGCCATTTTTTTTGAACAAGTCTTCGCTGGTCATCTGGGCCCACTTCGTTTCAGGACCCATCACTAAAACTAGTTTTGAATGTGAATACAGATGGAAGACGTGTCTGAGACGCACCGGGTAGCAATGGGTTACCAACCAGACTGCCAAACACCGTACACCACGACAACGAACGACGATCTGAGGCGTCATATCAATTCATAGCAGGAATCTTGGTTATCATCCACGGTACCGTTACAGCACAGCGATACATCAATGACGTTCTGCACTTTTTTTTTTTTTTTTTTTTTTTTTTTTTTGCCCTTCATGGCAAGCCTTCATGGGCATGCATTTCAGCAAAACAACGTTCGGCTGCACACAGCGAGTTTCTACTGCTCGTCTTGTTGCTCGTCAAATTTGGCTTTGGCCAGCTAGGTCGCCGGATCTCTCCGAAACTGACAAGGGAACCTCCCCATCGAACCCCCCTCAGATTTAGTTGTAAGTTGGCACAGTGAATATGCCCTGAAAAACTGAACACAGATCAATCGAGAAAACAGGGACAAGTTGTGTGGAACTGTGAAAGAAATAAGCAAAATATACAAACTGAGTAGTCCATGCGCAAGATAAGCAACATCAAGGATAGTGTGAGCTCAAGAGCGCCGTGGTCTCGTGGTTAGCGTGAGCAGCTGCGGAGCGAGAGGTAAATGGTTCAAGTCTTCCCTCGAGTGTAAAGTTTGCTTTCTTTATTTTCGCAAAGTTATGATCTGTCGGTTCGTTCATTGACGTCTCTGTTCACTGTAATAAGTTTAGCCGTCTTCAGGCTGCTGCCTCGGAGTGTAGCGGCAGTGGGGAGTCTGGTGCGTCGCATGGTACACCCCAGGTGTTACATGCTTACCCACGGTCCCTGCTGTAGAGACACCTTCGCGGGTATCGGACGCGGTTGGGCCACCATGTCCCCAAGGGGAGTGGCGGGTTCAGCGGCGTTCACCTCGCACGAGGCGGAGGTTGAATGTGGAGGCTGGCCGTGTGGCATCGCCCGCTCTGCCTGTGAGTGGACATGTGGCCGCTCCTTCAGCAAGGTCCGAGCAGGCACACAGGGGGTGGGGTTTACTAGTGATTGGGAGTTCCAATGTTAGGCGGGTGATGGAACCCCTTAGGGAAATAGCGGAAAGGTCGGGGAAGAAGGCCAGTGTTCACTCTGTCTGCTTGCCGGGGGGTCTCAACCGAGATGTGGAGGAGGCACTGCCGGCTGCGATAGAGAGCACTGGGTGCACCCGACTACAAATTGTTGCTCGTGTCGGCACCAATGACTACTGCCGTCTGGGTTCAAAGGTCATCCATAGTTCATACAGGCGGTTGGCGGAGTTGATGACGGCGGAAAACCTCGGTCGCGGGGTGAAATTATTGTAGTATCGTTCTCAGAACCGATCGCGGTCCTCTGGTTTGGAGCCGAGTAAAAGGCTTTAACCAGAGGCTTAGACGATTCTGCGGAGATCTGGGGTGCAAATTTCTCGACCTCCGCTATCGGGTTGAGAAATGTAGGGCCCCCCTGAATACGTCAGACGTGCACTACATGTTGGAAGCGGCTACAAGGGTAGCGGAGTACGTGTGGAGTGCACATGTGGGTTTTTTAGGTTAGAGAATTCCCTCCCTAGGCCCGACAAGACGCCTTCCGAGGTGCGACAAGGTATCAGTAAGCAAAACGCAACAGGGAATAACAATATACAGTTCCCCACAGTCGTTTAATGAACAAAGTAAGAGCATATGGTCTATCAGACCAATTGTGTGATTGGATTGAAGAGTTCCTAGATAACAGAACACAGCATGTCATTCTCAATGGAGAGAAGTCTTCCGAAGTAAGAGTGATTTCAGGTGTGCCGCAGGGGAGTGTCATAGGACCGTTGCTATTCACAATATACATAAATGACCTTGTGGATGACATCGGAAGTTCACTGAGGCTTTTTGCAGATGATGCTGTGGTATATGGAGAGGTTGTAACAATGGACAATTGTACTGAAATGCAGGAGGATCTGCAGCGAATTGACGCATGGTGCAGGGAATGGCAATTCAATCTCAATGTAGACAAGTGTAATGTGCTGCGAATACATAGAAAGATAGATCCCTTATCATTTAGCTACAAAATAGCAGGTCAGCAACTGGAAGCAGTTAACTCCATAAATTGTCTTGGAGTACGCATTAGGAGTGATTTAAAATGGAATGATCATATAAAGTTGATCGTCGGTAAAGCAGATGCCAGACTGAGATTCATTGGAAGAATCCTAAGGAAATGCAATCCGAAAACAAAGGAAGTAGGTTACAGTACGCTTGTTCGCCCACTGTTTGAATACTGCTCAGCAGTGTGGTATCCGTACCAGATAGGGTTGATAGAAGAGATAGAGAAGATCCAACGGAGAGCAGCGCGCTTCGTTACAGGATCATTTAGCAATCGCGAAAGCGTTACGGAGATTATAGATAAACTCCAGTGGAAGACTCTGCAGGAGAGACGCTCAGTAGCTCGGTATGATCTTTTGTTAAAGTTTATAGAACATACCTTCGCCGAAGAGTCAAGCAGTATATTGCTCCCTCCTACGTATATCTCGCGAAGAGACCATGAGGATAAAATCAGAGAGATTAGAGCCCACACAGAAGCATACCGACAATCCTTCTTTCCACGAACAATACGAGACTGCAATAGAAGGGAGAACCCATAGAGTTACTCAGGGTACCCTCCGCCACACACCGTCAGGTGGCTTGCGGAGTACGGATGTAGATGTAGATTTAGATGAAAATGCAGGAGCGTCTATAGAAAGGTCCCAGAACTGCTCTCATTAATAAACGGTCACAATGTCCACATAGTACTAGGGACGGAAAGTTGGCTGAAACCAGATGTAAACAGTAATGAAATTTCAAACTCAGATTGGAATGTATACCGCAGAGACAGGCTGGATAGTGAAGGGGGAGGCGTGTTTATACCGATAAAAAGTGCAATAGTATCGAAGGAAAATGACAGAGATCCGAAATGTGGAATAATTTGGGTGAAGGTCACGCTTAAAGCACGTTCAAACATGATAATTGCATGTCTCTATAGGCCCCCTGGCTCAGCAGCTGTTGTGGCAGAGCATCTGAAGGAAAATTTGGAAAATATTTAGAGTAGATTTACCGACCATGTTATTGTTCTGGGTGGAGATTTTAATTTACCAGATATAGACCGGGAGACTCAAACGTTTATAAGTTTAGAAAAAGTGACAATAAGCCGAAGAAGGCAATGGAGATAAAATTCGTCAGCTGGACCTTTCGGCATCACGGGAAGAAGAAACAGCAGAAACACATACGTTAGGAAACTATGGTGAATCATCTGAGGTAGCAAAAGATGAACGTTACGTGCCAGCACGAAAAAGAAAACATAGTAAAGTTGGTAGTAATGATGACACAACGTTAAAAATATGGAAAGAAAGGAACAAAATAAGGCAAAATTTGTTAAAACGCTTATGGAATACAGATGATTTATTTCCTTAAAGTCAGTACCGCCATTAGACTTGTTTATTTACAGTGTTAGATTTACACTTACACAATCATGATTTCGGCTAAAAAGTGCCATTATAAAGTGTTTTTAGTGTTATAAATTGCTTAATATGGCGAACTGTCGTATTAATTTAATTGTTATAATTTATAACACTTAAAACACTTGATAACGGCACTTTTAAACCAAAATCATGATTGTGTAAGGGTAAATGTAACACTGTAAATAAACAATACTCTAATGGCGGTACTGACTTTGAAGAAATATATTATGACTGGCCCCGCATTATGAAAAAAAAATTACTGATGACTTAATTTCCGGTCACATAACGGCAGTTGAAAGGAACTTATCTCCAGTTTATAAGGCAGAAGCCATAAGAAAAATTAGTAACATCGTTTCTGATTATTGAATACTGGCTGCAGAGTGCAGCAAACTTCAGCCAAGTGACACCACTTTAACCTCCACACCTCACTCAGCAAGTCTTGGAATTGCAGCACGACATAATAATGAGTAAAAGTTTTTGGACTTACCTCAACGTCAAATGTAATTTTTCTTGTACACTTATCGCTTTTCTTACGCACTGTCGTTTCGTGTCATCTTTAATAACACTGATCACGAAATTAAACTGTCTTTTATTTACACGACAATAACTCCTGAAATTTATTTTAATCACTTAAAGAATGTTTTCTTTTTTTTTATCAGCGCTATGTAACTACCTTCTGCAGTTCTACTTCTATATACAGGCATTACCAGCTTTCGTCTTTTCCTGGAATGTAATAATAAAGTGTCATCATCTTCCTCTTCCAATAACAGCGCAATAACCGCGGTGGAGTCACCATACATCCCGCCTCGCGAAGTTCTTACAGGCGAATGCACTGCTTGTCTGCGGCTGCGTTCCACTACACACCGACTGCGGGCGACGGCGTTGCCGTTTGCCGCCTACAGTTGTGGTCGGTCGCCGTCGCCGCTTTCGGAGTCGCACTTTTATGGAGGCTCACATTGCGTTCATTTACACCAGCGCCTATTATGAGCAATAGCTTTTAGGAAGCACGAATCGCTTTTACTAGTTTCTTGTTTCATTCCGATAATCTATTTAGAGTGTGCAGTTTTTCCCAAAACCTGTCACGACAGTACTAGCAGTAGCTCCAGATGACCCTTTGAGATCTGCGACTATCGCTACAAACGCGTGAAATATGCAGACACCTAAAACATGCTCTGGTGGAAACTCTTATTTGGTAAAACATGATAGTAAATAAACACAACACCAGACAGAATGAGGTGAAATTTTCGCGACTCTTTTTGTAGAAATGAATTTTCTTTTTATGTTGCCAGGCGCTCCACAATATCGTAAGTAACTGAGAACGAGACGTACCTAATAGTTTTGCTGAAAGTAGTAATGTGGTACACATTTCATTAGAACGACTGCAGCGGCATAACGTGCCATCATTAAATCATTTCCTATGAATGGTTTACCGCCAACGGAAATTTATAATTCATCTGTGAGAATTTACAACAACTGTGTTCCTGAATTGTCAAAAATTACGCATTGAGTTATTAAATTCAGACGCCCCGTACTTCTCTTGTTAATAGTTCATGGGAGATACTTTCTAAAATTGTAACGAGAAATTTGAACATACTAACGGATACAGCATGGTTTTGAATAATCAGACATCAACGATACATAATATAGCTGACGCTCTCGGCATATAAGACGAAAGAATACGTTACATTTACAGGAAGAATTAACCATCAGAAAACTCTGATCGAGGTTGTTTCCACGTGGGTTGAATGGTCACTAAAATCCAGTTGACATAGAAATTTCACAGTGAAATCTTGGTCCTGAAAAATAATGTACTCTGTACGTCAGTTTTTTATAGTGCAAGACACTTCGGCCGACTACTTATCGTCAGCAACGGAACTAAAATCAAAACTATGCGTGGAAGCAGACGGCTCTGCGTACAAGAACAGGGTAAAGTAACTTTTATCTGACGGAAAGATTGTAGATTGTACTTCCTGCGGTCAGGAAGGATATCGTATTATTGATTACCTTTCGTAAGCTAAAGAAACAGTTGGAGAATATCACGCAAGAAGTGTCGAACAGCCGAATGGGAAGTGTGATCTTAATTCCACTCTATACGGAGATCTAAATCTATACCGAACTCCACAAGCCACCTTCAGTGTTTAACGAACTGTAAGCCAGGTACTTCTATGACTTCATCCTTTTCTGTCCATGTCCTGGGAGATATACAGGACCAGTTGTTAAATTTGATGATCATCTTAGTGCCACATCACACTCAATAACAGAACCCGAGACAATGTTTTATGGGTGTTCTTTATTTTTATTTATCCTACCTTACAATTCAATATCAGATTTCGGGATCAGATATTTGATTGTATGGCGTACCCAGGTGCAGACACAGACTTCGATTAAAATTTAGTAAAGGTTGGATGTAGGCTAAAGGTCAAGAGCGTAGTCTGGAAGAATCAGCGAGTAAAGAAATGGGATACTGAAGTACTGTGGAGTGATGAGATGCGTTTGCGATTGAGGTTATAGCTACTGCGATAGTAAATACCACAGCAGGCGTTTGAGTTGAAGATGAATAGACATCTCTAAACAGGCTATTAAAGAAGCTGGACAGACAAAAGTAAGTACAAGGAAGGTAGCCCCGAAGAAACATTGGAAAAAATAAGAAATACTTCAGTTTGTCGACATAAAAGAGACTACGAAAAGGAAAATTCTGGGATGCTGAAATATGTCAGGAGTGAAATAAATAGAAAGTGCATGGAAGCCACGGTGAAATGACCACAACAAGAATGAGAAGAGATCGAGAAAGAAATGATAGCTAACAGGTCCGACTCGGCGTACAAAAGAGTCAGAACAACCTTCGGCGAAACCAAGAGCGTCAACATTAAGAGTGATGACGTGATTGAGGAAGAAATGGTAGTCGATATGGAAGAAGTACATGATCCAGTAATGGAATCAGAGTTTAATAGAGCTTAGAGGACCTGACATCAAATAAAGCAGAAAGGATAGATAACATTCTCTAAAAATATCTGAGATTACGGGAAGGATGGGCAAAGCCGCAACCATTCATGTAGGTGAGTAGAATCTATGAGTTCTAAGGCACACCATCACACTTCCAGTAAAGTATCATCCACACAATTCCAACGACAGGAAGTCCGAGAACTAGCGCATAATCAGTATGCATCTTGGCTGCTGACGTCAATGATGTCTAGAAGACTGTAAAAGAAAATTCTCTGATACGTAACTATCGGTTTCGCTTTCTTAAAGGGAAGGGCGTCAGGGAGGCAGATCTGACGTTGCGTTTAATAAGAGAAGAAAGATTTAAGAAAAATCGATAGACTTTCACAGGATATTTAGAACATAAAAATCGTTCCAAAATGTAAAATGGTGCAGGAGATTCGAAATTCCGACGAAAAACTGGATTAAGCTATAGCGAAATACAGGAAACACAGTATGTACAAGAACCAAGAGGAGCAACAACAATGAAAGACTGAGAAGCAAGTACTTGGACGAAAAAGGGAATAATACAAGTATGTAGTCTTTCACGCATACTGTTCAATAGACACGTCGAAGAAGCTATTACGAAAATAAAAAAAAAGTTCGAGAATTGGATTAAAATTCAGGGAGGAAGGTTATCAGTGACAAGATATGACGTTGCTGTGAGGAAGATCTGCAGGATCTGTTGAATTCAATTAACGGCCTAATGAATGCCGAAAATGGATTGACAATAAAGGAAAGAAAGATGAGAGGAATGAGGAGCAGCGGAAATGATATTAGCGATAAGACTGAGGACCACGAAACAGATGAAGCTAAGAACTTCTGTTAGCTTGGAGGCAAAACAACATACGGTGGACGTAATAAGGAGGACATAAAAAAGTGATTAGCAACGTAAATAACTCGTTGACGTCAAACAGAAGTCTGCAAGTATCAAAACATCAGTCAAACAAAGGGAGAAATTTCTGAGAATAAGTGTTTAGAACTCAGAATTGTATGATAGTGGCTCATCGACTACGGGAAAACCAGAAATGTAGAGAATCGAAGCTTTACAGATGTGGTACTACAGAAGAAAACTGAAAATTTGGGGACCTTACAAGATAACGGATGGGGAGATTACCTGCAGAATCGGTGAAGAAAGGAACGTATTGAAAACTCTGACTAGAAGACGGAATACGATAGCACAACCTCTGTTAAGGAATCAGGCATCAGTGGATAACTTGCGTGTTAATAGAAGAAGCTGTAAACGGTAAAATCTGCAGGAAGACAGAGATTAGAATACATCCAACAAATGAGGACATAAGGTGCAAGTGTTACTCTGAGGTGGAGAGATTGGCACAGTAGAGGAATTCGTGGTGGGCCGCATCGAACCAGTCAGATTACTTTACACATACACCAAGGATCACACTCTAAGGATCATTGCTACTGAATCTGTAGAACTATGGTTTTGTAGGCCAGCACCAACGAAGACGAAATGCTTTTACTTAGCTATTTTGCAAACTGTCTAGAAAAGTACCGTAAGTCGAAAACACGTAACAGCAGCTGTGGCTTACTAGCACGACAGAAACCAAGTTCCAGTAATGAGATAAATTTCCCACGCTGTTGATATGAAGTGGTATATTACCTGTTCATGATGTTGTGACGTCGTGTGTATCAACATTGTTCCGTACCTGGACATAACTTTTTCCGTCCAATTCGTGGCAGCCAACCGCTATGCCCGAGCTATTCTAGGCGCTTGAGTCTGGAACCGCGCTGCTGCTACGGTCGCAGGTTCGAATCCTGCCTCGGGCATGCATGTGTGTGTTGTCCTTAGGTTAGTTAGGTTTAAGTAGTTCTAAGTCTAGGGGACTAGAACCATTTGAATTCGTGGTAAATTTTTTACGTAATTTTACAACGCCAGCTAATTATGCATTATGCATAATTACCGTGTGCAGGGTTGTGATTCAGACATCACCGGTAGATGCTGTCAGTTTCCACCGGTTGGGAAGTAGCTCAAAGAGAGTACGGAGAAAGTTGTTTTCTTGCTACTTTGTCCAGTGGACGATTCGTTTACTTAATGTATCGTATTGTATTGTATTTAGCCTCGAGTGTATTGTAAAAAATTAATTTAAAGTTGCACAACATGTGAATTTCAAATCTGTGCTGCATATATTATTTTTACACCACGTTGTACTTCATTTTTACACCACATTATTATAAAAATGTGCAGCATGACTTATATGAAAAGTAAAGGGCTGCTTAAGTTTGTAAATCTCAGTATGAAATAGAAGGTTGAAGGGTGACAATGTATGACAACTGTTGAAATGACGGATTCTTTGCAAACCTCATATCCCTGAGGTATTAATATGCTAGCTACAGATATTTACACGAGTTTTTGAAACTTTCGAAACCATTTTATTTCTTTCTGTTCCATATAGATCCTAAGTTTCATGACCCCCACGCACCAGAGTCGAAATGTAAATAGCAAGTTGAACTTAAAAATTGAGGCGTGGTAGGAAAGCAAAATCATGTATGCAGCCGAAACAAAAGAATACGACACCCAGCGATGTAATTATGCAAAACTGGCGATAATCAGTCTACTATGTAATAAGTAGTTCTTGCGTAATCAGTTCAATTTCAAAAATTTGTTTTTTTCCTTTTTGTTTTGAGTTTGGGCGAAAATCTTCCATATGTAAGTTAATGCGTACTGATTCGAACTGCGTAGTGTTAGTTTCCGTGTGCTCACACTGTTGCTTGAACGCTGCTATACTGACGAACAAACAGATTTCACGCAGAGAAACGAAGACATAGCCACTAAGAAGCAACATTGTGACTGAAATATTTGTTACTGAACTTGAAAAGTTTTTTGATTTACTGTGCAATATGAAATAATAGTTACAGCATAACAAATCAACTAGTTCGTTCCAGGTCTGTGTCGAGAAGAAGTCCACTAGAATCCAAAACAAGACATGATATCCAGCGATCCAACGCCAAGTCGTTGTACGCCATAGGAAAGTCCTCCAGTATGGTAATCCAGCACGTATCCGAGTCCACAACAAATGGTAGGTTGCCACTATAAATTCTGGTGGTGTCACAGGCTCTTTGAAGTAGGGAAGTAGTGTGGCACAGCCGGTGCACCTTCTCACACACTGCCCATGAGCCGTAGCCGAGCTGACAGCACCATTTGACGTGTTGCGAATGCCCCCTAATGGAGGTGGTGTTGTGTGTAAGCGATTGTGCTGGGCCACTATCGATGTCCATACTTCAATAAACATGTACTCGGTGCCATGGCTCATTTAGCCACCATTACTGTCCACCACAACCAACGCCTACAGCCAACAGGTTACGAACAGTGTAATTATAATTGTAGAAGCGTGAATCATTAATTCAAAATTAACTTTTTTGAATAATTATTGTATTAAAACCGAAACTTTGGTTCACCCTGTTACTAATTCCTATATAGGGTCCTGCCCTGGTGTTTGATTATATCGAGTAAACCAGTTTTAAAAACATTTGAAGTGTAGCTGACGTTAGGACAAATGAAGAGGTCTGAGTGGAAGCGAAATAGAAGACAAAAATTTACACGTCACTGAAGAGTCCTTCCCTGACTATCAATCTGCGAAAATGGTTTCTGTCACTCACAGTCCTGACTTAAAAGAAAATGAATTTGTGTGACTGACAGAAATCCACAACGATTATGCCGTATATGACGTGCAAGCTGATGACGTCAGGGAAGATAGGAAAACAGTTCTGATGAAGACGAACTAAAACTTACGTAAAATAATCTGACTGCTACTGAAGATAAGCAAGAGAAACTCGTTACTATCGAACGAATTGAAAAGTGCATGAACTATGGGACTAGCAATGACCTAGAATTTTCGAAGAAATTAAGAATGGCTTTCATGCTGGAACACGACAGTAGTATCGAAGATGCCGACTTAAGTGAAAACGGAGATATCATTCTATCAAGTTATTCAGAATCTGAAGAAAAGAAACTTAGTAAAAACCTCTATCTTATAGAAACAATAATGCAGAAAATGATAATATTACGTGCGAAAAGCTGCCGAAACGAGATATAAATATGAAGAAGAAGTGGTTCAAGAACGTGATGATGACGTTTGGTTTGTGGGGCGCTCAACTGCGCAGTTACCAGCGTCCGTACAATTTCCCAAACTTTGCTCAGCAGACTCGTTACTTTCATGAATGATGATGAAATGATGAGGGCAACACAAACACCTAGTCATCTCGAGGCAGGTGCAAATCCCTAACCCCGTCAGCAATCGAACCCGGGACCCCGTGTGCGGTAAGAGGAAACGCGACCGCGGGACCATGAACTCCGGACGGTTCAAGAGGAAAGAGAAACACGAGGAGATGAGCCATGTGAAGAAGGAATAATTCCAGTACAGGATTCAGAAGACGTAATGGGGCCATATAAAAAGGAACCACCAGACAAAATTATTAGTAACAAACAACAACTGAAGATTGTGAAATAATTTGCGATCAGAAAGAGGAAAGAACCACCTGACGCGGAATTTATAGAAATGAACGCCATTTCATGCGAAGATGCAATGGTAGATCAAGACGTACAGTGGGAAGTTCAAATGGTTCAAATGGCTCTGAGCACTATGGGACTCAACTGCTGAGGTCATTAGTCCCCTAGAACTTAGAACTAGTTAAACCTAACTAACCTAAGGACATCACAAACATCCATGCCCGAGGCAGGATTCGAACCTGCGACCGCAGCGGTCTTGCGGTTCCAGACTGCAGCGCCTTTAACCGCACGGCCACTTCGGCCGGCGTACAGTGGGAAGGACAAGAGGATAAGGAAGTGACAGTAACTAAACAAACTATGATTCCGATGGAAGTTAATGGCTGCAGAAACAGAGCATTACTGAACACCATCTCTGAAATTAATGCCTTATCTCAATCTTTTTACGACTACATAAAAGGCAAACCGGGTATAGTCAAATGTCTGTACAAGGAATGAGTATTGTAGGCGCGACTGGTAGAAAAACTAAACCAATAAAAACGAAAGTTTTAATAGAACACGTAACAAAAGGCCGCGTTTTTACACACGATTTCCTGGTGATGTCAGAACTTAGCACCGAAGTAACTATGGGCATAGAAATTGGAGCAATTTATTCCAAAATCTTAAGTTCAAAAATGGTTCAAATGGCTCTGAGCACTATGGGACTCAACTGCTGTGGTCATAAGTCCCCTAGAACTTAGAACTAATTAAACCTAACTAACCTAAGGACATCACACACATCCATGCCCGAGGCAGGATTCGAACCTGCGACCGTAGCAGTCGCACGGTTCCGGACTGCGCGCCTAGAACCGCGAGACCACCGCGACCGGCAAAATCTTAAGTAATCATTAATTCATTATATCATGAATCCAATGGCTTTACTCCTGAAGAAATTATGCTAGGTTACAAAAGTAAAAGTTTAAAAGAGCAAATATTAGAATACCCGCCCAGCAAAGAGATATATTTGGTAAGAAAAAAGAAATTGACGAAGGAGTTACAAAGAAGAAAAGCAAAAGTAGGAGCCAAAAGGTACGACGAAAAATTAAAACTGAAAAAAGTTAATATTGATGAACTAGTCCTTTTGGAAGCTGACGAGAGATCCAATGAGGCAAATCATGAGGTATCCAAACTTAAATCCGTATTTTATGGTCATTTTGAAATTCAAGGGATAGCATACTTCCTGCTATATCCTAAGTCCACAAAACAAGTAGGAGTCAGAAATACAGTTGATCTAAAGAAATATGTAGTTATAAAAGTGTAAAAAGTCAGCAAGTATTATTGTAATACCTATAATAACACCTGCCAAGTTTGAGGTTCTGAAATATGTAGATGGAATAAATGAAACAAATGTGTCACTTAGAAGACTATTAAGTGAACTACTGCAGCCTAAGAAATGGTTCAAATGGCTCTGAGCACTATGGGACTTAACATCTATGGTCATCAGTCCCCTAGAACTTAGAACTACTTAAACCTAACTAACCTAAGGACATCACACAACACCCAGTCATCACGAGGCAGAGAAAATCCCTGACCCCGCCGGAATCGAACCCGGGAACCCGGGCGTGGGAAGCGAGAACGCTACCGCACGACCACGAGCTGCGGACTACTGCAGCCTAAGGAGCATAGCAAAAATGCAAGGGGAGTCAGGAGGAAAGGTACATGCTTTGAGGTGTGATAGTATTAGTGATTCTGAACAAAAAACTTCATATGGACGTATGCCCTATTCCGAATGGTTCCCAAGATAGAACACATTTAATATCACTTTTGTAAGCTTTTTTTGAATAACTCGAAAACAGCACCCTTCAGCAAAAACGTGTCGCAGTACAAAATTAACTCTATTAAATTTCCTAAAAAAAGGTGCTATTCCTTTTTTTCTCTAGAACTAATGGTTTGTGCAAAGAGAGCGCGAGAATGTTGGGCCGTCCAGGGTGGCCGAGCGGTTCTAGGCGCTACAGTCTGGAACCGCGTGACCGCTACGGTCGCAGGTTCGAATCCTGCCTCGGGCACGGATGTGTGTGATGTCCTTAGGTTAGTTAGGTTTAAGTAGTTCTAAGTTATAGGGGACTGATGACCTCAGAAGTTAAGTCCCATAGTGCTCAGAGCCATTTGAGAATGTTGGAAAAACTCGCTCGAAGCGCATGTGCTTTAGCTTACGTAGATTTGTAAGCCAATTTTAGGTTTACAATGTACCACAGTAGTGTAGAGCAAGTTGAGACGAACAGTTTCATACAGGACTATCAAGTCGGGAAACTATCTCAAATTGGCCTACAAAAACTATGTAAGCTACAGCGCATGCGCGTCGAGCAAGTTTTTCAGAATTCTCGCGCTCTCTGCGAACAGACCATTAGTTCTAGAGAAAAAAATGAATAGGATCTTTTTCGTAGATAATTTAATATATTTTAATTTTGTACTGCGACACGTTTTCGCTGGAAGTGATATTAAATGTGTTCTATCTGGCAAACCATTCGGAGTAGGGCATAGGTCCATGTGAAGTTTTTTGTTCAGAATCAGTAATACTATCTTCCCTGAAAGCATGTACCTTTCCTCCTGACACACCCTGTATAATTTAGACGCCAAAGAACTACCCAAACATGTCAGGGTAAAAAGGCAGTCAACAAACAAAGTTATACAAAAAAGTTATACAGAGGGTAATTAAGTAAAGTGGAAAATGGATTGCCTATAATCTTATTAAGAGGCGGCCAAAATGTGAAGTTTTTGCAGTATGGTTCAGAAGTACCAAAAGGACTTCCATAGTACCCGTACTGGGTGCAGCAAGCTTTTTCAATATTACGTAAAATTTTGTATAGTTTATGTAAAAGTGTTTTCTAGGTAAAGTGTGCTTTCAATATATATTCTGTAATGGAATTTCAGTGAATAATATCTGAGTAGTTTGTGTAAGCTTAGAAAATATTTTCATAATGACAAAGCTTGAAAGTAGATGAACTGATGAACAGAACTTTTCTTGTATAATTCGATTATGCTTACCATTTAAGATGTATAATTGAAACAGGTGCATGTATAACACTATTCAACTATTAATCTACTTGATATAATTTTTTGTGCCTTCTAATTTTATTGCAACGTAACTGCGGTACGCAAAGACTACTTGTAAAATGTGATATATGTAATGTTAGAGTGCTGTGTTTATCTATACGTGTAACTTATGTACAGATATACATAAAACGTATAATTTACTAAGCAATAACTTGTCACGGATTAATGAAATGAAAACGTTTGTTTGCATAATTTTATATATTTGTGCACATTTTCATTTGTGTGAAATGATACACGCTTAGCGGCAATGTATAGGATATGTATTATGTAAGGGATTGAATGCTTTTGTACTGTACGGAAATTACTGTGGGAGCATAAAAGGTGGCTTGGGTTTTGGTGCGCTACCTGTAGAGCATCGGTGGAAGGCAACACTCGCACGGAGTGGGTGATGCTTTGTCTGGAAATTCCTGCACAAAAGCCTCGGCATACGACTTCGAAATTATTACGGCTCTGGTACCCGTTGTTGGGCTATTTTATGAACGTTAAAACGATGCCAGAGGAATTAATTATTCCATACATCAAGAAACTTGTACGCCCTGCCATGGGTCGTTTAGCCGCCATTACAATCGACTACAACTAACGCCTACAGCTAAGAGGTTACGAACAGTATAATTAGAATTGTAGAAGCGTGAACCATTAATTCAAAATTAACATTTTTTGAATATTTATTATGTTAAAACGTAAAATTTGGTTCACGCTGTTATTTATTACTCATCGCTCATCAATACAGGGTCGTTTCCTAGTGTCTGATTATTCCGAGTAAAGTTGTTTCAGAAACATTTGAAATCTTTTATTCAGTACCTACAAAACTAATTTTTTTGAATAAATGTCTGAAAGTAGTTGTTGTTCTTTCGTCCAGCGTCGTCGTCAATCTTGTAGTGTCCAGGAACCCTGCGTACTCTGTCCGCTAGACAAACATTTAAACAAGCCGTATTACTGAGTTTTATTACAATTAATCAGATATAATACTTAACTTTCTCGAGTAACAGATGTGTCGCAAGCAAAGGGTGACATACGAAATAATCAATCTATGCAGTAATTGCTGATCTGTAACTGAGAAAAGTCTTTCCTGAACCGCTATCGAAGTGTCTACCGTTGTCGCTGCCATCCAAGTTGCTAATCTTGAAGCTGCTATCGATCTGTGTCGTCACCAGTCGGTCGCGGCACTTATGTCCTCTTCGCGTAGGGACCGCAGCTGTCGCGTTGTCCTCCTGGAAGGAGGTTCGGTCAGCGAGCGAATGGCTGACCGCTTCTCACGCCCGTCTCTTCTCTTTCATTCCCGACTGGCGTGGTGGCGCTTGACTTTACGCCGTAACAGTTGTGAACTATTTTTCTTTAAATTATAGAAAGTAAATAAGTTTTGAGTAAAGCACATATAAAATTCTTTGAATTGTAAATGAAATTCAGTAATGTGGCTCGGTAACACTGATGTATGGTTGCATATAAACCCTGAATTACAAAGTACAAGGCTTGATGAACGGAAAACTGCTTATGATATTAGAATATTGAAGTATTAAATTGGTTGGTTACACGGAATACAAACATTGAAGTCCCCTCTGGTCAATTTTTTTACACATAGTAATGATTAAGAATTTTTGGTCTTTTTAGATCAAAACTATATATGTATCTGAGTGTAATAAAGATTCTTGATATCCGTTCAAGTTCGTTTTGTTGATCCTTCCACTCAGTTTTTTTATTACAGAGGCCAACCAGCTCCCTGACCGAACACGCTGAGCTACCGTGCCGGCTTTTTTATCTCATTTTGCTCTGTATTGTTCGTTGACTTTGTTTGTGGCAGACGTCCGTTGACACTCGTTCAGGCTGTTTGTTGATCCGTTCACTCTGTTTTTTATTACAGAGGGTAGCTAAGCCCTCTGGCCGAACACGCTGAGCTACCTTGCGGGCAGACTCGAACTCGGGACCTGTGCCTTTCGCGGGCAAATGCTCTACCATCTGAGCTATCCAAGCACGACTCACGTCCCGTCCTCACAGCTTTACTTCTGCCAGTACCTCGTCTCCTACCTTCGAAACTTTACAGAAGCTCTCCTGCGAACTTTGCAGAACTAGCACTCCCGAAAGAAAGGATATTGCGGAGACATGGCTTAGCCACAGCCTGGCGGATGTTTCCACAATGAGATTTTCACTCTGCAGCGGAGTGTGCGCTGATAATATGAAACTTCCTGGCAGATTAAAACTGCGTGCCGGACCGAGACTCGAACTCCGAGGAAGTTTCAAGATCCTTGTGTCTTTCTCAAAACCATATCCTGAAAATTTCATTTATTTGTGAAGTTATACACTCCTGGAAATGGAAAAAAGAACACAATGACACCGGTGTGTCAGACCCACCATACTTGCTCCGGACACTGCGAGAGGGCTGTGCAAGCAATGATCACACGCACGGCACAGCGGACACACCAGGAACCGCGGTGTTGGCCGCCGAATGGCGCTAGCTGCGCAGCATTTGTGCACCACCGCCGTCAGTGTCAGCCAGTTTGCCGTGGCATACGGAGCTCCATTGCAGTCTTTAACACTGGTAGCATGCCGCGACAGCGTGGACGTGAACCGTATGTGCAGTTGACGGACTTTGAGCGAGGGCGTATAGTGGGCATGCGGGAGGCCGGGTGGACGTACCGCCGAATTGCTCAACACGTGGGGCGTGAGGTCTCCACAGTACATCGATGTTGTCACCAGTGGTCGGCGGAAGGTGCACGTGTCCGTCGACCTGGGACCGGACCGCAGCGACGCACGGATGCACGCCAAGACCGTAGGATCCTACGCAGTGCCGTAGGGGACCGCACCGCCACTTCCCAGCAAATTAGGGACACTGTTGCTCCTGGGGTATCGGCGAGGACCATTCGCAACCGTCTCCATGAAGCTGGGCTACGGTCCCGCACACCGTTAGGCCGTCTTCCGCTCACGCCCCAACATCGTGCAGCCCGCCTCCAGTGGTGTCGCGACAGGCGTGAATGGAGGGACGAATGGAGACGTGTCGTCTTCAGCGATGAGAGTCACTTCTGCCTTGGTGCCAATGATGGTCGTATGCGTGTTTGGCGCCGTGCAGGTGAGCGCCACAATCAGGACTGCATACGACCGAGGCACACAGGGCCAACACCCGCCATCATGGTGTGGGGAGCGATCTCCTACACTGGCCGTACACCACTGGTGATCGTCGAGGGGACACTGAATAGTGCACGGTACATCCAAACCGTCATCGAACCCATCGTTCTACCATTCCTAGACCGGCAAGGGAACTTGCTGTTCCAACAAGACAATGCACGTCCGCATGTATCCCGTGCCACCCAACGTGCTCTAGAAGGTGTAAGTCAACTACCCTGGCCAGCAAGATCTCCGGATCTGTCCCCCATTGAGCATGTTTGGGACTGGATGAAGCGTCGTCTCACGCGGTCTGCACGTCCAGCACGAACGCTGGTCCAACTGAGGCGCCAGGTGGAAATGGCATGGCACGCCGTTCCACAGGACTACATCCAGCATCTCTACGATCGTCTCCATGGGAGAATAGCAGCCTGCATTGCTGCGAAAGGTGGATATACACTGTACTAGTGCCGACATTGTGCATGCTCTGTTGCCTATGTGCCTGTGGTTCTGTCAGTGTGATCATGTGATGTATCTGACCCCAGGAATGTGTCAATAAAGTTTCCCCTTCCTGGGACAATGAATTCATGGTGTTCTTATTTCAATTTCCAGGAGTGTATTAAGGAACAGAAGGAAATAGGGCAAATTTACTTCTGCTTTTCTGAAACTTAACAAAAAAAAAATGTTCAAATGTGTGTGAAATCTTATGGGACTTAACTGCAAATTTCATCGGTCCCTAAGCTTACACACTACTTAACCTATATTATCCTAAGGACAAACACACACATCCATGCCCGAGGGAGGACTCGAACCTCCGCCGGGAAACTTAACCATTTAGATGCCTAGATAGGGTGGCGACTGTAAATCCATTAGAAGAACCACTAAATTAACTTGATACATAAAGGTCCTAGATTGAGTATTATTCAATTTTTACCGCGTTTCTTTATAAAAGCTAGATCCCTCTTAGGAAAAGGAACTATTAGTCTGATTTCCATATCTATTAGTCATACATCAATGTCAAATCCTGCAAAAGCGATAACATTATACTACATGCACAATTCCTCACATAATAGTGTTATACGTGGCTTTCCAATTAGCAGGACTATTTGATCCGTTGAAGTATAGTGTTATACGCGGCTCCTGTGACAGGACCTTTTAGTGTTATAACAGCTCGCTATAGTTAGTCATTATGACTCAATTACGCTAACTGGATGATGATAATGCTATCGAACGTCATCGTTAAGTAACAAGTAAAGATGCATTGCAGATTCCCGGCGGCGATGCTCTTGTGTTTCAAAAACCTCTACACAAAACATACTCACAGAATGTAAACTCCGTTACTTTAAAATTAAAAGCATAACCGGATGCGATGGTTCATTGCTTTTTAAATGAAAATTTTTATGATTTATTTATTTCACTATCGCGCTATCGTCTGTAGAGCCATTTCAAGTGCAAGATGAGACGACCGGTAAATACATCACATGCTCTTGCTATGCTCGTGTTTTGACAACGGCAAGTCGTCTACACACGTCTGACATTTACTGATTTTTCCAGTTTTTACGTTGCCCTTGAAAATGTCTCTACAGTAGAATCCACGATAGTGAAACTAGTAAGTAACAAAAACGACTTTATTTAAATTGTGTATTATGGCTTTGTTTCTTAACCAAGGAAACATCCGAAAACAGTTGCAAGATGCCGAATGTGTTTGGAATTGTTAACTCGATTCAGAAAATTAACTAAGAGGTAAACACACCTTCAAGGCCATAGCTGAATTACTGTGTACAACCGGATTAACTAGCATGATGAACTGTTAAGGCCCTGTCTGTGGATCCTGAAGTGGAGAACTGCATAATATTGAAAATGTGATTAATATATCAACAGAAACAAATTTCAAATGAACACAGCAACTTATTTAAATAAGACACAGAAATTAAACTCGTCTGACTACGTGACAATACTACATTAGATTACAAAATGACTCTGTCTGATGTGCACCAAGTGAAACTGCTAGTTCCAAGAGTTACTTTAACGGTTTGAGAATGTGCGCTCCAATGATCTGACTAAATACCGACCAAGGAATTCTCTTCAGGTCCCGGTGGTGCTAATAATGCTCACCGAAAACTATTGGCATGAAACGTTCGGAGTGCTGCTGCTGCGACTCGCTCTCTGAAGATTCGGGCGGGGATAGTCCTTCTGCAGGCACGAACCCTGGGCACCCGTTTTCTGCTGGAGTGGAGATCACAGCCTACAGATATAAGTTCAGCGCGGAGACCAGCGTCGAATTCCAAAATTTTCTACCTAAACCATACAGCATGCTCTTCCCTTTCCATCAAGCAAGACATACCGCCAATCGTTGGCTAAGAACTCTCAGTCCGCTGATAACGCAATTGCTTCTTCCGCAAAAAATTCCGCGAAGAAAAACGCATACCGTTAAAACTCCAATGATTTTTCGATCCAACCATCTTTTCCAAAAAACTTCTCCCTATGATCCGTCCTTCTGACGTCACAAGCATTTTCACCAATTACGCGCTTTCGCCCAGCCGAGCATTTAACGCGTCATCACAGTTCGTAAGAAAGTAAGAAACTGCGCACAATGCAAAGGTCTTACTTTGCGGGATTCCATGTATCAGTTTGAAAGCACGTGGCAGTTATCTGCTTAAGACACTATTTTAAATTTTGCAGAGCGCTATTCTCCCACTGGTGAAAGTTCTTTTCCTTCGCATTGCTCGACCGCTGGGCCGGAGACGTATCAAAGACAAACAATTACACCAGGCATCCTGGAATTTACCCGGCGAGGCAACTTTCACACTGGCAGCTACTCACGCCAGTTGTGCAGTTTTATGTGAGTGCGTGAGTCCCTTCTGGCTGCTTGGGTTTCCCTTTTCTTTACAACTGACACTGCTTTGCCTCTCCCAAATCCAATATGCACCCTGTTTCCAAGCTCTCTCAGAAAACAAAGTAAAACATACCGGCCACATGTTAAATGTAGTTAAGACATGAAATTTGTTAGAGATCAGTACATACAGTCACTGCAGTCCAGTTTGTTATTCCAAGCTATTATTGCAATATTCCACCCCATCATTATCCTCTTTACTGAATGTAATTCTCAGATCAAACAAAAAGTATATGCCAAATGGCTTGCCTTTTCCATGGTTTTATTGCTGTATACGTACAACCTGCTCCCTACAAATGTTTGCACTGTGTTTACGATACTGACCTCATTTGTACAGGAGCTACAATCCATGTGGGACTCGTAGCTCAGGCTTAATACTTTGGAAAAGATTTCTAAGTTCTGTACATTGTATTCACTTGGCACCCTCAGTCTGTGCAAATGTCCCAGATCAGTGAAAAGCGATGACTCGGATCTTAATACGGTACTGTTCGCTAAAAGTGATTGCTACCATGAACGATGGACTTAGCCGTTGGTGGGGAGGCTCGCGCGCCTCAGCGTTACAGATGGCCGTACCGTAGGTGCAACCACAATGGAGGGGTATCTGTTGAGAGGCCAGACAAACGTGTGGTTCCTGAAGAGGGGCAGCAGCCTTTTCAATAGTTGCAGGGGCAACAGTCTGGATGATTGACTGATCTGGCCTTGTAACACTAACCAAAACGGCCTTGCAGTGCTGGTACTGCGAACGGCTGAAAGCAAGGGGAAACTACAGCCGTAATTTTTCCCGAGGGCATGCAGCTTTACTGTATGACTAAATGATGATGGCGTCCTCTTGGGTTAAATATTCCGGACGGGGACTACTCAAGATGACGTCGTTATCAGGAGAAAGTAAACTGACGTTCTACGGATCGGAGCGTGGAATGTCAGATCCCTTAATCCGGCAGGTAGGTTAGAAAATTTATAAAGGGAAATGGATAGGTTAAAGTTAGATATAGTGGGAATTAGTGAAGTTCGGTGGCAGGAGGAACAAGACTTTTGGTCAGGTGAATACAGGGTTATAAATACAAAATCAAGTAGGGGTAATGCAGGAGTAGGTTTAATAATGAATGAAAAAATAGGAGTACGGGTAAGCTACTACAAACAGCATAGTGAACGCATTAATGTGGCCAAGATAGACACGAAGTCCGTGCCTACTACAGTATTACAAGTTTATATGCCAACTAGCTCTGCAGATGAAGATATTGATGAAATGTATGATGAGATAAAAGAAATTATTCAGATAGTGAAGGGAGACGAAAATTTAATAGTAATCGGTGACTGGAATTCAAGAGTAGGTTTCTGAGACTTAGGGAAAAATGCAACAAAAATGTAAATTTTCAGGAACGGCTTCTAATGTTTCAAAAGACTGCGCAATATGTATTTCATCCTCTCGATCATTTTCCAAGTTTTTTCTTCTTTTCTTCTTTCTGGACTCATTAGTGGCCAAGTGTCCTGCATGCTCTGCTTTAACAATACGAACCTTGTCCATCCGTTCTCTGATGCAGTTTGTTCCAGGATTAATTCCCATATGCTGTTGCACTTTCACCCTACCAATGTTGCCATCATTAAAAGCAATAACAGCATCACTGACCCCATTTTAGTGTCTTCATTCCAACAAAAACATTTTTTGGCAAGCGAGTCCATTTAAGATTATTAAACGACTCATTGGGATTTTGAGTCTGACGATGCAGACACTTCTTCAGTAACTCAGGATTTTCCAGGTCTCTGTAAATAGGTTTTATGGTATCCATGATCGCTGCCTGAATGGAATGTTTATGGCTGTATGAACTGTTTGAGTACTGGGCATTGCAGTAATTGCACCAAGAACTATGTCCAGCGGGGCAAAGGTGGTGTACTGGTTTTTCATCAGTTGACAGTCTGCCTGCTACATTTTCAACAGGTCCTCAGTATTATTTCCAAGGCCGTCCCATAATATTGCTGTAGTTCATCAATCATTTTTTCTGTCAACCTAGCTCTTATGGTTTTACCATTAGAAAGCTTCTTGTCTCTCAAAGTTTGTTTCAACTTCCTCAATGTGGTGCCTTCCTCTTCTGGACATGACCAACACATTCCAGTTTCGTGATAATCTTTTCACCATAAGGGTGAGTGGCTATTACACTGTTATAAGCTATTGCGTCTCCATCACCTAAGAACTTAGTGTAACACACTCCCCTTTCATTCAGAGATCGACTTAGAATTTCAATAGCTGCAGAGGCCTCCATACCACCACTTATTCCTTCATAATTTCTGTCACAGATATGCCCCTCTTCATTCCCTAATTTTCATTTATAACAATGTTTGGTTAAAATCTGAAAATCTATTACCTTTCCAGTATCCACACTGGTCACCGTAGCAACAGAACTCTTAGAACTGCAGCCAAGCTTCTGCCAAGTGCCATCAAAAGCTGCTGGTATGATAGTCGTATCATCATTTATTTCAACAGCTTCGTCTGCAGCACCCTTCAATGACTCACTTGCAAAAGATTGCACAGCAGCTCCAATAAATCCTCCATACTTGTCGATTTTACAAAGTGGGCGTGGTATATTCATCACGGCACACATTGTTTCTGCTGTAGTGTGTCCTTTTCCAGTAGCTCTCAATCCACAAAACCACCTAACATTTACTTCAATTCAGAATTCCAAAATTAATGAGTATATTTACAACTGGCACAATTAACGATAAGTTTCTGGGCTAGTCCATTTGATACCTCACTGTCTTCATATTTTACAACACACACATTCACCTAAGACCCTTCTTAGGATGAGTAAATCCATCAGAATATAGCCTAATCTATTATTTACATCACTTTCGTTTTGAGAAAACTGAGTATCACAACGTTTTATTTTAATCTTCGAAGCTCTAATGGGTGTTTCTCTAGATGCTGACGAGTCTCCCTGTTTCTCATTGTCTGTAACTTCACATGCCACATGTTGAACACAATGTTTCCCTTTATTTGAACCCACGTTTCTTAAAAACACTTCGGTTTGGCGTCATACTTTACTTTTTGAGAGATTTACCAATCTTTTCGCCACTTTTCCTCGGAAACACGTTTGCATTTCGACATGCAACGCGTGTTTATACTATAAAACGATACGATATTATTTTTGACAGTGCTATCAATACGAACACGTAATTTAACCTTTATAACACAGCAATCCACAGTCTTCTATATAAAAAGTTACTGACTTTATTAACGCTTGAAGTAATGTACGTAAAAATTTTAACATTCTCAACCAGTGTAGATTGTATCTAAAAAAAAAAAAAAATACTTCCCATGCGAGTTTATAAGTTATATATAAATCTGTTTAATTGGAGAATTGCCAATTTTTGTAATGAGATAAAAATCCGAAAATATTAAGAAATAAATATTTTCGTTCTAAATCCTCTTAAGCCACATAGTCGAAATTTTAAAAAGTATGGCACTTATCTTATTCAAGATGTAAACGTTGGTAAAACATTCATCACAAAGTCAGGGTGTCAGTGCAAGGGACTAGTGAATAAAGTCATCAGTCATCATCAGAATGGGAAGAAATTACATGTGGTGTCCCACAAGGATCCATCTTAGGGAAATTACTTTTTCTTGTGTACATTAATGATCTCTCATCAGTTACACGGCCAGAAGCAGAGTTCGTTTTGTTTGCAGATTACACAAGTATTGCAACAAATAGTATGTCGAGTGTAGTTCTAGAAAGATCTGCTAATGATATTTTCATGGAAATTAATAAATGGTTTATAGCCAACTCACTGACATTAAACTTCGAAAAGACTCACTATATGCAGTTCAGAACCTGTAAGAGGTTTCCACCCAGCATATGCATAAAATACGAAGAAGAGCAGATAGAAGAGGTTGACAGCCTTAAATTCCTGGGATTACAACTTGATAATAAATTCAGTTGGGAAGAGCACACCACAGAACTGCAGAAACGCCTTAACAAATCTGTATTTGCAATTCGAGTGTTAGCAGACATAGGTGACATAAAAATGAAAAAGCTTGCATACTTTGCCTACTTTCATACCATAATGTCATATGGTATAATATTTTTGGGTAACTCTTCAATTCAAACAAGAGTTTACCGAGTCCAAAAGCGTGTAATACATATTATTTGTGGAGTAAATTCGCGGACGTCCTGTAGAAACCTCTTCAAAGAACTGGGTATACTAACTACTGCCTCTCAGTATATTTACCCCTTAATGAGATTTGTCCTAAATAATATATCTCTTTTTCCAACAAACAGCTCAGTTCATAAATAGAATACCAGGAACAAAAATGATCTGCACAAGGACTTACGAGCACTTACTTTAGTCCAAAAAGGTGTCCACTACTCAGGAACACTCATCTTCAATAATTTGCCAGCAAACATAAAAAAATTAGTTACAAATAAAGATCAGTTTAAAAGGAGCCTGAAAGACTTCCTAGTGGCCAACTCCTTCTACTCCATTGACGACTTTTTAATAGAAACAAACGATGTGTTGTATATATTCATACTAGTAGTATGGTTATTTCAGGTTAAAGAAAATTGACATGTTCCACATCCACGAGGATCTCCTCAGCACGGATCTATTGAACAAAAAGCTAATATAACATAATCTAATCATGTACTGACACCTATAAGCAATCAGCAAATCTACAAGCAAAATAATCAGCTCACATAATTAATATACTATTCATATACAAATGAACAACGTGTAAAAGTTGCTTAATACGTCACTGATCTTTACTAGCGTAAAGTACATTTTTGATGGGCTGCAGGCAATAGTGAAACTCACTGACTGCCGCAAGACTACTTACTACCAGCATAGATCACTATGCTGAGGCAGCATTCGTAACAGTACGACAATGCACGAGGTGATTATAACGGTTCATAATTTTTCTTGTTTTTTTAAATTTTCCTGTTAGATTGTTTTCAATAGTACTTACTACAGACTACATTGAAGATGGCTCACTGAACTTACGAAAATGCTCATTTAAGAAATAATAAGTAATTAAGCTTTAAGTCACTATAGCCGACATGTTCTTAGAGAGAGAATCGAGAAACTATGTCGATATTTTTAAAGAAATATTATATATCGTTTAGTTCGCCGTGTTAGTTGGATATTTTTGAGGAATATACAGTTTCGATCTCCTTGGACCATCTTCAGATCTATGTAGTCTTATCCGTATCGGAACTACATATCAGAATAACGGAACTACACGTTAGAACACTGTAATCTGATTTCTAGATCCGAAACAGACACGACGAGTTGGTTACGCAACTACTCAAACCTGAAGATAATCTACGGAGACCGAAACTATACATAATGTAAAAACTTGCAACTGAGACTGAAAAATAGATGATGTATATCATTTTGGTACAAATGCACTCATGCAACAGCCAATAAAACCTTAGGATTGGCCTGTCGGTGCCACATTAAGCAACTGAAGGCGACTACTAAACTCCTGTGACGTGTGAAAACGACACGTCTGGCGCTCCTTGGCCGCTTACAATGATCAGTATTTTCTAATGAGTAACGTAACCAGGGCTGCAAGAGCCAGAGATCGTCCAGAGACCAACTATTTGTTTTTGGAGTCTCCACAGCAGAGGACCTTGCTAAGTACAGCCAGCTTCAAAATGAAAATGTCGCAGAAATCTTAGTTGCAGAGTCAGTAGCTGGCAATGACTGGGTTAGCGCTGCAGTCTCGTCGCAACAGTGCCTTCTCTCCCGTTGTTGCACGTGCAGCTCCTTCGCGCCTGGCACTCTTCTACGGAAAGTAAAGAGCCGTAAGACGATCGCGCACAGCCCCCGAGAGGCAGCAGCCGGCGTCACCCCGCTAACAAAGGGCGGCACTGGGACTGCACACAGCACAGTGGCTGCGCCGGCGCCGGCGGGGCTTCGCGTGTCTCATTATCCTCCCGCCTCACCTAACCTGTCCCAGCACGTCCATTACCAGCCGCGCTGCGCGCTAGTGCGGAGGCCGAATCCATGCCGCGCTCCACTGGCAAGACTCCGGACTATGAAAATTTCAAGGTCCTTCTGTCGCCGGTGCCTGCTGCTGACACCGCCCCCAGCTATAGATGTCAGCAGGCTGGCTGCCGCACTAATCCCGCTGCCGCCTGCTCTCAAATGAGCTCCGACTCCCCCCCACCACCCACCACCCACGCCACCCCCAACCTGTTCCGTCGGAGCCAGGTACGCGCCTCGCAGTAATTACCTGGACTTAGTTCTCGAGCGACCCGCCGCTCTGGACTTCCATAATGAATTTAAAGATCCTGCCCCGACTGTGACGACGACGGCGGCGGCGGCGACAGCGATGAAGATTTCGGGCACTTCCAACTTCGCCGTACTGCTACGGAATACAGGTTTAATGAAAAAGTAAATATTTATTAAACACGTCGGTATTGAAGTAGGTGCAAATTTACAATACGCCCGGTAGGAGTAGGGCAGTTTCTTTCAGGAAAAAGCTTTCAGGTGACGTCGCTACTGTATAACTGAACCGCTGACCCAATTCATTGTTCTTCTTCTATCTAGTTGCCTGTCTAATAGCCTCCAGAAGCAACAAAAACTTGATTTTCAGTGTTTCGTATAAATATTGACAGGGTTAAAAAATTAAAAATGCTGTCGTAATCCACTCATTAATGGATATAATCGTAAGTTATACGTTTGTCGCAATAAGTTGAGCACTGCTGTTGACCTGTGTATATGTCCTGAGACAGGGTAACTCATGACGTGGAAATTACCCATATTATATTAAGGTAACTTGTATGAGAACGCCTGGAACAATACTGGCAATTTTCCTAATGCTAACGTAGTTCTCACTAAAAACGTGAACTCTTAGTAGGGTGAAATTGTAGGATCATAAGAGTTCTTTTGCTGAACATTTTGGGATACAACTATTCACATTAGATCTCTTATCGACTTCATTATAATTTTTTTGTGGAGATCAGCAAATTGTATGTTCTATTTGCTGGTCAATACTTGGAATATAATACCTGGCTAACAGTCTTACTTAGATGCCTGAAACTTTACGTAGACATTAACAACATGTCCATCTAAAAAAAAAAAGACTAGTATCGTGTCATTTCAATCACCGGTTTTTGCTCTAGAAATATTTACATTTGATAATCAAAATTAAGATTTATTTTGTATAGCTAACCAGTACGTATTTTTCTTCCTGTTTGTGGTATGTCACTTGTAGTCTACTTCATCTGAAACATCTCAAAGTTTACCAAACCTCTAGCTTAAACAGAGTTCTTGTGCGTAAGATAAACACGAAGATTTAATTCTCAGAAAATTCAAAGTTATATTTGTCCAATTGAACACCTCTGTCTTTCCTAATATATTCCCCGTTGCATAATCTTCTTGACGTACATGTTCCTCACCTTCTCCTTTCCTTTGTTGGCTTCTCATTGTTATTCTGGCCTACTCAATTGCCGCAATGACCCTGTTTTCAGCTTTGGCCATTTTCATGGAATCAACTGCCACCAGTGAGTGCCACCTACTAAACTTAGAATATATTCGTAATAATTATAGAACTTCACACCAATCCCAAAACACTATTTTCGAGACTTGATAAGTTTTGAGAATGACAAAATAGCAAAAACTCAAGCTACAAAAATGTTTATAACCAAAACAATACTCGAAAAATAAATATACACCAGAGAAAACGGAGCAATGTCGCAAAAATTCTTACAACAGGGCTACAAATTCGAGTAACAGTTGTATAGCGTTTGTTTCTCGAATGTAAGTCTAATGACAACTTTTTACATGTGAAAGTAGCGAGTACAATGGTGTGGCCGCACATCGAGAGATTTTTAAGTTCGTTTTCAAACAACTTCTCGACTTCCAGTTCTTTTAACTACCATTTTGTTCAAAAATCCCTAAGCATTGTTTTAAGATGAAAAACAAAAAATCGATTTTTTTAAACAGATTCAGAAGCAAGTGACCTTAAATCAGTATCTGAGAACAGTATTTGGCGATTATGCTACACGTAATTTCAAACTTTTTCCTCGGTGCCACCCCTCTGCGCCTCCTCCCCCCCCCCCCCCTCCTCCTCACGTAAAACGTTTGTCGCTTACTACATTTCCGCTGTTCATTCAGCAAAACTTCGGCATCAGTAATGACGTTTTATTCGCAACATACATTGCAAGAAAAATGGTTCAAATGGCTCTGAGCTCTATGAGACTTAACATCTGAGCTCATCAGTCCCCTAGAACTTAGAATTACTTAAACCTAACTAACCTAGGGACATCACATACATCCATGCTCGAGGTAGGATTCGAACCTGCGACCATAGTGGTCGCGCGGTTCCAGACAGAAGCGCCTAGATCCGCTCGGCCATACCGGCCGGCCATTTCAAGATATATCCTCATATACCACTTAACGTCCCTAAAAGATTGTATCACTGTGGAACACACAGATCAGGAGATATGACATCATAGACATTGAGATGCGAGAAAAACTAGCTTCTGCTTAACACAGAGCGTAAATTACCGAGACTATACTTATCTAGTGTTTTATAATGAAGTGCTTACCGTCTTCCAACGAATTTTAAACATTATTTCAAAATTTTCTAAATTTTTCCCGTTCAGATGCTTAAGTCAAATATAATATAAAACATTATCTCACTTGTGAAGTAATAAGACGTATGCATCTTTATTATATTGGCTCCACCTTTCCATGGGAGTAGAGTGAAAACGGCGTACCAGCTTTGCGAAAATGACACTTGGCAAAACAAGAAGGAAATTGATCGCATTTCGAGAATAGAAACACTGTAGAGCAAGCTCATGGCTACGCAGTGAATTTATGTCCTTCATCCGCCAATGCAAGTGGCTTAGTGGATAATACAATTAAAATGAAGCAGCTGTGTTCAAATAGTTCAAATGGCTCTGAGCCCTATGGGACTCAACATCTGAGGTCATCAGTCCCCTAGACTTAGAACTACTTAAACCTAGCTAACCTAAGGACATCACACACAACCATGCCCGAGGCAGGATTCGAACCTGCGACCGTCTCAACAGCGCGGGTCCCGACTGAAGTGCATAGGACCGCTCGGTCACGACGGCCGGCTATGTTCAAATCCCCGTCCAGTTATTCTGATATAGACTGACCAAGATTCTCCTAAATCGTTTTCTGAGAGGTCGTTCCTCAAGCAGGCAACAGACAATTCTTCCCCAGTTTCTCTTTATACATGAGCTAGTTACTTTCCATAAGGTAACAGGAGTCGATGAGGTAACAAACCAAATCTTCGTAGCTGCATAAACAACCTGTCATAACCAGTCATAACTATAAATCAAAACGGTGATCATGATAAAGACAGCAAATAACGTAAAATAAAGGATAATTTCTGAACTACAGGAGTTGACGAGTTAGCCTTATGACCCTGTAGGTAGACGACTTTTTTAAGTACAACGGTAAACGAAACAAATGTTGTGTCCGTTGCAGGTGATGTCCTTAGGTTAGTTAGGTTTAAGTAGTTCTAAGTTCTAGGGGACTGATGACCTCAGAAGTTAAGTCCCATAGTGCTCACAGCCATTTGAACCATTTGAACTGCCATTACATCGTGTACACTGGATATTTAAATTCACCAGTGTAGTAATGGCTTCTTCGCAGAACTTCCGCCATTTGACTTCGCGCATTAATATCTCTCATTGAGGAGATCTTCCGTTATTTAGATGATTCATTTGTGGTTGGAAGCGCATTAATCGGAACAGCATAAACCCGGGCACCGTGCCGAATGGACGACTGCTGCTTGCAAGGTAGTATCAGGAGCGATGTATGATCGTGGATCATGTGAGTAGCATTTCACCAATCCCTCCCGCAATTATTGCCAATACATGAATCCTGACGATGCTCAGCTTCTTTATTCAAGCAGTTCCTCATTCGGCCCCACAAGGCTGAGTAGACACCGTACCTCACAAAAAATCTGAGGACGTACAGGAAATAGAAAGCGTTAGCTTTCGCACCGAAGGCACCAACGATAACCATTCGGTGGGGAAGTTAGCTTAATGTGTGTGTATACATTGATCATCCAAAACATTAAGACCACTGCCCACCACGACGGTTGTAGCCATCTGATGGAGTTGCGTACACGTGACGCGGTAATAAAAATATGCACGAGGAACAGACACGGACGGGGGATGGGCTGCAAATGGGGAAATCCACTGAGATAAACGACTTTCACAAAGGGCAGATTATTATTATTCAGAGCGTGTGAACGAGTATCTCGAAAATAGCAAATCTGGTCGAACGTTCACGTGCTACTGTCGTGAGCATCTACGGAAAGAGGTAAAAGCCCAGGCGCTAAATGGTTTCACTGCCACGATTCTTCACACAATGTGGGGTTGGAAGGCTTGTCTGCTCTGTAAAGTAGGATAGATGGCGATCTCTGTCATCTCTGCCGAAAGAGCACAAGGGTGGTGCATGCGCAAATGCTTCGGAGCACACCGTTCATCGAACACTGAGGAACATGGAGCGCTGCAGCAGCAGACCATCCCTACGTGTTCACATGTTGATCCCACGACATCGTCATTCAAGAGTGCAGTGGACACGAGGCCATCGGCATTCGACCCTAGATCAATGGAAACGTATCGCCTCTTCGGATGAATCACATTTTTGCTACACTAGGCCGACAGTCGTCTCCACAAACGCCGTTATCGATTTGAACGGTGGCTCGAAAAGTACAGCGCTTCATGGACGCCGGCTGGTGGGAGCAGTATTGTGCTATGGGAGACATTCCCCTGCGCCTGCATGGGACCGTCGGTAGTCATCGAAGACACTCTGACAGCTGCGAACTACCTGCATTCCTTCCTGCTTGATGTTTTCCCTGACGGCGAAGTCACCTTCCAGCAGGATAATTGCCCGTGTCTCGGAGCCAGACGTGCTACAGTGGTTTGACGAGCATTATAGTGAACTAACGCTGATGCCTCGTCGGCTAAATTCGCCTCATGTAAATCCTATGGAACCCACCTGGGTCGCTATCATCCGCCATCACAGCGCACGCCGATCAGCGGCCCGTTATTTACGCGAATTACATGACCTGTGCCTAGGCATCTAATGCCTCATGCCTCCAAAAACCTACCAACAAACTTTCGGAGCCCTGATACGCAGAATCAGTACGTATTTCATTCCAAAGAAGGGCGAACAAATTATTAAGCAGGTCCATAACGTTTTGGTTCATCAGTGTAAACACGAGTGGCATGTCTTATCGACAGGATAGACACTACTCACGACGAACCGGCTGGTATATACATTGTGTATGAAACAGAGGAATGGGTTGGAAAGGGAAAGGGTGGGTGGGAGACTCGCCACTTCCTGGCCCACAGGGCATCGTGGCACGCAATAATTTACTTGTAGGGGTTAATGGACAAGGGACGCTGAATTGCAGCGTGCGGTGATTTGGAAATTTCAGTCAGTCAAGGACCGTGTCCGGATGGCCGAAGCAATTAAGGCAATCGCTCACGAGAAGCGGTAAATCTGGGTTCGAGCCCTGGTCCGGGCCAAATTTTCGACTTTCTCTACAGCATTTCCACAATGCCCTGTGAGGCTGTATGTTATTAGTTCCCCACACACCCTTTCCCTTTCCATCCCATTTCTCTATGTGTTCCACAGAGTTATCTTTGTTTAATATTTATGTTGAACAAATACCACATGTGTGGTTCGCACGTTCTGATATTCGAAAGCCGTCGTGCATGGAGCTCCCTCTCAGTGGGCATTGATTATATCAGACAACTTTCTTGAGCTCCCTACTAATCAGAGCCAGTACAATTTCGCATAAGAATCGACTCGGCTCCAAGATGAGCCATCTGATGTGTTCAGAAGATATACTGTACGAGTTCAATCAATTCTGTCTGGGAATCCTAGGCACTGTTCAACACAGCCAGGAGTGCCAACCACGTAGAGTGGCTTCCATTCAACTGGGCAACAACGAGTGAGGTAGTTAGAGTCATAAGCAAGCAAGTAATATTCCTGCTACTCCCAAAGAAATAAAAAAGTAAAAAAAAAACATATTCCGACCTGTAAAACATGGCCTTGACGTGGGACTCCCAGGAATTTGTAAAAGTCCGTGTGAGAATGGTAGCAGATGGGTGGGAAATAATCAACTATGGCAATTCACTGTGTTGAAAACCAGTCACCATATGTATAGAAGTATCGTCCAATCAGCTATGGTCGACACTGCCTAATGATGAACCCAACATTGCTTGTGGCCAGACAAAGATTTGGTTCGCCGGCCAGTGTGGCCGGGCGGTTCTGGGCACTTCAGTCCGGAACCACGCTGCTGCTACGGTAACAGGTTCGAATCCTGCCTTGGGCATGGATGTGTGTGATGTGCTTAGGTTTAAGTAGTTCTAAGTCCAGGGGACTGATGCCCTCAGATGTTAAGTCCCATAGTGTTCAGAGCCATATTTGGTTCATCCCTCGAACTGACAGGACTGTGTTCTGTGGTTGTAGGCAATCCATTGCAATTTGTGTGACAAGAATTTTGGAGACACCGGCTGCGGAAAAAAAGACAGTGAGGTATACGTGATGTAGTTTACGATATAAGTTGAGTGATGATACTGACAATGACTCTGGATCACGAGCGAAAACGTGATCTCTGGGCACCGAATGCATCAGCTCAGCACTCGTCATATCCATAAAGTCATGACGACATAAAGTAGCCAAGCAGGTGTAGTTCCCCGGATGTATACGAGTACTCGAAAACGGAAGGGCCAATGTTTCAATTGAGTCAAAGATATCCTCTGACTGTGACTCTAAAGGCTATCATTGGAAGTTTAATCTTCTGTCCGAATTACTTTATGAATGAGTAACACAGATCATTTTATCCCAGGAACTTCAAAGCTCAATCGGTGGCCGTCTCTGACTGTAGCCTCTGTACTGTCGTCACAGTGAAGCCCGAGAGCACCGTCTCGCCATTATTCTTACATGCACCGGACAGCTGTCAATAGCTTATTGGATTACGAATGCTTAGCTAGCTAATCCCTGCTACAGGCTGCGCAGCTACCAATGTAGTCAGTGTAACGTTAACCGAAATAAGTGTGAGATTAGAAAGATATGTATCTGACAAAATCATTGTAGAACAGAAAATTTTTCACTTAAT
Organism: Schistocerca nitens; assembly: GCF_023898315.1. NCBI lineage: Eukaryota > Metazoa > Arthropoda > Insecta > Orthoptera > Acrididae > Schistocerca > Schistocerca nitens. Next base: position 388,466,735 of record NC_064615.1, read on the forward strand.
GTTGTTTCATTGCAAAATTTTTCCACAAGCTTTATTTGCTCTCCTATGATCCCTAAATTATACTGCCTGCAGTTTACCTCTTAAATACTTTCTCGAGACAATTATGTTACACACATCATAAAACTTAAAAGCTTCTGCGAACGGTTCTATAAACATTGACCTGTGAGTTAGCATTTGGAATCGCTATCACGACTCATCAGTTAGATATTTTAGAAATATGTTAATCATTTAGAGAATGATAACGGTTGGAGTAAATATTCAGAATCGTTCAAGATGACAAATGACGAAGATTCGTTGCAGCACCTAAGCACTAGTATTTGGAATTCATTGAGAGAGTGAAGTCTGTTCAGATAAATAGAGCGCATAGTAATATGCCATCATCATATTTAGGAAAAATCCGGACAATCCTGATAAAAAGAAATCTTGGGGTTGGTTCAATTTTTCGTGAGAATTTCTTCTTATATTTGAAATAAGTTTGAAAACTTCTACGTCCTCCATATTAAGTGTATACGCAATGTGGAACGACTTGCAATACCCATAAACATTCTGTTGTATTATTTTGAAGCATAAGATCCGATGATGACAGCATAGCTTTATCAAAACGGGTCAGTCAATAAACTGCCTTTTTGGCTTCTGAAGATACTTATTTACCATGCAGTACAGATTGCCACCGTAATGACAATGTAAGGAACATATAAGTCTCAATTGTGTTTGTGTACATCTATATCGTGACGGGAAGTGCTGGAACTCCGAGCTAGTTGATGCACGCAAAGGACAGTCGTCTATAGGAGAGGATTAGCGGCGCCGAACGCTCAGACTACTTGAGCGATTACTCATTCGCAGTTACTGACATATAACTGTCCCCGCAGCTCTGCCTCGGTCCTCTTTGAAACTGAGACAGTGACTGCACATCACAGTGGCCATAGGATTCCTGTTTCGAACTATTATAAAACCATCATTCTAACGTAGCCTTTCCTAATCTGTAGTGAATCACTTTAGCGTCTCGAAGATTTTAAATGCGAAAGTGTGGATGAAGTTGAGACGGAGAGAATCTTTTGTGAAGGACTCTGCAGAATATAAACCTAAGAAATAAAATGAACCAGCCATACGTCTCGGCAGAATATTAACTCGAGTAATAAAATGAACCACCGATTCATTCTTTGATGTCGGGGATATTTTCTAAGCGATGAGATTTACTCTGGATAAATTCCCAAGTTAGCGCATACAATAGATTTCATTCGTCTGAAGTCGAAATATGCACTATGTGGACACTGACTTCACTGTATCATTACGAGTTGTATTGGAGTATTGTTTCATGCTTACTGACGCTAACTAAAGAATATATATTACTCTTTACGCCTGCAATAATATAGTAAGACTTACTTAATGTAGGCGTTAACGTTGGAACGCTGCACAGATCGCCGACTTGTATTCAAATTTATATACCCTTGAGAATTTTATTAACATACGTAGCACTAATTTTATTGTTCCACGAAACCAACTTAAAACTAGAGTACACGATGTAAAAGGAGAGCTATAGAAAATTTTCATTTTACTAAATAAAAGACGTAGAAGAGATAATGATTTATATTTTTAAAAACATATGCATCTATTATACGTACCTAGAGACGTACCCAAATGTGATTACTACTCGTTTTTATCTCACTGACGACCTCTCTCCGCTTTAGGTTTCTTACATCACTGTATTAAATTACTGAAACGAGGCAATGACGTCTGGCCATACTGTTTTCAAGAACTTCTACCGCACACCTGCACCTATTCCTTAGACAATGGTGATATTACCGAATCTTCTTTTTCTTCGCTTTCTTCGCTTTCTATGGATAAAATGCCGGTTTGAAACTAATGGAACTGTCAGAGCCATGTCCCCTGAAGCTGGCCAGTAATTCGTCGTTCTGTGAATTGGTAAAAATAACCGGTTTATCCTTTGAAGATGGGGGAATCAATATTATTGATAACTCTCTGTCCCATCTACCTCGCTGTCGATTTTCACTTCAGATCAGATATCATCATTTCGAGCATTACGTCTTTGAGTTACTCCCGAATTAAATCATAAAAATCTCGTTTCTCTTTGCTCATAGTCTGAATAATATGGATGTCTTATTAAGAAATAATTGTTGATTTGGTTATGATGTTATGAATTTCAACCTAAATTTGATTCTTCAAACTTTTACAAAAGTATCTCTCTACTTATGTATTATGTCTGCTGTATTCCAGAATATGAATGTTAAAACGTATTCTGAGCTCAAACGTAATGAGGTATCTTGAGCAGAATGACCTCCTCAATGCCAAACAGCATGGATTCCGAAAACATCCATCTTGTGAAACCCAACGTGCACTTTTCTTAAGTGACGTACTGAAAGCTTTGTATCAAGAAAATCAAGTAGACGCAGTATTTCTTGATTTCCGAAAAGCATTTGACTCAGTTCCACATCTACGCTTATTGTCAAAGTTCGATCATAAGGGGTATCAAGTGCAGTTTGTGAATGGATTGAGGTCTTTTTCGTAGAGAGGACACAGTATGTTATCTTGAATGAAAAGTCATCGTCAGAAAGTAGCTTCGAGTGTACCCCAGGGAAATGTATTGGGACCCTTGGTGTTCATATTGTTTATTAATGACGTTGCAGACAATATTAATAGGAACATAAGGCTTTTTGCAGATGATGCGCATATCTATAACGAAGTACTATCTGAGAGAAGCTGCATAAATATTCAGTCAGATCTTGACAAGATTTCATTGTAGTTCAAAGATTGGAAAATTATTTTAAATGTTCAGAAAAATAATTGTGCACTTCACAAAACGAAAAAAAAAGTAGTATCCTGTGGCTATAATGTCAGTGAATCACTGGAATCGGCGAACTCACCCGAATATCTGGTTGTGTCACTCTCTAGAAATATTAAATGGAATGATCATATTACAGGTGGTAGACTTCGGTTTATTGGTAGCTGGTAGAATACTGGGGAAGTGCAGTCAGTCTACAAACGAAATGGCTTACAAATCACTTGTGCGACCAGTTCTAGAATTCTGCTCAAGTGTGTGGGCCCCATACCAAATAGGACAAAAGGTGGATATTGAATGCGTACACTGAAGGGCAGCACGGATGGTCATAGGTTCGCTTAATCCGTCGGAGAGCGTCACAGGGATACTGAAGAAACTGAACTGGAAGACTCTTGAAGACAGACGTCAACCATCCTAAGAATGCCTATTAACATAGTTTCAAGAAGAGGGCTGTAAATGGTGACTCTAGTAATACACTACAGTCCCCTACGTATCGCTCACATATTGATCGTGAGATAAGGTTGCAATAACTACTGCACTCACAGAGGCATTCAAACAAACATTCTTCCCGTACTTCGTACGTAAATGGAATGAGAAGAAACCCACATAACTGGTACAGAGGGACGTGCCGTTTTCCATACACCTCACGGTCGTTTGCAGTCTATAGATGTAGATATAGATATTATATCGAACGTGACAGTGGTTAGCACACTGGACTCGTATTCGGGAGGACGACGGTTCAATCCCGTCTCCGGCCATCCTGATTTAGGTTTTCCGTGATTTCCCTAAATCGCTACAGGCAAATGCCGGGATGGTTCCTTTAAAAGGGCACGGCCGCTTTCCTTCCCCATCCTTTCCTCACCCGAGCTTGCGCTCCGTCTCTAATGACCTCGTTGTCGACGGGACGTTAAACACCAATCTCCTCCTCCTCCTCGAACGTGACATTAGATATGCTTACATTTAGCTTGAAATCCAGATATTTCAAAGATTTGACCTTTTCTACCGTACTTCTACTGATCAGAATTTTGAAGTTGTTCAAATGTTTTTATCGTATAGCCAATGTTAACACCTGATCGTCTCCCAATATGAGTGTCGCATCATCACAGGACGAACAGCTTACACGCTACTCACATTCAGCCTGCAGCATCCAGATGACGTTGTATTCGGTTCATACAACTCCAAACTTCACACCAGCGTCACTGCTTATCATCTGACGTTGAATAATTTTCTGGCACACAGCTGGGAATAACAACGGCAATGCCACCTCGCTCCAACAGTTCTTCGAGTATAGACTATAGGCATCACATGTCCATTCTGGATTGACATTTTTATTTCGATTATACTTATTTAAGCTATATGGGTGCTATATGACATTTTAATTTCACTTTTTACTCCTTGAACGAAATGTTTGAGATCCAAACCGACTCCAGATTTCGGATCAATTTAGCCAGATCACATGGAGATGGAAGTGGGGTGTGGATTCCCAAGTAGGAATATTTAGGATGAGTTTTCAAGTTCCCACACCAGCGCTACAACAATGCAAACCTCTGGAACTAAAGGTGGGCCACGTTAATTTATTGGTAAAAGACTACGCTAGTCTACCGTTTGTACACGTAGCTGTTTAAAGACATCAAAATGGAATGTCTATGATCTGTTCGAGATGTGGTAACTGTGTCTGCTCTATGTGATTTTCTAATTGACCTACGTTTTGGTTGTGGTAATGATAAGACTGAGAGTGTGCTGAACTTTCAAGTAAATCTTAAGGATGAACACGAATACAAAACAATTATTCGAGAGTACGAGCACGTCGTTCCTTACTCGAACTTGTCTACGTTTTTGAAAGCCTTCTTAAACTGAGTTTCTCAGCAATCACTGCAGCGTGTCACATGTAAAAGTGTGTGACGTAATATCTGTTGATTTTTCTTAACAAACACACCGAGTAGGACAAAGATGAAGGTTTTTCAGTGTAGGAAAGAAGCCAACAGGTTGTGGAGCTCTTGTCTAACCGATCTAAACAGACTTCTGTTGTAAATGTAAAGCAATAACAATTCCCCATGCAGTCATTAATACTTCACGCTTTGTGTTCCTACGAAGACTTAATAATTAGGAGGCCAATCGCTTTGTGTTATCATGTTCATTGGTAAAGTACAAAACTAATTTCGCTCATAGTTTGAGTAACTAGCCTTTAGTAATGTATCACATTGCTGTAGCCGCACACAGCAGTAAAAACAGACTAAATTACCTCTACTATAACAGAACACGTGATGAGCCACAACAAGCAGACAATAATTTTACTCTCACCATCAGTGGTGTGATGGCTGTTTGTCCTCTTGCAATCACAGCTGAGCACCATGCTAACAAGAGCTCATCACTTTCGCACATTTATCGGAACGTGACAGGCAAAGCGTCTACCAGGACGCCATGCTACATACAAGGCAGCAAAAGGATGACATGCAGATAGCTAGTACACGGTGCCTGTAGCCCCGCAGGGTATCTCTGGATGTTGTACTCTGTACACGGCATCGATAAAGTGGCATGCAGACAGCCTGCAGTCGTTGCCCTTAGCTTCACGATGTGGCATTCATCCAGGCGCCGCACTATGTACACAGCAGCGAGATGTCTCAGGCAAACAGCGCTGTTGCCGAGCGGTTCTAGCCGCTTCAGTCTGGAACCGCGCTGTTGCTACGGTCGCAGGTTGGAACCCTGCCTTGGACACGGATCTGTGTGATATCCTTAGGTTAGTTTGGTTTATGTATTTCTATGTCTAGGGGACTGAGGACCTCAGATGTTCAGTCCCAAAGTGCTCGGAGCCATTTGAACCATTTGAACCTCAGATGTTAAGTCCCATTGTGCTTAGAGCCACTTGAACCATTTCTCAGGCAAACAGCCTGTACTCGATGCGGTCGTACCTCTGTGACTGCAGTATAAAGATTGGATTCCCCTTTCCCCCTCCGCCCTCCAACACTGTCCAGGAGATAGTGTGTTCACTTCCCAGTCCCCCATGCAGATCGGTCGAGACCGCACACACCGGCTGTCAGAACTTAAGACTTCCTCCTCAGCCACAGACACCGGGAATGCATTGGGTACTCCTTTTGTCCTTGTGTACCGTGATGAAGAAATCGGTATCTTATTGGACAGCAGAACGCTGAATTATTCTTCTGCAGGTATACAACGTTTAGGTAATGTTAGAAATGTAGAAGCCTCTTACCCCTTCCACTCCATTCTCTTCTCACATATTCTCTACTAAACTTACCTTCCATTCATATCCTAAAATAATTTTCTTATCACTTACAACTAACAAATGTTCAGTCCCTACAAGTGCTTCATCAGTAACTCTATTCACTCATAAATTCTACTTGATTCGTTAGGTACGTTGTGTTATGTGCTTTGAAACCTCGCTTAGTTTCGATCCTCAGAAGAATTATTTGTCACTGTTTCCCACACAGAAATTCACCCATTTCCAATCTCTCCGTTCGTAACGATACCAGCACCGATTAAATTATTCATTGTTGTTATTGTTATTATCCTGTAATCACACAACTAGAAACATCTGCTCACTGTACATTTCACCCTGAGTCTAATTCTAACCTGTTCATCCTTCTTTTGAGATACCCCAGCTTCTCAGCAACACTGATAACTCTATGATCCCCAATTCGTTGAATGTTGCTAACCTTCTTCTTCCTGTTCCTGATAACCACGTCCTGCGGAATCTCCACCTGGAAATCAGAAAGGCGGACTAGTTTACCTCCGGCGGTTTTGTCGACGAAAACCATCATCATTGGATTACTTTTGGAAGACCGCAAGTTTTGTGAATTTATTTTATGTGTCTTTAATGGAGTCGTTCACACTCCACATCTACACCTACACTGCGCAAGTCACCTTGCGGTGCTTGGCAGAGGGTACTTTATGTACTATTGTCACTTCCTCCTTTTCCTAGTCTAGTCACGAATGGTTCATGGGAAGCGCGACTGTTGCTCATTGTTCATTCTCCTGCATATAAGGGCAGTTTCGCACCTCCAAGATCAGTTGGTCTCCTGAACCTCTGTCTACTCTACCACTCTCTTTCGACAGCACCGCTAAAAGAATATGTGGGAAAATCAAAAGGAAATTAGAGTTACGTGTAAAGAAATTTTAATAACAATATTATAATTAGAGTTATTGTGCAACGTACAGCTGTACATGACTTTCACTTATACTGATACATCGATCTCAGCGCATAGGCAGGAAGTGGACGGTTGTTGACGGGTCCAGTTTTCCACGGTGTCCTGCACTTCCTCATCACAGGTGAACCATTGACCTTTCAGATATTGTTTTAGGTGAGGAAGATATGTTAATCATATGGGGAAATGTCGTGGCTCTAAGGAGGATGTTCCAGGATCTCGCTTCGAGAAGTTTGAAGGTGCTCTGTGTTTTCTTGGGAACATTTGGCCTAGCGTTGTTCCGGAGAAGCACCGTACCTTTCTAGAGCTTGCTCTTGTGGCAGTTCTTGATGGTCTGTTTGAGCCTCAGCAACGTGTTGCAATATTGCTCAGCGTTAACTGTTGAACCCCGCGGTTTCCAGTGGACGAGTCCTAATTCTTCCAAAACCAAACAGTGCTTCACTTTTCCGTCCTTAGTTGCAGTGGGGAAACTTTTTCGACCGAGAGGAGCTGGGATGCCCCCACTCCATGCTCATCCGCTGGAGACAGGGTCGAAATGGTGACATCACGTTTCATCGCATGCCGCGTTCTGAGCACTGAAATTGGTTACATGCTCCGCGTATGCAAACGGGTATCTCATTCTCTGAAAGATGCTTGGGTATAAAATTTACCTTAATGAAGCAGAGTCATGTGTAGTTACCCTATGATTCGTCCGTATTAGCTAGTTCAAGGTCGAAAACGTGACACCGGCGGTGACAATGTGCGCTTGCTATAGCGTTTGTCATAATTACCCTCACGTCTAGCGTTGATGCACGGCCAAACAATATTACTGTATCAGTTTGTGAGCTACTGTGGAATGCTTGTGATGCGAAGTATGCATAGCGTAATGTCATTTTATTAAAGCAATGTAAATATAATGCAGCGTTGATTGTATCATTCTTCCTTTCAAGTGGATATTATCTTTATAACAGACAACCATTTTTAAATTTTTAATTACCTTTCTTTCCATTCTGGACACCGACTAGTATGATTGTAATTCCATTGTACTGCGTCGCTTTTGTGTGTAAAAATATAGTATTTAATCTCGAATTTCAGTAACTAAGCAAATATTAATTGATTAATGGAAGTGCTTTTTGTTCATTTTAGCTGAGTTACAGGCGGCTCGTTTGATGACTCCACGACCGAGCGCAATTAGCGCGTTAATGGTTCAAAAACGCTCTGAGCACTATGGGACTTAACATCTGAAGTCATCAGTCCCCTAGAACTTAGAAGTAATTAAACCTAACTAACCTAAGGACATGACACACATCCATGCCCGAGGCAGGATTCGAACCTTCGACCGTAGCGGTCGCGCGGTTCCAGACTGAAGCGCCTAGAACCGCATGGCCACTGCGGCCGGCAGCGCGTTAATGTATCTGTTCACTTATTTGAGGGTGAATCTGCAGTTACATTACGAAGGGGGATAATCTTTTACAAAATATTTTATGTGTGTGAGAATATTAAGCACATTGATGACCAACATCAAGCTTTCTCCTCAACCTTTTCTTATGGAACTAGAAATATTCAAAAGCAATTTATCAGAGAACTTAAGAAAACAAATTAATTTAAATGGCTCAATGACTGCAAAAGATAAAGAAATTTCGTCCCATCGATGATGATTAGGTTCATTTCATTGAATTAATAACAACTAACAGCATGGAAGGAAACACTTCATTGCCCAAGGTGTGCCATGACCCTGACATTTACATGTTGTATGGTAACGGACGAGTTGTGGCGCCATGGATATATTATATGTTCGGAATTGAGGCGGCCTGCCCGCATCTCGTGGTCGTGCGGTAGCGTTCTCGCTTCCCACGCCCGGGTTCCCGGATTCGATTCCCGGCGGGGTCAGGGATTTTCTCTGCCTCGTTATGGCTGGGTGTTGTGTGATGTCCTTAGGTTGGTTAGGTTTAAGTAGTTCTAAGTTCTAGGGGACTGATGACCATAGATGTTAAGTCCCATAGTGCTCAGAGCCATTTGAACCATTTGAGCCATTGAGGCGGCCGCACAGGACGCTCGTCAAAGCCGCGGCCCGGCAGCAACCACGTGGTGCCGGACGTTGGCAGAAGCAAGAGGGCTCCAGCCCGACCGCGTGGCTGGGAATTCCATGGTGACGCAGTGTCAATGAAAGAGGCTTGTATGCCGAGAGTGCCAAAGATGGCGGACTTTGTGAAACCATCATGGCAGACATTTCACAGTTCGTATAGAAATTAATGGTAGCCAGATGAATCATGATACCTCAAAACAAAAACATGTACATCAACATTATTTGCACGACAGTTCCGATGGTGTAATCAGATTTTGAATATATTTATTGGTTTAAAGTTTAGTATCTGAGGATAAATTATACAAGTAACACCTAGCAACGAATTTCCAAAGTCTAAACGGTTCTTCCGATTTCGTCGATCTATGTGTCTTTAGAAAGCTATTAGTGTAAACCTAAATTGGTATGAATTACAGGCATGTAACTTAAATAGTACATGAGTTACTGGAGGTCAAAGTGGCTGATTACTATCGATCGCGTTTGGCAATAAGTACTCCACAGCTACACGAAAATACGGTTGCAGCATGCTTATAAATATATTTATTCATCTATGTCTTTGTCTGTATCCAATATATACTGTTCATGAAGAAATTGGGTAAATGGTAGTGATGCACACGGACCCCAAGGCAAGTAGACATCAGTTTTCTATGTGTTAATTTGCGTATGTTTGACGAATTTTATATTTCAATGACATAGGTATGCAGACTAAACAGAAAAGTAACGAAAAAAGCCATGACTGGAACCAGTTGTAACTCTCGAGCTCTACAATTTTTTCCATTTCGATGCACTTCACGCTCCACGGACATGCTTGTTGCAGATGCGCCTTCGTTGATGCACTTCACGAATATGCAGACGGGTATCACCGACCTGACGACACGATATTTCAGCAGTCCTGCTGGCCGCCATCTTCAGGTTATATTGCAGGTGCACATTCGTGCTGGAACTGAGGTAACATCAGAATCGGCGGCTACTTTATAAACCAGGAACAGGCAACTGCGCATGCGCTCGACTCTAAAAGGGCTTGGACAACCAGGGTACCGTGTCGCCAGGACAATGAAATCCGGCTGCATATCCGTGAATAGCGTCTAAAATCATTACGACGGAAAAATTTACGTAATCACACTCGCCTTTGTTTGTAGATTTGCACCGGCCGTGTATCGAACACAGAAAAACAATACAGCAAGCGAGCAACATACCAAGCAGCTACGTAGCCCGTCGAAAATACGACAATCCTAACATAAATGAATCACAGACGCCAGGAAAAGTTCAAACTCTTTTTTATCAACATTTTTGAGTATTGTATCGACATGCCTTAGGGGTCTGGAATTTTAGGTCTGATCTTCACGTGTCACAGATATATTAAATTACAAAAATCTTCTACCGTGTGGTCTCCTTGTAAGTCATACACCTTTATCTGTAGCTCATTTCTTTATTAGGTTGGCAGGAACAGTGAATGCTACACAGTCGAATCTTTAGTAAGGCACATTTGAAAATGTTGTGTTAACAATAATGACAGGGAAAATGTTAGCTGCTAATGACTCACCATGTGCATCAGGAGATCGACAGAAAATTAGTGTTCAATAGGTGCAGAGATCAACTTTCTATGGGATGTATGTGTTACACATAACAAAATGGACGTCATCAGCATTCAAGAAATGTTCAAAACAAACCATTAACTTACATGACAATGGCACGACACACTGATCACAAAGGTTCGCACAATAAAAAAAAATGTTCAAATGTATGTGAAATCTTATGGGACTTAATTGCTAAGGTTTCAGTCCCTAAGCTCACACACTACTTAACCTGAATTATCCTAAGGACAATCACGCACACCCATGCCCGAGGGAGGACTCGAACCTCCGCCGGGATCAGCCGCTCAGTCCATGATTGCAGCGCCTTAGACCTCTCGGTCGCACCATCAAGATCGAAATATAACACCTTGGGAATTTCTACTTGTGGAGGACTTACAGCTAGGTGTCCACTCCTATAAGAAGGCATAGAGAATCAGATTGGTGTTACGGAGTGATGAGAGCTGATGCAATGTGATGGCACGTAATCGAATGCTAAACATTCTGTCCAGGAGCTTATCGTGAAACTGGCTATCTTTTAAGACGTAGCTGCAGATAATGCGCTAGTATGTTTTATAAATACGAAAATAAAAACATACAGGGGATGAATTTTTCCAGTGGTTCCAGCTGGTATGAATTGCAATGTCACACGCTTTTCAGAAGGGATAGTTTGCTTCAATAGAGTATGGTTTTTATATGTAGACCAGGAATCAAGCAACAGCAAGCTGCCGGCCGAAGTGGCCGTGCGGTTAAGGCGCTGCAGTCTGGAACCGCGAGACCGCTACGGTCGCAGGTTCGAATCCTGCCTCGGGCATGGATGTTTGTGATGTCCTTAGGTTAGTTAGGTTTAAGTAGTTCTAAGTTCTAGGGGACTGATGACCACAGCAGTTGAGTCCCATAGTGCTCAGAGCCATTTGAACCATTCATTTTTGAACCAACAGCAAGCTGTTTTGACCATGTACTGCCGAACAGCAGTGCTCAACCATTTTTGTAGTTCAAATGGTTCAAATGGCTCTAAGCACTATGGGACGTAACATCTGAGGTCATCAGTCCCCTAGACGTAGAACTACGTAGGCCTAACTAACGTAAGGACATCACACATATGTATGCCCGAGGCAGGATTCGAACCTGGGACCGTATCAGCCGCGTGGTTCCGGACTGAAGTGACTAGAACCGCTCGGCCACCGCGGCCGGCATTGTTGTAATTCTCTTACGTCCATTTTCTACTCCTGCTTGCTGTGATGTAAATATTCTCTACTGCTCTTGCAAGATCACACACGAGAAAAAAACCATTGGGTGTAGAGCACCTCCAACTCCTCGCAGCACAATAAATAACTTTCCACCCAATTTACCATCCAGATTAACAGTCGGCATAAATGTTTACTAATACGTTAACGCATTGATGTTGTTAGATCTTTGTGAAACTCTCTAGGTACCTCTAATTTCCAAGGTTAATTTCGTATGCATTTACTCTCTAAATCTGACTTAGTTGGAGTTGACAATAAATTCTTAACTGAACCATGTGACAAGTTTGTCTATCTTATCTACCAATTTTTGGGATGATTCTTCAGCCTGTTGTGCATCATCAAGTTGATGCTATGTTTGAAATTTTTTTATCTTACATCTTCCACTCTGTAGCGTTGTTTGAAGTTACGCAATTATCCACTGCTCACCTTGAAATCACTGTAATCTACATCGAAGCGCCAAAGAAACTGGTGCAGGCAAGCGTATTCTAGTACAGGGATATGTAAACAGGCAGATGTGGCACTGCGGACGGCGACGCCGATACAAGACAAGTGTCTGGCACAATTGTTAGCTCGGTTACTACTGCTACATTGGCAATTTAAGTGAATTGGGAAGTTATAGTTGGCGCACGAGCGATGGGACACATCATCTCCAAGGTAGCGGTGAAGTGGTCATTTTCCACGTACGATTATTTCACGAGTGTAGAGTGAATATCAGGAATCCGGTAGAACAACAAATGTCCGACATCGTTGCTGCCGGAAAAAGATCCTGTAAGAACGGGACCAACGACGACTGAAGAGTTCAACGTGACATAAGTGCATTCTTTAGGCAAACTACTGTCGATTTCAGTGGTGCGTAATCAACAAGTGTCAGCATGCGAACCGTTCAACGAAACATCATCGAGATGGGCCCACTCGTGTACCCATGAAGACTACATCACACAAAGCTTTACGCTTCGCCTGTTCCCGTCAACATCGACATTAGATTGATGATAACTGGAAACATTTGGCCTGGTCGGACGAGTCTCGTTTCAAACTGTATCGTGCGGATGGATGTGTATGGGCATGGAGACAATCTCATAAATCAATGTACCCTGCATGTGAGCAGGGACCTGTTCAAACTGGTGGAGGCTCTGTAAAGGTGTCGGACGTGTGCAGTTGGAGTGATATGGGACCTCTGACACGCTAGATATGACTCTGTCAGGCGACACGTCCGTAAGCATCCTGTCTGATCACTTGCATCCATTCATGTCCATTGTGCATTCCAACGAACTTGGGAAATTCCAGCTGGACAATGCGACATCCTATGCGCCCGGAATTGCTACAGAGTGGCTCCAGGAACACTCTCCTGAGTTTAAACACTACCGCTGGTCACCAAACTCCCCAGGCATGAACATTAATGAGCATATCTGGGATGCCTTGCAACGTGCTGTTCAGAAGAGATCTCCACTCCTCGTACTCACGGATTTATGGACAGCTCTGAAGGATTCATGGTGTCAGTTCCCACCAGCACTGCTTCAGTCATTAATCGAGTCCACGCCACGTCTTGTTAAGGCACTTCTGCATGCTCGCGGGGGCCCTACGCGATGTTAGGCAGGTATACCAGTTTCTTTGGCTCTTCTGTGTTCGTCGAGCGCAATTTGATGTGCGTAACGTTATATGTCACTAACACGCATATTCTGTAAATGTTATCTAGCATCTTTGAAACGTGCAAACACGTGTTTTTGTATCAAATGCTCTTTTTCTTCCCTTGAATATACATAGCTTTTCTTGTGCACTATACCTCCATTTTGTTCTGGATTTATTCGGTATCTGCTCATAAGTGGTTTTTTTAATATGCTCCGGATGGTCTTTCATGTACGTAGTTATGTTTAGTACCCGCTACTTGGACAACGATGGTCCTTTACCACGGGATTTGTGACTCCCTGTCCGACAAAGATAATAAATTACTTGGCTCAACACCTGTTCCAATGTCACTTTCACTTGCTAAACAAGTTTCGTCATCATTGTAGTACTTACGTACATTGCCCGCTCATTGCAACATATACGAGCCAGCCGGTGTGACCGAGCGGTTTCTGGTGCTTCAGTCTGGAACCGCGCGACCGCTACGGTCGCAGGTTCGACTCTTGCCTCGGACATGGATGTGTGTGATGTCTTTAGGTTAGTTAGGTATAAGTAGTTCAAAGTTCTAGAAGACTGATGACCTCAGATGTTAAGTACCACAGTGCTCAGTGCCGTTTGTAGCATATACGATAAAACACATTCCACTGACTCATCTTGCCGAAAGGCAAATATTTCATTCTCTACTGCCCTTGCAAGATCACACAGACGAGAAATAACCATAGGGTGTACAACACCTCCAACTTCTCGCAGCACAATAAATAACTTTCCTTTCTGGTTAAATGTCAACTTCGGCAACTGTTGTTGAACATAAAATTACTTGCCGACTAAGGAGTTCCACTACGCTCCGTAGCGTCGTTCTTCGTTCACCATTAGATACCTCCAGTTCCTCCAAGCGTGTTGCCATTAGAGCCAATATTGTATCGTAGTCAGTATGTGGGCGTCGAATGCCGTAAACATCTACATCTACATTTACATCTACATTTATACTCCGCAAGCCACTAAAAGATGTGTGGCGGAGGGCACTTTACGTGCCACTGTGATTACCTCCTTTTCCTGTTCCAGTCGTGTATGGTTCGCGGGAAGAACGACTACCGGAAAGCCTCCGTGCCGGCTCGAATCTCTCTAATTTTACATTCGTGATCTCCTCGGGAGGTATAAGTAGGCGGAAGCAATATATTCGATACCTCATCTAGAAACGCACCCTCTCGAAACTTGGCCAGCAAGCTACACCGCGATGCAGAGCGCCTTTCTTGCAAAGTCTGCCACTTGAGTTTGCTAAATATCTCCGTAACGCTGTGACGAAACGCGCCGCTCTTCTTTGGATCTTCTCTATCTCCTCCGTCAACCCGACCTGGTACGGATCCCACACTGATGAGCAGTACTCAAGTATAGGTCGAACGAGTGTTATGTAAACCACCTCCTTTGTTGCTGGACTACATTTTCTAAGCACTCTCCCAATGAATCTCAACCTGGCACCCGCATTACCAACAATAAATTTTATATCATCATTCCACTTCAAATCGTTCCGTACGCATACTCCCAGATATTTTACAGAAGTAACTGCTACCAGTGTTTGTTCCACTATCATATAATCATACAATAAAGGATCCTTCTTTCTATGTATTGGCAATACATTACATTTGTCTATGTTAAGGGTCAGTTGCCACCCCCTGCACCAAGTGCCTATTCGCTGCAGATCTTCCTGCATTTCGCTGCAATTTTCTAATGCTGCAACTTCTCTTTATACCACACCATCATCCGCGAAAAGCCCTATGGAAATCCGACACTATCGAACATCGTAGACCTTTGCGCGCACTTAAGGTTCCTTGTCAGTTACTTTGCTGTCGTTTGTGTAATGACTACGGGAGTTGGAAGTCTTTTGGCAACATAGCGAGCAGTAGCAGCCACTTGTGCGTGACGTACTTCAAATTTGTAGCCTCCGGTCCTGGAGACGAGACCTGCTCCTCGCCCGGCAGCAGCCGGTTGCAGGGCAATCCGGCCTACTGCAGGGGCTGGCAAGGCGGCGACACGTCTCGCGTGTGACGCGAAGCCCGGGATCTGCGTGGGCGCAGTAATCTGTGTCCGCGACAGGCGCGCCGCTGACAGCGGATGGATTAAAAACGGGCCGGCCGAGCCGGCGCTTTACAAGTGACGCCAGCGCAGCACAGCGGAGCCCGCCCGCCCGCCTGCCAGCGCCGCGCAAAGTAATTTGCTGCCGCTGCCGCTGCAGCCGCCACTGTGCGTATAGGCTACGGCCTCTACGGCCCTCGTTATTTTTCACTTCGTTCATTAAGCGCTGCCGCGAGAGGCGACAACTCCCATTCTTGTGGCGCCTACCAATTGCATCGTGATTCAATACAGCACACGAAAAGAGGGACCACGTTCTCTGCCTCCCTGGGATATACCACACGCTGGTTTGTTTGGAAATTACAACCGGAGAGATGATTAGCAATTAAAAATCGTCAAATTCTTGTAATACCAAGTGACGCTATGTGGTTCAGTCAATCAAGAAAGCAAACATAATAAGTAGGCAAACAGCTATATTCGCTTTCAGATTTATCCCCATTGATAAGAATACAAACTTTGCGAATGTACACATAGCTATCGTAAACGATCAGCGAAGACTTTGACTTTTCATATTGGTCGTGCATGACAGCGGTGTACCAATGTATACTACTGCGGAATGTTTCAATAAATTAGAACAAAATGCGTTTCAAATAACGGTACCATTGGCATATTTTGAGCTTCCTTTTCGAGGAGGATTGTTACTTGTCGATGATGTATGTTGTTGTGGTCTTCAGTCCTGAGACTGGTTTGATGCAGCTCTCTATGCTACTCTATCCTGTGCAAGCTTCTTCATCTCCCAGTACCTACTGCAACATACATCCTTCTCAATCTGCTTGGTGTATTCATCTCTTGGTCTCCCTCTACGATTTCTACCCTCCGCGCTGCCCTCATATAGTACGTAGATACATAAATGTTTGTTTGTTTGTTGTGGTCTTGAGCCCTGAGACTAAGGTGGTGATCCCCTGATGCCTCAGAACATGTCCTAACAACCGATCCCTTCTTCTAGTCAAGTTGTGCCACAAACTCCTCTTCTCCCCAATTCTACTCAATACCTCCTCATTAGTTATGTGATCTACCCACCTAATCTTCAGCATTCTTCTGTAGCACCACATTTCGAAAGATCCTATTCTCTTCTTGTCCGAACTATTTATCGTCCATGTTTCACTTCCATACATGGCTACACTCCATACAGATACTTTCAGAAACGACTTCCTGACACTTAAATCTATACTCGATGTTAACAAATTTCTCTTCTTCAGAAACGCTTTCCTTGCCATTGCCAGTCTACATTTTATATCCTCTCTACTTCGACCATGATCAGTTATTTTGCTCCCCAAATAGCATAGCAAAACTCCTTTACTACTTTAAGTGTCTCATTCCCAAATCTAATTCCCTCAGCATCACCCGAGTGAACTCGACTACATTCCATTATCCTTATTTTGCTCTTGTTGATGTTCATCTTACATCCTCCTTTCATGACACTCTCCATTGCGTTCAACTCCTCTTCCAAGTCCGCCCGCATCTCGTGGTCGTGCGGTAGCGTTCTCGCTTCCCACGCCCGTGTTCCCGGGTTCGATTCCCGGCGGGGTCAGGGATTTTCTCTGCCTCGTGATGGCTGGGTGTTGTGTGCTGTCCTTAGGTTAGTTAGGTTTAAGTAGTTCTAAGTTCTAGGGGACTTATGACCACAGCAGTTGAGTCCCATAGTGCTCAGAGCAATTTGAACCATTTTTTTCTTCCAAGTCCTTTGCTGTCTCTGACAGAATTACAATGTCATCAGCGAACCTCAAAGTTTTTAATTCTTCTCCATGGATTTTAATACCTACTCCGAATTTTTCTTTTGTTTCCTTCACTGCTTGCTCAATATACAGATTGAATATCATCGGGGAGAGGCTACAACCCTGTCTCACTCCTTTCCCAACCACTGCTTCCCTTTCATGCCCCTCAACTCTTATAACTGCCATTTGGTTTCTATACAATATGTAAACAGCCATTCGCTCCCTGTATTTTACCCCTGCCACCTTCAGAATTAGAAAGAGAGTATTCCAGTCAACATTGTCAAAAGCATTCTCCAAGTCTACAAATGCTAGAAACGTAGGTTTGCTTTTCCTTAATCTAGCTTCTAAGATAAGTCGTAGGGTCAGAATTGCCTCACGTGTTCCAATATTTCTACGGAATCCAAACTGATCTTCCCCGAGGTCGGCTTCTACTAGTTTTTTCATTTGTTAGATGGCTTCGGGCAAGTACAGAAAGGGCAACAGCCTCAAAGGGTGTGGAGCAAAGTCAGGACATGCGGGGACCAAGCAGCAATCGGTATTGTAATTGTAAACTGTCGAAGCTGCGTTGGTAAAGTACCGGAACTTCAAGCGCTGATAGAAAGCACCGAAGCTGAAATCGTTATAGGTACAGAGAGCTGGCTTAAGCCAGAGATAAATTCTGCCGAAATTTTTACAGAGGTACAGACGGTGTTTAGGAAGGATAGATTGCGTGCAACCGGTGGTGGAGTGTTTGTCGCTGTTAGTAGTAGTTTATCCTGTAGTGAAGTAGAAGTGGATAGTTCCTATGAATTATTATGGGTGGAGGTTACACTCAACAACCGAGCTGGGTTAATAATTGGCTCCTTTTACCGACCTCCCGACTCAGCAGCGTTAGTGGCAGAACAACTGAGAGAAAATTTGGAATACATTTCGCATAAATTTCTTCAGCATGTTATAGTCTTAGGTGGAGATTTCAATTTACCAGATATAGACTGGGACACTCAGATGTTTAGGACGGGTGGTAGGGACAGAGCATCGAGTGACATTATACTGAGTGCACTATCCGAAAATTACCTCGAGCAATTAAACAGAGAACCGACTCGTGGAGATAACATCTTTGACCTACTGATAACAAACAGACCCGAACTTTTCGACTCTGTAAGTGCAGAACAGGGAATCAGTGATCATAAGGCCGTTGTAGCATCCCTGAATATGGAAGTTAATAGGAATATAAAAAAAGGGAGGAAGGTTTATCTGTTTAGCAAGAGTAATAGAAGGCAGATTTCAGACCACATAACAGATCAAAACGAAAATTTCTGTTCCGACACTGACAATGTTGAGTGTTTATGGAAAAAGTTCAAGGCAATCGTAAAATGCGTTTTAGACAGGTACGTGCCGAGTAAAACTGTGAGGGACGGGAAAAACCCACCGTGGTACAACAACAAAGTTAGGAAACTACTGCGAAAGCAAAGAGAGCTTCACTCCAAGTTTAAACGCAGCCAAAACCTCTCAGACAAACAGAAGCTAAGCGATGTCAAAGTTAGCGTAAGGAGCGCTATGCGAGAAGCGTTCAGTGAATTCGAAAGTAAAATTCTATGTACAGACTTGACAGAAAATCCTAGGAAGTTCTGGTCTTACGTTAAATCAGTAAGTGGCTCGAAACAGCATATCCAGACACTCCGGGATGATGATGGCATTGAAACAGAGGATGACACGCGTAAAGCTGAAATACTAAACACCTTTTTCCAAAGCTGTTTCACAGAGGAAGACCGCACTGCAGTTCCTTCTCTAAATCCTCGCACAAACGAAAAAATGGCTGACATCGAAATAAGTGTCCAAGGAATAGAAAAGCAACTGGAATCACTCAACAGAGGAAAGTCCACTGGACCTGACGGGATACCAATTCGATTCTACACAGAGTACGCGAAAGAACTTGCCCCCCTTCTAACAGCCGTGTACCGTAAGTCTCTAGAGGAACGGAGGGTTCCAAATGATTGGAAAAGAGCACAGGTAGTCCCAGTCTTCAAGAAGGGTCGTCGAGCAGATGCGCAAAACTATAGACCTATATCGCTGACGTCGATCTGTTGTAGAATTTTAGAACATGTTTTTTGCTCGAGTATCATGTCGTTTTTGGAAACCCAGAATCTACTATGTAGGAATTAACATGGATTCCGGAAACAGCGACCGTGTGAGACCCAACTCGCGTTATTTGTTCATGAGACCCAGAAAATATTAGATACAGGCTCCCAGGTAGATGCTATTTTTCTTGACTTCCGGAAGGCGTTCGATACAGTTCCGCACTGTCGCCTGATAAACAAAGTAAGAGCCTACGGAATATCAGACCAGCTGTGTGGCTGGATTGAAGATTTTTTAGCAAACAGAACACAGCATGTTGTTATCAATGGAGAGACGTCTACAGACGTTAAGGTAACCTCTGGCGTGCCACAGGGGAGTGTTATGGGACCATTGCTTTTCACAATATATATAAATGACCTAGTAGATAGTGTCGGAAGTTCCATGCGGCTTTTCGCGGATGATGCTGTAGTATACAGAGAAGTTGCAGCATTAGAAAATTGTAGGGAAATGCAGGAAGATCTGCAGCGGATAGGCACTTGGTGCAGGGAGTGGCAACTGTCCCATAACATAGACAAATGTAATGTATTGCGAATACATAGTAAGAAGGGCCCTTTACTGTATGATTATATGATAGCGGAACTAACACTGGTAGCAGTTACTTCTGTAAAATATCTGGGAGTATGCGTGCGGAACGATTTGAAGTGGAATGATCATATAAAATTAATTGTTGGTAAGGCGGGTACCAGGTTGAGATTCATTGGGAGAGTGCTTAGAAAATGTAGTCCAGCAACAAAGGAGGTGGCTTACAAAACACTCGTTCGACCTATACTTGAGTATTGCTCAACAGTGTGGGATCCGTACCAGATCGGGTTGACGGAGGAAATAGAGAAGATCCAAAGAAGAGCGGCGCGTTTCGTCACAGGGTTATTTGGTAACTGTGATAGCGTTACGGAGATTTTTAATAAACTCAAGTGGCAGACTCTGCAAGAGAGGGGCTCTGCATCGCGGTGTAGCTTGCTCGCCAGGTTTCGAGAGGGTGCGTTTCTGGATGAGGTATCGAGTATATTGCTTCCCCCTAGTTATAACTCCCGAGGAGATCACGAATGTAAAATTGCAGAGATTAGAGCGCGCATGGAGGCTTTCAGACAGTCGTTCTTCCCGCGAACCATACGCGACTGGAACAGGAAAGGGAGGTAATGACAGTGGCACGTAAAGTGCCCTCCGCCACACACCGTTGGGTGGCTTGCGGAGTATGAATGTAGATGTAGATGTAGATGTAGAAGAATTCGCGTTAGTATTTTACAGCTGTGACTTATTAAACTGATAGTTCGTTAATTTTCACACCTGTCAACACCTGCTTTCTTTGGGATTGGAATTATTATATTCTTCTTGAAGTCTGATGGTATTTCGCCTGTCTCATAGATCTTGCTCACCAGATGGTAAAGTTTTGTCAGGACTGGCTCTCCCAAGACTGTCAGTAGTTCTAATGGAATGTTATCTACTCCCAGGGCCTTGTTTCGACTCAGGTCTTTCAGTGCTCTGTCAAACTCTTCACGCAGTATCATATCTCCCATTTCATCTTCATCTACATCCTCTTCCATTTCCATAATATTGTCCTCAACTACATCGCCCATGTATAGACCCTCTATATACTCCTTCCACCTTTCTGCTTTCCCTTCTTTGCTTAGAACTGGGTTTCCATCTGAGCTTTTGATATTCATACAAGTGGTTCTCTTTTCTCCAAAGGTCTCTTTAATTTTCCTGTAAGCAGTATCTATCTTACCCCTAGTGAGATGAGCCTCTACATCCTTACATTTGTCCTCTAGCCATCCCTGCTTAGCCATTTTGCACTTCCTGTCGATATCATTTTTGAGACGTTTGTATTCCTTTTTGCCAGCTTCATTTACTGCATTTTTATATTTTCTCCTTTCATCAATTAAATTCAATATTTCTTCTGTTACCCAAGGGTTTCTACTAGCCCTCGTCTTTTTACCTACTTGATCCTCTGCTGCCTTCACTATTTCATCCCTCAAAGCTACCCATTCTTCTTCTACTGTATTTCTTTCCCCCATTCCTGTCAACTGTTCCCTTATGCTCTCCCTGAAAATCTGTACAACCTCTGGATTAGTCAGTTTATCCAGGTCCCATCTTCTTAAATTCCCACCTTTTTGCAGTTTCTTCAGTTTTTAGATTGTGGTCAGAGTCCACATCTTCCCCTGGAAATGTTTTACATTTTAAAACCTGGTTCCTAAATCTCTGTCTTACCATTATATAATCTATCTGAAACCTGTCAGTATCTCCAGGCTTCTTCCATGTATACAACCTTCTTTTGTGATTCTTGAACCAAGTGTTAGCTATGATTAAGTTTTGATCTGTGCAAAATTCTACCAGGCGGCTTCCTCTTTCATTAATTAGCCCCAATCCATATTCACCTACTACGTTTCCTACTCTCCCTTTTCCTACTACCGAATTCCAGTCACCCATGACTATTAAATTTTCGTCTCCCTTCACTATCTGAATAATTTCTTTTATTTCATCATACATTTCTTCAATTTCTTCATCATCTGCAGAGCTAGTTGGCATATTAACTTGTACTACTGTAGTAGGCGTGGGCTTATGTCTATCTTGGCCACAATAATGCGTTCACTATGCTGTTTGTAGTAGCTTACCCGCATTCCTATTTTTTTATTCATTATTAAACCTACTCCTGCATTAGCCCTATTTGACTTTGTATTTATGACCCTGTATTCGCCTGACCAAAAGTCTTGTTCCTCCTGCCACCGAACTTCACTAATTCCCACTATATCTAACTTTAACCTATCCATTTCCCCTTTTAAATTTTCTAACCTACCTGCCGGATTAAGGGATCTGACATTCTACACTCCGATCCGTAGAACCCCAGTTTTCTTTCTCCTGATAACGACGTCCTCTTGAATAGTCCCGCCGGCCGCGGTGGTCTAGCGGTTCTAGGCGCGCAGTCCGGAACCGCGCGACTGCTACGGTCGCAGGTTCGAATCCTGCCTCGGGCATGGATGTGTGTGATATGTCCTTAGGTTAGTTAGGTTTAAGTAGTTCTAAGTTCTAGGGGACTGATGACCACAGATGTTAAGCCCCATAGTGCTCAGAACCATTTGAACCATTTTTTGAATAGTCCCCTCCCGGAGATCCGAATGGGGGACTATTTTACCTCCTGAATATTTTACCTAAGAGACGCCATCATCATTTAACCATACAGTAAAGCTGCATGCTCGGGAAAAATTACAGCTGTAATTTCCCCTTGCTTTCAGCCGTTCGCAGTACCAGCACAGCAAGGCCGTTTTGGTTAGTGTTACAAGGCCAGATCAGTCAATCATCCAGACTTTTGCCCCTGCAACTACTGAAAAGGCTGCTGCCCCTCTTCAGGAACCACACGTTTGTCTGGCCTCTCAACAGATACCCCTCCGTTGTGGTTGCACCTACGGTACGGCTATCTGTATCGCTGAGGCACGCAAGCCTCCCCACCAACGGCAACGTCCATGCTTCATTTGGGGGGGGGGGGGGGGGGAGAGAGGTCGATGATGTAAGCTTCTTGAATTTAGTGAGACCTGAGCTCTTTCCGGAGTATACAATATTCGTTTAGTAGGAGCCCAGACAACAGGCATCATTTGTTCAAATTTGTGACACAATCTGCAGGTTGGTTGCACCCTGCTCCCTCAATGGCTGCTGGAACAGCCTCCTCAACATGATGGTTCAAAAATGGTTCAAATGGCTCTGAGCGCTATATGACTTACGAGGTCATCGGTCCCCTGGAACTTAGAACTACTTAAACCTAAGGACATCACACACATCCATGCCCGAGGCAGGATTCGAGCCTGCGACCGTAGCGGTCGCGTGGTTGCAGACTGTGGCGCCTAGAACCGCTCGGCCACCCCGGTCGGCTCAACATCTTGAATGAATCCCATAGGGACATACATTGAGTGCACCTGGTGTCCGTTCCTGTCTTTTGCTGCCATGTCCTTAAAGGATATCATGATTCGCCGTATGTTTGAACTGCCGACGACTAATAGAACCCTACCCTTTTGTGTTTTCCTCATCCAAACACGGACAAAACAAGTTTCCCCAAAGAAGATGATGTGAGTCCCACTACCTCAGTTTCAGTTTGACGGAGGCACAGCACCTCAAACGTGTTGGTTAGGGGGATCAATACAACACCTGAGTTCTCCCTGGTCTAGATCCATCCTGTACAAGACGCGTGGAACTACCACTGACACCCCACTCGCAGTCAAGTAGACAAGTAATGACCGATCCTGTACTTTGTGGACGAGTAATGACAGATCCTGCACTTTATGCAGAGGAGACCATATCCGCAGGAGAGGATAGTACTTCAGATACCTCTAGTATCGGTATCACAGGTACACTATTCTCGGGAACTCTACCAAGACACTAATTCATAGCAGTATCCAATCGTTTGACAGTAGTCATGGCGGTTTCCGGCTGCTTACAAACATAAACCGCTATTTCGGGCTTCTCCTCTTTGTGGGAAAACTAGATTAACACAATATGTTAGTTGGAATATCAGTCATAATAAATAAACCACAAAACCGAGCAGCGCGGGATTAGCCGATCGGTCTATGGCGCTGCAGTCATGGACTGTGCGGCTGGTCCCGACGGAGGTTCGAGTCCTCCCTCGGGCATGGGTGTGTATGTTTGTGCTTATGATAATTTAGGTTAAGTCGTGTGTAAGCTTAGGGACTGATGACCTTAGCAGTTAAGTCCCGTAAGATTTCACACACATTTGAACATTTTGAACAAAACCGATTTTGTGCATATTACTCACAGTTAATGCAAAAGATAATGACAGCTCAAGAAAATCCTCAAAAACGCACGTTTATTTGTGCTTATATACAATGAGATTCAGGGGTGATATATTCTTTGGCAGTAAATGTGAACCACAATCGCTGACTTGTTATGAAATAAATTACGTATCTAAAACACTTACGACAGTAACTTACGAAAATAGCTTACGGAAATATAATTTTGTAAGCGGCAGAAAATTCTCAAAAGTAACCTCTTTCTCAAGTAATTATAGAACGAAATTACTGAACGACTGTATTGCACGAGGATAGACCTACTGTCCTCAAAAATTGTAAAACAGCACAATTAAGTTTAAGCCTACCTCTGACAGTAACAGTGTCTCAAATATGGTCCGAAACTCGGTAAGTTCGTACATTAACTGTATGAGATAGCCTTATGATCTCAAGCAACAGGTCTTCAACTTGGATGCCAATGCTCGTGGCGCTCTGAATGTCTTGGACGAACAGAGAGAGATGAGTTTTAGAAGAAATCTGTTTGCGAAACTCATATTGATTTTTATAGAGGAGATATTCGTCCTTCATATTATTACTAGTACTATACGAGTAAGGAATGTTGTCTTGTTGTCTTGAGTGCACGTGTGGCTGATTCGAGAGGCTGCTGTTTTAGTGTCAGTGAAGCAGACGGCCCAGTTAGGGGAGCGGTTGCCTCGGGTTCTTTCATAGGCAGACAGGAATTCGGTATGCGGCCGGTATGGAGGCAGAGGAAGAGGTAGAGGAAGAGGCAGACGTCAGCGCGGCTCTCCAGAGAGCTTTTGGCAGTCCAGAGTTGAGATGTGCTCGCGCGGCCTGCCGTAGGCGGAAGAGATCGGAGTAAGGGGCGGGGGAGAGGGAGGGAGAGGTGGAGGCGGAGGTCTGTGCTGTGCTGTCCAAGGCGCGGCTCTGTCATCTCCTGGGGCGCCTGGTGGCTGGTGGCTCCTCGCCGCTGTATTGGGCCACTCCTTTCTACTCCTGCTGGAGGCTCCAGGTAGCAGTAACGAGATACCGACTGCCCTTCTCACCAGCCACCACCACTCTCTCCCTCCACACACACACCGCACTACACCACACTCATGACACGGTGTAGTCTGGTGTGCCAATTCGGAGAAAGCGAAGTAATTATAGCTGCTTGAGCCGTGCGTGGCTTGTGCTCGTGCCATCTCTTATTTCACACCATGTTTTTACCGTACTGCCGCCTCGTTATGTTAATTTTCAATTACTGGTGTCACTGAGTTGCTGCCTTGCCTGCCCGTGAGCGGCAGCAGCAGCGCTTATCAATATAGGCCCTGCCGTATTATCTTTGGGATTGCTATTACTTCCTGGTCGTCGTGTGTCATCGAAGGGGCTGTAATGCGCCAGCAGTGCTGTTCGGACCGGGCAATGAAGTCAGTTGGAACGCGCCACCAGTGGAGTTCGGACCTAGCAGTCGGACAGTTGGGACGCTGCAGAGATTCGGTCGGGTTGGAGCGGCAGTGAGGTTCGGATAGCCATGACTCGCCCGACCGTTGCCGGCACACATGTCTGGCGACGGACTTGGTTGATCGTCGGTTGGTCGTCTTACCGGATGACGTGTATTTGCTCGCCGATCGCTTATGGGTTGGCGGTGTGTGTCTCAACTCGTGGTTCGTCCTGGTGATTGCTCAGTCACTGCTTTTAGCTTTGGTCGCGTTCTTATTCCAAGTGTTTGTGAAATTGTGTGTAGCCTGTCATGTTCACTGCCCATTTATTTTAGTGCTGTCTCCGTGCTGATGTGTAGCATTTGGTCGCTTGGCGCAGTCGCGTTCGAGCACCAGTGGGACATGCAGCGCCAGGAAGGCGCGGATAGCCATCACTCGCCGATGTTCGCCGACACACATGATTTGAGTGTGGACGACCTTGGTTGATCGGCGGTCGGTCGTCTTGTCGGGCGACGTATATTTGGCCGGCGATCGCTTATGGATTGGCTGTGTGTGCCAACTCGTGATTCGTCCTTGTTTTGCTCAGTCAGCTGCCGTTGTCTTCTTCGTGCAAGTGTTTATGAAACTGTGAGTAGTTTATGTGGTTTGACTGACAAGTTATTTAAAAGGTTGTCGGCGTACTGGCTCTGAATTGGTCGGTTGGCGTGGCGTGGAACTCACCCGACGTTTGAGTGGCAACGACCTTGCTTGTCCGTTTGGGTACGTTTGGTCGGTCGTCTGATTAGACGACGTGTATTTGAGTCGTCCACCTCTTATGGGTTATCTGTGATCCGTTCTGGTTGTTGTTCCAGTCTCCGCTGTTAGCATCGTTTGAGTTGTGGTGCAGGTGTGGAGCTGAACTGATCTTGATCATTGGTCTGTTGACTGATTGTCGGTTGGGTTGTCGTCGGATCGTGAATGGTTGGCCGACTGCCTGTCTCACCTAAGCGTGCGTCAGTGTTTGAATTACAGGCCGACCCTCGAACATCTGAGCGCCCTTGGGTGTACTGCCCTATTTTATTTATTTGTTCTTGTTCTTTGTACTTGTATGGCTTCTAGCTAATTTTTTTTAATTATTGTTTTGCTCTTAAGGCCTTCATCCTAGTTTAAATTACTGTTTCGCGTAATCCATTTGACATTTTAAAACTTTTAATATTGTTGAATTTTAAAGTCTTGGGTCTTGAGCCGATTTTTACTTTTTCTTTTGTTCTTACGGCCTTCAGTCTAAATTAAAGAACTGTTTCACTTAAGGCCATTGGTATTTTAAAAAAAAAATTAATGTTATGGAGTTTTAAGTGCCGGCCGAAGTGGCCGCGCGGTTCTGGCGCTGCAGTCTGGAACCGCGAGACCGCTACGGTCGCAGGTTCGAATCCTGCCTCGGGCATGGACGTGTGTGATGTCCTTAGGTTAGTTAGGTTTAACTAATTCTAAGTTCTAGGGCACTAATGACCTCAGCAGTTGAGTCCCATAGTGCTCAGAGCCATTTGAACCATTTTTTTGAGTTTTAAGTGTTAGGCCTTCAAAATGGTTCAAATGGCTCTGAGCACTATGGGACTTAGCAGCTGAGGTCATCAGTCCCCTAGAACTTAGAACTACTTAAACCTAACCAACTTAAGGACATCACACACATCCATGCCCGAGGCAGGATTCGAACCTGCGACCGTTGCGGTCACGCGGTTCCAGACTGAAGCGCCTAGAACCGCTCGTCCACTTCGACCGGCTGTTAGGGGTTGGGTTGGGTTGTCTGGGGGAAGAGACCAAACAGCGAGGTCATCGGTCTCATCGGATTAGGGAAGGATGGGGAAGGAAGTCGGCCGTGCCCTTTCAAAGGAACCATCCCGGCATTTGCCTGAAGGGATTTAGGGAAATCACGGAAAACCTAAATCAGGATGGTCGAACGTGGGATCGGCAGTTAGACCTTCAGCCGATTTGAATTTAACTTGTTTACTTCAGCCTAACTAAAGAACTGTATTAAGTTAAGGCTTGCCTGTTAAATTTCTGATTATGCTTGCGTTTTGTTATTGGCCTTCAGCCGTTTTTAAATGAAAGTGGCTTTCACCCGATAATTACGTACCAAGCATTAAAGCTGTGTGTTTTCTTAAAAAAATTTTTTTTGGGACCTTGTAATGTTTGATCAAGTAATAAAGCTGTATGTTCGAGTGTAACTGACAGCCCCTATTTTGGCCCCTTTCCACAACTTTTACTATCTGTCCTGTCCTGCGGGATTAGCAGGGCCGCTCACTGCTGCCGTCCAAATATTAAGTTAGCGAGTATCGGACCAGATTGGTGGCTTAATTTAGGGTCTTTTATGGGGAAGAAGTCAACACGTTGCTTTTGATGGAACGAAACCATAGAAGCAGAGTGCATTTCTGGGCTGTTCTGTTCTTCAAAGCCGGCCGCAGTGGCCATGCGGTTCTGGGCGCTTCAGTCTGGAACCGCGAGACCGTTACGGTCGCAGGTTCGAATCCTGCCTCGGGCATGGATGTGTGTGATGTCCTTAGGTTAGTTAGGTTTAATTAGTTCTAAGTTCTAGGGGACTGATGACCTCATATGTTAAGTCCCATAGTGCTCAGAGCCAATTTTTGTTTTTCAAAGCCACATTTGGACAACTAGGGCCCTCCACCTGATAAATTTTGTGTGGGCCGTAATGCTCCACTCAATTACTTATCCGGTACCCATGGCCCCGACCGGGCAGCGAAATTCAACAAACAACTGAGGTCGAAGGCACCGTTATCCAAACAGCACCACGTGGAGGAAGGGCTGCGAGACCTTTTGTCCTTTTTGTATAAGATACAGCTGTGATTACTTCTTGAAAATATATTCATGACATTTCGAAACAGAAAATCATAAATTTTCAATTTTTTTCGAAGAGAAAGAAAGAAGATCGGGAAGGTTAGTGTTGGATATAGTTGTACCTTTGCGAGGTGCCGGGGCTAGCAGTGTATTTAACACTAAATTCTTCTAGCATCTACATATGTAAATGATGCTCTAAGCCCCCCCCCCCATTCTAACTCCGACTTTTGCTGTTGCACAATGATAAAAAAAACACGCGAGAGTTTGGCACCTGCAATAATTTAATTTGATAAATAAGTTAAATAAACGAAGGTTTCATTAACATAGTGAGAAATTATGGGTTGCTCTACCGATTAACAGAATGAAAGTTGTGTCCAAAATAACAATATGATTTATTAAGACTAAACACAAAATAATAAAAGAAACACATGAAATATTTATAATACATCAAATTGGCTCAAATTGGAGACTCATACAAACACTGTAAAGGTGAAGTTGTCCCTAAACTAGATCGTGAGGTTTAAGACGAAGTGGTATGTGGAGCCAATTCCTTGCTACTCAAATCTCAAGAGAGATACACAGCTAACCCAACAGTAATTGCTGCTACTCAAGACAGAACAAAGTTAGAAAAAGACGAACAGGCGCGCTCTGCTGAGCTCTGATTGACTAGGAAATTCCCTATCTGCCGGTGCTGCGGACATACATTACCAAACTGTCTTCTTGACTGCCAGAACACGATCTGGCGTATCGGCGGCGATGGCTGGTTGCTTCGACGTCCTCGACCGAAAGGCGAGAGCCGACTACCCCTGAGCACCCGTACAGGCCGAACACAGAACATTCCCGCCCCCATGACAGTGGCTGTGGTTAAACGTTCCAATCAGCAACTCGAAAACCGACGGAAAATTCCACTCCATTGCCGGAGCACTACCATTCCACCAATGGAGATTCTTGGCGCCAATTTCTGCGCTGATTTTGCTACGTCACGGAGCTATGCCCTGAGCAAGCCAATCACAGTTAGTATTTTGCAGAAAGCGCGGGAATTTTCCCGCCACAACTGCCTGGGTACACAAGTCATTCCCACACCTCGCTGGTAGCCCGCCAGAAAGTGTTTTCGCTAAGATTCTGCGAAGTAACGGAACCTCTAGCCCAGCCGCTACTTCAAACCCCTCTGGGCGTGTCTTTTGACAATGTTGGCGTCTGCAAAGCATTCACTCGACTTCCTCGCACCCGTCGGCTTAACCCTCTCCAGTTCAACAGAGCCCGCCTGTCACCGGACCACCCGGGTGACGAGAGACGCTGCGTGGGAAGTCCGCGTGGGAAGGAATAGCAACTTTCCACCGCATGCAATTAGAGAGGAGAATCGTAAGATAGAAATATGAGAGGGGGCTGATGCCACCTCTCACCTTCACTAGTGCTCCTCGTGGAGATGATCTTCGGATGTGTCCTCGGGACAGACGTCCCTGGGCAGCGCACTGCATTCTTAGTTTATTACATGAGATAACGTAAGTCGCCGACGTCATGAGTCAATTCACTTCTCGCACAATTGTTCTAATATCTAAGCTTTGCTAGCATTTTTATTTCTTATGAGTATTGATTAATAGACTATTTGAGTTGCGTTCCTCTGTGTTAATGTAGTCTAATTACTACTAAGTGGCGTCTAACACTATAACTAGCCACGACCTACATACTACTTAATAGGTTAAAAGGTTTCTGTTATATTTTTTGTGTGTTACTGTTTCATTTCTTTGTGTGTATATGTTATGTACGTGTTATTTTTCGTTTGTTTCGTTGTTGGTGTTAGTGTCAGAAGGTTCGTTGTGCTGGAGCCATCATCTGAACTAAACCATTCGTCACGCTGTCGTCCAACACGATGTCGACATGGTGTCATTTATTTGTAGGTAGTGCAACCATATCGGCAGCATATTGGCGAGGCATTCGTCTTCATGGACGACAATTCGCGCCCCCATCGTGCACATCTTGTGAATAACTTCCTTCAGGGTAATGACATCGCTCGGCTAGAGTGGCCAGCCTTTTCTCCAGACATGAACCCTATCGAACGTGCCTAGGATGGATTGAAAAGTGCTGTTATGGACTACGTGACCCACAATGTTGTAATATTGCTACATTAATTTTGGTATGATGAAAGCGTTACTGCTAGCCAATAGATAATGAAAGCGGGTTGAAAGCTGTGAGCTGTCTGGGGAGATTAATCTTGCATTATTAAGCAACTGTTTCATCGACTGGGTATCTAGTCTAGGTTTACCACATTACCAGTCAGACTAACATTGATTATAATCTTTTACAGTCATACAACAACCGGTAATATATATTTATAAAAGGAGAATTTAAATAAAAAGAAAGAAATCAGTTTATATTTGGAAATTTATTCTAAGATTGATCATCGAAATTTCAGCATATTATACGTGAGTTATACTGAGCTGGTGCCTTATTTACGATTGTGAAAATGTGAGATTGGAATCTTACGGAACACATAAAATATGGAGCCAAGATTGGGAGACTGGATACAACACTGGATTGATAAAACAACACACAAAGAACATTGAAACACATGCAAGAGAAAGTTAACCACAACCAACAGATTCAAATTTTCACCCAAAGAAATTACGTTCGTAGCACAATCCTGTCCGTCATGTAATTACCACACACTGGTATACTAAATTCATATTAACTCTTTGTGAAATCTTCCCAAGAAGAATAGCTGAGGGCTACTTTGATGATTACACCACATGCTTCACGTGGTCAACTTGGTTTACAGAAAGCGTATAACTCCACAATAATTCTGATAATTAAAATAAATTAGATCGAAAAGCAAATTACAAAAGAAAAACCTCGAACTGGTTACTAACGTCTTACTGTTAACCTGACGGGTCAAACAGTTATATAAGCACGTGGTACTGGTCTCACAGAGTACACCCCACGTGGGTTGAACATAAAGAAAAGTTGCTATATTGCAAAGTATTGTCAAGACGAGACGTTATAATCACACAAGCATTTGCATTTAAGATTGATCTTAGTTAGAGTTATTGATCAACACGTGGTTCCACTTTACTCATAAAGTAGTGACAAAGCAACTACCGGAAAATAATATGAACTTCACACGAGAATTACACTACACTGCAATTTAAGATAGCATTAGATATTTTAGAGCTAAACCTGAAATCACGGTGATTAAATTTTCAGTTAGGCTGAACTTAAGAAATCCATTGTCCTACGGACTTAGCAGACACGCGCTTAGCCGGAGATCTTACCACTTCAGACGCTCGCCACGGTCCCACAGCAACTGCCTCCTGCCAGACTGCCACTGCCCACTACCCAGCGTGCTTCCTGAGAGTCGCTCACAAAGACAAACGGAAGGGGCCAGAGGGGCAGCTTCCTATACCAACATGACAAGGGATGGACCGGACCATACTAAGAATAGAAACCTCTTTGCTTTTAGGAACCATAGCTACCTGTTCCGACGTTGGTCCTACTGCTCTCTAGCAGACAGCCTTGTCTGCTACCCTCAAGCATGCAACTACAAACACATTTGATCATTCATCCTCTCACACAGAAGGGAAGGGGGATGACAGTATCTTATCATATACAGTATATAACAGAAAGCGGATGTAGGTTCCGTATGAGACTGTGTGACATGAATTACATATTAACTGTGTTTTAAAGTGTAGTAGTGTGACAGATCGTTCTTGTTTACGTGTAAAAGTAACACGTTCCACTACTCAGTCTCCTCCCAGATAGTCAGAAACGCCACAGTAAATTTAGAAGAGGAATTTATTCCATAAAAGACAACAAATTTGAGAAATTAAACATGAAAGGAATCCAACAGAGACCTTTCATAACCCCAACGCTCCGGGAAAAGACTGTGCAGGGAATTTTCTGGCCATGCTAGGACATTCCCAAGCAGGCTTCTCACACCCTACTTAAACCAAAAGTGTAAAGAAAAGGCAAAAGGTCACCAGCTACTTGCTAAAACACAATAATTTCAAACATCCTTACAATCTACCAATTTCTAAGGGAGAAAAAAAAACACACAATCTGTGACACCTATTTAAAAGATCGTGTAGACCTAAGTCGGTCAGCAAGTAAAAACAATGGTTCCTGTGTCATTAATATGAAAACAATTTCTGGTTGTTACCCTTATTGAGTCCACCAGTATTTGCTCATTGCAAGAGCCAACTGATCACAGGCAAATTTATGACTGTTTATTAACAAGCAAAATTTATGAAAATAGCAAAGGTGCCACAGCAATTAAAAAGGAACATGAAATAACATCAGTATTACAAGGCAGAACATTACAATGCACAATCCGCAAAAGCAAAAAAATGATAAGAGAAAAAACATGTTTTACTAAGTGGTTATCGCAAAAAAAATCTATATCTTATAAATATAATAATTTGTAGAATTAAAATAACTATGTGGCACTAATTTAATCACACTACTATATTTCAATTAGTTAGCAAACAATGAGCACTGTGTCATTATACTGAAAAGACAATTAATTATGTGATTGTTACCCTTATGGGGTTCCTCACTATAAATATGCCCCATGCAAAGGCTAATCGATCACAGTCCAATGAGAATGAAAAGCTATCTGACTGATAAAGGAAGCAGTGCCACAGCAATGAATTTACGAAACAAAATATCACAAATCTAATACATCACACAAGAACAAACATTGATCAATAAAACAGTCCAATAGTCAACATCTAAAACAAAACACCAATAAATAAAACACCTGCAAAATACAAGAGTCAAAGTTTAAAAAAAATATAGAACACCTGCAAAATACAAGAGTCAGAGTTTAATAAACACCAATAAATCGAGTCCCTGCAAAACACACGAGTCAAAGTTTCTGTGACAGAAACACACGTATATGCATTGAACTAAGAACCGTATAATCACTGTTCACTGATACACTCACTAGTTCCACTGTTCCAAGGCACAATATAAGGGGAGGGGGAGGGAGTTCGTCGCCGCAGCTGTCAGTAGGGATATTTTGTCCATCTGTTGCGTGCAATCCCGCCGTCTCTGCCCTCTCATGAAGTTTCTCTTGGTGGTCTGTCACGTACATATCGATTTGGTTCCATGTTTGTGTTGTCAAATTCGTGCGGTATCCTCGATTGACACGCCAGGTTGATATTCCTGGGCAAGGATGACACTTCAATGGCTCTTCTTTTGTGCCACCCTTAGCGACCAGAGAACATCGAACCAAGATTTACTGTCGCTTGACAGTAGGCATCCTTCAGGAAATGTTGATAGGCGTCGTTGACGTCTGCAAGTTTCTTTGGACAGTACCTGTCAAAAGGCTCCACGCCCTTTCATCCCCTGTCTTTTGTCGTTTCACCGCGGCCGTCTCGTCACGGTCGCGTGCATGTGGTGCGTTGCCAGGAGATGGATTTCCGCACGGTGGACCGCTCGCCCATCTCAGGTCATCGCCTCGAGGAAAGGGTCGCACGGGGCGGCCGCCCATTAGCTCCAGGTGCAAGGGAAAGTGTCTGCCGGAGCCCTTCTTTTGTTGTCGGCCGCGCTCCCAAAGTGTCCCGGTTGACAGCGTGTCCCGCTGGGAAACCCGCCAGTTTACAACTAGTCCGGCTGCTCCCGCTGTCTCTTAAGAGTTTTGCCGGTTCGCTTTCACGTTCTCAACTGCATTCACAGAAATTTTTCGTCATCCTTATGTGATTACACAATGTCATACATAATACCACTTATTATTGTCTTTCACAATTTTTAAAACAAAAGTGAGACTTATTTTTTTTTCAATAAACAAAGTTAGATGAATCGACAATATAAAATTAAAAGTTAAATGACTTGACAATATTAAAAAATACAAGTGGACTGACTTGACAGTATAAAATTAAAAATTTAAATGAACTGACAATATCATATTTAAATCCACATCACTAATGTGGTTCACTTGTGTTTTAATAAATCAAATGCTACTAATTAATTCACTAAAATGAATAAGATTATGCCTTGTGCAAGTATAGGTCAGGACAGCATAGGGTTCACATGTTATTTACACACACATACATGCACACATGTTGTCTATCCTACAAACTAACTACCCATAAACATGCATTACTCAATATTCTACTTCTATCCACTCCTAGTTAAGCCCACAAGCTACTCCAATGCAATTTCAACACCGTGTATATACCACTACAGCAATGTTCTAATTCGCCCTCTTCTTGACGCTCGCGGCATACGTCTTGTCACATGATAAATATGGAGAAACTTTCCTTAAACATACACAGTAAAAGAACAATGGTTATTTACACGCCAAAAATTTATACCAGTTCACACCCCTGAAAAGAGACTCGCAATAATACATTTATCATACTCATACATTCACACATGAAACAGTAAGAAAATTTCATCTAAAATTACGTTATGACAAGAATTAATCACACAGATGGCTCTGAGAAGGTTAAAATGTCTGCACTATACAGGTTATACTACATTTTCTTACCCATTTTGCTTCGATTTCGTTCCTTCTTTACGTTACCTTTCGCTTTCAAATCAGTTATTTCGCCTGTGGTGGTTATTCTGGATTCATTTCTCATGAATGGCAAAATTGTGGTCAACTCTATTCTGTAAAACAGTATCATCTTAACATATTGAACTTACAACAGACACAAAAGATTCGAATCCTCCTGTAGTTTAAATGACAAATGTTTTGCTTCATCCTTATTACCTTAAACCAAGCTTTCCTTCGTTCCCATAATCAAAATTATTTAATCATCCTCTACCTTCAAGAGGGAAACTTCCTCAGTACAAATCATATAGGCTGCAGTGCATCCCGCACCAGCGAAAACAGTAGGCTGTAATGCTCACAGCATCAGCAAAACACATAAACGTCGCTTTTCTGGGACAAGTATTAACGCAGAATAAGTTTTCCAGGCTTTGGCTCAACATCAATCAAGACTACAAAAAGGATCCATATTTCCGTTCCATTCTCCATTTGCTGAAAAACTGCTCGTATTTGACTACCACAATAATATTTCAGGGCCACGTAAATTACACAAACCACAATTCTTCTTTCACCTTGAAGGGAATCAATATACTTACGAAATCCACAGACAGCACTTTACGTACTCAGCTATAAAGAACAAAAAAGACATATATCATCAATATTAACATATCATCGCATATTGGGAAGCCAATGGTTAAACAATCGTATTATCGCATCCTGTTTTCAAGATTCCAAACTTACTCATTCCTTTCTCAGAGTTCTCCTATCTTAAAATATTCATACCGCACGCATACTATAGTAAGAGATCCTCATTTATACTGACAGATATAGAATAGTAATAGGTAGATAGTAGCACTGAAAACAGAAAATCGGAAACACGGCTACTAACAGCTGGGGACCTGGGTTTGCCAGACCCATAATACCCACAGATCGGATATTCCCCTGAGTTTTGCATTAATTCAGCAACGATCTTGCTTCTCTCAGGAGCGACTCCATTCAATTTACACACAAAAAAAAACATAAACAGCATTTTACTCGTTCACAAGGAAACCTTTTATGTTCACATTAGAACCAACCTAAATCCTAATTGCACAAGGAAAGAAAAAAAAGCTAGAAACATCACATAGAAACATCTTTATCATAAATTTTTACCAACATATTATTCAAAATGCATACACCACAAATTTAAACTAATCAGTTCATTCTCCTCTCTATAAATCCTATGTACTCATTTGCCATGTCGCTCATTTGTTCCGATTGGCGCCTTCTGGGCTGATCGTTTGTCATTGCCGGTTTCGTTCATTTCCATTTACTGGATTATGTCTAGGGTTGGCCGGCCGAATTTCAACATCATGTGGGGCTCCGCCTACAATCCTACTCCCACCGTGTTCATCGTAGTAACGATTCTGGTTGCCGTACCTGTAGCGTTCACGATCTTGTCTACGTCCTTGATCATTTCTGTTGTTCCACTTGTGTTCGCGACTGTCACCCCAGTTTCTATACGGCCGGTCCCGCTTATTGTTCCGTTCGCGTCGCAACGACCAGTCACGCCGTTGATTAGTATTACAGCCACGACTGCGGTCGCGCTGCTGTGCCCCGTAATAACTTTGTGCCTGATTAGGCGGGCATTCTCCTGTATTATATTCCAACTCTTGGAGAAGTGTTTTAAACGTTTCCACGTCCTCTTTGCATCGTCCCGCAAGAATGATGTGCCGCAAGTGCATCGGCAATTTGGTGATGCATATCCTAATTAGTTCCGCAGGCCCGTATGGGTCGTATACAAATTGATTTTCCTGCAGCATGTGATCGAATAGGCGTGCAGGGCTGCCGAAACCAGGCTGGTTCAGCTCGTGAATCGCTAAACTGTTGTCCGCTATTGTGTTGCTAACGGACGTGGGACAATGCGTTTCCGCCTCCTGGACCCTCGAGAGTACCTGCTGGTGTTCCCTTTGGCATTCTTCTCTTAGCTCTTGGAAATTCCTAAGTAGCCGTTCTTCGCTTTCTTTAGATTCGGCCTCGCCACTCCGCTTGTCCTGTTCAAAGGCTTGCAGACGGTCATCGATTTGTTCAAACGTACGGCCTAATTCTTGGATCGATTTTTCTGGTTTATGCGTCATTTGTTCGCCTAGCTCTCGGATCGATTTTTCTGATTTATGCGTCATTTGTTCGCCTAGCTCGCGGATCGATTTTTCAAATGTATGCGTCATTTGTTCGCCTAGCTCGTGGATCGATTTTTCAAATGATTCTTTTTGTTCTCGGAACGATTTTTCTAATTTCTGCGTCATTTGTTCCCCTAGCTCGCGGATCGATTTTTCGGATGATTCTTTTTGTTCTCGGAACGATTTTTCTAATTTCTCCGTCATTTGTTCATTTTGTTGCAGTAAGGCTTTCATGAGTTCTGCCAAATCAATTTGGTTAGTTGGAGGCAAATTAATTTCTGGCTCTGCTGTGAGCCCGTTCGTCCTGTTTTGCATTTCGTCTGAAGTATTTCCCATTGTATTTTTGGAACTGCCCGACGCATTAACATTCGAAATCAAATTATCCCCTTGGTCCATGTTGCTTAAGTTGTCGGACCGCTTACTTTTAGCTTGGTTACGTGTCTGCATTAGTGCAATTTATACACGGTACGCGACACACTAATCAAAATAAATGTGTCCCCCAAAAATTACGACA
Organism: Schistocerca nitens; assembly: GCF_023898315.1. NCBI lineage: Eukaryota > Metazoa > Arthropoda > Insecta > Orthoptera > Acrididae > Schistocerca > Schistocerca nitens. The sequence goes on from NC_064615.1 coordinate 388,504,310, forward strand.
GTCACACGAAAGATACCCAACCTAGTACGCACTTTTTCACACGCAAAACAACTTTTTATCTTTGATCGAAACAGTGGAATTTACAAGCGAGAAAAAAAACACACATATAAAACACACACATACAGAACACACAAATATAGAAAACAAAACAAGACAAACAACGCAACGCCGATCAACAACGCCGTGAATCTTTTGAAAGTCTGCTCAGAACAACGCAGAAGTTGTTTGAGCGCTGTAGGGAAAAAAAATTAAGATTATAACACGCTCGCAATCTAACGTATCAGAGATTCCATAGTCTAGCGGAATCACAGAACAGGGTCGCCATGTGTAATATTGTAACTCTAATTTTGGTATGCTGGAAGCGTTACTGCTAGCCAATAGATAATGAAAGCGGGTTGAAAGCTGTGAGCTGTCTGGGGAGATTAATCTTGCATTATTAAGCAACTGTTTCATCGACTGGGTATCTAGTCTAGGTTTACCACATTACCAGTCAGACTAACATTGATTATAATCTTTTACAGTCATACAACAACCGGTAATATATATTTATAAAAGGAGAATTTAAATAAAAAGAAAGAAATCAGTTTATATTTGGAAATTTATTCTAAGATTGATCATCGAAATTTCAGCATATTATACGTGAGTTATACTGAGCTGGTGCCTTATTTACGATTGTGAAAATGTGAGATTGGAATCTTACGGAACACATAAAATATGGAGCCAAGATTGGGAGACTGGATACAACACTGGATTGATAAAACAACACACAAAGAACATTGAAACACATGCAAGAGAAAGTTAACCACAACCAACAGATTCAAATTTTCACCCAAAGAAATTACGTTCGTAGCACAATCCTGTCCGTCATGTAATTACCACACACTGGTATACTAAATTCATATTAACTCTTTGTGAAATCTTCCCAAGAAGAATAGCTGAGGGCTACTTTGATGATTACACCACATGCTTCACGTGGTCAACTTGGTTTACAGAAAGCGTATAACTCCACAATAATTCTGATAATTAAAATAAATTAGATCGAAAAGCAAATTACAAAAGAAAAACCTCGAACTGGTTACTAACGTCTTACTGTTAACCTGACGGGTCAAACAGTTATATAAGCACGTGGTACTGGTCTCACAAAGTACACCCCACGTGGGTTGAACATAAAGAAAAGTTGCTATATTGCAAAGTATTGTCAAGACGAGACGTTATAATCACACAAGCATTTGCATTTAAGATTGATCTTAGTTAGAGTTATTGATCAACACGTGGTTCCACTTTACTCATAAAGTAGTGACAAAGCAACTACCGGAAAATAATATGAACTTCACACGAGAATTACACTACGCTGCAATTTAAGATAGCATTAGATATTTTAGAGCTAAACCTGAAATCACGGTGATTAAATTTTCAGTTAGGCTGAACTTAAGAAATCTATTGTCCTACGGACTTAGCAGACACGCGCTTAGCCGGAGATCTTACCACTTCAGACGCTCGCCACGGTCCCACAGCAACTGCCTCCTGCCAGACTGCCACTGCCCACTACCCAGCGTGCTTCCTGAGAGTCGCTCACAAAGACAAACGGAAGGGGCCAGAGGGGCAGCTTCCTATACCAACATGACAAGAGACGGACCGGACCATACTAAGAATAGAAACCTCTTTGCTTTTAGGAACCGTAGCTACCTGTTCCGACGTTGGTCCTACTGTTCTCTAGCAGACAGCCTTGTCTGCTACCCTCAAGCATGCAACTACAAACACATTTGATCATTCATCCTCTCACACAGAAGGGAAGGGGGATGACAGTATCTTATCATATACAGTATATAACAGAAAGCGGATGTAGGTTCCGTATGAGACTGTGTGACATGAATTACATATTAACTGTGTTTTAAAGTGTAGTAGTGTGACAGATCGTTCTTGTTTACGTGTAAAAGTAACACGTTCCACTACTCAGTCTCCTCCCAGATAGTCAGAAACGCCACAGTAAATTTAGAAGAGGAATTTATTCCATAAAAGACAACAAATTTGAGAAATTAAACATGAAAGGAATCCAACAGAGACCTTTCAATGTGAGATTTGATTCGTATTTTTATTTAATAATTCCACTTTCTCTGCATCCCTGGGTGATTCTTGTAATGTCGCAGAAGTAATTTATGCATAGAGCTAAATGCTCAGGAGATCCATATTCTCTGCATTGGCTGTCGCCGCTGTTAGCAAGCAAAACACACTGCAATTGATCTTGATCAGGGCCGTGCTCAGTTAGGAACTGAAACACTCCACCGCTCGTATTGACATGTTTCATTCGTAACCGCTCCCTGATGTTGGGGGATAAAGGCACACAGCTGAATTGCTTTAAGGAAGGGTTACAGGGTTGTTACTGTTTACAATATGTATACAGGGTAAATAACCTAATGAACAATAGCCGGCCGGTGTGTCCGAGCGGTTCTCGGCGCTTCAGTCTGTAACCGCGCAACTGCTACGGTCGCAGGTTCGAATCCTGCCTCGGGCATGGATGTGTGTGATGTCCTTAGGTTAGTTAGGTTTAAGTAGTTCTAGGGGACTTATGACCTCAGATGTTGAGTCCCGTAGTGCTCAGAGCCATTTGAACCATATTTTTTAATGAACAATACCAGAAGATCCATGATGTGCGAGGACTTTGTTCTTGTCTATACCAAGGTTGGAACACCAAAAGACTACCAAACTGGATGGAGACCTCCGGGGGAGCGATGATAGGCGCAGAGACTGGCAGTTGACTCCGAACTTAAATACGATGCGCTGCGGAAATTACGGTGCACTGTGGTGGTGCTCTTCATTACTGACATGGCGCAAGGAGAATACTAGGATGACTTCACTCTGGGAAGAATCATCGGGAAACTGGAAGAAGGGCAAAGTGTGATAAGTGAAGCCTAGACTTTGGTACTGCACACACAGCACCGTTTCACGTCCGTCGGTAGTACTGTAAATCACAGGCACTGTGCCCGAAGAGAGGAGCTGGTCGATCGCGATCCACTACAGCAGCCGCTGACAATTACAATGTCCAACAGCCAAGGAAGGACTCATGTCACACAGCACGTGCAGTTGCAACCACATGAAGATTACTCTACTTTCCGAGTATATCTAATACTCACATTCATAGCCGATTTTATTCAGTTTCGTGATTTTCGAGTTAATGAAATTTCTTGCGTCTTAGTCCAGAAACGAAGTATAGTTTTCCTCCTGCGTCGTATCTTGTAGTGTTCGTCCTAGAGTCTGTTTTGTAATAGAGAAAAATCCATTTTTAGTGTCATTTGTCGAAAGCACTTACGAATGATCGTTTTTCTTCTGCGGACCGGGATTATGCGTCACCACGTGCCTCTCTTGGAATCCCCGATGCAGTGCAGCACCCTGAAGAATTACGCACAGTTAAATCGTGCAAACACCTAGGATTACTGGAAAGATTGTTAACCACCCATTGATCACACGGATAACACTCGTCATCTGCATGATTTTCCAGCTCTATTTTGTCTGACTACGTTGGACTCAGTTCGGGCCATTTTCCGTACATTTCCGTTAACTCTTCATCCGTTAGCTTCAGCCATCACTGAGTTTGAGTTGCGCAGAGTTGCACTATTTGTGAAAAATTATTAGGCTTGGAGGGAGGGCGCTGGTCATCCGCGAGAGAACTATTGTTACAATATGAAGAAAAGTAAGTGTATGTTGCTTGTTGCTTTCCTAAATTCAATCCCAAACATCATGTGTGTTATTTTATGTTTTTCAAAACAAGTTACAATTAATTTGCTTTTTACTTAGAATACTTACCTATGAAAAGCAAAATTCTCTGTACTTTTAGTTTGTGTAACAAATGTCAAAGGTAATAGAATCTAGCACACCGATTAGCGGAGTCGCTGACGTATGGCTGGAATGGTTCCATGAACTGAGTGATGAAGATCCTGACAGTTGTATTACTGACTCAGAGAACGAGGATTGTGTACATGAAAGTGTTCATATTCGGAAACGAAACAAGAATTGTTATAAAATGACGAATATGAATCACAGGAAGAAGTATTTCAAGAGGACTTATTTCTTTCAGGAAAAGTTGGAGTAGGTAAATGGAGAAAAAAGTAAATACTCTACATCTGTTAGTGAAAGATCTTGTAGAATTATCACGCATTTATCTGGACCAACAAATGAAGCTCGTACAATACAGACAAAAACAGATATCATTAATTTACTTTTGGCTGAACATCAAATACGCATTATTGCAACATTTATTAATACGAGTATATACACACATCAAAAAAGTCCTCCCCGTTAGCTGAATGTTCAGCGTGATGGACTGCCCTCCTAAGGAGTCCGGTTTCGATTCCGAGGGTTGGGGATTTTCTCCGCTCAGGGACTGGGTGTTTTCTTCATTATCATTTCATCCCCATCCGCCGCGCAGGTCGCCCTTGAGGCGTCCAATGTAATAAGACCTGAACCAAGGCGGCCGGAACTGCCCCGTACGGGCCTCCTGGTCAATGACGCCAAACGCTCATTTCCATTTCCACATCAAAAAACGTTTTGCATCACCTCGGTTCCGAGAGTTCCGGAACCTGTAAAAAAAATTGGAAGAGAGATCAACATAAACATCATTTCCGGCCTTTTTATTGCTCATGAAAACCACACATTGTATGTTGTACCACCATACAGCGGGACATTCAGAGGTGGTGGTCCAGATTGCTGTACACACCGGTACCTCTAATACCCACTAGCACGTCCTCTTGTATTGTGCATGCCTACATTCGTCGTGACACACTGTCCACAACTTCATCAAGCCACTGTTGGTCCTGATTGTCCCGCTCCTCAATGGAGATTCGGCGTAGATCCCTCAGAGTGGTTGGTGGGTCGCGTCGTCCATAAACAGCCCTTTTCACTCTATCCCAGGCATGTTCGATAGGGTTCACGTCTGGACAACATGATGGCCACTCTAGTCGAGCGATGTCGTTATCCTGAAGTTAGTCATTCGCAAGACGTGCACGATGGGGGTGCGAATTGTCGTCCATGAAGAATGCCTCGCCAATATGCTGACGATATGGTTGCACTATGGGTCGGAGGATGGTATGCACGTATCGTGCAGCCGTTACGGCGTCTTCCATGACCACCAGCGGCGTACGTCGGCCCCACACAATGCCACCCCAACACAGCGGGGATCCTCGCTGCACTCGCTGGACAGTGTATCTAAGGCGTTCAGTCAGACCAGGTTGCCTCCAATCACGTCTCCGACGATTGTCTGGTTGAATGCAAATGCAACACTCATCGGTGAAGAGAACGTGATGCCAGTCCTGAGCGGTCCATTCGGCTTGTTGTTGGGCCCATCTGCACCTTGTTGCATGGTGTCGTGGTTGCAAAGATGGACGTCGCCATGGACGTCGGGATTGAAGTTGCGTATCATGCAGCCTATTGCACAGTTGTATCGTAAAACCACGTCCTGTGGCTGTAAGAAAAGCATTATTCAACATGATGGCGTTGCTGTCAGGGTTTCTCCGAGCCATAATCCGAGTGTAGCGGTTATGCACTGCAGTGGTAGCCCATGTTCGGCCTGAGCGAGGCATGTCATCGACAGTTCCTGTCCCTCTGTGTCTGCTCTATGTCCGAACAACATTGCTTTGGTTGACTCGGGGACGCCTGTTCACTTCCCTTGTTGAGAGCACTAGCCATGTACCTCCTTCCTGGTGGAATGACTCGAACTGATCGGCTGTCGGACCCCCTCCGTCTAGGCGCTGCTCGTGCATGGTTGTTTACATCTTCGGGCGGGTTTAGTGACACCTCTGAACAATGAAAGGGGCTGTGTCTGTGAAACAATATCCAGAGTTAACGTCTATCCTCAGGAGTTCTGGGAACCTGGGTGATGCAAAACTATTTTTGATGTGTGTACATCAACGAAATTCGTGAACTTATGTAGAGAAAGAATGACAAAGAAACAGGTGTTACAGAGACCAGAGCTTTCATTGGTTTTTAATATCTGTGTGGATCTGTGAGACATTCTTGGAAACATTTATCAAATCTGTGGAAAAGTGGACATAAATCATGCTGCTTATGCATGAGTGAAGTCCGATTCAGGTTGCACTTGAGATGGCGGAGGTCAGATAGTGTCGTAGACAGTGTTCGCAGAGAGAATGACAAGTTGGTTGATGTCATAGACGTACTGGAGATATTTAAGAGAAGTTGAAAAGTCGTTTATCACCTAGCGTATACTTTACTATATTTATGTGTTAAGTGTATTATATTGAGATTTAAATAATACGCTCCTAAAGTCATTCATACACACCCTTCAAAGTGTTCATAAACAGCGATTGTGTTGTGGATGACACCTGTCATCCGAGTGAGTGACGATGTCAGAAAGTATCACGCGCGCCTGCCGCTGTGGCCGAGTGGTTCTAGGCGCTTCAGTCCGGAACCGCGCGACAGCTACGGTCGCAGGTTCGAATCCAGCCTCATGCATGGATGTGTGTGATGTCCTTAGGTTGGTTAGGGTTAAGTAGTTCTAAGTTCTAGGGGACTTATGACCTCAAATGTTAAGTCCCATAGTGCTCAGAGCTATTTGAACCAAATATCACGCGAGTAACGGAGGGTTAAAGAAGTGACATCAAACACGATTGTGAGAACCCCTGTCAAATACTGCTCATCAGTATGGGACCCTTAACAGGGTGGATTAACAGATGACATACAGGAGACTAAGAAGGACTGCACGCTTCGTCACGGGATAGTTTAGCTGGCGCGAGAGCATTACAAAAATTCTCAAACAACTGCAATGACACACGCTACGAGAGAGCCGATGTGCGTTGAAGAGAATTTCCCACAGTGCACATTCAGAGGAGCATCGGGCAAAATATTCCTTCCAGCTACATACATTTCGCAAAATAAAAACGACTTTCTTTGACGGTATTTATCCCCACGCACCAGAATTGTGGTTTAACGTACTGTCAACGACGTCGTAAAACGATTGCAGTATGGATAACAGAATTAGATGTATCCGTCTCAAGAGATCTGGTGGTGGTGGACTGAGACAGGGTGGATAAGCACAGTAAAAGTGTCGGAGGCGGATGCAAACGGTCGTCCCGCCGAATCCTAGTCCGGTGACTTCCCGTTGTTCTGATATTATTAATAACGTACTGATAGTTACGTATTAATACATTATGCTGATGACGACAGTTTCAGTGACGCAGAATGGTTTAAACGTTTATTTTCTGTCACAGTAAGAAGAGTACCATACTGGCTGACGTAAATACTTATATGTTATCTGATGGTGGTGACCAGTTGAGTTAAACCTGTACTGAGTAAAGGTTAATTTCATCAGTAGTTCTTGGTGGCTCTTAAACGTAACTTTTTTCAATTATTTATGAACCGTCGGATTCCATCTGTACAAAATACGCAAACAAAATGATCGCTGCAACACAGACCTACACCACGCAGTAACGCTCCACCCATGGAGTCCTTAGTAACCCTCCTTTCCACTGGCGACTGACGATTATTAGGTGAGTACTCAACACTGGTACTTCTGCACTCGAGTAATCTACCTGTGCCTTCTGATCACTCTCATGGGACGAAGTACCCTCATACTGTCATTCGCTCATACCTACATAGGATGCAAGAGGATTGCATAATGTGTGTGTGGCTGATAGAGAGAAATGAATGTACACTATATCACTAGACTTTTACATTATTAAATAACTTCTTTGCACAACAGTATTCTGCACTGGATAAACAGAGTGAGATAGCACCGTTTTAAATAGACTGGCCTTGTACTGGGGAGGGTGAAGGCCACAGTCATCTTTCCATTCCGAAATAGATTTTCCGTGAGTTCCCTGAATTACTTCAGGCAAGTGGCAGGATGGTTCCTAGTATGTCACGGCCGAATATCTACCTCACTCTTGTAAAGTTGCACTTGTGAGTATGTAAATATCTGTATATATGAATTACATTACTTTTGTTGTTCTTACGAGGATGTGCTGAAAAGTAATGCTTCCGACTTTTTATGTGGTAACTCTTAAACGTTCTTAAATAAAACAAGCTTTATTAACATTCTAAGTCTTCATTCTTTATGTTTACGTATTTATTTCTCAATACAGCCACCTTGGCGACGAACAAATTTCTCCCAATGGGAGAAAGTTTCTCTTTGCTGTCGGAGTCACAACCTCACCTCTGCTTGCACCGCTTCATCGCCACCAAAGTGTAGTCTTTGAACGTATTCTTTAACCCTTCAGTAGACAGACGTAACGTCATTTCTTTGACGTTTATGATGTACTGAAGCTGCAAATGCATACAGTGCACCTCAGTGGATACTCCTTACTGGTGCTGTGTCCTGTGTTCATTTGTAGCTTCAGCACTGATTAAAAACGCTAGAGAAACGACTTTAACAGCTGTCCACTGCAGTGAAGACCTGCCCCACAGAGTTACTTTTCGGAAACAGACAGAAATCGGACCGGGCGAAGTCGGGACAGTATGGAGAATGATCAATGACCGTGATGGCAAGGTGTCGGATTGTTGCCGACGTCACAGCTTTCGTTGTCCTCGGGCATCGTCATGCTGAAGAAGAGGGTGCTTCATGTCTCGACGAACTTTTCGAATTCGAAACTCGATTACAGCACGCTGTTCCTCGCGCACCGAAATTGTTACGTTACACACTGCTATGTTATGTGCAAATATTCGGAGCCCCATAGTGAAAGACGGCTGCAAATATGAAGACATGAAGAATTAAGATGTAGAATGTCAATAGTCTTTGTTTTATTTAAAAAGCTTTAAAAGATGTCACATAAAAAATTCGGAGTAATTATTTTTCAGCATGCCCTCGTATCTTTTAATACAAAAACATGTCTAACATACTTGTAAAAACGATCCACTGATACACAAAATTATTGCCACTGGTAGTAGTAGTACCAGCACTTGCGTGTAGTACATATGTGATAATGACGTACAGGACATTCGTAACCACATTGATGGAGAGGTCGTTAAGTAATTGGACTGACATTCTAGCGCAGTGTCTCGTCTCTAACGAACCCTTTGTCGACGATATCTTAAACCATAATGTTAATCCTTCCCTAACGTCAGCAGCTATATGTTATGACACACTCTTCTCTAACACGGCAGCGTCATTTTTTCACGGGCTATATTTAGACTTAAGGCTGGTGTGACATGAAAATATAGCATTTTATCCTAGCACCACGCAAAGTCAAAACAATCTGCGATGATGTACCATTATGGAAATTCAGACATACACTACGTTGAGATTATCGCTGTTGTGTTCTGAAGCAAAACCATCTGCATACAAGAGGAACAATGCTTCTGCACACATGCTGAAAATAAAAAGATTACCAAACCTCCTCCAGCTCTCATTAATTCATGAGACATATTAAATTACTGCGATTTCTCTTACATGCTTGACCATGTCAGCTTCTTAACATGCGACAGTCTGACAACATAAGAGCTAATGATAGCTTTAACGATGCTTTTAGGATAATGTTTATTCAATTTTGATCCATAACGACTTGCGTATTCCATACACATGTGCTTATATCCGAAAACACACACATGTGCGCGCACACACACACACACACACACACACAAACACACACATACATGGCAGACAGGTGATGAAGCTAAGAAAAAATCAGAAATTTTGCAATAAAATCATTTTAAGTGTGTCGCTTTGACACTATGTGTAACGAAAACCGACGAAAACAAAGTATAATGGAAAATACAGAGCCATTGTTGGGGATTTGCCGCTCACACCAGTACCGTAACTATTCAAGAGGGGTTCCCAGTGCCTGCCATTCTAGTGCCGACGAAATTATTCTTTTGTTCCACAGACAGCATCGTAATTAGATTTTTGAAATAATATGAATAATCTACCACCAACCAACAGCTGCTCAATATACAATTTAAGAAAGAAAACTGGCAAAACAGGAAACAAGCCAACGAATGATATTTCTCAGGAAACCAGCAGGATGCATAACGCTAGGCTATAAATGAAATGCAGATGTTCGAAAGGATTTGGAAATATTTGATACAAACATAAATTACCACTGCATTACCGCCCGACAAGAGAATGCCCTGGAAGACCAACGGGAAGGTGGGAGGACCAAATGTTGCTGCAACAGGCCGAGGAAAAAGGAGGAAAAAGAACAAGAAAAAGAAGAGGACGTAAAAGTAGAAAGAACGTTCTTCAAACATTTGTTCAGAAACAAATAAATATTGAGATACAGCAAATTGTGTCCTACGATCGCCATTTGTCAAACACTTTAGGAAGAAATCAGTATAATTACCAAGTATTCCCACACATTCTTCCGCCCTAGACAGAGAATCACGATCATATATGAACAGTCAAGTGTAATCTTGGGTTTGGTAACATGCATGGAACAAACGCTCAGTTGATGTGGAATACGCCAGTGCCTTTAAAGACCCCCTTGGCGGGCAAACTCTCATACTTTGTCTTTGGTCAGTGATAGCGCTCTTCAATAACGTAGGTGTCGAGTAGAGGTAAAAACCACCTGCTAATTTGTGTGGTACAGTGGATAGCCCGATTAGTCTGTATGCCACAATTCCTACCGACACTTTGAAAATAAAGTGTACATGATGTATTCATGGATTCGCAAAACCCAAACCCTCCCATGGCATTTCCACAGGGTGTAGCGTGAATCATCACTCCAAATCATTTGTTTCCAGTCATCCACTGTCCAGCGGCTTCGCTGTATGCACCACCTCAAGGATCACTTAGCATTGGATACAGAGATATGAGGCTCATGAAGAGCTGCTCGACCACTGTACCGCATTCTCTGTAGCAACCTACACACATTGAGCTCGCTGGGCTGCTGGTAAATCTTTGGAACTCATGAGTGACTTCTTTCGTTGATTTCATGCCACTTTTTTACAGCCACCTTCAGCAGTGCTCCGCCAGTATGTGATGTCCCGCTCTCCTGGTTTAACTGTAGTTATGTCAGCGCATATCCACTTCGTTATCACATCACGAACTGCCGACATGGGCAGCTTTACAGGAGATGTTTTACGTCTACTTCCTCACAAGGAAAAATAGGCGAATTTCTTTATCGGTGTCTGCTCTAAGTTAACAAATAATTGACGACATTAGCCGTGCATTTTTCTTAGGTATTAGGAATTTCTTAAGGTATTGGGTCCTTTTTCTTGTCTGCCTCATCTTCACCTTAAGGCGGCTAGACTGCAAGATGGCCTTTCAAATTCTTCCTCTGAAAGGCAATCTTCCTCATATGCTGCCAGGGTCATCCTTCCTTCTGTTGCGACAGAGAGGTATCTGTATCTAACGTAATAACAAAATTGTACAACCGTTGTGTCTGTCTGTTTCAACAACCTGATCTCCAAACCTACCAGGCGAATTTTCATGGGGTTTTCAAAGGTAACTTCATCAAAATCAGAAGTTCGAAAAAAGATACCGTAATTTAAAAAAAAAACGGTTCAAATGGCTCTGAGCACTATGCGACTTAACTTCTGAGGTCATCAATCCCCTAGAACGTAGAACTACTTAAACCTAACTAACCTAAGGACATTACATACATCCATGCCTGAGGCAGGGTTCGAACCTGCGACCATAGCGGTCGCGCGGTTCCAGACTGTAGGGCCTAGAACTGCTCGGCCATTCCGGCCGGCCCGTAATTTAAAGTTTTATCTAAAATCACCTGCTCAGCTTTGCAGTTCGGATTTTTAATCATCACAGCACAGTACACCAAAGAAACGAAAGATGACGATGTTAGCTCTGTTGCAGACTGAAGACCCAGCATGTAATGCAATTAGGTTCTTAATTCGGTGACAGATGTATTTCCCGAAGTTCACGCCAGTGCCAGAATTAACCACCCCAGTCACATACAAACTAACAGAGAATTTACGAGCTTAGGATATATGGATTTACTGATTTAGCTTTGCAGACAAAAACCTTACCGACATTGTTTCGCATTCTTTGCTAGAAAAAAAGAAATTATTAAGTTTGTTTTGTGGTTTATGTGCCTACTAACTGTATCTTGATTTCGATGCCTATTAAGCAATCGAGTCTTTCTGAATACACCAGAACGGCTAAAACACTGAGGACTTCGTGGTTTCAAGAATCTAATGAAGATCGCGAGGCGAGACTTGCTGCAACTCGAGAACATCTGCAAGCTTTCGGATTCTATCAACCGAAAGATTCTGGCAGTGATTGGCAGTTGTAGGATGGTGGTTGTTTTCGTCAGCAACTGAAAGCTGTTGCTTTGTGTATAAAAGAAAAGGATCTAACTGGGTGCCACTGAAAACTAGTACCTGGAATAAATAAAATATTCTTGCATATTAATCAAAATATCAAAAAACTTAATGAGTATATTCAGTTTCATTATGATTGAACGTGGGTTTTTGACGAATCCATGAATTTAATAAGATGGCAAAGGTAATGTAAATCAGAACACTGGGAGGACTAGTGGTCTAAATAACAATTGATTTATTCTTTCTTAATATCAAAAGACAAATGATGGCTATAGAAATGCTACACAAACATTTTATCTGACAATCGCCTTCAATAATATACGGTCTACGGTTAACAGAGTGATCAGCTGGGGATCAATGCACCACACTACACAGAAGTAATCACTTTATCTGACTTCATTAATGTGAATCTGTAGTATGGCCCAAAAACTACGGTACTATCAAGCATCTACGCTCAACTATTGCATTAAGAAAAATATGATTCCAGAGAACAGGGTTTTGACAAACATGTATTACAGCCATACGCCATAATAGCAAATACATTACTCTTCTGCGGGTGGGGGCGGCACAGGACGACGCGCTCGCTGAGTGCAGTCACGGACTCCGACAGTATGTTATTAATGGCACGCACCCCAAAATATGCAAGTACGCCGTTTCGTGTTTGGCTGATTCGGAATGCAGATACTTCCCTAAGAGCCTCTGAAATCCCAGTGGATTCCAGTATCTAGCTGGACCTATATTCTGGTCTGCCAAACCAATATGACTCCGTGACACGACTATGTGTGACGGAATATGTCAAACGTTTAGACAGCCGACTCAAAACAAATAAGTACACTCAAGCACAATTCGTTGCGTGCGTGGTGCAAGAAGCAGTACCTCTTATGGTTCAGATGGTGACTGGCACAGGCTCTAATTGGCACACTAGCAAAGGACTCAAGCCTCACCATCCAGGCATATACCTGCCGTTCTTTACTAGCGAAGCGCCAGTACAAAAGAGATCTCTTATTTTCCACAGCTTTCCTCCGCGGCTTGGTAGCATAGAACATTTCCATGGTTTAGCGCCAAGAGAATCACGTGCTAGAGCTTGGCGTCCGAAGCTGGGAGACTGCCTCCCTGCTCTGCACACACAGATTTGAAAAACCAGTGACTTTAAAAATTAATTGTGAGAAAAGGAAAAAGAGCTTCAGCTTCTCTCCCTCTTCCCCACGCGTTTATGCCATGTCTTTGCTACAAGCATGACTTGGATGGAACGACAGCCCTCCATAAAAAGATCGATATCTCCCCTGTTGCGTCAATTTCGAACTTTCTAAGAATGGCCATAAACTCGCTAAAGGCCTCATGATTTCACAAGTATGTTTTGTAGCATAGCCTGGAAACCTGGAAACCTGGACAATATTGCCCTGTCCCATGGAATTCGCAAAAACTCTCAGCCGTCTCATGCACTTTCTACCTAAAAATGGCCCAAACTCTGCTTTACTGCCGGCCTTCAGCTCATACAATGCACCGGTCAAACCTGCACCGACTCCTCGGCCCTAGTCAGCATACCTAGACGCAGCCACCAACCGATCGGCGCCATCCAGTGTGTCTGCACATTGAGACCGGAGGACTTGGTTATCAGCAAACGTTTCCACCCAGGTATGCCTGTCTGTCCTGCAGAAAAAAGCTCCCCTCGGCTCTTAGCCGCTATATGCTTTTACTGCTATCAATTAACTCGGCTCGGCACCTTCTTCCTGCGAACACAGGTAAAGCCTACCGCTATGCCTTCACTAGAGCTCACAAGAAAGAGCATTAATCACCGCCAATCATTTCATCATATGAATGAAGTCAGATTGGATCTAATGTAGAAACCAAGTACTGAAGATCACTTTCCCTATGAACATTAAGCAGCATACACCGTATCAAAAGTGAGAGTGCCCTGCAATCTCTCACATCAGGCTTTAACTCGCGCTTAGAAAACTCCTTCTAAAAGCGAGGCGTGACGTAGCTCTGATCGAGAGCGCCATGCTTATCTCACTCCTAAGAACCCTTCGCTCACAGAGGATTAAAGTTATTACCCTTGAGTGTAACATTATAAACGATAAAATTTTCTGAGAACTGGCACAGACCACTGAGTTTTTATACCGTAAGTCCATCTTATTCCTAACAATTTACCATTTCGCTTCATATGTGTACAGCCCGCCTATGAGCATAAACGAAGCACAAGACCAGATGCTGCGGGTTGCAGGAGGAGATCTTAGTGTGAGTTGCTTTTCTCCAGTGAAGCAAACGAGCTCTTCATTTAATTTCAAATCATACTACCTCAAAAGTTTTATACAAAGAAGCTTTTGTAGGTCGAAAATAAATTCCAAGGATATGAAGTGTCGCTCATTAATAAATACCTGGACAACGCTTTCTCAGATAGTTCGTAACAACATTTATTTGTCGTGTACAGAGTACCGAATTATAAGTGCCTTGAGAACTGCAGTTGTGTGCTGGGAGCAAGTGCAAGTGCACATGCCAAGCAGAAGTGTTGACGCCAAACCGGTGCATCATAACGGATCGCTCCTGCAGGTCAGCGCAACAGCCATGTGCTGTGCTGGCGACGGCAGCGGCGGCTAGTGGAGGGCTCTGCCCGCCCAGACAGCCTGTGATGGCCATAGCGGCTGCTAATCTCAGCGCTCTCGAAGACAGCCCGTCGTACACTCAGATGGAGACTGCCGATTGTGGTCCAGGCTGTTGGCTGCAGTGAAGACTAGGCCCTGGACACTCATCATGGATCGCACAAGATGACAGCAGATGTTCACGAATCGGGCAGGAGACTTGCTACATACACGGCTTCCTAAGCTCCGCTATGTAAAGGACCATAACCCACGTCTATGATACTTTGCGTCGCTGGGCTCGGTTCATTCTGCTTAAATTCGATTTTGTAGTGGTACTCAGGCGGTGAGGATACATGGCGTTACCTCACAGTGTCTGATTCACAGCAACGCTTCAGGTTCTGTCTACCATATTCAGAGCTCTGCTGCATTGGCGGTTCACCTTGTTGATATACTGACTGACACACCAGCCGAGCGCTACCCTACCCTTTTCTGAGCTTGTCTGGTACTATTAAAACAAAAAAGAAAAGTAACTACATACAATAAAATTATGTTGTAGCCTAACGTTTTATAACCTCATAAACTGTAATGCAACATTTTTTTTTCCTTCAATGATATTCTTGCAACAGCTGCAGTGATGAAGAAGAACTTCAGTGAGGCTATGAACTCTCTGTTTCTTGCTAAATGTTATTTTCCTTCATTTTTTTGAAAACCTCTCCATTTGCCACCCATTCTGTTTGTAGTGTTCATAGTGCACGCCGCCTGTACCACACGTTGAAAGCTTCCAATTTTAGATCGTCGTGGTCCACTTACCTGAACAATACCTTGCTTCACTCCACATAAAGGTCTTCATAAACTGCTTATTACGTTTCTTACATAGTGATTTTGATGTGAGTAAGGTTATCTACTTCTTAAATGCTTCTCTGATATGATGAAATATTAATGTTACTTGCTCCTTCCATTAGGCGAGATAATTTGCCCAAATGCATTGAAAATATTTACCTGGGAGGGTATTACATCTCTTAGGATTACTTTTGGATTTTTGACCCATATCTGGAGTGTCACACAGTTTTCCACTTGGCTGTGTTTATTTTCCTCTTACATTTCATTAATTCAACCAATTGTTTCTGTGTCTCATTTATAAGGCGATGTCATCTGGGAATCTAATTATCAGAATGAGATGTTCACTCTGCAGCTGAGTGTGCGCTTATATGAAACTTCCTGGCAGATTAAAACTGTGTACCGGACCGAGACTCGAACTCGAGACCTTTGCCTTTCGCGGGCAAGCGCTCTACCATCTTAGCTACCCAAGCACGACTCACGGCCCGTCCTCACAGCTTCACTTCTGCCAGTACCTTGTCTCCTACCTTCCAAACTTTACAGAAGCTCTCCTGAGAGACGAGGTACCGGCAGAAGTGAAGCTGTGAGGACGCGCCGTGAGTCGTGCTTGGGTAGCTCAGACTGCTTTTCACAGACTTCCATAAAGCATTTGATCAAATTAATCACAAATATCTCACAGAGACAATACACCGAATGGACTTCCTGCCAAAAACCATCGACATCATCAAGAACATGGCAATGGGTGTTACTGCACAAATCTCTGTTAACTGTCAACTGACAAAACAAATTGCAATAAAAAGGGGTGTTACCCAAGGAAGCCCCTTATCCATGCTCCTGTTCGTTATATCGCTGGAACCTTTCTTGAGACAGCTACAGCACAGGCTGATAGGCATTATCATTCAAGGAACAACGACCGTGGTAGGTGCTTACGCGGACGATGTAGAGACCAAACAGATGTGACACAACAAGAGATAGTACTTGCAAAATACTGTTCCGCATCAGGTGCGAGGGTAAATGAAAACAAAAGTAAATTTCTAAATATAAAGCGGCTTGCTCACTTGCGCTTTGAGTGGGCGAACCATGTTAATGAACACAAAGCTCTTGGAATGTCATTGACAACTCCCCTTTTAAAAATGATAGCAATAAATTGGCAGGAGGTGGCAAGAAAAATCAAGGGAGTTTTGATTGAAAACTGTCAACGTAGCATAGACCAGTTCCAGAGAATACTCTTTATCAACACATATATTTTATTCAAGGCCTAATACATAGCACAGGTTCTCCCATCAATGGTGGCGAAGACGATCATGTCCACCTTAGCAAAATTCTTGTGGAAAGAGGCAATGTTTCGAGTGCCGGTGAAGACAGCAGTTTTGGATCCAAGCAATGGAGGAATGGGTTAACCGACATAAAGTCTAAAGCGATGGCATTGTATGTCAAACGAACATGGAGCATAATGTGCAATGATCCAGGGTGCATTACAGCAAAACTATACGCTATTGTCAGGCCAGAAAGTGTAGAGCCGCCGATAAATATACAAAAAATTAATTTTAAGCTAAAACACATTAGGGAGTATTATCTTGAACTAAGTTGTCTCAGCAAAAAGCTTTTAAACTCCAAAAACGTTACAGCAAAGGCGATTTTAGCTGAAAGACGGAAACCTGAAAGGAAAAATAACATAGAAACTAAATATGCTGGAATAGCATGGAATGTGGTCTGGAAAAATATCAGTAGTGATGTTCTTTCGCCTGTCGTGAGAAAAGCGTGGTACAAGGTAGTCAATAACATCATCAGCACTAATGAGCGTCTCTTTGCCATGGGTTTAAGTGACACTAACCTCTGCAGCAAATCTAACCTCGTTGATAGTGTGCCTCATCGTTACACATGTGGAGACCGGATTATCAACTCGAGATGGAACAGGAAGAAAATTGCTCAAATAACAAGAACTTCAGCAAATAATGTACCAACATTTTCTTCAGACCAGAGGAAAGTTACTACCCTCAGGCAAAAAATAACGCAGTGATTTGGTAAATGGGCAAATATACAAGTTATGTTTTTAACAATATTGGGAGCGATGAACATATTGAATACAAGATGTATATGGAAAATGAATTCGAGAAAATACTTAAATATCAGAATCACAATAAGAAATATGGTAACATGCTCCGAATTGTCTTCAACAGAATGGGTATAGGTTAGGAACTGGATTCCTAGTAGAGAGGGAAAGGGTTGGGTCACGTTCCCGCCCCTAACCTCACCTGCAAGTCACACATGAAAAATAAATCAGTAGTACAGCAGATGTAAGAATATGGCGACAAAAATCTGGTGTGTGATATAAAGGAAGATCTTGAACTCCCTATGGATGCGTTTAGCAGGCTGGAACTAACAAAAATAACAAGACAGTGAAGGATTTTACGATGGCGCTGTTCGGGACTGCTCTTCTGTCCACGTAATTTGCCCTGGAAGGAACACACACCAAGGATTTACTGAATGATTAAATGGGTCTGGGAAATGATGATGAGGAACCGGCTGCAGAAGAAGAAAATGTGCATGCTGAACTGCCACCAGTTGAAGGTGACAGTGAAGGTGCTAAATTGTGCTACTGCTAAAGACTCATTCTTTGAATGCTGTAATTTATGACTGCAATTATCTGTCACCTTATTTACGTCATTTCATTGTTCCCATTTTTATTACTGTTTCTGTGGAACAAAAAAAATGATGGTAGAGCGCTTGTCCGCGAAAGGCAAAGGTCCCGAGTTCGAGTTTAGGTCCGGCACACAGTTTTAATCTGCCAGGAAGATTCAATCTAATTATCTTTTGCTGTTTTTAACTCATTAATTTTCAATGTTGCATTTTGAGGCTGGATCGTCGCTTATTGTCATCTTTAACGTGAAACTAAGTACAACAATGTAAAAAAGTATCGGATATGACACACATACAGTATAGTGTTTGCAGAGCGATTACCTGCTTATTAGATATACATGTGCGTTTAAATCCTACCATGTTCAATAAAGCTGATACAGTCTCTTGACATCGTATAACAATAGCTTACAAGTCATCCATAGAAAGTTAGGCATCCCATGGTGTGAAGTCTGCGTGAGTATAGCTTCAAATGGGACTGACTTCAAAACACGAAGCAGTTGAAGGAACAGGAAAATGCGGTGTACGCTGTGAGGGGAAAGGTTGGGGGGGAGGGGCGGAGGAGGGAACTGGGGGAAGATGAAGTGCGATGAGGGTAGGTAAGGCTTTGCTCACAGAACTCATGTATGGGGAGCGTTCTGTACCACAAGCACAACTGCCCGAAGGAGAGGAGGTGATTGACTCGCTCAATTACGGCAGCAAATGACAGGCAAGAAGGGACCCATGTCAAATAGTGGTAGTGGTTGCAGCCGCATTTAATAGGACTATAAAGCAAGCAGTCTCCCACTACGCAGTGGCATGGTGACTGTACAGTGTGGTGTCTTTGCCCGTTGTATTCTGGTGGCTCTCGCACGTAGGCGTCATCGTTAGGTTCAAATGGTTCAAATGGCTCTGAGCACTATGGGACTCAACTGCTGAGGTTATTAGTCCCCTAGAACTTAGAACTAGTTAAACCTAACTAACCTAAGGACATCACAAACGTCCATGCCCGAGGCAGGATTCGAACCTGCGACCGTAGCGGTCTTGCGGTTCCAGACTGCAGCGCCTTTAACCGCACGGCCACTTCGGCCGGCTCATCGTTAGGGACGGTCCAAGATCGTAGGAACTGGGCCAAGGAAGAGTTGGGTCTCCTTAGTAATTCAGGACGTGCTCTCATGTGGCGAGTGGTGGGAACACACAATGCACTCAGGAAGAGCGTCGGACAGGATCGTTGTGGTGGTCCAGGTATTTTAGAGAGGGAGGAGGTTTTAATATATTTTTTTTAGTTCATGTATTAAATTCCTTCTCATCAGAATCTCATCAAGATGGCGACTAGCTCAACAATACATACATATACATCCTCCTTCTTTCACGACTAATCGGCAAGAAGTCCTTCATCCTTTTCATAAGAGAAAACATAGATAGCAGAGAAGCTATTCCATGGAGTAAATGGACGCTCCAAGGAATAATTAGGCTTGAAACTACTTTGCATTGATAATCGGTAAGATAAGAAGAGATATTTCGAGATATGTACTGGGTTACATAATTTATAAAATTTCTGAAAATATCGCGGAGAGACCGCTGCAAGAGACATTACAAGGTGCGTAATATTGCATGGCCGTATTGACCTCCAAATCTTTGATTGCGGTACAATGGACAGTCAGCGTTATTGTGACACTGCAATCGCCGGTCGGAGTGGCCGTGCGGTTCTAGGCGCTACAGTCTGGAGCCGAGGGACCGCAACCGTCACAGGTTCGAATCTTGCCTCGGGCATGGATGTGTGTGATGTCCTTAGGCTAGTTAGGTTTAATTAGTTCTAAGTTCTAGGCGACTGATGACCTCAGAAGTTAAGTCGCATAGTGCTCGGAGACATTTAAACCACACTGCACTAGTTCTACAGGTGTGTCTTTTCAGGGGTTTATTTGGCCTAACTTCATTTTTGTGGATGACAGTGAATGACCACATCGAACAGCGTAGGTGGAGTAGCTCTCTGGACGAGAGAAAATTCCGCAAGTGGACTGGTCTGTCCGTTCCGCCGACTTAAATCCCATCGAGCACATATGGGACTCTTGGGGAGGTGGATTGCAACATGTCCACATGCACGATCCAATGTCCAGCAACTGACAACCGTGCAGCTTCAATATTGGAAAGTACTAGAACAATAGCCTCTTACCAACCTTGTGGCCAGCATGGAAGCACATCACACATCATGTTATGAACAATTTACGCCGTTTGTCATGTCCAGGGAACCATCATGAATCGCTGTGACGTCAGTGAACCTACTGTCTTCGGGTAAAAACATCATTTCTGTTCGTCCCACTGCATATTTCCTTCAGTTACCTCCTGTACTACACTGCAGCAGTTCTTTCTATGTATGGTCCAATTTTCATCAAAGCTACGTTACTTGATACTTACAGATCATGCTAAAGTTACTTTCATCCTTATGTTTTGCACGGAAGTGTAATTCACAACAGAATATGCTACTGTTTCTTAGCGATAGCGAACCTCACAATACGTTAATATCTTCCATGGCTTGGAAGATCTGCTCCCAATTGAAAATAGTGCGCTGGCAGAAAGCACGCGCCACTACCCGTACTGCTGCTCCGCTGCCTGGCGATACTTGAGCAGCGACGTTGTCCACTTTCCCCTCGACGCCTCTCGCGAGGCAGACGGCTGGAGACGGCGGCTGTGTATTATCTCGCAGTGTGTATGGAGTGGGGCCCTCACCAGAAGGCGGTGGGCTGGGCAGCATCGATCCGGCAAGCGGGCATCCGTCGAGGGCCCGTCAAGTGTCGGGGTGGCAGGGGCAGCGTCGGCTCCTCCGCCTGGCCCTGACCGCCGTGCTCGAGGGTCGCAGCGCCGCGTCACGTCAGCACCAGGAGGGCTCCGCTGTCCGCTGTCCCCTGCCCTCCTGCTGTCATGAGGGGAATGAGGAGGGGGGGGCGTAGGGGGTCCGCGCCTGCAGCCGACGTGCAGCTGCTGCTCACGATGCCGCCTTCCACGCATCTCGCGCAATTAGCCGCTAACAGAGCCGCATTGGCTACCGTTAATGGCGCGTGTACCCAGATCATTAAGATACGCCGTATGACGTCATATCTATGCATCCACGGCTATCCAACAGCAAGCACAGTAACATTACAGGATCTGTCACAATTAACACCGAAAACTGACGAGTGTTAAAGTATTCGATAGTATAAGCAAACACATTCGTGCAAACCCTGGGTCGCAAAATAAGAATTTTTCGAGATAATTTCGAATGATGTAGGTTGATTCTTACAAAGAAGAAGACAGCAACCAGCCACTGTTAATATTGCTATATACTTAAGTAAATAGCGCCGTAACCGGTTTCGAACTGACAAGTTCATCATCAGACGGCTGTTCACAAGATTTACAAGAAGCACTTCACATAATCGTCAGTTTTCGATTTTTATTCTTCCACTGTGGCGAAATATTCTTGGCGTGTTGGTGTCATCTAAAATTCCGCGCGATTTTCTTGCGAAGTGGCAGGATTGTTTTTTTTTTCAAATATTCGCAGCACTTATATGATTTGCGAATCACCATATTGTGCAAAGCACCACAGATACACACACACACACACACACACACAAACCACGCAGCCGTCTGATGATGAACTTGTCAGTTCGAAATCGGTTACGGCGCTATTCACTTAAATAAATAGCAGTATTAATCGTGGCTGGTTGCTGCCTTCGCCCGCATCTCGTGGTCGTGCGGTAGCGTTCTCGCTTCCCACGCCCGGGTTCCCGGGTTCGATTCCTGGCGGGGTCAGGGATTTTCTCTGCCTCGTGATGGCTGGGTGTTGTGTGCTGTCCTTAGGTTAGTTAGGTTTAAGTAGTTCTAAGTTCTAGGGGACTGATGACCATAGATGTTAAGTCCCATAGTGCTCAGAGCCATTTGAACCTTTTTTTTTTTTTTTTTTTTGCCTTCTTCTTTGTAAGAATCAACCTACATTAATTGTATAGAGTCACCATCTCACCATGTCAGTTTTAGACAATATAGCAGTTTCGAATGAGTTTAAATGCCACCACAAATGTAACATTATCCTAGTTAGTACAAATTACCCGTGCGGTGCTTCGATATGAAACCGAAAAAGTGTAATATCTTCATGTCTTTGCCCGCGTAGCTAGCAAACGCCTTGTGCACGTTCCGCCACGGGGCGTGTGCGCTCTATATCGCCAGGACGTAACGGTTGTGCGCATGTAATTGCTGTCCTTTCTTTCTCTCCCGTAAATTTAGGATGGTTA
The DNA here is from genome assembly GCF_023898315.1 of Schistocerca nitens. NCBI lineage: Eukaryota > Metazoa > Arthropoda > Insecta > Orthoptera > Acrididae > Schistocerca > Schistocerca nitens. Next base: position 388,526,823 of record NC_064615.1, read on the forward strand.
TACGAGGACAAGTGCTGCGAATCATGTGGGACGTGGTGACTACGAGCATTTGCCGAAGTTGCGTATCAACTTTCAGAGGCTCTGTGGTGATTCTTTCTTCTATCAACTTAGGTGCCCGAAAAGCACGGCGCTCCGATTTGGGGGAATACGGCCTCGGAAATTTGTTATTTGCGTCTACAGAATTCACGAGGAAAGCGTGATTACGGAGCCATAATGATCGGAATGATTAGACGTGTTCCGTTTAAGTTAACCCCGATATTATTTACAGTGTTTACCAGTTCCAACTTGGCTAACATTTTTTACGCCATAGATTCCTATCAGGTTAAAGCCGCGTTGGAGATTTACGAATATTATTTCCAGCGTTCGTGCATATTTCATTTTTTACTCAGGATGAACATAAGTTCAATTTTATTACGTGATGTTTTGGTTGAAGGCATGTCGGGGCTGATATTCAAATTTTATTTGTACGTGCTTTTATAGAACTAGTCTCAGTTATCATAACTTAAAGGCAAATCATGCAGATTGGTACATTCTCTCAAGACTGAAATTTGCATTCTTCTTAATATCATGTTTGGCTGTTTTAATGAGTCAAACGCCACCTATTTATGAGAATTCAAAAAACATTTCTCTGCTGTACGTGAAAATTATACCTCATATTTAATCATTGCCTGTTCTGATCTGCTGTCTTTACAGGTGTTCACTGACGTGCTAACTAAGCATTTACTGATGTCTTAAAGGAAATGTTTCCATGTCTCTTCTAGTAGTACCTGCCGTCGTATTGTGATTTCTTGAATTTATTTTGAGACAGAAGCTCAACACAATGTCACATTTTCAAAACTGTACTGAAAATTCCTCACATCTTAAATACTAATTCTTTTTTGGTGATTTTCTTGCTTTCACCTGACTTTGTCTTATTCCACCCGTTGAAAAAAAGATAGTTTTCACTATTTGTTAATAAAGTCTTCAAAAAAATGGTTCAAATGGCTCTGAACACTATGGGACTCAACTGCTGTGGTCAGAAGTCCCCTAGAACTTAGAACTACTTAAACCTAACTAACCTAAGGACATCACACACATCCATGCCCGAGGCAGGATTCGAACCTGCGACCGTAGTGGTCGTGCGGTTCCAGACTGTAGCGCCTTTCACCGCTCGGCCACTCTGGCCGGCAATAAAGTCTTCACTGGGTGATGTGTACGTTTTTTCGCCCTTGCACCGTACCTCTACAAACTCCTCGCTTGCTAACTTATTTCAACAAACGTGTCTGAAATGCAAGTTATTCGATTAGTTTCACGTGTCACTGGGGCTAAATTTCACACTCACAGCTCACGCATGGGGAATGCAACAGATGCATGATGAGGTATCAGCAAATTTTGTTAGCAATGTAAGGCGACATACGACGCTCCAAAATGGTCCTTATAGAAATCTGCTAGTATCAAACGTAGGCTTTAATTTCAGAAAGAAATTTCTGAGAGCGTACGTTTTGAGGACAACACTGTTTGGATGTGAAACATGAACTGTGGAAAACCCGGAATGGTAGAGAATTGAAGCATTTGAGAGGTGGTCTTACAGAATAATGTTGAAAATTAATTCAAAATTAGTTTATTTTTGCGGCTATCCGGCTATAGGAAACAACTATGGGGGCTTTAGGTACAGATCAAGCTTCGTTACGAAAATAACCTAACCATGTCGTACACTGTAGGCTTTCATGGCCGGCGTCTTCTTCAATTGAAAGATCCGGGCTGAGAGGCCGTGGTGGATGCATAAAACTGCTTCCAGACGTTTCGTCTCAGCTGCAGGAAACATCTTCCGATGTAAAAAGACCGCTGCCACTAAAGCTTCGCCGGCCGCGGTGGTCTCGCGGTTCTAGGCGCGCAGTCCGGAACCGTGCGACTGCTACGGTCGCAGGTTCGAATCCTGCCTCGGGCATGGATGTGTGTGATGTCCTTAGGTTAGTTAGGTTTAAGTAGTTCTAAGTTCTAGGGGACTGATAACCACAGCTGTTGAGTCCCATAGTGCTCAGAGCCATTTGAACTAAAGCTTCACCGGCTCCCGCATTTACGGAGCGCATAGAATGCACCATCATACGTCACGTGATAGCGACTTTGCGTCGTCAGAATGACAGTTGATTAGCTTCAATCGAGAATGACACCCACAGAAAGTCTTACAGTCGACATCGAGGCCCGCGAGAGATACAGACCGTGGCGCGCACGTCACAGCACGTGGCACTGCAGCGTGTGTAAATGCAAGCAGTTTCTCAATAGCACACGACAAAATTAAGACCTTTAATCGGTACTTGTTCTATGAAAGATTGATTTCACGTGGACCCTGCATGGAGCCGAGCGTTCGCTAAAAGTGGCGGACAAGCTAACTAGTGTGACGTCACAAGTTCGTTGCAAGACCCGTGTATGTCTTTGGCGATATCGACATCACTTGACGTAAGGGGTGCCCTTCAAGCACTCTACTGATGCGAGAGGCCCTCAAGTCTTAGTGGCAGTAGCCGTTTTACCTCGGAAGATGACGAAATGTCTGGAAGCAGTTTTACAAGTCAAGCACGGCCTCTCAGCGCGGAGGTTTTAACTGAAGAAGACGCGAGCCGCAAAAACCTACATTGTATGACATGGTTAGGTAATTTTCGTAACGAAGCTCGATCACTGCGTAAAGCTCCAATAGTTGATTGCCATATCCCGATATCCGCAAAATTAAACTAGAACTGACATTAATAAGGAGAGAGAGACAGAGGAGCTATACTTCTGTAGCCATTACAGGCAGGAATTTTACATCTGTCTCCTTTACAGGGCAGAGTTTACATATAATTACCTTAGCAACAGAACAGAAGATTAAACAAGCAAACCACACATTCGCTTTTACCTCGCTAACAGCTCGTTTTTGGACCCATCTTTACTAGAAGGATTTTTCTTATATCGTCGTATTATTTGACCTGTGTCAGGTTTTGTTGTTAATCACGATATATTGTGAATAAAATCCAGGACCAGAACATCCAGTAGTCCGGGAAATGGTTAGATCTGTCAGCGATATTCAATCCACATCAGACCGTTCAAATAGTTCGCCACAGTGAACGGCGTACTTGGCCACCTACCTATTTCAGGCAAGTACTGGGTACCTCTAAGACTGGGACTTTATTCATCAGTCGCTGCAAGAAATGCAAACACTGCAGTGAGAAGCGACGCCGCTCTCGGCCTACTCTTCTTGACGTACCAGGCACCAGCGGAAGACCGTACCGCGATCGCGTAACCTCAGGCTTAAAACTAGCCAAAGAACACACAGTGGTGTGAATGACTTAAGAAGGAAGGTAACTTTCGCACGATGCGTCACTACCAAGTAACATACCTCGATGATACTTGGACCATACATTGAACGAAACACTACAATATTAGGTAACGAAAGAAATACGTAGATGAAGTAAACAGAAATGAGCTTTTGTGTAAATACAATAAATATACTGAAGACATCGAAATTAATGATGGTCTACTTGACGTTACAAACGGCGTGAAATGGTTCTTAATAGAATGTGTAATGGCCAGGGACAGAAATTTACGCTCGGCAACGTGCTCCAATGCCGGTCACAAAGTTCCAAGTCGGGAAGAACATAGTTTGCACTAACTGACGGTCATCGAGTAAAACAGAAGTACGATCTGGCGTTTCCCAAGCAAGTGTTATAGGTCCTCTACGGTCCCAGATCTATATAAACGACGTAGGAGACAATATCAGCAGGCTCCTTAGACTGTTTGCAGACAGTGCTGACATTGCGCGTCTTGTAAAGTCATGTGATGTTCAAAACCAATTGCAAAATGATTTATACAAGATATCTGCGTCGTGCAAAAAGTGGCAATCGCCTCTAAATAATGATAATTGCGCTGTCATCCACATGAGTACTAAGAGGAATCCACTAATGTATGGTTAAACTATAAATCTAAAGGCTGTGAATTCAACTATGTACTTAGAGGTTACATTTATGAATAACGTAAATTGGGTTCTACCACACTGACAACGTTGCGAGGATAGCCAACCAAAAACTGCATTTTATTAGTAGGGTACTTGGAAAATAACATGTCTGCTAAAGAGAGTGCTTACACTACGCTTGTCGGTCACTCTCCTAGAATATTGCTGCACCGTGTGGGATCCGCGTCAGACAGGATTGACGGAGGACGTCCAAAAACTTCAAGGAGTGACAGCTCGTTTTACATTATCGCGTAGTAAGGCAATGAGAGCCACGGATATGAAACGCTGGCTGGGGTGGCAATCATTAAAGCAAAGACGTTTTCCGTTGCGGCAGGATCTTTTCATAAAATTTCAATCACCAGTTTTCTTCTCCGAATGCGAAAATACTTCCTTGGCGCCTACCTATAGAGAAATTATAATCATAAAAAGCTGGCATGGAAATATTTAAGTGTTCGTTTTTCCCACTTGATTACGAATTTTAGAGTAAATATGTTGATGTAGATAGAATTGAAAATATCCACATAACAATGCAAACGTAAACAATATGCGCTACGTGTCTTATTTGGCATCTCCCATTCACTCGAGCCCGCATCTCGTGGTCGTGTGGTAGAGTTCTCGCTTCCCACGCCCGGGTTCCCGGGTTCGATTCCCGGCGGGGTCAGGGATTTTCTCTGCCTCGTGATGGCTGGGTGTTGTGTGCTGTCCTTAGGTTAGTTAGGTTTAAGTAGTTGTAAGTTCTAGGGGACTTATGACCACAGCAGTTGTCCCATAGTGCTCAGAGCCATTTGAACCATTCACTCGTGATACGCCCTGTTTACTACATTTATGCCCAATTTATGGTCTTTTTCGGCAGTGTTATTTGTGCGTCAACAGTGGCTTACAGCACTACATATAGCTTTGCTGATGTATTTGGCTGATATTCAGCCGTGGTATGGGTTCGCTGAAATCAATTCAAGAGCGGCGCAACGACATTATTCCGTGTTGTTACTGCAGATACAGCAACCATTTCACTGCAACTTTACGTCTCAAGTTAGTTTCATTTTCCGTGTTTTGTGTTGCACGTTGCTGTGATTGTAGGGGGAAGTTTGGTAGTCACCCCAAGGAAAATGTTTCATTTCTCTGACATCATGTCACAGATAAGCTGTATACATCTGTGACTGTAAAGCAGTTGCGTTGTTATTCAGATCCCTATTTTACAGTAGAGAAAAGTGGGCTTAAGTGAAAGTCGGCAAAATTATCATTTTGCTTGGTAGGTAGGCCAAAGTGGACAGAGACAGAGAAAAGGCAACATAAGATTTAGTGGAACCTGGTTTTCTAAGGCTGAAGTTCGGATGCCTACCGTCTTTTTCTTTTTGTTGAATGGGTGTGGTAGATTACTCTGCTCAGAAAGCTGAAATTCGTAGGGTAGAATTCAGTTACGCATAGGCACCAAATCTTCGTTTACTAACAAAGATTTGGTTAACGAGTTCTACCTCTTGCTCTTGGTTGAATAAATGAAGCTCCCAAGAATCTACTTGCATTCAGTAGCATCACGGTGTTTCCTAAGAGCTCTTTCTTTAAATGTGTTCCTAGAGACACTGGATATTTTAGTTGTCGATGCCTGTTACATATCTTGGGAATCACATGACTGTGGTAGCTCTTTTTTAAATAGTTTAACGGCATCAAAAGCTTCGCATATAGTTAGTGAAAATAGCTTTTCAACCCCTTTATTAATAAACTAGTACCTTAGTATATGTAACTTATGAAACTCTCTCGTCTTATCATCGTTCCGGTGCCTTAAAACATAGTAAATGCGTTATAAAAGACACTTTCTGCTAAATTGGCAACATCGCCACTTTGCCCCGTCAGGCGACTGGCTATTACGCCAGGCTGGATGTCATTCCACTTAACGTTGCCTGAATATGAAATTACATAACCTAGGCAAGTTACAAACGCGTAATTTCTAAGGCTAAAATATAACATTTTACTGGCATTCTAGCGATTAAGTGTCACAGTATACATATATTTTAAGTACATGGAAATGAACTTGTCACTTGCCTTGACTCAGACGTAGAGACAACGCAAAATATTTCACTGGAGAGAAGCGCGCGCAGCTATCGCCGCGCTGAGGAAACCAGACAGATCTCTTTGAATAGTTTTAAATGTTCTCCACTAGGCTGCAGCAGTCTCCAACACAATAAAAAGAAGTGGCCACTGCACTACAGTCGTCCTATATTGCAGGCCTTTCCAGTGTTGTCAAGGTGTTCTAACAGAAACAAAGGTAATTCGGATAACAAACCGAATAAATGTTAACTCTGAAATGAGTCATCGGAGACGACCTTTCTCGGGAAATATGCCTGCAAAACCTCCGAAAGTTTGTTGATGAAGTTCGGGTTTACAGTGCACAGTTTCCCTCGCCCCTTGTCAAGTTCACACTCTTTTCGTTCTGTGTTTTTCGAAACTTAATGCATTTCCTGGAACATGGGCGCGATCTATGGCAGCCCATCAAACACAGGGTGACCTGAAGGTACGTTGACATTCGAAAATTCAGTTCTTCACAGAGTAATGTAAGCAGAGAGGCAAAAACTGATACACGTGCTTCAAATGACATGGGGTTTTACTGAAACCAAAACAAAGTGCACAAAATAAACGACAGATGGCGCCTCATATGATACAAAAGTAATAATTAGCACAAACACTGATGTTTAGCAAAGACGATTGCTTTATAACAAATGCTCAACATGTCGACAGTCATTCATCAACAATGCCTTTAGTCGAGGGACAATGACAACATACCGGTAGATAAGGTGGGAAATTGACGTCGAATGCTGTCTTTTGGCATTCCTAATGAGATCACACGATCGCGGTAGAACTGCGGCTTCAGCTAACTCCACAACTGATAATCACACTGACTGGGGTCTAGGAACATGGGAGGCCAAGCATGACGGAAGTGGCTGCTCAGCAAGTGATCATCACGAAACGAAGTGCGCACAATGTCTTTTACATGTGTAGCAAAATGGGGTGGAGCGCCATCCCGTTTAAAAGTAGTACCTTCCAGCAGCTGTTTATTATTCAGGCTAGGAATGATGAGATTCTGCAACGTATCGGCATACCTCGCACCCGTCACGCATACATTTTATACACGCTTCTCATGCGGCGCCAAAGACGTGTTGCTGTCCAGTGCCACGGATATTGCACTCGGTTTTTGGGATCAGTAAGACACTATGTCATTTCAGGCATGAAGGTCAAGTTTAACTCTCTGCATACACTGTTCCGCTATGTAGCGCTTTTTCAAATGTTAACGGCTTTTGTATACCCTGTATATCTTTTCCATGCCGGCCATACTGTAATCAGAAGAAACAGATGGCTCTTTCTCGAGATGCAGGGTGGCCTCGTTGTTCAGAGGGGGTCTCCTAACGAAAATGTTGCGTATTATTGTCTTGTTCACCAGCGTCCCACCATCTTGGGCCTTTAGAAGAAGTTTGCAGGCTATTAAACCGTCAAACTCGCCATATAGCCTCTTTGTTTCTTGCCTATTTCGTCTTACTGGAAGAAGGAAACTAGTTTCTAGATAAAGTCTTTGCCAACCTGAAAGGTTGTTTCCACAGCGAAACCTATTGAACACCGCAATAATGCGCAAATTTGAATTAAAACGTTTCTGAGCCAAACACAGTAAATTTTAATAGTGAGCTTCCTGATGTTCAGCAGAGACGTTGTTTAATTTTTTGCATTTTTGTGAAGAAAATGGAGACAACAACTCGGGTGAACACCCGGAAGATCACTATTAACCATTTACGCCAAGAAAACCAGAGAGATCACATATTAAACGTTTGATTAAAATAATAGGTAACTGTTAGATGCTGAGTACAGATTTGGCACAGCTAGTTTCACTCTTGGTAGGAGTGTGCTTCGAATTACCGTCCTGACATCCTTATTTAGGTTTCCCCTTGTTTCCCTAAATCGTCCGACACATTTGCGGAGTCGGTTCCTTTGGAAAGGAAACGGTCAGTTTCCTTTCTCAGCCTACACTGATCCGGACTTCCCCTCCGTCTCTGGTGACTTCGTTATCAACGGGACGTTAAACCGTAATCTTTATTCGTTTAAAGGAAGACTTGAAGTAGTACTGTTCATAACGCTACTGTATCTGTTCCTAATCGCGAGGAGTGGCCACGTGGTTTGAGGCGCCGTGTCACGGATTGCGCGGTCTCTCCCGCCGGAGGTTCGAGTCCTCCCTCGTGCATGGGCGTGTGTGTTGTTCTTAGCTTAAACTAGTTTGAGTAGTGTGTAGTCTAGGGACCGATGACCTTCGTTCCTTAGGAATTCACACACATTTGAACATTTTTATCTGTTCCTAATTATGTAACGATAATGTAATGTAATGTGGTCAGGAAGCACATTCGTCGGCTGCGGCCCGTCCAGAAAGGCATTCTTAACTGTGCGCTCCATTAACAACGTCGTTTCCCCGCAAGGAAACCGCACCAATTGGCTAGCCTCCTATTGCTCAAGGACGAATTACGGCTTAGAGCGATTGCCTTCTAGGGAACGAAATGTCAGACACAAAATCCAAAAATCCGCTACCGCGAGCACTGGGCGCACAGCCCAGAAACTAGGATGACTCGACTCTTTGGCATCTGGTGACCCCAATAGGAGTGAAAAATAAGACATGGGAAGAAACTACCAATGTAAATGACTTGTAACGCTTATCTAAACGAGACTACTCTCTTCTTCTCTCTCTGAATGGTTGTTCTTTCTTACTTCGAAGTTAAATGGTTGCAACAATCTTTCTGCGTCTCCCTCCTCCTTTTTTTGTGTCTCTCTCTCTCTTTCTTTTCTTTCTGCGCCTCTCTCTTTTGTATTTATTTATTAATTTTTTGGACGAAGACAAAAGGTATCGGTTGCTGACTGGAGGAAGGAGGAGTAGGATTCAAAATTCGAATAGCTTTCAATAAATTATTAAAAGATGGTTTTCTGTTGCGGCTTGTCGTCGTTCACTTCATTGCACAATATTTCGACTGGACACCTGCTAGTCAACACCAGGTGGGCCATTAAATATAGTGTAAAATTGTTAAATACATCAAATTAGATCATGTGGTGGAGATCAATAAACAATATTTAATATTATTAACATTTTGTGGCAGTGGTTACCTGAGTCAACGGTTCCGCAGTTCAGTAACGCATCCACGAATTCATTTGAGACCGCTTTGTGCAGCACGTTGACACTGATGTTATTTACCTCCTTGCATATCTGAATCTCTGGTTCACAAGTATGTGCTGCCTACTTTTATGTATTCTTCCCATAAGGTATCCCAGCAGGACGAGGCCTGGAGACCTTAAATAAGCAGGACGTGGGGCCAATAATCCAATGGAGACGATTAGATCACCAAAAACTTCACTTAAGAAACGAATTAGGTCATTAGGTGTATGACAAGTGGCACCATCCTACTGCAACCAACAATAACCTCAGTGTGCCTCAAGAAGCGAAATAAACTGTGTATACGTCTCTTGGCTCACAATACCCTTCATTACAGTTTCAAAGGAAATAAGGAGTACTATTCAACCACATGATACAGTACACAACAATACAATTTTCTGACAGTGCAAGACGTTTCTGTTTAGGATTGTGTGGACTTCTGGTTGACCAAATTCTCGTTTTTTCACGATTCATGTGTCTCTAAATATAAGGTCATGTCTAATAAGTGGAGAAAACATGGACTAGTTCTATGATTCCATATCTGTTACCAAATGACCAAAAAAATGTACAATACACTAGTAGAGGGTAAGTGGGAGAACGAACCCAAATCGCTGACTCTGCATCCATCAGCACTTTTTGGCTAGTGTCATATTACAGCTTTATTGAAGACCACTGTCGGCATGTGGCAAGGTCAGCCAAGGAAGGGGAAGAGAGGGGGAGTAGAGAGGGCAGTCATCCAATATGAATAAAGGTTCCTTCCTATTCCCATATTGTTCTCTTTGGATAGGGATCACCCAAGTTCCATGCTCTGCGATGAGTAGACACTTTGATGAGTTCTGTAACAAATTATTATTATTATTATTATTATTATTATTATTTCAAAAATTTATCCAGTCGATCAGAGAGGGGAAGCATCATGACATCAGCATCATAAGTGTGGATGTTGACACCAACACTTACATCAGCGCCGCACTTACGATAGACGCTGTTGGCGCACAAGTCTGAGAACATATGGACAGCGATGTGTTCCTCATCAATGAGGCGCCTCAATACACGTGTTGGGAGACATACAATGTCTTTCTCTATGCCAGGCGCCTCATATGAGGTGTCAAGGACAGCCTGCACTGTCTGCCACACAACACACATATGTCCCATCCTGGTCAGCACTGCAGAGTATACAGAGAGGCATGTGGTGGTATCGGAGACATGTTTCACTGTACACTATCCAGGTGGTATTTACATATGCCACAGAGATTGTTTAGTAAAATACTTCTTGGGGCTATGGCTGAAAACATGAGTAGGTTCTAAAAATGGTTCAAATGGCTCTGAGCACTATGGGACTTAACATCTGTGGTCATCAGTCCCCTATAACTTAAACCTAACTAACCTAAGGACATCACACACATCCATGCCCGAGGCAGGATTCGAACCTGCGACCGTAGCAGTCGCGCGGTTCCGGACTGAGCGCCTAGAACCGCGAGACCACCGCGGCCGGCTAGAGTAGGTTCTAGTACACATACTTTACCATATGGGCACCAAGCTTTATATAGATGATAATTGCCTAGGTAACATTCTGTGGGTTCCAGGCAATTTAAAATGTAAGCAATATCTAGGACGTTGTCTTGCTGTTTTTGCAAAAACATCAAAGAGATGCTGCACGACGCCACTTTTACGGAAAAGTCGCAAAATGTGTGTGTAGCGAGGCCATGAAATCGAAACCCGACAGACACCATCTGTGAATTCGCGAACTAGCACCGCAGCGAAACTGCGGCGTCGATGTCAGCGTCGGTGTTGAAGTCTATGTTGGCGTTGCACCCATCCTTGTCTCTGCAACGCCTCCCCCTCCAATCGATCAGATAATTTTCTGTAGTAATAATAATTTGTTTCAGATTTGATGAAAAAGTCTTCTCATCACCCAGTTCAGATCTCAAATGATTCCTACTGGTTGAGGGCAATATGGGGGCTGGAAAGGAGCTCAGTTCACATTGGACAACCTCCCCCTCTCCCTCTTCACCCCTCCCCTTCTTTGCCTGATCCTGTCACGAGCCAACAGTGGTCGTCAATAAAGCCGTAATAAAACGATAGCCAAGACAATTATGACGAACGCACAGCCAGCAATTTGGGATCATTGTGAGAGTGACCCTCTACTTCAGCTGGAAGACTTTCTGTGTCCTTCAATTCTCACTCACTACAGAAACGACAAGCAACTCTTTCTGAACACTACATTAAGAAACCTGAGACTGGACTGATAAAGTCAAACTCTATAGGCTAACGCAGCAACACATGCGTTCTTCAAAACGGCCGCTCTCTCGGTTCCCTTCTTGTATGCAACTGACATTCTTGGAAACGAGCGATTGACCTCATTACTGTTGAATTATTGGGTACTGCAGCTCTTGGATATTTCCCACGAAATTCGCTCACAACATATCAATACGAACTAGTGGCGAAATACAGTTCAACAATAAAAACTCTCTTCCATTGGGGAAACGATGTGTTTAATAAGCAATTAATTATACAATACTGCATACGTCATACGGCCTCTACTCGTCACATTGGTGTCTTCAACTGTTGTCGGTTGCAATCGCTGACCAAACGAAAGCAGAGTGCTATTCAAAGACACATTTATTTTCATGGGCATTTAAAAGCCTAAGATTGCTGGGACAACATCTGTGATTCTGGTCACACCCTCACACTAAGGTAACATATTCCAGAATTTAGTTCAAAAATGGTTCAAATGGCTCTGAGCACTATGGGACTTAATATCTGAGGTCATCAGTCCCCTAGAACTTAGAACTACTTAAACCTAACCTGAGGACATCACACACATCCATGCCCGAGGCAGGATTCGAACCTGCGACCGTATCAGTCGCTCGGTTCCGGACTGAAGCGCGTAGAACCGCTCGGCCATAGCCGCCGGCCAGAATTTGGTACCTGTATCAACAGAATAGACCTATTTTGTGCAGAATGAGTAAACCGAGACGCCTGATTCCTGAAAGGGTATAGTCAGGGATAGTAGAATACACGGTACGGATCACGAGGTGTATGCGCCTATACCGTCAGAGTGAGCCCAACAGGCGCCCAGTAACTTGCAATTGCCGTAACATATTGTGTTGTAATTACGTTTACGAACGAACACAACGTTGAAACTTCCTGGCAGATTAAAACTGTGTGCTGGACAGAGACTCGAACTCGGGACCTTTGCCTTTCGCGGGCAAGTGCTCTACCGACTGAGCTACCCAAGCACGATTCACGCCCCGTCCTCACAGCTTTACTTCTGCCAGTACCTCGTCTCCTACCTTCCAAACTTTACAGAAGCTCTCCTGCGAACCTTGCAGAACTAGCACTGCTGAAAGAAAGGATATTGTGGAGACACGGCTTAGCCACAGCCTGGGGATGTTTTTAGAATGAAATTTTCACTCTACAGCGTAGTGTGCGCTGATATGTGTGTCTCGGTCCGGCACACAGTTTTAATCTGCCAGGAAGTTTCATATCAGCGCACTCTCAGGGTAGAGTTAAAATTTCATTCTAGAACACAACGTTGCTTACAGCAGTGTAAATTTTCATTAGTGATTAGCATCTGAGTGCAGAGCTAGATCGTAATTATCAGTGTATTTAGGGACTTTTAGAACAGGTATGTGCAAGAAAATTGTGGTTTTCTGCGCGGTCGGCAGTTGAACTGACCATAGCAGACAAGTACGTCATGACTTCAAGAAGCTATCAAGATATTCTTGTGAGCTACTTTTTCAGAGGTGAGAGGACAGAGGAGATTCTGTCACCACCCTTCACCGACTACTAAGTTTTTAAAATTGGTGCCATCCCTGCTGGGAACCTGGTACACCAACCGGTTACGAATTTCTTGAAATAAGACAGTCTCGGTTGCAAAATTTTTTTTATTTACAGGAAATGACGCGTTTCGCCCTTTTGGGCCATCATCAGATTGGCCTAGGGGTTAAAAATGACAATAATGAGGCATATGCTGATTAAAATGGGGAAATGCAGTTAACATAAAGACACAAAAGAGGGACTGTTCCAGGCTGTGCAACCGTCTCTGCGATTAACCATAACGTGAACAAACGTAAAAATTAATGTGGAAAACCTACATTCATCTATTAACCATTTTCCTAGAGGTGAAAAATGACAACAATGAGGCATATGCAGATTAAAATGGAGAAATGGAGCTAACATAAAAACACAAAGGAGGCAAAGTTCCAGACTGTTCCCGACGTTGAGCGATTTACTTGTGCTCTATACCCCCAGCAAAGGGAAAAGACTAAATCTTTTAGCGGGGATTCAAATTCTGAAACACTCCGGTACAGGAAAGTATATTTTATTGAAAGATCAACTGGTTAGCAGAAACCAGTCTCATTGTGACACTATGGCACCCATTATCCCAAACCACCGATAGCATTTACCTTGAGTGTGACTCTGGCTTTTATAATTTTTTATTTCTTATTTTTAACTGGTTTTATCGGAATGATTAATGTTTTAGCGTCAAGCGTCATTTTAAGTTTTACTGCTTGACAGGTTTTAAAAAATTTTGCACTTTATATGATACCTATCGCCGTGCTAATTTTATGCCTTTTCACCTATTTAACTAACACGCTTGCTCTAAATTCGATTTTAATATTCACTGTTTTACCTAATTTGTCTTCCGTATATGGAAGTTACTTATGCAATCGCTTTTTGTAAGTATGTTGGTTAGCCAACGCCATCTACCTTTAATGTCTGCTACTACGGTCGTATAATCTTCCCTCTACGGCTCTTACGTTTGTGGGGCCGGCTTGGGGGGCTGACGTATCCTGTTATCGACCGCATAATCCACTATTTGTCAGCTGTGCGCAACGCTTCACGCTCTGCACGCCGGAACACGGTTGGCTCCATGTTACCTAAGAGGTTTTAATATTTCTTGATTTGTCATGGTTTTCTTGTCCAGCAGACACTGTACTTATACTCGGCACTGTATTCCCGATTCCAGGTTACATAAAGTTTTAATCATCCCATGGCGATAGGAAAATGGTTACTTATAAAATTTTATCTTATTGACATATGTGGGTATAATAGAAGAATGTTGTTTTTCGATATTAATTTTTACGTTTGTTCACGTTATGGTTAAACGCAGAGACGGCTACTCAGCCTGGAACATTCCCTCTGTAGTGTTTTTATATTAACTGCATTTCCCAATTTTAACTTGCATATGCTTCATTATTGTCATTTTTCACCCCTAGGTGAAACTGATGATGTCCCAAAAGGACGAAACGCGTCATTGCCTGTAAACAAAAAAGATTTTGCAACCGAGACTGCCTTATTTCAGGGAATTAAGTCTGTGATTTTGAGCCGTAATGCGAGCGAAATCTTACTAGGCAATACACGCAAGGAAGAGAGAGAATCTGATACTTGAAGTGCTAACAGATTCGCGGAATCTCCAGATACGACTGTAGAACTGTAATCTTCTGAGAGGCAAGACATTTATTGTCTACAGAAAAGTGAATGTGATAGCAAATAAGTTGAAGAGATTTAGCGGTGAGAGAAATTTTTGAGAAATGCAGCGATTACGAAGAGGAAAATGTTCCAGTTTCAATGGAAAAGTTGAGCTGTTAGGGATGATAACAGAATTCGTTGCTAATATAGCGTGAACATTAATAAAACCGACAAACTGCAAGGACGGATTACTGTCTGGAAATGGAGGGAAAAAGGTCCTATTAATATGTGTTCGGAAGTGCATTGTTGCCACAGTACATGGCGCTGACGATGAAAGTTCCTCTGGCCACGTGCTGTTAGATTTCTTGCGTGATGCAATGTAAATGACGCAGCGTGCTGTAACCAGAGTCCGGTATCGATATCGAGAACAAGCAGAAACACTGTTTGTGTGTGGCCAAGCAGATGGAAACGATCGACAGTACAGCTATACCAAAAAGTACCCTCATGGACACCAACCACATCACACAATATTTTAAGCCCTTTTTGGGCGTTTGTGTGTTCATATATCCTTTTAGACAAACGACGGTGCAGGGAAGCGGTGGCCTAAACCAGGTTTGGATGGACTGGTTCTAGAGGATACCGGGACCAGTTCGAGGCAAGTGGTCCGCCTACATGGGGTAAAAGCCAAAGCACGATTTTGTGTATCCCCGTCATCTGCAACGGGTAAAAAGATTATCAGCAGCGGATTTCCCTCCAGAGGAAGGCTTCTGTCGATGATTTATGCTCCAGACCATTAAATCATGGATTTATATCATTAGTCTTCTTTACCGATGAACCATTCTGCTGCTTACACTACTCTGCGTCAATCACACAGCCTGGAACACAGGGAACACACACCACATGGGCAGAGGAACTTCCATTCGTCAGTGCCCTCTAACGCGGCAATGATGCGTTTCGGGACACATGTTCATAGGACCTCTTTTTCTCCATTTCCACTCAGGAATCGTTCCCTGCAGTTTGTCGGTTTTATTAATGTTCACCCTGTAGAGTTAAACGTAAAGATCCGAATTAGTACATTGTAGTTTCCTCTATTATTTATTTTTCTTATATTGACAGCCAAGAAATTTTTGTGTTTTTTCGTTGCTCACCGGAGTAATTTCCGTGATCAGTTGATGGCGCGTTGTGTGACCCTCTGAACGGGAAGGAGATATATTCCGTGAGAAAACAACTGAGGACTGCGGAATTCATTTTCCTGGAGCATTTTCCTTCTTCTGCATCGGCAGTATTCAGACGCGTTTAACGCAGCTGGAGAAAATATGGAAATATAGTGGTTTTGGTCAATCAGAGGATATTAATTTTAATGTATTTTACTACGATGACGTATTTTACTTTCCAGAGACGAAGTCCGACATTACAGGAGGAAAAACCTGCAAATAAAATATAAAATGAGACTATTACATAACGACGACTGTAGGTGTTCACAAGAAATTTTGGTGGCAAAGTATAATGAAAACGGTCCACAGTCCCGCTTTATCTTGAAAATGTACGATTGTATTTCACCAATGGGAATACAGTATATATTACAAGCACCTAGGGTACGTCCCTACATCGTCAGCTGTGTAGGTGTTCTTCCGAAGGGAAAACTATCACAAAAATTAACTTTACTCTTTTCATACTATTATTCCCGAATAAAACACTACAACATTTATATGGTAAACTAACTGATCACGTACATGTTTTGGGAAAGAACTGGCTTCAAACAGTTTCACGAGGATCTTTAATGAAGCCAACTGAAAGTTTATGGAATTCATTTTGAAAATGGAAAGAGATTTTCAACAATGCCACGTCAATTCCTCTGGCAGTTACTCAAAAGCTTTTGTAACGTCAAAGAGAGCCTAATTGAAAATGAGGAGAGTACAGGAATGGAGGTCTTCGCTGTAATTTGCTTCGTAAGGACACATACTTTCATCAGAATGAAAGCTATCCACAAGAAAAAGTACAAAAGTAGTACGCGAACTACAAGTGAACAAAGACAAAAACTGAAAAGAACATGGAACATTAACTTTCAAGAGTAAAAAAAGAAAATCTTTAAATACAGTTAAAGAGTTTAAAATGACATTATAGGGGGTTTCTTCGTACTGCTCTGTCACTGACCACTGCATCTGAGCTGCAAAGAGAACGCTGTCTTTTGTAAATGTTGCCAATAATATCGGACGTCTTGCACGTGCAGTACGCTTTTAAGGTTCTGTGATGCGTATTTGTTAAACCTGTGTGGGTGTGTGCCGCATGCCAATAGGCTTCAGTGCACTGCAGGATGGCGAGAGGTTTCACGGTGACGTACAGTACACAGCCTGCCTGCGCGTGACGTCTACCGCATATTCTATTATGTGGGCGCATAGGTATAGGGATTTACTGGTTAGCGCATTCTGTCAGAGACATTCAGTAGGAGTCGCATTAGTTGTTAACGACATTAATGTGAGGAGAGAGGAACCAGGAAGTACTAAATAAAATCATCGTCCTCCTACGCATCAGAAATTATTTGACAGGCATCACAGAACTTTAAAAGCGTACTGAACGTACAAGACTTCAGGTATTACGGCAACATTTACGAAAGACAGCGTTCTCTTTGCTGCTCAGATGCAGTGGTCAGTGACAGAGGGGTTAATAGATGACAGAACTCTGTTTATTGTGCTTCCTAACCATGGAAATTGTGGGGAATGTGTCTTAGAAGGGCAAAACCAACACTGTTTATTTTGATTCCTAACAATAGAGAGACTGGACAGTGTGTCCTAGAACGGTACAACCAAGACCGTCATTACTGTGTGATGCATGATGGCACTGAGCACTGTGGGACTCAACATCTGAGGTCATCAGTCCCGTAGACTTAGAACTACTTAAACCTAACAAAACTAAGGAGGTCACACACATCCATGCCCGAGACAGGATTCGAACCTGCGACCGTAACAGCAGCTCGGTTCCGGACTGAAGCGCCTAGAACCGCTCGGTCACATCGGCCGGCTGTGATGCAAGACAAGCAGATTTTATGGAGTAATAACTGAATGATTCATTACTCTTACGGTCCGTACAGACTTGGCGAATGATATTTACCGGGTTCTGTAGCGGTAACGAAATTAAGTGGCGATAAGGTGTCGAATTTCGGTTATCACCTGCAAACAAAGACAATTTAGGGATGGACAGCAAGTCTACTTAGTGTACATTAAAGTTGTGGTCAATGCATGTGTTGATTGGGGATACAATTTTTACGGACGTGATTAATGTGATAGAGTAAAATTAATTTCGTCTAGGTGCTAAATTTTAAGATAAGCGAAACAAAGTTTTTGATTGATAATTAACACAAGATATGGGCTCGGTGGAAGCGCGTCCGGGCCGACAGTCACATGAGAAACGATAGAGATCTAACTAGGCCCAAGACGACAATGACCGAGAGCGAGGAGGTGTAGCGGTCACAAGAGCGAGGAGGTGCAGTGATTAAAAAGATAGGTCTTGTATTCGAGAGGAGCCTTAACCAATTTCCCGTCCATCAAGATTAATATTTCCAGAGATTTCCTTATATCTTTCAGCACTAATGACGGAATGGTTTTCCTGAAAATGAGACGGGCAATTTTGCTTCCAGTTCTTTCAGATTCAGCTCTTTATCTGCAGCTTTACTTAGGATATTATCATCAACGAAATGTACAACGCTAAACTTGTTTACAATCACAGAGGCTTCGAACAAGCCTAGCGACGCCGCATCGCTATCTTGAGTTGATACTGCTGGCTGCCGAGGAGACTGATCTGAATAAATTGTGGGAACTAATTAATGAAGGATAAAAAAACAAAAAGTTAAACTGCACCCGAACGGACCATCAAGGCCCAACGGTACCGACCGGACGCCGTATCACCCTCAGCCCACATGGGTACTGGATATGGAGGGTCATGTGATCAGCACACCGCTCTCCCGGTCATGTGTCAGTTCACGAGACCGGGGCGGCTACTTCTCAACCAAGTAGCTCCTCAGTTTGCCTCACAAGGGCTGAGGTCACCCCGCTTGCCAATAACGGTCGGCAGACCGGATGGTCACCCGTCCTAGTGCTAGCTCTGCCCGACAGCTCTTAACTTCGGTGATCTGACGGGAATAGGTGTTACCACTGCGGCAAGACCGTTAGTAATTAATGAAGTACAAGGTTTAGTTTTCCGTCAACGGCTAGGTCTTTCAACACAGATAATAAATTTTTGATTTGCGTTCGTTTCGATACAACCTGGTATTTGTCTTAAACTGCTCAGGGGAACGACAAAACTAAAATATGGGTGGCCAGAAATGGAATTCTATCCTATTTCTCACTAATACGAGTGCCCCATTCCCGGTACGATATAAGTGCTTGAATCAGGCGATATACTTTACGCTCAGGGGTGAAAATACTCATGGAAATAAAGAAGGAATTATGTCATAGATCGCTCTTGCAATAGCTGTCCCGTAGACTGAGATACACTTACTAGGATGGCTCTGATGCTCCTAAGTGAATTCAGTTACGTCAAATACAACGCGCATTTTTAGGTAAACCTTTTGGGTAGCATGCTTTTCACATGGTGGCAACTGTTTGGGATATGAGTTTTGCTTTTATTTGCATGGTAATATTTCTAACTTCAGAGCAACTGGTTCCAGACCAGTGTGTTTAAAGCGTCTACCTTGTAAGAGATGGCTGATGTCTCTTGCTTGGGGCTTTGCATACGGTCCGCACGATATTAGAACATTGGTCTGGCCTTCTAGAAGAACGGTCAGCTCTTCTTATACTAATGCTGTGGTATCCGTAACTCCTGAGGTGAATTCCAGGGATAACAGGCTTTAAACATTTTTGGAAGATGACTGCCAACAGCCTTTAAGTAATGTATAAAATGCTTATAAGAACCATCAGCTGTTTTTATTTTAAACCCAAATTCTACCGGTTTCGGTCTTCAACCATCTTCACAGATGAGGGGTTAAAATGGTTGAAGCCATCATATTGCGTTAGTCATTGCTTAAAATGTGTAGTAAGTTTCGTGATTATAAATATATGACAAAGGACTTTAATAGCAGGCCGACGTACGCCGCTGGTGGCCATGGAAGGCGCCATAACGGCTGTACGATACGTGAATGTTATCTTCCGACCGATATTACCACCATATCAGCAGCATATTGGCGAGGCATTCGTCTTCATGGACGACAATTCGAGCCCCGATCGTGCACATATTGTGAATGGTTTCCTTCAGGATAACGACATCGCTCGAATAGTGGCCAGCATGTTCTCCAGACATGAACCCTATCAGACATGCCTGGGATAGATTGAAAAGGTCTGTTTATGGACGACGTGACTGATATGGATAGTATGCCACGATGAATACAGGCATGCATCAATGCAAGAGGACTTGCTACTGGGTATTAGAGGTACCGGAGTGTACAGCAATCTGGACCACCACCTCTGAATGTCTCACTGGATGGTGGTACAACATGCAATGTGTGGTTTTCATGAGCAGTAAAACGTGTGGAAACGATGTTTATGTTAATCTCTACTCCAGTTTTCTGTAAAGGTTCCGGAACACCCGAAACTGAGGTGATGCAAAACTTTTTGATGTGTGTATATTTGGCTGGATATTCAAATTCATATGTTCTTCTGGGTTTCTGCATATATTCCACAACACCTTCGGAAACTGCAATTAAGGGTACACAATAACTACTTCAGATACGCGATGATGGATCGTTTTAAAATGATCTTTAAAAAGTGGAGGTGTAAAGAGCACCGGTAATGTTCGCGTGAAATAGTAAAAGTTTCACCATCACACATGCTAATTATATCATGTTTCTATAGAATTATTTCATTATTTTGCATACGATTTAATGTAACGAAACGTATATATAAACAGCGAAGTAAGACCATGGACATACAGAAATAGTGGGCATTCCAAACAGTTAGACTACGTCTTCTAATAAGAACCAGGTCAGGTATCTGTCACCCACGGACACTCTGCAGTTCAAGTCAAACGTACGTAATCTCACCTTCTCACGGTGAAACGAACATCTTGGCAACGGTCCAGTCACGTAGTTCGCCGCTGCAAAAGTCTTGTGCGCGAGAGAAGAATGCTATTTCCCGTATCTCCAACGGTGGCTCGAAAAATGAAAAACAGGAATTACAGCCCGGCAGAATGCATGAGCTGTCGCGCAGGTCTCTTTTCTCCTCACACATCTGTGCAAGAATGCCGGTGGCCGCAGCTACGGCGCAATGTGGCGGAACGAAAATGGTGTGCCTGAGCTGGAAAAATTCCTAGAGGACAACCAGCGGACAAAGAATTGTGTAGCGGAAGGACCGCAGTCTCCGGAAGCACGCACTACGTGTGTTTCCTTTCCCTTTTACACCTGTTTCAGCTGAGTTCTTCGAAAGAACGTAGCTGCATTGGTGGCCATATACATAAACCCTAATATGCGCTCTCCCTTACATGTAGATTATATTAGTTGTCATTAATATATTACACGCAATAATTCCCCCTTAACGTAAGAAGAAATAAAATATGTTATTGTCGTTAGGCTCATAGCGAAAGCTCCGACTGGACAAGAAATGGGCGGATGGTCCGCGATGATCTTTTCAAAAGAACCTCCCCTGTATTCACCTGAAGTAATCAAGAGAAACCATGGAACACCTAAGTCTGCATATGCAGATGGGGTCTGGAACCTCATGCAGCACCAATTGCGAGCACAGTGTATTAACTACTCAGCCAACCCTCTCAGCCACAGTTGCAATTACTTGGTTCAGTTTTCCACTGATGAATCACTACGTATTTCGAAGAGTGGTCTCCAGGTACAACCTTGTGATCGTTTAGAACAATATTGAATACATACATTATGTAACGAAATACTGCTTGCATTAAATGTGAATAACAGTTGCATAATGTGCATGAGTTAGAGAAAAACATTCAGTAGAAAGCTGTTTAGTCAGTACATTATGAGAGTCCGTGGTTGTTTTGTAATACATGTTATACTCCTAAAAACAGCTACAAACGAGTAACTTGGTGAGGTCTTTTTTAACGCGGTTTTCCTTGCCCTTACCAGTTTCGAACATTCTGTTCATCATCAAATGGCTGCAGTCTACTTACTGGACGCACGGTCAGTCAGTTGCTGAACGCTTTGAATGCCATCGTGTCCTATTTCAGATTGATAAGTAAGCGAAAAGCAAATGAAAACTGATTATAGATTCTTGTAAATTGCATGATAAGCGTATAGCACATGTACTTACAGTGAAAGTGTCTTAGTAGCTTTCAAAGCGTGTACTTTTCCTCCTGGAGTATGAAAATAATAGCTCAGATAAACGTATCACTAAGTTGCCTGTATTCCTAATCACAATCACGAATGCATGGACTTGATAGTGGCTCACCATCTGCATTGAACTCGTCACACAATGCATCCATCTGATGGTGAACAAAAAGTTCTGTCCGAAGCCCGTATGGACAAGAAACTATAGCTTTTGTTAAGGAAAACTTTTATCGTAACATTTATTAGTTATTTTTATAACACACGACAGTATTTCATCGATGCAATAGTCTAAGCTATTAAACACCTAGTGGTATCTTTGCGTAGCGATAAAATGTTGAAGAAACTCCTAAAATCTATTTCTGGGAGTCCCAAATGATGATTATGACTATCGGGAAGAAACGTGTTGTTCTGGAAGTACTGTGTAAAAGATTGATGTACTATCTGTTCCCAGAAGTAATCTTGACATTTTAAGTGTCACCTTGAAGAAGTAAAGTTACTCAATTAATTTATTGTTTGTTTGTAAGCACACGTCTGCTGTCATGTTACTCTTTAAAATCTTCACGCCACACTAGCACAGAACGTCGCTAGAGGAATCAAATAAAAAGGCACTGCCCATTGATAAATTGGAATGTTGTGAGCTAAATACTTTCTACATTTGAATGCGAACAACGCTACAACAAGCCACAATTGGTGTAAGTGTGCGGTAAAAATTAACTGTCGTATGAGACATTGGTTAGGTGGCGTAGCCTCTACCAGAATGATCAGACAAATCTGTATGACGTAGGACGTAGTGGAAGGCCATCTCTGCGAAGAACCAGGAATTTCAAGGGAAGTGGAGGCATTGATGTTCGAACGCTGGCATCTCACAATGAGAAGTGGCAGAAAGCTTTCAACACCTTGCTCGGCGTTTTAAACACGACGGAGGTCGTCGCCCGATGGGTTTCCTCACTGCTTAATGCCGTTAAAAGAGCCCGCCGGACCGAGGCAGCAGTGGAAATGTTGCAGCTGAGTGTGGCCACTCCACACGACTTCGAAATATGCCCAATCGTCAGAGACGAGTGTCGTGTTTGTCATTATGATTCTGGCACACATTCCACATCCAAGGAAATGCCGTTTTTTGGGGTTGCCTTGGGGTTGTGCCAAGAAAGTATCCTAGTCAAGAGAAAAATGTCACAGAACCACACCTAACTCTTCCGAAGTGTCATTTGAGAGGTTTATATCGAATAAATTAGTATGGTGTACCAAACAAGTCAGAACGCTGTCGCAAAAGCTACGAAAATGCATGACAAATTTGAAAGAACACAAAATCTCAGAGATTGGCAATGTTTTACTGAAGCTAGAATATTTGCACGGGTTTCAATGCAAGATGCTTCTAGCAGTTTCCACTGCGACATTCCGCCTCTAAATCTTACAGAAATTCGAAAGAGATACACGTCATATGTAAAGTACACTTGGGGGAAGAAAAAATCAATATCTTCACTGGGCGTTACCAATGGTAATATTACCATTGGTAGCACCACTAAAGCGGAGCTACTAAACACCGCTTTACCAGAGAATACAAAGTAAATATTCCAGAATTCGAATCTAGAACAACTGCCAAGATGATTAACTTAGATGTAGATGTCCTTGACAAAGCGAAGTAGCATAAATAATACATGAAAGTATACCGGTCTAGACAGTATATCAGATATTTTCCTTTCGCAGTATGCTGATATAATATCCCCGTGCTTTCGAGGTCATGTACAACTGTTCGCCCGACGATAGATCTGCACCAGGAGACTGAAAAGTTGCACAGATCACACCAGTATTCAGGAGAGGGAGCAGGAGAAACCCGATGAATTTGACCAATACCACTAACGTCGATTTGCAGTAGAATTTTGGAACACATGCTTGTTCAAACATTATGAATTATCTCGTAGGTAATGGTCTGTTGACACGTAGCACGGATTCAGAAAATATCGGTCTTGTGAAACACAACTACTCCCTTATTCGTACGAAGTAATGAGATTTTCATTGGGATGAGATCTTTGAACGAAATTTCATACACTAACTTCCTGCTCTGAATATAAAAATATTCAGTTAGACCCACCTGCATACGGAGAAATTATCATCGTGATAAAATAGAAGGAATCAGATGTCGCACAGAAAGACTGAAGTGTTCATTTTTCACACTTGCTGTTACATAACGGAGTGGTAGAGAAATAGTCTGAAGGTAGTTCGGAGAATCATATGCCAAGCACTTAAGTGTCAATTGCAGAGTAGTTATGTACGGGGGTTGAATTAAAAGTAATACCTTCACCTTCGTTAACTGAGTTTAGATGGGAATACTTTAATAAATAAAATGCAGAAATAATCATTAGAATGTGATCTCTAATTACCAATATTCACTTTGCCACATGATCACCAGCCAGTTGGACACATTTCTGTCAACGATGAACAGAAGTTTTGTGAAGCCGTCACGGAAGATGTCGACACTGTTTCCGCTACCACAGTCTCACAGTTCTCTCAACGCCTTCATCAAAAGTATAATAATGTCCAAGGAGATGGAAGTCAAACCGTGCTAAGTCTGGACTGTATGGAGGATGCCGTACGGTGGTGAGATTCAGTCTCTGAAGTTCTATTGTGATGGCACGTGAAGTGTGGTTCAGCGTTGTCATGCTGCAGTAAAATATTTCCCTTTTCCTTTCTGACCCTTGTTAGCCGTCGTTTCAGAGTTCGCAGGGTTGTGATGTAACGCTCTGAATTTATTGTTGTTCCACGATCCAGGAAATCAACATGGATAACTCGGTGGTTGCTGTCAGGACGTCCAACTCTTTGTCACGCAGGTCAGATTTTCCCGCCTCAACATCTTTAAACTTAATCGCGCAACGACGCACGATACTCACATCAACAGAATCACCATAAACTGCTTTCATTCTCTGGCGAACCTTTTTTGGGGTGACACCTTCTGCTGTCAAGAATTCAATGCCTGCACGTTGCTTAAATCGCATTGAACGACCGTCTGCGCAGGGTTCCATACTTCACACTGTAACAACACAACCGTTCAATTCTGAGGTTTCCCGTCAACTGGAGCTCTAGAGAAGAGGCTACGGAACAAGCCAGTACCTGCTCCATACCAATGCTGCCAAATGTTGAAGAGTTACGAAGGTGGAGGCATTACTTTTCAGTCAACCCTCCTAGATGCAGAAGAGGTTACAGAAGATCGTCATGACCGAAGGTCGTAGCATGTTGTCCGAAGGGGTGTTTTTGCCGCATCACAACATTCCATCTAACTCTACACGGGGCACGGACACACAAGATGCTATCAGATTTTGACCTTACTTCCGAATGTTCCTGATACGACACCGATCGACCTCCGCCTCTTTTTTCTGACCAAGAGTCCATTGCGAAACTTGTGTTTCTAGAACGACGAAATGGTGTATTTCGAGGTTGAACGTTTCCTCCACAGTCACAGTGCTCTCGTCTGTAACCAAGGCTATCATGTCTTTAATAGTTGTCTGGCAGATGGGTGACCACATGGAGAAGGACCAACACCATCGCCAGGTCTCGTTGTCGTAGCTCGATTTTTAGAGGTGATAGCTAATGCTCTGTTCGTGAATTCTGAACGAATGTGGCTAAACGCGATTATACCAACGGTTATAGATCTATTGGCTAGAGTAATCGATGTTGGACTATTACAGGGGATGGACAGAAATATAGTAACACCAAAAACACGACATTACCACATTTACTAACGCGTTGGAAGACCATTGGCATTCAAAAGAGCTCCCAGTCGTCTAGGAGTGAGTACGTACAGGTCTCGTATGGTTTCCAAGGGAATTGTATACCATACTTCGTGCAAAATAGTGGCAAGTTTAGGTAACGACGGTAGAGGTGCATAGCGCTCACGCGTCCCTTTAGCAAAGCAGACCACAAAGATGCAATAATATTGAGATCTGGTGAGTATGGTGGCAGGGGAGATGCGATCCTTGTGAACACGTGAGCACAAAGTCCTGGACAATGCGAGATATGTGAACAGGGCCCTGCCGTCTTGAAACTCAGCAACACCATTGGGGGAAAAAAAAAGACCACTGTACGTAGGGATGGACCTCATCACCAAAAATCGTCTCATGTTCCTTAGCAGTGATGCAACCCCTTTCAGAGTGACCTATGAGAAACATGGAATACCAACATACAGTTGTCCAGATCACCACCGAAACCTCGCCAAGTTTCACCCTTTGGACGCAAACTCGGCCTGAAGTTGGAAACATTGTGAAACGAGACTCATTCAATCAAATTTCATTCTTCTAGTGCTCCACAGTACAGGGTATATACGTAGAAGGGCGCCACATATTCCTGTCATGGGCATTTGGGATGGTGATAGTGTTCACGAGAACATTCAAGTCTACTTCGACTTTTTCAGGTAATCCTCTTAATTGTCGTCACAATCCTCCTCGATTGCTATCTGTCAACGTCTCTGAACACACATTTCCATCCTCTATGTTACTTAGCGGATGAGGTGTTCTCGCTTTCGCTGTATTCGGTATAAATCTTCGATTCGTGGTTCTTCAAACGTTGAACAGTTCCGCTTTCTCGGTTGCAGAAGCACCTACCATATGAGTAACCCCTATTTGTCCACATTCGAATTCACTTAGCTCCCACATAATGCGCTCCCGACAATACACAACACCGTGTTGATCACGAGTTACACTCAAAATGTAGTGAGGGCATTTAATAGATGCCATTCACTTGTCAAATACAACAATGAAAACTGTAGGCTTGGGTAACATCTGCATTTATATTCAAGAATGCATTTCTGGCGCTGTTTACATATTTACGAAATTGAGCCCTCACGACTACTTTGAGCTTTCACATTTCTTACCGATTCGTTTTGACCTTCCGCTGAGGTCGGCATTCCATTTCGTTGGGGCGACATGCTGCTCATACGGGATGAAATTCATAGTCAACCCATCACCCTGACTACCAATCTTCTAGCAGTTGCAGTTCGCCTTTTACTTCCCCCTCTGAATTTTTCCAACTGTTCAAAAATGGTTCAAATGGCTCTGAGCACTATGGGACTCAACTGCTGAGGTCATAAGTCCCCTAGAACTTAGAACTACTTAAACCTAACTAACCTAAGGACAACACACACATCCATGCCCGAGGCAGGATTCGAACCTGCGACCGTAGCGGTCGCGCGGTTCCAGACTGTAGCGCCAGAACCGCTCGGCCACCAGCGGCCGGCTTTTCCAATTGTACCATTTATGTCCCTCTGTCATTCGCTGTCACCAGGGCAGACTTCCATCAGCTTATTGGGCAGCTACCTTCCCCCTTTTTGGTATTTGGTGACTTCAAAGTACTTCATCCCCATCGAGGTTTTCCGAGGACCTGTCAGAGAGGTACCCTCGTGGCTGACCTTCTTAACCATCTTAACCTCTTCTGCCTTAACTCCGGAGCACCCTCTTTCCTTTCTGACTCCTCACACACATATTTCAATTTGGTCCTCTCCTTGTGCACTGCCCAGCTTGCCCCTCGTCTCGAGTGGTCCGTTCTTTCTGACACCTACTCGAACGACCATTTCCCGTGTGCAGTGCGTTTGCTGACTTCTACACCATCCACAGGCAAGCCCAAATGCAGTTTCCTAAGGCTGAGTGGCAGCTTTACTCCTCCCTGGCGACCTGCGGGGAACAAGATATCCCCAGTTGTGATGACCAGGTGGAATATCTCACAAGCGTTATCCTTACTGCTGCAGAACGTTCCATTCCGTGCACTTCCTCTTTGTCATGTCGTGTCACAGTCCCTTGGTGGACTGATGCATGGAGCGACGCAATTCGCGCACGGAGACGTGCTCTTTGTGTTTCTAACCGCCATCCAACGATGGCAAACTGCATTCATTACAAACAGAAGCGAGCAAAGTGCCGTCGCATTCTTCCAGATAGCAAGACAGCTAGCTGGATTTCATTCACTAGTTATTTAAACAATTCCACCCCTTCCTCTGTCGTGTGGGCATGTAACGCCGGAAATGCATATCCTCCTATTTCCATCTATTGCACTGCAATTTTTTTCCTTGTTTTGTTAACTCCAGATATGACATTTCTGTGTCTTTATATATTGTAATTGTTTTACTATTTGTATATATATGCATTTATGTAGATGTATAATTGGTTTGTTTTGTAAATATTATTTGTATTTTACACTGGGTCTTACCTAGGGAAAACTATGCTATCGAACGAATACATCGATAGGTCGTGTGAAGAACGAAAGTGTTTAGGATCTTTGGTAGTGTTAACTCTGCCGCGTGGAGCGCGGGCAGAGAGGGGAGTCTGGCTGGAGTGGTGCAGTGGAGCAGGTGTGTTGTGTGACGCTCCCGCGAGTTGCCGCGCTTTCGGGGTTGGGCAGCATGTAATTGCGCTCGACTTGCTATGATAGTTTCTGACACAGTGTCGCGGACAGGAAGCATTAGCTGGCGCACATCAAGAGCCCGTTTCGCCTGGTGACCGTGTCGAGAAGAAGGCGCGCCAACATCCAGCTTCTGCAACAGCGACGGCCGACAATGAGTGACTGTCGCCACCTCCTCGATCGACGGCTTCAAACCTTCAATCAAGCAACAAGGAAGCCTGGAAGCACGTAAAGTTTTAGAACTGTATGGCAGACCTCAGCTTTTCAAACTCATCGATTTTCATAACTAAATTACAGCAATGTAGCATGAATCTTTGTTGCTCATTGTCCCAATTGTATTACCAAGCAGGGTTCCTCCCTTTTCCGGAATGAACCCGAGTGTCGTTGAAATTCAAACGCCAGCGTCATTCGATTTCACTGCTTTAATTTCAAAGTTCAGTTAAGCTATTCATAAGTGGCTACAATATTTAGATTACACAAGCACAAATTAAGAGTGCGAGTTTTGTTAGCATATTTTAGCTTACCTGTGACTGCAGCTCAGCTTGGTACGTACTAAATTTTACTATTGTTAATTGTTCAGAATCATTTAATTCAAGTTCAAAATTAGATCTCTTATTTCTAAATTGCGTGGATTCAAGTAGCTTTTGAAATGATTGTAGAGGTAGCCCAAGGCTAACCGTATTTTACTGAATTTCGATGTGCTTCAGAAACAAAGCTCACTATTAATTTCAGTCACTAAATTAACTTTCAATTTTCCGGTTTTATTAATTCTTTTGCTGAATCAAGTCAGAGTGTAGCGAAATTTATTACTTCTGACAAACTTTCAGTTTTCACACTACACGTGTCAACCTTCAGTTGCCACGCTTCTAGTGCTAATTATATGTGTAATAACCTTTCTTTTTCAGTTACTATAGTAATTGTCCTTAGGACTGGCGACCGTAATTTCCCCCAAATCTCAAATATCTAATTACCGCTAGTTAATTGTTGACGTAACGGCCGCACATTTACTTTCTTTATTAACTTTACCCCTTTTCAAAATTAATTTCCACCAGTTTCATTTGCATTTTTCCTTTCATTTAGATGTAACCCTTTCCTCCCTCTTTACCGACAGATTAACTTCGGTGACGATTGCTTTTCCCAAATTTCCATTAGGTACACGCGGTTTAATTTTTCACTGTCATTAAGGTCGATAAGTGAGGGAGAGGTTACAGGCCAACCTCCGATGGCTCTCTAGGACCGAGATCCATTCCCCAATTTCCGGCCTGACAGTAATTGACGATGTCATCGTGGACCTTATTGCTATCTCCAACACCTTTGGGCACTATTTTGTTTCGAGCTCCTCCCACTATCACTCTGCCTTCCTTCATCAGAAGCGAGCGGAGGAGGCTCGGGAGATACCATCTTTTTCTCCGAATCGTGAGTGCTACAATGCCGCCTTTACTATTCGGGAGCTAGATCATGCTCTCAGTTCATCCCGAACCTCCGCCCCAGGGCGAGACGCTGTCCACATTCAGATGTTGCAGCACCTTTCTCTTGCGGGCAAGCACTTCTGCTTAACACGTACAACCGCATATGGGTAGAGGGCACATTTACCGGACTTAACCCTGAAGCCACCATCATGTCCATACCTAAGCCCGGTGAGGACCCAAACCTTCCTTCTACCTACCATGCCATCTCTCTCACCAGCTGCATTTGCAAAGTGATGGAACATATGATTCATGCCCGGCTGGTATGATGGCTCGAATCTTCCAATTTACTAACGAATGCAAGTGTGGATTTTAAGCGCGGTGTTCGGCAGTTGACCATCTCGTTACTTTGTCCACCCACGTCGTGAATTGTTTGCTGTGAGATCCCAGACTGTGGCCGTGTTTTTCGATTTGGTGAAGGCCTAAGACACATACTTGGGAAATGTTATCTTCCGTACTCTTTACAATTGCGGCTTCCATGGCCGCCTGCCCTGGTTTCCTTCAGGCCTTTTTAAAACGCCGAGTTTTCTAGGTGTGTGTATATTCTGCCTTGTCGGTCACCTTTATCCAGGAAAACTGTGTGCCTCAGTGTTGCGTCCTGAGCTTCGTCCTATTTGCTATCACCATTAACCCTGTAATGGCCAGTCTTCCGCCAGGCATCTCTGGGTCCCTTTTTGTTGCAGATTTTGCCATCTACTGCATTTCTCCATAGACCTGTCTAACTGAGCGGCGTCATCAGCGATGTCTTGATCGTATTTACTCCTCGTGAATCGACAATGGCTTTCCCTTTTCCACTGACAATACCGTATCTATGAATTTCTGGCGGCGCAAATGGTTTCTCCCATCATATTTACTTCTTGGGCCTGTTGCCCTTCCGTTCGTGGAAACTACGAAATTCCTAGGAGTCATGCTACGTAGGAAACTCTTGGTCCACCCATGTGTCTTACCTGGCAGACCGCTGTACTCAGATCCTGAGTGTCCTACACGTCTTCAGTGGTACTTCCTGAGGTGCTGATCGCTCCACCTTCCTCCATTTGTACCGGTCCCTTGTCCGTTCGAAACTCGACTATGGGTGCTTTGTTTATGCGTCAGCACGTCCATCCCTCTTACGTCTTCTCAACACTATCCACTATCGTGGCATCTGTTTGGCCACTGGCGGCTTTTACACTAGTCTGAGAGTCTGTACACTGAAGCTGCTGAACTACCACTGTCCTACCGCCGCGACTTTCTCCTTAGCAGATTTCCATGCCGTTTGTCTGCTATGCGTGACCAGCCATTCTATGCCTATTTCTTCGATGATTCCTTTGATCGCCAGTATGGGGCGTGTCGCTCTTCTCTGTAACCTCCAGGAGTCGGCACTTACTACGGCGGCTTCACACTATCTGCAACTTTCCCTGTGGCTGTGAACCCTTCACCACCTTGGCTTCGTGAAGCGGCCTGTGTTAACTTTGGCCTTCATTCGCTTCCTAAGGACACTACTCCAGCCTTGGTCTATCACCTTCAGTTTCGCGACATTCGCATGGAACTTCGCCATAGTCCCTTTGTGTACACCGATGGCTCTCGGACTGACCGTGGGGTCGGGTGTTCCTTCGCCATTGGTACCTGTGTCTTTCGATATCGGTTTCCAGCAAACTGCTCAGTATTTACGGCCGAGCTCTTCACCTGTATCAGGCCACGGAGTACATCCGGGGACACAGACTTCTCAATTGTGTCCTCTGTTGAGACTCACTCAGCGCCCTTCAAAGTCTATGTGCGCTGTACAACGCCCATCTCTTAGTGCAGCGGGTTCACGAAACCTATCGCTCACTCTTGGCGCAGCCAGTGCGATGCTTCTGTGGCGTCCTGGGCGTGTCGATATGCCAGGATACGAAGCTGCTGACGCTGCTGCCAAGGCTGCAGTCCTAGTACCTCAGCCAGCGAGTTCCTATGTTCCCTCCGATGATCTCTGTGTTGCCGTCTGTCGAGAGGTGGTGCCCCTTTGGTATCTCCAATGGTCCACCCTTCACGGGAATAAGCTTCGGCTTATTAATCCTCTCCTGGCGGCTTCGACGACCTCTTCTCGGCCCTCCCTCCGGAAGGAGGTTATTTTAACTGGACTGTGTATTGGCCACTGCCTTTTTAGCCATAGTCGTCTGATAAGTAGCGCTATCCCATCACTCTTTACACATTGCGCACAAGTTTTAACTGTCCGCCACTTTCTGACGGAATGCTCATTTTTTAACCGTTTACGTTCCCGACTGGGTTTTCCGTCTGAGTTATCGGCCATTTTAGCAAAAGAAGCGTGGGCTGTCGACCGCGTTTCACTTTTTATCCGCCAAAGCAATATAGCAAAGGCCATTTAATTTTTTGTTTTGAGCCTCCGTTTCTGTATGGTGTTTTTTCAGCCCTTTCTCCACACCCTTGTTTTTATCTGTCTTCTCTTATGTCAATTGGGACTGATGTATAGTCTTTTTTTTAACTCCTCTATGTCTCCGTGTTCTATGGTTTTGATTTGGCGCGTGTGACCCCAGTTGTTTTTTGTGCCCTAAAGCAAAACAAAACCAAACAATAGAGCGCGAACCAAGACATTTCTTTCTCGAGTGTAAAATAGAAAAGAATATTGGAGAGCGATAGTATCCCGCGCAACGCTCTACAAGTTTGCTTACGTAGCCAAAGCAAAAGGTGAATTTTATTTCCACTTATTTTCCAGTGCCTATCAGACAAAGTGTTGCTGTGTTCAGAAGGAACAAGGGAGCAAAATGGCAAGACAGTGATATAATACTAACATAATACCAATAGTCTCTTTCAGTTTAACGGTTAATTACGTTATATGTATAGTATTATTACATCAAAGTATTTAGTAATGCATTAATAAATATTTAAAATGTAATTCAGGAATAATATATAATTCTTGAAGTCTGTCGTAATGCAAAATGGAAATACTGAAATTAAATCTAGGGTTCGACAGCTTGTAATGGCAATAAGGACTTATTTCTTTACAGTTATTTTGTGCTTATACTGAGAAGAATACATTAAGATTGAGATGATAACAGATAGTCTGCCGACCTATGCTTCTCATTAAAACACGAAACAGTAAGGTAAGGCACGCACATGGAAAGATACGACCGAAGGAGAAACGCTACAATAAATCTTAATGTGATACGGCTGATAAAGTTACGTAATTATGCGCTCCCAGTTATTTATAAGCGATATCGCCCAGCATAGGAGCAACAACCGACCACACGGGTTCTATCGCTGTATAACCAGGAATAAAACGTGTAAAAAGGATCATAAATATTATTATGCTTGCACATAAGAATAAGATACCCGTGTAATTGTGGTTGCCCTGTATTTTGCGTACTGTTAATTCACACTAAAAAAAAATATGTCTAAAGACAGTGGTATCTTGAAATAAGGTAAGAGAATGTTGGGACGGTCATTAGAGATTTCAAGAACCACCAGTTTTTTTTTTTCATATCTGTGAATAAATGAAAAATTCGGAAACACTATTCAAAACGATCTCTCTCTTCGCCGCAATTTACGTATATTTAACTAGCTTTTCACCTGCAGGTTCGCCGCTTCGCCGAGGTACGCATGTGTCACATACATTTACATCTACGTGATTACTCTGCAATTCACACTTAAGTGCCTGGCAGAGGGTTCATCGAACCACCTTCAAACTGTATCTCTACCATTCCACTCACTCACAGTGCACGAGAAAAAGGAACAATTCAGCATTTCCGTTCGAGCTCTGATGATGGTCATTTCTTCCTATGTAGGTGAGCGCCAACAAAATATTTTCACACTTTGAGGTGATTAAGATTTCGTTAGAAGATCCTGGTGCAACGTAAAACACCTTTGTTTTAATGACTGCCACCCCAGTTCACGTATCTGTGGCACTCTCTCCCCCATTTCACGATACTTGAAAACGAACTGCATTTCTTTGAACTTTGCACAGCGCAATTTCAGACTAGGACGGAAAGGTATAGTGTAAGCAGTCTCTTTAGTAGATCTGTTACATTTTCTGTGTTCTGCCAATAAATTGCAATCTTTGAGTTGCTTTACCCACAACATTATCTATGTGGTAGTTCTAATTTAGTTATTCATAATTGTAATCCTTAAGTATTTAGTTGAATTTACAGCCTTTAGATTTGTGTGATATATCGTCTAAGCAAAATTTAGCGGATTTCATTTACCCTCATTTGGATGCCTTTACACTTTTCGTTACTTAGACTAAAATGCCACTTTTCACACCAAACAGATATCCTGTCTAAATCATTTTGAAATTAGGATATTTTCCATCATCTGACGACTTGACAAGACGGTAGATGACAGCTAATGAGACCTGCTCAGATCGTCTCCTATGTCATTTATGTACATCAGCAACAGCAGAGAGCATATAACGCTTCCTAGGATAATGCCGGATGTTACTTGTGTTTTACTGGATAACTTTCCGAAGTGTGACTGTGCTGACGGTAGCTCACGAATACAGTCGCATTAATAAGACAGTACTTGCTAGGCACGCAATATGATTAGAAGTCGCTTGTCAGGAACGGTTTCAAAAGTCTTCTGAAAACGTAGAATCAGTTTGACATCACCTGTCGATAGCACTCATCACTTAGAGAGAATAATGAGCCATGGCTGGCTCGAGTTGTGCTTGTCTTAGGTTAAACATTGGTTCCAGTCCTGTGGTTTTATTTCTGTTGTGGTTATCGCAATAATGTTTCTGTCCTCTCCGTGAGTGGCAGCATCAGCGTGTATCGATACTAGTACTGTACTGCTGTACTACCTTAAGTGTGGCGGATATAGTTTCCGGCTGGGCAGTGTGTGACGAGTCGATTGGTTGGCGTGGAGAAGCAAGGAAGTCTCCGTCGCGAAAACTCTGGCCAGGGCCGCTGGCGGAGTGCACGCGCGGTTGGATTATGAGGTGCTGCCTTCGAGTGTTACGATGTTCGTCGCTCACAAATCTTGCACATGAAAGTTGAGTCCTCACTTAACCTACTATCGAGCCTAAACTGTTTACATTTCTTAGTTTGATCCTGGGTGTCGCTTTTGGGACATTCCCACGAGCAACAATGTGTGTGTATTCAACTCGGCTAAGATTCCAGCCATTTTCCTATGGAGTTTAACTTAATTTATTCCCTGTTACTGAAGTTGACCAGCGGCATCTTCTGCCTTGTGGCCGTTGACGTTCCAGTTACCTGACCTGTTCGTTGACGTAATTTTAGGCAGTGTATTTTCCTCGTCGTGTTGTTGCTGTCCAGCGCAGCGTGTAGTTCGACAGCTGGTGTTGTTGGTCGTTGTAGGCGCCAATATTCTGTGTGTCGTTGTATTGAAATCTTGTGGTCGTTTTGCTTGTAACCTCCCCGTGAAAATTTTACAAGACAATATAAATGTTACAAATGGGAATAGAGCCAAGCACAACCTCCCCACAGTAATATGAAGACAATGATAATGAAATTCAGCCAAATGTTGTCTTCCCACAAAAGCTAATAATAATCCCTGCAAAAATTTTTAAATGAAAAGAATTGAATAAAAATGCAAATAGTGCCAAATGTCAGCTTCCCACAGTAATAAAACTCAATGATAATAAAAATGTGCAAAAATGTTAAGTCCCCACAAAATTAACGTTAAGATGAACCTGATAAATTTTATAAGGGCAGCTGCGCTGACCTTCGGCCCTGTGCAATAATTAAACCTGAACACAAAAACCAAAATTCTTACCTCAGTAAACTGCATCTATATCTGCCCTTATTTTTGATGTATCTACATCTGCTCTTATTTTTCGGCACAGCTCCGTGCAATGCTGGCCTATGTTTAATTTTGATTCTTGGAGCGAATGCATGGGAAATATTATTCAACTTGAAATGAATCCTTTTTGTTTAAAACAATTACTTTAAAAGAAAATTATTATTGGGGCAATTATTGAACAAATTAATTACAATTAACATATGTTATTGGCTGAGCGCAATGCTGCTTCATTACCTTCGATAACAATATACCTCGTCCAGAACCGTGACCAGAGACCCATGTCGACGCCCGCCGACTCCTCACACACTCGCAACTGTTCCTCGCGACTCCCTACTCGCAACTGCCTACTCGCAACTGAACACTCGCGCGGTCAAGCGCAGACTAGCAACGATAAATAACTCTCTGGTCAGAGATTGTGTCATGCCTCGCCATCGCTGTTAATGAATACATTGAATACATACGTGTTTCATAACCCTCCACTGGGGGGGGGGGGGGGGGGCAAAAGTTTGGCAGCGATGGTGAGTCATTTGGACTTGCCATGAGCAACAAATTTTTTCTTAACTAATTAACTTTACAAACTGAGAATATACATATATAGAACATGAAGTAAATATGGTGCACATGCATCGAGTACAAAACATATTTGGCAAAAACAAAATGTGAGTACAAAACATATTAACAAATGACATAAGTGCTCATGCACTGAAAAATTCTTCAAAGTTTTCACGACAAATAAACATAATGAGTATAAATCTCATTGACAAATGACATAAGTGCACATGTACTGTAGTTCAGAACATACCAGCAAATCAAAAAAAGGTACATACAAAGAGTAGAAATCATGTTAGAAAAATGACAAAAGTGCACACGCACTATAATTCAGAATATATCAGCAAATCAAAAAAAAAAAATGTATTGGTCATTAATATAAGTCATATTAGCAAAAAATGATTTTCACTATGTTACAAGAATTAGGATAGGAAAGGGAAGGATTGCATCATGGTTGTAGCACTTTAGGTTGCACGCAGCTGCACTGAAAGTCCATATCTTTCTACTGTAGCACAACGCCAAGTGGAACAATCTGAAGTTCTTTTCCCAGAAGTATTTATCAGCGTAGCCAAGACACTGAACTGTCGTAGTAATATTCCATGTTATCATTTTAGCAGTACATTAGGTACACCAAACAGTGCGACCATAATAACGTCTCCATCGCTCACGGTGGTGGACAGCATGTCGTGTCAACACCACGTTCTTGTAAGGTACACCGACGTAGAATTAGTGCAAAAATCAAATATAGTGCTCCATGATCAAGAGGATATACAGGATAAACGGATATTACAGTAATTCAGGGTAGTTAGGCCAGAAGGTGACGGACATTAAATCACATACTAGTCTTCACTGAGAATTACATTAGTAGTTTGCGGCATTCATTGCCCAGATATTGAACATTTCTGTACCATGTATGTAGTATTACAGAATAATGTTCATAAATTGGCGTTTTACAGAGAACATTGGCACTTATTGCCTAGTTGTAAATCATCAGAAGTCATAATATTCAAATGGTGTTTTACAGAGAACACTGGCACTCATTTCCTAATTACAAGTCATCAGAAGTATTAATGTGGTCATCAGAAGTCATTACATAATAATAATGATTTAAAGAGAACATAGGCACTCATTTCCTAATTACAAGTCATCAGAAGTATTAATGTGGTCATCAGAAGTCATTACATAATAATAATGATTTAAAGAGAACATAGGCACTCATTTTCTAATTACAAATCATCATGTGGTGGTTTACAGAGAACATTGTTACTCATTTCCTAATTACAAATCATCAGAAGTCATAATTTAAAACAGGAGGTAGTCAATAACATAGTATTACAGAATAAAGTTCATAATTAATCATTGCTCATTTCAATACAGTAATCAGTAGCATTCATTTCCCAGTTACAAAGCATTATTATTCATTATGCAAGTGACATACTATTCAGAGCTGAGCAGTATTACTTAGAACTTTCTCAAACTGGTATCATTATTTGGGACTGGTAATACATTTTTTGTCAGCAATGCATTGTGTTGGGTAATTACAGCGGAAAGAAAAAAAATTGCTTTTGGGTTGCTGCTGTAAATGAAAATGTGTAACGTCATTCGTCATGAGTCAGCTGTAGCAAGATTATGAAACAAATAGAGTATATGGAATCACATTCATAAGTGACACAGGTTTAATGACCAACTGCTTATAGCACATTAATTTCATGCATAATTTCTCCTGCAAAAAATACAAAATGGATTATTAAACTGAAAGAAGAAACGTATATTATGCTGAAAAGTAGTGAACTTCGAATTAACAGGTAGTGAAATGTGTATAAAAAATGTATTCCATAGCTGTCGTTTCCAAAACCTTCAGTCATCCTACTATGCAATATAACACATACTGTCAAAACGAACTGCAACTAATACTTAAATAACTACATAGCATAAATACATAACTTCAACATTATCCTCATCTGTAAAGAAAAAACTTCATTATCCATATTATCATAACTCCATTATTATCATCACCTGTAAAGAAAAACTTCATTATCCATAGTAGCATATTCTTCATCATTATTCATCAGCATTCATTATCATCTGCAAAAAAATCACTTCATTATTCATTATACAACTATTCCTTATCTCTAGCATATTTCATCACTAAAACTAAGAAGTGAATTTCTGTCTGACAGCCTGCATCAATCGCTTCGTATTCTGAAAGAAAAAATTAGTTAAGACTGCTATTCTACGATGTGTATAGTGTATTCTTGTTAATGCTTGTTAATCCTGATCATCTACTCTTCATCACGAGGTTTGCATCTTCTTTCGTTCATTCCGAAGATGAAATTCCCATTTCTGTTTAATTTATTTCTTTCACGCATCATTTCTTTCTGAAATTGACGAACAAAGATTAATGTCTCG
Organism: Schistocerca nitens; assembly: GCF_023898315.1. NCBI lineage: Eukaryota > Metazoa > Arthropoda > Insecta > Orthoptera > Acrididae > Schistocerca > Schistocerca nitens. The sequence goes on from NC_064615.1 coordinate 388,565,183, forward strand.
CATTTACATCATATACTCACTAAATAATGATTGGTTTATGGTAACATAATTAAGCATACAGCATACCATGACAGAAAACGTAATATGTCAAAAAAATAGACAGTGTTCAAATGCAAAAATGTACACAGAATATCACAATGCAGCAGCAAAAAATGTAAAACAGTCACGATGTTGAGATATCATAGGGCAAAAATGTCCAAGTCAACTGGTGTCTGTTATATCTTAACTATTTCACAGTGCATACAAACAAAATATGAAAACAATCATACATACATAAAAAAATGATGACAAGAAATGTGACCTTCTTTGTGTTCAGCTTGTATGTTGTGTAGTTAGTAGAGGCGAGAATTAAAGACTTTAATGAAGAGAGAATTTAATAAAATTAATATGTCACTAGATAAATTGCATGATTATTCATAGCATACGTAATTTTATTTGGAAAAATGTGCACAGTCTGATATGTAACGACAAGAAGAGCGACCTGCTAACCTTGCCTTGCTGGGCACTTGCCAAGAAAAAATACGATAGTCGTCAGTAAGTAGTCATGTGAATATAATTGCAGAAATAGTCATAAAATGTGTAAATGGCATCATAGCATGTTAAATCATAAAGTATCTTCATTCAATAAAAGGTTGGATGTTTGACCAGTGGTGGTTTCCTTTCGATTTTCTGGTTCTCAAAGTATCGATGTGTACAACATTGAGGCGAGGAATGCTGCGAATCCGATATGGTCCTGCACATAGAAGTTCAAATTTTCTGCACCTACCTTTTCCTTTATTAGATAAATGGTGTGTACGTACTAATATCTTCTCTCCAATGTGAAAGTCACGGCGTGTACAAACCTGTTTTTGTTGTCTTCTCCGGCGCTCTGCGGCACGTTTGATGTTGCACAGCGCAATGTCAATTATTTCATGGTGTCGTAGTCGACGAGATGTAGGAAATGTTACTAATTCTTTAATTTTGTTAGGTGGTTCAGCATTTTTCAGTATAACAGACGGAGATAGCATAGTAGATTCATTTGGTATGGAATTAATTACATCTTGGAATGAGTGTATGTGTGTGTCCCAATCAATATGTCTTTTATGGCAGTATATTCTACACAGTTTACCAATTTCTTTCATTAATCGTTCACAAGGGTTCGAAGAAGCATGGTACCTGGATATATAGATCGGAGAAATGTTTCTAGCTCGTAACATACTTGTCCATATAGCAGATCGAAATTGTGATCCATTGTCTGAAATTTCTTTCATCACATGCCTTACATGAAATAGAAAATGCTTTACAAATGCTTTCGAAACAGTTTTAGCAGTAGCTTTGCGTAACGGAGTGAAAGTAACAAATTTTGAAGTAAGTTCAGCTGCGACAAAGATGTAACAAAAACCTCTATTAGTTCTGGGAATCGGACCAAAAATGTCTACAGCGGCCATATGTCTCAATTTAACAGGTACAATTGGATATAATGGAGGAATATGTGAAGTTGTGTCTGACTTAGCTTTCTGGCAGATTTTACATGACGCTAAAACTCGTCGTATACGTTTCTCCATCTTGGCAAAATAACAGTTCTGTCTCAGTATAAGAAAACATTTTCTAGCTCCGTAATGTGCGTACCTTAAATGAGTATACCAGATTAATTTGTTAACAAGCTCGTCAGGAATGTATAATAACCAATTGTTGCTGTCAGGGTGAGAGCGGCGAAATAGAATGTCATTGCGTACAGTGTAGTGGTTTCTAATCGTAACATTTTTCCTATCTTGCCAGAGGTGTTTAATCTCTTTCTATTCGTTGTCTTTATTCTGCTCTTGTGCTATGTCCTGTAATGACGACGAAATAAAATTTTCAAATGCAACTTGCTGAATGTACATGACGCTGAAATTTGCTTTGCAGAAGTTGGTTGCGATGTCTTGCTGATTGTTGCCGAGAGAACGAGATAGTGCGTCTGCCACAACATTTTGTGTGCCGGGAATGTGAACAATTGTGAAATTAAACTCCTGCAAATAAAGCTTCCATCTACTTAACCGGTCGTGAGTAAATTTAGCCGAAAGTAAAAATTGTATCGCTCTGTGGTCTGTGTATACGGCGGTATGTCTGCCATAAAGAAAGTGCCTAAATCTAGTAAATGCCCATACAACACATAATGTTTCCAGCTCGGTAACGGAATAATTTCGTTCAGCAGGTGACAGAATGCGACTTGCGAATGCGATGTTTTTAATTATTGTAGAGCCATCTTCTTCTATTTCCTGAAAAATATGTACGCCTAAAGCGGTGTTGGAACTGTCGGTGGCAATGGAAAAATTTCTGGTAAGATCTGGGTGCGATAAAAGTGGACCATTCAACAAGGCTTCTTTCAGGTTCACAAACTCAGAATGTGCTTGCTTATCCCAGGACCAAATAGTGTTTTGACCTGTCAATTGGCATAATCTAGGTGTGTCTAAAGCAGAGTGATGAATAAATTTACGAAAAAAGTTAATTAATCCCAAAAAGCTGCGTAATTGTTTTTTCGTCGTAGAACAGTAATGTCACGTAAAGCTTGAAGTTTTTCTGGGTCAGGCGCAATGCCTTCTGCTGAAATTACGTGCCCTAGAAATTTTATAGAAGTTTTACCAAAATGCGATTTACTGAGATTAACTGTGAGTCCTTGTGCACGAAAAGTTTGCAACACTTGTTCAAGAATCAGATTGTGTTCAGTCCAGTTAGCTTCTGCAATAAGAATGTCATCTACGTACGTCGTGATTCTGTCTTTAAGTTCTGTCGGAAGTATTGTGTTCAAACCGCGAATAAAAGCTGCAGAAGAAATAGTTAAACCGAATGGTAATTTGCAATATTGATAACAGTCGCCAAAACAGAGAAATGCTGTGTACATTCTGCAGTTCGGATGGAGCTGAATTTGCCAAAATCCCGATTTCAAATCTAATGTAGAATAAATAGCAGTACCGTGAAATTTCTGTAGAAGTTCCTCTAATGTCTGTGGTCGATCTGTTTCATTAATAATTATGTCATTATGTCATTGATGTGACGTGAATCAAGTACGAGGCGAAGTGAGCCATCTTTTTTCTTAACAATATGTAGCAGGTTTATGTACGGACTAACTGCCGGTTCAATAATTCCTTGGTCAAGCATATCCTGCAATTCTTTCTTAACCTGTTCTCTATGAATATACGGAATGGGATAATGCTTGGCTTTAAATGTATCATGCTGTTTGACTTGAAATTCATACATAAAACCGGACATAGTACCATGAATGTTGTCGAAAACTGGAGCTTGCTGTAAAAGAATTATGTGCAGTTGCGTCCGTTCTGTATTTGCACTGCTCTGTTTAACTTTATCAGAAATCATCTGCATTACGTCGTAGTCAGCTTCGTCTGGAGTATTACAGTTATGTACGTACGTATCCGTGAACAATGTGGAATTACAGTCTATGCCACGTGATACGGAAATGACCTCAGTGCGATTAATTGTTTGTTCTTCTGCAGATAATGAGTGCTGAAATTCTAAAGCCAATTGTACATTTTCATCCTTCAACATTAAATAGGAATTTTGAAAATCAATAACTGCATCGTGTTGTACCAGAAAATTAGTACCTAAAATAACGTCTGTTGTCAATAAAGGAACAATACAAAAATTTGAGTGAAAAGTGTGACCTGCAATGCAAAATGATAAATGTGTCTGTAATTTAACGTCTACTCCTTTACTCGATACTGCTCCTTTCACTTTCGTTTTGCCTAATGGTAATGTAGGATAGGTATTCTCTTTGTTACACTCGTTGAAAGTTTCTTCATTTATAACTGACATAGGTGATCCGGAATCGATTACTGCCGAGAATTTCGATGAACCAATTTTAATTTCAATCACAGGGTGTGAAATAGTTTTCTGAACAACAGGTCTTTCCTGCAAAAGAGTGTCTCTGATGTCGTCAAAAGTAATAACATTTTCGTGAACAACATTCTGCGTGTCTAAAGTAGTGCTTGTGTTACTGGAAGATGCGACCTGTACAGTATCTAGTCAGTTTCTATCTGACATGTTATTATTTTCTGGATGATGTTGTGGCATTTCGACTATTTGAACTGTTCTGTTATTTCTTCCAGACGTATTACGTTCTGGATGATACCTACTGTCGGGTTCACTCATGAGAATATGTTCTTGCGGATGATTTTGCTGTTGGTAAGAGCGACTGTTAGAAAACGTATGTTGATAATTATGCTCATTGTTTTTACGTCTGTCGTGATAGTCATTCCTATACGGTGCATTGCGATAGGAATTGAAGTACTGCGTTTTCTGCACGTAGTTATTTCCTTGTTGACATGCATTACTATTTGTTGTAGTTGGGACTATACGTGCATGCGGCAAAACATTAAAGCCTGGTTGACCTTGTGCATTACATTGTTGGTTGTGTATGCTAACCGGTTGACTTTCATGCTGTTGCGGTGAAAAATGTCTATTGTTACCAAAATGTGGTTCCTGTTGCTGATAATTTTGACGATATAATTAAAATTTTGTCTGTTATTAAAGTTTTGGTGGCTGTCGTTCCTAAAGCGTCTATTACTTTTGCTATTAAAAGTACGTGGCTGATCGTAATTGCTGTAAGTTTGTTTGCCTTGGTTATTATATGAAAAATTTTTGTTTACAAAGGAATAATCCGATTGGTGCACTTCTAAAAGCTGCAGCAGATCCCTGAATGCCGAAATATTTCTTTTTGCTGACCCGTTATAAGTGACACTCTTAATTATCGTGGCAATTTAGAAATACATAATTCAATGAGTGCAGATTCACTGTATGGTTCACTTAGGTACTGGTTTTGTTGGACCATGTGCTCAAAAAATTGCGTGACACTGGGAAAATTTGAGTTCTCATAATTTGGCAAACTAATTAATTGATCCTTAATTCCGCGCTGTGTCGTCTTCGACCAATATGCTGACAGAAAAGCATTCCGAAATTCTTCTACCGAATAACATTGTCTCGCGATCGGTCTCATACGAGTTGCCGGTTCGCCTTCCAAAAGACTGCAAATAAATTCAAGTTTATGCGTTATGGGCCAAGTCGGTGGAAAAGCAAAGCTAAATTATTGTATCCAATCCAGTGGGTGAATCTGTGTTCTGTCATTTTTAAACACTTTAAATTTTCTCACTGACAGAAAATGTTTGTAATCAAAATTATCGTCTCTGTATGATGGAGCAGGTTCAGGATTGTAAGAGAATCTATTTGTCTGTGTCTGTTCGGAATATAAGTCATGTACTCTCTGTAGATTACCCAAATTATACGCGCTGCGTGAATCTGACAAATGTTCGCAAAGTGGCGTCTGCTGTGATGTGTTATTAACTGAAATATTTTTCATCTCTGTTACTTCTTGCTGTAAACTTGACAACTTTCTACGTAATGTATTATTAGATGAATCGATCTCATTGATTGTCTGCTGTAAATTTTGGAATTCAGGTGTTTGGTTAAACGAAATCGGTGCAGAATCGTCTGATTTGTTGTCATTATTACTTTCGATAACATCAATACAACTGGCCAATTCATCATATTTTTCAGTCAGTATTTTTGCCTGATCATCGTTTTTAGTGTCAGAAGCATTAATCTGTTTTTGTAATTTACGTGTGGTCTCGTTCAATTTTTTAATGTCAGCTTTGATGACATCAGAATCCTGTGTTAGTTCTAATTGTTCGAATCTATCTGTCACTGCCTGAATATCTGCTGTGTGTGTATCTGTTTTTGATTTAAGGTCAGAAATCTCATCACATAATTCTGTGTTCAACTGTTTGATGATATTAATTTCGTCGGACACTGTAGCAATATTGTTGTCTATGTATGTTTTTGCCTTCGCAAACATTTTACGTTTGTCTTCTGGTCTCTGTGCAGTAATTGTTCCCATGACTTGACGTTTTACTTTATTTTGATCCTGTATAAATTTGCAGAAACGCGTATCACTGTTTTGTAGGTGTTGATTAAAACGTTCATCAATCTGAGTGTTCTGTTGGTCGAATTTCGCGTCTATCTTTGCATCCATTGTGCGCGAAAGTTCTGCTGTCATTGCTTTAAACTCGTCGCGTAATTGTGTTGCCTTTTCAGAGCATTGTTTACCGACTGCACTAATTTCCTCTCTAAGTGTTTCTGTTGTAGCTGTTTGCATATCCCTTAATTCCTGAGCAACAGATCTAATTTCTTCGCTACTTTTCCTAGCACAAGCCTCAATTTCCTCACGTAACTGTTCCTTAGTATCATGATACTGCACGGCAATGGCTCTAATCTGCTCGCTAAGCTGTCTGGAATTGTTGTCTAATTTTTCATTGAGCTGTTGTTTGAGATTTTCGTTGTTTTCATTAAGCTGTTGTTTGAGATCTTCTTTAAGTTGTTTGGAATTGTTGTCTATTTTTTTATTAATTTCATCAAGTTGTTTGAAATTTTCTTTAAATTTTTTGTTATCTTCATTAAGGTTGTCTTGTTTTTTATTAAGATTGTCTTGTTTTTCAAGAACTTGTAGCAATATTGCCATCATTTGAGCCGAGCCAAAATTAGCATTTCTATTATCTGTGTTGTTTAGTGGTGTACCTGCAATTGTCACGTTTTGTGTGACCATTTGGTCATTCTGTGATTCACAATAAGGTTTGCTTATCGGATGTGTACTGTTGCTCACTAAATCGGAATTAAATAAATCCGACGCATTCTGATTACACTGTTCGGTTTCATTAGTGAAATCTGCCTGTTCATTACGTAAATCTTGCAAACCGGTTGTGTTAAGCTGGGCAGCAGTCATTGCAACACAACGCCCCGCGTCGTCAATTGTCGTCAAATTAACAGAGGACACAATTGAATTCGTCTGTTCATCACTAGGATGATTGTCAGTAAACGGTGGATTGTCACCATTATATTGCGTGTCGCAAGTACTATCGGTGAAGTTATTTAATTCGGTTATTTCACTCATTATACCTCGCGATGCACTATTAATAGTCTTTCGCGGCATTTTTACACTAGTCACAATTATTCACAATGAGACAAAGACAATGGAAAATCCACCAAATACAAATACAACAAATAGCAACGAATTGCCGATGATCTGAGGAAAGAAAGTCACAAAATTAGTAAAAGCGTTGCGCCAAATGCTAATTATATTAAGTAAATAAGAGCAGATATCTGACTACTTTTCAGAATATTCTCAAAGAAATACGATCCTGGCAGGGTCGCCAAGTGTAACCTCCCCGTGAAAATTTTACAAGACAATATAAATGTTACAAATGGGAATAGAGCCAAGCATAACCTCCCCACAGTAATATGAAGACAATGATAATGAAATTCAGCCAAATGTTGTCTTCCCACAAAAGCGAATAATAATCCCTGCAAAAATTTTTAAATGAAAAGAATTGAATAAAAATGCAAATAGTGCCAAATGTCAGCTTCCCACAGTAATAAAACTCAATGATAATAAAAATGTGCAAAAATGTTAAGTCCCCACAAAATTAACGTTAAGATGAACTTGATAAATTTTATAAGGGCAGCTGCGCTGACCTTCGACCCTGTGCAATAATTAAACCTGAACACAAAAACCAAAATTCTTACCTCAGTAAACTGCATCTATATCTGCTCTTATTTTTACTGTACCTACATCTGCTCTTATTTTTCGGCACAGCTCCGTGCAATGCTGGCCTATGTTTAATTTTGATTCTTGGAGCGAATGCATGGGAAATATTATTCAACTTGAAATGAATCCTTTTTGTTTAAAACAATTACTTTAAAAGAAAATTATTATTGGGGCAATTATTGAACAAATTAATTACAATTAACATATGTTATTGGCTGAGCGCAATGCTGCTTCATTACCTTCGATAACAATATACCTCGTCCAGAACCGTGACCAGAGACCCATGTCGACGCCCGCCGACTCCTCACACACTCGCAACTGTTCCTCGCGACTCCCTACTCGCAACTGCCTACTCGCAACTGAACACTCGCGCGGTCAAGCGCAGACTAGCAACGATAAATAACTCTCTCGTCAGAGATTGTGTCATGCCTCGCCATCGCTGTTAATGAATACATTGAATACATACGTGTTTCATGCTGGTAGCGTGGAGCGGAACTGATTTTGTTGATTGGTTGGTCGGCTGTCTGTCGGTTGGGTTGCCTTTGGATTAAGAAGTCGTTGGACAGGCGGCCGACTCACCTAAACGGGCGTTAGTGTTACAATCCCAAGCTGACCCTTGGAAACTTCTGAGCGCCGTTACTTGTGTGTTACATAGTAATTTCCATGTTTTGGTTTTAGTTATTTGGTTGATGTGTGGCCTTCAGCCGAGTATCAATATCTCTTAAATTAATGTTCTTGTCTCTCCCTTAAGGCATGAGATTGTTATTACTTATAGGGGCCTTCAGCCGAATTTTATATTAAATGCTTTAAGATACCGCCTTCTCCCTTTTGAAAGTGAAACTCTTTCTTTCTAGTGCTTAAGCCGTTAAATTATTTGCTGATGTGCGGCCTTCAGCCGAGTTTTAATATCTCTTAAATTAATGTTCTCGTCTTGCCCTTAAGGGATAAGATTGTTATGCTTTTGTATAGGGCCTTCAGCCGAATTTTGCATGAAATGTTTGAAGATAAAGCCTTCTGTCTTTTGATTGAAACTCTTCTTATTGCTTAATATGCGGCCTCCAGCCAAGTTGCATTAAAATTAAATTGCTAAGGCATTCAATCTGTTTAGATTGAAGATATATAAAATATTATTGGCTGAAACCTCCAGAAGAACCTTGGATTTCAATTTCTTACTTAGGTCTTGTGTCTTGGATTTTGAGTGTGGCCTTCAGCCGATCTACAGTTAATCAAAGGAGGTCGATTAAAGTTTTGAGTGTTTTGCATCCTTGTTGTAATACTGCGTGTTGATAAATAATGTTTGTATGTTGAGTGCAATTGATAGAAACTTATTTTGGCCCCTTTCCGCAACCTAATCCACTAGCACAGACATTTCAGATAGACTCAGCATACATGAAACCGGGAACAACCATCGGTGACATTAAAAGTAAGGGTGATAGCATTAAGAGTGCAACGGGAATTCTACTGTTAAATGTTGAGGAGAGAGGGGATACGTGTAAGAATACACTGAAGGCCTCTACGAGGGGGAAGATTTGTCTGATACGATTGAAGAAGAAACCTTTCAATATTAGAATCAGAATTTAAAAGAGCTTTGGATGCCTTAAGATCAAGTAAGGCATAAGGGATAGATAACATTCCATCATAGTTTCTAAAAGCATTGGGGGAAGTGGTATCAAAACGACTATTCACGTTGGTGTATAGAATGTATGAGTCTGGCGACATACCATCTGACTTTCGGAAAAGCATCATCCACACAATTCGGAAGACGGCAAGAGCTGACAAGTGTGAGAATTATCGCACAGTCAGCTTAACAGCTCACGTATCCAAGTTGCTTACAAGAATAATATACAGAAGAATGGAAAAGAAAGTTGAGGATGCGTTAGATGACGAACAGTTTCGCTTTAGGAAAGGTAAAGGCACGAGAGAGGCAATTCTGACGTTGCGGTTAATAATGGAAGCAAGACTAAAGAAAAATCAAGACACTTTCATAGGATTTGTCGACCTGGAAAAAGCGTTCGACAATGTAAAATGGTGCAAGATGTTCGACATTCTAAAAAAAAGTAGGCGTAAGCTATAGGGAGAGACGGGTCATATACAACATGTACAACAGCCAAGAGGAAATAATAAGAGTGGACGACCAAGAACGAAGTGCTCTTATTAAAAAGGGTGTAAGACAAGGATGCAGCCTTTCGCCCCTTCTGTTCAGTCTGTACATCGAGGAAGCAATGACGGAAATAAAAGAAAGGTCCAGGAGTGGAATTAAAATTCAAGGTGAAAGGATATCAATGATACGATTCGCTGATGACATTGCTGCCTTGAGTGAAAGTGAAGAAGAATTACATCATCTGCTCAACTGAATGAACAGTCTATTGATTACAGAGTATGGATTGAGAGTAAACCAAAGAAAGACAAAGGTAATGAGAAGTAGTAGAAATGAGAACAGCGAGAAAGTTATCAGGATTGACGGTCACGAAGTAGATGAAGTTAAGGAATTCCGCCACCTAGGCAGTAAAATAACCAATGACGGACGGAGAAATGAGGACATCGAAAGCACACTAGCAATGGCAAAAATGGCATTCCTGGCCAAGAGAAGTCTACTAATATCAAATATCGGCCTTAATTTGAAGATATTTCTGAGAATGTACGTCTAGAGTACAGCATTGTATGTTAGTGAAACATGAACTGTGGAAAACGGAGCAGAAGAGAGTCGTAGCATTTGAGATGTGGTGCTACAGACGAATGTTGAAAATTAGGTGGACTAATAAGGTAAGGAATGAGGAGGTTCTGCACAGAATCTGAAAGGAACATGTGGAAGAGACTGATAAAGAGAAGGGACAGCATGATACGACATTTGTTAAAACATGAGGAAATAACTTCCATGGTACTAGAGGGAGCTGTAGAAGGCTAAAACTATAGAGGAAGACAGAGACTGGAATACATCCAGCAAATAATTGAGGACATAGGTTGCAAGTGCTACTCTGAGATGAAGAGGTTAGCACTGGAGAGAAATTCGTGGCTGGCAACATCTAACTAGTCAGACGACTGATGAGAAAAAAATGTTGCTTTTTAATTCTTAAGATGTTGAACTGAAGTGCTTGTGAACCTCGTTTTTGCATTTGTCGATGCCTTGATCTTTTTTCTGTTTACGAGGCATTTCGCGGCATAACTGCAACTGATTAAGGTGTTAGTTACTTGAGCTCAAGTTAAATTTCTAGACTGGAAAGTTTTTTGCTTAGATGCTCTAAGGAGCCATCTCTCAAATTATTGTGCTTGAAATAAAACTACGAAGTTTGGCAATTTGCAGCTCAATCAACTGGTCCCAACCTTCAATCCTACAACTCAGTATCTCAACAGTCTCATTACCACCATATTTTTTCACCACTTTAAGTCTGAAGTAGGGACCGTACTGACATTGGTCATGATATACAAATTGTTTCTATAAAATTATAGATTTGTTGTATTATCAAGCCACTTGCGTTAGCAGTCCCAGTAAGCACTGGGAACCATATTCGATAAAGCGTTACTTATTAGAGTTCCTTATAAATGTCAGGAGTGCCTGAACACTGTTCCCAGTGCCATTTCACGTAATATGGTATGTATGTTCCTCTACCATTGTGGAATGTAGAAAATTTCCCTTGATATACTGTAGAACCAATACCGTGATGCTTTTCTTTCCTCCTGAGATATTGTAAGGCACTGTTTTTTACCACTGAAACATGCAGATTCATAGGTAACAGATATTGTCACTGCAGTAGTTTCATAGAACAAAATTGTAAGAGCTTATATGAAATAATTCGCTAATCCTTCCTCTTGTTCACCTCGAAGAGTTGTGGTGTAACATATCCACTATGTGTTTATGCTTAAACGCCATCTCCGCATTCTGTTTTTAATTGCTTAACCTAACAATTAAGTGTCATGGAATTAGATTAAATGCGCCTAACAACTACCAAGTTTCAACTATTAAACTTATTTAGAAAAATGGAGGTCGTTTTCGTAGGATAGTTTTTATTTGTTCATTGTGCATATATACGCAGCAATTCTAACGCACTTAAATGGCTTGTGAGCCACAGTATCACCCAAAAACATGCTGTGCTGTATGTTATTACAGCGTAACAGCACGGCCCCATACTGCGAATGCAAAGCCAATTTTCTACCATGACGAGCAAGAGTCATATACGTATACTGTTTCCGTAAGTAAAGAAAGACTGCTAGTATTTGATTCAAAAATACACCTTCGATTAAATATTCTATTATCCCATGTAGGCTTTCACGGCCGGCGTCTTCATCAGTAAACACTTCCGGGCTAAATTGCCGTGGTCGACCTGTAGAACTTCTTCTCCCTGACATCTTCCGAGGTGAGTCGACGACTGGCTACTAGGAGCTGGGCCGCCGCTTATATGGAGATCGTAGAGGGCGCCACCGCACGTCAAGTGGCGTCGATGTGTAGCTATCTCTGGCTATCGTCTGTTCTCTCGATTACAAACATTAATACAGTTTTAATCGTAAAGAAGAAGGATTAAAATTGAACAAGATATGGAGACTGACGTTGCATCAATCACTTGACAATCGATTGCCTGCAATAGAGAGAACAGACGATAGCCAGAGATAGCTACACATCGACGCCACGTGACGTGCGGTGGCGCCCTCTACGATCTCCATATAAGCGGTGGCCCCAGCTCCTAGCAGCCAGTCGTCGACTCACCTCGGAAGATGTTCTCCGTAGTTGAGAACGAAACGTCAGGGAGAAGAAGTTCTACAGATCGACCACGGCAATTTAGCCCGGAAGTGTTTACTGATAAATATTCTACGTTCGTTAGTAGGATTCATCTGAGAAACAAAGGGTGTCGTCTCGCTAAAGCCACGACGTGCTTTTATACGCCCCGCTTTTGCCATGACTGCCGAAACCAGAGAAGGATGCGATATCTGACGCTGACAGTTACTTATTTATTTATTTCATTAACAGTACAGAGTAAACCACCGCCTTGAAATTGAAGGCCGGCCGGGGTGGCCGAGTGATTCCAGGCGCTGCAGTCTGGAACCGCGCAACCGCTACGGTCGCAGGTTCGAATCCTGCCTCGGGCATTGATGTGTGTTATGTCCTTACGTTGGTTAGGTTTAAGTAGTTCTAAGTTCTATGGGACTGATGACCTTAGAAGTTAAGTCCCATAGTGCTCAGAGCCATTTTTTTTTTTTTTTTTTTTAATTTAAGGTGGGTCGGATGCCTCTGAGTCTAATAGCAAAGACTTCTCATCGTTACAATCTTATTGGTATACAGTTGAAAATGCTTCTTTTTTAATAATATAAAGAACATAATATATAAAGATTTCTCTGAGGTTACAGCGAACTGAATGCTTAACAATTGTCGAAATGGTTCCATATAATCTGTTACTACCTAGTTGATGAGAATATAATTTATATAATGCAAGTCTCAAAGAATAATAAGAAAGAAAATGTAACACAATGAGCGTGGTTAAAATAATTTGTAGTATGTAGAGGGAAGTGATATGCTGTATTGGATGTGTAATACATTCTAAGTACCATGTTAGTTAATAATGGCCTATTTCTACCTGTTTCAGATGAGGAGGTCTCGGTACAACCTCGAGGTATTCTCATCTGAAATGGTTTGTGCTAAGGTTTGTTTACACATATTATACAGATTAAATGCTTCCAGAATGAGATTTTCACTCTGCAGCGGAGCGTGCGTTTACATGAAACTTCCTGGCAGATTAAAACTGTTTGCCGAACCGAAACTCGAACTCGGGACCTTTGCCTTTCGCGGGCAAGTGCTCTACCGACTGAGCTACCCAAGCACGACTCACGCCCCGTACTCGCAGCTGTACTTCTGCCAGTATCTCGTCTCCTACCATTCCACGCAGTTTTAATCTGCCAGGAAGTTTCAGATTAAATGCTGACTGAGCACTTCATACATGAATTTTAGCTTTACATGAGAAATACGCGTATGTTTGTAACTTGTGAGAAGAAACAGAACATAGTTCATTTTTACTTGAATGCATTATTCCTTAAATAACTTAATACATTTATGATATAGAAAATTCATTGATTGTAGCTTTGAATAGAGAAGAGAATTTACTTCCGTCTGCACACTAGAAGACGAGCAATACTTTACTGCTTGTGTGCAATATACTTTTAACACTATGCGGGATGTCATTGGGGAGGAGGAGCCTCAGAATAAAAGTTCTTCGAGCCTTCTCTTCCCAAACGACATTACCTTATTACTACAGTCTTAGTATGTGGTGCCGGTGTTTATTTGTTTTATTATTGTTGTGTTGTTTGGGACTGTGTTGTGGCATGCATTGTCATGCATTGTTGGTTTTGGTTCCTTACATGTTGATCCCTTCTGAGTCATGTTCACTTAGTGTTCCTTCCTCGGTTTCGGAATCTGTGGTCATGTTTCTGTCCACCCTTGTGGTTTGTTGTGTTTTGTGTGCTTGTCTACGCCTCCTTCCATATGGATTTTGGCGCTTGTATTTTTCGGGCAGAGTGTTCGATACAATATCGGCTACGCTATTTTTTGTGTTCCAGTCATCGAGATCACGTATTATTCTGGCGATGTCATTGTCTTTCTGTATAGGTCTCACTTGTGCTAGCGTGTTGCACAGCAGTCTGACATGTTCTGGTGTCCCAGTTTCTACGCATACGCATACTTCATCGTTATTTAGTCCCGTACAGTTTAAATGTACCGTCTACGGCTCATGCCCTGTCAGGAAATGGACCATCCCCCGACTTGGGTCGACATGTTTCAGCTGTAATCTTTCGTGTATATCAAGAAAGAATGAATGTACTCGGCGACCTTTGTCGGATGCATCCCACCCTCTGTGTCATGTCTGAATCCGCCACTGTTTCATTTGTGTTTCGTTCATAATGTTGCTTCCCGTAATTTCGGTGACTTTATCGAGCCTGTCTCTCTTAAGCCAGTAAAGTGCAGCTGTATAACGTACTGCTATGGCTATAGGGCAGGTCCCCATCACAAATAAAAGTGCCTCTAGTGGCGTGGTGTTGAAGGTTCCGCTCATTCTCAGGAGTACACTACGCTGACCTCGTCTTGCAGTTGTCTTGTTAGCCTTTATGTTCAGTCTGTGAGCACAAGCACTTGCGGCGAAGCTTACGATGGATTCAGATATCACAATGTGGTAGGTCCTTGTCGTCTTAATAGGTAATTTGTACTGAGTTGTGTTTAGTCTTGCTAGTTTGTGCATAATTTCGGAGGTTTTGTCAATTGACAATTTTTTATGATGGTTGAAAGTCTGTTTTTCGTCTAGATTCGATCCGAGATAACGTGTGGCTTGCTTCCTCTGTATCCTTTTATTGTCTAATTTTAGAATTGCATTCCTCTGCAGTGTCCCTCTGAGCAGTAAATATACAGTTTTGTTGAGAGCTATTTTAATTTATTTTCTTTGCACCAACTGTCAATTTTCTGAAGCAGTTGCATGCCTTTTGTCTCTAGTGCTGCTCTCGAGTTGGCTGACATCACTACGAGCAGGTCATCTGCGTAAGCTTACCCTGTCGTCACTGTCCAGGGTGTTCAGCAAGGGCTCGATTGCGATATCTCAGAATATTGGTCCGCAGATCGAGCCCTGTGAACATCCCTTTGTTATTCTCTTCACAACCTGCCGTGTACCAGCCCTCCACTCCGCCACTCTGCCTCTGCAGTAGTCGAGGAGGCTATTGTAGAGGGAAGCTGAAAGCCTCATTCCCCTTAACCTGGCGAAGAGGGACGGCCACCACAAGTTGTCAAAAGCCACGGCTATGTCGATTAGCATGGCGGCCGCGTATTTGTCGCTGATGCTATTTGTAGCTGTCAGTGCTTGGTTGACGGCCTGTTCTATTGATCTACCTTCCCTGAAGCCGAATTGATGGGGTGTTAGGCCATGGAGGCGTCTGTGCGATTGTAAACGGTCACACAGGAGCCTTTCCTGCAGCTTGCCGAGAGTTTTTAAGAGACGTACTGTCGGTACGTTTTGGGGTCTGTTAGCTCTTTGTCTTGTGATTTCCTGATTATTACTACATTAGCAGTTTTCCAGAGGGTTGGAATTCTGTCTGTTAGTAGTACTCGTTGAACATGTTAGTAAGAAAAGGTGTGATTTGTGTTACAGCTTGTTTTAATGTTTCTGAAAGTATTTTGTCTGTTCCGGGTGCTTTTCGGTTTTTAAGCCTGCTGATTGCTGTCGCGACTTCTCCTTGCGCGAATGGCATGGTTACACTGTCACTGATCTATGGTTGCTTCATGTTCTTAGGTCGACGTGGTGTCCCTCGTCTTGTATGGGGTCGTCGTCTCGGAGGAGCCTGCTCAGAAGATAGTCTGCTGTGCTTCTCCATCCTCTAGTCATTGTGCCGCCAGCTTGTTTTAGTGTTGACAGAACTGTCGGTGTCTTAACTCGTTCTGTTTCTGTCTTTAATGGCTGTCCCCATATGTCGTTCTGTAGCTTGGTATTTACAAAATTGGTCCAGTCGCCTTGCCTTGTCTTTATTTGTTTTGGTATTTCTGTTTAGCGTCACGATACAGATAAAGTCTTATCTGTCTTTCAGGAGCTGTCTTTGCTTGTTGGTTGTACTTTCTTTTGTCCTGTGAATCCATTCTTAGTCTTGCCAGTTTTGTCGAACACGGTTGTTTCTGTCCCCACCCAGTTTTTGCCCGTGGCATAGTTGCTTCCTGTGCTCTTTGTAGGACCTGTGTCAGTACATGCGTTTTGTAATCTATACTGTCTTGAACAGTATGTAGTGACGACGCCTCAACATTATCTCTAACTTTTTGCGAGTCGGCTCTTCCTATGAGTAAATGCTGCTGTTGGTGGTTCATATTATGTGTTTTGATATATCTATCCGTGGTTATGACAATTGCATTGTGGTCGCTGTGTGTGGCTGTACCTAATACCCTCCATGTATTCACTAGTGGAAGAGATTTTGCGTTCCCCAGAGAAACTTCTATGTTACTGACACCAACGGCGTCTCAGCGGTAGGTAGGTGGCTGACCCTCCCTATTCAGTATGAAGGGGTTGCATTCACTTACCACGTCAAGCACTAGTTGCCCTCTGTTGTCAATTCTGTTTGAGTTCCACGAGGTTTTTTTTTTTTTGCGTTGATATCAGTTAGAATGAGCAGCCTTCTTCTTTCTGAGTGTCGTGCAATGTCTTTTATTTTGTCTAAGAAAGGTTCTGTATCATACGAGTACTGAGAGTAAATAGACGACATGAGCCATACATCCTGTCCGTCTGTTATTTCACCTGTGGCAATGCGTTCAGAGCAAAACTGGGTGACTTGTGTTACTATGAGGTTTTTATTAACTACTATTATCGCTGCTTTCGCTTTTGGTGTTCCTGTTATTGTGATGTAATGTGAGGTTGGCCTTGAAAATTTCCCACCTCGCGGAAAAGGTTCCTGAACGCAGGCGATGTCTGCTTTTGTTTCTTCTAAGAGCCTACCTAGTTCCAAGTTTACCAGGGTACTGCCCTGGCAATTTAGTTGTATTGCCTTCAGAAGGTATATCTAGTGAAGGAAAATAACTTGGGTCTGCTTTCTATAAAATGCAGAAACATTCGTCAATGTGCTCTCACGAAGTCATTGTATACTTTCTCTAGGTTAAGGTCCTCTAACCTTCGTGCACATGCCTCCCTAAAAAGCTTACAAAGCTCTTTGGGGGACCCCAAACAGTCGAGCAGTCCTCAAGAATGGCTCGCACTTGTGTTGTGTATGCACACGAACCACTCTTTCCTAAGACTCTACCAATAAACCGATGTCGACCATTCTCCGGCCCCGCTACAATCCTTACATGCTCGTTACATTCCATATAGTTCTGCAGCGTTACGCATAGATATTTAATGGAAATGGAAATGAGCGTTTGGCGTCCTTGGCCGGGAGGCCCCTTGCGGGGCAGGTTCGGCCGCCTTGGTGCAGGTCTTATTACATTCGACGCCACATTGGGCGGCCTGGGTGCCGCATGGGGATGAAATGATGATGATGACAGCACAACACCCAGTCCCTGAACGGAGACAATACCCGACCCAGGTGGGAATCGAACCCGGGCCGTTAGGGCGGTAATCCGTCACGCTGACCACACAGCTATCGGGGCGGATTAGATATTTAATGGAAATGACTGTGTCCAGTAAAACACTAATAATGCTGTATTGAAACGTTACGGGTTTCTTTTTCCTATTCATCTGCGCTAATTTAAATTTTCCAAAATTTGTAGCGAGTTGTAATTCATTACACCAACTATAAATTCAGTGTAAGTTATCTTTTATCCTCTTACAATCACACTTCTCGTACACTAGAGTATCATCATATCCAATCATTTATGTACACAGAAAATAACAGCAGTCCTATCACACTTGCCAGGCGCACTCCTGACTATACCCTTTTCTCTTATGAACACTCGCCGTCGTGGATTACGGTCTGTGTCGTATTACTTAAGAAGTCTTCGAGCCAGTCACACTGGTCTGCAACGGGGCACAGTGTTAAAAGACTTTCGGAAATCTGGGAATAAGGACTCAGCCTGTTGCCCTTCATCCATAGGTTGCGGGTATATTACGCAAAAACGGGCTATCTGTCTCAATTAAGTATATATATATATATATATATACACTCGAACTTAAAATATGTTGAAGAATCGTCCCGCATTTAGCGCTTTCTTACGTGCAATAAGAGGACGATATCCTCATACCGTAACGCCACCTCCTCGGTACTTCAATGTTGGCACTAGACGAGAGGGCAGGTAACGTTTCCCAGCCAGTCGTCTAACTCAAAACCTTCCATCATGTTGCCACATGGTATAGCGTAATTCATCGTTACAAATCAGTCGTTTTCAGTCATCCAGTATACAGGGGCTGCACTCTCTACTCCTCCTCAAGCATCGCATAGCATTAACTACATAATGAGTTGCTTCGTGACTATTTACCCCATTCCTTTTTAATTCACCATGCACAATCATTGTAGTACCGGGACTTCGGTAGCACTTTGGGACTCTAAAGTAATTCCTTCCGCAGATTTCATGCCGTATTTGCAACCACCCTCATCGATGCTCGACGGTCCCTCTCCGTTAGTACATGAGGTCTGCCTGGTGTTGGTTCAACTGTGGTTGATCACGCGCGTTTCCACTTAATAATCTCCTCTTTTGGGCACTTTTAGGAGCTTTGGAAGAATTCAAACGTGCCTGATGGGTTTGTTGCTCAACGTTCAAAGCCACTGAGCTCTCATGACCGACGTATTCTGACGTTAGTGCTTCATCGCTGACAACACACTACACCTTGCCTCCTTTTATACTGGCGGTTCCACCTGTCGCTACATCTAATGCTCAGTTCCACATTTAATAGGCTTGTCCGGATACTTTTGAACACATAGTGTACAACAAAATTACGTGGGCTTCTGCGTACAATTAACTGGTGGAAAACTCGTTTCGATACCTTGAACCTTTCCTTGACTTCCGGAAGGCGTTCGATACAGTTCCGCACTGTTGCCTGATAAATAAAGTAAGAGCCTACGGAATATCAGACCAGCTGTGTGGCTGAATTGAAGAGTTTTTAGCAAACAGAACACAGCATGTTGTTCTCAATGGAGAGACGTCTACAGACGTTAAAGTAACCTCTGGGGTGCCACAGGGGAGTGTTATGGGACTACTGCTTTTCACAATACATGTAAATGACCTAGTAGATAGTGTCGGAAGTTCTATGCGGCTTTGTCCTGCAGTATACAGAGAAGTTGCAGCATTAGAAGATTGTAGCGAAATGCAGGAAGATCTGCAGCGGATAGGCACTTGGTACAGGGAGTGGCAACTGAGCCTTAACATAGACAAATGTAATGTATTGCGAATACATACAAAGAAGGATCCTTTATTGTATGATTATATGATAGCGGAACAAACACTGGAAGCAGTTGCTTCTGTAAAATATCTGGGAGTATGCGTACTGAACGATTTGAAGTGGAATGATCATATATAATTAATTGTTGGTAACGCGGGTGCAAGGTTGCGATTCATTGGGAGAGTCCTTAGAAAATGTAGTCCATCAACAAAGAATGTGGCTTACAAAGCACTCGTTCGACCTATACTTGAGTATTGCTCATCAGTGTGGGATCTGTACCAGCTCGGGTTGACAGAGGAGATAGAGAAGATCCAAAGAAGAGCGGCGCGTTTCGTCACAGGGTTATTTGGTAAGCGTGATAGCGGTACGGAGATGCTTAGCAAACTCAAGTGGCAGACTCTGCAAGAGAGGCGCACTGCATCGCGGTGTAGCTTGCTGTCCAGGTTTCGAGAGGGTGCGTTTCTGGATGAGGTATCGCATATGTTGCTTCCCCCTACTTATGCCTCCCGAGGAGATCACGAATGTAAAATTAGATAGATTCGAGCGCGCACGAAGGCTTTCCGGCAGTCGTTCTTCCCGCGAACCATACGCGACTGGAACAGAAAATGGAGGTAATGACAGTGGCACGTAAAGTGCCCTCGGCCACACACCGTTGGGTGGCTTGGGGAGTTTAAATGTAGAATGTAGAACCTTTCGCGAAATGAAAAGGATCATACGCTGGGGTAATAAAAGTCATGGGATACTGGTTAATATCGTGCCGGACCTCCTTTGACCGGCGTAGTGCGGCAATTCAACATTACATGGACTCAACAAGTCGACGTATGTCCCCTGCAGAAATATTGAACCATACTGGCTCTATAGTCATCCATAATTGCGAAAGTGTTGCAGAATTTTCCATACTAATAACCTCTCGATTATTTCGCATGAATATTCGATGGGATTAATGTCACGCGATATGGACCTCGAAATCATTATCTCGAACTGTCCAGAATGTTCTTCAAACCAATCGCGAATAACTATGGCCTGGTGACTAGTGACTGATATCCTTGTTTGGGAACTTGAAGACCATGAATGGCAGCCATCGGTCTCCAAGTAGTCGAACAGAACCATTTCTTGTCAATGAGCTGTTCAGTTGGACCATGCCATGAAAACACAGCCCACACAATTGCGGTGTCACGACCAGCTTGCATATTGCCTTATTGACAACTTGGATCCATGGCTTCATGGGGTCCGCGCCACCCTCGAACCGCATCATCAGCTCTTACTAACTGAAATCGGAACTCAAGTGACAAGGCCACGGTTTTAGAGTCCTCGAAAGTCCAACCGATATGGTCACGAGCCCTGAGAGGCGGTGGAGGCGATGTCGTCCTGTTAGCAAAGGCACTAGTGTCTGTCGTCCGATGCCATAGCCCACCAACGCCAAATTTCGCCGCACTGTCTTAACGGATACGTTCGACGTACGTTCCACATTACTTTCAGCGGTTATTTCACGCTGTGTCGCTTGTTTGTTAGCACTGAGAACTCTACACAAAAGCCGCAGTGAGGCGTAACGCCTGAAAGTTTGTATTCTCGGCACACTCTCCACACTTTGGATGTAGGAATATTGAATTCCCTAAAGATTTCCAAAATGGAATGTGACATGCGCCTGACTCCAACTACTATTCCACGTTCAGAGTTTGTTAATTCGACGTGTGGCGATAATTACGTCGGACACCTATTCGTACTAATCAGTTGAGTACAAATGACAGCTTCGCCAACGCACTGTCGTTTTATGCCTTATGTACGCGATTATAGTGCCTTTAGCGCATAAGCATATCGCTATACCATGAGTTCTGTCACCACAGTATATGTCTTATGTGTGACTTTTTGTTTTCTGGTTTGATGGCTGTAGCTTTATTCCCTCTGCAAATGTTCACACAGTGATTACCGTGAGAACTTTTCTGAGTCAAAAACATGTAGCACTTTCTTTCCCTTAACACAAAGTACCGTTTGTTGATGACCGCCCGGTAAGCCGTGTGGTCTAACGCAATGCTTTACGGGCGGGAGGCGTTCCGGTCCCCGGCACGAATCTGCCCGGCGGATTAGTGCCAAGGTCCGGTGTACCAGCGAATGCGGCTCGGTTTCCCTTCTTCCGCTTCAGTTACACTATGTCGGCGATTGCTGAGCAAACACTTTCTCCACGTACGCGTACACCATAATTACTCTACCACGCAAACACTGGGGTTACACTCGTCTGGTGTGAGACATTCCCGAGAGGTCGGTCCACTGGGGGCCGCGGTGGGGTGAGTGGACTGTTGAGGGGTTGTGAACCACTGAGGGCTACGGCGGGGACGAAGCCTCTCCTTCGTTTCTAGGTCCCCAGTTCAATACAATACAATACAATACAATACAATACAATACCGTTTGTTGATAGGTATGGAGTTGAGCCGTGTGCGGCTTGCGTTGATACCGTTTATAGCTTGGCATCTTGTAATAGCGATAGTGGCGTCTCGTTTCCTTAGTGCGTTTACTGGCACCACTACGTTTGCTCCTCATGTCTGCCCACGAGTGGCAGCACCAACGCTTATCGATAGTTGGATAGCGCTTACTGTGGTACCGTCTGTGTAGCGGCCTCTAGTATTTCTGGGTCGTCGTGTGTCGAGCTAAGGGAGTTGGGACGGAGCAGCAGTGAGGTCCGGGCAGCCAGTACTCGCCCGACCGCTGGCGACACACATGCACTGTCCGACACAAGGATGTGGTAACGAGAGTGCACGACCACGTCAAGGACCGGATTCAGCAGGTTTTAGTTGAATGGAGCGTGATATTCGAGTAGTGCAACTTTCACCTGTGTGTGTGTGTGTGTGTGTGTGTGTGTGTGTGTGTGTGTGTGTTGTGTGTGTGTGTGTGGGTGGCCGGCCGGTGTGGCCGAGCTGTTCTAGGCGCGACAGTTTGGAACCGCGCGATCGCTACGTTCGCAGGTTCGAATCCTCCCTCGGGCATCGATGTATGTGATGTCCTTAGGTTAGTTAGGTTCAAGTAGTTCTAAGTTCTAGGGGACTGGGACTGATGACCTCAGATGTTAAGTCCCATAGTGCTCAGAGCTATTGTGTGTGTGTGTGTGTGTGTGTGTGTGTGTGTGTGTGTGTGTGTGTGTGTGTGTCCGCCCGTCGAAGCGACCTCATTGCAACAAGTAGTCAGTCAACGATTTACTCTGGGATCTTTGAGTACGACCGTTGGTTGGCCGTTTGGTCGGTCGTCGCAGCGGACGACGTGCATTTGGTCTTCCGACCGCTTGTGGCTTCTCCATTTTTGTGCCGACTTATAATTTGTCCGTGTATAACACCTCCCTGCTTCCCGGGACTTGCAAAATTACAAGTTGACAATGACCATGAATTATGAATTTTGACTCGCGTCTGGAGAAGGCATCCGAACCCGAAGTAAATAATGATTATTCCGCGGGAAATAGGAGACGTTACAACTTGATCGTTATAGAACGAGTAATTTCATTCAATAACGATCGGTAAATGAAATAATGGAAATAATTTGGTTATAAATTTTGCCAGTGATAATTTTGCCGAAAGAAATGATTAAGTTGTAGAAGCAATTAAAAAATCGGTCGCCAACTCAACTGATGAGCGACGGTACTGTTAAGTACGTGACTAATTGTGTGAAAAATAAAGTTTACCTGTTTTTAGTGCAGCAGGTGGAACGGGAACTTTCACGTAAGTGCTGTGTCAGGCTCAGTAGTCATATAAAACAACGTCATAACAATCTAACTACACTTAGTTTGTTCATAATTTGTCAGCTAAGTGCAATGCTGACAACACAGATAATTATCTATCGAGATTTTGAATAATGGACTGTCATTCTGTCTTTAACATTAGGTACTCTGCACAGTTTAATCTACTGATAATGAAATATATTGCCAATAATTGGTTAACTATGAGCCGGCCGAAGTGGCCGCGCGATTCTGGCGCTGCAGTCTGGAACCGCGAGACCGCTACGGTCGCAGGTTCGAATCCTGCCTCGGGCATGGATGTGTGTGATGTCCTTAGGTTAGTTAGGTTACACTAGTTCTAAGTTCTAGGGGACTAATGACCTCAGCAGTTGAGTCCCATAGTGCTCAGAGCCATTTTGAACCATTTGATTAACTATGTTTTGACTGATAATAATTCATTAATTGGGGGATTGTCAGGTGGAATAAGCTTTATAGTTTCATGAAATATCCTTGAATTAACTTCAGCTGAATATGCATTGAAATAAATCTTAATAATCAAATTTATTACTTCAGTCTATTATTAAGCTACTACGGTTGGCGTAAGCTTATTAAGTGCAACAATTAACTACGATAACCAGTCTGAAGGTGGCAGGAGTAAAATACAGGGGCGAAAGGCTATTTACAATTTGTACAGAAACCATATGACAGTTATAACAGTCGAGGGACACGAATGGGAAGCAGTGGTTGGGAAGGGAGTGAGACAGTGTTGTAGCCTCTCCCCGATGTTGTTCAATCTGTATATTGAGCATGCAGTAAAGGAAACAAAAGAAAAATTCGGAGTAGGTATTAAAATCCATGGAGAATAAATAAAAACTTTGAGGTTCGCCGATGACATTGTAATTCTGTCAGAGACAGCAAAGGACTTGGAAGAGCAGTTGAATGGAATGGACAGTGTCTTGAAAGGTGGATATAAGATGAACATCAAAAAAAGCAAAACGATGATAATGGAATGCAGTTGAATTAAGTCGGGTGATGCTGAGGGAATTAGATTAGGAAATGAGACACTTAAAGTAGTCAAGGAGTTTTGCTATTTGGGGAGCAAAGTAACTGATGATGGTCGAAATAGAGAGGATATAAAATGTAGACTGGCAATGGCAAGGAAATCGTTTCTGAAGAAGAAAAATTTGTTAACATCGAGTGTAGATTCAAGTGTCAGGAAGTCGTTTCTGAAAGTATATGTATGGAGTGTAGCCATGTATGGAAGTGAAACATGGACGGTAAACAGTTTGGACAAGAAGAGAATAGAAGCTTTCGAATTGTGGTGCTACAGAAGAATGCTGAAGATTAGATGGGTAGATCACATAAGTAATGAGGAGGTACTGAATAGGATTGGGGAGAAGAGGAGTTTGTGGCACAACTTGACAAGAAGAAGGGACCGGTTGGTAGGACATGTTTTGAGGCATCAAGGGATCACAAATTTAGTATTGGAGGGCAGCGTGGAGGGTAAAAATCGTAGAGGGAGACCAAGAGATGAATACACTAAGCAGATTCAGAAGGATGTAGGATGCAGTAGGTACTAGGAGATGAAGAACCTTGCACAGGATAGAGTAGCGTGGAGAGCTGCATCAAACCAGTCTCAGGACTGAAAACCACAACAACAACCAGTCTGAAATTGCACCGTCTATGCAAATAATTTGATAATTAACATATTTTCTCTTGATAATGGCGTGACACACTCGGTTCAATAAGGTGGTGGCTCTGAGCACTATGGGACTTATCAGCTGAGGTCATCAGTCCATAGAACTTAGAACTACTTAAACCTACCTAACCTAAGGACACCCCACACATCCATGCCCGAGGCAGGATTCGAACCTGCGACCGTAGCGGTCGCGCGGTTCCGGACTGAAGCGCCCAGAACCGCTCGGCCACCCTAGCCGGCGGTTCAATAAGGTAAGGATTGGAAGGAACCTACATGTTGTTATTGTCGTGTGGAATGTAACTGCAACACTTCGATTATAAAGTGCTTGTTATTAACTGTTCAACTTCAAAGAAAAGCACAGTCACTGGCAAGCCCTCTACAATTTTATCCTACGAAAATTACGTAGAACTTACTTCCCTCGTTGTCGGTGGATCGACGGAAGTCCACGGCAATGACACTATGTGGCATCGGGCTTTTACTGTTGCAACTTGGCCCCACAGTGCGCTTCACATTCAAGTCATCGTTTCTTCAGTACTATGCCGATTAATCTATAATAACGTGCCCGGCCATGCTTCCAGATATGCCGACCATTACTTTCCCGTCGTACTTAGATCAAAACACTAGCCGTTAGATGTAACACAGTTAGGACTAGCAGCACTCCACTGTACTTCTTACTACGAGCACGGCGTTACTGCTACTACTGCCCGCTGGCGCGCTCCCGCGCCCAGAGGCGCGACAAAACTATCTCTCTGACTTTAACGTTAACTAAATATGGCGTAACTTGCCAGTGTTAAATATTACATAATTTAAACATAGTATTTACAATAGATATTTACCCTAGACAATACATCGTATACAAACAGTTTCATGTGTTAAGTAAGCGAAAAAATTCATAGCAAGGACTGCGCTGAAGCGTCACACGTGTTGTTTCACGGTGACTGGTTTTAGTATTGTGAGTTGTTGGTGGAATTGTGTGTGTATCTTGTGGTTCTAAACGAGCAGTTATTTTAGTGCTGTCTGCATACTGGATTTGGTGAGCTGGTTGCGAACGGACATCAGGTCGGTTGGGGGCGCAGCAGCGAGCAGGTCTGTGCAGCGCGAGGGCAAGCTGGGGCCGTTGGTGTGCTGCCACTGCCGGAACGAGGAGGGGTAGCTGCGAGAGCGACGACTTCGTTGCACACTGGACAATTAAGTTGAGTGAAGAGTTAACTGCTAATGCAACCTCGAATATTCTGAGATCTCGCCTTTGCTCCCAGAGCTGCTGAGCCTGGCGGCAATGTGTGAAGTGTTTCGAGGCAGTGAAATATTGCTGCCTTCTTTCTCTGTTTGTTATTCATAATTGAATTTAGTATTATTCTTATTAGTGAAGTGCAACCAGCGGTACTTTCTGCCTTTTGGCCGCTATCGCCCCAGTAACCTGCCCTGGAGGTTAGCGTACTTTCTGGCAGCGTACCTTTCCTCGTCGTGTTGATGCGGTCCGACACGGCGTGTAGTTAGACAGCCTCTTCTATTGTAATGTGAATATTTTTTGGGAGAAGTCTGCCTTGGTTCTAGTGTTACCTTCGGCCTCGGGTGTTTCCTGAAGAAGTAGTGCTGTCTGTCTTTTCGCCCTTGCTTAAAAATATTCCACATTTGTACCGGTGATCGGGCGTTAGGCGGATTGGTTAGCCGGTCGGTCGGCGCTTAAGCTGCCCCTAGTTTTAGTTGCCATCCTGTTACGTGAGTAAAACTCTTGGCTGCCTGTCTCACCTTACCTTATGTTTGAGTTACCTTCCCAGGCTGACCCTTAAAACACTTGCTGAGTACCACTTGTCCTCATTCCTTAGATTGTGATGTTTGTTTTAACGATATTTGTAATTTTATAATTATTGTTGGTGTGGCCTTCAGCCGAGCAATAATTTCACTTCTTTGGAGATAAGGCCTTCATCCGCGTTACAGTAAGTTTTTTTAAGCAACTTGTTTTACAAGAAAGCTATTTATTTTAAAAGTGCTATTTGGGATTGTTCTCACTTCTAATTCAAGCCTTGAGCCGTTTGTGATTTGAAGTTGTGTGTGGCCTCCAGCGGAGCAATAATTTCACTTCTTTCATAATGAGGCATTCAGCCGTGTTACAATAAGTTTCTTTTAGCAAACTTGTTTTAAAAGCAAGGTATTTGTGGAGATGTGTGCTATTTGGAATTGTTTTCCTGACTTCTAATTCAGGCCTTCAGCGGTTTCTTATTTGAAACTCGTATGTGGCCTTCAGCCGAGTGATAATTTCACTTCTTTATAATAGGCCTTCAGACGTGTTACAGTTTGTTTCAAAACGAAGTATTTATCTTAATATGTGCTATTTCGAATTGTTCTTCTGACTTCTGATTCAGGCCGTAAGCCGTTTGTTGTTTGAGTTTATTGTTGGTGGGCTTCGGCTCTAAAATTGTGGAAATTTTTTTTCTGTGATAAGGCTTTCAGCCGTCATGCAGTCAATTGTGTTTTTTTAAGAGACTGTTTTATAATTTTGATTTATTTTTATACAGTTTAGGTATTTGTTGTACAACCCAGAGTAACTGATTACTGTCCCATCCACAATCGTAACCTTATTCTGCCCCATCCTGAGAAACCAGCTCACAGGAGTAACGTTGTTGTGTGTGGTGTGCAGTGGAATAATTACTTGTATGTCTCTATAAATGTTTCAGTGTAGTTAGTACTGGTATGGAATGCGACAAAATTGAAGTGACCTAAGCTGCTGGTGGGACTTCGTAGCCAGCCGAGTAGCATGCACGTCAGCCGCAGCTGCATTAGTGCTGGCAGAGGATGTCATCGGGCCGGCAGAAGCCACCGGGTTCCGACGTCGCTGGCTGACCGTATTGCTGCATGGTGCAGTACTTGCCGCCTGCCCACCTCCTGCCATACAACATACACACACACACACACACACACACACACACACACACACACGCGCGCGCGCGCGACTAAAGGGAGTGTAAACACGCCTTACTCAGCTGGCAAATTAATTCCGCGTCCCGCATTCGACCGGCGCAAACTGCTGTCCAGACCACACCGGACACTCCCTGCGCAATGTCGTCTACTAGTTGGAGCCACTTGTCTAAAGCTGGACCGAGCGAGGTGGCGCAGTGGTTAGCACACTGGACTCGCATTCGGGAGGACGACGGTTCAATCCCGTCTCCGGCCATCCTGATTTAGGTTTTCCGTGATTTCCCTAAATCGCTTCAGGCAAATGCCGGGATGTTTCCTTTGAAAGGGCACGGCCGATTTCCTTCCCCATCCTTCCCTCACCCGAGCTTGCGCTCCGTCTCTAATGACCTCGTTGTCGACGGGACGTTAAACACTAATATCCTCCTCCTCCTCTAAAGCTGGCAGACAACAGCGATGCTTCCAGCTGGGTCTGCCGAGGCGAGGCTTTTCAGTGGCTGCCGTCACCTGATACACCAGCCCGTCTCTGAGGGTCCTGGGTTCAATTCAGAGAGCCTGTGCGCTTTCTGACAGACGCCAGGGGAGAAAACCGTACGCCCGCGGACTGCCTTCCGTTGCCTCAAATGACACGCTACGAGAATCGTTAAATACACTACTGGCCATTAAAATTGCTACACCAAGAAGAAATGCAGATGATAATCGGCTATTCATTGGACAAATATATTATACTAGAACTGACATTTAATTACATTTTCATGCAATTTGGGTGCATAGATCCTGAGAAATCAGTACCCAGAACAACCACCTCTGGCCGAAATAACGGCCTTGATACGCCTCGGCATTAAGTCAGATTCAGTCAAACACAGCTTGAATGGCGTGTACAGGTACAGCTTCAAGACGATACCATAGTTCATCAAGAGTAGTGACTGGCGTATTGTGACGAGCCAGTTGTTCGGCCACCATTGACCAGACGTTTTCAATTGGTGAGAGATCTGGAGAATGTGCTGGCCAGGGCAGCAGTCGAACATTTTCTGTATCCAGAAAGGCTCGTACGGGACCTGCAACATGCCGTCGTGCATTATCCTGCTGAAATGTAGGGTTTCGCGTGGATCGAATGAAGGGTAGAGCCACGGGTCGTAACACATCTGAAATGTAACGTCCACCGTTCAAAATGCCGTCAATGCGAACAAGAGGTGACCGAGACGTGTAACCAATGGCACCCCATACGCCGGGTGATACGCCAGCATGGTGATGACGAATACACGCTTCCAACGTGCGTTCATCGCGATGTCGCCAAACACGGATGCGACCATCGTAATGCTGTAAACAGAACCAGGATTCATCCGAAAAAATAACGTTTTGCCATTCATGCACCCAGGTTCGTCGTCGAGTACACCATCGCAGGCGCTCCTGTCTATGATGCAGCGCCAAGGGTAACCGCAGCCATGGTCTCCGAGCTGATAGTCCACGCTGCTGCAAACGTCGTCGAACTGTTCGTGTAGATGGTTGTTGTCTAGCAAACGTCCCCATCTGTTGACTCAGGGATCAAGACGTGGCTGCACGATCGGCTACAGCCATGCGGATAAGATGCCTGTCATCTCGACTGCTAGTGAGACGAGGCCGTTGGGATCCAGAACGGCGTTGTGTAGTGCCCTCGTGAACCCACCGATTCCATATTCTGCTAACAGTCATTGGATCTCGACCAACACAAGCAGAAATGTCGCGATACGATAAACCGCAATCGCGATAGGCTACAGTCCGACCTTATTAAAGTCGGAAACGTGATGATACGCATTTTTCATCCTTACACGAGGCATCACAACAACGTTTCACCAGGCAACGCCGGTCAACTGCTGTTTGTGTATGAGAAATCGGTTGGAAACTTTCCTCATGTCAACACGTTGTAGGTGTCGCCACCGGCGCCAACCTTGTGTGAATGCTCTGAAAAGCTAATCATTTGGATATCACAGCATCCTCTTCCTGTCGGTTAAATTTCGCGTCTGTAGCTCGTCATCTTCGTGGTGTAGCAATTTTAATGGCCAGCAGTGTAATCAATGCGACAAATTTTTGTTTTTCTCGAAACAGGACGATTTAAATACTCCATATTGCTGTCCAATTCTTTGGCTATAAAACCGTATTCCCAACGAACTCCCCATTCAGTTCTACGGCCTTTATCACCTTAATTTGCGAGAAATGTGTTCACATTTTTGTGACCACAGAAACGCTGTAATCATTTCTTAATCTTCCTAACAGTATTTCAACAGAATTTGGAGTTGACATTGCGTGTTGCTACTCAATGATATGCTATTTCGTTTCAGGTTCAAAATGGTGAATCCATGTGTGATCGCCTGTGACAATGTTTTGGAACTAATCGTCACTGACAACCTCATAACGAATAAACAATTCGTTACAGATGTTCCTTCTCTCCTCTTTATGCTCTTCATTTGCGAATCCTAGAACGTAGCGAGCACAATTCTTTGATTACGCTAACTAGTGAACAAGTGTGTCAGCACTACCACAACAAATGTCAAGTTGGGCACTCAGTTGCTTGATTCATATTCGTCAATCACCTAGAAAGTGTGTCGGCATGTCGCAACATTGCAGGCGTCACGTGTGTGTCCAGCTTCTCATACAGTAAAGCGATAAGTGCAATTGTTATGAATAGTATACCCATGATGGTGAGAGGAACTGGGCTGGCTAAGCAGACTGCTCTATAGAGATGTAATCTGCTGCTGACTGTAACACAGCTGCTCGTGGATAAATAGTGATAGCCCTGTCCCCTGCCACCAGCATGACATTGTCACTGGCCAATGGCTATCAATCGTTAATATAATTAATAGAAACTACCCCTAAAATACACTGATTTTGTCCATTAAACTAAAAAACGGGAGCAGTTATTCATTTCAAACTAAAACTTTATATAAGATAGTTAAAGTGTGGATAAGAACTTGGTCAACCTTGTTATTGGTCGCGTAAGCGCTGGCTGACCTCTGCAGCTGATGGACAGTTGATGGGACGCCAGCTTGGTAACTATGGAAACGACATTTTAGTTCGATTCCTCTAGGTACCACACGTGTTGTGAAGGCTCGTTGAAACAACCGACGCCATCCAGCAATCGTAGAGACAATGTGAAAATTAATCATATGTCGATCATACGTGAAATGAAAAGATAACACGGTAGTATGCAGCCAAAATGCATTTATACGCATGAAATTATGTGGTGCCTCTATCATAAAATGAGCGTAATTACGTCGTTAAAATAACCTTGACGCCTACTCCCACGTTCCCTTGCAATCCAACATCGGACCGCTGTCGCATTCGAAAGCTCCACAAATCTCGATATTGAACGATTCGACCAATCGGACTGAACTTGACCCACAATTTGGTCACTTCAAACTTCATCAGATAATGGTAACTGAAACGATCGCTAAGCCCGCTGTGCAGAACAGGTAATTAGGATTGTGGAAAGGGCCAAATAAGGTTGGGGTCAGTTTCACCTTATAATTGTAATTTAATAACACATTTACAACCAAAGCGGCACATAGCCGAACCTTTACCAAATGCAACTCTTTCACCGCTGAAGGCATCCAAACCAGAAATTCTTAAAAACCGACAAGATAAAAATCCTATTAAAATAGCAATAAAATAATTAAAAAAACATCTCGCAGCTAGGTGGAAAGCCTCAAGGCAATGTAGATAGAACAAACATATAGAAGGTGCAATATCAATGGCTAAAGGACACAACTAAATTTCAAAATTTTGAAATATGTTACCATAATGTTTTAAAGGCAGAAGGCCGCAATGTTTAAGCTTTTAAGATAATTTTAAGTATACGGTTACAAGACTGAAATCCTACAATTAATTTTGCAAAAAGTTTTTTAAGAAAAAAGTAGAAAATAACCATAAGCCTTAAATTTAAAGTAGCTGGAAATAGATAATTAAACACAGGTGGGAAAGACAATAAAGACAACGGCACTCAGAAGCCTCCAGAGAGGTCGGTCTTCCCCGTTCACTTAGGCGAGACAGGCGGTGAGCCCAACTACACTCGATTCGTCGGAACCCAACCAAGGCACAGCCACGGACATACCGACAAAACGACTTGCTTGCCACTGCCACCATTCGGTACATGAGAACTCAAACACAAAATGTTACGGACGTAATTATCGATAATCAAATATGTACAAACACTTGGTGTTGGTCACAGGAAAACCTCCCCAACAGCGAACCACCGAAACGAACCACAACATGAATGGACGAAGCTTGGGTACTTCAAACACCACTCTACTTTGACGTCCTGGGTCGGTGAACCACGAAGCTTGTAGCGATCGGAAAGCTCCACACACGCTCCAACACTGCACAGGAACCGGCAGCGGAGCCAGCGACTGCACCGCGAGGAGATATCTTCCCCCAGCAATCCTCGACTGCACTGCTGGTGCGTCTCCCACTCAGTTACAGACACACGACAGCGGAAATACTGGCTCGGACCAAACCTTGCAGAGGAAACACGCCCACTGGCTAACCGACATCCGTGCACCAGGAAAAAACCGACCCAAGATCCACAAGATGGTAATTGAAGGGGTCCAGAAGCGCTCAGAGAACCAGTTACACGTCGTCCGATGTGAAGACCGACCTCTCAGAGCCACTACGCCGACAACATTTAAAATAATCGTCAGTGAGTCTAACGCCAACTACACACACAACCGCCGGCCGCGGTGGTCTAGCGGTTCTAGGCGCTCAGTCCGGAACCGCGCGACTGCTACGGTCGCAGGTTCGAATCCTGCCTCGGGCATGGATGTGTGTGATGTCCTTAGGTTAGTTAGGTTTAAGTAGTTCTAAGTTCTAGCGGACTGATGACCACAGATGTTAAGTCCCATAGTGCTCAGAGCCATTTGAACCATTTTGAACACACACGACCTGACAAACATTTGCAGGAAGACCTGAACGATATAACAGCAATTAAGCACTCACGAAGACAAATCGGGAGTCGATGCACACACACACACACACACACACACACACACACACACACACACACACACACACACACACACACAGCCGAATCATGAACGATTGGCAAGCCAAAACGCGTCGACGAAAAATAAAAAAAAAAAAGAGTCGGATAGAGCGACTACCATGTAAGTGTCCCCGTTGATATTTACCAACGCCTATAAGCAGCTAATGGCCTGGAGTTCATTGTAATTGCACACTTCTATTTGGTTGTAATTTTAGACCATTGGTATATTTGCAATACTGTGTTGCACAACAGATCGAAGTGTGTTGTATTATCGTGGAGATTATGTGAAGTACAAACATTTTCAGCTCCTAATTTCTCGGTCCACACCTTCCACAACCAAAACTATCGACCTTTCCAATTGTTGGAAGAAATGCAGAGCCAGATATAAAAAGAGAGGACACTGCATTTAGTAGTTTCAGAGACTGAGGAGAAATATGATTCCATCCATGTGATGCAATACCGAACGAAGGCAGCAAGAAAAATACTGATGAGAAATAAAGATGGACCAGTACTGATTAGTTAGCGTGAACTGACATGTTACAATTGCATATAAATTTGCAGGTGAGTAAAGGGTAGTACTATATGACACGCTATCTTCGAACGTAGTTCGTTCACAAGTAACTGATATGTGGTTCACTGTGAGCTTATATTTTGCTCAGTTAGGACACAGAGGACTTAGTCAATTATGAAAATAAACCCTCTGACTCCTAAAAATCCGTTAATAAAAAACAGCGCTTCTGTAATTAACGTACTCGTGATGTTCTGTTCCCATGAATAATGCCAGATAAGCGGATACATAAAAATCAACAGTGAAAAATGCTCAATAATCCTCTAACTTTCGATTAAAACATTCATTACTTCATAATCTTCAGTGCCAGAATTTCAAAATATAAATTCAACTTTCAGGAAATATTTATCACCGACTGCTGTTTAAGTGACCTAGAAAGCCAGTAACGTGTGTAGAGTAAATTGGTGCACCAGAGCGTACGTATGGACGGCTTAGCAGATGTCAGTAGCTATTAGGGTAAAAAGGGATGCATTCTGTGGCTAGAAAGCAATTGGGAATTGAGTATTAAGGGCTTTGATTTCCACTCCAGGCTTAGTGGCGACTTTCGCCGTTCGACTAATAGGTGGCTTACGATGGTTTTACCAACGGAATTACCACTATATCTTGTTAGATTAACTCCTATGATTCATGACAGATTTTTTATCATAGTGTGAGATGCGTCTCAGCGAGAGGTATCAGAGCAACAGCGGGGAAAACTTACATGAACTTGCTTGCTTACTTATTTATTATTTCACAACTGCGGCGGAGAGCGGCACCTTTTAAAATGATTGCATTCTTTAGTTTTCATTGCAGAAAATGTATAAATTTTACCACAAAATCAACAAATTGAAATAAAATTGTCGTACTTTTATTCAATTTATTTATTTTGCTAATTTGATATCATCTACATTTGCAAGCAATTTAATTTTAGAATTCGATTAAAGAGACCAAAGTATTTAATCATACTTTTGTATAATTTCTTTTTCTACATCTACATCTACATGTATACTCTGCAAATCACATTTAAGTGCCTGGCAGAGGGTTCATCAAACCACCTTCACAATCCTCTAATATTCCAATCTCGTATAGAGCGCGGAAAGAATGAACACAATACACCTTCCCGTACGAGCTTTGATTTCCCTCATTTTATTGTGGTGACCGTTCCTTCCTACGTAGGTCGGAGTCAACAAAATATTTTCGCATTATTAGTAGGAAGTTGGTGATTGGAATTTCGTGAGAAGATTCCGTCGCAACGAAAAACGCCTTTCTTTTAATGATGTCCAGCACAAATCCTGTATCATTTCTGTAACATTCTCTCCCATATTTCATGAGAATACAAAACGTGCTGGTTAGTACACTGGACTCGCATTCGGGAGGACGACGGTTCAATCCCGTCTCCGGCCATCCTGATTTAGGTTTTCCGTGATTTCCCTAAATCGTTTCAGGCAAATGCCGGGATGGTTTCTTTGAAAGGGCACGGCCGATTTCCTTCCCAATCCTTCCCTCACCCGAGCTTGCGCTCCGTCTCTAATGACCTCGTTGTCGACGGGACGTTAAACACTAACCACCATCACCACAAAACGTGCTACTTTTCTTTGAACGTTTTCGACGTACTCCGTCAGTCCTATCTGGTAAAGATCCCACACCGCGCAGCAGTACTGTAAAAGATGACCGACATGCGTAGTGAAGGCAGTTTCGTTAGTAGGTCGGTTACTTTTTCTAAGTGTCCTTCCACTAAAACGCAGTCTTTGGTTAGCCTTCCCCACAACATTATCTACGTGTTTCTTCCAATTTAAGTTGTTCGTAATTGCAATACTTAGGTATTTAATTGAATTTACGGCTTTTAGAATAGACTGAGTTATCGTGTAACCGAAGTTTAACGAGTACCTTTTAGTACTCATGTGGATGACCTCACGCTTTTCGTTATTTAGGGCCAACTGCCATTTTTCGCACCATACAGATATCTTTTCTATATCGTTATGCAGTTTGTTTTGATCTTCTGATGAGTTTATTAGTCTATAAACGACAGCGTCATCTGCAAACAACCGAAGACGGCTGCTCAGATTGTCTCCCAAATCGTTTATATAGATAACGAACAGCGAAGGACCTATAACACTACGTTGGGGAACGCCAGAAATCACTTCTGTTTTACTTGATGACTTGCCGTCAATTACTACGAACTGTGACCTCTCTAACAGGTAATCACAAATCCAGTCACATAACTGAAACGATATTCAATAAGCACGCAATTTAACTACGAGCCGCTTGTGTGGTACAGTGTCAAAAGACATCCGGAAATTCAGAAATGCGGAATCGATCTGAAATCCCTTGTCAATAGCATTCAACACTTCATGTGAATAAAGTGCTAGTTGTCTTTCACAGCAACGATGTTTTCTAAACCCATGTTGACTGTGTGTCAATAGCCCGTTTTCGTCGAGGTAATTCATAATGTTCGAACACAATACATGTTCCAAAATCCTGCTGCATATCGACGTTAACGATATGGGCCTGTAATTTAGTGGATTACTACTAATACCATTCTTGAATATTGGTGTGACCTGTGCAACTATCCAATCTTTGGGTACGCATCTTTCGTCGACCGAACGGATGTTGTTGTTGTTGTTGTCTTCAGTCCCGAGACTGGATTGATGCAGCTCTCCATGCTACTCTATGCTGTGCAAGCTTCTTCATCTCTCAGTACTTACTGCAACCTAAATCCTTCTGAATCTGCTTAGTGTATTCATCTCTAGGTCCCCCTCTACGATTTTTACCCTCCACCCTGCCTCCAATGCTAAATTTGTGATCCCTTGGTGCCTCAGAACATGTCCTACCAACCGGTCCCTTCTTCTTCTCAAGTTGTGCCACAAGCTCCACTTCTCCCCAATTCTATTCAATACCTCCTCATTAGTAATGTGATCTACCCATTTAATCTTCAGCATTCTTCTGTAGCACCACAATCCGAAAGCTTCTATTCTCTTCTTGTTCAAACTATTTATCGTCCATGTTTCACTTCCATACGTGGCTACACTCCATACAAATACTTTCAGAAACGACTTCCTGACACTTAAATCTATACTCGATGTTAACAAATTTCTCTTCTTCAGAAACGATTTCCTTGACATTGCCAGTCTAGCTTTTATATCCTCTCTACATCGACCATCATCAGTTATTTTACTCCCCAAATAGCAAAACTCATTTACTACTTTAAGTGTCTCATTTCCTAATCTAATTCCATCAGTATCACCCGCCTTAATTCGACTACATTCCATTATCCTCGTTTTGCTTTTTTTTATGTTCATATTATATCCTCCTTTCAAGACACTGTCCATTCCGTTCAACTGCTCTTCCAAGTCCTTTGCTGTCTCTGACAGAATTACAATGTCATCGGCGAACATCAAAGTTTTTATTTCTTCTCCATGGACTTTAATACCTACTCCGAATTTTTCTTTTGTTTCCTTTACTGCTTGCTCAATATGCAGATTGAATAACATCGGGGACCGGCTACAACCCTGTCTCACTCCCTTCCCAACCACTGCTTCCCTTTCATCCCCCTCAACTCGTATAACTGCCATCTGGTTTCTGTAAAATTGATAATAGCCTTTCGCTCCCTGTATTTTACCTCTGCCACCTTCAGAACTTGAAAGAGAGTATTCGAGTTAACGTTGTCAAAAGCTTTCTCTAAGTCTACAAATGCTAGAAACGTAGGTTTGTCTTTCCTTAATCTTTCTTCTAAGATAAGTCGTAAGGTTAGTATTGCCTCACGTGTTCCAACATTTCTACGGAATCCAAACTGATCTTCCCCGAGGTCAGCTACTACCAGTTTTTCCATTCGTCTGTAAAGAATTCGCGTTAGTATTTTGCAGCTGTGACTTATTAAACTGATAGTTTGGTAATTTTCACATCTGTCAACACCTGCTTTCTTTGGGATTGGAATTATTATATTCTTCTTGAAGTCTGAGGGTATTTTGCCTGTCTCATACATCTTGCTCACCAGATGGTAGAGTTTTGTCAGGACTGGCTCTCCCAAGGCCGTCAGTAGTTCCAATGCAATGTTGTCTACTCCCGGGGCCTTGTTTCGACTCAGTCCTTTCGGTGCTCTGTCAAACGCTTTGCGGAGTATCATATCTCCCATTTCATCTTCATCTACATCCTCTTCCATTTCCATAATATTGTCCTTAAGTACATCGCCCTGGTATAGACCCTCTATATACTCCTTCCACCTACTTGATCCTCTGCTGCCTTCACTACTTCATCCCTCAGAGATACCCATTCTTCTTCTACTGTATTTCTTTCCCCCATTCCTGTCAATTGTTCCCTTATTCTCTCCCTGAAACTCTCTACAACCTCTGGTTTAGTCAGTTTGTCCAGGTCGCATCTCCTTAAATTCCCACCTTTTTGCAGTTTCTTCAGTTTTAATCTACAGTTCATAACCAATAGATTGTGGTCAGAGTCCATATCTGCCCCTGGAAATGTCTTACAATTTAAAACCTGGTTCCTAAATCTCTGTCTTACCATTATATAATCTATCTGATATCTTCTAGTATCTCCAGTATTCTTCCATGTATACAACCTTCATTCATGATTCTTGAACCAAGTGTTAGCTATGATTAAGTTATGATCTGTGCAAAATTCTACCAGACGGCTTCCTCTTTCATTTCTCTCCCCCAATCCATATTCACCTACTATGTTTCCTTCTCTCCCTTTTCCTACTCTCGAATTCCAGTCACCCATGACTATTAAATTTTCGTCTCCCTTCACTACCTGAATAATTTCTTTTGTCTCATCATATATTTCATCAATTTCTTCATCATCTGCTGAGCTAGTTAACATATAAACTTGTACTACTGTACTAGGCATGGGCTTCGTGTCTGTCTTGGCCACAATAATGCGTTCAATATGCTGTTGGTTGTAGCTTTCCCGGACTCCTATTTTTTTATTCATTATTAAACCTACACCTACATTACCCCTATTTGATTTTGTATTTATAACCCTGTATTCACCTGACCAGAAGTCTTGTTCCTCCTGCCACCGAACTTCACTAATTCCCACTATATATCACTTTAGCCTATCCATTTCCCTTTTTAAATTTTCTAACCTACCTGCCCGATTAAGGGATCTGACATTCCACGCTCCGATCCGTAGAACGCCAGTTTTCTTTCTCCTGATAACGACATCCTCTTGAGTAGTCCCCGCCCGGAGATCCGAATGGGGGACTATTTTACCTTCGGAATATTTTACCAAAGAGGACGCCATCATCATTTAATCATACAGTAAAGCTGCATGCCCTCGGGAGAAATTACGGCTGTAGTTTCCCCTTGCTTTCAGCCGTTCGCAGTACCAGCACAGCAAGGCCGTTTTGGTTAGTGTTGCAAGGCCAGATCAGTCAATCATCCAGACTATTGCCCCTGCAACTACTGAAAAGGCTGCTGCCCCTCTTCAGGAACCACACGTTTGTCTGGCCTCTCAACAAATACCCCTCCTTTGTGGTTGCACCTACGGTACGGCCATCTGTATCGCTGAGGCACGCAAGCCCCCCCATCAACGGCAAGGCCCATGGTTCATGAGGGTAGGCGGATGTATATGGTCCGAAAGGAACCTATTTGGTAAACAGTTTGGACCAGAAGACTTGCTTTTATTAAGTGATTTAAGTTGCTTCACTACTCCGAGGATATGTACTTATACGTTACCCATGTTCGCAGCTGTTCTCGATTCGAATTCTGGAATATTTACCTCGTCTTCTTTTGTGAAGGTATTTCGGAAGGCTGTGTTTAATAACTCTGCTTTGGAAGCACTGTCTTCGATAGTATCTCCATTGCTATCGCGCAGATTAGGCATTGAAAGTTTCTTGCCGCTAACATACCTCACGTACGATCAGAAATTCTTTGGATTTTCTGCCAGGTTTCGAGACAAAGTTTCGTTGTGGACACTGTTATAAGCATCTCACATTGAAGTCCGCGCTAACTTACGAGCTTCTGTAACAGATCGCCAATCTTGGGGATTTTGCGTCTGTTTAAATTTGGCGTGTTTGTTTCGTTGTTTCTGCAACAGTGTTCTAACCCGTTGTGTACCAAGGAAGATCAGCTCCGTCGTTTGTTAATTTATTTGGTATCAATCTCTCAATTTCTGCCGATACTATTTCTTTGAATTTAAGCCACATATGGTCTACACTTACATTACTAATTTGGAACGAGTGGAGATTGTCTCTCAGGAAGGCGTCAGGTGAATTTTTATCTGCTTTTCTGAATAGGTATATTTTTCGCTTATTTTTAGAGGATTTAGGGATTACAATATTCAGTCTCGCTACGACAACCCTGTGTTCACTAATCGCTGAATCGGTTTTGATGCTCGTTATTAACCCAGGACTATTTGTTGCTAAGAGGTCAAGTGCGTTTTCGCAACCGCTTACTGTTCGCGTGGGCTCATGAACTAACTACTCGAAATAATTTTCAGAGAATTCGTTTAGCACAATTTCGGATGATGTTTTATGCGTAGCTCCGGGATTAAACATGTATTTTCGCCAACATATCGAAGGTAAATTGCGAGCGGATTTAGCCGAGCGGTCTAGGGCGCTGGAGTCATGAACTGTGCGGCTGGTCCCGGCAGAGGTTCGAGTCCTCCCTCGGGAATGGCTGTGTGTGTTTGTCCTTAGGATAATTTAGGTTAAGTAGTGTGTAAGCTTAGGGACTGATGACAAAAAAAATGTTCAAATGTGTGTGAAATCTTATGGGACTTAACTGCTAAAGTCATCAGTCCCTAAGCTGACACACTACTTAACAGACACACACATCCATGCCCGAGGGAGGACTCGAACCTCCGCCGGGACCAGCCGCACAGCCATGACTGCAGCGCCTTAGACCGCTCAGCTAATCCCGCGCGGCACGACTGATGACCTTAGCAATTAAGTCCCATAAGATTTCACACACTCTCGAGGGTAAATTAAAGTCGCTACCAACTATTATCGTATGAGTCGGGTACGTGTTTGAAATCAGACTCAAGTTTTCTTTGAACCTTTCAGCAACTGTATCATCTGAATTGGAAGGTCGGTAAAAGTATCCAATTATTATTTTATTCCGACTGCCAACAATGACCTCTGCCCATACTAACTCACAGGAAGTATCTACTTCAATTTCGTGACAAGTTAAATTACTTCTAACGGCAACAAGCACGCCACCTCCAACCATGTTTAGCCTATCCTTTCGGAACACCATTAGATTCTTCGCAAAAATTTCGGCTGAGCTTATATCCGGCGATAGCCAGATTTCAGTGCCTATAACGATTTGAGGATCAGTGCTTTATGTTAGCGCTTGGAGCTCTGGTACTTTCCCAACACAGCTACGACCATTCACAACTGTTATACTAATGGTTCCTCTATCTACGTTTTTCCTGTTTTCAGCCTGCACCCTTTGTGACTGAAGTCCTCCTTGTGTTTTCCCGAGACCCTCTAGCCTAGAAAACCGCCCAGTCCACGCCACACAGCCCCTGCTATACGTATAGCCGCCTCCTGCGTATAGTGGACACCTGACCTAGTCAGCAGAACCCGAAACCCAACCACCCTTTGGCGCAAGTCGAGTAATCTGCAGCCTAGACGGTCGCATAACCGTCTGAGCCTCTGATTCAGACCTTCCACTCGGCTCTGTACTAGAGGTCCGCAATCGGTCCTGAA
Source organism: Schistocerca nitens (assembly GCF_023898315.1). NCBI lineage: Eukaryota > Metazoa > Arthropoda > Insecta > Orthoptera > Acrididae > Schistocerca > Schistocerca nitens. The sequence goes on from NC_064615.1 coordinate 388,606,096, forward strand.
GACTATGCTGCAAATGGTTAACTCTGCTTTCATCTTGCAAGCAAGACTGGCAGCTTTTACCACTTCTGTTAGCCGCTCGAAACCAGAGAGAATCTCTTGTGATCCAAAGTGACACACATCATTGGTACCGACGTGAGCAACCCCTGCAGTTGGCTGCACTCTGTGCTCTTCATGGCATCCGGGAGGACCCTTTCCACATCTGGAATGACTCCACCCGGTATGCACACGGAGTGCACATTGGTTTTCTTACCCTTCTTGTCAGCCAAGTCCCTAAGGGGCCCCATAACGCGCCTAACGTTGGAGCTCCCAACGATACATTAGTCAGGAGTGAGATTGCGTGTTGAAATTCCATCTCACCCTGCAGGCTAATGTCTGTCAAAGAGCTTCGAGATGTACTCTTGAACTTCATGCAAGAAAAGCTTCGCTCACAAATATATGCAAACCCGAATATGGAGAACATTTTCCCAGCAAATTTCTTCATGCATGTAAACTTTTCAGCTGAACCGACTTTTAAAAGTCAACAAATGCCACCGCATTAAACATTTCTGCCACAGTTCGATATGAATGCATATCAACAGGTTCAAGCTGCAGCTTCTCAGGTGCTGTGTCAGTACAAGCAGTGATGGAGTAAAGTACCAAATTGGACTGAAGCTCAGTTATCTTAAAGTCCAGAAATCTTGTAAACTCTTCCTCCAAACTTTGCAGATGATCCAGAATCGTAGCAGAAACAGTTTCAGGCACTTTCTGTTTTCCTGATAAATGGAAATGACAGAAATTTCTTTCGCCCGCTTCTCTTGCAAGCAAATGTACATTCAGTTCATTCCGTTTCCCACATATGTCAGTTACAAACGTCATCTCATATCTCCACTCCCCACATCCTATTTTTGTAATAATGTCATGAGATATTTCATCCGTATCCAGAAATAAGAAGATATCACTCTGCAACACCCAGACTCTTTAACACTTTGCCTAGCATCAACCACATCAAACTGTCGTGGTAAATTACTTATTGTTACTCAGCCCCCACAACCTCAAAAAGATATCTGAACTGTCGATGGTGGAGTGCCCTTGCTGCGATTGTTTTCGTAACACCAACAACGGGATCTAGCAAGTGCTTTATGTACACTGCAAAATGCAATGAAAAGACAGGACACTACTGTCTGTGTCCTGTGCTCGTAATTTGTTTTCTAAGAGCTTAACCATACCTAAATCCTTGGCCACATCCATTGTAATGCTTACCAATTTTTCCTAGGACAGGCCACTTTTCTCTTTACAATTCACATCACACGTAAGAAGCCCTCACCACTGGTTCTATCTTTAATTTATTGTATACAAAGTAATTCCTCTGACATGACAAAACTTTCATTAATTCCACGGATAAATATGAGTAATTGTGCAGTGAGTTCGTTATAATTATGTGCTCTCATCACTTGCCAAGGGAAACCAAACATAATCGTTGCTCCTAATCTTCATCTGTTCCGTAAGTTCGTCACTAGTTAAGTCAGTGCACTGTGCTGAAGTCCTTCTTGACAATGAACGCTTCCCAATTTTCTTCTATCATCAGGACACAATATACAGTACTTACACACTCTACCATAGAGTGCTTAATAAATTTGCAATCCGAAAAAGACTTATTGCGTTTAGCAGGGTGGTAGGTTACCCTGAAACTTGTTCCTGTAGAGTTATTATGAAGTGTTGATTGCTTTGTAAATGTTCGTTTCTTCAGCCTTTTCATACATTCCGTAACTTTTATTTTGCTTTCTTCCTTGGAAAGTTTGCAGCCAAATTCGCTACGTTTTGTTCCGAAATGTCCTTTCAGATTGTACTCCTTAAACATCGTTTAATCACACAATAAACATACTGCTTTATTCCCTGTATCAATAAAGAAATATGTGCTTGTCCATTCTTCATTAAACACACGGCATCCATCACTTAATTTTTCGGAGGGTTCATTGTTCCACTAAATCTGGAAACTTACATATTTCCTGTTATACAGCTAAAGCGGAAACAAACCAGATCAATCGATAAAGCATTGGGCGTTGTACTACTCGCGCCAGTTGATATTCGGCGAAGTGGCTGATGGTAACTTTTCCATCAGCTGCCGTCCCGAGTGTCAACTTCATGAAGGTAATAATGCCTCCTTAGTCAACTTATTTTGCACGATTAGTATCTACATTGCGCATGCAGAGTGCTGTGCCGTTTCTAGTGGGAATCTTCGACCGCGCACGGCAAGGGAACCTCAATTCAAAGTAGAGTTTTCTGAATGTCTTGGATAACAGCACAAAAACCATTAGTGGGCCTCTATTTGCCCATTCCAGATCTAACTAATTAAACAGCACCATAAAATGCTGTACAATTATACGTCATTTTTGATGATCATAATTTACCACACATTACCATTAGAACCATCGATATTACGAACGTTATGAAACACTTTAATTTTTTCTGACTGCTAGTATCACAACAATTCCTGTTACTATCATGATTTCTATCCATGTCACTATAATCACTATCATTACTTTTCTTTTTAATGGCCAGCACGGACCCAAGCTGAAAATATACAGGTCAAAATATATGGGCTACTGATTACTTGGGTACGACGCCAGATGTTTCAGTTTTTCCCATAGTTACCATCATATACGGTACCATTACCAGTATATAATATGCGTTGTGACATATCGCGAGGACTGTGTTTGCAACCAAACGCCTCATTTCACGTGTCATGACACTTTCACGTCAGCTACCTTTTTCTGGGGTCATGAGACTTACGTGCCCCTATAAAGCAGTAACCTATCGCTCGTGAATAGCTGCAGGGCCGATAACATACTGACAGGTTCGTTCCACATCCGAAATAACGTCTACGTCAGAACTGTTCAGTAATATCCAGACTTAGTGATCCGCGCGACGCAAGTGCAATGCTTCTATTCTTCTAATCCTCGGGATATGACCTTTTGAACAGCTCAGCTGTCGCTATGGTGGTAAGAGGTGTGTACCAATGAAAGTGTACCGTCAATAAGCACCCTTCCACAAGGCGAGATGACCAGTTTTTGCTCCTCCCAAGTGGAGTACATTGCTCCTCATACTACTTACAGGGTGTTTCAAAAATGACCGGTATATTTGAAACGGCAGTACAAACTAAACGAGCAGCGATAGAAATACACCGTTTGTTGCAATATGCTTGGGACAACAGTACATTTTCAGGCAGACAAACTTTCGAAATTACAGTAGTTACAATTGTCAACAACAGATGGCGCTGCGGTCTGGGAAACTCTATAGTACGATATTTTCCACATATCCACCATGCGTAGCAATAATATGGCGTAGTCTCTGAATGAAATTACCCGAAACCTTTGACAACGTGTCTGGCGGAATGGCTTCACATGCAGATGAGATGTACTGCTTCAGCTGTTCAGTTGTTTCTGGATTCTGGCGGTACACCTGGTCTTTCAAGTGTCCCCACAGAAAGAAGTCACAGGGGTTCATGTCTGGCGAATAGGGAGGCCAATCCACGCCGCCTCCTGTATGTTTCGGATAGCCCAAAGCAATCACACGATCATCGAAATATTCATTCAGGAAATTAAAGACGTCGGCCGTGCGATGTGGCCTGGCACCATCTTGCATAAACCACGAGGTGTTCGCAGTGTCGTCTAAGGCAGTTTGTACCGCCACAAATTCACGAAGAATGTCCAGATAGCGTGATGTAGTAATCGTTTCGGATCTGAAAAATGGGCCAATGATTCCTTTGGAAGAAATGGCGGCCCAGACCAGTACTTTTTGAGGATGCAGGGACGATGGGACTGCAACATGGGGCTTTTCGGTTCCCCATATGCGCCAGTTCTGTTTACTGACGAAGCCGTCCAGGTAAAAATAAGCTTCGTCAGTAAACCAAATGCTGCCCACATGCATATCGCCGTCATCAATCCTGTGCACTATATCGTTAGCGAATGTCTCTCGTGCAGCAATGGTAGCGGCGCTGAGGGGTTGTCGCGTTTGAATTTTGTATGGATAGAGGTGTAAACTCTGGCGCATGAGACGATACGTGGACGTTGGCGTCATTTGGACCGCAGCTGCAACACGGCGAACGGAAACCCGAGGCCGCTGTTGGATCACCTGCTGCACTAGCTGCGCGTTGCCCTCTGTGGTTGCCGTACGCGGTCGCCCTACCTTTCCAGCACGTTCATCCGTCACGTTACCAGTCCGTTGAAATTTTTCAAACAGATCCTTTATTGTATCGCTTTTCGGTCCTTTGGTTACATTAAACCTCCGTTGAAAACTTCGTCTTGTTGCAACAACACTGTGTTCTAGGCGGTGGAATTCCAACACCAGAAAAATCCTCTGTTCTGAGGAATAAACCATGTTGTCCACAGCACACTTGCACGTTGTGAACAGCACACGCTTACAGCAGAAAGACGACGTACAGAATGGCGCACCCACAGACTGCGTTGTCGTCTATATCTTTCACATCACTTGCAGCGCCATCTGTTGTTGAAAATTGTAACTACTGTAATTTTGAAAGTTTGTCCGCCTGAAAATGTACTGTTGTCCCAAGCATATTGCAACAAACGGTCTATTTCTATCGCTGCTCGTTTAATTTTTATTGCCGTTTCAATATACCGGTCATTTTTGAAACACCCTGTACATTGTGCTATCGCTGTTATGTGTGTAATGTGTATTATGTACGGTGGGGTGAGTGGACTGCTGTAGCCTGTAGTGGGGTTGTGTAACACTGCGTGATACGGCGGGGACGAAGCCTCTCTGTCGTTTCTAGGTCCCCAGTTCAATACAATACAATGCAAGCTATCGTAACGAAGTTCTCACTGATAGCGCTTAAACAGCAATATCGAAAGTTAGTATCAAGTGTTCTATTAAATCACTACATTTTGAATAATTAGCCCAAATGTTGATTCAGATTATTAAAAAACACTCAAGAACAAAAAATTCAAGATCTATAGGCACAGCGGCGGTAAAGTCCCTCGTTGTGTCTCAATAATGCAGATGACCATATCGTGGTTGCAACCACAACTGTAGGATATCTGTGAAGAGGCAACCAACCCGTCGTTTCTGAAAGCAGCGGCCTTTTCAGTAGTTGCAGGCGCAACAGTCGGGCTGATTGACTGACCTGGCCTTGCAGCATCAGGCAGGGCCCATTTGCTGCGCTGGTACTGCAAACGGCTCAAACTAAGGAGAAACTACAGCCATTACCTTTTCCAAGTGCATCTAACGCTAGTCTTTATTGAATGATGATGGGATCCTTTGTGTAAAATATTCTATATGTAGAATGGTCCTACATTGTGAATTCCGGACAGGGCTACGTAGTGATGCACGGTGGCAGGAAGAAAAGGACTTTTGGTCAGGTTCAGTGCAGGGTTCTCAACACACAATAAGATAGTGATAATCCATGAGGAGGTGTAATAATGAAGTAGGTAAGGGGAATATTGGTAAGCTACTATGAACAGCGTAGCGAGCGCGTTATCGTAAACGAGATAGACACGAGCCAACATCCTACCACCGTAGTGGCAGTTTATATGCCAACAAGCTCCTCAGATGATAAAGACATTGCATTTAACGTGTTAGAGAACGTTAATTAGATAGTTAAAGGAAATGAAAATTCAGTTGTGATGGGTGACTGGAATTCGTCAGAAGGAAAAAGAAGAGAAGAAAAAAATAATAGGGGAAGATGCAGCGGGGGAATGAATAAAGGGTAAAATACTGCATAAGGCACAATTTCATCAACGCTTAATTTTGGTTTAAAAATCTTCAGAGAAGGTTGTATACGTGAAAGGGACCCGGGGGCAATGGGAGGTTTCCGATTGACTAGTAAGACAGAGATTTCGAGACCACGTTTTAAACAGTGAGACATTTCCAGGTTCAGATGTTGACTCAACATAGTTTACTGTTTACGACCTGCAGATTATACATGAATAAATTGCAATAAAATAACGACCAAGCGAGGTGGCGCAGTGGTTAGCACAATGAACTCGCATTCAGGAGGACGATGGTTCAAACCCGAGTGCAGCCATCCTGATTTAGTTTTTCCATGATTTCCCTAAATCACTTCTGACAAATGCTGGGATGGTTCCTTTGGAGGGGCACGGCCGACTTCCTTTCCCACCCTGCCCTAATCCGGTCGGACCGATGACCTCGATGTTTGGTCCCCTCCCCAAATCACCCAACCAAGAAGATAGGAATTTAAACTGATAAACTGAAGGAACCAGAAGTTATTGAGAGTTTCAGTGGAAGCATTAGGCAACGTTGGACTGAAAGAGGCTAAAGGAATACTGTAGAAGACTATCTGGTAATTTTGAGAGAGTGAACCAGGAGAAGATCACATTTGTAAAAAGACAAGACGTAGTAATCCTTAGGTAACACAAGGAATGTTGAATCTAATTAATAAAAGAAGAAAATATAAAAACGCAGCAAACGAAGCACAATAGGAAACTAAACATCTAAAAATGAGACTGACAGAAAATACGAAATGGATAAGAACAATTGGCTATAGGACAGATGCAAGGTTCTGAAAATATAGATAACTAAGGAAAAAATAGATGCCACGATGTCACCTCTGTGAAAATTTTACAGAGATGTAGGTAAAAGTGAAGCAGCTGTATTAATATAGCGCTCAGATGGCAATCCATTATTAAAGAAGGAAGGGGAAGCTGAAAGGAATGTATACGGGGTGTATATGGTTGCAAAATACTGACAGGAATAATTTACGGAAGATCGAAAACTTGTAGAAACCAGAGAAATGCAGGAATACACAAAGCAGTACTGACCTTTGTCTTATCTTAGAAGACAGGGTAAAGAAAGCGAAACATACATTCATAGCATTTGTAGATTTACTAACATCTTATGCCAAAGTTTACTGGACCACACAATACAAAATTTTGAAGGTAGCAGAAATAAAGCACACGAAGCGAATATTCATTTAGAAATTTTACAGGAACCAGCCGACAGTTCTGAATCGAAGGACATGGGAGGGAAGCAGTGGTAGGAAGGGGGAGAGATGGCTCTGAGCACTATGGGACATAACTGCTGTGGTCATCAGTCCCCTAGAAATTAGAACTACCTAAACCTAACTAACCTAAGGACATCACACACATCCATGCCCGAGGCAGGATTCGAACCTGCAACCGTAGCGGTCGCGCGGTTCCAGACTGTAGCGCCTAGAACCGCTCGGTCACACCGGCCGGCTAAGCGGGAGAGACAGGACTGTAGTATGTTCCTGATGTTATTCAACTGTAAACTGAGGAAGTAGTAAAGCAAACAAGGAGTAATTTTGGAAGTTTATTTAAGTTCAGAGAGCAAAAAGAAATTATGAGCTTTTGCAAGTGGAATTGTAATTCTGTCAGAGGCGTCAAAAGACTTGGAGAAACAGTTAAATGGCAATGCGACGTACGCGGGGCTTCTCCTTTGACATCCACGTAGTCAATAACGTTTACAATCGGTCACAAAATTTATTATGCCCTTCTCTCATAAAACGTAAACTGTACAGAAAATGATACGGTCGCACGTGCGTGGTCGAAAAGATTGGATTGTAGAGCGCTGCCACTCACAAAATTTTATTTTAGTGTCAAATACAGTTAGTTAAGAGATATATCAATGCGTTCATCGATCATTTTCTGGAGGGTTCTCCTTTTCCATGACTGTCTGTTATTTTCATTTCTACTGCAATACTTACACTCCTGGAAATGGAAAAAAGAACACATTGACACCGGTGTGTCAGACCCACCATACTTGCTCCGGACACTGCGAGAGGGCTGTACAAGCAATGATCACACGCACGGCACAGCGGACACACCAGGAACCGCGGTGTTGGCGGTCGAATGGCGCTAGCTGCGCAGCATTTGTGCACCGCCGCCGTCAGTGTCAGCCAGTTTGCCGTGGCATACGGAGCTCCATCGCAGTCTTTAACGCTGGTAGCATGCCGCGACAGCGTGGACGTGAACCGTATGTGCAGTTGACGGACTTTGAGCGAGGGCGTATAGTGGGCATGCGGGAGGCCGGGTGGACGTACCGCCGAATTGCTCAACACGTGGGGCGTGAGGTCTCCACAGTACATCGATGTTGTCGCCAGTGGTCGGCGGAAGGTGCACGTGCCCGTCGACCTGGGACCGGACCGCAGCGACGCACGGATGCACGCCAAGACCGTAGGATCCTACGCAGTGCCGTAGGGGACCGCACCGCCACTTCCCAGCAAATTAGGGACACTGTTGCTCCTGGGGTATCGGCGAGGACCATTCGCAACCGTCTCCATGAAGCTGGGCTACGGTCCCGCACATCGTTAGGCCGTCTTCCGCTCACGCCGCAACATCGTGCAGCCCGCCTCCAGTGGTGTCGCGACAGGCGTGAATGGAGGGACGAATGGAGACGTGTCGTCTTCAGCGATGAGAGTCGCTTCTGCCTTGGTGCCAATGATGGTCGTATGCGTGTTTGGCGCCGTGCAGGTGAGCGCCACAATCAGGACTGCATACGGCCGAGGCACACAGGGCCAACACCCGGCATCATGGTGTGGGGAGCGATCTCCTACACTGGCCGTACACCACTGGTGATCGTCGAGGGGACACTGAATAGTGCACGGTACATCCAAACCGTCATCGAACCCATCGTTCTACCAGTCCTAGACCGGCAAGGGAACTTGCTGTTCCAACAGGACAATGCACGTCCGCATGTATCCCGTGCCACCCAACGTGCTCTAGAAGGTGTAAGTCAACTACCCTGGCCAGCAAGATCTCCGGATCTGTCCCCCATTGAGCATGTTTGGGACTGGATGAAGCGTCGTGTCACGCGGTCTGCACGTCCAGCACGAACGCTGGTCCAACTGAGGCGCCATGGCAAGCCGTTCCACAGGACTACATCCAGCATCTCTACGATAGACTCCATGGGAGAATAGCAGCCTGCATTGCTGCGAAAGGTGGATATACACTGTACTAGTGCCGACATTGTGCATGCTGTGTTGCCTGTGTCTATGTGCCTGTGGTTCTGTCAGTGTGATCATGTGATGTATCTGACCCCAGGAATGTGTCAATAAGTTTTCCCCTTCCTGGGACAATGAATTCACGGTGTTCTTATTTCTTTTTCCAGGAGTGTAATTCCAGATTAAATGCCTTTCCATTGCAATCAACAGCCAGTTTTAAAATTTTGGATAAATGCAACTGATCTCTTTTTCTGAATTGTATAACACAGTTTGTCACAGTAACTGTTGTTAATTGCTACATATGACGTTGCATCTCAGTCCCGTGCTAGCTTCTATTGCTTGTACTGTATTGATTACTTTTGGTCGCTGTGATATTGTTTCAGCCGCAGTGTGAATGTGTCGAACGAGTGTAATGATATCATCGCATGCGCAAATTTATTTCATCAAAGCTCCCAGTAGAAATCAGCATACACTGCTGGAAAAAATTCCGTAACCTCAAAGATTTTGTCCAGTGGTACAATGATATAATATGTGCATACTGAGGGGCTATATTTGACCCATACAGCGAACAGACCGCTTCCCGTAAGGTCATGCGGTAATTTAAGACAAAACTGCGCAACGGATATTGTTGGATATGTGAACTAGAAAAGTGGTGGTCCAATCAAACATGAGATCTGCGTACCATAGCTCATATAGAAAAAAAAAATGACCAAAGTCTTCGTCAAACTATCGAATGAAACGTCACGATAAAGTCCTGTTTGTTGCTAAAATGTGTGGTCTTGCCTACAAACACTGAATAAGCGATGGAAGTAAATATTAAGTGTATAAGGGTTAAAATGAATCATTGAACGTAAATGATAATACCTTGTCATAGGGGGGGGGGGGGTAGAATTGGAAAGGAAATGCTAAGAAATTCATACGGTTAGCTGTGTCCACATAAACTGTCAGAGATTGCTGAATTAACTAACATATTAAAGGAAAGACACAGAAAAGTACGTAAGAGTACCAATGCCCTTGCGTAAGCGCATGGTGAGTGCATCTAGCTCAGTGCCTCAATTAGTCCAATGAAGCAAGACCCTAGCTCGGAACAACTAACTTCACGTCCCCATCATCACGCCTTGCGCACATGTTGCACATGATTACCATTGTTGTAAAACTCGTTAATGTCAATGCTAAAATTCAGTTTACATCCACAAAACACTGCAGGTCCATCTAGAAGCGAGTGTGCAGCAACAGACTTTACAGTATTCTTCTTCTTGTCTGCCTCTGATGTTGTCATTTCCACGTCTTCAATTGTTTTATATATTGTCTGTCTTGCGCGGCGTCGTAGCCTTCTGTATCTCCCCCCTCCTTCCTTCTTCCATTTACTGTCCGCATTATTATGAAGATTTGAGAGGAGCGAAGAATACAATAAACTTTCAGGTTTACTTAGCTTGTCATGATCAGATGGTTCCAGTTCATCTTATTTAGGGGTATGATTCCTGAAACTGAAAGTCGAACATCGGGTCCTCGCGGTTTTTTTGAAATAAATAAATTGGAATATTGCTTTTGCAGAATTTTTGTATGTAAATATATTTTCTCACATTTTAGTGGAGCATACAGTATTTTGATTTTTCACATTAACAAAGCCGAAATTACATTGTTCGCACCTATTATACTAAAACACGTCCGATCACAACAGACGCAAGCTTACGATCCCCACACTCTACCGAAATAACAATATTCCAAAGGGTTTACAATTTTTCTTAACAAATGAAACCCTACTATTTTTGTTACGTTATTAATTTCGATAATTACTACATAAATGAATCCAGAAATAAACATAATAAACAGTACTGGATTGCGTAATTAATAATAAAAATTTCAAATGTGTCAATAATTCGTAATTTCAAATGTTTATAAAAAATAATTTAAACTGTACATTCAGAACAAGTACTTATAGATTATAACATCGAAAGTGAAATATTGTATAGAGTTATTCCTTTTCGTAAACTATAGCTTGAAATATAACATACTGTGTATAAAACTATATTAAAGTTTTCAAAAAAAACAACTGAGATAATTCTGACCTGTCCAGAATTCGAATAATAATACTGGTATCGACAACTACTGTTGGGGAATAGTAATGCTAGAGGAGGATGTCCTGTTACAAGCGGTAGCTGGAAGTTCCGTGTCTACCTAGGTGATCAGCTGTGAGAGAGTTTGGAACTCTAAGACCAAGCCTTCCCTCTCTTAAGGTCGAAGACGAAGAGTTAACGACCTGTCCTTCTAAAAATTATGCTGGTACTGCCAACACCTAGTTCCCGTTACCCAATTTCTGTGGACCTTTCAAGTTCCATCCAAAGAAAATCTCATAAACACCCTAGTAATCTCCCCCTTCTTAAAGAATCTGCTGTGATTAACCAGTAATACACATTCAACTCTTATGGTGTGGACAGAAAGCCGAAATTCTCTCCTTGTATAAGTTAGAGGTTTCACGTTTCCACCAATGATAACTATACGTGAGCCCTCGCGAGTTTCTACCAGCTGCAAAATAATATTGATGAGCCAGTCCTGTGCTGTTACACATCAATTACTGCTGGCCTCCTTTGCATCCAGCAGTTTTCTCTTGCTTTGCGTGACTCATGTCTTACAATCCCCTTGCAGTCCCTATCTTTTTTACAATGCGTTATTGTCACTGCAGCTCACAACTTGCCGAGTTCGGCTGAGTCTCTCCAGCTATCGCTGACAGCAGGGCACCGTGGCCATCCCAAAGAATGCCCGTCACCCAGCATTTACCTGCTAGCGACTCTGCCTTTTAGTGAAAGTAAAGTTTTATGACCTGTTTGCGATTCTACACCAGCCACCCTCACCATCCCACAGTCAGCCAGAGGACACAGTTGACAGAAAAATTACAGGCATCTTTCACCACCACATAGAAACGAAATGACGAAACTCAGAAACATAGTTGCTTGTTTCAAGTTTAATATACATTCATGCGCCGCTTGTAATTTGAATGTAGTCGAATTAAGTCGGGTGATGCTGAGGGAATTATATTTGGAAATGAGACACTTAAAGCAGTAAAGGAGTTTTGCTATTTGGGGAGCAAAATAACGGATGATGGTCGAAGTAGAGAGGATATAAAATGTAGACTGGCAATGGCAAGGAAAGCGTTTCTGAAGAAGAGAAATTTGTTAACATCGAGTATAGATTTAAGTGTCAGGAAGTCGTTTCTGAAAGTATTTGTATGGAGTGTAGCCATGTATGGAAGTGAAACATGGACGATAAATAGTTTGGGCAAGAAGAGAATAGAAGCTTTCGAAATGTGGTGCTACAGAAGAATGCTGAAGATTAAATGGGTAAATCACATAACTAATGAGGAGGTATTGAATAGGATTGGGGAGAGGAGGCGTTTGTGGCACAACTTGACAAGAAGAAGGGATCGGTTGGTAGGACATGTTCTGAGGCATCAAGGGATAAGCAATTTATTATTGGAGGGCAGCGTGGAGGGTAAAAATCGTAGAGTGAGACCAACAGATGAATACACTACACATATTCAGAAGGATGTAGGCTGCAGTACGTATTGGAAGATGAAGAAGCTTGCACAGGATAGAGTAGCATGGAGAGCTGCATCAAACCAGTTTCAGGACTGAAGACCACAACAACCTAATTTGAACAGTGGATTACTAATCAGCTCACGGAAACATTCAGCAGAAGCACTAAATGTGACCACGAGTTGTAACTGATGGTCCTCTACATAATGCAGCCAGGGGTGGTGTATTTATATCACAGGAGAATGCACTCTGGAACAGGCATCTCACTAGGTACAAGCCATAGATTTGTACATCCATCGCAAGGATACAGAGAGAACCTACTCTTATCACTGAAGAAATTACAGCTCCTGTTTTGTAAAACATGTTTTTTAACATATTCCTTCATTTTTCAGTCATAGGCAATCAGATACCGCTCAGGAGGTACGTCTGAGTACCCTTTGTTTTGACTCTACAAGCAGCATCTACACTGAGTTTAACGGTCAACAGTATTTGCACCATTCATTCTATGGTACAACGATGCCTTGCCGATGAGTATGTACCCTTGCTGAACAGCTTCAGCTATATGAATGGGTCACAATCTTTGCCTGTCGGAAGTTGGTTGGACATACTGATAGACTGCTACCCGTGTTGGGCGCAATATATATGTGGCGTGCTGCTGCTTTCAAATGTTGTCTGTAGAACATCACCACATCTGTAGACGAGATTTTGGACGTCCGCGTAATGCAAACTCTCGTCAATATCGACACATTATGTGAAAAGCGATGGCCGACCAAACGTCATCCAGGGACGAATCCGGGTACAGTTTGCACCTGCAGTGTCATCAGGGGCCATCGTGAGGCGTCTGCTTATGGAAGCATTAGTACCACATGTGCCTCTATCCGAGCTACCATTTACACCACGTCACCGCCAACCATTGATGTGGTCGTCAAAGAGTGGTTGGGAGAGTGGAGTGGCGCTGTAATTTCTTCAGTGATAATAGTAGGTTCTGTCTGTATCATTGCGACGGATGTAAGCACGTGTGGCGCATACCTAGTAAGGTGCCTGTCCCAGAGTGCATTCTCCTGTGATACACCGGCACCACTCGAGGCTACATTATGTAAAGGGACATCAGTTACAACTCGTGGTCACATTTAGTGCTCCTGCTGAATGAAATAGTCAGTATCCATTACGTTGCACAGGCTGTCACCCCTGTACTACTGCCATTTATTTGGAAGGTGATTTGCTGTTTCAGCAGGATAACGCACAGTCCAATATGGCAGCTGTGGCACAAGGTGGTCTTCGTGGTGAACAACAACTGCCCTGGCCAGCATGATCAAGAGATATCTCGCCAATTGAACATGTGTGAGACACGATGAGGTGGCAATGTACTCGTTCTCTAGTGCCAGCCGAATTACAGCAAAAGGCGTAAGATGCTTGGTACAGTATATCGGGGGATGCCATTTACCTTTATTATCCTTTTCATGCAAGAATACGTGCTTCCTGGCAGAGGGGGTACACTGTCTTTTAATGCTACTGTTTGCGCTCCCTTACACATTTGTCATGGAGTTGTACAAATTTTCCAGTACCCTTGTCATAGAAAGCAGCCGCCTGTGCTTTCTGCCGTTCGTTGTTTGTGTCAAAATGTTGTCTTCATAGCCAGTGGTTCATGTGAGCAGAAATGAAAAACGGAGGGAGCCACTTAAGGGCTGTACTGTGGGTGATCAAATACTTCCCATGGAAAACGCTGTAGGAGCGACTTCATTGCCTCTGCAGAATGCAGCTGAGAATTGTCTTGAAGAAAAAAACGCATGACAGTTATGTTATGTGGGCTGCATAACTTCAGGTGAAATCTCTCACCAGATCCACATTCTTGGTGGGAGACACTGTTGTTTTTAGGCGTTTCTACTTCATCACTTTGCGCTCTGATCTGGAAAGAGCGACGTGAAGTGATCGACAGCCACACTAAGGACACTGCCCAACTCATCCGTGCAAAGTTCCACTGAATTTTCACAGTGGTTTCCATTTCGCCCCTAATCGGACATTATTTTCCGAATACGCCTCGTAATATGGTAGTACTTGATACTTAACATTAAATTCACGGGATGCGATCCGAATTGTGACTATTATCTCAGGTAGCTAGAGCACTGTTATATTATCCATGTTAAACTTAGTTAATTTTGAAATGTAGCACGCGATTTTGGCGTGTTTTTATACCACTTTAAGATTATAGTCGGGTAAACAGAAGCTGTTATCGGACCAGTTAATTCGGTAATTAATTTTGTTGCACAGATAGGTGATTATCTTAAACATAATTGACAGTGGTTGATTTCTCGATGTGGTTGATGGTGAAATGGTTTTACTGAGCGTTATATCGCTTGCCATGAAAAGCCGTTGGATGAACAGAGGTATTTTGTCTCACCACGGAGAAAAAAGCATTTATGATCTGTAGAGAGGGCGGCTGCACTCCTCCACCCAGGTACCTACGGGAAAGAACACAAGGCTTGCTGGATGAGGGGTGCGAGCAGGTGCTGGCCTTTCGAGCGCCCAGTACAATTCGAAGCTGTTCAGTTGTGTTTGGCGCATTTTGGCAAAGGGAGCCTGGAACGATGGCAAAGGTCGCCAACGAAATTTCATGGTCTGATCACAGGGCAAACATTCCTAAATTGAAACGGCGACACCACGTCCAGTCCCCTTAGCTGGGCGACTACTCACGAGAAAAAAACTCTGTGGAAAGAGAAGTGAATGCAACGTCTGCCGTGGGAATGGTCAGGTAGAAGAATTTTTAGGATAGTGTCAGCACTCGCCAGCATCCCTCTGAAAAAAATATAGAAGGGGCGGCCTGCAATTGGGTACGCGCTATTCCATGTTAGAACCGATGCTTAAAATGGCATGGAAGCGGATTTTCTGATGCTAGATCGCGTGCAGTTGGGGCAGAGATGCGGAAGAACGCTCGCAGTGGTGTTTTAACATGTTTTTCTGACTGCTCCACTTGGAGTAATATGGAAATTTCACGAAACGAAGATGGAGGAGACCATTAACCTGTGGGCGGCGTGCAGCAAAGACACTATGGTCGTGGGATCTTGAGGATAAAGACTTCCCCCGTGGGCGTCGTAGAAAAAGAGGACTTCGGCCAGCAGAGCCGTCAGTTAAAAGTGTCGGCTACGGGAGCCTATTTGGGCAGGTTCCGGACCAGCCAGCGTCCATTCGAGACAACGCAGTTTGTTGGGTTCAGATGAGATCCTCGGAGCTGTGGGAAAGTAATTCCATACAGGAGTTAGTTTACGCATGTCATATGTTTTTAAGAGGGAGAGCCTATGTACTTGCAAGTTTAGGGGGCGACCAACCCATGACATTCAGGCATTTTCAGTTTTGTATTAATTTGTTAGGTTCCCGTGCCCGTTCAGTTCCTCAAAGGGAAAGTCGCGGAAATCTTTCCTCCACTTTGCCAACCCTAATTACTTTTACCCAGTTTGCGCTAGTTAAGTTTATCAATCAATGTACTTGTTACTATCGAACTTTGTCTTTGATTGGGAATAAACATTTTTCCTTCGTAAGTTGTACAATTCAAGCAGATATTATCCTGATATCATTGTTTTTGCGATGTCATGTTATTAGGGGAAGTAATGTAATTAATCTGATACTGAAGGAGAGAGATATGAAGTACTCCAGTCAGTAAGCCTGGCCATATAACAATATGCATTTAATTCCATTGCCCACAAATTATAGGTCACTGTTTGGAGGCTGTTTTTCTGTGCTGACATAAGTTCCGGAGTAGAAATTTATGGTAAGTATCCCCAATGCCTAATTTTGATCACCACACTTTCCAGTTATAGTTATGAGTTACGTACGAATATTAACAAGTGGATTACGACAAGTACAGTGACAGTTCTACGTGCCACATTAAAAAAAGAAAGAGCGTTTTCAGTGCTGTTGTGTTCTCGGTAGACTGTAGACTGTTGCAGATCTCCAAACCATGGAGAAAGTCTTTCAAATATGGGTTAGTAAAGGGTGCATAGCATTTCTGCCGAGTTGTGCTTGCCTCTGCAATTTCAAAATTTAAAAGATATGAGAAATGGTTTTGTTGACTATAGTTCCACTATTTAAAAACTTGGTGATGTATTTCTGTACTCGTTTTACAAGTAATAAATTAATACTGTTTATGACGCTTGGAACAGAAACTTTCTTTCTACTGCTTTGTCGAAAATTGAAGTTTCTGAGACTTTTTCTGTGTACAAAATACAAACTGATCCTTGTAAACAAGAAAACAGCAACCGGACACTGTCAATAACGACGTTTATTTACACAAATATCACCGCTACCGCCTTCGAACCAACAGGTTTCTCTTCAGACAGCTGTTCACGTTTATAATTACATTTGTTGCTGTTTACATCAGTTGCTGGAACGACAACGAATGTGAACAACCACAAATGTAACATAAACGTCCACGGCAGTCTGTAGATCAGCCTGTCGGTTTGAAACCAACAACGGCGTTATTTGTGTAAATAACCAGAATTATTAACAGTGGCTGGTTGCTGTTCTTTTTCCTGTTTGCAAGATTCAATTTGTAAAAATTGGCACCTAGAAACACTCAATTTCTTGGAATGGTCCTCAGAACGTTCTCAGTAAAGTATTAATTTTGTAATTTGCCTCATCAATTTTGACAGGTGATGCGGTGAACACATAATTTTGTATTACCTGTAAACCTTCTCAATTTTTCCTATACATGTCTGTTATATTCAAAGGGAAAGAGACATTGTTTTCCGTTATCCTCAGAAATGTGAGATTTGATACTTAGAACATATTCACTTCCCACTTCACAATTATCAATTATTAATCTCAGCTGCGCAGTTTCTGTTGCCTGGTAGTTTGGAGATCAAGCTTATAGTAGTAAGCGTGTATTAAACGTCTAATATGTCTCTGCACCGTACATACTGCATTACTGGCATATATTCTGTGCTTTTAAGAATCATTCACCGTAGCCTGCAAAGAATATGCTCATGGAGACAAAGAGATGGCCTCTCTTCCGTAGGCGTACTGTATTGGGTAACGATTTCAGCTGCTTAATTTTGTGTCGTATTCGCCATTAAATTGTAGAAAAAAAAGAGCGTTAGCATTTGCTTCTACTATCGTATCTGTTTTAACCTTGACAAATGAAATCCTTTTGCAGGTTAAGAAATCGCTCTGAGCACTATGCGACTCAACTTCTGAGGTCATCAGTCGCCTAGAACTTAGAACTAATTAAACCTAACCAACCTAAGGACATCACACACATCCATGCCCGAGGCAGGATTCGAACCTGCGACCGTAGCGGTCACGCGGTTCCAGACTGAAGCGCCTTTAACCGCACGGCCACACCGGCCGGCGCGCAGGTTAAGAAATAATTGTATACTTAGTATGGCTGAACTGACACACGCTATCACCCATCCAACAATGCTGTATCATTTTGACTTTGGCCCTCATTTCTTCCATCTGGAGGTGCCGCGAGGAAGCAGGAAACTGCTACTGAGGGTCCGCTATCGACAGCCAGTTGCGACCACTTGTGAATGACGTGCCAGGCGCGTCAGTCTAAATTAGGGAGGGCGAGGCGAAAGCTGTGTAGGCAGAGAATGATCCGGGTTGTTCACCCGAGCACCATTACGGGCCTCATCACAGAGAGGTGGAAGCGCGACGCCGCTGGGATGGAGTCATTACGGGAGACAGCCCTCCGCCATATTAGCTTGCGGCACCCCTAGCCTCTACGAGGAGCGACGCACTTCACTGCGATCCAGTAATAAAGGTGAGGGTCGTTCCAAAACTAATGCCTGCCACTTATTTTTATCGATTCCAAAAAGATATAGAAAGCACAGTAACTTAGTCGAATAGAGCAACATTTTAGCTACATACTGTCAGTTTTATGGTTCTGTATCTCAACTTTGTTGAACACCATTTCTTCTCACGGACGGGTAGAGGTATCGAGTTTAAATTTATGCCAAATACTGAGGTCTATGGTTTCTTGGTGGTGACAAGAAAGTCAAGCTTCTAACTCAATGCAGTCGGAAGATATGGCCGTTCATGTGGTAAACTTTGATACTCGGAAACTCACTCATCAAAACCTATACATGAACTATCTACTCTGTCCAGTCACATTAGTGTCACCACCTGTCAAAAGCCTAAACAGCCAACTCTTGCAGCGCATGCCTATGAGCATGATTAAGTCAGCGACTACAACGGAAAAGTAAACATATGAGAAGAATTGAACTTTCAGGTACTGAATAATGATATCCTCATAAAAGAAAGCCAAGATGACTTCAAAAGAGTTACAGGTGGTGTTATCAAGTGAATTTGAAAGTAAATAGAAGTCAGAGATGTCTTGTCTTTGTCTAACACCTTCTGCCACTATTGTTTGGGTTAGATCCTAACAGCTACATCTGTGAACCAATACAAACTGGATGCATGTTATGTGGAATGTTTCTTTCGAATCAGTCTATACTGCCACCCACTAAAATTCTTCTATTCTTCCCGAAACCACCTGTGTGTTGAGTGTTCAAATGGTTCAAATGACTCTGAGCACTATGGGACTTAACATCTGTGGTCATCAGTCCCCTAGAAGTTAGAACTACTTAAACCTAATTAACCTAAGGACATCACACACATCCATGCCCGAAGCAGGATTCGAACCTGAGACCGTAGCGGTCACGCGGTTCCAGACTGAAGCGCCTAGAACCGCACGGCCACACCGGCCGGCTGTGTTGTGTGTGTGTGTGTGTGTTTGTGTGTGTGTGTGTGTGTGTGTGTGTGTGTGTGTGTAGACAGGTGACACATTTTTTCTGGAAAAAATTGTAGTTTGTCAAATGGTCGGTATGAAGCTGTAAACGAAAACAGCAGCTGAGTGGTGTAAGAGGAATAGCTATGGCTTTATTGTGATAGAAACAAAGTAGTTACTTTGGAAATATAGTTACTGCTCTTCCTCTTACAATACTCAACTTCTGCTGTTTTCTGATACCTAGTCGTATTCGGTAATTTGCATACTTTATAGACGCACCTGGTTGTGCCTGTTAATATAAAACACATTCCCGAAGATCCTCCTTCATGAAATTTTGTTTTTGCTGGGATCCACAGCCTCCAAACGCATCACAACAGAAAAAGAAGTGCGTAACAGGCTGTAACGTAGGCGATTTTTGTTTGAATCGTGCTATAAGCTACATTCGGCGACTTTTCATTTTTAACCACATCTGTAATATTACATATTAAATGTCGTCACTCTCAAAATATTTTTCACTATGCGTAAAAAGTAGACGTTATAAAGATGGAATCTGGTGAAAAATTATTTGATAATTTCGATATGTAATACGTATTATTATACATTTGCTTGAAAGTGACGGGTAATCGGAATTAGCTAATCGCATGATTTAAATAATGATAACCTACACACAGCCTACTACAGACATGTTTTATTTTATTAAGCTCTCCTTCACGACAGTATTTTTAAAATACGGTGTGTGTGTAAGCCGTGTGCTCGCTCACATAAATCCCTTTGCTTTGAAACGTCATTATCTAGCTACGGTTTTCGCGGCGTCTCGATAGGTGGCGTCCTTGTGGTACTTCGAGCTTGATGCAACTGCTTGCACAGTGGTGGGGACTGATTGTTTGGGAAAGAGTAACACTTGATTGCAACCTGAGCTAGCTAGCCGTGGAGGTCTCATTGCGCACGGCGGCTGTTCATTTTGAAGACCGTGCATACGACTACTGAAGGGTCGCCCTCTACTCTGCCTGTATAATAGCGGACCTCACTTTTGAGATCGACTAGATGTGTTTCTTGCTGCCATGATTTATGGCTCTGGCCACATATGCTGTCCTTAATTCTGCTAGTATTGACGCAGGAATACTGGTGATCACTATTCCCTGTGTGCGGTAAAGTGCCCGCCGTCGTTCATGAAAAGCCTGAGCTTTGCTACTGAATTCCGTTTGGTGTTCTTGCCCTAAGCTGATTTGGC
The DNA here is from genome assembly GCF_023898315.1 of Schistocerca nitens. NCBI lineage: Eukaryota > Metazoa > Arthropoda > Insecta > Orthoptera > Acrididae > Schistocerca > Schistocerca nitens. The sequence continues at coordinate 388,626,495 of NC_064615.1, forward strand.
TTATGCAGCTGGCCGTTGTTTTGGACCTAGCCCTTAAAGTGGATCAGCATCCCGTTAATAAGAACGTACCCGAGTTAAATATTTAGTCGACTATAACACAGCTTCCGTTTTACCTCGTTTTGTTTATGAAAGATTAGCTTTTACCTGCACTACTTGTGCATGTCTCTCTGGGTTTAGACAGATGTAGTCTTTTTTTTACTGCCTGATAACGTTTATCTTACCTAACGGTGTGTATATTTTTTAGGTTTAGATACCTTTAATTGTTTTTCTTGTCAAAGTTAACTTGGTTCTAAAGCGATTTGCCTTCGTCAGCCCTACTAGAGTGTCCGCTCTCCGGGTTTATGTATCTTTAACATTTCTGATTCTCAATTGGAGTTAAAAGGCCATTAGTGTGTTGTAATTTATTTAGTTACGTAAATTCTGCTCTGTTAATCACACGTACTTGTACGTCAAAGGGACTCATTTTCGCTGTCATGCTTCGGGTCTCGTTTGATATTTGCCATTTGTATGTTATGTAAATTTAATATATTTTTCGTGTGTATGTTTTAGAATCTGTACTGAATCGAGCAACAGTTCAGGGCGAGCACAAGCCGGTTACCACGCATTGGTTAATCCAAGCGTTTCAGCCCCATTATTTGCTATGAATTTGTCTTTGATTACTCTTGTGAATAATTGCTCATTCTGGTTGTTTTGCTAAACATCAGTTCCTTATTTTAAAGCCAGCGTAGAAGTAAAGGTCGTTTTGCATGTTTTATTGTCTTGAACTTTTCTTAGTGCTTAAAATGTTTGCACGTTTTGATCTTTGTCGCCGGCCGCGGTGGTCTAGCGGTTCTAGGCGCTCAGTGCGGAACCGCGCGACTGCTACGGTCCCATAGTGCTCAGAGCCATTTTTTGATCTTTGTCATATCGATTTCCAAGGAGCGAAAACTATTTGAAATCTTCACCACGCGACATAGACACAAAGATATGCGACCATGCATAAGCTATATATTCAATAAATAATAAGTCATGTTAACTCAATAGCAAATCATTGTATATATATATATATATATATATATATATATATATATATATATATATATCCACAGACGTATGTATATAGTAAAGAAAACTTGTATTCGCTCCAGCACAACAACATATTAATACACAACTAGCTAATTAATTGTTCACTATTGTCTAATAGACAATGAAATATTGTATTTGCTTTTACTGAATAATATAAACTGTTTGCATTACCGTGTCGTCTCTTTGTAGCTAGTGCTTCATTAACTACGTTCAGTAAGCGTGCGTCTAATAGTACTGAATAAAAGACAACTTTTATCTTTCTACATACGTGTTGAAAGAAGTTTAAAGTGAGGAGTAACATATGAACTGTGCTGTCGTAAAGCGAGACTAATGAGATAACGAATGGTGGAGGTCTAGGAATTGCGAAGGAATAAAAAATAAAATAGGAAGTCAGCGGTACCGGCACAGAGAACAGCTCGAGTCCTGCAAAACACAGAACAGCAGTTCTCATTAGCGACCGGACAAAACAAAGATCAAACTTTGTTTATTCACTTTCTTAATTGTGTACCGCTTCCTTTTGTGCCTCATCAGATATCGCAACGGCCATGGCGCCTCATTTACAGACACCACCATTTCCGTCGCAACGATTTCTTTGAGGAGAAACTGCCACAAAGTTGTTAACAGGAGGCAGCATCGTTAGGGAACACCAGGAAAAGAAAAACCACTACCACGTGTCAACTTCATTGTTTTTTTTCTTTTTCAAATACTTTTTATCTCTTGCAGATTTTTTTTTGTCTGCAACTGACTGTCAACTGATGCTCTAATGGAAATACAATATTCTCAAATCATGTATTGCATTAAGGATATATTATGAATTTAAACAATCCCCAGAAGTCATTAACGATAAAAGTTAAACTAATATGAATGTAGGTTCTGTACTTAAGTTTCGAAGTCCAGTAGTATTATCTTAGGCCTGTAAATTAAAAAAAAACTCTGCTGCCAGCCAATACACATTCCCGGCGCGGAGTGGCGAAACTCGTTGGCAGAATTATTCAATTTCGGAACCCTTCACCCAAAATTGTCGTTCTGTGTATTTTTCTTACGTTAGATGGTGTTTCAATAAATCCCACACGAAGTAGGAATCAGATAAAATATTCGGCTTGTGGCAAGTTACGCTATGCGTAGGTGTTTTCAGGGCTTAATGGCATCCGTTACAAGAGCAGAGTGTGGCAGAGTACTGTTGTTGATATTGTTAATCGTAATACGAAACTTGAAGGATTGACGATGTAGGAGTTATTGAGCAAAATACGTTCAGGACGAAATAATAAGATTAATCTAGGTTGTTGTCTGCAACTGGAGGATGGTATGGATGCGCTGCAGTATGTACGAAGCCGTCCTGAAGATACTGACGAAATAGCCAGTCCGAAAAATGCAAAGCCACTGCAATCAATTAAATTTATCGTTTGATTAAACAACATGCAGAGAGGTATGTATATCATTGAACTCGCTGTGCTACAGTCGACGGAATAATTTCGTTATTGGTTTAGAGTTAATAAAGGAGGTTCCTTGGAGTCCTACTTAGTGCACACTGTTACTTCGTATAGACCGATGTAAGATCGCCATATTTGTAGCATTAAGTTAACTATGAACAATAATCATGCTTTTGAGTTAACATGACTTACTATTTATTGAATATGTACCTTATACACTGAAGAGCCAAAGAAACTGGTAAACCTGCCTAACATCGTGTAAGGCCCTGGCGAGCAGGCAAAAGTGCAGCAACACGACGTGGCATGGACTCGACTAATGTCTAAGGTAGTGCTGGAGAGAACTGACACTAAGAACCTGCAGGGCTGTAAATAAGTCCGTAAGAGTACGAGGCGGTGATTTCTTCTGAACAGAACATTGCAAGGCATCCCAAAGATTCTCTATAATATTCATGTCTGGGGAGTTTGTTGGCCAGTGTAAGCGTTAAACTCAGAAGAGTGTTCTTGGAGCCACTCTGTAGCAATTCTGCTGTGTCGCATTGTCCTGCTGGAATCGACCACGTCCGTCGGAATACACAATGGACTTGAATGGAGGCAGGTGGTCAGACAGGATGCTTACGTACGTGTCACCGGTCGGAGTCGTATCTAGTCGTATCAGGCGTCCCGTATCGCTCCAACTGCACACACCCTACACCATTACAGAGCCTCCACCATCTCGAACAATCTCCTGCCGATATGCACGGTCCATGGATTCATGTGGTTATCTCCATTCCTGTACACGTCCATCCGCTCGATACAATTTGAGAGAGAGTCGTACGACCAGGCAACATGTTTCCAGTCATCAACAGTCCAATGTCGGTGTTGACGGGCCCAGGTGGGTGATAAAGCTTTTTGTCGTGCAGTCATCAAGGGTACACGAGTGGTCCATTGGCTCCAAAAGCCCATATCAATCATGTTTCGTTGAATGGTTCGCATGCTGACACTTGTTGATGGTTCAGCACTGAAATCTGCAGCAATTTGCGGAAGGGTGGCACGCCTGTCACGTTGAACGATTCTCTTCAGACGTCGTTGGTCCCGTTGCTGCAGGATCTTTTTTGCGACCACAGCGATATCGGAGATTTGATGTTTTACCGGATTCCTGATATTCACAGTACACTCGTGAAATGGTCATACGGTAAAATCCCCACTGCATCGCTACCTTGGAGATGCTGTGTACCATTGCTCTTGCGCCGACTGTAACACCACATTGAAACTCACTTAAATCTTGATAACCTGCCATTGCACCAGACACTTGTTGTCTTATATAGGCGTTGCCAACCGCAGCGCCGTATTCTTCCTGTTTACATATTTCTGTATTTGGATACGCGTGCCTTTACTAGTTTCTTTGGCGCTTCAGTGTGTATCACTAACTGTCTGTACAAGCTTATCCTACATCTCAGCAGCTTGATACCGTTGGGAAGCGAAAGTTTGGAGATGTGACGATTAATCAGCATTAATTTTTAATTGCTCTGAGCACTATGGGACTTAACTGCTGTGATCATCAGTCCCCTAGAACTTAGAACTACTTAAACCTAACTAACCTAAGGACATCACACACACCCATGCCCGAGGCAGGATTCGAACCTGCGACCGTAGCGGTCGCGCGGTTCCGGACTGTAGCGCCTAGAACCGCTCGGCCACTCCGCCCGTAATCAGCATTAGTATCTTGCCATATGCACACTTGCATCTGTTGATTTAGAATCTGCGCTCTATACTGTTTGCTATACGAAGTCCGATTATTCTTCCCGTGCACTGAGACATATCACATCGTACTGTGCTGTATTCTGACATGTTCCACAGTCACCCAACTTATCGCTCTCCCACAGTCATCTCTGCACCCGGATTCGTCATATCAGAAGAATAATGGTAACAACAAGCAGACTGAGGTTCAGCGGGAGTTCGTTTAAATTCTATCTTAAATCCAAACTAAACTTTATCATTTTTACTCCCGCTGCAACCTTTGCGACTTGTGTCATCTCAGAACAATTAATATTCTGAAGCAAAAGGCAATCTGACATTCTACATTTATTTTTAAATTTTTTACGGGTGAAAAAACTCGCAGATACGAAAGTTATTCAAAGAATACAATTTGAAGTAAACGTAGAAAAAAAGTTTTCGCTCTGATGCCTGAAAGTTGGAAGGAAGAAACACGTACTTTCCAATAAGCTGGCATCACAAATATCGAAAAGAAACTGGCCAATTGCAGAGTCTGATGTGCGACATCAATGCAGTAGAGATGAATGAGAATGCCATCACAAACGCATTGTGAACTGAAGTTTCTATTGCGATGATACTGCTTCTCGTGTTCAGTACCTTAATTCCTTAAGGTATCTCGAAGTTTATTAAGCAGATCTGTTGGTTTTTCTGGTGCCATTCTTAAGTGGATGAAGTAACCTGTGGAATCTTCAGCAATTGTTTCTTTCGACAAGGTCGCTGAATGCCAGCGATGGCGTATTCTGTTTATGCCGTAACGAATCTGAACATGATTGTTTCTTCTCGATTTTAAATATTTCAAGCCGACAAGCATGAAACCCAGCGCTACTAATTTAAAGCACAGTTTTCATTTTTGATAGAAAAATGGTGCTCAGTTATTCACAAAAAGTTAATTGGATGATTTGGGAGAGGGAACCAAACACAAAAAGTCGAAAATCAAGTGTTCGCTGATGTCGCCGTGTAGACAGCCATCTATGAGATTAGTTTCACAACGCTGGTTTCAGGAAACGAGTTTCACGACCTAGTGTCATTCTGTAAACCAGACTTCACAGTCGATTGGACTAGTGCTGCACTACAATGAAAGATCTCCTTCTGGATAAATCTCTCTTATGTGTTCGTATAAACGATTTCAGCGTGGTACACTGGCAAAGTAGGACAGTTACGGAGTGCTGTTTGTTGACAAGGAGAAGATGCAACTTTCAACGAGACACATACTTTCTGGTGTAATATCACTTTGCTGATTGTAATTGGTATTGATGGTCAATGATTGTTCTGAGGCAAAATAAGATTAATGTTGTAGTAAATTTAAAAACTGGTGCGTCTTATGTTAGCAAATAATTGAAATACTCAGAAAATTCAATACTAAAAATTACAGAAACAGTGGCACTGGAATGTAAATGCATAGACCGTTGCCGAATTATTGCTAGTGCTACACAGTAAAAAAATATGTATTGCTGTATTGTTGTAAAGATGTAAACGGTCACTTTTTCATCAGCATAGGGTATCTTAGCATACTTCAACGTCATCTAAATATATTCTAGTCTATAATAACTTAAAGCAGACAAAAATTACCTTTATTTCTCGAAGATATGCTGCCTCTGCGATAAACAAATTTGTAAGCACATGCTGTAAAGCGGCTCAACAAGTAAGGATTTACCTATCACACGAACGGTAAAAAAAATATATAAATAAATATATATAAATAAACAATCTGTTTGTACAAAGTAATGATAAATTGAATATTTTCAGTTTCTGACTCCTCGCACCACGATGCTACTCCCACATTGGTCCATTCCCCCTTTTCTTTACGGAGGTTAATGTTATGTATATTATGTGTAGCACAAAAATACTCGTCTTCTTCCAATGTCGCCCAGTTGAGCTAAACGTTTGGACACCCCTAATGTAAAGTATATGCTACGATCAGGCACAGCGAGTTTAGTTTATTCCCTGAGCTAGAAAAAAATTAAACTGGGATGTAGCGTAAATACAAAGTTAGCGCTGAGGAGGTTAACACGCTCTAGCTAGCAAGCTTTACCTTCTCATGTCTCATATCATTATTGGAACGCCGTCGTATCCTGCCGACGATGCTTACAATAGGGAGCATCGCGGAGTGAGTAGTGGGTTTAGTGTTAGGAGGTTGAACCTGGATGAGTTGACTTCTGGGGAGAGTCGCGGCCAAAGGACCTACGAAAGTTAGCCCTTTCAGTACAAGTGATGAACCCACCATTTTCCAGTTTCTTTAAGTGCCACTGCCTTTCGTATGAAACCACCGATTCTATGTACTTTTGACATATATTTATTAAATTTTAGGTCAATCTTTTATTGTTATGTAGGATTACGATTTGTTTTAGGTATTATGAGTTCATGAAAGATCCGAGACGTGAAGCTGTTTCCAGGAAAAATGCGAAATATCTCATGAAATGATTGTCGGTTTGAAAATTGAATGTCCCAGTCGTTCCAAAGTGAAAACAATTACTTAAAACAATTGATTGTTTACTTTTTGCCCTTTTCTTGCTGTATTCGATGCTTACAACGACAATAAAGGTTAACTCTGTGAAAAATTTTCATATTGGATTCCAAAGCAAAACCAGCTCCTTAAACTAACTGACCGGTTTCTTTATGCCAGTTTCTTACTGTATCCGTTGCTCATTAAGATGATAGACTTCAACTGTATTAAAACTTTTGAAATTAAATTTTTGTATATTAATGGCACTCAAAAGGCTCAAGTGGGAATTATTTAAGCACCTTCAGGAAGAACGTACTAGTTCCTATTCCAAAGAAGTCACATGCTGAATGTTAGTTTCGTAAGTCGTGGCTGCAGAATCCTGAGACGAATTATTTACTAAGAGATGGATAAAACCGCTGGTAATGGACTCCGGGGGAGATCAGTTTGGATTCCAGAGAAATTTAGGAACTCTGACCCTACCACTCATTTTAGCAGTTGGGCGCAAGAAAATCGAAGTTACGTTTACAGAATATGTAGATTCAGAGAACGCTTTTGGCAATATTGGCTGGAATACACACTTTGAAGTTGTGAAGGTAGAAGATAAAATACAAACTGTAGTTAAGGTAGTCATGAAAAGGAGGCGGTGGTTGAGAAGGAAGAGAAACATGACTGTAGCCTACCTCAGATCAATCTGTCCAGAAGAAATGAGGACACTACAAATTATTCACAGACGGCAAACGACTTGGAAGATCAGTTCAACAGAACGGATAATATTTTGAAAAAAAGATGTAAGAAGAACATCAACCAAAGTAAAAAAGGGATCTAATTAAATCAGGCGACGCTGAAGGAATTAAATTAGTGAATTAAAGTAAAAATAATAGACGGGTTTTGCTATTTGAGTAGGCGAGTGACTGAAGAAGTGGATACCCCCCCGACGCCCGCACTTGCATGGTGATCATCACAGACAGTTTTTCTATTACCTTTTCGAAAGAGTTAGTAATTCTATCGAGGAATCACGTGATGAGGGCTTGTGATGTCGGCCGTACGGCTGGATGTGATCACCCACTAACATGGTCCCACCTAGGAAATAGTAAACAGAAAGCGATTGAAGAATAATAGCAGTTTAAAAGAGGGGGGGGGGACGCGATTCGAGCGGGTAGCAGTAGGGCTTCTGGCGGATTTATGCAACCAATAGCGACAGTTCTTGATGCATCGGTGTTAGGAAATATTATTACATTGTAGATAGGTTATCGTTGATCGTTGTATCCTGCCGGCCGGAGTGGCCGAGCGGTTCTAGGCGCTACAGTCTGGAACCGCGCGACCACTACGGGGACTGATGACCTCAGAAGTTAAGTCCCATAGTGCTCAGAGCCATTTTTTTTATCGTTGTAGCTGGCCAACGATGATGTCTCCCGGGCCAGCTTCAGCGTCAGCATACCTGTAACAAGACAAAGACGTCATCAGAGAGGTCAATCTGATCATAAAAACGGCTTCTAGGTTTACAATCTAACGATGGCAAAAGTATAAAGGATATAAAATGCTGATTACTAACAGTAAAAAAATTCTTCCTGAAAGAGAGAAATTTGTTAACATGGAATATAAATTTCAGTATTAGGAAGTATTTTCTGAGAATATTTGTCTATATTGTAGCCACGAAATGAAGAAAAATGTGAACGATCATCAGTTCAGAAAGGAAGATAACATAAGTTTTAAAATGTGCTGCTACCGGAGAATGATGAAGATTCGATGAGTAGGTTAAATAACTATCTGAAGAGGTACTGAATCGAGAAGAGGTAAAAAGAAAATACAGCACCACTTGCCTAAAAGAAGGTGTCAGATGAAAGGACACATCCTGAGACGTGAAGAAATCCTCAATTTGGTCGTGGAAGGATGTGTGCGGGGTGAAAATTGCTCAGAGAAATCAAGGCTTTACTACAGTAGGCGACTGCAGATATTACTCGGTTACAGTAAGTTGTGCAGAGATGAAGAGGCTTGCACAGAAAAGATTATCATGGAGAGACGCATCAAACTGATCTTCGGACTGAAAGCCACGACAACAAACCACACCATCAGATATGTTTGTGTACACATACACTGTCGAAAAAGAGAAATTAGTGCACCTGGAGAGACGACGTCGATTTTGATGCGGTAACTACTTATTCCACCTGGGTGTAGAATATGTACCAATAATGGTTTCAACGTCGTTCGCCAATACATATCGTAGAGGCTCAGACCAGAGTGCCACCTGTGCCTAACCTTTAATGGTCAATGGTCACAACCAGAAAGCTAAGTGTACTGCAAACGTGTGAAGCAAGCAAGCAATCATGCCACGGAGATGCACTCGTGCTTCCTACAGCCACTTAACGAGTCTGAAAGCGGTAACGTGTTGACCTTCCGTGTGGTGGGATATCTCTTCCGGAAGATTGCCACACAAGTTGGACGAGCTGCGTCAGTTGTACAACGATGCAGTATCAGTGGTCACGTCAACATTCTCGCAGTCCTAGACGAGGTTCTGGACGTTCATGCAGCACAAACACCCACCAGAATCGCGGTAGTAACAGGGCAGCAATGGCAGCTTGTAGAGATACCACAGTACAGATAAGAGGGCTTGTGAGCGCAGACGTATCAACATGAACTACTGCGAACAGTTTATTAGCGGTGGGACTAGGGGCACGCACATCTCTAGCATATCTTCCAATCACGCTACAGCATCGACGTCCACGGCTCGACTGGTGCCGACAGAGGATGACTTGGAAGATGGAATGGCGCACCATCATTTTCAGCGATGAAAGCAGACTCTGCCTGCTAAGAAGTGTTGGTCTTGTGGAAGTACGACGTAGACCTCATGAGCGCTGCCTCGAAGAGTGCATTCGTTCAAGATATACTGAGCGCACCGCAGGTCTTACGATCTGGGGTGCGATTAAATACCTCTCTTTCACCTTTGGTGTTTCTGGAGGAGACGCTAACCAGCGGTCGGTACGTGCAGAGAATGCTTTTAGAACCATTTTTTTTTGCCGTTCTAGCAACCGGAAGGTGATGTGTTGTTCCAACAGGATAATGCTTGCTCTCATTTCCCGTGGAACTGAACGTGCTCTCAAAGACGTACAGCAACATTCCTAGCCAGCACAGTCTCTGGACTTCTCTCCAATCGAACGCCTGTCGGATACGAAGGGACGAGAAGTCCCTCGTGCGACTCGTCAGCCAACAACTCTTACAGAACTACGGGAACAAGTCGAGCAGGCATGGCATAACGTAACGCAGGAAAGTATTCGCCATCTGTACGATCAACTGGATGCCAGCGTCAGCGCCTGCATTGCCACCCGGGAAGGCTACACCATATACTAATATCAGTGTTTCAGCATGTGTCGATACCTGGTACCTCAGAACCGCTTGTGCTATCGATCTGTAAATGTAATCATTTTATGTACTCCACAGACACTGTTGCAGAAAATTATCTTGAGTGATTTGGAAACCTTTAAAACGGGTTACTAATTTTTTTCCCGCAATATGCACATATAGTACTTGATATGTGATGGTTCGCGACGATATACCTTGCCGTTACCTGTGATGAAAAGAAAGTGTTAAACTACTGTAACGTTTGAGGAAGTCTAAATTAAAAGCTTCCTCTCTCCGGGAAAGTCACAGTACCGGAACCTCTTTTTTTACAAATCGAGCAATATATTTACTGGAGAAACCTGCGCGCTACGCCGAATTACGAGGGTCGTCTGCAAGAAACAAGTTGGCAGAACTGAGATTCACTTTTTCCTCGGAGTGGAGAGTTGAAGTCCCTTTTTCTCGCATAGGGAACGGTGATCATTGTTTTTATTTAGAACTGCAAGTACATGCATCTCGACATACGTCGAGTGATAAGAGGCAGTAAGTAGGGGGTTTACAGTATAAAAGTCCGTTCGACGTGTAGGTCATTAAAAAGGCTGGCTGGCTCTGAGCACTACGGGACTCAACTGCTGTGGTCATAAGTCCCCTAGAACTTAGAACTACTTAAACCTAACTAACCTATGGACATCACACACATCCATGCCCGAGGCAGGATTCGAACCTGCGACCGTAGCAGTCGCACGGTTCCGGACTGCGCGCCTAGAACCGCGAGACCACCGCGGCCGGCCATTAAAAAGGGAACTCAAGCTGAGATAGAGACGGGGGCTTAACGTGGTGACAATTCATTTGGACAAACTGATCAGTCGGTCATAGCAGAATTCGTTTTTTAAAGTGGATACCACGAAATAAAATTTAATGAAGCTAGGTTTTATCGAAGGCAATCAATTATGATGCACGTTTATACAGAGGGACAACAGAAATACGTAAATTCGATAATTTTTGCAGCTAAGAAGTAGGGCTTAAATAAAACAAATATGGATGCCGAATTTGCTGTACGGAAGTAACGACCGATTACTTTTAATCGAGTATGTCATCAACCAGTAACTTGTATTATCACGCATTTGGCATCAACTGACAAATATACAGGTCATAATGGTCTACAACTTTGTGGCCGTTTCAGCTTTCGATGGAATTGCGGTTTGTCTCCGAAGGCGGGCTGAAACGTTGGTGTACAGTTTTATTCGTGAAGCAGAGCATCTCAGTCCGGAAATTTTAAATAAAGCTGACATCGACCGTGACAGCTTGCATGGTAGTGTTGTAAGAAATGTCATCAGCTTTCTAACTATTAAAAGTATTGCTAACATTCTACAAATTACAGTTGTTCATATTCAGGTATGGCAGCCTTTTGTCATTAATTCCAGGTATTAATAAGGTATAATTAAATGGTATGTGCGACAAGGTGTCATAGCGTAGACACCTGCACAATGAACACCATTAACGCAACCGTGTATTTTGCAACCGAAACAGTTTATAAAAGTCAACCCTTCTATTAGCACGGACTTGAATGTCTCAACGAACATACTCCGGTGCCTTACAGGATCTAGCAGAGAAGGACAAAGGCTGAAAATAACAGCAAGTCTCTAGACAGCAACTTTGTCCCAAGAATAAATTGAAATATCTTCAGCGCCCTAGTCCACCCGAGGATATCGGAACGTTTACCTTGGTCACTAGACAAACGTCGGAGCTGGAGATACCCTCCCGAAGTTTTCCAATTCGAACTTGACTTCCTCCTGGCGTTCAGAAAATTCAAACAACTTACGGGAATGTAGCCGGACGACGGCTTTGAAAACCATCGGTATTTCAACAAGAGAACACTCGTTTTGAAGCCACGACTGCGATGATACGGCTCTGTGCCGGGGAATTTAAATTCTCGGTAGGCGGCGCAAAGGCGACAAAGAACTGAAATGCAGCATAAGCTGAAAGACAACATGAATACCATAAACAATTAGCGCAACCACACATCCAAAATTATCATCGCCAAGAGTTATCGAAAGTGAATATTGCTAAGGGGCAAGCATGTAGCAATAACTACCTCACATTTTTGTTTGATGAGGAAGAGAGCAGGACTCCAAGCAGAATCTAAGCAGTAAGTTCCGTCTCTATTTATCATGTCACTCGCTAATTTAATCTCAACAGCTTCTTTAATAACACTATTCCAGTAGTTGTAAATGCACATCAGAGTCTTCGGTGTTGTTACATTCCATAGAATGACCAGCACCGAGGTAATGTTATGCAATAGTAAAGTTGTCTGCTGTTGTTTACGACGCTTATTCTCAGTACATCGGCCCACCACGGCCATGATGGTCTGACCGATGTATGACAGGCCACAACTGTATGGGATGCGGAGGACACACGCCTTATGGCTATCAAGCTTTTTTGAGTCATGAGTCTTCTGGCTAGTTTGATGCGGACCGCGGAGAATTGAAGTTTTCTCCTGCTCCAGCCTTTTCATCTCAAAGTAACACCTGCAGCCTACTTCCCCAGTTATTTGCTGGATAGATTACAGCCTCTGTCTTCCCCTACAGTTTTACCCTCTACAGCTCTCTCTAGTACCATGAAAGCTATTCCTTCATACGTTAACACATGACTTATCATCATGTCCCTTATTCTCGTCAGTGTTTCCCATATATTCGTTTCCCCGCCCATTCTGCGGAGAACCTCCTCATTGTTTATCAGTCCACCTAATTTTCAACATTCTTCTGTAGCACCACATCTCAAATGTTTCGATTCTCCTCTGTTCAGGTTTTCCCACACTAGCATACAATTCGGTGTTCCAAACGTACATTCTCAGAAATTTATTTCTCAAAGTAAGATCTATGCGCGTTTTCCCTGTGCTAGTCTGCTTCTTATGTCCTCTTTGCTCCGTCCGTCATGAGTCATTTCGCTGCCTAGGTAGCAGCATTCCATAACTTCATTTAGTTCATGATCTTCAATTACGATATTAAGTTTCTCTGTATTCTCATTTATGCTGTCTCATTACTTTCCCCTTTCTTCGATTTACTGCCAATCCATATTCTGAACTCATTACATCGTAAATTCCATTCAGCAAGTCATATAATTCATCTTCATTTTCATTAAGTATAGCAATGTCAACAGCAAATGTTATCATTGATACACTTTCACCAGGCTTATAATCCCATTCTTGAGATTTTCTTTTATTTCCATTGTTTCTTTGATGTACAGATGGAATGGTAGGAGCGAAAGTCTTCATCTCTGTCTTACAACATTTTTAATCCGTGCATTACGTTCATCTTGGTCTCACACTCTTATCGTTCCCTCTTGATTCTGAAGGATCTTTCACAGTTAGACATTGTCGAACGCTTTTTCTCACGTCGAAAAATTCTATGAACGTGTCTTGATTTTTTCTTTAGTGTTGCTTCCATTATCAACCGCAATTTCATAAACCCTTCTCTGGTGCTTTTACCTTTAATAAAGACAAACTTAACGTCATGTAACAGATCCTAAATTTTCTTTTCTGTCATTGTGTATATTACCATTGTCAGTAACTTGAATGCATGAGCTGTCAAGCTGATTGTACGATAATTCTCGCACTGGTCGGGTCTTGCTATCTTCGGAATTGTGTGGATGATGTTTTCCGAGAGTGTGATGGTGGTATGTCGCCAGACTCATATGTTCTACACGCCAATATGAATAGCCGATTTGTTGTCTTTTCCCCCCATGGTTTTAGAAATGTTTGGAATGCTATCTATCCCTTCTACCTTATTTGATCGTAAGTCCTACAATTCTCTTTTAAATTCTGACTCTAGGATTGGATCCCCTAACTCTTCCCTGTTAACTCCTGTTTCGTCTTCTATCACGCTAACAGGCAAGTCTTGCTCCTCATAGAGGCCTTCAGTGTAGTCTATCCACATATTCGCTCTCTTCTCTGTATTTCACATTGGAAATCCCATTGCTCTTTATTGTCACCGTCCTTGCTTTGAATTTCATCAAAGGCTGTTTCGACTGTTCTGTATGCTGAGCCAGTCCTTCCGACAATGATTTCTTTTTCTATTTCTTCACATCTTTCCATTCAGCCATTTCGCCTTAGCTTCCGTGCATTTCCTATTTATTTCTTTCCTAAGTGATTTCTATTTCCGTATTCCTGATCTACCCTGAACACGTTTGTACTTCCTTCCCTTCTCTAAGCTAAAGTATTGCTCATTCTACTCACGGTTTTTCCGCAGTTACCTTTGTTGCACCTACATATTTCTTTCTAACTTCTGTGATCGTCCTTTGTACAGATGACCATATCTCTTCATGTGATCGGTATACTGGGGTTTTTATTATCGCAGTAACTATAGACTCAGAGAACTTTAAGCGTATCTCGTAATTCCTTAGTGCTTCCGTATTCTACTTCTTTGCGCATGGGTTCTTTCTGACTAGACACTAAAACCTCAGCCTTCTCTTCATAATTACTAAATTGTGATCTGAGTCTATATCTGCTCCTGAGTACGCCTTACAATCCAGTAACAGAAGAAACATTGAATTTAACTGATGAAAGGAGAAAATATAAAAATGCAGGAAACGAAGCAGGCAAAAAGGAATACAAACTTCTCAAAAATCAGATCGACAGGAAGTGCAAAATGGCTAAGCAGGCATGGCTAGATGACAAATGTAAGGATTTAGAAGCTTATCTCCCTAGGGGTAAGATAGATCCTGCCTACAGGGAAATTAAAGAGAACTTTGGAGAAAAGAGAATCACTTGTATGAATATCAAGAGCTCAGATGGAAACCCAGTTCTAAGCAAAGAAGGGAAAGCAGAAATGTGGAAGGAGTATATTGAGGGTCTATACAACGGCGAAGTACATGAGGACAATGCTTTGGAAAGGGAAGAGGACGTAGATGAAGATGAAATGGGAGATATGATACTGAGTGAAGAGTTTGACAGACCACTGAAAGACATGAGTCGAAACAATGCCCCGGGAGTAGACAACATTCCATTAGAACTACTGAGAGCCTTGGGAGAGCCAGTCCCAACAAAACTTTACCGCCAGGTAAGCAAGATGTATGAGACAGGCGAAATACCCTCAGATTTCAAGAAGAATATAATAATTCCAATCCCAAAGAAAGCACGTGTTGAATGATGTGAAAATTACCGAACTATCTGTTTAATAAGGCATAGCTGCAAACTATTAACGCGAATTATTTACAGGCGAATGGAAGAACTGGTAGAAGCCGACCTCGGGGATGATCAGTTTCGATTTCGTAGAAAAATTGGAACACGTGAGGCAATACTCACCCTACGACGTATCTTAGAAAACAGATTAAGGAAAGGCAAATCTACGTTTCTAGCATTTGTAGACTTAGAGAAAGATTTTGACAATGTTGACTAGAATACTCTCTTTCAAATTCTGGAGGTGGCAGGGTAAAATACAGGGAGCGAAAGGTTATTTACAATTTGTGCAGAAACCAGATGGCAGTTATAAGAGTCGAGGAACATGAAAACGAAGCAGTGGTTGGGAGAGAGTGAGACAGGGTTGTAGCCTCTCCCCGATGTTATTTAATCTGTATATTGAGCAAGCAGTAAAGGAAACAAAAGAAAAATTCGGAGTAGGTATTAAAATCCATGGAGAAGAAATAAAAACTTTGACGTTCGCCGATGACACTGTAATTCTGTCAGAGACAGCAAAGGACTTGGAAGAGCAGTTGAACGGAATGGACAGTGTCCTGAAAGGAGGATATAAGATGAACATCAACAAAAGCAAAACGAGGATAATGGAATGTAGTCGAATTCAGTCGGGTGATGCTAAGGGAATTAGATTAGGAAATGAGACACTTCAAGTAGTAAAGGACTTTTGGTATTTGCGGAGCAAAATAACTAATGATGGTAGAAGTAGAGAGGATATAAAATGTACACTGGCAATGGCAAGGAAAGCGTTTCTGAAGAAGAGAAATTTGTTAACATCGAGTATAGATTTAAGTGTCAGGAAGTCGTTTCTGAAAGTATTTGTATGGATTGTTGTCATGTACGGAAGTGAAACACGGACGATAAATAGGTTGGACAAGAAGAGAATAGAAGCTTTCGAAATGTGGTGCTACAGAACAACGCTGAAGATTAGATGGGTAGATCACATAACTAATGAGGAGGTATTGACTAGGATCGGGGAGAAGAGGAGTTTGTGGCACATCTTGACTAGAAGAAGGGATCGGTTGGTAAGTCATGCTCTGAGGCTTCAAGGGATCACCAAGTTAGTATTGAAGGGCGGCGTGGAGGGTAAAAATCGTAGAGGGAGACCAAGAGATGAATACACTTAACAGATTCAGAAAGATGTAGGTTGCAGTAGATACTGGGGGATGAAGAAGCTCGCACAGGATAGAGTAGCATTGACAGTTGCATCAAACCATTCTCAGGACTGAAGACCACAACAACAACAACAACATCGTCTCATGTCCAATTTTTGTATAGCTCTGTTGGTAGGTTTTAGGAAACCAAACGAGGAGCACGTTTGGTGACCCCGTCTCTGGCGGGTCGGTTGAAATTGTGCGCGCAACGACCATACTGGCTAACTTCAAAAATGATTCAAATGGCTGTGAGCACTATGGGACTTAACATCGGAGGTCTTCAGTCTCCTAGAACTTAGAACTACTTAAACCTAACTCAACTAAGGACATCACACACATCCATGCCAAAGGCAGGATTCCAACCTGCGAACCTACAGGTCGCGCGGTTCCAAACTGAAGCGCCCAGAACCGCTCGGCCACACCGGCTGGCGGGTAACTTCAGTTCTGATTGTCTCGGAAGTGCCATAACTTTCAGAATTTTATTAGGAATTATTTCTCAGCGCAACCTACCCTGATACACCCTTGCAACTGTTTCAGATTCTTTCTGACCGACCATGTAAGTAGTGCGCTCTAACGCAATTGTAGGTAAGGAAATAGAATTTTCCACTCGTTTGTTAGACTCTGATTTGTTTTATGTTGTTGTCGTTTTTGTGGTGATGGTGGTAGTGGTTTTCAATCCGAAGACTGGTCTGATGCAGCTCTCTATGTTACTCTATCCGGTGCGAGGTTCTTCATCACCGAATAGCTACTGCAAGCTACATCTTTTTGAATTTGATTACTGCATTCATCTCTTGGTCTTCCTCAACGATTTGTAGTCCCCCCCCCCCTCTCCAAAACTTCAATATTATATTGTCCTATAAAAACCGAGTGAGATGGCGCAGTGGGTGGAACACTGGACTCGCATTCGGGAGGACGACGGTTCAAACTCGCAAACAGCCATCCCGATTTAGTTTTTCCGTGTTTTCCCTAAACCGCTTCAGGCAAATACCGGAATGGTTCCTTCGATAGGGCAGGGCAGAATTTCCATCCACATACTCACTGATTCGATGGCACCAATGACCTCGCTGTTTGGTCCCCTGCACCAAATGGATCAACCAACCAGCCAACCAAATGACGTATCAACTAATACCTTCTTCTAGTCAAGTTGTGCCACAAATTTCTTTTCTTTCAGTTCTGTTAAGTAACTCCTTATTCTACTCAGTACTTTCTCATTAGTTACACAATCTACCCATCCAGTCTTCAGGATTCTTCCGTAGCACCACATTTCAAAAGCTTCTATTCTCTTCTTTTCCAATCTGTTTATCGTCCATGTTTCACTTCCATACATGGCTGCGCTCCATACAAACACATCCAGAAAACACTTCCTAGCGGTTAAAAGTATATTCTGTGTTAACAAATTCCTCTTCTTCAGAAACGCTTTTCTTGCCATTGCCAGTCTAAATTTTATATGTTCTCTACCTCGACCATCATCGCTTATTTTGATACCCAAACCGCAAAACACATCTACTACTTTTAGCATCTCGTTTCCTAACCTAATTTCCACGGAATCAACTAATTTAATTCGACGGCATCCCATTATCCTTCTTTTGCTTTTGTTATTGACTATCTTCTGTTAGTATCGACTCCCTGTATCGTACTATGTTCGTGGAAAGTTATTCATCAGTATTTGTGAACAATGATCATTGTACTATTCAAACCAAATTTATCTGGTGTGGGTTGAGTAGTATTTATATATTGGCTGAAGTCAGTCAAAACCCATTCGGGATGAAACATATTTCTCCTGGGCGTAAAATTTTATTTGTAATCTAGCTGAGTACCAGGCGATCCCCGGCTACATACTTTTTCCAGTTCCATTAGTCCTTCACCTCTTTGCCCCTCTCTTTGTTTATTTCCTCGACCCTCGTCTCTGTCCATCTCCTTCTCAGCCCTCCCTCTTTCCATCACTTCCTAATCTCTCTGTGCATCTCCTGCTCGTCCCTGTCACTCCATCTCTCCCCCAGCACTCCCTCTCTTTCTCTCCGTCCATATCCTTCTCTTTTCTTCCTCCTACCATCTGCACCTCCTCCCTATTTGCCCTCTCCTTATCCTCCCTTTCTCTGTCTATTTCTCTTTCTCCTCACTGCGTCCTTCTCCTCCGTTCTTATATCTGTGTGTATGTCCTCCTTTCCCATCCCCCACCCCCACCACTGTCATTCCGCTTATTCCTTCTCCCTTCTCCCTCCATGTTATCACCCCAATTCCAAAAGCAGGTTGCGGGTTCTTCCTTCCAGAGAGTAATATATGCTCCAACGTAGGTAGAAATTCTTACATACATATATATGTACATGCATATGTACATCCATTCTTATAATCTGTGTTGATCATGTATGAATGTAATACTAAAACTTCCTGGCAGATTAAAGCTGTGTGTAGGACCGAGACTAAACCTCGGGATCCCTGCCTTTCGCTGGAAAGTGCTCTACGGACTGAGCTACCCAAACACGACTCACGACCCGTCCTCACAGCTTTAATTCCACCAGTACCTTGTCTCCTACCTTGCACTTGACCGCGAAAGGCAAAGATCTCGAATTCGAGTCTCGGTCCGGCACACAGTTTTAATCTGCCAGGAAGTTTCATATCAGCGCACACTCCGCTGCAGAGTGAAAATCTCATTCTCGAAATGTTTTACAAAAGATATGTTGTAATGGTGTTAGCAGCAGTAGATTTCAACAAGGAAAGAACAGAAAAGTAAAGAACGTAGAATTCTGTACTCGGTTAATAACGTGTTTTTAATACCCAAAGCTTCTCAGAAGTAAAAAATAAAAAGCTGAAAGTTACTGCAGTAACATTGCTTCCGTGATGTTAAGGTTGTTTTCCTATGAAGATGCTGAACATTGCTCAGTATAACAGTAATTTAAGTAAAACGTACTGTTTTTCTCCCACTACCTCAGGACGGGAATTAAGCATGTTGTCGATCTCTGGAAATAAGCGTCGTTTTACAACCTTTAGTTCTGGTATCAAATATTACTGAGCTAATTTCACGCAGTTTTTCGTTTCACTAGAACGTGAAGAAACAGGAGTACTCACACGGTTACGTCTGCAATGTAAACTGTATTCTGGGGTGCAGCGAGTTCGAGTGATCGAGAAATTCACTCGAGCTGTCCCGCCCATGGGGCCAAACGACAAACGTGACATTCACGTAGCGGTAGGAACAAGTTGGTTTTAGTTGTGGTAGTTCCAGGACTTTCCCCTCGAAATCAGCCATAAAGAATTTAGCCATAACCGGCGACAGGAAACATCCAATGGCGACGCGTTTCATCTTTCATAATAATTTCCATCGAACAGAAAGTACGCCGATGTGAGCACAAACTCGAACAGTATTGCCAGGTTGGTGTCGAATTTCTTGCTTTCTTAAGGTAACTTCTCATCTAAACTATCATTCATTTAATTGCAAACAAACAAAAAAATAGTTTTAGCATCAAACAACGGTCTATGGAATAGTAACGCACAATTAATCCTAACCATCACCGTGATCAGCAATCAGTTAAGAAGGGTGAAATGGTATAATATAATAACTACCGTCAGAAGTATGAGATTAACGTCCCTGGTCATGCTTAAGATAACTGGTCATTAATTCATGTGACATACAACAGCTTCGCAGAAAGACAACTTTCAGTCCCGAAACATGTAAAAAATTTGGAAAGCTCCACGCATGTTGAAGAGCGTATTCTTCCCACTCAAATTATTCTTGTTCTTCAGTTAAAACGCAAGACCGAAATGTATGACGTAGTCTTGCCAAATTCATTCAACAGGAATGAAGTTCAAGTACAAGTAAGCTGCCGAACTTCAGTAGAACAAGTGATGGAGTATGACACACAGTAGGACAAAGAATACTAAAAGTTTTGAAGTAGTAAGATCTTATTAAGTATAAAATAAATATTTCAGATAATTGTAAATATTTCTATACTATTTTATTGTTTTTTGGGTTCCGTGCCTTATTCTGTAAAACGGAACCCTTATAGGGTCGCTTTATAGTCCGTCCGTCAGTCTATCCGACTGTTAAAAATCCTTTGTCTCGGGAACGGGTATATGTATCAGCTTCAAATGTACCCCCCACCCCACCCCCCACCCCCCACCACCCTCATATTAAGGTCTGTGGTACCTTGAACGTGTAAAACTTTTTAGCTTCAATGTCACATTCATCAAAGACTCGGCAATTAAGTCACATGTCTCGATATTGGCAAATTCAATAACCAAAACCTATACAGTACTTTCCGTTGACCTTATATCATGAAATACGGCAACAATCAACATTTCACAGTACAAGTAAAATAAAAAATCTGAATCTTGTTGAACTGTGACTGTATCACATGAAAATACCTTTTTCCATCTGAACATACACTGCATTCATTATCCATTAAAAGCATAATACATGAACATTACTACATACAGATATAAAATGTAAGCTGTAGTCATGTTTTAGTAATTAAAAAGAATGTTTTATTAAATCTTCTCTCTCTACATATATGAACTGAAGTCCGTTGCTCGTTTCTTTTTGTATTTCCGGGCAAGTATGAGGAACTACTGTAGAGATTTTGGTATGGTCTTGGAATTCCCAATATCAATATCCTTCCAGTATCTGTACCGATGACAGGTAAAAATCGTTGGCATTCTCGACTCCCAGGATGGATGGACTATGTATGTAGGTTAAGTCCGGAGGAGCTAGACTATTAGGTTAGAGGGACCAGTGGCGTATTTCATAAATGCGCCGCTGGACAGCACCTTTCGGTACTTGTGAGAAAGGTCTTTTGTTAATCAACGTGGTGCAGAAGTGTTGCTGTCATGTTTGTGTTAGTTCTGGAGAAAAATCACATTCTCTGTTCTGGTAAGCTGGAAAGTTTTATCGCGTAGGTACTTAATATTAGTGTTAAGGTTTACTCTGCACAATATTGACGCAGTTTTTTACTGCGAGCTTGAAAAATGTGAACGAGTGAAATTAACCCAAAATGGCCACCGAGTTCTCTGCCAACAGATAGATGTCGGGGTGGTCCATCTCCCTTAGACAATCGGGAGAGATGAACCAGCTTTATTTGGGAGAGATGCACTAATTGTAAGAGGGATGAGGCAGAATTAAATTCAACTTCATGGCATGTGCAGTAATCCCACTGAAGATCGTCGTGGTACCAGACTATGCTTATTTGTCGAATGACGTGTCTGTGCCAACAAATGGGAAAGCAGAATCTCACACACAGAGCAACCAACAACCATTTCAAAGCTCATCAAAAAGCACACTGATCTCAAGCACGTCAAAAGAGCAGTATTATCTGCACAAATTCTTTCACTGACATGACTTAGGACCCCACTCCTATGTAGCCTAAGACTTTCAAGATTACCATCTCAAAACCGACTATTACTTAGCCAACACAGACAAAACGTTGGAAAGAAATATCACCTGTTCCTTCTATTGACAAAACCATGAATTTTAAGCGGAAGGCAGCAATTGTATCCAAGGGACCAAACTCTGCAAAGTACTGAAATTGTAAAGAAGAAAGGCACAAAATTATCACCAAAGGGAAACAGCAGTGAAGACAAAATCAGAATGAGGAAGCTGAATAAGAGAAATACTGTAAACATCTCATTGTGTTCATTAGCTGCAGACATTATGGGAGATTACGGAAGTTGCTTTGATGAATGAGATGTGAAATCTATTAAAAATGACTATTGGGTTCAGTGTGTTGTCTGGCCACGATGGTCAGCATTTGATAGTAGGTGTAATTGCTGTGGTGAGAGAAAGACAGGCTAACGCTTCATCAAAACTAATAAGTCATTAGAAAAGTCCATGTTCAGTCAAGATGCATAAACTGATGAAACTGTTTTGGACTAAAAATTTTAGTATAATAATTATGTTTTCATTAAAACATATTAAAAACAAAAATATGAAATTTAGCTGACTCTTTTCGACATGTGGCAACGGCCTTGCCGCAGTGGATACACCGGTTCACGTGAGATCACCGAAGTTAAGCGCTGTCGGGCGTGGCCGTCAATTGGATGGGTGACCATCCAGCCGCCATGAGCTGTTGCCATTTTTAGGGGTGCACTCAGCCTCGTGATGCCAATTGAGAAGCTACTCCACCGAATAGTAGCGGCTCCGGTCATAGAAAACCATCATAACAACCTGAAGAGCGGTGTGCTGACCACACGCCACTCCTATCCGCATCCTCAATTGAGGATGACACGGCGGTCGGATGGTCCCGGTGGGCCACTTGTGGCATGAAGACGGAGGGCATACATACTTTTCAACATGTACAGTCATTTTATATGGACCACCTCTCCCAGCACACTGATCCATTTGACCAATACACCTGTGGGTGAGGTGGACCACTAATGTATATTTTGATTTTATCATGTGTCTTATATTTTACACGATATTGCAGCACCTGTGTTATTCTGATTACGCATGGTTGACGATATATGGAAATTTGGGTAAGGACGTGAGTCGTGCACGGATAGCCAAATGGTAAGGCGACCGCTCGCGATAAGCGGGAAATCCGGGTTCGAGTCCCGGACGGACACAAATTTGCATTGTAGTCATTTCATTCTACAGCTGACGGTTGCCCTTATTTGCAATTGTGAATTCATTTAATCTTACATTTTAAATGGCAGTCCCTCACCAGTGAATGTACTTACGTTTGTATGACACACTATATGAACATGATGCCAGAAGCCAAAAAAAGGTCGAAAACGCAAAATTTTATGCTGAAGAAGAAAAGTGGTAAAACCCTCCCGTATTAGCCCTACACAATTACGTTCCTACGGAACCCTTAGTCCACGAGTCCTTTTCGCACATTGTAAATTTTTTGGTTGGAGCTTTATATGAGTTGTATTCTAGTATTTATAATCCCGTAATGAGAGAGCTGCTGTTAACGGACGGCATACCCAGTATTACGCACTGCCACAAACTACTGCTGAGTGCACCTACACTACTTGCCATTAAAATTGCTACACCACGAAGATGACGTGCTACAGACGCAAAATTTAGCCGACAGGAAGAAGATGCTGTGATATGCAAATGATTAGCTTTTCAGAGCATTCACACAAGGTTGGAGCCGGTGGCGACACCTACAACGTGCTGACACGAGGAAAGTTCCCAACCGATTAATCATACACAAACAGCAGTTGACCGGCGTTGCCTGGTGTAACGTTGTTGTGATGCCTCGTCTAAGGACGAGAAATGTGTACCATCATGTTACCGACTTTTGTAAAGGTTGGATTGTAGCCTATCGCGATTGCGGTTTATCGTATCGCGACATTGCTACTCCAGTTGATCGAGATCCAATGACTGTAAGCAGAATATGGAATCGGTGGGTTCAGGAGGGCAATAAAGAATGCCGTGCTGCATGCCAACGGCCTCGTATCACAAGCAGTCGAGATGAGAAGCATCTTATCCGCATGGTTGTAACGGATCGTGCAGCCGCGTCTCGATCCCTGAGTCATCAGATGGGGACGTTTGTAAGACAACAACCATCTGCACGAACAGCTCGACGACGTTTGCAGCAGCATGGACTATCAGCTCGGAGACCATGGCTGCGGTTACCCTGGACGCTGCATCATAGACAGGAGCGCCTGCGATGGTGTACTCAACGACGAACCTGGGTGCACGAATGGCAAAGCGTCATTTTTTCGGATGAATTCAGGTTCTATTTACAGCATCATGATGGTCGCATCCGTGTTTGGCGACATCGCGGTCAACGCACATTGGAGGCGTGTATTCGTCATAGCCATAATGGAGTATCACCCGGTGTGATAGTATGGGGTCCCATTGGTTACACGTCTCGGTCACCTCTAGTTCGCATTGACGGCACTTTGAACCGTGGACGTTACATTTCAGATGTGTTGCGACCCGTGGCTCTACGCTTCATTCGATCCTTGCGAAACCCTACATTTCAGAAGGATAATGCACGACCGCATGTAGCAGGTCCTGTACGGGCCTTTCTGGATACAGAAAACGTTCGACTGCTGCCCTGGCCACCACATTCTCCAGATCTCTCACCAACTGAAAACGTCTGGTCAATGGTGGCCCAGCAACTGGCTCGTCACAATACGCCAGTCACTACTCGTGATTAACTGTGGTATCGTGTTGAAGCTGCATGGGCAGCTGTACCTGTACACGCCATCCAAGCTCTGACGCAATGCCCAGGCGTATCAAGGCCGTTATTACGGCCAGAGTTGGTTGTTCTGGGTACTGATTTCTGAGGATCTATGCACCCAAATTGCGTGAAAATGTAATCACATCAATGAATACCCGTTTATCATCTGCATTTCTTCGTGGAGTAGCAATTTTAATGGCCAGTAGCGTAATTCTGGAGGGGGAAAAACGTATAAGAAACCATGAGAAGAAGTCAGCGTTTGCTGTCACAAGCTGGCAGAGATGCGACGACACGAGAGACCGGGGCCTGGCGCCCCCAGGGGCCCGTCGGATGCAGTATGCAAGCCGCCGCCTTGTTTGCGAGACGCGCTGGGCGGCGGTGGCGTGCGGGGGCGCTGACAAGGCCCGGCTGCTCTACTATGCCCTTAGAATCCCGCACCCCAGTCACGCCGCACGCTCCTGGCCTCCGCCGGCGGCGGAATATGCGCAGGCACGGGCTTTATCGGCTCCGCGCTGCACTAGCGCGCTGATACGTCCCGCATCTGGCGTCACCGCACAGTAGTAGACCCAGACACAGCTGGCCGGCAGTGATACTGCTCTAGTCCTATGTTACCGAAACCATAAGGGATGTGTGTGTGTGTGTGTGTGTGTGTGTGTGTGTGTGTGTGTGTGTGTGTGTGACTGAGTGAGTGAGTGTGTGAGAGAGAGAGACAGAGTGAGAGAGTGACAGAGAGAGAGAGTGAGAGAGTGAGAGAGTGAGAGAGAGTGAGAGAGAGAGGTAGGGGGGTGCGAGATAGAAAGGAACAGAGAAAGAAAGAGAATTGATAAGGAGATGATCGACAAGGAGAAAGAGCGAGGGGAGGAAATTAGTCACATGAATTGTATTGAGGTGTCACAGCAATCAACCACATTTTAAGAAAAATTGTAAGAAATAGTCTTTGATACTTGCCAGTAGATGACAGACACTTTGTGCCGCTTAGGGGCTCAGACCTAGAATCTTGCCTTTCGAGGTCAATACTCTTTCAACTGAGCTTCGCTTCTTTTAGCACCTCTCTCCTACTTTACAAATCTTTACAGAAGCTCTCTTCAATATTTTGCTGGAGAGATAATTTTCTGGGTTAGATTCCTGTTCCAGTCTACAATTTCACTCTTCCTGCAAGTTTCACAACTCGATAGAGCCGGCCGCAGTGGCCGAGCGGTTCTAGGCGCTACAGTCTGGAACCGCGCGACCGCTACGGTCGCAGGTTCGAATCCTGCCTCGGGCATGGATGTGTGTGATGTCCTTAGGCTAGTTAAATTTAAGTAGTTCTAAGTTCTAGGTGACTGATGACCTCAGAAGTTAAGTCCCATAGTGCTCAAAGCCATTTGAACCACTTTGAACTCGAGAGAAGTCACAGATCATGTGTGCTCAGTATTAATCTCGCTATGACGTATAGATGTGAACAAAAAATTATTGCCTACAACAACGGCTATCATGAACATGAAATAGACGTACGTTCACAACATATAACAAAAAACAAAACGAAATTGTCAAAATCAACATCCACAACGACATACAAAAACCTAAGTATGTAAATATACCGTATTTAGTGATCATTTCAGACAAAGTAGCCAAGCTGTTTAATAACAACGATTTCAGAACCACTTTCGCCACCAACACCAACATCTTAAAGAAGAAATTGGTGTGCAATATCTCATAGTCGACTGAGAAACCGAACAAATCAATAATTTATAAACTGACATGCAATCATTATCACAAACACACACTGCCCGAACGGGCTTAAATTTTGTAACTCGTATTGACCGTTGTCAGATTTGATAAAGGTAACCAATAAAGTACTGTGGAATGTATAGATGAAACGGGAGACAGCGTTGCAATAGACAACAATTTCAGGGTACCCCATATTTAAAGAAAAGCCGAAATTTACCCCGGAAACAATATAAATAGTTATCAATTGCCAGAAATGAATAAATGAGATCTTGAAAAAAATTACAGATTCCAGGAACTGTATTGAAGTACGAATATTTAACGATTAAGAATATATGAGTCAGTGTCCCAACAGCAATATCTTTGTAATTCTTTAAAATAATTTTTATTATTTCGTTGTATCATTACATTGTCACAGTTTTTCTTATTGTAATATATATCGTCGACCAACATCAGAGATGCGATAGCAATATGTGACGGACAAAACCAGGATCGGCACACTGACAGTCCAATCGAAAGAGGCTTTGCTTTCGCTACCATCTCGTTTCTACTGCATGGAAGGTTTGACTGTAATGACGTGTTTTAATGTCATTGAAGATTTAGGAGCAGGGGTTAACAAATACCCAAGGACCCATAGCAATGTACATGAACATACCACAGTAGGACATCCATTTCACATGAACAAAGTTAGTGATTATTTGAAAATTTTTTTGTGAACTCTAGACTAACAAGGGAAGTGGATATTCCTTTAATTGGGGGTGTGATGGTTATAAGTGCAAATTTTTTATGTGTGGTATTTTGATATGTACGCTCATTAATGAGTTTGTTGTTTTTTCTCTGTGTCGAACAGCCTTCCCTCAAGGAAGTCACAGACTTTACGACCTGATGTTTTCTGTATGGTCGCAAATGCACCGCTAAGTGGACTACGCCTGTCAGCATAGACTAAACGTTTTGCATCCATACATTCACACTTCAACACATGACCCGCTGCCCAGAGGAAAATAACCATTAATGACTTGCTCTTGCCACATGTCCTTCGAAGTACTAATCAACTATAAGTCTGCGACGACGTAAATGCTAACGTAATGTTGTTCAGTACAGCGTCCTCGGTCACCAATAGAAATATCTACAAGTATACCCATTACACGCTGTATAACAATGCAACACGCTTATCATCACGTCGTCAGATCGCTGCCACGGATTGCGAAGTCACGCCCGCATATGTTTGGAGCTTGCAGCTATTTGCTTTGTTTAACACAAAGGCCTGCAACTGATGTAATTTAATTCATGTTTCTTTATTGTGTTTTTGAATTTCTACAGCCTCTCTACATCCTTTCATATTAATGATTAGACGCTGATAAAACTACAGTGTCAAGAATCGAATTTGGTTGTTTGCTGACCCTTGTGGATGATTTGTGGCAGGTGGCATATGACAACTGGATCCAACCATTGCGAGGTTATCAACAAACAGTTCACTCGCTGAATTTGTTTGACATCGATAGTGTTTATTGACTCTGAGGATTCTTCCAGCACTGAGACACAAAACGCAAGGTAGTGGAACATGCCTTACATGAGAGCATGACATAGTTTCCATACAACTACTCTTGAATAGCATCAGTGAGTAAGCTGAACTTAGCGTCCCATTCAATGGGCAGGTCACCATCAACAGTGTCACTGGCCTCCCTTCCTGAGGTATTATGGAGAGGTTTGTAATTTAATCCAGGACAGTGGCGTAAAGGGTGGTGTTCAGGAACTTTACATCACCAACTCCCATTCCTTTACCAGCCGAGCACTGGCAGCGAATATTTCGAATATCACCTGGATTCGAATTGGTTCATGTCCACTGCACAGGCATACATTAGCGGCATCGGTTATGATTCGGTGATGGTTCAATGATGACCAATTCTGACAACACCAAATTTCTTTTAAATTTGGATTGTTACATTCTTCTAGAACTGAGGGAGTATTCTGTCTATGGCATATATCCAATGTACCGGGTGAAACAATTTTGTCATGGTTGTGTTACATGATCATTTTTTCCAAAGCTGTCCCATAACCGAAGTAAAACCAGATTTTATTTAAAAAAAAAAGTCAAATCAGAATAATAATTCCCCAATGACAAGTGAGATATGTATCACTACCAGTGAATGGCAGTACTTAACTTACGTAAATTACATTTCCATACTGAACTGCATGTTCACCCAAATAAGAGCCCACTATGAAAGCACGTTGCATTGAGCTGTAAGAGATAAGGATGCACAGCATGTCGCGTTAGCCAGCAGCGAAACCGCCCCAAGAGAATTTATGGATGGGGGATCAATGCCAATGGTTACACCGGCCTGTGCTTTGAGGTATCCACTCCTAGGTGCTGGATGCGAAGTGTCATAATGTCGATACCGTCTCCTATGGTGTTGGGACAATAGCGGATTATGTTTCAACAATCTGCATGTGATTGGAGGCAGTGGCATAGCCAGGTAAGCAAGGGCCCCAGGGAAAAAATTTCATTTGAGCCCTATTTAAAATTAACTAAATAATTTACAGATGCAAAACTTCATCATCAGCTACTTACCGCCCACTGTAAGGCATAATTAGGCAAACCTACTTACTACCAAGTAAATTATCATGTGTAACGCAGCAGATGATATTTAATCATACTAACTAATAATATTATGAACGTGAAAGTTAGTTTGTTTGTTACGCTTTCATGCTAAAACCACTGGCTGAATTTGGATGGAATTTTGCACACAGATGAAGTTCGACCTGGGCAGGGCAATGGATACTTTCATACTGATGAAACGATCCCCTGGGATAATTTTCAATGTTGGGCGACACTAGGGGAACGAAGTCGCGGGTAGAAGCTAATAAACACTAAACAATGAAGAAGTATTACTCGGCCATGCAAACATGGCCCGTTGCCGTGAATCACACTGGGAACAGTCAAGTGAAGACTTGCGCATCCGTTGCGCCACAGAGGTGCGGCGCGGCAGGCTGGACTAGTGCCCTGTGAGCTCAGCGCGCCGCACCGATCGGCCTGATTTCGTGTACAGCTACGATTTCCTAACGGAAGCGTCGGGGGCAGCAGTCATTTTTTTTCGTGGCTGTAGTAGATTACTGTTAATAATAAAGGTAGGCAATGAGACGAAGTAGACAATTTATTTTCTAATAATTTTCTGGCTTCAGTTTTTGCAAAATGATCAGTAAGTGCCAAATGACGGAGTCGAGCTTAGCCCACACTATTCCATAAACAAGTTTTTATTGTTTTTAATTAGCTGAATAATCTTTTTAAGACAACTACACTACTGGCCATTACAACTGCTGCACCACGAAGCTGACGTGCAACAGACGCGAAATTTAACCGACAGGAAGAAGATGCTGTGATATGCAAATGATTACTTTTTCAGAGCATTCACACAAGGTTGACGCCGGTGGCGACACCTACAACGTGCTGACATGAGAGAAGTGGTGCTGGTCCCAAACGGCCTCGTATCACTAGCAGTCGAGATGACAGGCATCTTATCCGCATGGCTGTAACGGATCGTACAGCCGCGTCTCGATCCCTGAGTCAACAGATGGGGACGTTTGCAAGACAACAACCATCTGTGAACAGTTCGATGACGTTTGCAGCAGCATAGACTATCAGCTCGGAGACCATGGCTGCGGATACTCTTGACGCTGCATAACAGTTAGGAGCGCCTGCGATGGTGTACTCAACGACGAACCTGGGTGCACGAATGGCAAAACGTCATTTTTTCGGATGAATCCAGGTTCTGTTTGCAGCATCATGATGGTCACATCCGTGTTTGGTGACATCGCGGTGAACGCACATTGGAAGCGTGTATTCGTCATTGCCATACTGGCGTATCACCCGGCGAGATGGCATGGGGTACCGTTGGTTACACGTCTCGGTCACCTCTTGTTCGCATTGACGGCACTTTGAACAGTGGACGTTACATTTCAGATGTGTTACAACCCGTCGCTCTACCCATCATTCGATCCCTGCAAAACCCTACATTTCAGCAGGATAATGCACGACCGCATGTAGCAGGTCCTGTAGGGCCTTTCTGGACACAGAAAATGTTCGACTGCTGCCCTGGCCAGCACATTCTCCAGATCTCTCGCCAATTGAAAACGTCTGGTCAATGGTGGCCGAGCAGCTGGCTCGTAACAATATGCCAGTCACTACTCTTGATGAACTGTGGTATGGTGTTGAAGCTGCTTGGGCAGATGTACATGTGCACGCTATCCAAGCTCTGTTTCACTCAATGCCCAGGCGTATCAAGGCCGTTATTACGGTCAGAGGTGGTTGTTCTGGCTACTGATTTCTCAGAATCTATGCACCCAAACTGCGTGAAAATGTAATCCCCTGTCAGTTATAGTATAATATATTTGTCCAATGAATACACGTTTATTATCTGGATTTCTTCTTGGTGTAGCAGTTTCAATGGCCAGTAGTGTAATTAAAATACGGTGAAACTTCGAAAATACGCTCTATAACAACCAGGCGGAAACCATATGTCAGTTCAAAAAAAGAGCAGGTCCAGAATGTGAAGCCACTGAAGGCTGTACTTGGCGTCCTTAACTCATTTGGCAGTCTTTTAACTCCCTCGATATGTGAATCAGAAGGATACAGCTATACATGTCACCATCGGAACTGTTATTTGCTACACTGATGGCCCGATCACTAACACGAATACAAAACAATCCAAGACCGAGATCCACATTTTTCTTCTTCTGTTATGAAATTCAGAGTGCAAGTGGTGACAATACTTTATAGGGATCGATGACTAAGTATCATTCGCTTTGGGGAATTCCGTAAACAAACAGTTGAGTTACCATGCTTAATGCCGTATTATTGCTTGTCCACTACGATGTTGCTCCTCGCTGCCGCGTGGGATTCTGGGGCCATGCGGAGCAAGGCCTTGGCAGACGCAGGCAGAAAAGGTCGGTGCTTTGCAGGACCTGCGACTTCAACACAGTATCTATCGCTTAGCCCGCCCGTTGGCAGTGCGGTCTCACGCACGGCTTTCCGGGTGGTAAGGAGCGCCTGGTCCCCAGCACGAATCCGCCCGGCGGACTTGTGTCGAGGTCCGGTGAGCCGGCCAGTCTGTGGATGGTTTTTAGGCGGTTTTCCATCTGCCTCGGCGAATGCGGGCTGGTTCCCCTTATTTTGCCTCAGCTACACTACGTCGGCGTTTGCTGCGCAAACAAGTTCTCCACGTACGCGTACACCATATGGGTTACACTCGTCTGGTGTGAGACGTTCCCTGGGGGGTCCACCGGGGACCGAACCGCACAATAGCCCTGGGTTCGGTGTGAGGCAGCGGAGGGATGAAGCAGTCGTCGTGGGGTTGCGGACCACTGCGGCTGCGGCGAGGACGGAGCCTCTCCGTCGTTTCTAGGTCCCCGGTTAACATAACATAACATAACACAACATAACCTATCGCTTCCGAAGTTAGAAATGACACGTGGCAACAACACGGTTCCTTAATAATATGTTGTAGAGTCTTCATATTCAAAAGTAGTCACGCACCGTATTATCGAATACACTGCTACTAATTCAGCGCCACTCACCGTTAATTCGCGAAGACTGGCAGCCATGGCAACTCCGAGTTCAACAGACAACACCCGAATGGCGGCAGGATACATGTCTTAGCTGATAAGCCTTAGACCCAGTTATATATCAGCTTTGGCCGTTCGAGGTTTGTTGATCAGTATCAAAAAGGTTAGAAGTTGGAAATCCTTGATTCAGCTAAGATATTATGTCACTTTCTCGAACGTCGTTCATGGAGGCCGGGAGGCCCTGGGTCACTGCTCCGCTGAGACCGATGGCAGCTACGCCACTGGATGGAGGAGATGTGCGGTTTTTGTCAGGACACGGGGAGCTTCTTTTGTGTGCAGAACCATAGAAAGCAGGGCCACAGTAGATAACCTCTGCAAGTGCAGTGAGGGCCAGAGCAGGAAGGACACTGTCAAAGGCATGGGACGCCGCCACCCAGCTTAGACACTACGAGGCAAGAATGTTTAACACCATATCAGAGCCACAGAGACTGAGTAACAATTGTGAAATACGAGGGTCGCTCCAAAAGAAATGCACATTATTTTTGTAAAAGTACAGTTTTCATTCTGCATGTGTGAAAGTTTTACAGTGTGTAGATACATCCTTCCCGCTTGTTTTCAAACTTAGTTCAACCTGTTCCCGTGAGTGGCGCCGTCACAGCATGTCTTCAAGGTGGCTGCTAGACGTTCGTCAGAAACGACGTGCTGTCATAGAATTCCTTTGCTGTGAAAACGAGACAGTGGAAAACATACACAAGAGGTTGAAAAAGGTGTATGGAGATGCTGCTGTCGATCGCAGTACAGTTAGTCGGTGGGCAAGCAGGTTACGTGATGAATGCGGGCACGGCAATATTGAGGTTTGTCCTCGCAGCGGGAGGAGTCGCACTGCACACACTCCAGACAATATGCAGAGAGTTAACGAATTGGTGACTGCTGACAGACGCATCAAAGTGAATGAATTGCCACGATACGATGGGATAGGGGAAGGAAGTGTTTGCAGAATAAAAAACGTGTTGGCGTTAAAAAGGGTTTGTGCCAAGTGGGTTCCCAGGATGCTGACAGTGGCTCACAAAGAAACAAGAAAAACGGTATGCAGCGAACTTTGGAACAGTACGAGAATGGTGGAGACGAATTTCTTTGGGAAACTGAAAGACTCTCTTCGTGGCCTAGGTCTGAAGATGATGACTCCCTTGTGCACGATGCCAAACAGTGGCTCCAACAGGTTCGTCCAGAATTTTACCGTGCGGGTATACAGGCGCTGGTTCCAAGATGGCGTAAGGCAGTTTAGAAGAATGGAAATTATGTGGAGAAATGAAAATATTGTTCCTAAAGGGTGTATCTACGCACTGTAAAACTTTCAAACATGTAGAATAAAATATGGATTTTTAAAAAAATATCGTGCATTTCTGTTGGAGTGACTCTCGTAGCTTGTTTCTGTATGAAACAAGGGTTAGGGAACGGAACCAACGTCTTTTAACACCTCTTTCCACTCAGAATATCCATAGTTCAGCCAGTCAAAATGAAGTGACGTACGAAGAACGTTGAGACACGGGTCTTCCTTTTAGGAAGCAGATGACACAAATCACTTCTCCGGCAGCCTCTGCCGCCAGGAGCCATCACAGGACGGTCTCTGTGGCTGAGCATCTTTGCAGTAGGTGCCTCCACAGGTAGATGAGCTGGGGACTTAAAAAGTTTCCCGGCTGATTTGAACTTAGCTGGAGAAGC
This sequence comes from Schistocerca nitens, assembly GCF_023898315.1. Taxonomy (NCBI): domain Eukaryota; kingdom Metazoa; phylum Arthropoda; class Insecta; order Orthoptera; family Acrididae; genus Schistocerca; species Schistocerca nitens. The sequence goes on from NC_064615.1 coordinate 388,659,977, forward strand.
AAGTTGTTGGTGCTGAACCAATGATTGATTTTGCAGCCACTTCAACCTCCATCTGCAGATTATCATGAGATCTGGCCGTGACAGTGAGACAAATTTTAAGGACAGTCAATTAATTATTACTGATTTTCAGTAATTTCAAGCTTCATTGTGAAGACTGGCTTACAGTTTTATGATAAAAATGCTTTGAAATATGGCCATAGGTAAGCACGCATACCCTCCTATAGCGTTATTTGCCTTTTAGTGCTAACGTATTAGCAATCGCGGTACGACTTCAAGAATTTCTTTGTTTTAACCTCATATGTATTTACTACAGTCGGTCTCCAAATCCCTTGACCACGACTGGCGAGGTATAAGTTTAGCATTGTCAACGTTTATCAAAACATTTACCCAGCAGTTTAATGTAGTAAACTGATTTAAGTGCGACTCTTGTTTTATTTTGTAGAATATGAATTTCTTGTTCATTACTTTGGAGGGAAACCATTTAATAATGTCAGATCAACAGGGCCATTTTTCATATCTCTAGTTAACATCCTTACAACGAACTGTTACAGTTGTCCTCCCAAGGATCTTAATTCTAAGGGTATCTCGTCTGGTCCAAGTGCTTTTTTTCTAGTTGTGCTTCTCAGTGGTGTGTCAAAGTCCCCCCTGTTTCCCCTACTTCTCTTTCTCTTCCCATAAATAGTTTTCACGTTTCTTTCCTTGGAACAGCCACTATATATTGTAAACTACCGGCTTCTCTAATCTGGAAGTGTGCAAATTGACTATGTGGTCTGACATGAATTGATTTGATACCCTCAATGACTTATGAATGAAACAAGAATCGCAATTAATTCGGTTTATTCCAATTAAAGTGAGTCATAAATCATCTGACATCGATAATAATACTCTAGTACAATCTTGACCTAACTGACAGAAAGACACTGTCTACAGAAAGATTCCGATAATCTTGTCGAAAGTGAAACAATTGCAGTTACGAAATTGTACTCTGATTGTCGTGGTGTTTGTATAAAAGACCGATAGTAGTAGAGAAGGTAATGCTTGTAACAGGTGCCGCAGTTGTAAGCAAGCTAGTCATTTCATTCTGAAAACAAAACGCTGTAAAATTGGCTGTACTGACTCTACACATCATTTCATGGTCGTAGTTCGGTCTCATCGTATCAAACTATAGGTGGAGGCTGATGCGGCTGCAGAATCAGTCATTGGCGGCACACCAAAGATCCTTGACAGCGATGAACTTCAAGTCAACCGAAAATATTTCGAAATCCCTCAGCTCATCTCCTCTGGTAGTGCCACAAGCTGGTATAGGTGAAACCTGACAGTTGAGGCTTCCAGAGGTCAAGTCACAAGTGATTAAGAGATGAAGTAAGGTTTAACTGAATCTTACTAAAACGACTACTCATATTTCTCCATCCTGCATTTTTCATTATGTTTGGATTGGCTAGGCTATGGTTACTCTGAGTAGCAATCGGTAAAAAATGTTTCTTAGAAGACGCTGGTCCCCTTCCTAATTTTTCTTCAGGCAGTTAACCAGTAATGTGCATGCTACCGTTGTGTTTAAAAACGGCATCTCACTCTCTTTCTATCTCTCAGTGTGGACAAGGAAGTGGGTTCTCATAATCATAGTCGAGTTTCTCTCTCTTCTCTCCAGTTTATTTACAGTAGCAAATCCTGGCAATTTTTGTATTGCAAAAACATCTAGCTTTTGTGAAGTCAGTGTCTGGTAGCATAGATGGCTGTCAGACGCACCCCAAATTGTGGATTCTCACTCTTTTTATATTTCATCTATAGTGTCAGAAACGTTCCAAAGAAAGAGAGCTTTCTGCGTTTTGTGCACGTTGGTGTCTTCCTAGACCTCCCTAAAAACAATGTTGCTCCTCTTTCATCTTCGGAGTTATAGAGCGGTTGATGCTGGGGGCCTTACATCAGAGGAGATCACAGCTGTGTCTGTGGTGCATCCAGCACTTGTCGTGTCAGTACAAACTAAAGGGCAATGACCGGTGCCCTTCCCAGTGTAACCTTCTAAGAACTTCGTCGAGGGTGGTTCTTCCGTCTGCCTATACGACTCAGCGGCTCGCCTAAGCACTGTCACCTCATGCCAATGTCTTTCCAAAGTTCTCTTACTTATACAAAGCATGCAATTTCGAATAAAAATGTAAATTACGGTAATTAATTACCGACAATCACCGGAACTGATATGCGTTACACTACTCAGTCTTGATTAACTATTCTGATATTATGAGTTTGTACATTCCGACTTTACTCGTACATTCGTTATAGCACATTTTTGGCAAAAAAGGTCGCATAACAATATTCCTTCCAGCTTCCAGTGTTACGTTCTTTGCTTGGTTCTGGCTTCCCATCTAATCTCATCTGACTTTTCTCCATAATTTTATTTGACTCTGCTATACGTCGCATGGTTCAGATGGCTCTAGACACTACGGGACTTAACATCTGAGGTCATCAGTGCCCTAGACTTAGAACTACTTAAACCTGACTAACCTAAGGCCATCACACACATCCGTGCCCGAGGCAGGATTAGAACCTGCAACCGTAGAAGCCGCGTGGTTCCGGACTGAAGCACCTAGAACCGCTCGTCCACAGCGGCCGGCTACGTCGTATGGATATTGCTTATAGTCATGTATACATTTACAATTGCGCGTATCTCCTTTAACGATTTCTGCTTTGCAAATATGCACTTTCTGCAGCTTCTTTTATGGGCGTCTGAATTCACCTGATTTCTTTTACTGAATGCCTGTATTTATTCGTGCATTATCCAAACAATCGTACAAGGCTTTTGAGAGTTTGCTTCACTATTCCTCTCTTTCTTTCATTGTTTCTTCTCTAAATGCTACTAAAGCCTTAACTATTGCATTTATTTCCCATAGAACTACAGGAATAGTCCATTTCAGACTTCCAGTAACCTCTGGTGTCAGCATACGAAATAAATTCCGATTCTCCTTTATGTTATTGGTTAACCGTCCAGTCCTTGTGTTCAGGAAATCTACCTTTATTTACGATTACTTTCAGTTCCCGTTTTCTAGCGTATGCATATATATACAGCGCCATCTATCACAAAGCGAAAAAAGTGGTCCAACTAAAATATTCATATTTCTTTAGGTTCTACACGAATATGTAATAAAAATGGGGGTTCCTATTAACAAAACGCAGTTGATATCCATTTGACGTATGGCAGCGCCATCTAGTGGGCCAACCATAGCGCCATCTGGTTTCCCCCTTCAAGCTAGACAAGTTTCGTTCTTTGTATTTTTTTTCGTGTGACGCTTATTCGTGAGGTATTATGTCCGGTCACGATCAATGGACCACCCTGTATAATTCACATTCTTTTTCCATGTGTCACTCCCTCACTCTGATTTAATGAGGAGCCTCGTTCACTATTCACCTTCTTCCAGTGTCTTATATCTGTTTGCCACATTGCTTACATTTTGTTTTCGAACCTCATATTTCATTTCGTTTTACTCCTACCGTTTCTCTCTTGTTACAGATTTTTCAAATGATGAGTGGCTCAGTCATTAAATACCCTCTGTCGACTGCATTTGCTAGTAACGTAATGAGGACTGAACGCAGATAAACAATATAACGAAATATAAAGCTGTATAAAAAAAATGAAGTTAAGTACTAATCTTAATGTGTATGACATATATGACAAACGTCCGTAAAAATAAGGTGGAATATAGAAGGTCCTGTACTTCATTGTAGGTTGTGATTTGCTGAATGTGGGGCGTTCGTGTAAGGGCAACGACAGAATTTGGACCGGAAACCGTTCTCATTTACAGCGAGTACACAGACGCAGCAGCTCGCATTTGAGTTATTAGATATTTTGATTAGTTTCGGGAAAAGGCAAATTCATTTGCACAGTTGGTAAATACTTATAGATTGGATGGGCGCCTGAAGCAGTGCGCAACCTAAATAACAGACTCCCCCCCCCCGCGCTGGAGGCAACAAATGCGGACACAGAATTAACGTAACGAGCTCGTTGCCCGACGGCGGCCCGGCTAACAATCGAGCGCAAGGAGCGACATGACGTTGGCTCGGATAATGGCGCGTGCTGCACGCCCGGCGTCCGCCCCATCTGCCGTGACGGATTGCGTTAACTGAGTGCACGAAAAATAGTGACGTCTGCCAGCAGACTGCCACGTAGTGTGCGTGTGTGTGTGTGTGTGAACATTTAGGGCTTTTAAGGGCATGCGAGTGCAGCTCAACGAGCCTTAATGTCACTGTGCGCTATACGTTGTAAAAAAAGCTTATGCTTAACACTGGAATGGCACCCTTCGTCGATGCGACGAACATGCAAGGATGTTTACTAGTACAGTTAACATCCTTGCATGTACTGAGCCACAGTACAGCTGACTAGTGTCGTGCGCGCTCAGCTATGCTTCGAGTAATTATAGTTCAATTCTTTTATCTTGGCGGTTCGCGCATGCTCACCCAGACGCGGGAGATTGCTGCGTTGCCAGTTGTACGCCCCAAGAGAAGCAGCGGCATAGTGTAGTATAGTTCGCAAACTTACGTTTAGGGGGGAGCGCGCAGTTTGTGAAGTAAAGCCACCACGGCCGCATTAACCCTATCGCTGCTACAGAGACGTGCTCCCCGCATTCCGCGCTGCGCGCGATTCTGTCATCACTGCACTGCTCGCCTGTGCAGACACATTGTGTTCAGACTGCTTTGACACACTTATCATTCGATTTCACAAAAACTATCTGGCCCAAAAATTTGACTTTTACACGTCTTCTTGACTGATCCCTTCCCCCCATAAATGACTTAATTTTGTTTCGATGTTCAACGCGGTTATTGTGTAACATTAAATGTAGTAAACCATTGCACGAACTTTTAAAGCGTTTGCAGAGGTAAAAGACCATAGCGTATACTTTCCGTATGGTCGATTTTAGTTGCCACAATGTTGAGGATGAAATGTGGACAAGTTACCTAAATTTAATATAAAATTTACTGTATAACAATATCTCATTTAACTACCAGATAGGTGTCGTATGTAATATTGAGAAATATTCCGTCTGTCGCGACTGTAATAAAAGTTTTATTTATACCAGAGTTACTTCGATTTTTTCTAAAAAGTTCTGATTAAAACAAAGTTGGCGAAGTATACAAAACTGAGTTGTGGACGTAATAAAACATAGAAAAAATTAAAATATATTGTCAGTGAGGCACAGTGCACAAGTAATTTGTGTTTGTCACAACAGACAGCAAATACTTGCCAAAACATAGATCAGTAGACGAAAACACTGTATACGATCATGTTGCCAAAGTAGTGAAACACGGAATTGCGTCCGACAATCAAGTAGCTCGGCAACGTACGAGCCGAAATTCTGCTCTAAATAATACTTTCAATAGTGTCGCAAAAGAATACCATTACGCTAACGCATCTTGTCATTTAAGAGAGCTCCTGGAGGACTTTAACATGTCACTCAAAATACAAACACTGTTGGTATGACTATGAATTACTCACGTTTCCTCGAAGTACAATAGGAAATAAACAATTACCTCTGTTCTTTATTGCGGAAAAGTTCGTGAGAATGATACAAACACCTTTTCTTGCTTTCCCCTGAATTAGGAGGCTAATTGCTTGTCTGGTTTAATTAATTAATAGAATATGAAGTAATTGGTATAAAGAATGCTTTTTCCAAACCATCTTTTATAGAAAGTCTGCTATTATGACATTGCTTTTGTTCAATTACTTTATTTATGACTGAACGTTTCTAAAACTGAAGACACTCGCCAGTCGAACTCTGAGAACGTCGTTCTCTGTTCATTGGCTGACTGTGTTTTGTGACGTCAGATGCGCAGAACGAACCTAAACTCGGCCGCCGTCGTAAATGACGCGCACTTAAGTGGTCTACGTGACCTTGGCACGAGCAGTCGGCGGCACGCAGCCCCTGGTGAGTTTCCTTCAATAGTTTAGATGTCGGTTTGTCGATACGACGAATGAGTAGCAGTAAGAGAAGAAACCATACTCGTCAGAGCGACTAATGGGTAGCATTACAGAATAAAATACCTTCGCCGCGTGGGATTAGCCGAGCGGTCTAGGACGCTGCAGTCATGGACTATGTGGCTGGTCCCGGCGGAGGTTTGAGTCCTCTCTCGGGCATGGGTGTGTGTGTGTTTGTCCTTAAGATAATTTAGGTTAAGTAGTGTGTAAGCTTAGGGACTGATGACCTTAGCAGTTAAGTCCCATAAGATTTCACACACATTTGAACAAAATTCCTTCGTTGATATGACGAATGGATAGCAGTAACAGCGCACATTTACTAGAAGTAGTGTAGTTTCATTAGTAAATTCATCAGATATTTTGGTAGTAATAACAACACTCTACATTTTGTCTGTAGATCATGGCTTCGAGTATAAGACGCTTGGACGATAACGAAATTAGAGCACTTTTAGAGGAATATTTGGGCGACGTGCTGGTTGGATTTCGAGGCCGTTGTCCTTTCAAGAGGTACCTTCCATCGAAACCCAATAAGAACGGGGTTAAAATTTTCATGATGCGATCATTCAACAAGCTACATGTTGTTCAATGCTGAAATATACACCGGCAAAACAACGCTCCCAAGAGAAATGTCCTTTAGCGAATTCATCGCTACTAAATTTGTGGAGCCTCTGAGCAATTCTAACCGTAATTTGACGTGCGACAACTGGTTCAGTAGCATAACTCTTGCAAAGACCGTACTCACCAGTCATGGCATAACTGTGCTTGGGACAATAAAGAAATATAAGCGAGAACTACCGAAGGGTTTTACAGATCCCAAGTTCATAAATAGGGGCCCCGGCTCAAGCTTCTTCTTGTTTTCCGAGGAAATCACCAGAGTTTCGTTCTAATCAACCAGGAAAAATAAAATGTTTATTTTCATTTCTACGATGCATTATGACAACAACATAAATGAAGAAACTGGCAAACCACAAATTGTAATGAATTATAATTGTACAAAAGAAGCAGTGGATACCTTGGACCAAGTATGCAGTAATATGAATTGTGGTAGTAAAAACTAGACGTTGGCCTCTCTCCAACATGGTGAACATAGCTATTCACAACTCCTATGTCATCTATGTTGCCAATCTTCCGAACAACCAAAGAGCACCTACAAAGTTTGCATTCGCCATTGGCTGACGAATTGATGTCGCTTTGGATGCACATTCGACTCACACAATCAATCCCACGATTGCTCAACAGTATGATATACAAATGCCTGAATGTGATGCAACCAGCTAATAATAGCCACCAACAACCTATCCAACAACCTAGTCGACTTCATGGCGATAGAAAAATACGTGCATACTGTCCTTACAAAAAACGAAGAATGACAAAATCAAGATGCGAAAAGTGGAATAAAAATATTTGTGGGGATCATAAACACATGCTTTGTGGAGATTGTTTGGCTTCTTTGTGAGCTCTGATATATATATGTGATATTTGTGTACTCGTAATTTACCGAGACTGATTGGCTGTTGTAGTATGTAAAGTACACGTTCAAAAGCATTTATTTGCTAGTCTTCAATTCACGTACATGCATGGTGAGGAGCCCCTGAAGAATAGGTGTTTCTTATTGTTTCTAGATCTCTATATAGTAATGTGTTACTTTTATTCTTACAGTATTGCTCTGATTGTTACAGTGGAATCTATTGTAATGCTTATTGTTACATAGTTATATTGTTCTTTTCTTACAGATTTTCACGTTGTGGTTGCCCAAAAGACAGAAGCAATTTAATTGTTTGCTCTTACATTAATAAACATCGGAACATACCCACTTCTGAAATAGTTCTTTACCTATATCCCCTTACTAGTCCTCGTCTGAACCCTACTTATTTTGAAATTTTGATATATTACTGATTTAAACGAGTATTACATACATTCCGAGGCTCAAATCCACATAAACTGCTGTTATTGTTGATTATACACATGAAAAGTGGTGGTGTTCGTCGAATCGACGAATGGGTAGCAGTGATCGTAAAAATTCTTGGGTAGCATTCCAGGGTTAAGAGAGCAAACGGAATCAGTATTTTGCTGCTTCATAATAACGGACGTTTGAGATTACGAAAGATGATTTAATAGTTTCGAGACAAAACATAGTCAATTTAATTATTTTGTTTGCAAAATAAAAACAGACAAATATTTGTTATCGTATTCTCCATTGACAAAGTGAATACAATGATTGTAGTGCAGCGAGACTTCTTTTATTTTCTCAGGCAAGGATGTTCTCTCCCACGCAGCATTGTAGTAGTCACAGTTGCAGATACTCTTCACATTCGACGGATGTTTGTTCACTCTAAGTTTTTTCTAGGTTTCAAACAGAACCCATCGCTGCCGGGACAACATGCAATTTGTCTCATTTAACTTGACCTCACCAAACCACTTATTGTCCAAAAGTTAAATAAAAAATTGTATACAGAAAATTTGGTTTAGCTTATGATCCCATTTCTTGTAACTTTGTTCATTACGCAGATATAAACAGGAATATGTTTCTTTTAATACCATCATACATTGTTTATTAACTAATCTACTTTCTCTCTTCAAAACTTGTTCAAGAAAGTTTCACAATGTATCATTCGTGTAAACATGACATTATTAAAAATATAACACAAAACTGACTTTGACTGCGCAAGTACCCGAGTCAACATATCTCGTCCGCTTTCTACAGTTCACAGCTGACGAATGGAAACACAAAGAAAACGTACGCTGATCATTCAGTCAACTGTTTTCAGCTGAAGTCTTATGTGAGCACTATGTACACCAACTAAAATAACGTAGAGACGTTGCAACTGCTATAGTATTATAGTACCGTACTACATGTGCCATTATTCTACATAGATGAATAGCATGAGTAACAGAAAGGATGCAAAACTTTGGTGCCTCATTCAAGAATGTACGGTAGGTCTCAAAGTTTGGACTGTTGTCTAGGAAATGTAATGTAGTTAAATTTTGTATTAGGATACACTTTCTGTAGAGGCCTTCGAATCATTCAGGGAAAACTTACTAGAGTGATCTTCAAACGCGTTTTCCTTCAATAACTCGGAAACCGTGGCCTCTAGTGAAAAAAATATCCCAGTACAAAACCTGCCTACATTAAATTTGTTGCAAAAATAGTATCAATTTTTTCTGTAGGATTAATAGTGTGCGCTTAGCAAGTGGTAGATATGGAAATCTCGAGTAAGGTTTCTGAAGGTGTTGCATGTAGCCATAGGCTGAGGAAGCTGAATTGCCCATTGTATGGATATCACCCGCCGTTGTGTATCTCGTATGAGTCAGCAAAGGAATGAAAATATATATTATTATTAAAGAAATGTAAAATACACTACTGCCCATTAAAATTGCTACACCACGATGTTGATGTGCTACAGAAGCGAAATTTAACCGACACGAAGAAGATGTTGTGATATGCAAATGATTAGCTTTTCAGAGCATTCACACAAGGTTGGCGCCGGTGGCGACACCCACAATGTGCTTACATGAGGAAAGTTTCCAACCGATTTCTCATACACAAACAGCAGTTGACCGGCGTTGCCTGGTGAAACGCTGTTGTGATGAATCGTGTAAGGAGGAGAAATGCGTACCATCACGTTTCCGACTTTGATAAAGGTCGGATTGTAGCCTATCGTGATTGCGGTTTATAGTATCGCGACATTGCTGCTCACATTGGTCGAGATCCAATGACTGTTAGCCGAATATGGACTCGGTGGTTTCAGGAGGGTAATACGGAACGCCGTGTTGGATCCCAACGGCCTCGTATCACTACCAGTCGAGATGACAGGCATCTTATCCGCATGGCTGTAACGGATCGTGCAGCCACGTCTCGATCCCTGAGTCAACAGATGGGGACATTTGCAAGACAACAACCATCTGCACGAACAGTTCGACGACGTTTGCAACAGCATGGACTATCAGCTCGGAGACCACGGCTGCGCTTACCCTTGAAGCTGCATCACAGACAGGAGCGCCTGCGATGGTGTACTCAACGACGAACCTGGGTGCACGAATGGCAAAACGTCATTTTTTCGGATGAATCCAGGTTTTGTTTACAGCATCATTATGCTCGCATCCGTGTTTGGCGACATCGCGGCGTACGCACATTGGAAGCGCGTATTCGTGTTCGCCATACTGGCGTATCACCCGGCGTGATGGTATGGGGTGCCATTGGTCACACGTCTCGGTCACCCCTTTGAACAGTGGATGTTACATTTCAGATGTGTTACGACCCATGGCTCTGCCCTTCATTCGATTCCAGCGAAACCCTACGTTTCAGCAGGATAATGCACGACCGCATGTTGCAGGTCCTGTACGGGTTTCTGGATACAGAAAATGTTCGACTGCTGCCCTGGCCAGCACATTCTCCAGATCTCTCACCAATTGAAAACATCTGGTTAATGGTGGCCGAGCAACTGGCTCGTCACAATACGCCAGTCACTTCTCTTGTCAGCTGTTCCTGTACACGCCATCCAAGCTGTGTTTGACTCAATACCCAGGGGTATCAAGGCATTTATTGCGGTCAGAGGTGGTTGTTCTGGGTACTGATTTCGCAGGATGTATGCACTCAAATTTCGTGACAATGCTATCAAATGTCAGTTCTAGTATAATATTTTTGTCCAATGAATACCCGTTTACTCATGTGCATTTCTTCTTGGTGTAGCAATTTTAATGGCCAGTAGTGTATTTTTGATCTTCGAGTACATGTGGATTTAGACAGAGATTACCAGTGATAGAATTGTTTCGACAACGGTGAATCTGTTACTGTTTAAACACTTGTATGCAGTTTCAGTGAATCTGCTGATCGTGTCCAAGCCGTTCGTTGTCATTCGTTACTACCTCTGGATGCTTTGCTTGCAACGCAAAGTCGATCATTTTATTGTATTTTAAATCAATATTTTATGTAAGAATCAGCCCCTTTATGGATACACTCGAATAAATTTGTGTGTTATTTGAAGAAACAGGCACTCAAAGATTATGTGTCACAGCCGGCATTATTAACCTAAGGAATTATTTCTTAATGTTATTCTGCAACGAACTTAACTCATTTATTTATTTGTTTAATTAACGTCACTGATATCTTTTGCTAAATAAAGTGTTCCAAGAGTAAACCATGCGCCTGTAAGGGCTTAAAGGAACAGTGTATGAAAGAACCTCTTTTGACTAGATGAGCCATATTAAAATCTCTGTACGTGCGCTCGCCCTCTGTTGGTTAGGTAGCACCTCATTGATCTCAACTGCCAGATTAATTATGTATTATATAGCCGCAGTGAAGCTGCAAAATCATCTCAAAATGTTTACCTCTTGTAATGACATCATCGTATTTCTCTAATCAACTTGCGGGCTAATTCCAGCATTAAAAATAACAAGATTGATACGCAGCCGACTATGAGCGATCTTAAAGGTTAACTATAACAGCCGGACCATGGATTTAGCAATATGCATTAACAATTCTGATCGATAGTTAGACAGCATTATCAGGGCTGATGAGAGTGCCTGGTAAGTATCTAAATGGAAACCCGTCCCCGAAAATCCCATGGGACTGCTCCTTTCAGACATGGTTCAAACTGCAACAAGTGAACAAAGTCTCACTCCCTGGTATTTCAGTACTGCACAGGTGATGCTCGCGTGGAGATGGGCCGCTTTGTATGGTAATTCCATTGTGGAAGCATCAAAGGGACGACCAGTGGCGCTCTGGAAAGGGCTAGATCTAATAACGCTCGGCTGAGGACAGCACAACCAACATGCGAAGGGTCATCTAGTTGAATCACATTTTTTCTGAAGTGATGCGAAAACAATTCTGAAGTGGTGGAGCAACTCCACGGTTCTCAAATAATTTCTGAAGCTGTTTTAAGTGCTGGCGTATTGGGAATTCATATTCAGGCTGTTAAAAATATTCCGAGGTCTTCTTGATAGCATTCTCAGCGCTGCTTTCTGTTTATGTTACTACATTTGCTCTTGCACAGACAGACCAAACATATTATTAAAGGAAATATAGATCACAATATTGGGGTATATTTTACGACGAACCTTTTCTGAAAGTAGCTGAATTTTATCAAATTCATGAATTCATATTGGAACTGAAGAGCATAAAGTTAACTATACTATCGTAACAGTGTTTCAAATACTTTAACTGATACGGTCTAATTGGTAACAGTGATTCAAATACATTTACTTATATGATCTAATTGTGGAACTGACCATACATCACACAAGTAAATATTTCGAATAATAAGTTTTATATATACGCACTGCTATTGTAGTGAAAGCTGGAGAAATTTCTAACCTGGAGATCTTGCCTAATTTAATATTTCATATTAGGTACAGGACGCTAATGACCGTTTCGATGGATCGCTTTAACTGCGGGCATGTGGTTCGTGGAGTCTATTTTCCTACAAAGCATAATTGGATTATACGTAAAGTCACCAATTGCAAGGTATTTACAGAACTATCAGGCTAACATATATACTGTCTGTTGTCACAGCAATGAGTGCTATTGCTAATAGAGTACGTTAACTCAAATGGCTCTGAGCACTATGGGACTCAACTGCTGTGGTCATAAATCCCCTAGAACTTAGAACTACTTAAACCTAACTAACCTAAGGACATCACACACATCCATGTCCGAGGCAGGATTCGAACCTGCGACCGTAGCAGTCGCACGGATCCGGACTGCGCGCCTAGAACCGCGAGACCACCGCGGCCGGCTAGTACGTTAACTATTAGTCTCTTAGTAGTGTACACTTTCTACACATGCATGAATATGTGCACTAACATACCCCTTTCTTGTACGTAATGTACGGTCGGTTTATATCTAATAATGGAATAACCGGGTTTTTATGACGTGTTACGATAGCATTAAGGTCATCGTGAAAGATCTCCTGGACGTAAATTCTAAAAGTCACCCTGATACCAGCTTTATTGCTTTCGTAGACACAACAAAACTGCAGGTAGGTAAATGTCAGGTGCTGGTGACATTTGGAGGGAAGGTCGAGTGTAGGGTGGGCGCACCCTTTGGCGAACGCGATCAGTCAGATACGACACAGGACCAGTCGCGAAGGGACAACATCCCCCCCCATAAAGGTCAGTGCAGCAACGCGTGCGGATATAAGCGCTTCTTGCAGACTGGAGCTACATGCCAATACCTTTTTTTGTCGCTATGAAAAACTATTCATTTCGCACCACAGATATTTGCCACAGGGAACAAGTAGGTCCAATGTGTCTACGATTTCCTCAGAGCTCTAATGGACAGCCAAACACATTCAAAGCAAATATTTTAAGTCTGTTCTTAGCAATTAACAGCACTCTAAGAGATAAGCATCTGATTACTGTGCATATGTATGCCTTACGATATTTATTTGCTGATTACCGTTTCTCTTCCATCTGGCAATGTTTGCTAATGTGAGAAACTCCAGTTTCTCAGTGGTTCAGAGTCCACGTTACATCATACTATATTTCCCCTTATGAATGACTCGGTGTCACTTCAAATTTTGTCGGATCAAGGTAAGTTCATTCCGTCTCCAATACGATCTTGCTTCGTAGAAAACTGTGATGTTCAACACAAACTTTCTGCTTTCCTTTTTTTAAATCAACCGTTATTTGAAAAGATTTTAAAAGATAGGTGAATGCCTAAACATCACAAACAATATATTTCTCAAACGTACGTGTTCATAATGATTAAGGTTACGCAGTAAAACTAGCAAGAGGAATAACAGTGTTTAGGGTAGTAACTTCTTTACTTTTAAGAGACAATCAGAAGATAAAAAGTATACACAAATATTTCTGCTATACAATAAAAGGTAACATTTTATTGTACAGACTGCCAGTCTCCACAACAGTTTCAGTTACTATAAACAAAGACCTTATTGCTTCCATAGGCGAACAGAATCACCGCTGGAAGGAGGGTGAAACCACGGAACAGCCACATGATGTTCGGATAGCTAATACCGCAGGTAGACCAATCTTAAATATGACTGTGTGTCTCCATATTATTTATGTCAAAGTCCTTATAGATTTTTTAAATGAAACATACGTTGTTAACACTATTCATCATTAGTTTTCATATCTACGTTCACGGTCATCGATCATCCTCCAGACAGTCCCGACTTGGCCAAATACGAAATTCATCAGTCGTGGAGAACCGCAGCGCTCGTGAGTGGTCTGACATCGTCACGCAGAAGGAGATGGGGTCCACGTTTGGACGAACTCTTCGGATTCGAAAATCTATTACGGCACGCTGTTTCTCACGCACCGTCATAGTTACGTTACACTCCGTCATGTTACATGCTACAGTACGGAGCCCTCTAGCGACAGAGGGTTGCAAGTATGTAGAAATAAAGTATGCAGAGGTAGAATATTAATAACGTTTGTTTTATTTAGGAAGCATTAAGAGTTTTCACACAAAAAATTCAGACTCATTAGTTTTCAGCACGTCCTCGTAGTCGTGTACCTATCGGTTCTTATATTACGAATACTATGTGGTGAAATATTCCAGAAACAAATATTAACTGACACTTTCACTATCACAATAAACAATTTGTTTACTCTTCATGATACATGTTATGGATTTTAAGTTAGTTCTAATTTAACAATTCCAGTACTCCGAAGCCATTCAGAAATGGGCGACAAACTACGGAAATACGATGTGAAATGTGTTTTCCGACCTCCATCTAAAATTAGAGCACTTTTGAGTTCCGTTAAGGATGATCTTGGACTGCGAAAGGCGGGTGTATATCGTATTCCTTGTAGCTGCGGCATGGCATATATTGGTCAAACTATCAGGACCGTGGAGGACAGATGTACTGAGCATAAACGGCACACACGATTACAGCAGCCAAATAGATCTGCTATTGCCGAACATTGCTTGGATACTGGTCACCCCATGTTATATAATAACACCGAGATATTGGCATGCACGTCCAGCTATTGGGACAGTGTCATTAGGGAGGCAGTTGAGATTAAATTAGCGAGCAACCTCGTTAACAGGGATGGAGGTTTCTGTTTAAACTCTGTTTGGAATCCGGCTCTCTCCCTTGTCAAAAAACAGAGGAACAGAGTCCATGCTGCCTCACCTGCGAATTCATAGTCTCACTATCGATAGCTCTGACTTTGCTCATCTTTGGTGGCACTAGTGTTCAGTGTGTGTGTGTGTGTGTTATCTTTCCTGCGTCTGTCCGAGAACCGAGTTATTAAATTTGCATGTACGCCGCCTGTCCGTTGCAGTTTGCCTTGAAAATGGCGGGGTGTTCTCCCGCCGAAATATCGGCGGTCGCTGAAAGTGTTACCTGGCTGAATTCCCGGAAGTTATTTGAAACGACAATGAATTTAGAATTCTATTAATACCTCCAGCTGTTTACGGGCGTTGGTATATATCAACGGGGACAGGTGAAAATGTATGCCCCGATCGGGACTCGAACCCAGGATCTCCTGCTGACATGGCAGACGGTCTATCCATCTGAGCCACTTAGGGCACAGAGGATAGTGCGACTGCAGGGACTATCTCGCGTACGCCGCCCGCGCGACTCACATTCTCACCTTGTATGTCTACACACTAGGATCGTAGTGTCCCACCCCAACACACTCATTACTCGTGGAAGACATTCTTACCAAGTCCCGTAAGAGTTCGGGGAATATGTGTGCTTCCGCACAGAAGAAGAAGGTCATGGCTGGTGTTGCCAGAACTATAAACTTATATGGATGTGGTGTCTGTTCTCTTCGGACATGTCCGAAAGAACAGACACCATTGATGACTTGCAGCCGTCTAGAACGAAATTAGAATCATATTAATACCTTCACCTGTTGACGGGCGTTGATATATATCAACGGGGACAGCCGAAAATGTGTGCCCCGACCGGGACCCGAACCCGGGATCTCCTGCTTACATTGCAGACGCTCTATCCATCTGAGCCACCGAGGGCACAGAGGATAGGGACTATCTCGCGTACGCCTCCCGCGAGACCCACATTCTCACCTTGTATGTCCACACACTACGTTCGCAGTGTCCCACCCCAACACACTCATTCGGACATGCCCTAAAAGAACAGACACCACATCCATAAAAAGAAAACAACTACAGTAGTCAGTGTCGGTGTCGAGTGGTCCACCACAGGCTGAATTCGACATTACTCTGCAGTAGGGACCTGTCACACATTTACTTATAGAAAGTAAAAGCGAATATATGGAAGGTGCCAAAGTCCACGTAATAAGGTACCTTTACCAAGCAAAACAATGAATTTTCGTATACTAAAAAAAGCGCAAACAACATTTTCTCACTGACGTATTACCGTATCTTACCTAGGTTGGGCATCGGTTGCTTTCAGAGCCCTTTTTAAGAAATTGCTGCTAAACATCAATTATTTTGTGTATTGTTCTGACCACAGTGGTGCAGATAGTTCGATTTTAATTGCAATTGTGATCTAGTTGAATATTTTAGTCGGTGTATTATTTAACTCCGGGACATCATGATCTTCATTTCTGAATCTCTCAGCAAATCCTTTTCTACACAACATGCTTATTTTTTTAGAAGAATTACTTCGAGATAATTATAAATTCCAACTAAATAAATGCGAGCGAAGGAACACGTGAAAGTATAGGTGCCAAATGTTAGAACTTACTCAAGTCGAATTATCTTTGTTGTGGCACTGAAATATTGTCAGGAACGTAAATGCTTAATTTATTGCTGTACGGGCTATTTTATCAATTACAGAAATCACCTGCCCCGCTCCACTTACTCGATTATTGTCCAGTGTGAGAACATGCTACGTAATAGAGACGATGGTGGAAAACTACAAAATTTGCTTGTCTTTTGGAATCTCTTATAGGATATTTTACTTGTGCTTCAGAAAAAAGAAATCCTTGTTATCATTTCTGCGTGTGCCACGGTGAATTTATGCTTGAGAAAATGTTCTGGATTCAAGCCACAGGCGGTCATAGGATGCGTTATATAACTTATCGCGTGTTTTACCTCTTGAAATGACTTTTCAGCGTTTAAAACGCGAAGTGGTAACAAGATTCGGACTCCACCATAGCTGTTGATTCCTCTAAAATGCTGGGTTAAAACAGCTCATAAACAGAAGAAACGCAAGTACCTATCACTTTCAATATCACTAAGCCTAGTAATGCAATGCAATGTTCAGACCAGCCACCGGCTTCAGGAAAACTTACCATTTCTATAAGAGGCTACATATATCTTAATTTTTGTAGTTTCAAGTTACATAATTTAGAGTGTTTAGAAGATGTCGTAAACTCGTATTAAAATTGCTACTCAAACATATTTAATGTTGAAACATTGATGACAATATTGCTTCAGAAGTTGCCGATGAGATTTTATATTTGTTACGATAGCCTTATTACACTTTTGCATAAAAATTTTAATTGGGACAATGTCCTAGCCTTTCAATTTTCTACAATGTTCCACACTAACTATTACCCAATTATTGTGTTATTTCTCCTGGTATGATACAACATTTCTTCAGGTTTTAACACCACCTGTAACACAATTTTGAATGAATATGTTCCTTGCATTATCGCTAACTTAGTCAAGTCCCTAGCGAATGAGAAAGGAACTGAAATTGAAGGTAGCAAAGCAAAAGCTGAAATGCTTAATTCCGTTTTCAAATGTTCCTTTACAAAGGTTCATGTTGCTCCAGGGCCAGATAGAATCCGTTTCAGCTTCTATACTGAATTTGCAGGTAAGTTAGCCCCTCCTATAACTACAATTTGTCGTAGATCCCTCGAACAAAAAAGCGTGTCAAGTGCTTGGTCAAAAATGCGCAGGTCACAGGCGTCTACAAAAAGGGTAGTAGAAGTGATCCAAAAAACTATTGTCCAATACCCTTGTCATGGATTTGTTTTAGAATCTTAAAACATATTCTGAGCTCAAATATAAAGAGGTATCTCGAACAGAATGACCGCCTCCATGCCAGTCAACATGGATTCCGGAAACATCGATAACGTACAACCAAACTTGCACTTTTCTCACATGACTTACTGAAAACTTTAAATCAAGGCATGCAGGTAGATGCAGTATTTATTGACTTCCGAAAAGCATTTGACTCGTTATCACACCTACGCTTATTGTCAAAAGCACGTTCGTATGGAATTTCAAGTGAAATTTGTGTCTAGATTAAGGACTTTTTGGTAGAGAGGACGCAGCATGTTATTTATGATAGAGAGACATTTTTCATATCTGGCCCAGGTGTGCTCCAGGTAAATGTGTTGGGACCCTTTCTCTTCATGTTGTATATTAATGACCTTGCAGACAATATTAACAGTAACCTCAGGCTTTCTACAGATGTTGCAGTTATCTATAATGTAGTACTATCTGAAAGAAGTTTCATAAATAACGTTATATTGTCAAAAATGTAAAATTATGCACTTCACAGAACGAAAAAAACATAGTATCCTATGAGTATAATATGAATGAGTCACAGTTGGAATCGGCCAGCTCATAGAGATACCCGGGTGTAACACTTCGTGGTGATATGAAATGGAGTGATCACTTAGGCTCAGTCGTGGCTAAGGTAGGATGAAGACTTTGGTTCATTTGGTAGAATAATGTGGAAGTGCAATCAGTCTGCAAAGGATACTGCTCACAAATTTCTCGCGCTACCGGTTCTGGAACATAGCTCAAGTGTGTGGGGTCCGTACCAAACAGGACCTACGGGGGATATTGAAGTATACAGATAAGGGTGGCAGGAATGGTCACAGGTTTGTTTGATCCGTGGGAAAGTGCAACAGAGATAGTTAAGAAACTGAATTGGCAAACTATTGCAAATAGACGTAAACAATCACGAAATGGAAATGAGCGTTTGGCGTCATTGGCCCGGAGGCGCCTTACGGGGCAGGTCCGGTCGCCTTGGTGTAGGTCTTATTACATTCGACGCCACATTGGGCGACCTGCGCGCCGGATGGGGATGAAATGATGATAACACAACACCCAGTCCCTGAGCGAAGAAAATCCCCGACCCAGCCGGGAATCGAACCCGGCTCGTAGGACGGCAATCCGTCACGCAGACCACTCAGCTATCGGGGCGGACAACAATCACGAAAAAGTCTATTAACATAGTTTCAAGAATAAGCTTTAAATGAGAACTCTAAGAATAACTACAACCCCCTATGCATCGCTCACGTAGGGATCGTGAGGACAAGATTAGTATAATTACACACGCAAAGAGGCATTCAGACGATCATTCTTCCCGCGCTCCATAAGTGAATGGAACGGGAAGAAACGCTAATAACTGGAACAATGGGACGTACTCTCTGCCACGCACCTCACGGTGGTTTGCAGCTAGATGTTGATGTAGATGTAAATGTATAACCAGTTTTCTCCATACACAAATATGCCAGGCTTTCTATCTCATAACAGATCTATGTCTCAAACTGCAACATTTAGTTTTTGCCACGTTGCAGTTATCTCACGGATTACCTTGTAGCATGAGACTTTCACGTCACTGGTGTTGCATTTAAAATTTATATTATTTAAAATGTTACCTGCGTTAAGACTTTTGAGTTTTCCCTGTATTTATTTTGGTCGCTTTATTAGCTGTTTTGTCGTTGAGTGATTTAGCAGAAACCACAAAACCTGTATCTGGATGGTTAGACGGAGGTTTCAATCCCTTTTCTCCCCATTCTAAGTCAGCTGGCTTGTCCTGGACGGGTTCTCGGTCGATGTTCCAGAAAAAGGTGATTATTAACGGACTGACACTACCTTAACTCCTTTCTCCCTTGTTTAAATCGTCAGTGTTCTCTAATGTTGCAGAGAAAATGAACTTTCTGCGATACTGATGTGTCTAATGTATAGGAAGGGTGTTTTTTTCAGTGGCAAGCTTCTTCCAGCATGTAATATACAAATGAGTATGCTCACTTTGACTGACGAAGCAGTTGTATTGTGTTTTTGAAACAACGACATTTTCTCCAGACGAATTTCTGAAATTTGATTGTTTATGTAGCTATCGATTTCTTCGTGTAACTATTTTCAGAAGTTCTTGTAATATTATGACGAACTAATACACAAATTAAACAATGCATACAACTCATACATTAAAAACCATTTTGCAGTTACTTCAAGGCAAATATCTGAATCGTAAAGACTCATTTCTGTAGGATGTATAGGGAATACACTGCTTGACATCTCGTAAGGAACAACTGACATTCGCTAAGGAACATCCACTAATTATAATAAAAGAAAATGTAGAGGGCGGGATGCGTTGACTGCAGTAAGCCTGTTCACGAACGCTCTGTATGCATTCGACAGTGCATGCTATACGGTGTTTGAGAAAGGTTTTGTGGAACACGTCAGTGCGACATTCCGTGTGACACTGCAACATGGTTCAAATGGTTCAAATGGCTCTGAGCACTATGGGACTCAACTGCTGAGGTCATTAGTCCCCTAGAACTTAGAACTAGTTAAACCTAACTAACCTAAGGACATCACAAACATCCATGCCCGAGGCAGGATTCGAACCTGCGACCGTAGCGGTCTTGCGGTTCCAGACTGCAGCGCCTTTAACCGCACGGCCACTTCGGCCGGCCTGCAACATGTCCGCAAGCCATCATTTCAGAGTTTACCGTCGAGAACGAGAATCCAGACAGCTCAAAGCCGGTCTAAGTGTAACCGCTGTAGCTACGGTAATGGGTGCGTCCACGACGCCGCTGAAGGTGGAAATGTTGTGCGAGAGCATGCTGGTGGTCTTAGGCGGACCATCGCACCGCAAGAGGATCGATACGTAACCCTAGTGGCGAAGAGGAACTGACATCTCACTCCAAGGCAGATCGATACAAACCCTGCACCGCTACCGTTACACGTGTCTCTGCGAGTACCATTTCGCGGCGATTAAATCAGGCTGGTTTCTACTTTTGGAAACCTGTTACATGCATCCTACTTCAACCACGCCATCGTCGAGAAAGAGTTCGTTCGTTTATGGAGCACGTTGACTGGGTTCAGCTACAATGATCCCGACAGATGTTCTCCGACGAATCTCGCTTCACTGAGGCAAACGATTCTGGCCATCAGTAAGTGTGGACAGAGATGGGAAGGCGTTACACAGCACATAATGTTCATGAACATCGGTATTGCCCAGGAGCTATGGTGTGAAGAGGCACTATGCACAAAGGTCGACCGTTACAGCACAGCGATAAGTTATGTATTCCTAAAAACCCAAAATTAACTTGTCAGCAGCGGAAAGAGCCGTTACTTGTTGTGCAGCATTATAAGAATTTCACGATGAGCCGAAAATATTTTCTTGAGATTTCCTTAGCGATGTTTGATCTGACTGCTTGTAGCTCTTTCACAGAAGGGATAAAAACGCTGCACTCAGTGAGACTAGAACTGCGAACCATAAAAGAGGCTTTTTCGCAGGTCATTTACAAGACCAATAGTGGCTAAAACTCGTAAACCGCTATTTGAAGGACGAGATTAGTTGCGATTACCACGTGCAACGACTTTCCTGGGCTGAAAACCGTAAATTTACAATCTTTTGTTACACCTCAAGCGATAATAACTCATATTATTCAATGGAAATGACAGGTAAAATCAAGTGAAATTTGAGGCTTAATTCCGTGCACAGCAGGAAGTAACTCGTCGATCACAGAGTTGCCAAACAT
The DNA here is from genome assembly GCF_023898315.1 of Schistocerca nitens. NCBI lineage: Eukaryota > Metazoa > Arthropoda > Insecta > Orthoptera > Acrididae > Schistocerca > Schistocerca nitens. Next base: position 388,681,569 of record NC_064615.1, read on the forward strand.
ACATTGCCTTTTTGCCAAATCTCAGAATACCAGCAGTAACCAAATCTAAACTTGAAAATAAAAGACGACAATTTTTGTAATAAACTGGGACTTCTGTCAATACCCTTTCGTCCCTGTTAATTAACTACGAAAGATGTCTCATATACCTCTATTCTGAAGTAACAAAGTGTGCATGCACTTAAAGATGAAGTGCATGATGTGAAGTACTGTGACGGAATCCTTTTCATGTTAATATCAAACATCAGTAATTACTCGTAGATTATATTAAAACTAAAGTAATTGATGAAGACGTTACCTGATAACAAAAACTCGCTGCCTTTCTTCGTTTACTTGCGCCTAGAAATGGCTATCGAGTACTGCCAAACCGAAAGGCAAGAGATCTTACTGCCTTCCAATATACGTCGCTGTCAGTTCTTCCATATGATTTGGTCGACATGACCTGTTTCAAATTGTGTATGACAGACAATGTTTTACAAAATCAATTGTTTTCCTTTGCAATAATCAGAAAGATTTTCATTATAAGCTATCCAAGTACAAAATTTTCGCAATATTGTTCAAATTTAATATTCGCTTCTACACTCCTGTAAATTGAAATAAGAACACCGTGAATTCATTGTCCCAGGAAGGGGAAACTTTATTGACACATTCCTGGGGTCAGATACATCACATGATCACACTGACAGAACCACAGGCACATAGACACAGGCAACAGAGCATGCACAATGTCGGCACTAGTACAGTGTATATCCACCTTTCGCAGCAATGCAGGCTGCTATTCTCCCATGGAGACGATCGTAGAGATGCTGGATGTAGTCCTGTGGAACGGCTTGCCATGCCATTTCCACCTGGCGCCTCAGTTGGACCAGCGTTCGTGCTGGACGTGCAGACCGCGTGAGACGACGCTTCATCCAGTCCCAAACATGCTCAATGGGGGACAGATCCGGAGATCTTGCTGGCCAGGGTAGTTGACTTACACCTTCTAGAGCACGTTGGGTGGCACGGGATACATGCGGACGTGCATTGTCCTGTTGGAACAGCAAGTTCCCTTGCCGGTCTAGGAATGGTAGAATGATGGGTTCGATGACGGTTTGGATGTACCGTGCACTATTCAGTGTCCCCTCGACGATCACCAGTGGTGTACGGCCAGTGTAGGAGATCGCTCCCCACACCATGATGCCGGGTGTTGGCCCTGTGTGCCTCGGTCGTATGCAGTCCTGATTGTGGCGCTCACCTGCACGGCGCCAAACACGCATACGACCATCATTGGCACCAAGGCAGAAGCGACTCTCATCGCTGAAGACGACACGTCTCCATTCGTCCCTCCATTCACGACTGTCGCGACACCACTCGAGGCGGGCTGCACGATGTTGGGGCGTGAGCGGAAGACGGCCTAACGGTGTGCGGGACCGTAGCCCAGCTTCATGGAGACGGTTGCGGATGGTCCTCGCCGATACCCCAGGAGCAACAGTGTCCCTAATTTGCTGGGAAGTGGCGGTGCGGTCCCCTACGGCACTGCGTAGGATCCTACGGTCTTGGCGTGCATCCGTGCGTCGCTGCGGTCCGGTCCCAGGTCGACGGGCACGTGCACCTTCCGCCGACCACTGGCGACAACATCGATGTACTGTGGAGACCTCACGCCCCACGTGTTGAGCAATTCGGCGGTACGTCCACCCGGCCTCCCGCATGCCCACTATACGCCCTCGCTCAAAGTCCGTCAACTGCACATACGGTTCACGTCCACGCTGTCGCGGCATGCTACCAGTGTTAAAGACTGCGATGGAGCTCCGTATGCCACGGCAAACTGGCTGACACTGACGGCGGCGGTGCACAAATGCTGCGCAGCTAGCGCCATTCGACGGCCAACACCGCGGTTCCTGGTGTGTCCGCTGTGCCGTGCGTGTGATCATTGCTTGTACAGCCCTTTCGCAGTGTCCGGAGCAAGTATGGTGGGTCTGACACACCGGTGTCAATGTGTTCTTTTTTCCATTTCCAGGAGTGTATAATGTAGGAAAGTATATCACAGTTGCAAAACTCGCATCCGACTCATTGACCTTACACTTTGTTCGTTTTACCTGATTTTGTAATCATTTAAATAAATCAATATGACCTTTCAGTTGGAGACATTTAGTCCCCCTTTTCCTTCTGTGAAATTTGTCAGTAAGCTTTTTTCCTTCCAACCAGTGAAATGTGGCAGAGTACGGCCGGTAAATGACTCACAAACCACGAGTTAGTGCCGTTAAGACGATTTCTTTAAACATTGTCGTAGCTGAAGGAATTTAGTTTCGTCTTAAATCGTCGCAAGCAGCAATATTCACAGACATCTCAAATACGAAAAAGCTCATTATCCAGGTACGAAGGTTGTAAAACAATCTTACCACAGTTTGTGTCAGGTTGAACTTTTCCTCTGATAGCACTGCTTAAGTATTTCGTCTATGAGGTATCACAAGTAGTGTTCCTGTAGCTGTGGGAATCATTGGTTGAAAACTAGTTTAACACCAATGGGTACAGTACTGCTAAATATTCAAAATGATTATCAACCTAAGTCTGAGTTCATCCACAAACTGTGGCGAATTTATAATATTGAAGCTAGACTGTGCATCCTTGTCTTCCTTGAGTGGGCATTGGAAGGTGGTTACACACACGTATACAAACTATGAATTCTTCGAACGCTATAGTTAACGTTGCTCTCATAAACTACTTTTTTTTAATTCTTCTGGGTCTTCAGCGTGCAATATGTGTTGTAGATACAGTCTTAGAGCAAAAACTTGACCGCCGAGTCCTTCACGTAAGGTGGGCAATACAATCGTGCTCCTCTCAGAATCCTAAGTCCGGCAATATGCTCGATCTGGCAACACTGTAGACTGCGGCACTTCCCAGAGGAAGTCTTGACTTCAGTCTTAGTACTTTATTCTTGACTACGACCGTAATCTTGAGGTAAAACGCGAGACTAGCTAATATGACGTCTGGTAACTAAAAGCACACGTCGACAAAGTGTTTATCGCCCCTTTCCTCTCGGTGCTGAAGCTATGAGTGTAATTCAAGCAAATCTAAAATAGATTTCGCTTTCTGTGACACTGGTAATAACAGTTTGGTCCAACAATGTTTTACGAAAGATTTCTTTGCCGACCATTTGCCTCTGAACACCGCATGCGTCTGAGTTCTCAGGGACCCGTTTACTGCCTACCGGAGTGGGCTGAGGCAATGCATTGTCTCGCCTTCTGCCGACAACGTCTGCTCCACTCCGCACTCTCGACCATGTAAAATGTTTTAATGTTGTTGAGTGGTGACCCACAAAATCTGTCTACGATTTGTGTTTCACTCTTGATAGCAAAGGAGGCACAAAACAGTTTTTATTTGATGATTATTTTATTACACTAGAATGCAATTTATCAATGTGGCACAGAATTAATTTCATTGTTTCTGATGCAGTGCACAACAATTAAAGCGTCACATTTTGTTCTTTTTCCTTTCACGGGAGGTTCCTCAAATAATTTATTATTGTCATGGATCCATATGTGTTAGTCTAGCCACAGAGCCTAAATGCAATGTAGTGTGTTTGATTTCTTTCTTTGTTTCTCTATGGTAAATGGATGCAAAAGATGTCTCAGTAATTATCAGAATCTGCTCTATAGCTACTCAGGCAAATTGCTTGTTTGAAGTTTATACCTTAATTAATGGAGAAGTGAACGCTGTTCACAAGTGATATTTAAAATATTCAATTGGATTTAAGGCGACAAAATTGCCTATATTTGAAGCTACCCAGAGAAAAAGTAAGTTGCTAGAGCCGCTGTTAGCAAAGGTCTGCAGGGAGTTCCTGATTGTTACTGGGGAAATTTAGCATAGAGGCCCTATAGTAATCAAGAGGTTCATTTCCTTCATACTTATCACTATGGCATGTGAGTATTAAGTGAAGAACAGTATTGAAATTCGTATCGCTGATGGTCGATTCGAATTTCTTCAGAGACGCTAATATTGCGAAGGAGCTTGGCAGTCAGAAAGCCAAGATCTATGACCATTAACACAACTTACTGAGTCGAGCTACCAAGAGGATTTGATGTGTAAAGGTTTTCTTCCGATTTCGATACAGAATTTTTTCTGGAAATTCGCAGTTCCATAAAATATACCAGAAAAAAAGCTCGCATACGCTGGCCCTACCACGGTTAGAACTGAAGAGTGATTGAGCCGTTCTGACCCGAGATACAGGCGGTACCACCGGACTACGGACACACTGCTGCCTGTACGTCACTCTCATCATGGTATTTGACGCTCAGCCTCATAACGCATCGTGAAAGATAGTAAAAGTTGTCACTTATGTGACGAATAGCATTTCTTTAGGCAAAAAACTGAATTTTCTGTCTCAGTGTCTTAGTTTACATGAGGATTATATAGCACGAGTCATTCAAATGGAAAGGGAATATCAAGTGAATTTAGCGAGTCAGTTCAGTACCATACGCGGAAGTGATTGCACTGTCACAGTGTTGCCTAATGTCTGTGACGATGTTGCCAATTCTCAGCTGTGCTAGGAACAGCACTGTAGTGGTATGCAAGGAGAATCCCGTGCTCGTGTCATAGGAGGATATGGAGAGGAGGCGCGGGGTTTAGTTAATATGCAGCGTTTTCTCCTACCAGTTGTGTCAAACATTCAGATGTATAATCTCCCATCACGATTACAGTTTCCTACAAAATATATAAGAATAACACACTTACCTTGTTACTTTGTGACATACGATTATTTCAGTACAATAAAAAGTCTTGAAAATCACTTATGCCCACCTGTCACAAAAGTAAGATAGCAAACACTTTGCACATCGAAATCGATTGCACCTATGTGCAGTCTTGTGACGTTTAATACATCTTCTTAACGGCACTAAATCGTGGTTTGTGAATCATTTACCGTCCGTTCAAATGGTTCAAATGGCTCTGAGCACTATGGGACTTAACTTCTATGGTCATCAGTCCCCTAGAACTTAGAACTACTTAAGCCTAACTAACCTAAGGACATCACACACATCCATGCCCGAAGCAGGATTCGAACCTGCGACCGTAGCGGTCACGCAGTTCCAGACTGAAGAGCCTAGAACCGCACGGCCACACAGGCCGGCAACCGTCCGTACTCTGCGCATTTCACTGGTTGGAAGGCAAAACGCTTAGCGACAAATTTCACAGAAAGAAAAGGGGGACAAAATGTCTCCCACATGTTGTTTTATTTAAATGATTACAATATCAGGTAAAACGAACAGTCAGGTTGTCAGTGTAAGCACATTACTGTTGTCAGTATGATGTTGAACTGCCCAGGGCCTGTAATGATAAAGGCCCCGTTTAGGCCAAGCATGTTGTATACAGAAGTGGAAGAGAGAGCACCACTAAATTCTAATCCGTATGCATTCCATAGACACAGAAATTACTGTTACAGTGGACTTATGGAGCCAAATGAGTGAACTGCGTATTTTCCGGTGAGAAAGAGCACTGGCAAACAGTCTTCGCTACATTAGGTTTGCCGGCCGCGGTGGCCATGCGGTTCTAAGCACTACATTCCAGAACCGCGGGACTGCTACGGTCGCATGTTCGAATCCTGCCTCGGGCATGGATGTGTGTGATGTCCTTAGGTTGGTTAGGTTTAAGTACTTCTAAGTTCTAGGGGACTGATGACCTAAGATGATAAGTCCCATAGTGCTCAGAGCCATTTGAACCATTCTTTACATTAGGTTACTTAAACTAGTGTCACTGTGAGCTAGAATTTATGGTCAGCGACTAAGTGTAAGGTCAATGAGTCGGATGCGAGTTTTGCAACTGTGAAATACTTTCCTACATTATAGAAGCGAATATTAAATTTGAACAATATTGCGAAAATTTTGTATTTGGATAGCTTAGAATGAAAATCTTTCTGATTATTGCAAAGGAAAACAATTGATTTTCTAAAACATTGTCTGTCATACACAACTTGAAACAGGTCATATCGACCAAATCATATGGAAGAACTGACAGCGACGTATATCGGAAGGCAGTAAGATCTCTTACCTTTCGGTTTGGCAGTACTCGATAGCCATTTCTAGGCGCAAGTAAACGAAGAAAGGCAGCGAGTTTTTGTTATCAGGTAAAGACTTCATCAATTACTTTAGTTTTAATGTAATCTACGAGTAATTACTGATGTTTGATATTAACATGAAAAGGATTCCGTAGACAGGGAAAGAACCGTGTAGGGTTCGTATCTCCGTCACAGTACTTCACATCATGCACTTCATCTTTAAATGCATGCACACTTTGTTACTTCAGAAATGAGGTATATGAGGCATCTTTTGTAGTTAATTAACAGGGAGGAAAGGGTATTGACAGAAGTCCCAGTTTATTACAAAAATTGTCGTCTTTTATTTTCAAGTTTAGATTTGGTTACTGGTATTGGCAAAAACTTGGGTAATTCATGACTCTTCATGGCTAGTCATCAATATGATATGATTAGATTGCATTACATTACATTAATTCTTGTTTCATAGATCATGAATACGATATTTCGTAATGATGTGGAACGTATTTTTTTTAATGAAATATTTCTTTACATACCATGATTCAATTTCTTTACAATTTTCTCTCTCTCTCTCTCATTCTTTTTGATTTTTATCTCTCTCTCTCTCTGTCACACACACACACACACACACACACACACACACACACACACATTCTTTTTTATTTTAATTTGTTTGTTGTGCTCGACTATCGCCGAGGCACGAAAACGTCTGTGAATGAGTTTCTTAGTTTTGAGTACACTTACGAAAGAAATATAAATACAACTATGAGAGTTACTGGTTTATGATGCTTAGTTTGCAGTCAGTTCTGAGTATTATTAGTAACTACGCTCCAGTCCCTAAACCTAGTTACAGAAATGCGAATGAGACACATTACGTATTCCAGGCCGTAGCAGCCGCGACTTGGAGACACCAGCTATGGTCACTTCCCAGCCCGCTGTAAGATCACATCAGTTCATCTTCTTCCTTCTGGTATTCTAACTGAGATTTGGCAACAAGGCAATGTATGTTTGGCAACTCTCTGATTGTCGAGTTACTTCCTGGTGTGCACGGAATTAAGCCTCAAAGTTCACTTGATTTTACCTGCCATTTCCAATGAATAATCCGAGTTATTATCGCTTGAGGTGTAACAAAAGATTGTAAATTTACGGTTTTCAGCCCAGGAAAGTCGTTGCACGTGGAAATAGCAACTTATCTCGTCCTTCAAATAGCGGTTTACAAGTTCTAGCCACTATCAGTCTCGTAAGAGGAAGCTAAGACACATACTTCTTCGCCAGCCCTGTGGTAACGTGATGACCTGCGAAAAAGCCTTTGTTATGGTTCGCAGTTCTAGTCTCACTGCGTGCAGCGTTTTTATCCCTTCTGTGAAAGAGCTACAAGCAGTCAGATCAAACAACGCTAAGGAAATCTCAAGAAAATATTTTCGGCTCATCGTGAAATTCTTACAATGCTGCACAACAAGTAACGGCTCTTTCCGCTGCTGACAAGCAAATTTTGGGTTTCTAGGAAAATATAACTTTATTTATGAAATGCCACATTTACATACATATTGAGTGTGACACAGCATACCAATTAAACACAGACCCAATCAAAATCTAAGTGAGTAGTATTTTACCAATTCGTGACGATAGAGGCACGCTTGTGTACAGATACTCAGTTTTATTAAAACAGACTTTCGTCGTAAGGTTATCGTGGGTAGTTTTATTTCATTTTTTATAATACAGTTCATAATTTTCGTAAGGTTTCCTTTAGTGTTGTTAGAACAACAGTATACATGAGAGAAAAATTAATCATCAACGATATATGCGAATTCTCTGATGTTATCTATACCAGTCTGGAAATGTACATGCGGCTTATTGATTACATGCATGTAGAAAACTTGTTCTGAGTTAAAGCTCTCAAACACGGTTTGAAGAAGAATAAAATGCCACTACCAGACGACAGCTGATGTAGAAAATACTTTTCCGACGTATTTTGGTACGATGCGCTCTACCCATACACAATACAAAAGTTTCGAGATGCATCTACTGCCTGGCTGTCAGTTAAACCTGAAATAAACAAAATGTCGCAGAAGTTAGCCCTTTTTCCACGTACGACTATTTTGGGTTGAGAAGTGAAGGGAATTATGTTACAAAAGTTCCATTAGATTGATTAGCAGACAGCAGAATTGCGTTTCAAAAAATATAGCAGCGAATGTACTCGAACTCGCGACACCTTATCTACCGCGTGCGATACTTACCATAACGCTACTAGCTGACACGTAGCTATAATAGCTCCAGAAGTCAACAGCAATTCGTCCAGAACTTCTCCATTCCACAGCGCTGTGGGATAATGCATATGGCCAGGTCAACACTTATGAAAGACGAACAGTTATACCTTTTCTTTTGCACTGCACGACGTTTTAACAAACAGATAGCGCAATAGAGTAGCTCAAGTGGAAAGGAACACTTCCTATTTAAATTTCTGCACCCTACACTGTTGGCAGTTCTGTATTGGTGGCAGTTACGTGCTTTTATTTTGTTGATTACAAATAAAGTTGAATCTATGCATTGGGTAGCCAAGGCAGCTAGTTCATGGTGATTCGGTCAACCAAGTAAATGAATTTACTGAACATGCTGCAAATTGATACAGGGAGCATGTGTGTCAGAATTCTCAGCCAGTGTGGCACAACGGCTTTATGATAGAAAAATGAGCCACTGAGAAGAGGATTTGGTGGTCTGCTCGGCTGATGATAGATTCATATATGGTCTGGGTTCGATTCCAACTTCGGTCAGTGATTTTAGATAGGGAGCGACAGATTACATTCTCTTCTGGCTACACCAAGTGAAGATGATTATAATGGCATTGTGGTCTGAAATTCACATTAAAAATGATATTCCTTCTCTACCAAGTAGATGTTAGGTTGAGCCACAATACAGTCTGGAGTGGCGACATGTAGAAACTCGATCACCAGTAACCTTTCTTATTTTAGTTACTTATTTCTAGTGACGAAACAAACACTACGTAGGCTCACAGGACACTTATTCCATCTTTTATCTGAGCTTCTGTATGTCGATAAAATTGGTTCTGAACTGGGAATGCAACTCAGACCGCCCTTAACGCGGAATTTGATCCTTTGTGACAATACAGCTCGGCTACAATTTGTTGTTTGTTCAAAACTGCAGATTCCTCAACATCTCCACATATTGCGCGTGAATGGGTTCGAATCTTCGCCCGGCACTAAAGATTTCATTATGTATTATCAAGATCTATCATGAGAATACCTATCTGCTGGTGGATAATAATTTAGAAATGGTTGAAATGGCTCTGAGCACTATGGGACTTAACATCTATGGTCATCAGTCCCCTAGAACTTAGAACTACTTAAACCTAACTAACCTAAGGACATCACACAACACCCAGCCATCACGAGGCAGAGAAAATCCCTGACCCCGCCGGGAATCGAACCCGGGAACCCGGGCGTGGGAAGCGAGAACGCTACCGCACGACCACGAGATGCGGGCAATAATTTAGATTTTTCATGTATTTTCATTCGTTGTCAGCAATAACGACATTTGACGTGTTTGACTCCCAGTGAGACAGAACTACCTGCGAGATCACTGTAAGTTCAAGATGTTATTCCGAGCTGCTGGTGGAGAAAAATTCGGTTGCTGACGACTATTTGTCTGTAGTCAACAACGATATGTGTGGAGCTCTGTTCCCAGTCAGCACTGAACTCTTCGTCATATTATTTCTAGTTCAAACATGCTCACATGTCGTTGCTGGTGCAACAATCCCATATTTAACGTTCGTTTTCTCTAGAATATAACAGCGATAGGTGATGGGTTGCAGTCCTGGGAAGGAAAAACTTAATGTTTCGTCTCGGCATTTCAGATAAAACATTTAGCTACTGCCGAGATAATACGATATGTAACAGTTGATTGTGCTTCGATATCTATCCGATTAGGTTCTGGGTTCGAATCCCTGTCCAACACAAAGCTTTACCTCACGGCATTTCAAATAAGTTACTTGTTAAGAAGCAATATTTAACATCCCTCGTAGATCGTTAACAGGGACAATTGGTGCTGGGTAGGAATACGCGTCCGTTAAAAATGTTTGCGTAATGTAATTTAAAGTTGATATTTGCTAACTGATACTGTCCAAAATCGAGGTATATCACTCTCTGTATGCCTGATCAGGAATGACTGTTAGTTTCCGTCAGGCACGAAATCTTTGCTTAGTCTGCATGACCTGGGTTTGAATCCATATGCAGAACGAGACGGTTCGTCGTGTCATTTGATGTTCATACATATTCTCAACTAGCTGATCGTGAATAACTCACATTTTAATGTCATTTTGTGTTAAATAATAAGTACGGTATGTTGCTTTGAAGAGCAAATCATGAATACGACGAACTTACTACGTGCATAACCTATCTGACGTAATATTGAGAGTGGTAACATTTCAGGTATGTCATTTATTGTAATAAATGTGAGCTTACAAGCCTTAAGGACAGTCCTACCTGTGATAAGGTGTTCCCTGATATTTGTAGTATTGCAGTATTACTTTACATCTTGAGTTATTGCGATACAGAGCAGTGTTTTCTTTTCTAGTGGTGACTTGTTGGAACCATTTTCAATAGTCAAACGCCTGTACCAAGGAGTGATTAGAGGACTTGCTAGACAGCTGCGTTATGTGGGTTGCATGCGAATCAGGCGAAATGCAATTCAGGTCGTTCGGATACTTTTGAGCATGACTGTACCACGCGTTAGTTTACTAAATCGCCATCCACGAAGGAGGTCAAGTACATTGTTAATGGCAGTGCAGTTGCTGTGGCAAACTCATTTTTCTTTAGTCTTACTAGTAATTCACAGGAAACTTCCTTGAAATGTTTGAAACTTCGAGGTCACGCTCTGAGTGTTCACATTTTCTGTTTCCATATTCTTTATCTTTCTAAACTGATCATCATAAAAGTATTTAATGTCACTAAACATTTTACAAACCCCCTCTTTTTCTGTGAGAAGATACGATTCCCCACGCGCGGACTGAAAAGCAGAGACACTGTTAGTGTTATGCAACCAATACTTCACAGTCGGTGCTTCTCCTGTGTTGTCGCGATCACGCGTTAAGCGCACATTGCCGCCAGATAGTCCCCAACACGCCGCTACTGCAACTATTTCGAATATGTTCGAGAAGAAAAGTCAGAGCACACACTCAAGACAGGCGAGTTTTTAAACCACGTATTAATCATTCAGGATCGAAGCTGGTGAAGGCAGAAATGTAACGCTGTCTACATCTCATTTCATGACAGTTTCCTTGGTAGGCGATTCGCTCCATTGTGGCTGGCAGAAGCGAGGCCGGCGACACAGCCGGGCGAGTCGAGATGGAAGGAAGGAAGGAAGGAAGGAAGGAAAGCAGCGCGCTGAGCCTGCCCGAGCCGTCCGCAGCATTCGAGTCACGCGCGCGGCGGGTATCGCTTAGGGCTTAGGGCCAGATGGCCGGTAATGAAATTACTGCGAGGGCGCATCCATCCACCGCGTCATTATGCTAATACCCCGGCTGCCAGCACAGATGGACGGCCCCCGCAGGTTTTCAATATTGCACGCATATTAGGTCACGTAAGAGACGGGTCTGCGCGCTCTGGGCCGCGCCGTTGATTCGACGAGACGAATTTCCAATTTGGCGCTCGCCCCGGACGCTCCCGCCCCATCACCTGCACTGCCGGCGACCTGCCCGCGATGCCGACCGGCGATTTGCTCACCGCTGCCGCGAGGCTGCGCTTCTTGTGCGTCCTGAGATCTCCCGTAATGCCCCGCTCTTGCTGTCGCGTTCTTGCTGATGTGACTACAATTGGATTTCTTGAGATGACAACATTTTCGCCAGGCAACTGTCTTCTGATATATTACACTATCGATTTTTTTAGAGGTCTGCAGTTTACCGACGAACCACATACGTCTTTATATTCTGGGCTGTATGTTAGATCTTTATTGAACATATAACTCCCGCCCTTTCCCAGCCACGTAAGGCAAGAACTGGAAGCAACCACACTGGTGTTATTCAGCCAAGTTATGTTAAAGAATGCAATATAGTTTTCTACTGATAAAGACGCTAGAGCTATATAGCTAAAACACAAGAAAAGTAGAGAGGAGATGGACAGAGGCAGGACAGAGAAGGAAATGGACAGACAAAGTGGGGAGGAGGAGTGGCACAGAGAGGAAAAGCAGGAGGAGATGGACAGAATCACATGGTGGAGGCGGAGGTCGAGAAAAAGGGAGAATGAGGAAGTGGACAGAGAGAGAGGGCAGGACGAGATGGACAGAGAGAGGGGAAGTAGGAGAAGGTCAGACAGAAGGGGAGGAGGAGGAGAAGGAGGAGGAGGTGGCCAGAGAATGGGGAAGCGGTAATTGACAGAGGAGGAGGAGATAGATACAGAGAGGTGAGGGGAAGATGGACAGGGAGAGGGCGAGTAGGAGACGGACAGAAGGTGCGGTGGGGTGCAGAAGATCGACAGAGGGATGAGAAATGATTCAAGTGGCTCTGAACACTGTGCGACACTATGTGATCAAAATGAGTTACAACTCGTGGCGCCCTCCATCGGTAATGCTGGAATTCAGTATGGTGTTTGCCCACCCTTAATCTTGATGATAACTTCCACTCTCGCAGATATACGTTCAATAAGGTGCTGGAAGGTTTCTTGTAGAATGGCAGCCTATTCTTCACGGAGTGCTACACTGACGAGAGGTATCTATATCGGTCGGTCAGGTCTGGCGCCAACTCAGGGTTCCAAAACATTCCAAGGCTGTTTTATAGGATACAGGTCAGCACTCTGTGCAGGCCAGTCCATTACAGGGATGTTATTGTCGTGTAACCACTCCTCCACAGGCCGTGCATTTTGAACAGGTGCTCGATCGTGTTGAAAGATGCAATTGTCATCCCCGAATTGTTCTTAAACAGTGGGAAGCAAGAAGGTGCTTAAAATATCAATGTAGGCCTGTGCTTTGATACTGCCACGCAATACAACTTGTGCAAGCCCCCTCCATGAAAAACACGACCACACAATAACACCACCCCCTCCGAATTTTACTGTTGGCATTACCTATGCTGGTAGATGACGTACAGCGGGCATTCGCCATACCCATACCCTGCCATCGGATCGCCACATTGTGTACCGCGATTCCACACAACGTTTTTCCAATATTCAATAGTCCAACGTTTACGCTCCTTACATCAAGCGAGGCGTCGTTTGGCAGTTACCGGCGTGGTGTGTGGCTTATGAGCAGCCGCTCGACCATGAAATACAAGTTTTTACACCTCCCGCCTAACTGTCACAGTACTTGCCGTGCATCCTCATGCAGTTTCGTAGTCCTGTGTGATGGTCTGGACAGAGGTCTGCCTATTACACATTACGACCCTCTTCAACAGTTGGTTGGTTGGTTCAAATGACTCTGAGCACTATGGGACTTAACTTCTGAGGTCATCAGTCCACTAGAACTTAGAACTACTTAAACCTAACTAGCCTAAGGACATCGCATACATCCATGCCCGAGGCAGGATTCGAACCTGCGATCGTAGCGGTCGCGCGGTTCCAGACTGTAGCGCCTAGAGGGGCTCGGCTCAATAGTTTGCGGTCTCTGTCAGTCAACAGACGTGGTCGGCCTGTACGCTTTTGTGCTGTACATGTCCATCACGTTTCCACTTCATTATCACATCAGAAACAGTGGACCTAGAGATGTTTTGGATTGTGGAAGTCTCGCGTACAGACGTATGACAGAAGTGACACCCAATCACCCCACCACCTTCGAAGCCTCTGAGTTTCGCAGAGCGCTCCATTCTGCTCTCTCACGATGTCTAATGACTACTGAGATCGTTGATATGGAATATCTGGCAGTAGGTGGCAGCACAGTGCACCTTATATGAAAAACGTATGTTTTGGGGGTGTCCAGAAACTATTGATCACATCGTGTACGTGACATATGCGTGACCGAGGCGGCCAAGGAGACGGTTTGCGAGAAAGGAACGTCTGGGTTCGAGACACAGAGCGCCACAGATTTTCAACTTCTCCCACTGATTTATTTCAATGCCCTCTAGAAGCTAAATCGTTATTCCTTCAATTATAGTTGAAGGAATATTGATTTTGTACACTGAATCCATATCTGATCTCAATTTTTCTTTAGTGTACAGTTATTTCGCAGTGTGACTTTGTTAATAATTAAAAACATACCGAATGAAAAATAGTTCTTCTCTTTCACTAAGCAGCAAGGATTTATTGGAATATAAACAATCGTATAATATACCTTTTTCCCGTGAGTGCCTGTTGTAATTTCCGCTGAAGTGATGACTCAGATTACTATTTTATCGGTGATCTGTCTATCACTTTGATTTCTTACTAAAACCACTCAGCGTGATCATCAATATCGTCATCAACAATGTCAGCGAAAAAATACAAAATATAGAGCATGGCTTTTATTAAACTTTGAACTTTTTCGACGTGTGGTTTGTAACACATTTTGAGGTTCTTTTTGTTGTCAACAAGCTGCTGAAAACTCTCTTGAATGAACCGAAAGCTTCCATCTCACTCACAGATATTTCGGATTCAGTGTCGGAATCGTATATCAATGCAACCTATTAAGGAAGCGTCAAGAGAGTTTTCTCCAACGTGTCACGCCTTCTAAGTTCGACAGTCTCAGCAGATCCAACTCGCGAACTTGTCTGCAGCAAGCTGTGTTGTAAATAGTGCAGATAATTACTGCTTTAAATTGTTCAGCTTTGCCGGCCGCTGGTGGCCGAGCGGTTCTAGGCGCTTCAGTCTGGAACCGCGCGACCGCTACGGTCGCAGGTTCGAATCCTGCCTCGGGCATGGGTGTGTGTGATGTCCTTAGGTTAGTTAGGTTTAGGTAGTTCTAATTTCTAGGGGACTGATGACCTGAGATGTTAAGTCCCATAGTGCTCAGAGCCATTTGAACTATTTGTTCAGCTTTCATTTTATATAGGGGTAGCTCCGATACGGCTATAGACGTGTTCTGTTAGTTAGCTTCAAACCCCATACACCTATCATACAGTATTTTGAGGATGTTAGTGGTTGGAAATTTAATGAACGCAAGAGTAATTTATTTATTTGTAGGTGTGCGCTCACTTTCACGTTAGTTACACTACTGGTCATTAAAATTGCTACACCAAGAAGAAATCCAGATGATAAACGGGTATTCATCGGACAAATATATTATACTAGAACTGACATGTGATTACATTTTCACGCAATTTGGGTGCATAGATCCTGAGAAATCACTGCCCAGAACAACCAACTCTGGCCGTAATAACGACCTTGATACGCCTGGGCATTGAGTCAAACAGAGTATGGATGGCGTATACAGGTACAGCTGCAAATGCAGCTTCAACACGATACCACAGTTCATCAAGAGTAATGACTGGCGTATAGTGACGAGCCAGTTGCTCGGCCACCATTGACCAGACGTTTTCAGTTGGTGAGAGTTCTGGAGAATGTGCTGGCCAGGGCAGCAGTCGAATATTTTCTGTATCCGGAATGGCCCGTACGGGACCAGGATTGAATGAAGGGTAGAGCCACGGGTTGTAATACATCTGAAAAGTAACGTCCACTGTTCAAAGTGCAGTCAATGCGAACAACAGGTGACCGAGACGTGTAACCAATGACACCCCATACCATAGCGCCGGGTGATACGCCAGTATGGCGATGACGAATACCCGCTTCCAATGTGCGTTCACCGCGATGTCGCCAAACACGGATGCGACCATCATAATGCTGTAAACAGAATCTGGATTCATCCGAAAAACTGAAGTTTTGCCATTCGTGCACCCAGATTCGTTGTTGAGTACACCATCCGCAGGCGCTCCTGTCTGTGATGCAGCGTCAAGGGTAACCACAGCCATGGTCTCCGAACTGATAGTCCATGCTGCTGCAAACGTCGTCGAACTGTTCGTGCAGATGGTTGTTGTCTTGCAAACGTCTCCATCTCTTGACTCAAGGATTGAGACGTGACTGCACGATCCGTTACAGCCATGCGGATTAGATGCCTGTCATCTCGACTGCTAGTTTCACCAGGCACCGCCGGTCAACTGCTGTTTGTGTATGAGAAATCGGTTAGAAACTTTCCTCATGTCAGCACGTTGTAGGTTTCGCCACCGGCGGCAACCTTGTGTGAATGCTCTGAAAAGCTAATCATTTGCATATCACAGCATCTTCTTCCTGTTGGTTAATTTTCGCATCTGTAGTACGTCGTCCTCGTGGTGTAGCAATTTTAATGGGCAGTAGTGTATTTTTACATTTCTTTAGTAATAGATGTCCAGCAGTGTAGTTATTTGTTGGTTATATGTTCTATAGATCTTTTAGTATACACGGGATGGCTATAAATTGTGTCCGCGTGTCTAGTACCCGATTTAAATGCAGTTGGATCGTTAGTTATGTTAGTTCATATCATCTATACTAAGAGAATTATCTATTTTTCACAATTCAGAACGACTAAAGTACGTAAATGACTGTTTATTTACATGCATGAAATCTTAACTCTAACAGTTGAGTTCTGTGCTATTTCACAGTACAACGTGTACTTTGATTAGTAAAGTCTGGATTATTCCCACATGGTTTCCATAAGAGCCAGATACGGTAAATGTCGATAAAGAGTTGCCATTATATTCAAACATCGTATTGCACCGACTCTGAATCCAGCAGCCAGGAAAGCAGCAAGCAAGAAACCCGGCCGCAGTTTGCCAGCCAGTGCCCTGCCAGCTCAGCAGCGTCAGCAGTCACCGCTTCCGCAGTCGGCGGTTCCGTGAGTCAACCAGAGGAACATCAATTGGCCACCTGCTGCAGGACTGACTGACGTACTTATTACCCCACGCCCAGCCATTAACCCCGATCCAGACATTTCGTCGCAGCGTCGATAAATATGTCTTTTGTAAAGGATATAGTCACAACTGGATCGTCCGATGTCTCACAATCTGGTAGTCGTCGACGCATCTACGATACTGTCTCCGTCGGGAAACACTGACAAGATGAGGGGACTCGATGACGGGGCGTCTGTTAAGACATCAGGAAATAGCTTCCATGGTGCTACAGGGAGCTATGATAAGAACCATAGAGTAAGTCACTGATTGGAATGCATTCACGTAATAACTGAGGACGTTGGTTGCAGTTTCAGTTCTCAGTTGGAAAGGTTGGCACATGACAGGATTTTCTGGGCTGCATCAAAAACAGTCAGCAGACTTATGACTGAAATAAAGTGTACATGAGAGAGGAAAAACGCGTGAGGCTGTGTTACGGACAAAACGGTCGTTTTGGAAGCCACCATCTTGGATATGAATTGTAATTTGCAAATGGAGAGAGGGACGTAAGCAATCATTCGATTTTAAATTGCAACAAACTTTTACACTCGAATATTTTCTATAGCTGACTGATTTAAATTGCTACTCGCTGTTATTTTAGGGATAGGTTACTACGGTTTTGTGATTTGAGAAGATAGCGTGTGAGGGTGAGAAACGGTAACTTGTACATAATGTAACAGATGTGCTGTAGGGTAGGAGGGGAGGACTATGAATGCAGCCACTCAGTTGGTAGAACAAGTTATTGGAAGACGTGAACAGGCATGGTTCAGCGCATCTTAAACAAAGACTACAGACGACGGGAGGTGACCATCGGTTCCTTGTACTGATGAACCGACATAGGCATCCTTCACCGGTGGAAACGACCACTAGACGATAGTGGAATGATGACGGATGGCATGGACGAGTGCTGGAAGGCGGCGCGGCAGCGAGGAGACGCAACCAGTGCCCGGGCAGGAAACTCAGGCAGCTGCCGTTGGTTCGCGATTCTGCGGAGAACCTCCTCGCGCATTACCTTACAAGCCCGCCGAATTTTCAACATTCTTCTGTATTACTACATTTCGAATATTTCGATTATCTGCTATTCCGATTTTACCACAGTCCATATTTCACTACCACACAATGCTGTGCAACGAATGTACAGTCTCAGAAATTTCTTCCTCAACCCAAGGCCTATTTTTGATACTAGTAGACTTCTCTTCACCAGGAATGCTTTTCTTGCCGTTTTGGCACTACTTTCAATGTCCTCCTTGTTACGTCCGCCGAGGGTTACTTTGCTGCTTAGGTAGCAGAACTCCTTAACTTCGTCTACGTCGTGATCCCCAATTCTGATGGTAAGTTTCTGATTTCTGCTACTTCTCATTACCTTGGTCTTTCTTCGATTTAGTCTCAGTCCATATTATGTGCTCATTAGGGAGTTAATTCCACTCAACACACCGGGTGCTTCTTCTTCATTTTCACTTAGAATAGCAATATCATCAGGAAATGTAATCATTGGTATACTCTCACTTTGAATTTTAATCCCCCACTTGAACTTTTTCCTTTATTTCCGTTCATTGCTTCTTCCATGTGTACAGTGAACAGTAGGGACGAAAAACCACAACCCTGTCTTACACCCTTTATAAACCGAGCAATTCGAACTTGATCTTCCAATTTTATTATTCCTCCTGGTTCTTGTACACATTGTATGCCGAGGCGATAAGCTATGGGGTACCTCCTAATACCGTGTCAGACCTCCTTTTTGACCGGCGTACTGCGGAAAATCGACGTAGCAACGATTCAATGAATCAGTGAAAGTTCCCTGCAGAAATATTGAGTTGTGCTGCCTCTACAGATGTCCATAACTACGGAAGTGATGCCGGTGCAGGACAATGTGCATGAACTAACTTCTCGATCATGTCACATAAATGTTTGATACTCATGTCGGGCGATCTGGGCGGCCAAATCATGTGCTCTACCTGTCGAGAATGTTCTTCAAACCAATCACAAACAATTTTAGCCCGGTGAAGTGTTTGGGAACATGAAGTCCATGCATGGCTGTAAATGGTCGGAAAGTGTCTATGTAGTCAATGACTAATTGAGTACCACAGCCGCACGGAGTGGCCACGCGGTATGGGGCGTCATGTCACGGACAGCGCAGCCGCTCCCGCCAGAGGTTCGAGTCCCCCCTCGGTCATGGGTGTATCGGTCGTTTTTAGTATAAGTCACTTTAAGTAGTGTGTAAGACTAGGGACTGATGACCTCAGCAGTTTGGTCCCTTAGGAATTCACTCACACACACACACACACACACACACACAGTAGCACACACAACACACACTTACAGTAGCACAAGAGGACCCAGTCCATTCCATGTAAACACAGCCCGCACGATTACGGAGATACCACCAGATTGTACAGTGCGTTGTTGACAACCTGGATCCATGGCTTCGTAGAGTTTGCACCACACTTGAAACCTGCCATCAGTTCTTACCAACTGAAATCGGGACTCATCTGACTAGCTCACGGTCCAGTCCTGTGTGGTCCAACCGACAGGGTGACGAGCCCATGAGAGGGGCTGCTGCCGATATCATGATATTAGGAAAGGCTCTCACATCAGTCGCCTGCTGCCATAGCCTATTAACGCCAAATTTTGACGCACTGCCTAGAGGATGCGTTCGTCGTACGTCACACATTGATTTCTGCGGTTATTTCACTCAATGTTCCTTGTCCGCTAGCAGTGACATCTCTACACAATCGCCGCTGCTCTCGGTCGTTAATGAAAGCCGTCGGCCACTGCGTTGTCTGTGATGAGAGGTGACGCCTTAAATTTTATATTCTTGGCACTCTCTTGACACTATGGATTCTGGAATATTGAATTCCCTAACGTTTTCTGAAATGGAATGTCCCATGCGTCTAGCTCCAAATTCCACTCCGCGTTCAAAATCTGTTAATTCCCGTGCTGCGGCCATAATCACGCCGGAAACCTTCTCACATGAATCACCTAGGTTCAAATAACCTCTCACCCAATGTGTTGGCCTTTTATACCTCGAGTGCGCGATACTTCCACCATCTGTATAGGTGAATATCGCCATCTCATGACTTTTGCCACCTCAGTGTATATTGCCCGTTTTTTCTATAGGTTACTCATACTGTTTTTCTGAATTTCGATCATATTGCAGTATTTAACGTTGTCGAACGCTTCTTTCACGTCTACAAACATCTTTTGAACGTGTCTTGATTTTATTCAGTCTTGCTTCCATTGTCTGTAATACTTGTCTTTAACACTCTGTTTATCCACCTGCCTTCGATTCCACACTTACAGACCACCTTGTGCTGTAGACACCTAAGTATCGGTCCTGTACGGACAGTGAAAAAATGTTTAGGCTAAATAAAGTGCGCAAAGAGGCTATCAAGAAAGAGATCTTCCTGTTTCCAAACGTGAATCGAATGCGAAGGAACACCAATGGTTGCTTGCCGTCAGCCAAACATTGGTTCGCGTAGTACGGACGTTGGTGTAGATGTACGTGTACTTGACTCGCTCTGAATCAAAATTATCGTACATTCAAAACTTTCTATCGCAGTATCGACGTTCTGGCATTCTTCACACGCTTGAACAAACATTTCTCAGAGGTGAAAGTAGTGACAAATGACGCTTAAAAATCTTACGACTGACCCGGAGTCGAACCTCGGACTTATGGATTTATGCTATGGCACTTAATCACTGAACCACTAAGCCACAACAATGTTAATAAACTATCTTTTTCTATATTCACGTTTGGCTCTTTTATTCACGATCTATGTTATGTTCATACTTAATACTAATTAGTGTTGCACGTAACTTCATTCTTTCGATTCCCAAGTAAAAAAAAAAAAAGTTACTAACTCCTGATAGACGATCTTGCGCAAGTAATACGAGTATATTGGAGTTCTGTCCACAGAGTCCTACATTTAACATGTTTTGGCTCTTACCGCAGATTCTAATGATACCATGTTTAATCGGGACCACATAGTGCAAGACTAGTAAAAATCACTTTTTGAAAATGGACGTTCTCTCCTAAACTAACATCTGCAGTGTAGGTAGTCAATATATTACGTAAATATTTTAATCTTAATGACAACTTTAGCCAACAGTTCTCTGTTCCTCATTTCTGGATTTGAGTTCTATGTGAAGAACATTTCACAAGCGTTAAAGTAAAATGGTCAGGCACCCCAACAATAAACTTCGTTTACAAAACATGTCGCTGAAGTATTTTGCAACATATCCACCAGAGCTCCTTCAGCGCCAGTTACGAGGAGTAAATATTGTAACTCTTCCTTTACAGTATTGTTTAGCTAGTTCTACTGAATAAGATAGTCGTATAGATCAGAATATGATCCGATAGTGTTGCCCTTGCATTTACGTTCACAATTGGTACCAGCATCTATTCCACAAGTGCTTTCATATCTTATGAATGTACTTACATATTACTCACGATGGAGCAGAGAGCTGTACCCTAACAGTGGCGGAGGAAATAGCTGTTCGTAGGTCAGGATGAAGTCTCATCCTTCACCTGGACGTGGTTTGTGATTGGTGGTGGTGACTGGAATCGTACAGTTAATCGTTAGTGAAACATTCCTGATTTCAATAGTTCTTTCTTCATTTTGGTACAGAGATAGGATCGCATTAGGCAGGAGGCGATTGCTCCTCAGTGACATATCCGGTTGCTGACGGGCAGCGCGTTGATCGCAGCAATCAACGGGCCAGAAGACAGTACGAGTTAACAGAGATAGGTGCTGGTGTCAGCGTATCAGCCGAGGTCCTGCCTCGTGGCTACAACGTACCACACCAGAAGGATGGTGATTAAAACGTAGTAACTAGCATGGCCAAAGTCGAGGCCATATGCCCATAGTGGGCAGTGATCAACAACTATGAGGGCACACAGGAATAGGTGAACAGGGTTTAAACCTAAGTAATCAGCATGGCTGAAGTTGAGGCCATATGGTCCATAGTGGCCAGTGATCAGCAGCGATGAGGGCCCTTGGGAAATGGTGAACAGTAACAGTGGGGCTAGACAGCCCCTAGACATGGCTTCAAGATGATACCCCTCCAAGGAGCGGTTAGCATTAGAAGACAGTCACCTGGCGGGTGACCCAGTGGTGCCGAGGTTCTAAGTTGTCTGCATACACTCTGCAACTCAGGTAGACTTCTGTAGTTACTGGATATAAAGTCCTTGGAAGATCACTGCATCCTTTATCTGGCACCACTGTGGTCTCCATTTCGACGTTCAAGCTGATGAAGACAGTGGCATTTGGCATCACATACACACCCCAACACGGTAGCATACAGTGAGGATCTAAATTGCGGGGTATTCACCAGAGGCTGCTGAGCACACTTCACCAGCAGCAGCACCCCCATCCTGGGGGGAACAATAGGCTGTAGCAACCGGGTGTCATCAATGGGCGGGGAAAACTACATTTGTTCTAATTTTCTTGTTTCGTCATCTCCTGCAGGAGCCTAGCCGGAGCTGTAATATTGCCGATCTTCACTCTTCAGACATGCTCACTAGCTTTTTTCGCCTCGTCAGTGTCCTCAATAAGCGCTCTTATACCCTGAATTCTTTTTCTTGAAACACATTTTGTGGACTTCATGACGGTGCTTGCTTCCCTCTGTTTGACGCCGTTTTGATGAGTGTCGTAAGAACAGTACGCAGAACCTGACGGAGCCACGATGAAACACTTTTCTGTTTAGATGGCAAAACTCTTTCACCCATACAGACATACCTACATGCTCACCCCCACACGTCTCTTAGTCTATACCAACAGTGTTAAAAATTACATTTATATTTGTTGTTAATTCAAGATCTGTAGTGTTTCATTGCCATTTAAATATGACTTTAGTATAGTTTTATAGTTATTTTTTACAACAACCAGTGTCTGAAGTGAGCAGCAGACAAAATAACGTGAGGTATATTTCACCAGCATGATAGCACACTTTCAAAACAACTATAACATATTATCTTCACAAGTAGTTTGAAGTTTCCACCGTACACGTTAGGTATTATACCCTTTAGGCAACTTCCAGAAACATACTGTCAATACACAGCACATAAACTATATAGTTCTCCATAAAAGTTTTTTTTACACTGCAAAAAAATTGTTATTTCTCGTGTTCTCAAAATATTTCTAGCGGTCAGTCTTACAATATTCTTTGTTTTCTAAACATTTCCTTTAAAAAGGCCAAGCGTTTAAACTACAGATATTATTTTCTGCCTGCGCAAATAGCTAAACTGATGTCAACAATTTTAGTCTTGAATTAAAAAACTTTGCTATCAGAAGGAAAAAGATTCCGTGACCTTTTCGGCCACGAAATTTTAGGGCTCCCTTCATTAACTTCCAGCAAGGGTGTTCACTTGGTTATTGCTTTCAGGTAACTCGGTTTTTATGGTACTGCTCAAAATGCACCGATAGATGTAATCTGTTTTCGTGTTGCGAGGTCAATTGATTATCTGCCAATAACTTCGTTGAAAACCTGTCGACTATCAAGAGAGGAAAATTGCATTTTTTACTCTCAAACAGCAGCCACAAGAGAGCATGTGAGCTAAAACGCCACATCATCGACGAATTTATCCATCTTGCATTTACGTAGTATCCTGCACTCGCATCCCAAATATATTACGGAATCTGAAAATTATCTGTCATGTCTCGCAGTGTAGGCAGGCTTATTGGCTTATCGGACTTTCAAAAAGTGTGTAGATGATAAAACAATACATTGCAGGCAACAAAATTTTTTCAAGCTTTCCTGGACGATTCTAGCTACGTAGAATTTTTTGTTAGTGAAGCATATGCAGAAGCTCACTACCTCCAAACTGCAGGAAAACAATATGCAGTTCGTTGATAATTTCCGAGTTTACTACTTCATCGTTCAAATGACTTTGTACGTTAGGAAAAAAAAGATTCCCTTGCGTTTGTCAATACACATAATGCATGATAACTTTCTGTCTTATCATATCGTTCATCGGTTCTACTGCCGCTATGAAATGATGTTCCTGCCTCCTATTAAATTCCGTTTTTAAGCAGCGTTTTGCTGCGATAATCAGGTAGCTTTAAAATTAAAAAATAATTGCACAAAATTTAGCATAGGTTACGTAATTCAGAAGAAAAATCTGAAGTTGCAGTCAGAAACAATTAAAATAACAAAATCCCGTTCCCTGCGAAAGTATTGAAAAGTTGAAGAACGTTTACGAAAAATTATACATAATGCACCTCCGTGCAGCTTATACAGAACAGTCAATTGAAATTGAGACATATGGATAAACAGAAGTAAACTGTTCATTACATCAAAAGCTATTTCCGTAACTGCTAATAAGTTTATCGCACTATGAGACGGCGAGACGCGTAATGCCTTCGTGGGCCTATGGAACGATGGTTGTACACAGACGTGTACCTCTTTGCCCGAAGCAAATTGACGGCAACGAATGTCCTATTTGAGGATACTGGAAGGCAGCAGAGAAACACGTCATCAGATCTCTTAGCACATTTATCCAGGAAAGATGAGTGTCTGGCTCAAAACAAAACGCTTACAAAGCCAATTCTTTTGAATATGCAAGTCAGAATAGCCAAAAGGAAAAAAACTGTTGAGTTATACAAGTGGTAGGTGGATTTTGAAATCTTGAAACAAATGAGGGAAAAATTGTAAAATGGAAATGAGTGGTGTGTAACTTGATGTGGTGGGATTAAGCGAAATTAAATGGTCTAGAACAGGAAATTTCTGGAGCGAAGACTCAAGCGCAACTTCTCAGGAGACGAAGAAAGAGTAACAGGAGGAGTAATAAGTCTTACAGAATTATTTCAATACCGAGTAAACAGTTATTTGCAGTACACTGACAGATTAGTGTTGGTAAAAGCTATGACTCATCCAGTTGACGTAAGTGGTATTCAGAGTAACACCTTAGATACAGGACACACGAACGAAGGTGTGAATGAATTATGTGAACAATTAGAATAGCAATGGAAATAGTAAATGAGAGAAAGAATTTTGTAATTATTGGAGGCAGTACTGACAAAACAGTGATTGAAAAATACTCAGGGGAAAAAAGACATCAGAGGACAACGGCTGGGTGATTTTTAGCCAGGAAAATATGTTACAATAGTCAGAAAACCTTTTTGAATGCAAGAAAAATAAGAGATACCTTTGGGTGCTGATATCTACAATATCCATAGCCTCATCCGTGTGTAACCTAACCTGAGGTTAAAGTACACATTAAGATACAATGAGAGCAAATCGAAGATCGAGAACTCCAGGGCATTATTCAATAATTTTGTACCGTGAAGGGTTAATGTAAGAGTAGCAATACAACAAAGGAAAGAGGAACAAAGTAAAGACAAAAATGTTATTACAGACACCGATAAGCAAGCAAAGGTTGAAACTGAAATTGTAGAAATCATAATCGAATCTCAAGTCAGTCTTAAAAAGGCCGAAGAAAATTTTGAACATATACATAGTGTACAGAAGTGGATAATACGAAAACTGAAGTATTGGCATACTGCATAATGCGAATAGCAGCAAACGCAAATCTTGATGGAGAGCTTTGCAGACTGTTTACTTACCCAGACGCGAAAACTGCCGAAGACTACATATCCTGTTGAGAGACTAAAGTCGGAACTACAAACGATAAAATGTCGTTAAAGGAGAATAATAATAAAATTCCAACATTGAACAATTTTAGCATGACGTCTACGAAACAGCATGAAAAAAGATACATTTGTGTGTTCGAGATACACAGACAGAAGGTGCAGCCACATTAAGAAAAGCTGCAGGTGTTTGAGCAATGATGCTAGAGTAATGTCCTGGTGCTCTAGTGAACAGACGGAATGAAGAAATGTTCAATAACATGGTACAGAGTATTTCTGTGACAGAATGTCAAGCAAAGAAATGGCTGGTGGATTGATACCTGCACAGACATTGTCCTAACGTAGCATAAAGACACAACGAAAAAGCCCGAAAAGAACCGACGAGCAATGACAATGCTTCAGTACTTAAAGCCGATAACACAAGACGACAAAACTTGCGGAAACAGGAAGGAAAGAAAGACGAGATACGCTGTGGACGAATCTAAAAGCAAGGAAGGTCAACTTAACATTTTCTTTAACTACATTGCTACAACAATGATCAGTTTGTAGTGGCCTTCACGTAGGACACATATTTTACATAACTGAGCCGACTACCGTCTCGTATCGAGCTGCTGCACTCTATCATATACACTACTGGCCATTAAAATTGCTACACCACGAAGATGACGTGTTACAGACGCAAAATTTAACCGACACGAAGAAGAAGCTGTGATATGCTAATGATTAGCTTTTCATAGCATTCTCACAAGTTTGGCGCCGGTGGCGACACCTACAACGTGCTGACATGAGGAAAGTTTCCAACCGATTTCTCACACACAAACAGCAGTTGACCGGCGTTTCCTGGTAAAACGTTGTTGTGATGTCTCGTGTAAGGAGGAGTAATGCGTACCATCACGTTTCCGACTTTGATAAACGTCGGATTGTAGTCTATCGCGATTGCGGTTTATCGTATCGCGACATTACTGCTCCCGTTGGTCGAGATCCAATGACTTTTAGCAGAATATGGAATCGGTGGGTTAAGGAGGGTAATACGGAACGCCGTGCTGGATCCCAGCGGCCTCGTATCACTAGCAGTCGAGATGACAGGCATCTTATGCGCATAGCTGTAACGGATCGTGCAGTCACGTCTCGATCCCCGAGTCAACAGATGGGGACATTTGCAAGACAACAACCATCTGCACGAACAGTTCGACGACGTTTGCAGTAGATGATGGTTCAAATGCCTCTGAGCACTATGGGACTTAACTTCTGAGGTAATCAGTCCCCTAGAACTTAGAACTACTTAAACTTAACTAACCTAAGGACATCACACACATCCACGCCCTAGGCAGGATTCGAACCTGCGACCGTAGCGGTCGTTGTAGCGCCTAGAACCGCTCGGTCACTCCGGCCGGTGCGGCAGCATGAACTATCAGCTCGGAGACCATGGCTGCGGTTACCCTTGACGTTGCATCACAGACAGGAGCGCCTGCGATGGTGTACTCAACGACGAACCTGGGTGCACGAATGACAAAACGTCATTTTTTCGGATGAATCCTGGTTCTGTTTACAGCATCATGGTGGTCGCATCCATGTTTGGCGACATTGCGGTGAACGCTCATTGGAAACGTGTATTCGTCATCGCCATACTGGCGTATCACCCGGCGTGGTTGTATGGGTTACACGTCTCGGTCACCTCTTGTTCGCATTGACGGTACTTTCAACAGTGGACGTTACATTTCAGATGGGCTGCAACCCGTGGCGCTACCCTTCATTCGATCCCTGCGAAGACCTGCATTTCATCAGGATAATGCACGACCGCATTTTGCAAGTCCTGTACGGCCCTTTCTGGATACAGCAAATGTTCGATTGCTGCCCTGGCGAGCACTTTTTCGAGATCTCTCACCAACTGAAAACGTCTGGTCAATGGTGGCCGAGCAACTGGCTCGTCACAATATGCCAGTCACTACTCTTGATGAACTGTGGTATCGTGTTGAAGCTGCATGGGCAGCTGTACTTTGTCACGCCATCTAAGGTCTGATTCAATGCCCAGGCGTATAAAGGCTGTTATTACGGCCAGAGGTGGTTGTTCTGGATACTGATTTCTCAGGATCTATGCACCCAAATTGCGTGAAAATGTAATCACATGGTAGTTCTAGTATAATATATTTGTCCAATGAATACCCGTTTATCATCTGCATTTCTTCTTGGAGTAGCAAATTTAATGGCCAGTAGTGTACTTGACTCTGTAACCCAGCAACTAGTTTTTTGGCTTTTCTGTCTCAAACGAAAAGTGCTAATGTGCTTCCTTCATAGAGAGATGATCATGAAAAAGAAATTATAGAATAAGGGGTGCAACACACCTGACGTTACGTTTTCTCGTGTTGATTTATTCCGAACTGTCTTTTGGATTCTTTATATTATCTACGCTGAAGGAAAAGATTGCAGCATCAAAAAAGAATTAGTGCAGAGTAATGAAATTTGGGGAATACGTTTCATATTTCAGTGATTAACAATGTAAGATCACTGGTTAATGTAAGCGCGATGGAAGCCATTGCAAATGTGAAATTCTTGTATAGTAATAACGTCTGTAACCACCAGAATGTGGAATGCAAGCATACAAAATACATGCATAGTTTTGGACAGTTGCCGATTTTCGGTTTGTGGGATGGAGCTCCATGCCCGCTGCACTTGGTATGTCAATACAGGAACGGTTAGTGCTGTTTGTGGGGGACGCTGGTGTTGTCGTCCGGTGATGAGCCATATGTGCTCGACTGGAGACAGGTTCGGTGAACAAACAGGCCAAGACATCACGTCGACATTCTGTAGAGCATATAGCGTTACAACTGCAAGTGGGGATGCGTTATCCTCTTGGAAAACACTCCCTGGAATGCTGTTCATGAATGGCAGCACAACAGGTCCAACAATCATATTCACATACAGTTTTGCAGTCAGAGTACGTGGGATAACCACCAGAGTCCTCCTGATGAGTCCTCGCACTCTAGCCCATAATTCCAGGTGTAGGTTCAGTGTGTCTACCACGCAGACAGGTTGGTTACAGTCTCTCAGGTGGCCTGCTTCTTAACAACACACAGGCACGGAGGCAGAACAACCTTTTATCAAAAAACACAAGAGACCTCTATCCTGCCCTCCAATGAACTGTCGCTTGACACCACTGAAGTCGTAAATGCATGTCTCCAGTCGAGCACATATGGGTCATCAGCGGACAACAACACCAGCGTCACCCACAAACAGCGTTAACCGTTCGTGAACTGATCGACTAAGTGCGACGGTCATGGAGCTCCATCCCACAAACCGACATTCGGCACCTGTCCAAAACAATGCAAGTATTTTGTATGCTTGCATTCAATATTCTGGTGGTTACACACGTTATTACTATACACGCTAAAGGCCGTGTAGCTCGGAGCTATCTTTGAAGTAACCGATTTGTAACAGTTCGTTGTGTCAATGCTGTGGCAACTCCTGCTCATGTTGCTGCTGCAGATACAGCACGATGTCCCAGAGTCATGCTCTGGATGCGATTGTCTCCCCTTTCGATAGTGGCACGCGTCGTCTGGAGCCTGGTGTTCTTGTTACCGTACGTTCTCGTGACCACTGCTGCCAGCAGTCATGTACAGTGGCTACACTTCTCATACCCCTATTAAACGATCTCACTCAAACTCAGTGAGGTGTTGACAATGGCGCCTTGGCCGCCTTAAATGCATTCCTCACTAAAACCGACTCAGCTCCTGCAGTCCCAAAGGTAACTAAATCTCACTACTATTACAGCGCGTTTAAAGCAAACCTGATTTGCATCCTCACTGTGGCGCTACTAGCACCACTCTTACGTGACTGGCGTGATATCTTTCAGATGTTGAAACCCGCCAACCAACTTTCGCTTATGTCGCACATCTCCTTGCTATCCTGCTTTTTTTTTCGTCAGTGTATTTGGTTTTTACGGACCAGTTTTTGTTGTTACTAATTCCGACGTTTCCCAGTATGTGCCGAAAAATGGCTGTTGACCACGTTCCATTATTAAGAGCACAACAGAACTTTCCGCAACCGTTTTCATTGACGGATGGTATCTTTAAAGATATTGCCTGCTGTGTACTGAATTGTTTTGAGTCGACACGCTGGCAGGTGACAATAGGATCTTTGCGAGTTCTTTGGGGAACCACAGAAAAAGTGCTGATTGCGAACACGTTGAGCGAGAGAGTTCTGCTCTGGTGAAGGACACAGGCCTTTAATGGCTCATTAGTGTTTTTGTTTGGTTAGAGGTAGCCATGTTTATTGCGTCAAATGCGTTGCTCTAGTTAGTGTTTGCTGGCTTTTTTACCCAATGGATTTGCTCAAGTTCCGTTTTTATTTTTCGTAACGATTGTAATTTTATGAGGAATCAGCACTTGGAGGCGCTTCAATGCATTTTTACCAGGCAACCTTATAGACCAGGGTATCCATTCGATATCTGCAAATTCTAGTCTAACTACCCTGTTTCAAATGGGAAATGAGAATAGCAGCTAACTTATTTTCTTCGAAGTTTTGGTAGGTACAGTAAAGTTCCACGTTCTGCACCTAGACTGACCTGTCGGGTCCGACCGACCGCCATATCATCGTCTACCAATGGTGTCATCGGATGCAGTTTGGGGAGTACGTGGTCAGCACACTGTCGTCGACGGGTTTCTTGACCTTGGAACCGCTACTAATCGCTCGAATAGCTGCTTAGTTGGCCTCACGAGACTGAGTGCGTCTCGTACCAGTCCACCCAACAATGAACCATCCCTGGCAGCACAGGGAGTTGAATCCGAGTCTTCTGACTACACAGCTATTGGGGCGGACGCGTTGATGTGTTAAAAGGAACGTGTCACTGAAGTAAATGTTCTTACTGTACACGTGTAAGTGTTGTGAATTTTGAACCGTGCACACATTGAATGTTCATTTCTGTTGGGTTGCTGATTGCCAAGAGCACTATCATCAGCCAGAAATTTTACTTTTTGTGCTAATAGATCAATGTTTGCAAATTAATTTCGTTCTCAAGAGTGATTATCTAGGAATCATAGTCACATTTCGTCAGTATACTATCACCATCACCAGAGATCATCTTAAACCTACTACACGCTAAGATTATTCTAAGAATTGTAATTTATTATGCAAAGCTCTCTCTGTTACGACTTCCTTCAGGTGCAAAGCGATGTTTTATAATTTTCAGCTTGCTTAAGGTGAGTTCAGATAGCTGGGGCATCTTGCAACACAAAATTCTGTCGATATAAGTATTGGTAATGAGTCGAGGGCTACGAGGGCAGCCAATAAAGGGTCAATGCTTCAGGTTTTATTCAGAACAAACTAGTCGAGATATTATTATCATAGTGAGATGCGTGGATACTTCTTCAGTTACTCTCTTATGTAGTTTTTGACCTATGGCAAAGAGTCCAAACTTGCTTTGCACTGTTAGTCCATACAACTAACGAATTATTCACAATGAAATATTATCGGGCACGATATATTCCCAAGACTTTTTTTAAATTAATTACTTTGTTCGCCTTTCACTCTGCCAATCGAAACGGCACTTCCGTCACTAAACGAAAAGGATGATTAAGATCTGACGTACCATCGACATCGATGTCATTAGAGATGGAGGACAAGCATGAAATGATTCAAGAGTGGGGAAGCAAATCTACCGCGTCTTTCAAAAAGAAGCATCCCAGCATTTTCCTGGATCAGTTTAGGTAAATGACGAAAAAACTAAATCTGGATGACGGGACGCGCCCAGTGTGCCAACCACTGACCATATACGACGTTCAGTCAAATTAAAAGCTTAAAAGTGTAATAACAAATCGAAATTTTGCGACGTTATCCTGTATGTTGGTAAGCGTGCTACAAACAGCGTGCAGAATGGCCTGTAGGTGGCAGCATAGTGCAGATGCATACATACCTACGCAGTATCAGTTTAAAGATGGCCGCCCCCCTTGCGACTTGCACCAGGGAAGAACAGCGTTCTGTTATTCGGTTTTTGCGTAGTGAAGGTGTGAAACATATTGAAATTCATGGACGAATGAAGGTTCAGTACGGTGATGCATTTTTGTCACAGAAGCAAGTCCTCGTCCAGGTCAGGCACAACGAGTTGTGACTCCACAGAACGTTGCAGCATAGTGAAGGAAAACCGCCGAGTGACACTGAATGACATTGCAGCATGTTTACAGATTAGTCATGGGTCAGTACACCACATTGTGCATGATGTACTTCAGTTTCACAAAGTGTCTGCAAGATGGATTCCACAGCAGCTGACTCCTGAAATGAGAGAACGACGTGTTGATGCCTGTGAAGAACTTTTTCGGCGCTTTGAACGAGAAGGTGATGGCTTCCTTGCAACAATCGTTACTGGGGACGAAACCTGGGTTCACCTCCACCAACCGGAAACGAAGAGAGCGAGCAAGGAATGGCGCGATTCCTCATCATCAAAACCAAAGGACTTTCAAACAGAACCATTAGCAGGGAAGGTTATGCTGACTCTCTTTTGGGACGAAAAAGGCGTCGTTTTGGAGCATTACATGCCTAGAGGGACCACTGTCACCAGTGGATCAAACACAGATCTCCTAAAAAATCATCTGTGGCCGGCCGGTGTGGCTGTGCGGTTAAAGGCGCTTCAGTCTGGAACCGCGTGACCGCTACGGTCGCAGGTTCGAATCCTGCCTCGGGCATGGATGTGTGTGATGTCCTTAGATTAGTTAGGTTTAAGTAGTTCTAAGTTCTAGGGGACTGATGACCACAGCAGTTAAGTCCCATAGTGCTCAGAGCCATTTGAACCATTTTTGAATCATCTGTGGCCTGCAATCAAATCAAAGCGACGTGGACTGCTGTCAGCAGGTGCCCTTTTGCAACATGACTATGCAGGGCCCCACACTCCCAATACAGTTCCAACAATCACAGAAATGCATTTTGAGTGTCTTCCTCATCCACCATACTCACCAGACCTTGCCCTTAAGTGATTTCCCTATGTTTGGACCACTCAAAGACGCAATAGGAGGAAAGAAGTTCTGTTCTGGTGAAGAGGTACGCCACGCGGTGCACGAGTGGTTGCGCGGACTACCAAAAGAATTTTTTTCTGAAGGATTTTATGCACTTTCGAAGCTCTGGAGGACTTGTATTGAGCGTGGGGGAGATTATATTGAAAAGTGATACAGCTTTGTACCACTTCTTCATAATAAATAATATTTAAAAAAAATATTTAAGGTTTTGATTTGACTCACCCTCGTAGCTAGCAGCAGTCGATTCTTTCTGTCCTGTTTCTACAATCATATATTGATTTGAACAAGTACACAAGTACTTCTCAATGGTGTAGGGTATCCGACGTCTTTTCAGAATTTGTGAAATATACCGGTGCTGACAGAGCTTGGAGGTCGTTCCCCTCTAGAAGCACCCAGAGACGAGAGGGAGAGAGAAGACAGCTAAAGGAAGGATGTGCTTGCGGGAGGTGGGGAGTTTGCCTGCGCTGTTTACTCAGCCCGACAGCCACGGTGCCAAATACCTGGCGGCCCACGGCCCCGCCCCCCTGCCCCACCACTCAGCTCAGCTCCTCTGCCCTGCTCTGCTCACAGAGTCAGCCTGCGGCTGCTGCCCTGACACTGTGCTGCTCAAAGCCAGCCGCTCGTGTTTGGAGACACTGCGGAGCCGCCGTGACGTGGCGGAAGCCACGAATTACGTCAGGCCTACGGGAGCATTCCGAGGAACCACGCTGCGAGTGCTTCTGCGCATTCCAAAGGGATCCGCAGGGCACAGTACTGGCTCCGATTTTCTTCTTGCCGCATACGCGGTGGATCTATAATTTTTTCACAAACTTCTGTTGAGAAGGTTTACGCACACCGAAACACGATCAACTCTCGCTTTTTAGGGCTTTAATGAAAGAATGTTGTACAATGTTCTCAAGTCAGAAGCTCATACACAATTTTTAAAAGAGACGGACTGAAAATTTTTTGAGTTCCATCGTTCTAAAAGCAAATGAAATTTGTTTGTACTTAACAGCGATATTCTAATCTTTGGTGAGGTGCTTGCAGTGTAGTCTTTTCATTTGGTCCGCGCGACCGCTACGGTCGCAGGTTCGAATCCTGAATCGGGCATGGGTGTGTGTGATGTCCTTAGGTTAGTTAGGTTTAAGTAGATCTAAGTTCTAGGAGACTGATTACCTTAGAAGTTAAGTCCCATAGTGCTCAGAGCCATTTGAACCATTTTTCCATTTGGTTCTAATAGTTGGTTAACTTAAGGATTTTTTGTGCACAGAAAAATAAATGTGCCTAGAGGACATTTCTGGGCTACCACTTTTTACGATTTTAAATCGTAACTAGCGCCTAAAGTGTGAAGAAAATGGCTCTTAGAAGTATGGGACTTAACTTCTAAGGTCATCAGTCCCCTAGAACATAGAACTATTTAAACCTAACTAACCTAAGGACACCACACACACCCATGCCTGAGGCAGGATTCGAACCTGTGACCGTAGCGGTAACGCATTTCCAGACTCTAGCGCCTAGAACCGCTAGGCCACACCGACCGGCCTAAAGTGTGAAGATAAGCTGAGAAAAGCATTCTGGCGAAGAATCCCAATATAAACCAACAATTCATAATTAATATAGTGAATTCATAAGATACTGGTTTTTTCTTAGTAATGAATTTCATGAATAAGGCCCAAGAACTGGTGTTACTGGCTAAAAATATTCCCGCTATTCGAACATAGCTTGAAGAAGTTCGACAGACATGAACTTATTCAGGCAGCATTGGGCGTTGATATCAGTGAAACGCAAAAAGAAAATTCCAGATAAACTGACTACCGAATAAAGTCGAAAACGCACGGACTGGTGTAGAAAACAACTGGAAAAATTCCAGGGCTGCACTTCAGACGTGATCCGGAATTGCGTTACTGGTGCCGAATCTAGAATTCATTATTACGATTCTGAAAAGAAAAGTCAATCAGCTCAATGGGATTCTCAAACAGAAACTAAGCCTACAAGAGTCCGACGATGACTGCAAGGGTTCTTTTTACTTTTTTTAACAGGGCGTCACTATAACACTAGAAGATATACGTACTGTTACTGCCGATTGGTAGACAAATGTTTGTTTGTCTCATATTTTAGGAAAGCGAAACTTTTAAAAACTAAATAAACACTGAGTATCTGGATGCCCTAACGGTCATCACCGTGGACCCTCTACCGTACACTCCTCACCTAGCACCACGCGATTTCGTTTTGTTTCCAACGAATCAGCTGAAAAATGGAACGTCATAAAAACCTGATTCCTGAAATACCTCAGGAGCACTGGCATCACTGTTTTAAGGATTCGTATCATCGAATGCAAATACGTGTTGTTGATAAAGGGAAAAACAATAAATCATTTACATTTTTTAATTAATCCTTGTTTGTTTTTCTAGCAAATTTCAGTGTCGCCCTCGTGTATACGCATTCATCTGTCGGATCGTCGCCTTTCACAACTTTCAAACACTTTAAGTCCGTGTGTATTGATTTTGCTAGTCTTAACGACACAATGATGCAAAGTCTCTGAATTAAGGATGTCACAGACTGCATGCAAGGGGACGTGGTGGCCACGGAAAATTTCCTGCCCTAACTATCCACATGTCATGGCAGTATTATCCAGCGCGTCTCAAACAATGCGCTGGGATTTCTCGTACTTATTGATTAATACACGACAGGAAGAGTGTCCTGAGTAAACTTCCTGTATGCAGCACCTGTAATATGTAGTGGCAGATTTGGCTACACAATCACCTAAAATAACAATAAACACATTTTAATTTTCAACAATGGGTGCTTCATAAAACACAGTAATAGTGAATATATAGCTGCTCTCACCGTTCAAAGACTGATAGCGAAATACTCGATCGGTATCTGATTGATTGCTTCTCACTGAAAATTCCTTGTTCAACCTGACCTAAATATTCATATAATAAATACTGATTAAGATGCAACATAACGCACAGTTTCGATTGCAACGTAGTAATGCTTGGAACTATTTATTTCCTTACCAGTCATTTATGTACTGTTACGTTGTAGGTTGTGATCATATGATTCTTGTTTTCGCTTTTTGTTGAGAGCGATGAGCTAGTCGCATAGAGACGGGGAGATATCTGGCGGGAAAGGCAGTAAAGTAAACGGCAACTCCAGGAAGCAAAGGTCGACAAGAACGTATAAGTATCATTAATGAAAGTCCCTAGACGTATTTTTCTGTGTACATGCGAAAGTCACTCTCAGAAAATACTGTAGGGATTTTGATATGATTTTCACTTATGGATACTGATTCGCAAGGAAGATTTGTGTATATCACAACATATTATAAACAACAGATATTTCGTGCTACTAGTGCGAAGCTGGAGCGCTTCGCTAGTTTCTTAATGTTTATAGCACCGTCGTCCTCATATCAACACAGTCCAGTCACCAATATCTTATGCACACGGTTTATGTACACTCTCTTCAAGCCTCTTCCGTATTTTTTAAATCAGTCAATCAGGCAGTAAATAAGCTTCCAGTCTAAATTAGCGAGGTGCCAAATATGAATGGAGTTGAGCCAATATGACTGCAGGAGGCGTCATGTGCGCATTGAGATACGACGTGTGCAACATATGTTCAAATGGCTCTGAGCACTATGGGACTCAACTGCTGAGGTCATTAGTCCCCTAGAACTTAGAACTAGTTAAACCTAACTAACCTAAGGACATCACAAACATCCATGCCCGAGGCAGGATTCGAACCTGCGACCGTAGCGGTCTTGCGGTTCCAGACTGCAGCGCCTTTAACCGCACGGCCACTTCGGCCGGCATGCAACACATGTAGGCATTGCTGCGCGCAACTGATTTCAGCCATACTTAGGTTCATGCTAATGTCAGAGCTACTGGCTGTTTGTTTCTTAAAGTGAGAAGTAACAAACATATTACACGAAGTATATCGTTTAATTTCTTCTTTGGCCACACGGGACTCTTGAAAAATACTTCAAAACAAAATCCTTGAACGTACACTTCTAGAAAAACAAAAAGCTGGAAGATTTAAATGAAAAGTACCAGGCGGGTAAGAAACGTATAAGCGTTTTGAAATGTCACAGAAAACGAAGTTTTCTAACTAAAAGGTTCAGGTTTTGGAACGATGTACACTATGTGATCAAAAGTATCCGGACATCTGGTTGAAAATGACTTACAAGTTCGTGGCGCCTTCCCTCGATAATGCTGGAATTCAATATAGTGTTGGCCCACCCATAGCCTTGGTGACAGCCTCCACACTCGCAGGCATACGTTCAATCAAGTGCTGAAAGGTTTCTTGAGAAATCGTAGCCCATTCTTCATGGAGTTCTGAACTGAGGAGAGGTATCGATGCCGGTCAGTGAGGCCTGGCACGATGTCGGCGTCTCAAAACACCCCGAAGATGTCATATAGGATTCACCTCAGGACTCTGTGCATGCCAGTCCATTACAGGCATGTTATTGTCGTATAACCGCTGCGTCACAGGCCGTACATTATGAACAGATGCTTGATCGTGTTGAAAGATGCAATCGCCATCCCCGAATTTCCCTACAACACTGGGAAGCAAGAAGGTGCTTAAAACATCAATGTAGGCCTGTGCTGTGATAATGCCACGCCAAAAAACAAGGGGTGCAGGCCCACTCCATGAAAAATACGACCAAACCGTAACACCACCGCCTGCGAATTTCACTGTTGGCTTTATACAAAAAAATGGCTCTGAGCACTATGGGACTTAACATCTATGGTCATCAGTCCCCTAAAACTTAGAACTACTTAAACCTAACTAACCTAAGTACAGCACACAACACCCAGCCATCACGAGGCAGAGAAAATCCCTGACCCCGCCGGGAATCGAACCCGGGAACCCGGGCGTGGGAAGCGAGAACGCTACCGCACGACCACGAGATGCGGGCTGGCTTTATACAGGCGGGCAGATAGCGTTCACCGGGTATTTGCCATACCCACACCCTCCCATCGGATCACCACATTGTCTATCGTGATTCGTCACTCCACACAACGTTTTTCAACTGTTCAATCGTCCAATGTTTACTCTCCTTACAACAAGCGAGCCGTCGTTTGGCATTTACCGGCGTGATGTGTGGCTTATGAGCAGCCGCTCGACCATGAAATCCAAGTTTTGTCACCTCCCGCCTAACTGTCGAAGTACTTGCGGTGGATCCTGATGCAGTTTGGAATTTCTGTATGATGGTCTGGATAAATGTCTGCCTATTGCACATTACGACCCTCTTCAACTGTCGGCTGTCTCTGTCAGTCAAGAGACGAGGTCGGTCTGTACGCTTTTGTGCCGTACGTGTCCCTTCACGTTTCCACTTTACTATCACAGTGGGAACAGTGGACCTAGGAATGTATAGGAGTGTGGAAATTTCGCGAACAGACCACAAGTGACACTCAGTCATCTGCCCACGTTCGAAGTCCGCAAGTTCCACAGAGCGCCCCATTCTGCTCTCTCACGATGTATAACGACTACTGAGGCCGCTGATATGGATGACCTGGTGGTAGGTGACAGCGCAATGCACCTAATATGAAAAACGTATGTTTTTGGGAGTGTCCGGATACTTTTGATCACATAGTGTAGTTTTGTTCCTTAGAAGATGGCAGTAGAATTGTCAGTCCAGTGCAACACGCAGTCAGTGGAAAGAAGCTAATGTAAGTTGGCGGACGTATGTTTCAGCTTTGAAGAATGTAAACAGATTATTAAGTGGGACTGGAAGTTTGAGAACGCTGGAGTGAATCAGAGACAGTGGAGACGTGAATATGAAACAGATCCATCTACAGAATTAACAATTATAGGTTCCACGATACATATTCAAGGTCTATAGAGTATTGTGTGACACACAGAGATCACGGATCGGGACCACTTCTTTTGGCCACAAGTGATGAATCCTCAAATGTGGTGGAAGTGTTTCAGCATTCAGTGCAAAAATCCATGAATTAAGGGTCACATGAGATTAGAGTACGTGCTATACAAGGGGACAGCGAAAGTGACAGTTGGCAAGAGGACGTCACTTCTCCCACTCCTCATCTTTCCTTCTTTTTTAAATGCTGGCATAGTCTGGCTTGGTCTGTGACTATATGCGCATACTGTTCCCACAGTCTGAATTCTGCCACAGGTGGTATTCATGTAGCATGTACCATGACATTTCCGGAGACTAGAAATCTACTCTGTAGGAATCAGCATGGGTTTCGAAAAAGACGGTCGTGTGAAACCCAGCTCGCGCTATTCGTACACGAGACTCAGAGAGCCATATACACGGGTTCCCAGGTAGATGCTGTGTTTCTTGACTTCCACAAGGCATTCGATACAGTTCCCCACAGTCGTTTAATGAACAAAGTAAGAGCATATGGACTATCAGACCAATTGTGTGATTGGATTGAAGAGTTCCTAGATAACAGAACGCAGCATGTCATTTTCAATGGAGAGAAGTCTTCCGAAGTAAGAGTGATTTCAGGTGTGCCGCAGGGGAGTGTCTTAGGATCGTTGCTATTCACAATATACATAAATGACCTTGTGGATGACATCGCAAGTTCACTGAGGCTTTTTGTGGATGATGCTGTGGTATATTGAGAGGTTGTAACAATGGAAAATTGTACTGAAATGCAGGAGGATCTGCAGCGAATTGACGCATGGTGCAGGGAATGGCAATTGAATTTCAATGTAGACAAGTGTAACGTGCTGCGAATGCATAGAAAGATAGATCCCTTATCATTTAGCTACAAAATAGCAGGTCAGCAACTGGAAGCAGTTAATTCCATAAATTATCTGGGAGTACGCATTAGGAGTGATATAAAATGGAATGATAATATAAAGTTGATCGTTGGTAAAGGAGATGCCAGACTGAGATTCATTGGAAGAATCCTAAGGAAATGCAATCCGAAAACAATGGAAGTAGGTTACAGTACACTTTTTCGCCCACTGCTTGAATACTGCTCAGTAGTGTGGGATCCGTACCAGGTAGGGTTGATAGATGAGATAGAGAAGATCCAACGGAGAGCAGCGCGCTTCGTTACACGATCATTTATAGTTCAATTCTTTTATCCTGGCGGTTAGCGCATGTCCGCCCAGACGCGGGAGATTGCTGCGTCGCCAGTTGCACGGGCCAAGCAAACTTACGTTTAGGGGGGAGCGCGCAGTTTATGAAGTAAAGCCACCACGGCCGCATTAACCCTTTCACTGCTACAGAGACGTGCTCCCCGCATTCCGCGCTGTGCACGATTTTGTCATCACTGCACTTCTCGCCTGTGCAGACACATGGTGTTCCGACTGCTTTGACACACTTATCATTCGATTTCACAAAAACTATTTGGCCCAAAAATTTGATTTTTACACATCTTCTTGACTGATACCTTTCCCCCATAAATGATTTAATTTTGTTTCGATGTTCAACGCAGTTATTGTGCAGCATTAAATGTAGTAAACCACTCCACGAAATTTTGAAGAGTTTGCAGAGGTAAAAGTCCGTAGCGTATACTTTCTGTATTGTTGATTTCAGTTGAAACTAGAAATTTCAAAAAATTACATTCAAACGAATAACATTCATGAAGTAAGACACTCCGATATTGTTTTTAAATAAAGAAAATATTAAGCACAAAACAAGGTTTGAATTCTGTACCTTTCGCTTATCAGCCAAACACTTTAACCATTACGCTAAAGCAGCTCACCAATTCACGTGATTCCTGGAGAACTTTAAACTAGGACGCAAAACACCGACAAACACTGTTGGTATGACTATGAATTACTCACGTTTCGTTGAAGTACAATAGGAAATAAACAATTACCGCAGTTCTTTATTGCGAAAAAGCGGTTAGTGAGAATGATACAAACACCTTTCCTTGCTATCGCCTGAATTAGGAGGCTTATTGCTTGTTTCGTTTAATTAATTAATAGAATGTGAAGCAATTGGTATTAAGAATGCTTTTTCCAAATTTTCTGTAAAAGAAATTCTGATATCAAGACATTGCTTTCGTTCAGTTACTTTATTTATCTCTGAATGTTTCTAAAACTGAAGACACTCGTCCGTGCTCTATCCTGCAGTCGAGCTCTGGCAACGTCGTTCTCTGTTCATTGGCTGACTGCGTTTTGTGACGTCAGATGCGCAGAACGAACCTAAACTCGGCCGCCGACATAAATGACGCGCACTTTAGTAATCGCGAAAGCGTTACGGAGATGATAGATAAACTCCAGTGGAAGACTCTGCAGGAGGGACGCTCAGTAGCTCGGTACGGGCTTTTGTTGAAGTTTCGAAGAGTCATGCAGTATATTGCTCCCTCCTACGTATATCTCGCGAAGAGACCATGAGGATAAAATCAGAGAGATTAGAGCCCACACGGAGGCATACCGACAATCCTTCTTTCCACGAACAATACGACACTGGAATAGAAGGGAAAACCGATAGAGGTACTCCAGGTACCCTCCGCCACACACCGTCAGGTGGCTTGTGGAGTATGGATGTAGATGTAGATGTAGGAAGCAACGACTGCTCAACGAACATCTGTCGTCAACAGGGTAATGTGCAACACTTTACTTTATTCATCTTGCCGGCACGACTTTGCAATTGCATAGGTAGCCGCGTTTAACTCGACAAACGTGGACTGACGGCGTCCGCTACTTGTGGTGGAAGCATCCATAACAGGTGGACGGGGTATCTTCAACATTTGTTCTTCCAGCTGCCAGTTTCGCTACTCTCTGGTACTGTAGTGCGCAACACACTCTGTGAAAAGGATCAGTTTGCGCGATTTTATCTCAAGGCTGGTGCAACAGTTGAAATACTACGATCTGAATCGCTGGGTACAATTTTATGAATGGATTCAGGCGATGGTTACATGCGAAACTGGATTTACTGGTAGGACCGTTTGGTCGGATGAATCGCAGTTCAAACTTAATGGAACTGCCAGTCGGAATTATTGTGTGTACCGGACCGAAGATAATCCTCACATTACTATAGAAAAGGCTGTGAATTTGCCTGGAACTAATGTGAAGTGCCGTTTATTACACTGGGGAATCATTAGGCTTCACACGAGCAGGGTTGCGGCTACACACGTAATGTGTGGCGCACATCGTGTCTAAACCTACAGGTAACATAAACTGTAACCGGAAAAAATAGCACAGTTTACTGATTAAATTTTTCCTTGCTTTCGTGCAACGTAAGGTAATTTTTTATTGTTATCAACTTGTCACGCCGTTGCACTATAATAGGAATTTGCAAGTTTACGAACACCAGACTGTACCAGCCCAGTGGGTAGGACGCAGGAGACCAGTACAGTTTCCCGCACAGTTTCCAACACTTACGGCGTGCGACATCCACTGTTTTATTTTATTTTATTTTATTTTATTTTATTTTATTTTTTTTTTTTTTTGAGTTCAAGGATCAAGTTACTTCCTTTATAGCTTTCTGTGCGGTTTCAGGAAGTTCCATGATAGCAAAAATAAACTGGTCTTGCAAAGTTGATTTTATAGCAGGCTTTCCTGAGCAGATAACATCGTATAGGAGCCTTTTCCGTCTATAGAATTTGTACGGCACCACTTGGAGCCATAACATCATCGACAACTCCGCTAATGGGGCTTGCGGGAACAACTACTGATCTTTATACCTTCTCGGCATGGCCCAATTAGAAAGTCTAAGTTGCTGTCAGACAGGTTTGAACAAACGTCGGACGTCTCACAGGGAAGCGTACTAGGAGTATATCCTCTTCTGTGTA
The DNA here is from genome assembly GCF_023898315.1 of Schistocerca nitens. Taxonomy (NCBI): domain Eukaryota; kingdom Metazoa; phylum Arthropoda; class Insecta; order Orthoptera; family Acrididae; genus Schistocerca; species Schistocerca nitens. Next base: position 388,723,715 of record NC_064615.1, read on the forward strand.
GACCTATAACAGCGCAACGTCCACGATAATCGAGAAAGTGAAGTGTACTTTATTTGTAGAGACCCTCGCCCCCATACCCAGCAATTACAGTGATGAAACATCAAACTCGAATTCGCTATGACAGCAGTTAAAATCCCCACTGGCCCATTCAGATTTAGGTTTAACACGATTCTTTCAGGTCGCGTAGGGCAAATGCCTTGATATTTCCCTTGAACGTACGCAGCCAAATTGATTCCCTATCCTTGACTTGTATCACTCCTGACACTAGGACTGAGACATATTTATGAGTGTGAGAGGAGGGCCTCGTTATGGGCAAAAAGCTCTCGTGGCTTTAACACCTTAGTGACATGAAAGCACTGTTTCTCAAAGTGCTTAACATGTTTAAGTGCCTCAGCCACAGATCTCGAAGAGCTACTCGAGCCCAGTAATTCCAGTTTCAGGTAGTGTAAGGTGGATTATGGATGCCAGGCGTACTTATCACCAAGACGATCATGATTGAAGGCGTTAGAAGCCATCCACCATCGTGGTATAAACGGACCCACAGTTATCTAAAGGAAAAGCACCTGTCTCACTCTCCATGCTGAGGCTAGTGAATCACCACTATCCGTCTGGCGGGGCAACTCTTCATGGTATGTCAGCCATATACTCTAATGAACCAAAACATTACGATCACAGCCCATGGTGAGACTCAATACCGCCTGGTGACGCTGCCGCATATGGAAAGTATATAAGCCGAGCAGAGATGAAGGAAGAATGATGCTAGTGGCGACTGGGCCGCAAATGAGGACCGCCACTGACATAAAGGCATATTGTTGCGGACCAATGGCTGGCAACGAGTATCTCAGAAACGGCGAAGCAGTTCGGCTGCTCGCGTGCTGCCGTCGTGTAGGAGAGTGGCTTAAGGATCGTGAGTATAATGTTGATGCAGGCAAAGTGTTTTGGAGCACACCGTTAAGCGCACTTTGTTGAACATAGGACTCTGCAGCAGATGATCCCCACGGATTTCCACGTTGGCTTAACGATATCATCGACAATGGACTATAGATCAATTGATACCGAGCAGCCTGATTCAGATGTTTCTTATTGCACCATATGAATGGCCGCGTCCCTACTCGTCACCATCCACGTGATCGGCTGCTTACAGTATAATATGAACTACGCCAGTGGCGACAGTGTTGAGTTGCGGAGAACATCTAGCTGTGCTTTCACATAACAACTGGTTCTAATCAAAGGCTCAATAACAGCTTTTGACTACGTGAACATGACTGCGGAACATATGCATCAAATCATGCATGATGTCTTCCCCAACAATGATGGCACTTTCCAGCCGGATAACTGTTCGCATCTCAAGGTCAGAATCGTGCAATAGTGGTTTCAGGAGCATGATAGTGCAATCAGTTTGATGTCTTGGCTACCAAATTAGTCTGACTTGTACCCTACCATCAGACGGCTGCTCAACGCACGCGCGCGCACACACACACACACACACACACACACACACACACACACACACACACACACACACAATTTACAGGAATTATGTGCCCTATTAGTAGGCAACTGGTGCCACACACCTTCGGGAATTTAGCTTTCTCCAACGACACAGAATCGGTAGGTACCAAAAGTTAAGGAATACCCTACTTAGCAGTTTTGTATTATCAGTGCAAATGTCTGGAAGAGCAGCAGTTATCAATGGTTAAGCAACCAGTACCAAAAAATTTACATCTAAACAAATGTATGTTAATGGTTCCAAGCGGGGAAAAAATCTGGGCTGCTCTGTGCCCGTTGTGCTCTCGAGGTAGGTTCTTCAGGAAGATCACAAGAATTTGTGCAACGCCGTAACTCTCCTTACTCAATATTTTTTGAATATTTTATCTTTCTCCTATTTTTAGAGTACTAAAACAATTCACTATGTTTATCTTATTGTTAGAACATTTTATCCTATGAGAGTAAGTAGTGTGCCAACAAATTCATGCCGAAGTCTTTGCTTATTTTCAAGCCAATTCTTCCACAATATATGGGATCTAAGACAAAGCACTGGATAAGCGAAGAGAGATGTAGAAGCGTCTACTGGTGTTACACAAGAAATTACAAAGAAATCTCTAGCGTTCGTCGGCCATCGTTATTCTTACGGTGTAGCTGACCGCCACCCTAAATATTTTGCAGAATTCTTAGTAACAATGTTAGAATCACTAATCATATTCATTCCAGATCGGTATCTACTCACATGAATACTGCAGGAGGAGAAGGGACCCGGCTGCGTACGAAATACCGTGACTCTTAACAATACTTCACATCTGTTAGCAGTAGGTTAGCTTCTGCCACATAAAGGTGCGTTACGGTATTAAGAGGTACCAAATGGCGCATAATTACACTTGAGTACACCACCACTGTGGAGACATTACTGGCTTTGGAATTTCGGCTACCGGAACAGTAGATATACAGCCAACAAGTGGAGAACAAAGAATAACAGGAGTGAAATGATAATTAAATAGACACCCTAGCTGCAAACAGGTTTGCAGCTAGGGTGTCTATTTAATTATCATTTCATTTCTAGCAAAGCTGCATGGTCATCCACGGTAACTGTTCTTTCGCGAACAGATACTACCGTCATATATAATAACAGGAGTCCTTCTTCGTCATGAGTAATTACAATCTCCCAAGGTCGAGGAGGTGCAGAACCGCCATAGAGAGCCTGAACTTCAGTCACGGACTGTTTCCAGAAACATTCGCATCGCATCTGTCTCACAGTGGACCCTCTGTATGCGTTTAGCGTAGGAGAGAACGGAAATCACATGCATCTGCGTGCTAATGATTGCCTAAGACAGCCAGGTGCTTCACGAATAATGGCTGCAGCTTCAGCCGCAAGAGAAGCCTGCCTACCTGGAGAGTCTTTCAGAGAGTCATATACAAAACTCAGATGCCAGCTGTTAATTAATGTACACGGACGACATTTTCAGCAACATCTATAAAACAATATTCATCAAACAGCAGTCTGAATACCGTCTCTGAATATCTCTAGTGTCAACACTCGTATGGACCATTAACGGAGAAAGGGAAACCCGTAACGTTTTCGTTACATAAAAAAGTGGTTTTTTGATCTTCTCTAAATACTAAAACTTTCTTGGTTAGTAAATTACTTACAGTGTCGGTTCAGCTTTTGAGAATTAACTTCCCAGGCAGCTCCTTCTCTATTACTTCAATTTCACCTTTGACTGTTTTATTAAAACACCATGGTTCTCAGGCAACTTGAATAGCTTAGTACACCTTATAGAAATGGCTTACTACAATGTCATTGTTTTCTTTACTATCTATCTGCACTTCCAAGTCAGTCCATGGTTTATAAAAACATTAGTAATACCTTACAATGCTTGCACAATTTTCTCTCTTTCATTTCTTATAGTGCTATCTGTCATCCAATCATATGAAATGTAGTTTTCTAATATACATTTCAGATTTGTCTCTTACTGACTCTTATTTGTTGAGGGGTTTCATCATATTTTCATTGCATCTATTCGCAATTTTTGAAGGATTTTCCAAATATTTATTTTTAATTCAGTATATTCTGTAATTATCCTATCATGGTTAGCTTCGAACTGCCACCTTCTTTTTAATAGTTGCCGTGTTGCATTTGTGATTTCCTACTCATTTTATTTCTTCGCACCTACAAGATCCTTCACTGTGTGAGCACCTTTGTTAAACAGTTATCCCATTCGATCATGTCCGTATGACCTTTGTTTTCTAAAGTGTTGAAACTGTTAGTTAATTTAATCTGCTGTAGCTCCCTATTTTGACTGGAATACTCTCTTTCAAATTCTGAAGGTGGCAGGGGTAAAATACAGGGAGCGAAAGGCTATTTACAATTAGTACAGAAACCAGATGGCAATTATAAGAGTCGAGGGACATGAAAGGGAAGCAGTGGTTGAGAAGGGAGGGAGACAGGGTTGTAGCCTCTCCCCGATGTCATTCAGTCTGTATATTGAGCAAGCAGTAAAGGAAACAAAAGAAAAGATCGGAGTAGCTATTAAAATCCATGGAGAACAAATAAAAACTCTGAGGTTCGCCGATGACATTGTAATTCTGTCAGAGACAGCAAAGGACTTGGAAGAGCAGTTGAATGGAATGGACAGTGTCTTGAAAGAAGGGTATAAGAAGAACATCAACAAAAGCAAAACGAGGATAATGGAATGTAGTCGAATTAAGTCGGGTGATGCAGAGGGAATTAGATTAGGAAATGAGACACTTAAAGTAGTAAAGTAGTATTGCTATTTGGGGAACAAAATAATTGATGATGGTCGAAGTATAGAGGATATAAAATGTAGACTGGCAATGGCAAGGAAAGCGTTTCTGAAGAAGAGATTTAAGTGTCAGGAAGTCGTTTCTGAAAGTATTTTTATGGAGTGTAGCCATGTATGGAAGTGAAACATGAACGATAAATAGTTTAGACAAGAAGAGAATAGAAGCTTTCGAAATGTGGTGCTACAGAAGAATGCTGAAGATTAGATGGGTAGATCATATAACTAATGAGAAGGTATTGGATAGAATTGGGGAGGAGTTTGTGGCACAACTTGACTAGAAGAAGGGATCGGTTGATAGGACATGTTCTGAGGCATCAAAGGATCACCAATTTAGTACTGGAGGGCAACGTGGAGGGTAAAAATAGTAGAGGGAGAACAAGAGGTGAATACACTAAGCATATTCAGAAGGATGTAGGTTGCAGTAGGTACTGGGAGATGAAGAGGCTTGCACAGGATAGGGTAGCATGGAGAGCTGCATCAAACCAGTCTCAGGACTGAAGACCACCACAACAACAAGCTCCCTATTCTGAAATAAATCCCATTACAACCTCCGTAGCCTTCACCAGTTCTAATTATGGTACTGTATTAGTTATGAACATAATAATGCTTACTATGAGGGACCTTCCAATTACAAAATGATAACAATCTTGCGTTAGAGTTAGTCTCCTGTACACCTTATTCATATGTGAGTTTTATTCTGTCACTATAAAAGACAAGTGAATGTAGTATAAGTACAAAAAGTACCGTTTCCTGCACTTTACACGTATTACAGTGATTCCATCTGCACGTAATAGCCCGTGTGATTCTAGTGAAAGCGTTTAATGATGTCCTCTACTTCAGTCACAAAAAACGAGCAAGTAACCGGAAGTTTCGTTAGTGAAATAACATAGTCATTAAAGTCTGCAAATAAGTTCTGATATTGTTTGGTAAATGTTTCCTTTTTGACATCGATGTGCAGACAGACAGTTTATAGATTACACTGGTGCTCTGTTTGACACTTACAAACCATCCCACTGGCACATGAGGAAGGGCGATGTTTTCCTAAGTCACTTATTATGAAGAGTTCCACAAAAGGCACAGCCCGTTATAAGGGGATTTGTAGTAGTTTCCAAACGCCGTTTTTCAGAAGAAGCTGAATGTTCCGTTGTGCTCTCTTTTATTCTGCACTCCAGCTTTACCCAAGAAAAGGCTCCGGATCTGGAGACGTGCACAAAGGTCCGCTTCATTCAGCGGTCATAATATGTTTGCTGTCCGGCTGGTGCTTTCGCTTTCCCTTGCGCGCGGCCATTCACACACACACACACACACACAGAGAGAGAGAGAGAGAGAGAGAGAGAGAGCTAAAGCTCCCAACAAAGCTGGACGTAAAGATTACTCTGAAAGTGCACGTCCGCTTGCGGAAATGGTTTCCTTTACGCTGCAATACATGATTCATGTTTCTCTACAGAAAGGGGAAGAATTTAATCAGACGACAGAAAGAATAATGCGGAAGAAGCCTTGACTAACAGGTTGGCTGACATATAACTAAGTGAAACTTTGCCATACTACCTTACGTTAACTTTTCCGTAAATGATGAAGTATATTACGTAGCTGTACTCTTTTGGCTGAAATACGAACGTTTCATTTCCCTTATACCTAAATAGACTCCGGTATTACGAATGAAAAGGAGTTTCTTAAAACATTAAATTCAAAGCTAAGTAAGTCTTTTTTTTTAATTCTTTTTTTTTAAGGAAATCTCTTATACTTTACGACGTAAAGTTCTAACTCACTTTAGTAATTCATGTATTAGTTTCTTGGGGGGGAGGGGGGACGTTGGGTTGTTTGGGGAAGGAAACCAGACAGCAAAGTCATCGGTCTCATCGGATTAGGGAAGGACGTCGGCCATGCCCTTTCAAAGGAACCATCCCGGCATTTGCCTGGAGCGATTTAGGGAAATCACCCAAAACCTAAATCAGGATGGCCGGACGCGGGATTGAACCGTCGTCCTCCCGAATGCGATTCCAGTGTGCTAGCCACCGCGCCACCTCGCTCGGTTATTAGTTTCTTGGCTCATCTGGGTGACTGTCTGATAACAACATCACAAATATTCTGAGGAAGTGTGTACGTTTTCTTCCATTTATTACATTCACCTAGTATCTCGTGTTGATATTTTCACTGTTCATGCCATCGTTGTATTGTTTATTAATCCCACAGCGCTGTTGTACATGTAGCTCATGGGGCGGAAAAATAACTTTTCTACGACGATTGCCACTTATTGTTTCAAAGAATATTATAATGCGTTTAAATTAAATGTTAATTTCACAAGCAACCAACAGTTCATTATGATACACACTGTTTTGATTGTTTCATGCAGTCACTACCTTCACACCCGTGTTGAAGAAACGGAAGTAGTTCGCAGTCTCCACCATTGACGTTTGTTGTGGTGAATTTCACGGTCTGAACGTTCTAAATAAAAATGTAGGCGTTAACCGAGTCTGTTTAGTTCAAATGGCTCTGAGCACTATGGGACTCAACTGCTGTGGTCATAAGTCCCCTAGAACTTAGAACTACTTAAACCTAACTAACCTAAGGACATCACACACATCCATGCCCGAGGCAGGATTCGAACCTGCGACCGTAGCGGTCGCGCGGTTCCGAACTGAAGCGCCTAGAACCGCTCGACCACACCGGGCGGCTCGAGTCTGTTTAGACTGCAGCGCAGAAACTATTCAGTATGCTGCAGTACTGGATTTGTGTCCGTGAGAAGTATTAATCTAATGGATGAATTTATCAGAAGTTCTCGAAAGATATCGGTAACAAAAATTATCGGGCTGTACCTGCACCAACTGACTCACTCGTCTGAAACCGTCAGCAGTCAGAAAAATTCCCGGCCGCATTCATCGAAATCAGGCAAACAGAATACAGTTAGGAAAACATATCAAAACAGAGTCCGAACGAGTATCTTCATCAAAACTGATCATTACCTCCTTTTTCTTAAGAGAATTAATATTTTCAGGATTGCGCTGTGCAGTATGGTACGGAAATTATGTATAATGTCCCTGTTCCCGAACCACTACGAAACGCTATGTAAAATCCGCGAGAATCTACGGTAGTTGAGTGACAAGATTATATACTAATTAAAGAATACGTCGTTGGCTGAGTAAGTTGACGCAAAGTTTACACAATGAACTCATTTCCGACAATAATCCATAAGGTTTCCCCAAGTCTGCTTAATAAGCGTGCGGAAAACAAGGCCACGGCTAATTTCTTTCCCCATCCTTGCCAAATCCCTGTGAATACTTCGTCTCTACTCATCTAGACTTCTACAAAGCCGTAATATCTAAGTCCTTCGTGGTAAACCGAATATTCATACAATCCATCATAAGCCGAAAGGTGCACAGAGCAAGTTCCTGGAATGCTCATCGAGCAGCTCCGTGACTGAAGGCAATTACTGCCGTTACGCTAACCAAACTGAAGTTACGCGCCGCTACAAGGATCAAATAGGACCAAACTAGAAGATCAGGCATTAATCTCAAGTTACATCAAGATGAAAAGGTTCGGCATTGTTTCCATTTCAGGGACGGGCTTCTCATCCAGGAAACAACCTTCAGAGTCCGGCAGAAATACGATTGACTGTCAGAGTCTGCGATTTGAATGGGTACATATACAGTCTAACTTACTTAGGCTTTCGTCTCCAATGCTGTGTAGCATGTCGCGCAACAGGTCCACTCCAGCGATCTCTGAATATACACCGAGGTCAGAAACGTTATGGCATAGCGATAAGCACTTATACAGATGGCGGTAGTTTAGCGTACAAAAGGTAAAAAAACGGGCACTGCATTGGCGGATTTGTCATTTGTTCTCAGGAGATCCATATGAAAAGGTTTCCGACGTGATTATGGCCGCACGACGGGAATTAATAGACTTTGATCGCGATATTGTAGTCGAAGCTAGAAGCGTGAGACGTGCCATTTCGAAAATTGTTAAGAAATTCAGTACTCACAGATACACAGTGTCAAGAGTGCGCCGAGAATATCTAATAACAAGCGTTACTTCTCACCACGTACCACGCACTGACCGACGGCCTTCACTTAGGGATCGAGAACAGCGGTGTTTACGTAGAGTTGTCGGTGCTAACAGGCAAGCAAAGCCGCATAAAATAACCGCAGAAGTGAATGTGGGACGTAGAACGAACGTATCCGTAATTCCAGTGCGGCGAAATTTGGTGTAATGGGTTACGGCAGAAGATGACCGACGCGAGTGACTTTGCTAGCAGCATGGCATCACTTTCGGTGCCTCTCGTGGGCTCGTGTCCATATCGGTTTGACCCTGGACGATTGAAAAACCGTATCCTGGTCAAATGAGTCCCGATTTCACTTGGTGAGAGCTAATGGTAGGGATCGTGTGTGGAGCAGGCCTCACGACACCATGGACCCACGTTGTCAACAAGGTATTCTGCGAGCTGGTGGGGACTCCACAACGGTGTGGTCTGTGTTTCCACGGAATGGAATGTGTCCTCTTGTCAAACTGAACCGATGATTGTCTGGAAATACGTTCGGCTACGTGGAGACTATTTGCAGCAATTCGTGGATTTCATGTTTCCAAAAACGACGGAATTTTTTGTGGATGAGAATTCGCCATGTCACTGGGCCACAGTTGTTCGCAATTGGTTTGAAGAACATTCTGGACAATTCGAAAGAATGATTTTGCCACCCAGATCACCTGTCAGGAGTCCCATATTAGCGCAAGCAAATTTCTCATTCAGAAATTGCATTTGAGTATTAGCTGTTTGTGATGAGATCGTGATAATCATCGCGTAAAGTGAAGAACTGTGTACCACGTGTCAGAATTTGACAGCGGCATACTCGAGATTACGCTTCAGCGTTACTGATGGTCGCGTTGGCTAGGTTCCCACGGCTGTCATGCGAATATGGAATGGATGAGTTCCCGACAACCGCACTGAACGCCATTCTGAATCTCAATGGTACCACTCAACTAGCGCCCGATAGGCCAGACATACTGATCGTTCGGCTGTTTAAGCACCGACTGTCATCCTGATGGCCACTGTTGCGGCCTCAGTTCACCGGCCAGCAGAGAGGGGCGCGGCGACGGTGGTGCGCCCAACACCAGTAGCTCTAAAGGCGGCACCACATCGTCTTCTAAGACGAGTACCGGTTCACCGTACAACGTCACAATCGAGGTATCTGTGTGTGGAGGCTCCGAGGAGAGTGAACATTGCATTCGTCATCGTCACGTGGACCTACAAACTGATGTATGGTATGGGGTGCTTTGAGCACACAACACGACCGGACAGTCGGTAATTTGGACAGCAGGCGATAGGTGTCTGACTTTTTAGGGTCGATGTCTGTCGCTGTCTTCGTGGTGTCCTGATCTACCATTATGTACAGAGTATGCGAGTGTTCACTGGAAAGCACCCTCTTCTAGATCTGTTATCCACCGAAAACATCTGATCATGGCTTTTTAACGGGCAGGCACGCCACATTAGCCACCCATTTAACTCTGGCACAGAATGAACTAGCATGGACTGACGCACCATTGCAAATTCAGTTCTATCTGATGTTCACTGTGGTTACAGCGGCTGATAGGGCAGAAGGTGACAATTCTTTCTACTTCATTTCGCACCAGGTAAAACCCCAAATCACCTACAGATTTCAAATCTGTTTTTTCTACTACAGAGTATACGTACAATCCACAAGATTTCGTAACTTGCATGGAATTTTAATTGTACTCTTCGTTTTCACTTGCAGCGCCGTTACTGTCTAGATCTTCTGGTCTCTCCTGCCGGTCCTGCTCAGGGCTATTACCTACCGGTATCGGTCTCAGTAGGTTGTACGGTCGTCATCGGAACCCAAATATCTGTGTTCGTTTTCCTGTTCGGCAAGGAGTTACATTTTTCATAACGAGGTACATCAGGCTGCGGAGTGATGAGACAGTCAGGAGGAATGTATTCATATTTAGTGTTACAGCATAAAATTCTCTCGAATATCTTCCAGAGATTAAATCACTGTCTAGTAGAGCCTTAGCGTTTACGTTATGGCACAATGATGTAAATACGCCTACTGTCATATACGAAGTATCGAGAAATCATCAATTATGGCACTGTTTTGGCTGTGTCGAGGGAATGAATTTTGCAAACTCGAAATACACAGCTTGACGAAAAAAAGCGAGGCAAATAGAAGAGGAGGGGGAAATGAAATGAAACTTCACTGGTTGGGAGGGTGTGTGATGCTATTTAAGTGATTATAAAATCGAGAAAAATTTACAAAGAACTTAGCAGTATGAGTCCACTTTTCGACATAAAGTTGTATTACCTTAGGTGTAAATGCAAGCACTGATCGGTTGAGAAGACTGTCATAAAGGACTTGTATCGTCTCCTGATGCCAGCTGCCCCATAACCGCTGTAATTGGTTCTTATTCTGTGTGCGTGGATTCGACATTCGATCTGGTCCCACTCACGGTCTGTAGGGGACAGATCGGGTTTTCTTGTACCTCAACATCCCTCCGACAGGTCATAGAGACGGATTCCATCAGTGGACGAGCGCTGACCTGTTGAAAAATCGTACCACGAAACTGTTGCATGGAGGTAACACATGAAGACTCAGTATGGACATGACGTATTGCTCTGACGTCAGCTAGACCTTAATCACTATCAGCCGTGAGCTGAAGTCATACGAGTACCCTATGGCTCCCCTCACCATCTCAGTATGACGCCAAGTTTAACACCAGTGCCTCCTTCAAACCATGGACTTCGCTATATTCTCCGACGACCGTCATCCCGGGTAGTGCAGAACCGCGATTCATCGCTGAACACAATGCGATGCCATTCAACAGCAGTCCATGTTTCCCGAATGCGACACCACTACAACTGTAGCAGTTTTGCGTTGCTGTGTTACCGGTAGCCTACAAATGGGACGGCTATTCCTGAGTACGGCTGCTACTAGTCGCCGGTCAAAGCTGTGGGAAGGCACAGAACGTTGGAATGAGTCAATAGCATGTCAGTTACGATGTACTTGGTGCACAATAGACGTAATCGGACGAGCATGCCTGGCCTCAGATTCCCAGGCAGTCAAACATCAAGCCACTGTCACATAAGATTGGTTCAAATGGCTCTGAGCACTATGGGACCCAACTGCTGTGGTCATAAGTCCCCTAGAACTTAGAACTACTTAAACCTAACTAACCTAAGGACAGCACACAACACCCAGACATCACGAGGCAGAGAAAATCCCTGACCCCGCCGGGAATCGAACCCGGGAACCCGGGTGTCACATAAGAATGCCGACAAATCTGGGTACTGCACGATACGAGCAGTCGGTCAAACGGAGACAATGAGTTCCCTTTCGTGCTGACAACGCTGTCTCACACTAGTATGCAGCATGTCCGTGTCGTTCACGGTTACCACTGGACGCCTGGCGGTGCTCAGGCCCTTAAGAACAGTAACTAGCAAAAACTGCGACCAGTAATTGTTTGGGCACAAAGAAGGTGCTGCAGCAGAGCATCAGTTTTTATGCTGCACCAAACAGCAGCCCACTATTTTATACTGCACACTTTTGTGGTTGTTATACTTGTCAGAGAGAATTGCACCTCTAATAATTTACATACTGTAAGGAGTGGGTCAGAACTCTCCATTACATTGGAAACACTATAGCCAGTTTAATGCTATTCTTCGAATTATGTGTGCAGTAAGTTATCGACAGTAACAATCTGAGGGCGAAACACGGGGGCGCGATTCTAAGAATTGTTAGGAGACAAGATCTGCCTGCGAGAGTGGAGGTAGTAGTGTCGGTGGAGAGCTCGGGGACAGAAGACGTGTTACGCTGCCCTCAGGGCGGTGATGGCAGATCTTACTACACTCAAAGCCTGATTTTTATCTATATAGCCAGGGGAGATTTAGATGGCTTAACTATGCTTGAAGATGGAATTCAAGGTAAAATTCGCAAGCACAGCGCAAAAGCAATTGCAAGGTTAGACTCGTGATTGTTCGTCCGAGTTTGCAATAATCCCATATTTTGCTTGTCAGTGAAAGAAGCCTCCTTATCCTCCTAATAATTATTATTATTATTCTACACATCCCATTCATAAATATGCTGTAGTTATTAAATGTTAATGTAACTTTGGAATTGAAATAATTTGCTAATCTGGCACTCAGCCATTATTGATACTTATACGGTCAAATGGCTCTGAGCACTATGGGACTTAACATCTATGGTCATCAGTCCCCTAGAACTTAGAACTACTTAAACCTAACTAACCTAAGGACATCACACAACACCCAGTCATCACGAGGCAGAGAAAATCCCTGACCCCGCCGGGAATCGAACCCGGGAACCCGGGAAGCCGGGAGCGGGAAGCGAGAGCGCCACCGCACGACCACGAGCTGCGCACTTTATACGGTCATTGTGAGGCATTTCTCTATGATTAATACTTAGTCATGACAATGTCTGAAGCTTTTAAATAGACTTAATCGCCCTTCTCACGAGTTATTTAGTAGTTAAAGAACCAAAACAAAGTTATTTTTGTTAAATTCATTCTATGTAACAATAACCTTTAGCCGCAGTTCACGCATGCTGCTGCGAATTACTGTAAACGAAATGGAAAAAGTCAGTCATTTAAAGAGGTGAGTGCAATACTTAGGGACAGAACAGAGACACTGACACTACATATCACTTCATGTATTCTAGTCCAGTACATTCCGTTGCACAAGTCAGATTCTGTATCACTTGTAAATTCTTATTCAAAAACGCAGTCAGATAGCTTAGGTATCCATTGTTACAGGTTCATTTGTTCCCTTAGTTTTTCATATTCAAATACGCAGTCAGATAGCTTATCCAAATGTTAATTTTAAGTTTTTCATGTAACGATCTATTGAGGGCTTAAACGACAGTGAAACAGACACTTAATAAAAACGCACACGGTGTTATGGAGGTTAGATTTCGATTATTGATAGGTCAGAGTGCTTATCAAGTCCATTTTCACTGACGAACATAGGCATATTTCTTGTAGCTACGTTACGTATTGGTAGCATATACGTTACGTTACATACTGGTTGCATATACATTACGTTACAAATTGGTTGCATATACGTCACAATACACGCCGATGATGCGTACGTGTACGAAGTTGCATCGACATCTGACCACGTCTCATGGGTGCTTTATTTATTTTGTTACACAGAAAACTTGTTTAGCGTAGTTGGCTGTTATGTTGCCTCTAGTCAGTCCTACGTGCATGTATTCAAACGGTGTAAATTCATATTCATTTTTAACCAGTCGCATCGCTTTTTGAACACAATTTATTGTCAGCTTAATTTCGCTAAAAGCGAACGCTTACCTCACATGTGATCTGTAAAATTTCCGTTCATTAATGGCCAATGCACTTTTATCGTAAAATCATGGTTGCTCTTTCGGCCAACACTAGAGTTAATACTAAATGACATGCGAAGTCTCTTGAAACCGTCAGAAGGTTTTTTAAACTCTTATAACGACAATCACTACTCCATATAAAAGTATTATATCACACGTGCGAAAATCACAAGAAAAGACAAAGTTAGAAAATATGTCAGAAAAAACGCTTAGAAACAGAAATAGAGCTAGATGATATTTATTTTTATAATTCTAGATTATGGTACGAGGAAAAACAGCTATTGCTCTTCCATGTGAAAATCGACTGTTTTGGAACAATATTAACGAATAGGATTTGGGTAGTCTGTCTAGTGCACTACACAACTTGACGAGAACTTTGAGTGAAAGATAAAACTACGGCAAGTAATTCTGCGGGCATGAAGAACATGCGACTGCACAGTATCAGTTTTTATAAAGAAAAAGAACGCAGCGCGAAACAGCAGCGTACTGTTTTATACTCCAAGCAATAACCGTAAGTGCAAGGTGATGTAACGCATGTACCATGTACAGTGAAAATAGGTACAGCTCTCAGAGGTGACAGAAAAAAAAAACGGACAGTCGTCTTCTTCGTCGTCCATTATATGTTTAGCTCCCTGTAAACGCAGGAGTTTCTTATTCTTCTGTGCTACATGATCCATCCGTACCGTACAGCAGACATCGAGGTGACAAAAGACATGTCATAGCGAAACGCACATACACAGATGACGGTAGCATCGCGTATTCAAGATATAAAAAGGCATTGCTATGGTGGAGCTGTCATTTACACTCAGGTGATTCGTGTGAAAAGGTGTCAAATGTGATTATGGCCGCACGCCGGAAATTAACAGACATTTAAAGCGGAATGGTGGTTGTGAGGTAGACGCAAGGGACCTTCGATTTCGGAAATCGTTTCGGAATTCAATATTCTGCGGTACACAGCGTCTAGAGTGTGCCGAGAACACCAAATCTCACACATTACCTCACACCCCGCACAACACAGTGGCCGGCGGCCTTCACTTAACGACCGAGAGCGGCGGCATTAGCGCAGAGTTGTCAGTGCTAGCAGACAAGCAACATTGAGAGAGATAATCGCAGAAATCAATGTGGGACGTACGACGAACGTATCCTGTAAGACAGTGGAGCGAAATTTGGGCGTTGAAAGGCTATGGCAGCGGACGACTGACGCGAGTGCGTTTGCTAACAGCATGACATCGCTTGCAGCGCCTCTCGTGGGCTCGTGACTATATCGGTTGGACCCTAGACGACTGGAAAACTATGACCTGGTCAGTTGAGTCCTGATTTCAGTCAGTATGAGCTGATGGTAGCGTTCGAGTGACCCCGCGAAGCCATAGAACCACTGTCGACAAGACACTGTGAAAGCTGACGGAGACTCCATAATAGTGTGGGCTGGGTTTACGTGGAATGATTTTGGGTTCTCTGGCCAAACAGAACCGATCGTTGATTGGAAATGGCTATATTCGGCTACTTGGAGACCATTTGCAACAATTCATGGACTTCAGTTCTCAAAGAACGGTGGAATTTTTATAGATGACAATACACCATGTCTCTGGGCCACCATTGTTCGCGATTGGTTTGAAGATCATTCTGGACAATTGGGTTGGCCACCCAGATCGCCCGACATGACTCCAGTCCAATATTTATGGGACATAACAGAGTAGTGAATTTGTGCACAAAATCCTGCACAGACAGCACTTTGGTCATTATGGACGGTTACACGGGCAGCAAGGCTCAATATATCTACAGGGGACTTCCAACGACTTGCTGTGGTCATTCCACGTCCAGTTGCTGCAGTATTCCGGGCAAAAGGAGGTCCGACACGATATTACCTATGGACGTACCTAAAGAATGGAAAATTGCTCAAGTCACACCAATACCCAAAAAGGGAAGTAGGAATAATCCGCTGAATTAGAGGCGTATATCACTAACGTCGATTTGCAGTAGGGTTTTGGAACATATATTGTATTCGAATGTTATGAAGTACCTCGAAGAAAACGATTTATTTACACATAGTCAGCACGGTTTGAGAAAATATCGTTCTTGTAAAACCCAACTAGCTCTTTATACCAATGAAGTAATAGTGCTACCGACAGGGGATGTCAAATTTATTCCATATTTTTAGATTTCCAGAAGGCTTTCGACACAGTTCCTCACAAGCGTCTTCTAACCAAACTACTTGCCTACGGAGTATAGCCTCAGTTGTGCGACTGGATTCGTGATTTCCTGTCAGAAAGGTCACAGTTCGTAGTAATAGACGGAAAGTCATCGAGTAAAACAGAAGTAATATCCGGCGTTCCCCAAGGAAGTGTTATAGGCCTTCTATTGTTGCTGATCTTTACTAACGACATAGGAAACAATCTGAGTAGCCGTCCTAGATTGTTTGCAGATGATGCTGTCCTTTACCGTCTTGCAAAGTCATCAGATGATCAAAACGACTTGCAAAATGATTTCGATAGGATATCTTTATGGTGCGAAAAGTGACAATTGACCGTGAATAAAGAAAAGTGTGAAGTTACTCACATGAGTACTAAAAGAAATCAGCTAAATTTCGATTACGCGATAAGTCACACAAATCTGAAGGCTGTCAATTCAGCTAAATACTTAGAGATTACAATTACAAATAACCTAAATTGAAACGATCACATAGATAATATTGTGGGTAGAGCAAACCAAAGACTGTGATTCATTGGCAGAGCACTTAAAGGTGCAACAGGTCTAGTAAAGAGACTGCTTACACCACGCTTGTCCGCCTTATTCCGGAGTATTTCTGTGCGATGTGGGATCCGCATCAGGTGGGACTGACGAATAACATCGAAAAAGTACAAAGAGGGGCAGCTCGTTTTTTATTATCGCGAAGTAGTGGAGATAGTGTCACAGACATGATACGTGAATTGGAGTGGCGATCATTAAAACAGAGGCGTTTTTCGATGTGACGGGATCTTCTCATGAAATTTCAATCACCAGCTTTCTCCTCCGATTGCGAAAACATTCCGCTGGCACCCGCCTGCATAGGGATAAATAATCATCACAATAAAATAAGAGAAATCAGGGCACGCACAGAAAAATTTAAGTGCTCGTTTTTCCCGCGTGCCGTTCGAGAGTGAAACGGTAGAGAGACAGCTCGAAGGTGGTTAATTGAACCCTCTGCCAGGCACTTTATTGTGAACAGCAGAACCCAGTACGTTATCCTCAATGGTGAGTGTTCATCGGAGGTGAGGGTATCATCTGGAGTGCCCGAGGGAAGTGTGGTAGGTCCGCTGTTGTTTTCTATCTACATAAATGATCTTTTGGATAGGGTCGATAGCAGTGCGCGGCTGTTTGTTGATGATGTTGTAGTGTACGGGAGGGTGTCGTCGTTGAGTTACTGTAGGAGGATACAAGATGACTTGGACAGGATTTGTGATTGGTATAATAATTGCAGCTAACTCTAAATATAGATAAATGTCAATTAATGCAGATGAATAGAAAAAGAGTCCTTTAATGTTTGAATACTCCATTAGTAGTGTAGCGCTTGACACAGTCACGTCGATTAAATATTTGGGCGTAACATTGCAGAGCGATATGAAGTGGGACAAGCATGTAATGGCAGTTGTGGGGAAGGCGGATAGTTGTCTTCGGTTCATTGGTAGAATTTTGGGAAGATGTGGTTCATCTGTAAAGGAGACCGCTTATAAAAGACTAATACGACCTACTCTTGAGTACTTCTCGAGCGTTTGGGATCCCTATCAGGTCGGATTGAGGGAGGACATAGAAGCAATTCAGAGGCGGGC
This sequence comes from Schistocerca nitens, assembly GCF_023898315.1. Classification (NCBI taxonomy): domain Eukaryota; kingdom Metazoa; phylum Arthropoda; class Insecta; order Orthoptera; family Acrididae; genus Schistocerca; species Schistocerca nitens. The sequence goes on from NC_064615.1 coordinate 388,741,181, forward strand.
TGCTAGATTTGTTACTGGTAGGTTTGATCATCACGCGAGTGTTACGGAAATGCTTCAGGAACTAGGGTGGGAGTCTCTGGAGGAAAGGAGGCGTTCTTTTCGTGAATCGCTACTGAGGACATTTAGAGAGCCAGCATTTGAGGCTGACTGCAGTACAGTTTTACGGGCGCCAACTTATATTTCGCGGAAAGACCACAAAGATAAGAGAGATGACGGCTCGTACAGAGGCATATAGGCAGTCATTTTTCCCTCGTTCTGTTTGGGAGTGGAACAGGGAGAGAAGATGCCAGTTGTGGTACGAGGTACCCTCCGCCATGCACCGCATGGTGGATTGTGGAGTATGTATGTAGATGTAGATGTAGATGTACGACGAACCATATGACTATTGTCACCTCATTTTATTAGCACTCTGGTTAAAGTAGCAACGCTTTGACTGAACACTCTCCACAGACAGCACGTGTTGACTGAATAGTTAATGTGGTTACGGTTTCATTTTCTGGGGAAACACGAATGCGCAAAATGTTTAAGTTTTGCTTCGTGGTGACGCAAAACACCGCGTCCCATTCGTGCGGCGGAGAAATCCTGCTCCCAGGGTAACCCGGCTTGAGCCAGGTTCCCGGACGCGGCCGCACAGAGCGTCGTCCTCGGCAGGTGGATTGCGAGTGGCAGACAGCCGAGGCCGCAGTTCCGGGACGCCAATGCAGCCGGCCTCCTGCCGTCCAGCGACGGGCGCGGTCGATACAAGAGCCGGCCGAAGACCGGCAGCAGAAGCCGCTAGCGCCCGCCCGAGCCCACCTGGCAGGAAACGGCGCTAGGCCACCCTGTGTCGGGGCCGAGCATCGGCTCGCACTCTTCCCTCTGACACACGACACAGTTGCACAAGTTCGTGAAAAACACGCACTATGTAAAAGATGCTTCAAATCTACAGTTACGAAGATACGGCAATCCAATTTTGTACATGATTTACATGAAATTAACTTATTTACTGCTAAGTTTCTCGGATTACACATACAGTAGAGCGTCGATTATCCGAACGTCGGTCAACCGAACGACCGCTTAACCGAACTGTGTACTCGCTCGCACCTGTTACTCTCCCACCCTACCGTCCATCATCCCCCTCACTCCCAAACCAAGTTTCCCACAGTAGTCGCCGTACTGGGCCACCGCTGGCGAAACATTGCATCTAATGGGACCTTCACAAGGCGCTGCTGACCGGCCAAGCAGCCAGTCGCTGTGTTTCAACAATCAGCACACTTTTGTCGGCTTGGCACTGGCAGTAGAAGTAGCGGTAGTATCAAAGCTGTTCACAGCAACAGCTGCGCCAGCTTCGAGTTGCGTCGTGCCGCTCCGCGCAGTTTGAAGGATTGCGCGCCCCCAAGAAGAGCTTCTCACGGTGCAAACAGTCACATCCTTTTCTCTGTTACGACCACTTGTGTGCTGCTGCGTGAAGAAGTGAACTTGACAATACAAAATGCTTAAACGTAAACGTGTTGTCCTTTCTATGAAGGACAAGTACGAGATTATTAAAAGGTTAGAAGAAGGTGAAAAAAAAATGGTTCAAATGGCTCTGAGCACTATGGGACTCAACTGCTGAGGTCATTAGTCCCCTAGAACTTAGATCTAGTTAAACCTAACTAACCTAAGAACATCACACACATCCATGCCCGAGGCAGGATTTGAACCTGCGACCGTAGCGGTCTCGCGGTTCTAGACTGCAGCGCCAGAACCGCGCGGCCACTTCGGCCTGCCGAAGAAGGTGAAATTGCAACCACTTTATCCAATGAGTACAAGGTGGGGAAGTCGACAATTACGGGTATAAAAAAACAAAAGACGAGCATGGCAAATTTTATAGCTATGCTTGATTCTACTTATGGATCAACAAGCCGTAAAACTATGAAGCTCGCCACCAACACAGATCTAGATGATGCTGTTTACAAGTGGTTTACACAAAAGAGATCGGAAGGAGAACGTATCTCAGGTCCCATTCTGTGTGAGAAGGCATTGCAGTTCAACGAAAAACTTGGAGGGCCTTCGACCTTTAAAGTGACCACGGGCTGGTTAATTTTTTATACTGTGTGTATTGTTCATGCAAAATGCGTATGTAATATGTATATATTTTTGTTTAATAAACTGTGCCACATACTATATATTCCTACTGAAGTTGCCTTTGTATGTTACTTTGTAATACTAAAAGAGATGCCTGTTTTTATGAATAAATTTACTGTACAGAACTTCTTTTTGGCAAATAAACATGTAAGTTCGATTATCCGAACAAACCAATTTTCCGAACACCCATGTCCCCCAATTACTTCGGCTAATCGACGGTCTACTGCATTTAACTTATTTTTTTTCCAAATATAATACACTGGCGGAAAAAAATCACAACCCTAAAAAGTAATTAATGTAGAGTAATGGAACTTCGGGAGTACATTGGTCTCGGTATGAAATGAGCGTTTTTTTGTGAAAATGAAACAGTAATTTGAATTGAAAAGTAAAATCATTTTATTCAAAGTACTGACAATTGCTTTTTATACATTTTGACCACCTTTCTGGCAATTTGTGGACACCACGCCAATAGAAATGTTCGTCTTTCGAAGCAAACCAATCAGACACCAAATTTTCGACTTCTTCGTAGGAATCGAAGTGTTCCTCAACCAATGCGTGTCCCATTGATGAAAACAAATGGTAGTCGGAAGGGGCCAAGTCTAGTGAACACTGCGGGTGGGGTAGCAGCTCCCAGCCCAGTGTTTTGATTGTATCCTGAACCAGTTTTGCTTTTCGTGCAGGTGCATTGTCGCGTAAGAAAATTACTTTGCTATGTCTTCTGGCCCGTTCTGGTCTTTTTTCGACCAATGCATAGTTCAAATTGATCATTTGTTGTCTGTAGCGATCAGTTTTCACAGTTTCACCGGGTTTTAGAAGTTCATGATACACCACACGTTTCTGATCCCACCAAACACAGAGCATTGTCTTCTTGCCGAATCGATCCGGTTATCCAGTCGATGTTGATGGTTGCCCCGGATTAACCCATGATTTTTCCCGTTTAGGATTCTTAAAATAAATACATTTTTCATCGCCAGTAACAATTCGATGCAAAATTGATTTTCTTTCATGTCTTTGAAGCAAAATTTGAGAAATGGTTTTTCGGTTTTCCATCTGTCTTTCATTCAATTCATGTGGCACACATTTTCCTCACTTTTGGATCTTTCCCATAGCTTTCAAAGGGTCAGACATTGTTTGTTGTGCAACATTTAGCATTGCTGCCATTTGCTTCTGATTCAAAGTATCATCTTCATCCAATATTGCTTGCAATTCGGCGTCTTCGAATTTTTTTGGTGGTCTTCCACGTTCTTCATTTCTTACATCAAAATCATTATTTCTGAACCGTTGAAACCATGTTTTGCATGTTGCTTCTGATAGAGCATGATCACCATATACCTCGACAAGCAATCCATGCGACTCTGCAGCACTATTTTTCAAATGAAAACAAAAAATTAATGCTTTCTGCAAATCATCGCTTTCTGGTACAAAATTCAACATTGTTAACACGATGAAAACATATGATGTTGTTTCTTCCATGACTTGATGTATACTAAATATCTTTGATAGATGTCATACCAACCAAACAAAAAAAAATTAAGGCTCGTTCTCCACAAATGTTCCCTATCGACACATTTATATTTTAACGCTCATTTCATACCGGTACACGTGGTATTTAAATGATTAACATCGCAATATCACAGGTTAAGTTATGCGCGAGGTAAGCCATTGCAAATGTGAAGTATTGGTACATTAACAACCGGTGTAAACGCCAGAATGTTGAGTGCTAGCATTCAAATGTGCGTGCTTTGTGTTTTACAAGTGCCGGATGTCAGTTTGTGCAACAGAGTTCAATGCCTGTTTTACTTGGTAGGTCAATACAGGCACGGTTAATGCTGTTTTTTGAATGACGCTGGAATTGTCGTACGATGATGTCTCAATGTACTCGATACTAGACAGATTCGATGATCAAGCCGGTCCAGGAACATGTTGACACTCTATAGAGCATGTTGCGTTACAACAGCGGTATGTGGCCGAGCGTTATCCCGTTGGAAAATACCTCCTGGAATGCTGTTCATGAATGGCAGCACAACACGTCGAATCACCAGCTTCACGTACAAATCTGCGGTTAGGGTGCCGAGGATAACCACGATCCTGCTGGCATACAAAATCACGCCCCAGACCATAGCTCCAAGTGTAGGTCAAGTGTCTGTAGCACCCAGGCAGGCTGAGTGGAGGCTCTCATATGGCCCCTTTCTAACCAACACATGACCATTATTGTCACCGAGGCAGAACAAACTTTCATCAGAAAACGCAACAGACCTCCACCCTGGGCTCCAACGAGCTCTGGCTTTGCATCACCGAAGTTGCAAATGGCGGTCGTTAGCTGTCAGCGGAATGCATGCAACAGAACGTCTGGCTCGGAGTTTTCTTGCAGTAACCTATCTGTAATAGTTAATTCTGTCACTGTGGTGCCAACTGCTGCTCAGATTGCTGCTGTAAATGCAGTACGACGCGCCAGAGCTATAAACCGAACATTTGTACTCATGGTCCTCTTTACGTTCAAGGCGCCACGTGGCCGTCCGGGATGCGGTCTTCTTGTGACTGTGCATTATCGTGACCACCGCTGCCAGCAATCATGTACAGTGGCTAGATTCCTGCCAAGTCTTTGTGCAGTGAGGCAGAAGCAACTTACAGCTCCTCGTAGCCCCATTACATGACCTCGTTCAAACTCAGTGTGGTGTTGATAAAGGTGTCTTTGCCGCCATAAAGGCAGTCTTCACTAACATCAACTCATCACGTCCGATCTCACAGGTAACTAACTCTCACGACCGTTACACCATGTATGTAAAGTAAACCTGATTTGCATCCTCGTGGTGGCGCTCCTAGCGCCCCTCTTACATGATTGGAGCGAAATGTGGAAAGGCATTATCTATCAGATGTAGAAGCTCGCCTACCAACTTTCGTTTACGTCACACAAGTCCTTTTTCCATCATTGTATCTCTCACTCAGAAATTATTCAAGAGACTTCTACAAAATTTTCTGTGTTCAAACTCTTCACATGTAGCAAGCTTCTCTCATGAGGTTTTCGAATATATCTAATAGAGGATTTTTAATAGCAGTGTAATTATAACTCTGTAAATTCAAGCACTTTGCTCCATAGATAAGGTTGCACTCAGAAGTTCAAAATTTACCCTTGAGATAACATTTAACGAATTTATAAAATCAAGTGTACGAAATTTCATAACTCTAGCCTTCATAGATTCCGAGAAAAAGGTACACAAACTTTGAAAAAACATAGTTTATGGAATTGCAATTTGAAGTTCAGTGTAACGTTTCTTCTTATGTCACCTCTCCAGAAGGCTCCAAATTTGTACTCATGATCCTCTTTATGTTCAAGGCTTCTTTTCTGGTTTACTGTTTTCTGCCTTCTTTCCTTTACCAAGTTTTCAACTGACTTCTCAGCTGCAGAGTGGCACTGTAAATCTATTTTTCTCAAGTTGCCTTGTGCGAAATTCCTTTCTTGAAGCCCATTCTTTCTAGTACATTAATTCTCCCTATGTTCCCATCACTAAACCCAAAAACTGCATCATAAGCTGCAATTCTGACAACTGTAGCATATGGAAATGTGGTTTTAAGGCATCGCTTCCATTTGGGTTGATTTAGAGACTCATTTGGAATATAATAAAGCTACAATAACACGATGAATTTCTATCGGTGAATGCCAAATTAACAAATTCTGACGCAATAATGAGCCAAAAATGTGTCACTGTCTGCGAATGTTGATGACTAAATTATTAATTAAACGATGAGAAGGCTACAATGGAACGGCTCATTATGTATAGCTACGAAAAGAAACTAACAACACTCTAACTCGAAGAATTTCATTGACATTTAGAAATACTGTATAATACATAAAAGATGAAGTAGCAGTAGAAGAAGAAGAAGAAGGAGAAGAAGAACACTATAAAAACTATTTTGCATTAAAAATATTCTAGTAAGACTAAGGAAATGAATACCACAATAGAATTTGCGTATTTCACTTCAGTTGCTAGGTCTCCAAACATACTTGGTGATCCAAAAGTAATGAAAGAATTGAAAATTCACAAAATTGTGTGGCGTTATCAGCAGTGCGCTAAAGTTTTCTCAGGAAAGGAGAGACAAAAACCGTTTCCTTTCTTATAATGCAAAAAAGTATGAACAGAATACCAACATTTTTCTTCGAAAGGCGAAACTGCCATGACCTTCGAGCTACAGCCAGTAGTTAACTGAACTGGTTTTACTGTGCGTTACAAGTGTGAAACGCATTGACTAGTTACTCAAAGTCCTGTGGACAGAAGAGATACATTTTTCACCTATTAAAGTCTAAATACGTACCACTTTAAAATGTTCGATCCAAATATAAAACGACCACGTCTCGCAAGAACTGTTTTTTCATCATTAATAAACATCCCACATGCACACATCTTTCCGAAAATTCGAAAATAAATCTAATACGCTACTATAATTACGTTTATAATCATTTATTTTTAATTTTTCTCTTATACTACTACTTCATTACTTTCATACGTACGTTCTGACAGCATGCATCGTTACTACCACTTGGCAAGCACTCATTCTAAGCCATGCATGAAGTTTGAGGTGGAGCTTATGTGAGGAATCATCGTCTCACGATTAAGCAGTTGATTCGGTGTGAATCGGTGCCTTGTCTTACTATCTTTGCATTTCAGGGTTTATTATTTGAAAATGAGACTCTGGTGCCTAGCAAGAGCTGCTACCAAGAACAAATGCACATTGTATTCACAGCCTGCTTGAAAATTATGCCCGTTCCATCTACTGGAACATTCAATAGCTTATACACTTGGCACCTGAAAACCTTACATGATAATTTTATTACAGTGAGTATTTTTGCACGGAATTTTGCACGGAATGTATGATAGATAACTTACTAATTAGTGTTTTGATAACAGGTGTCTGACATTGTTATCTCAGGATATAATAACTCATATAAACTGTGCTAAAATATATCAGCGAAGTGAACGTGAGTTTCTCTTGGAAAAGATGATGTTCTCTTTACTCTATGAGTTATCATATCCTTGCCAACACGCGTGTACATGGTGGACTGTAAATGTAAATTTGGCTATTCGCTCCTATCGTTTTCGAAAGAACTCACGTGGAGCGACTACACGTTGTATAAAAGCGTATTATATAAAAGAAGGACATTTTTTGCGAAGTTCTGAACTTAACGACCTCTAGGTACAAAAATTATAGCTCAGACGTGGGCCAAACGCGACAGGAACCACCCATGGGCTTCGTTGTGGCTGTGTGGCTGTTTCCATGCTCACACGGCGTCGGATTACGATTTTTTTTTTCAAGTCATCCATCTTCTGACGGGTTTGATGTGGCCCGCCAATGTAGCACTTGCAACCTACGTCCTCAATTACTTGCTGGATGTATTCCAGTCTTTGTCTTTCTCTACAGTTTTTGCCCTCTACAGCTCCCTCTGGTACAGTGGAAGACATTCCCTGATGTTTTATCAGATGTCCTATCATCCTGACCCTTCTCCTTGTCAATGTTTTCCATATATTCCTTTCCTCATTTCTTAACTTATCGTTCAACTTAATTTTCAACATTCGTCTGTAGCACCACATCTCAAATGCTTCGATTCTCTTCTGTTCCAGTTGTTCAAATTAAGGCCGATGTTTGATACCACTAGACTTCTCTCTGCCAGGAATGCCCTGTTTGCCAGAGGTAGTCTGCTTGTGATGTCTTCCATGCTCCGTCCGTCATGGGTTGGTTTGTTGCCCAGCTAGCAGAATCCCTTAACTTCATCTACTTTGTGGCCATCAATCCAGATGTTAAGTTTCTCTCTGTTCTCATTTCAGCTACTTCTCATTATTTTCAGCATTCATTTAATGAAATTTACCAGAACAAAAAAAAGTTATTGATATCCGATTTTGCCGGCCGGTGTGGCCGAGCGGTTCTAGGCGATTCAGTCTGGAACCGCGCGATCGCTCTGGTCGCTGGTTCGAATCCTGCCTCGGGCATGGATGTGTGTGATGTCCTTAGGTTAGTTAGGTTTAAGTAGTTCTAAGTTCTAGGGGACTGATGACCTCAGAAGTTCAGTCCGTTAGTGCTCAGAGCCATTTAATATCCGATTTTGATAGCGAAAACTGCAGTGGGTTACTATAAATTCCACATCCATATCGAAGACCAGAATATTTGTTGCTAACTGAATGAATTAGTAGCTGAAAGTAATGTTTACTATCATTTATTCCTTGATATTGTCCCTAAGTTTCAAACAATACAATTCCCATTTTCGTCTCATGCTGTTTTCTGTCAATTACAAGTCACGATCCACACCTACAGGGGACATAAATTTAACGGAAATGCGTACCGTTCCGAATACCTCATTTATCGTGAACAGTGTCACTTCTATATTATTAACGGTCATTCAATTTTTCGTTGATGTAAGTCGGGATTCTACTTCTGCGGCCACTTGCGTTACAGGCGCACGCTTCGTATCACTTCAATAACCAGACCGTTATCCTTTAATTTCAGTCAACATTTGCCTTCAACACGTTCTTTAAGATAATTGATGTCCCTACGCAACATTAAATTCAATTTTTAGAGACGTGGGGGTTCCCTCGTGTCGCTCTTTATTACGTTTCGTGCCAGACTCTTTTGCTTAATGGTTTTTATGCTTTATTACTTCCTAGTACTATTTCTAGAGTAGGGCTTAATCCAACTTTTTGCCGCCCAAGAATTCTCTTCATGTTCACAGTGTTCCACATCGGCAGCCAGATTCTCGCACAACTTCCTGCTGGTGCCTACTAATGGTCCGTCGTTGAGCGCCGAAGATAATGTCTTAGATTAAATGGCGTGTACGTGTCAGTCTGGAGGTTCCAGAACAACGGAATATTCGAGAATAAGCTACGTCTCAGTATTATGTCAAACCGTCCGGCCATTTAACTATCGGTTTTCCGTTATGCGAATAAATCATTTAAAGAAAGGGCCGGAATGATTCCTCTGAAAGAGAATCATGATGTTCCTCCAGTCCTTACCTAGTTCGATTTTGTGTTCCATCAGTAATGATCTAGTTCTCAACGTGAGTTTCAACTTCAACTTTTCCTCTATTTTCTTGTTTATTATAATGCATAGCAAAATGAATGTAGACGAATCTGTGTAGTTTGTCGTAAATGTTTTTCAAGAAATGATTACTTTATACAGTATAAAGAATGAAGGCGAGTTTAACGGACACCATCAGACAGATTCCGTACTTTAGCTTAGGGAGGTTCAGATAAACCTGCCAAGCTGTGGTTTTTTACGGTTTGCTTTCAATAAATTGTTCAGTAGGCGCTTCCACTAAAGACGCTTCCCGATATTATTTGATAACCAATGAAGATGTCTCTCATCTTCAAATACACAGGTACGCAAGACTTACGGACGAACGTAACTTTCGCATGATGCGCCGCTACCAAGTAATACAGCTCGATGGAACCATATACAACGTGAACTATATGAAAAAAGACGTAAATTAGTTTCAAACTACGGTGTGAACACACTTTATTCAACATGTAAAAGTCACTACCGATATTCGGATTCAGGTTATGGCATGCTGGATGTGCCTGCCATCATTGGCGATGATATGGCGCAAACGAATAGTGAAATTCTGCATGACCCGCTGAAGTGTCGGAACATCGATGCTGTCGATGACCTCCTTGAATGGCTGCTTTCAGCTAAGAAATGGGTTTGGAGTTGTTCCTATACAACTTGTCTTTAATGTAGCCTCACAAAAAGGAGCCGCATGTCTTCAGAACCGGAGAATGTGGCGGCCAATCGAGGCCCGTGCCAGTGGCCTCTGAGTAACCCAGAGCCAGCATGCGGTCCCCAAAGTGCTCTTCCAAGACATAGAACATTCTACTGCTTCGATGGGGTCGAGCTCCGTCTTCCATGAGCCACATCTTGTCGAAATGAAGTTCACTTCTTATGATGGGAATGAAATCATCTTCCAAAATCTTCACGTGTCGTACCATCAAGAAATATAGCACCGATTATTCCGTGACTGGACATTGCACACCAGACAGTCAGAGACTTCAGAGGGTGAAGACACTTCTCAATCACGAAATGCGGATTCTCAGTCCCGCAAATGCGCCAATTTTGCTTATTGACGAACCCATACAAATGAAAGTGGGCTTCGCCGCTATACCAAAACATACACCCGCATGCTAATTCCCATCATGACCCGCGGCTCATCGTGCAGTTTGGATGTTCTAACGCAGACTGTTCAGAACTTACGAGATTTTATTTTATATAGTTCAATAATTGTCAAAAATGTTCAAATGTGTGTGAAATCTTATGCGACTTAACTGCTAAGGTCATTAGTCCCTAGGCTTACTCATTACTTAACCTAAATTATCCTAAGGACAAACACCCCCCCCCCCCCCACACACACACATACACACCAATGCGCGAGGGAGGACTCGAACCTCCTCCGGGACCAGCCGCATAGTCTATGACAGCAGTGCCTTAGACTGCAGCGGCTTACACCGCTCGGCTAATCCTGCACGGCTCAATAACTGTTACTCTGTATGTACAGTACTACCGTGTAGTATGGAAGGTAACTGAAAGAAATACGTAATGCCACGAACAGAAATGCCACTTTTTTTCAAAGCCAGTAATTACATAGAAGTTCAAATGGTTCAAATGGCTCTGAGCACTATGGGACGCAACTGCTGAGGTCATTAGTCCGCTAGAATTTAGAACTAGTTAAACCTAACTAACCTAAGGTCATCACAAACATCCATGCCCGAGGCAGGATTCGAACCTGCGACCGTAGCGGTCTTGCGGTTCCAGACTGCAGCGCCTTTAACCGCACGGCCACTTCGGCCGGCTTACACAGAAGTCACCGCGATTCATGATAGTACCCTGGACATTCAAAACGGCGGGACAAATTTCTTAATAGGGTGTGTGATCACCAAGAATGACAGTGAATGCTCTCCGGGACGCTCTCGTGCTGGCCACAAGGTTGTTCTGGGGTTCTTGTGTTAGTGAGTTACATTCCTTCACCAGCATCCAGGGTTATGGTAAGATGGTTGCTTGTCTGCGCGGCATTTGCGTAGTAATACGTTACGTGGTTATTCACATTTATTCACCTTGCCGTAGCATTTCATGTGAGCGAGATTAGTTTCTTTGTTCAGCTTCACATCTTGGTTGGAACACGTAGAGATCAACATCAATTTTCTATGCATTCACCCGAGCCTGCAAGTAGTTATCTCGCTGCATTTCCGCTCACTGAATAATATTTTAGACGCTGATATTAATGCATCATTATTTTTTTGGCTTTTGTAGCTATGCGGTGATGTGAAGACACGCGGTTCGTTTAACGGTAAGGGAACCTGTAACTAATGCTTGAGACTATGTATACCTCTCCTACCGCTGGCCTTGCCGCAGTGGTATACCGATTCCGTCGAATCACCGAAGTTAAGAGCTGTCGGGATGAGCTAGCACTAGGATGGGTGTCCATCCGGTCTGCCGAGCGCTGTTGGCAAGCGGGGTGCACTCAGCCCTTGTGAGGCAAACTGAGGAGCTACTTCATTGAGAAGTAGCGGCTCCGGTCTCTTAAAACTGACATACACGGCCGGGAAATCGGTGTGCTGACCACATGCCCCCCCTCCCCCCCCCCCCCCATATATCAGCATCCAGTGACGCGTGTGGGCTGAGGATATCGTTGGGCCCTCATGGCCTGTTCCAGCGAAGTTCAGTTGTTTTTTTTTTTAATACAATTCCTGCATAATCTGACGGCTATTCGAAAAGTAATGTCCGGTGTGTCGCGAAATGAAAACGGCAGTGAAAGTCCAATAAAGATTTGCGCAGATGTGTTGGGCAGTGCCTCTAGTATGCCTGTCGATCGCGCCATCGCGCCACGCCACCCTTTTCAACTCTGAGCACAGTGATCACGTAAAAACGCCTGCAAAAATAGTGATACTCGCCAAGTACGTGTGCCCGTTTCGAGGCTTCGGCTGATTTCATACAACCTCCCATAACGTCGTACTTGGTTTCCACTGATGTTCATTTCTGCTCACATGAACCGCTGGCTATGAAGACATTGGCACAGACAATGAACAGCAAACGAGAGTAAAAAGTCACTAAAAGCACGGGCGACTGCCGTCTATAACGTTGGTTTTGGGAAGTTGGTACAATGCTACGACAGTGTCTAAGTCTGAGCGGCAACAATGTGGAGAAGTAGCTGAAAGATGTAGCTAACCGTTCCAAGTAAAACTATTCTGATTTTAAAATGGGACTGCCTTCTCATCCCTATCAAAAATTCCTTCCTCATGTCAACATTCTCCGAACAGGTCAATTTAGCTCGAAGTTTTACTTTCCGGACTTTATACTGTTATGTCTATACCCAGTTCCTGTTGGAAACTGACCTTAAAAAATTAGTACAAATGAGTTTATTACCCCAGATAAAATTTCACATTAATATGTTACCCGATTTATATTAGCAACTAAGGGGAGTAGGCCGTTTATTAATAATCCAATTTTGAAATTCCGTGATATGAACTGTGCAGCCATGTTGCACCACATAATCTGAGAACTTATTTCTCACTTATTTCTGAAAAGCTACGAATTTATTCATTACGATTATTTAAAATGGTAGCTGTACCTGAGAGCAAACCAAAATACTCTTTAATAATATTTTATTGAAAGTGATGTGTTTATAATTAACTAATATGTAATTTAAATTGTTGTACTGTAAAATCCATTGAAATTGTATATTTAATTATGTAAACTTTCTCAGATTGCATATCAGAACACGTAGAGCAATATATGGCCCATTTTTTGATGTAAGTAACTAAAAGCATCTAAGGACCTTTAATTGTTATTTTGTTAATCTTGAATTTAACAATGTATTCGATTGTTTAGTTTCATGTAAAGGGAGTGGCGCATTAGCCACGCGGGAGAGGCAGTGAGAGAATCAGTCAGTGAGTCTGCATTACTGTCTTTCGGAAGCTGTTTGTTTGAGACTTTCGGAGGCTGTCAGACAAGAAATGTATACATCATCAACGTACATCCAAATCGGTCACAAAAAAGACAAGCAAAGTGATATACCCCGTGTTTTATTTAAAAATTAGAACACTAGCAACGTCGAACGCTGGGACTTCCTGTAGCAACAATCCCGTGGATATCAAAGTTCAGTAACTCATCATATGGAGCAGCTAAGTTATTATGAAAACTTTTATTAACTCTGACTGAAATTTTCTAATTTTCTCGTTTTCATACCATCGGATTAACTATTAAGTTACTTTGATGGTGTGACAGAGAATTCACTATTACCATTGTCCAATTATAGATAGAACTACAGAAACTGCATATTTTATTCTCACTCAGCGTCACTGGTAATTAAAATGCTTCCCTCCTCTCACATATTTGAGAGTGGCATTTTAATTTTCACTTTGCCTCTCATTTCGCGACCGATCGCACCTTACTTTACGAACAGCCCTCGTACATACCAGCTTATTCAGCTTTCACACGATTTGCCACAGTTACAAAGTCATATTTCATTCCTGCGATGTTTGATTAAATGCCTACATCTGCCCACATAAGAACCATGTTCACGAAACTATTACATTCACTTCCATTATACTTTAAGAAGAAAGACAATGATCTACCTTCAGCAGAGAGAATATTTTTGAATGAAATTTTCAGCTAAGAGGGTAAGTATGTGTCGCAGTGGAACTTCAAGGAGCATGTCTGCAGTAACGAAGGCATGGATGTTTTAGCTACTGTACGAGCTCATTTTCAGTTTTTAGGTGTTGAAGTATACCTGTGAAGTCCAGGTGGATTGCACGAATTACTGCTATAAGGACTGATTCACGAAGACAGACATGGAGAAGCTAGATGAGATTTGTTGGAAAGCTTATGGTTTGAAGTTATCTTGGTTTAACTTATGTTAAATCGCTCTTTCTTTATTTCTTTGGGCTCTGAGAAAGTTCTTGGCTACTGCAGCATATACGGTGAAAGTTATTCATATTGTGTTGTTACACATTTGTGGATCAGATTTCATTTAAAGGGCTAATGTTTCAGGGCATTAAACAGGGATCATAGTATCTTATGAACTCACAGATTATAGTTTAACGTATCGATTGGCCTTCAAATCATCAATTTAGTACAATGCAGATAGTGGTGACCTATTAAGAAATGATAATATAGGATGGTTTGGAGATTGATAAACGCAGTTTTTCGGTAGTTTTGCAATTTACGTAGTTATAAAATTTGTTCGTTTCCTCCACTCTTTCCTCTTTCAGAAAACTGATATGATTTGATCCCTCCCCCTTCAACACCTAGTTCCTCCTCACTCATGTCATGAATAGGCAAATGTCCTCATAGAAGACGTTCAGTAGAAATTTCATTATGTGCCTGACTCAGGAAGGAGAGGGAACCAAAAATGAAACAGAGAGATGCACAAAGTAACATCAAAAGCCCTGTTACAATTATTACTATTGTACTTGTAGTCTTCTGCGATAAACAGTAGCATACCAAGGAAGTGAATATGTGCGCCGACGGCGCAACAGTATTTCATTACGTAGAAATCGCTGAAAGAATTCTCTGTTGTCTTATACTGAGATGGGATTGTTTGGACTTGGCTGGAGCCTGCAATGGGTTCTCGAAGACAAGACAAGGCAAGGCAAGGAAAGCAGCTGAAGGAGGAGGGGGAGGGGTTGCTGTGTGCCTGTCTCAAATCCAATACAGAGCACCCGCGCAGAGTGCTAGAGAGACGGGAAGCCGACGTCTGCCCCTGGGGGAACATATCTCCCATCTAAATCGGATCCCGCCGTATTGCGCTTGCTCGTGGAGATGACAACCTCCAAAAGTAAAGACACATTCTGTTCAGCAAGCTAGACGAGTCGCTACACGTGTCTCCTGTCTCCTATCTCCTGGATGGGCAATACGTATCAGCACACTCCCGATAAACTTTCAGAACAACACAAAATATTCGCGCGAGGAAGAGGAAATTTGCCGATGCTTTCACGCATAAAAGCAAACAATGCAAGAAACAGGGGCAAACAGTTACAGATTGACGACGATTTTGTACTTACTCCGAGATCTTTTAGTAAAATCTGAATTATCTAAGTACTATAAAACTAACATTAACGTATTGATAAAAATACGAACGCAGAGAAAATTACGGAAATAGTGGGTGTGCAGATAGTGATGATGTACACTATTTTAATTCCAGTATTACGAAATTTGCTGTCTATTCCTCTCCACGTCTTTCCACTGGTCTGTCAACACATATTTTCCTTTCTGGTTTCGCTTTTTATAAGTCTGTTGACACACTCTATATCCATTCTTCATCCTGTATACCACCCTCCCTCCCAAGTTACCTATGGATTAAATAAAGTATTCTCCCTTTCAGATTGGCAACGGCCTTGCCGCAGTGGTTACAACGGTTCCTATGAGATCAACGAATTTAAGCGCTGTCGGGCGTGGTCGACAATTGGATGGGTGACCATCCAGGCCGCCGTGCGCTGTTGCCATTTTTTCGGGGTGCACTCAGCCTCGTGATGCCAATTGAGGAGCTACTCGACCGAATAGTAGAGGCTTCGGTCAAGAATACCATCTTATGACTGGGAGAGCGGTGTGCTGACCCCACGCCCCTCCTATCCGCATCCTCCACCGAGGATGACACGGCGGTCGGATGGTCCCGGTAGGCCACTCGTGGCCTGAAGACGGAGTGCCCTTTCAGATTATATCTGCACAGATTTAATGGTAAAGAGTGAATTTATACTCTTGTTTTTTATGCCGAATCATCTGTGTTTATTGCTGTTTTTGGTCCGTTAGCGATCAAACCACTATAGACACTTCTTCAGGCGCACTAGATTCATAATCGATGACAATTACCTATGCGAGTATATCGTGTTACCGTAAGCCAGCACCGTCTGGTACTGATACTTCTGGCAAGAGACAGACAGCTAATTACTAAGGTACTAGTGGATCTTATATAAACATTAACTTCTGCTCGCAATCGCTAGGTGGGGCCTGCGATACCCACAGAATACGTTCTGATTATAGAGGATATCCGTTAAATATTTTCCTTACAGTGCTTCGGCTTGGACAAAATTCGTGCAGACTCGGACAATGGTACGTGAATCTTGGGCACCACTGGGCAAAATGTTTCTTTGGATCGGGTAAATGAGCGATCCTGTGTCCCCCTAGGGCCATGGGTGTCAATGTTACACAACCTGTCACCTCAGTTCGCTGTAAGTGGTGGCGGACTGTCAACTGTCAACGGTGTCAACAGCTGTCAACGATCTGGGAAGGCTTTGTTATACAATGGTGTTAACTAATGAGCCACAGGGGATCACCTATAATCCAAAATAAGCGATGAAGAAAAATATCATGATGCGTGTGTAATCCATTTGTTCTCGTAAAACTAAACCAGCCACTAAACAGACGTCACTATGTTTAACTGTAATGTTACAATGACTTTTGTCGTGTTCACCAGTTCCCAGGATGACATAATTCGAGCTCACTGAACAGCGAGCGACTTTTTTTTTTTTTTTTTTTTTATGAGCATTCCAAACCACTGAAACTAATGGCCAGTCAATCATGCAGAATATCCAACTACTCCCTACAGTTGGCTATACGACGTCACGTCACGTTGCTCAAAAAGGAGCCTCCAAACCAGGCATGGGCAACCTTTGGTGACCCCCCGGTGCTGATTCACATACCTACTTAAGCTCGCGGCCGCCTCGTCACATGAAGTGACAGCAGCGCTCCTAGCGCATGAAGTCGAAATACCAGAGTCCATGACGTTAATGTTCATTGAGTAATGCACCAATACGAATAGCAACCTTTTCCCGACAAGCCCCGTCAAGAAATTATGCCAAAAAACACGAATTATTAAGAGTTGTTAATTTTATTTTCATCACATATTCAGATACTTACATTTATTTACGCGTCCTGAGCATTGTTTCATTACGTATGACGTTTTACAATGCCTGTCTAAAATCTTCGGCTGCAAAATTCTGCAGCGCCGTTAGTAAGAACACTATGTTCATAACACATACGTAACTGTAAACATCAGATGAGAGGATACAAGCATCTTGAAATGTCAACGTGGAAAAATAAACGCCTAAAAAGCAACTGGCTGCTGGTGGTTCATTGCAAGTTACCTTTCAACTGTTGAAATAGGACTATTTTATGACGTTCACAAAGGGCAAGAATTATTTACTATCATTATTACGAGAAGGAATGTAAAACTGAATACGGTAGTGAGATAGGAATCCCTGTCGACAAGGATTTTAGAATAATTTTGCGATTTTTAGACACATGCAGGTCATTCTCTTGTTTGAAATTAATGTACTAATATTCACAAACAGTACTAGCAAGTGCTTTTTTAATAATTGTTCAAAAATACTTTTGATGTCTGATCACAAAGGTTATTTCCGTAGTACTATACAGGGTGTTAGAAAAAGATACGGTCAAACTTTCAGGAAACATTCCTCACATACAAAGAAAGAAAATATGTTATGTGGACATGTGTCCGGAAACGCTTACTTTCCATGTTAGAGCTCATTTTATTACTTCTCTTCAAATCACATTAATCATGGAATGGAAACACACAGCAACAGAACGTACCAGCGTGACTTAAAACACTTTGTTACAGGAAATGTTCAAAATGTCCTGCGTTAGCGAGGATACATGCATCCACCCTCCGTCGCATGGAATCCCTGAGGCGCTGATGCAGCCCTGGAGAATGGCGTATTGTATCACAGCCGTCCACAATACGAGCACGAAGAATCTCTACATTTCGTACCGGGGTTGCGCAGACAAGAGCTTTCAAATGCCCCCATAAATGAAAGTCAAGAGGGTTGAGGTCAGGAGAGCGTGGAGGCCACGGAATTGGTCGGCCTCTACCAATCCATCGGTCACCGAATCTGTTGTTGAGAAGTGTACGAACACATCGACTGAAATGTGCAGGAGCTCCATCGTGCATGAACCACATGTTGTGTCGTACTTGTAAAGGCACATGTTCTAGCAGCACAGATAGAGTATCCCGTATGAAATCATGATAACGTGCTCCATTGAGCGTAGGTGGAAGAATATGGGGCCCAATCAAGACATCACCAACAATGCCTGCCCAAACGTTCACAGAAAATCTGTGTTGATGACGTGATTGCACAATTGCGTGCGGATTCTCGTCAGCCCATACATGTTGATTGTGAAAATTTACAATTTGATCACGTTGGAATGAAGCCTCATCCGTAAAGAGAACATTTGCACTGAAATGAGGATTGACACACTGTTGGATGAACCATTCGCAGAAGTGTATCCGTGGAGGCCAATCAGCTGCTGATAGTGCCTGCACACGCTGTACATGGTATGGGAACAACTGGTTCTCCCGTAGCACTCTCCATACAGTGACGTGGTCAACGTTACCTTGTACAGCAGCAACTTCTCCGACGCTGACATTAGGGTTATCGTCAACTGCACGAAGAACTGCCTCGTCCATTGCAGGTGTCCTCGTCGTTCTAGGTCTTCCCCAATCGCGAATCATAGGCTGGAATGTTCCGTGCTCCCTAAGACGCCGATCAATTGCTTCGAACGTCTTCCTGTCGGGACACCTTCGTTCTGGAAGTCTGTCTCGATACAAACGTACCGCGTCACGGCTATTGCCCTGTGCTAATCCATACATCAAATGAGCATCTGCCAACCCCGCATTTGTAAACATTGCACTGACTGCAAAACCACATTCGTGATGAACACTAACTGTTGATGCTACGTACTGATGTGCTTGATGCTAGTACTGTAGAGCAATGGGTCGCATGTCAACACAAGCACCGAAGTCAACATTACCTTCCTTCAATTGGGCCAACTGGCGGTGAATCGACGGAGTACAGTACATACTGACGAAACTAAAATGAGCTCTAACATGGAAATTAAGCGTTTCCGGACACATGTCCACATAATATCTTTTCTTTATTGTGTGTGAGGAATGTTTCCTGAAAGTTTGGCCGTACGTTTTTGTAACACCCTGTATACACTAAGCTACCATTTTTGGTTCAAATGGCTCTGAGCACTATGGGACTCAACTGCTGACGTTATTAGTCCCCTAGAACTTAGAACTAGTTAAACCTAACTAACCTAAGGACATCACAAACATCCATGCCCGAGGCAGGATTCGAACCTGCGACCGTAGCGGTCTTGCGGTTCCAGACTGCAGCGCCTTTAACCGCACGGCCACTTCGGCCGGCCTACCATTTTTGTTCATTTTAAAAGCGTAAATCTCTTGAACTAAGTATACGTCGGCTGACTTATACAAAAGCCAAACAGAAAAATGTGAACTATCGTTGGTCTGCGTCACAAGCTACGTTATCGTCAACTGCACGAAGAACTGCCTCGTCCATTGCAGGTGTCCTCGTCGTTCTAGGTCTTCCCCAATCGTGAGTCATAGGCTGGAATGTTCCGTGCTCCCTAAGACGCCGATCAATTGCTTCGAGCGTCTTCCTGTCGGGACACCTTCGTTCTGGAAGTCTGTCTCGATACAAACATACCGCGTCACGGCTATTGCCCTGTGCTAATCCATACATCAAATGAGCATCTGCCAACCCCGCATTTGTAAACATTGCACTGACTGCAAAACCACGTTCGTGATGAACACTAACTGTTGATGCTACGTACTGATGTGCTTGATGCTAGTACTGTAGAGCAATGGGTCGCATGTCAACACAAGCACCGAAGTCAACATTACCTTCCTTCAATTGGGCCAACTGGCGGTGAATCGACGAAGTACAGTACATACTGACGAAACTAAAATGAGCTCTAACATGGAAATTAAGCGTTTCCAGACACATGTCCACATAATATCTTTTCTTTATTGTGTGTGAGGAATGTTTCCTGAAAGTTTGGCCGTACGTTTTTGTAACACCCTGTATACACTAAGCTACCATTTTTTTTTTTCATTTTAAAAGCCTAAATCTCTTGAACTAAGTTACCGTCGGCTGACTTATACAAAAGCCAAACAGAAAAATGTGAACTATCGTTGGTCTGCGTCACAAGCTACGAACCCGTGGTGATCCGGTCTTTGGCTGGAATATCCGATAATGCGTCCTAGGCGCACTACAACATGAGCACCTCAATGTCCCTCCTACGTATTCCTTTCACGTGCCGGATTGAAACCAACCGCGGGCCGGATGAGGACCGCAGGCTGCCAGCTGCCCATCCATACTTCAAACCGTGTTCTGAAGGACACGCATCACTAGGGAACGGATTTTTATGTAAATAAATATTTTTTGGTTACGGATAAAAACTGTAAGTAAGACAGAAATTACCGAAACAGCATACTTCAATCGTAGACGGAAGTCTTTATCACATAAATAAATTTTTTAAATAATTTTTCTAAACGCTCATAATTTGTCAATTTTATTTGCTGTAATTTTTAAATTTAATAAAGAATCTCATACATTGTCATATTATGAGAAAGCAGTTTGAATGAACTTCATTCGTAAACACATCGCCTTGGCAGAGACGTAAACTACACAGCTACTCGCTATCCGAAAGGCAATTCCTTATGTATGACGTGGACAGCCGACGCAGTGTACAATACAGTCTTCAGTCCTTACCCCCTTCTTGTTTAAGACAGTACGGTACCTGAAGTGAAGTGATTGGCGATATGAAGCCAAACGTAAAGTGTTCGCTCTCATTTGCAGCAATGTGTTTCTGAATTTACTGTCATCTTTACAAGTGATGGAAGAATTCTATTTCTTTGAAAATGTGGAAAATCACAAAATGTGGACCAGCCGTCTTAAGTCCTGCAGCTCTGACCGGATGTTTGTTGTTGTTGTTGTGGTCTTCAGTCCTGAGACTGGTTTGATGCAGCTCTCCATGCTACTCTATTCTGTGCAAGCTTCTTCATCTCCCAGTACCTACTGCAACCTACATCCTTCTGAATCTGCTTAGTGTATTCATCTCTTGGTCTCCCCCTACGAGTTTTACCCTCCACACTGCCCTCCAATACTAAATTGGTGATACCTTGATGCCTCAGAACATGTCCTACCAACCGATCCCTTCTTCTGGCCAAGTTGTGCCACAAACTCCTCTTCTCCCCAATCCTATTCAGTACCTCCTCATTAGTTATGTGATCTACCCATCTAATCTTCAGCATTCTTCTGTAACACCACATTTCGAAAGCTTCTATTCTCTTCTTGTCCAAACTATTTACCGTCCATGTTTCACTTCCATACATGGCTACACTCCATACAAATACACTCCTGGAAATGGAAAAAAGAACACATTGACACCGGTGTGTCAGACCCACCATACTTGCTCCGGACACTGCGAGAGGGCTGTACAAGCAATGATCACACGCACGGCACAGCGGACACACCAGGAACCGCGGTGTTGGCCGTCGAATGGCGCTAGCTGCGCAGCATTTGTGCACCGCCGCCGTCAGTGTCAGCCAGTTTGCCGTGGCATACGGAGCTCCATCGCAGTCTTTAACACTGGTAGCATGCCGCGACAGCGTGGACGTGAACCGTATGTGCAGTTGACGGACTTTGAGCGAGGGCGTATAGTGGGCATGCGGGAGGCCGGGTGGACGTACCGCCGAATTGCTCAACACGTGGGGCGTGAGGTCTCCACAGTACATCGATGTTGTCGCCAGTGGTCGGCGGAAGGTGCACGTGCCCGTCGACCTGGGACCGGACCGCAGCGACGCACGGATGCACGCCAAGACCGTAGGATCCTACGCAGTGCCGTAGGGGACCGCACCGCCACTTCCCAGCAAATTAGGGACACTGTTGCTCCTGGGGTATCGGCGAGGACCATTCGCAACCGTCTCCATGAAGCTGGGCTACGGTCCCGCACACCGTTAGGCCGTCTTCCGCTCACGCCCCAACATCGTGCAGCCCGCCTCCAGTGGTGTCGCGACAGGCGTGAATGGAGGGACGAATGGAGACGTGTCGTCTTCAGCGATGAGAGTCGCATCTGCCTTGGTGCCAATGATGGTCGTATGCGTGTTTGGCGCCGTGCAGGTGAGCGCCACAATCAGGACTGCATACGACCGAGGCACACAGGGCCAACACCCGGCATCATGGTGTGGGGAGCGATCTCCTACACTGGCCGTACACCACTGGTGATCGTCGAGGGGACACTGAATAGTGCACGGTACATCCAAACCGTCATCGAACCCATCGTTCTACCATTCCTAGACCGGCAAGGGAACTTGCTGTTCCAACAGGACAATGTACGTCCGCATGTATCCCGTGCCACCCAACGTGCTCTAGAAGGTGTAAGTCAACTACCCTGGCCAGCAAGATCTCCGGATCTGTCCCCCATTGAGCATGTTTGGGACTGGATGAAGCGTCGTCTCACGCGGTCTGCACGTCCAGCACGAACGCTGGTCCAACTGAGGCGCCAGGTGGAAATGGCATGGCAAGCCGTTCCACAGGACTACATCCAGCATCTCTACGATCGTCTCCATGGGAGAATAGCAGCCTGCATTGCTGCAAAAGGTGGATATACACTGTACTAGTGCCGACATTGTGCATGCTCTGTTGCCTGTGTCTATGTGCCTGTGGTTCTGTCAGTGTGATCATGTGATGTATCTGACCCCAGGAATGTGTCAATAAAGTTTCCCCTTCCTGGGACAATGAATTCACGGTGTTCTTATTTCAATTTCCAGGAGTGTACTTTCAGAAATGACTTCCTGACACTTAAATCTATACTCGATATTAACAAATTTCTCTTCTTCAGAAACGCTTTCCTCGCCATTGCCAGTCTACATTTTATATCCTCTCTACTTCGACCATCATCAGTTATTTTGCTCCCCAAATAGCAAAACTCCTTTACTACTTTAAGTGTCTCATTTCCTAATCTAATCCCCTCAGCATCACCCGACTTAATTCGACTACATTCCATTATCCTCGTTTTGCTTTTGTTGATGTTCATCTTATATCCTCCCTTCAAGACACCATCCATTCCGTTCAACTGCTCTTCCAAGTCCTTTGCTGTCTCTGACAGAATTACAATGTCATCGGCAAACCTCAAAGTTTTTATTTCTTCTCCATGGATTTTAACACCTACTCCGAATTTTTCTTTTGTTTCCTTTACTGCTTGCTCAATATACAGATTGAATAACATCGGGGAGAGGGTACAACCCTGTCTTACTCCCTTCCCAACCACTGCTTCCCTTTCATGTCCCTCGACTCATATAACTGCCATCTGGTTTCTGTACAAATTGTAAATAGCCTTTCGCTCCCTGTATTTTACCCCTGCCACCTTTAGAATTTGAAAGAGAGTATTCCAGTTAACATTGTCAAAAGCTTTCTCTAAGTCTACAAATGCTTCTAAGATAAGTCGTAAGGTCAGTATTGCCTCACGTGTTCCAGTATTTCTACGGAATCCAAACTGATCTTCCCCGAGGTTGGCTTCTACTAGT
Source organism: Schistocerca nitens (assembly GCF_023898315.1). NCBI lineage: Eukaryota > Metazoa > Arthropoda > Insecta > Orthoptera > Acrididae > Schistocerca > Schistocerca nitens. The sequence continues at coordinate 388,764,669 of NC_064615.1, forward strand.
TTTTCCATTCGTCAGTAAAGAATTCGCGTTAGTATTTTGCAGCCGTGGCTTATTAAACTGATAGTTCGGTAATCTTCACATCTGTCAACACCTGCTTTCTTTGGGATTGGAATTATTATATTCTTCATGAAGTCTGAGGGTATTTCGCCTGTTTCATACATCTTGCTCACCAGATGGTAGAGTTTTGTCAGGACTGGCTCTCCCAAGGCCGCCAGTAGATCCAATGGAATGTTGTCGACTATGGGGGCTTTGTTTCGATTCAGGTCTTTCAGTGCTCTGTCAAACTCTTCACGCAGTATCGTATCTCGTATTTCATCTTCATCTACATCCTCTTCCATTTCCATAATATTGTCCTCAAGTACATCGCCCTTGTATAGACCCTCTATATACTCCTTCCACCTTTCTGCTTTCCCTTCTTTGCTTAGAACTGGGTTTCCATCTGAGCTCTTGATGTTCATAAAAGTGGTTCTCTTATCTCCAAAGGTCTCTTTAATTTTCCTGTAGGCAGTATCTATCTTACCCCTAGTAAGATAAGCCTCTACATCCTTACATTTGTCCTCTAGCCATCCCTGCTTAGCCATTTTGCACTTCCTGTCGATCTCATTTTTGAGACGTTTGTATTCCTTTTTGCCTGCTTCATTTATTGCATTTTTATATTTTCTCCTTTCATCAATTAAATTCAATATTTCTTCTGTTACCCAAGGATTTCTACTAGCCGTCGTCTTTTTACCTATTTGATCCTCTGCTGCCTTCACTACTTCATCCCTCAAAGCTACCCATTCTTCTTCTACTGTATTTCTTCCCCCCATTCCTGTCAATTGTTCCCTTATGCTCTCCCTGAAACTCTGTACAACCTCTGGTTCTTTCAGTTTATCCAGGTCCCATCTCCTTAAATTCCCACCTTTTTGCAGTTTCTTCAGTTTTAATCTACAGGTCATAACCAATAGATTGTGGTCAGAGTCCACATCTGCCCCTGGAAATGTCTTACAATTTAAAACCTGGTTCCTAAATCTCTGTCTTACCATTATATAATCTATCTGATACCTTTTAGTATCTCCAGGATTCCTTCAAGTATACAACCTTCTTTTATGATTCTTGAACCAAGTGTTAGCTATGACCTACTACGTTTCCTTCTCTCTCTTTTCCTACTGACGAATTCCAGTCACCCATGACTATTAAATTTTCGTCTCCCTTCACTATCTGAATAATTTCTTTTGTTTCATCATACATTTCTTCAATTTCTTCGTCATCTGCAGAGCTAGTTGGCATATAAACTTGTACTACTGTAGTAGGTGTGGGCTTCGTATCTATCTTGGCCACAATAATGCGTTCACTGTGCAGTTTGTAGTAGCTTACCCTCATCCCTATTTTCCTATTCATTATTAAACCTACTCCTGCATTACCCCTATTTGACTTTGTGTTTATAGCCCTGTAGTCACCTGACCAGAAGTCTTGTTCCTCCTGCCACCGAACTTCACTAATTCCCACTATATCTAACTTTAATCTATCCACTTCCCCTTTCAAATTTTCTAACCTAACTGCCCGATTAAGGGATCTGACATTCCACCCTCCGAGCCGTAGAACGCCAGTTTTCTTTCTCCTGATAACGACATCCTCTTGAGTAGTCCCCGCCCGGAGATCCGAATGGGGGACTATTTTACCTCCGGAATATTTTACCCAAGAGGACGCCATCATCATTTAATCATACAGTAAAGCTGCATGCCCTCGGGAAAAATTACGGCCGTAGTTTCCCCTTGCCTTCAGCCGTTCGCAGTACCAGCACAGCAAGGCCGTTTTGGTTATTGTTACAAGGCCAGATCAGTCAGTCATCCAGACTGTTGCCCTTGCAACTACTGAAAAGGCTGCTGCCCCTCTTCAGGAACCACACGTTTGTCTGGTCTCTCAACACATACACCTCCGTTGTGGTTGCACCTACGGTACGGCTATCTGTATTGCTGAGGCACGCAAGCCTCCCCACCAACGGCAAGGTCCATGGTTCATGGGGGGGGGGGGGATAATAAACATATAATGACCGCTTAGTTTGCAATTTTTTAACAAGTTCTTTTAGGTGAAGCAGCCTCCTTTTCACATACGCCAGTTTCAGGAAGTTCCGAATATTACGAGACTTTTGATACACTATTCTTTCATGTGATATATCTTTATGTAAATCTAGAAGTCAAGCGCTGAGATATTTTCTTATGAAATACAGAAAGTTTGAAACACCAGAAAACCTGCATTAAGAAAATTGTATGTACCTGCCTGTTGCGATGAAATGCTGGGAAAGATCAGAGCAGAATGGGAAAATTAAAAAAAAGAAAGGGTAAGCGTGGATCAGTCACCAGATTCTAGCGGTACAAAAGAGGAAAACCTTGTGGTAGATGTGCTACAGAAATGTGAAATAGTTTCAAAACGGTGTTTTCTGTTAGCATGTAAAGGAGTATCACCATCGAATCACTTAACAATGGCTCGCTTATTCAATGAATTTCTCCAGTTCTTATGGCCAAATGGGGTGAAATTTGATAGAGTTTTACTCTTACCTACGGATGGCGCTCCATATATTAAGAAGGCAGACGGAAGCGTTCCTGTACGCTTCTCACGTTTGAGATACGCAATCTATGTATTACATGGTTTACACAGAGTATATGAACAGGTATATACAATGTATCCTAAAATGGACAAATTGATCTCGAATGGCAGAAAGGTTTAGTGAAAGCTCCAACATGATATGATCTGTTCGGAGACAATAATCCAGATATTTTACTTCCACCAAAACCAATAACTACTCGCTGGGGAACATGGATAGAAACAGCAGTGTATTATCCAAAAAATTGTGAAAATTTTAAATCGTTTATTGATAAAACAAATAAGAATGATGCATATTCGATGGAAATTCGTCAGAACTTGCTAAGTGATAGTAAACTAAAAAATGAATTGTCTTACATATCTGCAAATTTCAATTTTCTCTTTCAGTTTACCAAAAAGTAGAAACATCAGTAAGCCTCTTCAGTGACAAATGGTTTAAATGGCTCTGAGCACTATGGGACTCAACTGCTGTGGTCATCAGTCCCCTAGAACTTAGAACTACTTAACCCTAACTAACCTAAGGACATCACACACACCCATGCCCGAGGCAGGATTCGAACCTGCGACCGTAGCAGCAGAGCGGCTCCGGACTGGAGCGCCTAGAACCGCACGGCCACCACACGGCAAGTGCAAAAAAATAAGAAAAAAAATTTACATAAAAGTCCAAGAGTGGAAGCAATTAAACACAAATTCAAAGGTGTGTTCGAAAAAAAATGCTGAATTTCATATTAAGTATGAAATTGCCAAGTCTTTGGATAGTCAGGTAGATTTTGATGAAATTGAAAATGTGTGTACCAGTTACATTCCTTTGTTGAAATATGCAAGACTGTCATCATCTGATGTTGAAAGTTGCTTCTTCCAGTGCTACACATTGTTTCAAGGCAATCGACATGTGTCTGTGAGGGATATCTTACAAAAAAATTCCGTGATTCACTGCAGCCGGCCGTTGTGGCCCAGCTCTTCTAGGCGCTTCAATCTGGAACCGCGCGAACGCTACGGTCGCAGGTTCGAATCCTGCCTCGGGCATGGATGTGTGTGATGTCCTTAGGTTGGTTAGGTTTAAGTAGTTTCAAGTTATGGGGAACTGATGACCTCAGATGTTATGTCCCACAATGCTCAGAGCCATTTGATTCACTGCAACAGCGAGATTTTTCAGTCCACCACTGTGACAGCATGATTGGTGACATACCTTTTAACGTAAATATGTACGTTTTGTAATACTGAAAGAAAATAATTTTGCATTTCATTTTTCCTACATACAAGTAAAATACTTTTAGGTCTTTGGAGCATAAACGAAAATGTAGTAAGCGATTAACTTCTCAGTTCATGATTTTGCGGTGGTTGACGGCGAGACAGTGTTTCGTAAAGGTTTGACATTATGTGTAAAGATAGTTGCATGGCACTAAGTGCTCTCTTCTCATACAGTGTATCGATAATGTCTCGGTATTAGTGCGTCTTGGGCTACACTACTTTTTCACCCCTCTCCAGATACCTTCAACAGGTAGATGGTTATTACTCCATACCGATTCATTCCCGACGGTAAGTAATATGTGTACCATGTATGGTTGAAATCGGCATAGTAGTTTAAGAGGAGATGTGAAACGTACGTAGATACATAAATGTTTGTTTGTTTGTTGTGGTCTTGAGCCCTGAGACTAAGGTGGTGATCCCTTGATGCCTCAGGACATGTCCTACCAACCGATCCCTTCTTCTGGCAAAGTTGTGCCACAAACTGCTCTTCTCCCCAATTCTATTCAATCCCTCCTCATTAGTTATGTGATCTACCCATCTTATCTTCAGCATTCTTCTGTAGCACCACATTTCGAAAGCTTCTAATCTCTTCTTGTCCAAACTATTTATCGTCCATGTTTCACTTCCATACATGGCCACACTCCATACAAATACTTTCAGAAACGACTTCCTGACACTTAAATCTATACTCGATGTTAACAAATTTCTCTTCTTCAGAAACGCTTTCCTTGCCATTGCGAGTCAACATTTCACATCCTCACTACCTCGAATATTATCAATTATTTTGCTCCCCGAATAGCAAAAATCATTTACTGCTTTAAGCGTCTCATTTCCTTATCTAATACCCTCACCATCACACAATTTAATTCGACTACATTCCATTATCTTCGTTTTGCTTTTGTTAATGTTCATTTTATATCATCCTTTCAAAACACTGTCCATTCCGTTCAGCTGCTCTTCCAAGTCCTTTGCTGTCTCTGACAGAATTACAATGTCATCGGCGAACCTCAAGGTTTTTATTTCTTCTCCATAGATTTTAATTCCTACTCAGAATTTTTCTTTTGTTTCCTTTACTGCTTGCTCAATATACAGATTGAATAACATCGGGGAGAGACTACAACCCTGTCTCACTCCCTTGCCAACCAATGCTTCCCTTTCATGCCCATTTTCCTACACAAAAATTGAAATACTTTAAGGTTCTTTGAAGCATAAACGAAAATGTAGTAAGCGATAAACTTCTCATTTCATGATTTTGCGGTGGTTGACGGCGAGACAGTGTTTCGTAAAGGTTTGACATTATGTGTAAAGTTAATTGCTTGGCACTTCTCATACTGTGTATGGATAATGTCTCGGTATTAGTGCGTCTTGGGCTACACTACTTTTTCACCCCTCCCCCGATACCTACGACAGGTAGGTGGTTGTTACTCCATAGCGATTCATTCCCGACGGTAAGTAATATGTGTACCACGCTTGGTTGAAATCGGGCTAGTGGTTTATGAGGAGATGTGACACGTACATAGATACATGCAGATGTACATCCATTTTTGTGAAATGTACGGATTTCACACTTGTCTCTGCGTAAGCAACCTGTCCACGAAAACTGTGCTTACATTCTAAAGAAACTGTGTGGAAAGTTTGTGTGTCTGTTTTTGGATCGAGGGACTACACATAAAGTGAACAAACTGAGATTACTGCCATTTTCCTTGGTTAGGTCCGCATTCTGACATGCCACGTAAGTGAAGGTTAATCAGTAGCTACCGACATTTGCGACCTCAGACTGCGCTGTTAGAACAGTGCAAGGCTTGGCGTCGGGAGTGCTGAGAGACAATGTAGCAGCCGCAGGTGAAGTGCCCTGCAGGCCACGGCCACGGCCGAGTCAGGTAGATGAGGGCCGGACTAGGCGCAGAGGATGAGGCGGCGCGCCGGGTAGCGGACCCCCAGGGGCTGCCCACGCCGCGCGCACCTGTCAGCGCAATCCTCTTAGCGGCGCCGCCACCGTCTGCGGTCTACGTCCTACCGTCTGCTCCCTGCTCCCTGCTCCGTACTCACTACTCTCCACTTCGTACTCAGTACTCTCTACAGTCCACCAAAAATGCTTTAATGTCACTCTTGCTGTCGTGCTTTCATGTCTGATTAAACTTTATTTCAGTAATTTAATAACCACCAGCCCACCTTTTTATCAGTAATAAACATCTGCATCATTAAACTGAAACAAAACCTCTGAGCACTCCCAACTACACTACTGGCCATTAAAATTGCCACACCACGAAGATGATGTGCTACACACGCGAAATTTAACCAACGGGAAGGAGATGCTGTGATATGCAAATGATTCGCTTTTCAGAACATTCACACAAGGCTGGCGCCGGTGGCGACATCTACAACGTGCTGACATGAGGAAAGTTTCCAACCGGTTTCTCATACACAAACAGCAGTTGACCGGCATTGCCTGGTGAAACGTTGTTGTGATGCCTCGTGTAAGGGGGAGAAATGCGTACCATCACGTTTACGACTTTGATAAAGGTCGGATTGTAGCCTATCGCAATTGCGGTTTATCGTATAGCGACATTGCTGCTCGCGTAGGTGGAGATCCAATGACTGTTAGCATAATATGGAATCGGTGGGTTCAGGAGGGTTATACGGAACGCCGTGCTGGATCCCAACGGCCTCGTATCGCTAGCAGTCGAGATGACAGGCATCTTATTCGCATGGCTATAACGGATCGTGCAGACACGTCTCGATCCCTGAGTCAACAGATGGGGACATTTGCAAGACAACAACCATCTGCACGAACAGTTCGACGACGTTTGCAGCAGCATGGACAATGAGCTCTGAGACCATGGCCTCGGTTACCCTTGACGCTGCATCACAGACAGGAGCGCCTGCGATGGTGTACTCAACGACGAGCCTGGGTGCACGAATGGCAAAACGTCATTTTTTCGGATGAATCCAGGTTCTTTTTACAGTATCGTGACTGTCGCATCCGCGTTTGGCGACATGGCAGTGAACGCACTTTGGAAGCGTGTATTCGTCATCGCCATAGTGGCGTATCACCCGTCGTGATGGTATGGGGTGCCATTGGTTACATGTCTCGGTCACCTCTTGTTCTCATTGACGGCACTTTGAACAGTGGACGTTACATTTCAGATGTATTACGACCCGTGGCTCTACCCTTCATTCGATCCCTGCGAAACCCTACATTTCAGCAGGATAATGCACGACCGCATGTTGCAGGTCCTGTACGGGACTTCCTGGATACAGAAAATATTCGTCTGCTCCCCTGGCCATCACATTACCCAGATTTCTCATCAACTGAAAACATCTGGTCAATGGTGGCCGAGCAACTGGTTCGTCACAATACGCCAGTCACTTCTCTTGATGAACTGTGGGATCGTGTTGAAGCTGCATGGGCAGCTGTACCTGTACTTGCCATCCAAGCTCTGTTTGACTCAATGCCCGGACGTATCAAGGCCGTTATTACGGCCAGAGGTGGTTGCTCTGGGTACTGATTTCTCAGGATCTATGTATCCAAATTGCGTGACAATGTAAGCACATGTCAGTTCTAGTATAATATATTTGTCCAATGAATACACGTTTATCATCTGCATTTCCTCTTGGTGTAGCAAATTTTAATTTCCTGTATACATTGTCATTCAACTGTCCCTATCGATGTCGCTCTATGCAACCTGCAGTGTTGTACCCTAGCCTACAAAGACCACGCGAGAAATTTTCGTATTCTCTGATCGCTTCGCAGAAACTATTAGTCCCAGGAAAAAACAGGACCTCCTTGAAGGAAATTTAATGTAGTTAAATTTTGTATTGGGGTAAGTTTCCACTAGAGGCCGTAGTTTCCCAGCTATTGAAGAAAAATGTACAAAGTTGATCTTCAAACGCGCCCTCACTCTCACAGTCATTCCCCACTGGTCAGGATTTCAAGTATGTTGTTTACGGCACCCCCTCCTACCAATGTACAAAAATTTTCGACTGCACTATTATTTCCCACATTAGACCTTTATTGGTATCCAATTACTAGCCTTATTACTCCTACGGCTTCAGCGAGTAGTTAAAAATTGTAAAATTCACGTGACAAGCTTGTGAGTTTTAACAACATAAAACGAACAAGTGTATCGCGCTTTTCATCAGGCATTCTGATAAATAAACTACTTGTAATGGTTGAGTTTGTATTAGTTTTAGCGTTACGTTTACAAAAGTTGTTTTTCTTCCACTAAACTCACGGGCACATTTAAATTAATAATGGTAACGGAATAGCCGAACATGCTGGTGGCGTAATAGCCCTATCAACAGAGACCAAAAAAGATCGAATTTCGGGAACAGTTTGCGTAGTTGAACATTTTTGTACAGAGATGGGAGGGCGTGCCTCGAACAACGTACTAGAAATCCTGACTGGTGGGTCCTGAATGTAGGAGTGTAGGAGTGAAGGTGCGGCTGAAGATAATTTTTTACGAAAATGTAACCCTGTTCAAATGGTTCAGATGGCTCTGAGCACATTTGAGGTCATCAGTCCCCTAGACTTAGAAACTACTTAAACCTAACTAACCTAAGGACGTCACACACATTCATGCCCGAGGCAGGATTCGAATCTGCGACCGTAGCAGGTGCGCGGTTCCGGACTCAAGCGCCTAGAACCGCTCGGTCACAGCGGCCGGCTGTAATACTGTACAAATGTAGCTGCAAGGAGGTCCTGTTCATATTTCTGTAGTACTAGCACTTTTCGAATAGCGAGCGAGAGAATATGAAAATCTCGCGCGTGGTTTTTGAAGGCCATTTGTAATATTGCAGGTTGCATAAAACTACATCTGTAGGAGCATCTCTGTACACCGTAATGTGCCGAGTGAAGAACGTGTTCTTACTTTCACTAAGTGTAAATTAACAAAGTAGCCACTGTTCCAAGTCGATCGATTGACTTACCGACAAGGAGAGCATGTACCGTTTCAGGCGCTTAATTGCGCCAGACACTATAGAAACTGACTACAGGTCATATTCCAAGTGAAATATGTACCTATAAAATTTAGAGCTATAGAAGAAAGTAAACTCTGCTTTAGACGCAGGTTGACCCATCTGTACAGAGCGAGCTCCGTGTCATTCTCTGCCAATGGCGTCACTGAATGCCTTACGTACGGGTGTGGTGACAGCCACTGTTCTCCCAGCCAATGACAGTTTTCGTGACCTGGAATGTGTGCTATCGGTCGAGTAGCTTTGTAATTACCACCATACGGATGAACGCACTCCGTTCCAGTCTTCCCAACAAGGAAAAATCTGTAGCAGTACCGGAAAGGAGCACCCTTCCTCCCGCATGGCACTCAGCCGCGATGACTGCTCAGCTGCGGAGGCAGAACAAAATTTCGCGACTCACTTTCTAACATTGTGTTCACGAGTTCGTCACGAACCATCGGTTTTGGGGCCTGCTCTTGAAAGGGTACAGTACCGCCCGACATTGAAAATAGTTACAACATTCTTCGTTATTCTTGTCAGAACAACATACTTTTTGTAATAATAACTCAATTTCACTTAATACACCGAAGCCGGATACCAGTGTAGTAAAGAATGACAATTTATTTATTTAATTGCTCACATGTGCACTCCCACAAAATAAATCCCTACATCCATTTTGGTGAGATCTGCGAAATGAATGAATGTATGGTCGTCTGCTAACCGCAGATTGTGAATGTGCAATATATGATCATCTTTGAGACGGTCCTTTGGTCACCTTTATGGAACCAAAGAGATGAAATTTACCTGAGCTTTGAGCGCCTGAAATGTCGCTGACCAATACGGTAATATGGTGCTCCCCCATGTCGACGGAGGTGCGAGCTGACCTGGAAGAACGGCCATGTTTCAGGACTCCGGAGCTGGATCTTGTGTTGGTAAGACCTGTCTTAGGTGTGCTCCGTAAAGGCAAAAGAATGGTATGCATGTGGAATACTTAAGAGTAGTTTGGATTAATTATTTCTCTATTTCAGGAACTTTTGGGGGGGGAGGGAGAATTAAACGACAGGCGGGTAATATTAAGGCGATCATAGTAATCTTCGGAAGTAACCAACGGTCACAATGAAACCACGTGTAGCAATAAGTTGAAATACTTGCGAGTGCTATTACTAAGTGCTAAAGTTAAGCTGAATTACTGGTGTGTGTACTATAAGTTGGAAATATTTAAGAAATGGCGTGTGCAGGACTTGAAATTAGAGACGAGTACTTCCACGTGGTGAGTACTGTGTGAGTCTCAATCTGTGTGTGGTTGGTTCAAATGGCTCTGAGCACTATGGGACTTAACTTCTGGGGTCATCAGTCCCCTAGAACTTAGAACTACTTAAACCTAACTAACCTAAGGACATCACACACATCCATGCCCGAGGCAGGCTTCGGACCTGCGACCGTAGCGGTCACGCGCGGTTCCTAATCTGTGTATGAGACAAAGGATATGGCTCTGTGCACTATGGGACTTAACATCTATGGTCATCAGTGCCCTAGAACTTAGAACTACTTAAACCTAACTAACCTAAGGACATCACACAACACCCAGCCATCACGAGGCAGAGAAAATCCCTGACCCCGCCGGGAATCGAACCCGGGCGTTGGAAGCGAGAACGCTACCGCACGACCACGAGATGCGGGCGACAAAGGATAAAGAGAAGTACTCGTCCATGGTATCAGTTGAGGACTCACGTGTGTGATGAATATGATCTTAATATTACTTTGCGTGTTACGTTTCCGTGTGACGCTAGAAGCAAACTCTAATACTCTGAGAGAGAAGTAAGGTGAGTCAGCCGTCTATCCATCAACTCGACTTGGCTTGCATTGCACAGGAAGACGTGCATATATCCTCCAGAGTTCGTAGTAGGAGAGAAAAGTTACGAAGTGGGGCAGTGTCGTGTGAAACTGGGATGAATACTAATTGAAGTGGGAAAGCTGAAAGTGATGTGATTCTAACGTTGTGACTATTCTTTGTGTTGTATTCTATGTTGCCAGTGTGATGCATTTCATGTAGTTTAAGTATGTGTGGTTTGCATAGGAGAGTAGCAAGATAGGTTCAGAGGCAGTGGGTTATGCATGCTCCTTTTTGTACCGCTCGGTTTGGAGGAAATTTTCGTGATGATGGGTGTGAGAGTCGAAGTGTGAGATATAGCAAAAGATCCACCATCCTATCCAGAAAGTGCACTGTAGCGTTAGATCATTACGAGACCATAAGATAATCACCAATGTAAAGCCATGTCCACTGGGCGGAGTTTCTCATATGTAATTGTAGTATAAAATGTAATGGTGTGTTTAGGTTATCTGTGAATCATAATAGAATTGATCTGAATGAAAAAGATAGTGAAAAGAAAAAGATTGGTGGCCTTGTTCTTCGAATGGTGTGTAGTCATGATATCCAGAATTTATAACGTGTGCGCTATTCATATTCAGTGCGATGGCCACGTGTTGATCAAAACCGTTTGGTGAGAAAGAAAATGTGGTACTGCCAGTGCGTAGTGAACAATCAGAGTTGTTTAAATTTTTAATAGTCAGATGTGCGTTATACGTTTCCGTTGCGTAATATTCAAACAGGAGAATAATTTGTAGTTTAATTGTGGGGACTAGAGCTCATAATCAATCACTCATGTTACTCAAGAAATAAGAATAAATCCGCTCGCTTGGCAGACCACTCATCTTGCAGGTCTGACTGCTTGATGCCACGGTATGAGCAAGGCATGACGATGCCTCTCAATCTAATTTGTGCTTAGTGTTCACAGCTGTTAACTTAACACTTTGACATTTGGTTAGACGGAACGAACTTATTGACGTATCTGAATGGGTTGAACATAAAATTGCATATGTATACTTCAATAAAATCCGCTGAAACATACTGATACACTGGTCAACCAAAACATTATAACCACTCCCCACCGCGACGCTGGATGCCGCTTGGTGGCACTGCCGGCATGTGACACGGTAACAAAAGAGTGTAAGCGAAGCAGACACTGACGAGGATCACCCTAGCGAAGAAATAGGATGCAATGGGTAAATCCATTGAGAAAAGCGTCTTTGACAAAGGGCAGATTATTATAAAGCAAAGCTTGTGTACGAGTATCTCAAAAACGGCGAAGCTGGTCGAATTTCTACTTGCTACTTTAATAAGCATCGCCGGAAAGTGGAAGAAGAACAATGAAAGTACCAATAGGCGCAAAATGGTTGGACGTCCCCGACTCTTCAGAGAACGTGTGGTTCGGAGGCTTGTCTACTCTGTGAAGTAGGATAGATGATGATCTGTGGCATCTATACCGGAAGAGCACAATGCTGGTGCAAGCACAACTGTTTCGGAGCACTCAGTTTATCGTACATTGTTGGACATGGAGCTCCGCAGCAGACCACCTCTACCGCTCAAAAGCTGATCCGACGACATACTCAGTTACGATTACAATGTGCACAGGACCATTGGGATTGAACTGTTTATCAATAGAAACCTGTCGGCTCTTAGGGTGAATCACATTTTTGCTATACTAGGTCTCTGGTCGTCGCCACAAACGCCGTCATCGAGGTGAACGGCGGCTCGAAACGGGCAAACGCACGCTGGTGGGAGCTGTATGCTACGGGAGACATTGTCCTGCGCTTGTCTGGGGCCTGTGATGCCAAACGAAGACTCGCTGTCGGATGCCAACCACCTGCATTCCTTCATGCGTCTTCCCCGACGGCCATGTCATCTTTCAGTAGTGTCTCAGAGTAAGAACCGTTATCGTTTTATGGGCATTGTAGTGAACTCACGTTCATGTCTCGGTGGCCAAATTCGCCTGATGTAAATCCTATGGAGCCCATTTGGGTCGCTATCGGGCGCCATCACCGTTTACGCAAATGAGCAGCCCGTTATTTACGTGAATTACATGAGCCGTGCGTAGACATACCCCGCAAACCCGTCAACAGACTGTCGGATCTCTGATATGCAGAATCAGTGATGTATTTCGTTCCAAATACGGACAAACTAGCTATCAAGCACGTGGTCATAATTTTTGGGCTCATCAGTGTAAACCTACTATAAAATGGCACTCATCGACCTCAAAATTAATGAAACAAACATCAAGCACGCCTGGACAAAAGGACACTAAGTGGGTGATACTATCGGTAATCTTGATGTAAGTGAATTTTGATTCCCTGACTCTAGTAATTATCACCCCACATCTTTTACTGCGTCTTCGTAAGTACAGTACAAATAATTATTGATCGAACTCTGTTAACAGTGAGAAGGAAACAATTTCTCTTAACATCTATCTGGTGGAATTTCGTAATATTGAAATAAAACTACGTAAACTGTGCTTTCTACAGAAGAATTGTGAGCAAAGTTTTCTTCGACTGTTCGAAGTTACACCTAGTTTTACGTCAAATGATCTATTTTTGTTCCCAGTGCTACACACTCCTGACCACACAATCCTTAACAGTATAACTGTTTTAAATACAAAATTTCTAACAGTTGATTTCTATTGTAAAAACTGGGCGTGGTCACGGAATGAATGGTATCCGTAGCACGTCCAGTGTGGGTAAGCTACATCTGCTTTCTGCTGCCACGAGTGAAGCGACTTGTGGCAGGTCAGATACAAATACAATTGTACCTTTCGATATAGCAGATTTCTAAGCGTCAAAATACGATCCCCGAGATTAAAGCAACCACTGTTTTCAGTAAAGTTGTCACCATATATGATGCAGATAACCCTTCTCGCACGTCACTATACAGCAGAGGTCGTCAAACTTTTTGCAAACGAGTCAATACCGACACTGCGGGGCGACTCCTCGAATCGCATATGCACCGATCTTAAAACTAGAGAAATTAGTAAGATTCGGCACTATTCGGAAAGTTTCGTGTCGACTGTTCTCTGTTTCGTATTGCTTCCACTCCCTGCGACCCCATAATTGTGACACTGTTATTGCCTGAAGAACTATTGTGTTCTCCGTGTTATCGGATGATTTATTCATTAATAAAAGTAACAGTACTCATATTAAATGCGTTATTCAATATGAAACACGATCACAAATGCGTACTAAATATTTTGAATTTAATTTTTCTTCTATTCACTGCGATGTATTACAAGAGTCCTTATTTAATTTCATATTCCTTGCTAAAAATCTGTACTGCACTGGAAACGCACGTACACGAATCCATGAAATTATCATGTGACATTGATGGCCGGGAGGCCCCATCCAGGGATGTTCGGCCGCTGAATTGCAAGCCTTATTTCAGGTGACGCCAAATTGAGCGACTTGCGTGTGGGTAATGATTAAATTATAATGGGGATTTCACAACACTCACTCCAAGAGCGGAGAAAAACTCCAACACCGAATCGAAGTCGGTTGAGCTGTATGGTACGCAAACATGTCACCACTCAGCTAAGTTGGCGGACCCACGAATCCATCTTACTTGTGTAAAACTTCCCTCCGCAGCAGCTGATCGGTACGAGTCTCTCACACCCTTGACTTATTAGTAAAGAAAGAAAAACAATAAAACACTTACCGCCTTACATCCTCAAACTCCGCCGCGGCCGCGCTACTTACCTCTTTAACTCGAAAGTAGGCTCAAGGCCAAATTTAACAACGTCAATTAAAATTGAACACAAATTTATGTTTAGTTACTGAGTAGGAAAACTACACTCTTAAGAATGTGTTAACGTTCGTTGACATTTTTAGATTCGGTTGTTAATTCACAGATGCATATTATTATGAAATATAGCTCAGAAGGGTGGGCCCCAGGAATATTTTATTTGTGCCTGCGGGCTGCAGTATGACGACCAATGCTATACAGTGTGAACTCGATATCCACTGATGTGATTGGTACATTACAAAGTAATTACGTAGATATACACTACTGGCCATTAAAATTGCTACTCCAAGAAGAAATGCAGATGATAAACGGGTATTCATTGGACAAATATATTATATTAGAACTGACATGTGATTACATTTTCACGCAATTTGGGTGCAAACATCCTGAGAAATCAGTACCCAGAACAACCAGCTCTGGTCCTAGACACGCCTGGGCATTGAGTCAAACAGAGCTTGGATGGCGTGTACAGGTACAGCTGCCCATGCAGCTTCAACACGATACCACAGTTCATCAAGAGTAGTGACTGGCGTATTGTGACGAGCCAGTTGCTCGGCCACCATTGACCAGACGTTTTCAATTGGGGAGAGATCTGGAGAACATTTTCTGTATCCAGAAATGGCCGTACACGACCTGCAATATGCGGTCGTGCATTATCCTGCTGAAATGTAGGGTTTCGCAGGGATCGAATGAAGGGTAGAGCCAAGGGTCGCAACACATCTGCAATGTAGCGTCCACTGTTCAAAGTGCCGTCAATGAGAACAATAGATGACCGAGGCGTGTAACCAGTGGCAATCCATACGATCACGCCGGCTGATACGCCAGTATGGCGATGACGAATACACGCTTCCAATGTGCGTTCACCGCGATGTCGCCAAAAACGCGGATGCGACCATCAGGATGGATTCATCCGTAAAATGACGTTTTGCCATTCGTGCATCCAGGTTCGTCGTCGAGTACACCATCGCAAGCGCTCCTGTCTGTGATGAGGCGTCAAGGGTAACCGCAGCCATGGTCTCCGAGCTGATAGTCCATGCTGCTGTAAACGTCGTCGAACTGTTCGTGCAGATGGTTGTTGTCTTGCAAACGTCCCCATCTGTTGACTCAGGGATCGAGACGTGTCTGCGCGATCCGTTACAGCCATGCGGATAAGATGCCTGTCATCTCGACTGCTCCGTATTACCCTCCTGAACGCACCGATTCCATATCCTTCTAACAGTCATTGGATCTCGACCAACGCGAGCAGCAATGTCGCGATACGATAAATCGCAATCGCCATAGGCCACAATCCGACCTTTATCAAAGTCGGAAACGTGATGGTACGCGTTTCTCCTCCTTACATGAGGCATCACAACAACGTTTCACCAGGCAACGCCGGTCAACTGTTGTTTGTGTATGAGATTCGGTAGGAACCTTTCCTCATGTCAGCACGTTGTAGGTGTCGGCACCGGCGCAAACCTCTTGTGAATGCTCTGAAAAAATAATCATTTGCATATCACAGCATCTTCTTCCTGTCGGTTATATTTTGCGTCTGTAGCACGTCATCTTCGTGGTATAGCAAATTTTAATGGCCAGTAGTGTAATATATTCGGTTTGCTACCCCCAACTGCCTTAGTTCCTGTCAAAATGTCTTCGCAACAATGAAAGGGTCTGCAACACACTATCACCTAGACGTACAACACCAAACACACAGCAATCCAAACGTACTATGATGCTGCTGGTGTGGTTGTGTGATGAGATCAGCGTAGCGTCGTCCATTGCTTTCAGTGAATATACACACATCAAAAAAAGTTTTGCATAACCCCGATTTCCAGAACTCCTGAAGATAAGCGTTGACTGTGGATATTGTATCACAGACACAGTTCCTCTGACTATTCAGAGATGTCACTAAATCCGCCCAAAGATGTAAACAACCATGCATGAGCAGTGCCTATTAGACGGAGGGGAATCCAAAAACCAATCAGTTCCAGTCATTCCACCAGGAAGGAGGTACACGGCTCGTGTTGTCTGTAGTTCAACCATGCCTAGATGGTCAATACCGCGGTTCGGTCGGTTCCGCATTGTTACTTTGTGCCAGGAAGGGCTCTCAGCAATGGAAGTGGCTAGGCATCTCGGATTGAACCAAAGCAATGTTGTTCGGACATGAAGCAGATACAGAGAGACAGGAACTGTCGATGACATGGTTCAAATGGCTCTGACCACTATGGGACTTAATTTCTGACGTCATCAGTCCCCTAGAACATAGAACTACTTAAACCTAACTAACCTAAGGACATCATACACATCCATGCCCGAGGCAGGATTCGAACCTGCGACCGTAGCGGTCGCGCGGTTCCAGACTGTAGCCTCTAGAACCGCTCGGCCACCCCGGCCGGATCGATGACATGCCTCGCTCAGGCCGCCCAAGGGCTACTACTGCAGTGGATGACCGCTACCTACGGATTATGGCTCGGAGAAACCCTGACAACAACGGCTTCATCTTGAATAATATTTTTCGTGCAGCCACAGGACGTCGTGTTATGACTCAAACTGTGCGCAATAGGCTGCATGATGCACAACTGCACTCTCGACGTCCATGGCGAGGTCCACTTTTGGAACCACGACACCATGCAGAGCGGTACAGATGACCCCAACAACATGGCGAATGGAGCGCTCAGGATTGGCATCACGTTCTCTTCACCGATGAGTATTGCATATGCCTTCAACCAGACAATCGTCGGAGACGTGTTCAGAGGCAACCAAGTCAGGCCGAACGCCTTAGACACACTATTCTGTGAGTGCGGCAAGGTGGAGGTTCCCTGCTGTTTTGGGGTGTCATTATGTGGTGCCGACGTACTCCGCTGGTGGTCATGGAAGGCGCCGTAACGGCTGTACGATACGTGTATGTCATCCTCCAACCGATAGTGCAACCATATCGCCATCATATTGGAGAGGCATTCGTCTTCATGGATGATAATTCGTATCCCCATCGTGCACGTCTTGTGAATGACTTCCTTCAGGATAACGACATCGCTCCACTTGAATGGTCATTATGCATGAACCCTATTGAACATGCCTGGAATAGATTGAAAAGGGTTGTTTATGGACGACGTGGCCCACCAACCACTCTGAGGGATATACGCCGAATCGCCGTTGAGGAGTGGGACAAGCTGGACCAACAATGCCTTGATGAACTTGTGGATAGTATGTCACGACGAATACAAGCACGCATCAGTGCAAGAGGATATGCTACTGGGTATTGGGGGTACCGGTGTGTACAGCAGTCTGAACCACCACCTCTGCAGGTCATGCTGTATGGTGGTACAACATGCAGTGTGTGGTTTTCGTGAGCAGTAAAAAGGGCGGAAATGATATTTATGTTGATCTCTATTCCAATTTTTTCTATAGGATCCGGAACTCTCGGAAGAGAGGTGATGCCAAACTTTTTTTAATGTGTGTATATGCGAGATACATATCGATCAACTTTCATCAGCATCTACCATGCTGCTGCGTACACTATTAACGTATACCTAACACTGTTGGGAAAACAATCCCGGAGAAGAATCGGACAATATTGGTGAAAGCTTGAGGCTGAAGAGTAAAGAAGGTAGTGCTGAAAGTTAATAACAGTGTGAAAATATGTGCACAGAACTGAATTAATCTTAATGAATCAACAATGGTACTTTTACAGCAATTACCAGCATGAAATTGAATGTGTCAAAAGGCAATAAATTAATAAACGGAATGCCTTATTAAAATGTAAATTTGCGGTGCACCAGATACGGGATGTCATTAATTTCTCTCTCTCTCTCTCTCTCTCTCTCTCTCTCTCTCTTTCTCGGCTTTTGTGTGTGTGTGTGTGTGTGTGTGTGTGTGTGTGTGTGTGTGTGTGTAAGCTACCAAGGCGACTAAATTAAGATGAATAATTGAAGCCAGGATTCTATACACTAATTTGATGACTCGGAATGTACCTGTAATTATTCATATTGAAGAATTCGCGGAGCCTAGGGATGCAGGACACAGCTAGGTAACTGTTATAATAAAACGGGGGTTGGGATTCGTATCCAGGGTGTAACAAAAAGGTGTCACCACACCTTCAGGGAACATTCCTCACACTTAAGCAAGAAAATATGATATATGGACATGCGTCCAGAAATACTTCATTTCATTGATAGATATAATTTTCTACTGCTCTTCATAATCGCATTAATCGTGGGAAACACACAGAAACATAAAGTACCAGCATTAAATGAGACGCCTTCTTACATGAAATGTTCAACTAATCTTCTTGGGCACAGCAGGAAACACTTTCGAAAATGAGATGAACAAAATTCACCCTGTTACCAAGGATTCATGGATCAACCCGCTGCGGCGTTGCATCCGTGATGCGCTCGTGTTTCCGTGGAGAAATTCGGTTTCACAGCCTTTCATGTTGGCTCGAAGATTCTTCCCATCTTATACTAGGGTTCCGTACACAAGAGCTTTCGAAAGCCACCGCAAATAAAATTTTAGTGTCTTTAGGCCCGGTGAGTGTGGAGGCCAAGGAATTGGACAACACCTACCTATCCATCTCTCACGGATTCTGTGATTTTGAAGTTTACGAACGTTAATACTGAAATGAGGAGGGGCTCCATCGTGCACGAAGTACATGTTTTGTTGCACCCGTAAGCCTTTATGCTCAAGCAGAAAGTAGGCGAAGCTCAACATTCACAAGAACGGTGGTCCAGACGTTGACAGAAAATCTTTTTTAATAACATGATCCTCCAGGGATACGTCAGCGCATCAGTTATTCAGTGCGACAGCGGACTGATGCATGTGTCCTTGTTAGCGGAGGGAATTTTAAACACTTCATTTCCGAGAGTGTTTCACGAATTAACAAATAGGTTATTCTGGACATTTCACGCAAGAAAACTTTCCATGTAATGTTCGGACGCTCTGTTTCTGTGTGTTTCCAACGATTAATGTGATTATGACGAGAAGCAGAAAAATAACATTTTCTTGTGTGAGGAATGTCTCCTGAAAGTTTGGCCTAACTTTTCGTTACACACTGTATGAAGAAGACGTATGGGATACAAAAGAAGGCAAGAACTTCTTTAACATGGCTTCTAAGCAAATAAAAGGAATGGACGCATCGTCTGGTACAGGTAAACGCTTTGTTTCCTTGGCGGAGGGTGCGGTGGCGGATCCTCAGGAGACGTTCCTTTGTAGGTTCTCTGTGAGGCACAGGGGGAAGGATATTTGTACTGCCCGCCCCGTCCCGGGCCGACCTGCGGTACACAGAATAGAGTCGCGCACCGGCTTGTTTACAACACAATGTCGTACCACCTGAAGCGTGAATTTGTCGCCTGGCTGTATTTGAACAATAGGACGGGGCATAAAACTTCATATAACGCCCACCTCCAAGTCTGTAGCCAACTCAGAGAGCACTGGCTTTGAGCTTGCAATGATTGGCTGTAAGTAATAATGAAAAATATTCCGGCCTATTATTCGGCGACGATATTATTGCACCTGGGAGTGAGGCAGCTACGGTCGGTTCACCGCGAGTTTTTACCGTGATATTTCACGAGGGGACGCTGAAACAGTTGATATTACATGCACAACTGTCTTGAAACCATTCACAGTGCGATGCGTTTTCCTTAGTCATCACTGTACTTGTTTATTGTAAAGTCACAGCGTGTTTCCGATAATGTGCATGGGAGGCGAAATGCAATGACACCGTGGTCGAGTAGTACGGTATTGCGTTGTAAACATTTCTGATAATGTGAACACAACATGTTTCCATTATGAAACCAAGGAGGCTCATTATGCATCTACCATAAGGAGGAGTGCCCAAAACTCCCGGGACGGAATTTCTCACGATTAAGACAGTCACTATCGCATCACATTCACAGCCTATAAAAGCATGTTGGCTTCTCTGTTATCACGAGAAAAGAAACTCACATGTGAGACTGGTTTGTATACATGAAAGCCAATGAATTTCGAGTACATTTCGTATTGATCCTCTGGAAAAATGAAATGTGTGTGTGGTTAGGTCTTCCCGTATGGCAGGCCGATCGGCTGCTACAAGCATTCTTAATTGACTCCTCTTCGGTGATTGGCGTGTCGATAAGGATGAAATGATGAAGACAACGTAACATCCAGTCGCTGAGCGGAGGAAATCTCCGTCCCGGCAGGGAAACGAACCCGGACCCCTCGCATGCCATTCTACCACGCTGACCACTTCACTGTGTAGGTGACCAATGATTTTCTAATGTGAGTGCTCCTTGACCCCTGTCTTCTTATAATGAACATATTCGTTTCCTGTCACAGTGAGAGCCGAATTTTGCTAGTCTGTCTAATGTTCGCTCGAACTAGATATACCGCCGGCCGAAGTGGCCGTGCGGTTAAAGGCGCTGCAGTCTGGAACCGCAAGACCGCTACGGTCGCAGGTTCGAATCCTGCCTAGGGCATGGATGTTTGTGATGTCCTTAGGTTAGTTAGGTTTAACTAGTTCTAAGTTCTAGGGGACTAATGACCTCAGCAGTTGAGTCCCATAGTGCTCAGAGCCATTTGAACCAACCAACTAGATATACCGTTGAATTATCGAGTGTCTATACTGACACGTTTTCGCTGGAGTTCAGACCTCATTAGACCTGCTGTTATTCGCATTAAAAGATAGTATGGTGGCGTTGGCGTGTTGGCAGAATACCCTATTGTGGTTAATGAGATAATGGAAGACCAAAATAGCAGTTTCGAAATATTCGGAATGAAAATAAGTAAGGTTCAAACGGTTCAAATGGCTCTAAGCACTATGAGACTTAACATCTGAGGGCATCAGTCCCCTAGAATTTAGAACTACTCAAACCTAACTAACCTAAGGACATCACACACATCCATGTCCGAGGTAGGATTCGAACCTGCGACCGCAGCAGCAACGCGGTTCCGGACTGAATCGTCTAGAACCACTCGGCCACAGCGGCCGGCAAAATAAGTAAGGAAATGACAATAATCATGATAGTTTGAAAAAGTGCGAATTCGTGATAGATGGCAACTGTTAGAGCAGTTTGAAAAATTCAAATATTTGAAAAATATTACAACTGGGGACCTAAAATGTGACGCAGTCGTAATATCGACTGTACCTATAGCTAATGCAGTATTCAACAAAAAGACGAAATTGCAATGCAGGCTGCTGAATAAAAATGTGAGAGAAACAATGATCAAATGCCAGATACGGAGCATCGTTTCATACACAGAAGAGACAGGAACAGTTGAAAGAGAGAACAAAAGAAGGGTAGAAGCCGCTCGGAGTGGGTGCGTGGTTTGAGGCGCCAGGTCACGGATTGTCTCACCCCTCCCGCCTAACATTCGAGTTCTCCCTCGGCTATGGGTGCATGTTGTTCTTAGAATAAGTTACTTTAAGTAGTGTGTAAGTGTAGGGACCGATGACCTCAGCAGTTTGATCCCTTAGGAATTCACACACATTTATTTGAAGGCTAGAAGTACTGAAAATGGAGACATGGAGGAAAGTCGAGGGAGCGAATTGGGAAGGCAGGGTGTCGAACGAAGAACTCAGAAGAGTTGAGGAGAAACGAGCCTATACAAACATCGCAAGGAAAGGGGGACTCCGTTAGGTCACATCTTGAGAAGACCATGATTACTGCAGCAATTAATTAAAGGTGTGGTAAGGGGAAAGAGAGGGAGACGAAGAATAAAATTTCACATAACAGTATCAGAGACGAAGACGTATTTGAATGAAACAAGGGAATAAAACTATGCGCAGCTGAAGAGAAAACTACTAGAGATGAAGAAATGCCATGCCTGATCATGCCAGAGTACAGAACGTCTACTGATGCTGAAGGTTACTATGGAATTTTCTCATGTTTTCTTGTATCATGTAGCGATTACTCTTTTTAATTTTTTTCGGCAAAAAATGCATCCCGATACCCATAGAGAATATCCGATTTACATTTTTTTTGCTTACATATCGCCGGCCGTTGTGGCCGAGCGGTTCTGGGCGCTTCAGTCTGGAACCGCGCTGCTGCCACGGTCGCAGGTTCGAATCCTGCCTCGGGCATGGATATGTGTGATATCCTTAGGTTAGTGAGGTTTCAGTAGTTCTAAGTTCTAGGGGACTGATGACCTCAGATGTTGAGTCCCATAGTGCTCAGAGATCCTCCAAAGAAAATATCTCCCTGTAGACAAGAGCGCAGCGAAAAATTTGTTAGTGCTGCTGATGCTACCTGATAAATTGTTTGTATCTGTTCAGAACAGAAGAGGCCCTATTACGTTCTGCGGGGCACAACCATTGTTACTTCCGTTTCTATATCCAGTATTGTGTGTGTGTGTGTGTGTGTAAACGTCTCATACCAGACGAGTGTAACCCTAAACGTTTGCATGGTAGAGTAATTATGGTATACGCGTATGTGGAGACAGTGTTTGATCATTAATCGCCGACACAGTGTAACTGAGGCGAAATAAGGGAAACCAGACCGCATTCGCCGAGGCAGATGGAAAATCGCCTTAAAAACCATCCACCGGCTGGCCGGCACACCGGACCTCGTCACTAATCTGCCGGGCGGATTCGTGCCGGGGATCGGCACTCCTTCCCGCAAGATACCCCAATAGATGTCAACCATCTCGCCAATTATTTATGAACCTCTTTAACCAGTTAAACGAAAGTGATAGCCTAATATCTAGACAACGTGATAGAAGGAAACAAGTGACGACAAAAGAGGAGGGAATTAATGTTCTTGCTGTTATTGTAGTTGATCCGCACCTTGGCTCCCGCGTAACCGCGCGAGGAAGTGGCATGTCAGGCAAGTGTCCTGCGTAATGTACTTCGACATAGCTTTCATTCTTATCATACATTTCTCCATTAAGAGCTGCATGGAAACGAATATGAGAATAGTGTTACTTTCTGTACATGGGCATTAAGACAGGATACTCCATACGTATCATGTATCTCGTTTAGTGATGAAACCACATTTATCAGTCATGGCAGATAAACCGCCGAGACGTGCACCACTACTTTGTTGACAATCCCTGTCGGCCTCTTCAGGTGGGACGTCAGCGTCCATGAAGTATAAACGTGTCATGTCGGATAGTGAACCGTCAGCTCATGGGCCCGATTTACATAGAAGAAACACTAAACGCTCACATGTATCGCAGCCTCTTAATAGACCATCTTCCACGAATGCTAGAAGACGTTCCTCTGCAGAGGAGGAGGAACCTGTGGTACTAACATGATGGCTGTCCAGCCCATAGAGCATGAAGTACTACAGTATGTTTTCACGAATGATATCCAAATCGTTGGACTGGACGCATTAGACCTCTACCTTGGTCGGCCCGTTCCCCGGATTTGGTGCATCCAGACTGTCTTCTTTGAGGAAAGCAGAAAGACATACCAACTACACCAGATTATATGCAACGACATGTTACTGCAACGTGCTCGGACATCTCCGCTGGAATGCCAGCACGTGTGCAACACTGCCAGACTGGAAGCGTGTATTGGCGCTGCCAGTGGTAATTTTGAGCACAAACTGTGATGGTCAGTCGTCTCGTTACTAGTCAGAAGCCACACAAGCAGTTCATGCAC
Source organism: Schistocerca nitens (assembly GCF_023898315.1). Taxonomy (NCBI): domain Eukaryota; kingdom Metazoa; phylum Arthropoda; class Insecta; order Orthoptera; family Acrididae; genus Schistocerca; species Schistocerca nitens. Next base: position 388,788,635 of record NC_064615.1, read on the forward strand.
TTGTGTTGTTCTTTTGTGTGAGCTGTCGCAGATGTTCTAGAAGTGGATGTGGGAACTTTTCAAAATACGAAATCTCGTAAACTATTCGCACTGGAAACCTGCGACAAACACCACTGCCATTCTAATTGATCCTACTTTTACTCTGTGAATGTCAGTAGGAATTGTTCTATTTAAAGAAGTGTATATTTGCCGAAAAAAGCAATTTTTAAGTTTTCTTACAGTCTGTTGATTGACTGACAATACGAGGCCCTTTTTACCAATCCATTCTCTGAACAACTCACTTCAATAGCACTTTCCATTTGCGGTGAAAGTTTTAGGTGATTCATTCTGTATAAAAGTAAAAATCCTTGTTACGAATAAAATGTAATTAATGTAGAATTTAGACTGTAGTAGTAATGATTAGTAATCCAAAAAATGACGCAAACTTGCATGTTTGATCAATACTTTCACTGGAAGCTAATGTGTGGGGCAACTAACACGGTGCATGTCAACACCAAGTTTTCAATGTCACGAAAACACCCCTTGTTATTCCTGCATGTGCCGCAGACGGCGAGAACGAGCCACCGTTGTCAGAAACACGGAAGTGCTAGTTCATCTTCCCGCAAGGCCAAAAGCAGAGAGCTGAGCCGGCTAATGAGAACGCTAAGCGGTAGAATTCCTTTCAGATCTATAGTGCTTTGAAGCAAAGGGCACTCTCGTCTCGTCTTCCACCGTCAACAGCATGCTGCGGGAAGCGGTATTACGAACATTTGCTCATGCTAATATGGACGTATTCGGTGGAATGGAGAGACGCAGCAACCCTCGAGCATTTCAGTTGCATTCCTGACAATGCTGTTGTCTCTATAAACACTCGCCGTCGAGCACAACGTCTGGGTTCTATTACTTAAAAAATCTGCGAGTGACTCACATATCTGAGAACTTAAACCGTATGCTAGGACTTTCGTAAACATTCTTCCTTGGGGAATCGTATCAAATGCTTTCCGGAGATCTAGGAATATGGAAATCACTTGTTGTCCTCCGTCTAATGCTTTTATGGTATCACGTGAGAAAAAGGTAAGCTGAGTTTCTTACGAGAGATGCTTTCTAAATCCTTGCTGACTTGTGGATAGAAGCTCTTTGGTTTCCAGGAAATCTATTATATGCAAACTCAAAATGTGTTCAAGAATTCCGCATCAGAACGATGTCAAGGATATTCGTCTTAGCTATGAGCGTCGGTTCTTTTACCTTTCTTGTACACAGTAGTCACTCTGTGCTTTCTTCCTGTCGCTTGGGACTTCGCGCTGGACGAGATATTCGCGACAAACGCAACTTAAGCAAGGAGCCAAGGCCGCAGAGTATTCTCTTTAAAACCTAACTGTAAGACCATCCTCATCTATCGATTTATTTGTTTTTAAATCTTTAGGATGCTTCTCTAAGCTAGGGACGCCCTTTTGTGTGTCCTCCATGATTCACCACACAAGCTAAATTTTTTCAGGTTATTAGCCGGTTCAGGTTACAGGATAAACCTTTGCCTCTGCACAAATTGGACCTATAAGATGTGATTTGATGTACTTTGAGGCTGTGCATTATGTGGTTTGCAGTTCTTGTACTTGCTCAATATTCAATTTTGTTCCTCCGATTAACGTGCCCCTACTATAATACTACATGGACACTCGTCTGTGGTTTCTAAAGGAGTACCAGCTCGAAACACCTTGTTGACCTAGGAGCCACAATTTGCAGATAGAGAACGGCAGTCTGGTAGTGGTGCCAGAATGAGAACACTATTTGTGTCTCACGATAGCACTTAAGTGTTTGAGTATCGCCTCTGTGGTGTCCGCCATTTCGGCCGACAATTTCTCAATCTGAGAGTCACTCTTGACTTACAGCTAATCATGCACGCTTGGTGGGAACAAAATGGCGCTTCGAGCGATGCTGACCGGTTAAACAGTGTACGCAAGATGCAGTGTCCTATTCACGATGGGTGACGAACTGCAGCCTAGTGAACTTCACGGAGAAAGCTAGTTCACTTTCATCTTTATTACATGGGTACGTAGTGATTTTTCTTCGTCAAAAGCGTAATGAGAAAAAGGTTTTCCTTAAAACATACGATACAACCTAAGCGGGCGATGGACTTATTTTTAACAGTTTACCTAAGTTACTATAGCCGTATGAAACAACACATACCTACAAAAGACAAAGATGCAAAAAAAGTCGTTAAAGACAGGAAATATGGTTACATGTTACCACCTGTGAATGTTGACATTTTGTGCACCATTACACTTTGAAGAAGGCATTGTATGTTTCTGCTGTTCTTGTAATGGGATGAATGTTGAACCATCCCGAACTGAGTGGGTCAGAGACAAGTGATATTTAATCAGTTGTGTATTGCCCGTTCGGCAGACTATAAGTAAGTACAATAGAAACATATTCTGTGTACTGTAGATCATGTTTGTTATGAGGTAGGATAAAATACACTCCTGGAAATGGAAAAAAGAACACATTGACACCGGTGTGTCAGACCCACCATACTTGCTCCGGACACTGCGAGAGGGCTGTACAAGCAATGATCACACGCACGGCACAGCGGACACACCAGGAACCGCGGTGTTGGCCGTCGAATGGCGCTAGCTGCGCAGCATTTGTGCACCGCCGCCGTCAGTGTCAGCCAGTTTGCCGTGGCATACGGAGCTCCATCGCAGTCTTTAACACTGGTAGCATGCCGCGACAGCGTGGACGTGAACCGTATGTGCAGTTGACGGACTTTGAGCGAGGGCGTATAGTTGGCATGCGGGAGGCCGGGTGGACGTACCGCCGAATTGCTCAACACGTGGGGCGTGAGGTCTCCACAGTACATCGATGTTGTCGCCAGTGGTCGGCGGAAGGTGCACGTGCCCGTCGACCTGGGACCGGACCGCAGCGACGCACGGATGCACGCCAAGACCGTAAGATCCTACGCAGTGCCGTAGGGGACCGCACCGCCACTTCCCAGCAAATTAGGGACACTGTTGCTCCTGGGGTATGGGCGAGGACCATTCGCAACCGTCTCCATGAAGCTGGGCTACGGTCCCGCACACCGTTAGGCCGTCTTCCGCTCACGCCCCAACATCGTGCAGCCCGCCTCCAGTGGTGTCGCGACAGGCGTGAATGGAGGGACGAATGGAGACGTGTCGTCTTCAGCGATGAGAGTCGCTTCTGCCTTGGTGCCAATGATGGTCGTATGCGTGTTTGGCGCCGTGCAGGTGAGCGCCACAATCAGGACTGCATACGACCGAGGCACACGGGGCCAACACCCGGCATCATGGTGTGGGGAGCGATCTCCTACACTGGCCGTACACCACTGGTGATTGTCGAGGGGACACTGAATAGTGCACAGTACATCCAAACCGTCATCGACCCCATCGTTCTACCATTCCTAGACCGGCAAGGGAACTTGCTGTTCCAACAGGACAATGCACGTCCGCATGTATCCCGTGCCACCCAACGTGCTCTAGAAGGTGTAAGTCAACTACCCTGGCCAGCAAGATCTCCGGATCTGTCCCCCATTGAGCATGTTTGGGACTGGATGAAGCGTCGTCTCACGCGGTCTGCACGTCCAGCACGAACGCTGGTCCAACTGAGGCGCCAGGTGGAAATGGCATGGCAAGCCGTTCCACAGGACTACATCCAGCATCTCTACGATCGTCTCCATGGGAGAATAGCAGCCTGCATTGCTGCGAAAGGTGGATATACACTGTACTAGTGCCGACATTGTGCATGCTCTGTTGCCTGTGTCTATGTGCCTGGGGTTCTTTCAGTGTGATCATGTGATGTATCTGACCCCAGGAATGTGTCAATAAAGTTTCCCCTTCCTGGGACAATGAATTCACGGTGTTCTTATTTCAATTTCCAGGAGTGTACATCACTGGGATGGAAATAAACCGCTCTCCCTCCGAATACAAGGCCACTACCTTAACATCTCCGTGGCGTCATATAGCTATTACGAAGAACTTGGATCCCATTTTTTTGCCATAACCCACAACCAAACTGATTTATATATCCATTCGTATCACTCAATCACCTGAAGCACAACAGCTGCACCATATTAGAAATTTTCCTGGTAAATAGGTAATTCAAATTTTTGTCAGATGTCCGGCAGTGTCAAATAGTTGGTTATGCAAGAGTTTTTGGTAAAGAGACTCGCTACTGTCATCAAATGTCTATTGAGTTATGATAGGCCAGTTCTCCTCCTTGGAGAGTGAGACGTAACACAATAATGCGTGTTCCTAACTAGTGGTAGGCGAGCCAGCTACCCCAGCGAGGTGACAGCAAATATCAAAAGTCGTTGGCCAGGGACCGTGAGTGTGCGAGCAAGCACGTGTAAAGCGAGCGCCTGCCCATTGCGTCAAGAGAGTAACCGCTGGCTGCCGCTGGGCGCTACCAGGGAATACTACCATTCGATATCGTATCAATGTAAAATTGTGATACCTCCGATGCTGCAGATAGTATTTAAGAGCCGAAACACTGTTCGTCTGAGAAGAAAACCTACAAATTACTTAAAAACATGAGGGCATTTCACTGAATAAGTGACTGGATCATAGTATGGAGAGTATTTTAACATTTACTTTGAAAATTAATGACATTCATAGGAACAAATGCCACAGAAATATTCAAGATGTCATTCGATGAACTACTTCACGTAGCAGAAAATGATACATGAAAATTTTGTTGAATATACAGAATTCAAGGGTTTATCTGATACAGTTATAATTATAATTAAGAAACTGATTTAAGAGTATACTAATAACATATGACAAAAGACCCCCCATGAACCATGGACCTTGCCGTTGGTGGGGAGGCTTGCGTGCCTCAGCGATACAGATGGCCGTACCGTAGGTGCAACCACAACGGAGGAGTATCTGTTGAGAGGCCAGACAAACATGTGGTTCCTGAAGAGGGGCAGCAGCCTTTTCAGTAGTTGCAGGGACAACAGTCTGGATGATTGACTGATCTGGCCTTGTAACATTAACCAAAACGGCCTTGCTGTGCTGGTACTGCGAACGGCTGAAAGCAAGGGGAAACTACAGCCGTAATTTTTCCCGAGGACATGCAGCTTTACTGTATGATTAAATGATGATGGCGTCCTCTTGGGTAAAATATTCCGGAGCTAAAATAGTCCCCCATTCGGATCTCCGGGCGGGGACTACTCAAGAGGACGTCGTTATCAGGAGAAAGAAAACTGGCGTTCTACGGATCGGAGCGTGGAATGTTAGATCCCTTAATCGGGCAGGTAGGTTAGAAAATTTAAAAAGGGAAATGGATAGGTTAAAGTTAGATATAGTGGGAATTTGTGAAGTTCGGTGGCAGGAGGAACAAGACTTTTGGTCAGGTGATTACAGGGTTACAAATACAAAATCAAATAGAGGTAATGCAGGAGTAGGTTTAATAATGAATTAAAAAATAGGAGTGTGGGTTAGCTACTACAAACAGCATAGTGAACGCATTATTGTGGCCAAGATAGACACAAAGCCCATGCCTACTACAGTAGTACAAGTTTATATGCCAACTAGCTCTGCAGATGATGAAGAAATTGATGAAATGTATGACGAGATAAAAGAAATTATTCAGGTAGTGAAGGGAGACGAAAATTTAATAGTCATCGGTGACTGGAATTCGTCAGTAGGAAAAGAGAGAGAAGGAAACATAGTAGGTGAATATGGATTGGAGGGAAGAAATAAAAGAGGAAGCCGCCTTGTAGAATTTTGCACAGAGCATAACTTAATCACAGCTAACACTTGGTTCATGAATCATAAAAGAAGGTTTTATACCTGAAAGAATCCTGGAGATACTAAAAGGTATCAGACAGATTATATAATGGTAAGACAGAGATTTAGGAGCCAGGTTTTAAATTGTAAGACATTTCCAGGGGCAGATATGGATTCTGACCTCAATCTCTTGGTTATGAACTGCAGATTGAAACTGAAGAAACTGCAAAAAGGTGGGAATTTAAGGAGATGGGACCTGGATAAACTGAAAGAACCAGAGGTTGTAGAGAGTTTCAGGGAGAGCATAAGGTAACAATTGACAGGAATGGGGGAAAGAAATACAGTAGAAGAAGAATGGGTAGCTCTGAGGGATGAAGTAGTGAAAGCAGCAGACGATCAAGTAGGTAAAAAGACGAGGGCTAATAGATATCCTTGGGTAACAGAAGAAATATTGAATTTAATTGATGAAAGGAGAACATATAAAAATGCAGTAAATGAAGCAGGCAAAAAGGAATACAAACGTCTCAAAAATGAGATCGACAGGAAGTGCAAAATGGCTAAGCAGGGATGGCTAGAGGACAAATGTAAGGATGTAGAGGCTTGTCTCACTAGGGGTAAGATAGATACTGCCTACAGGAAAATTAACGAGACCTTTGGAGAGAAGAGAACCACTTGTATGAATATCAAGAGCTCAGATGGCAATCCAGTTCTAAGCAAAGAAGCGAAGGCAGAAAGGTGGAAGGAGTATATAGAGGGTTTATACAAGGGCGATGTACTTGAGGACAATATTATTGAAGAGGATGTAGATGAAGACGAAATGGGAGATAAGATACTGCGTGCAGAGTTTGACAGAGCACTGAAAGTCCTGAGTCGAAACAAGGCCCCGGGAGTAGACAACATTCCATTAGAACTACTGACGGCCTTGGGAGAGCCAGTCCTGACAAAACTCTACCATCTGGTGAGCAAGATGTATGAGACAGGCGAAATACCCTCAGACTTCAAGAAGAATATAATAATTCCAATCCCAAAGAAAGCAGGTGTTGACAGTAGTGAAATGTAGTGTCGGCAGACTTGCCAACACTACGCACACTAATTGAAAGAGGCGGCCAAGATGCACGCGCTAACTCACGAAGGATGGAGTGAGGTCTGAAACAGGATACGTAATGAATGTTATAAAGAAAAGTACGTAGCTCCTTGATTACTTAACTTTTAATACATCCTTGTATACATCGTTCTTGATGAGACATCTGGAGAGTGTGGCGATACAAGTGAGACTCTTTAGATACAAGCTATCTTAGGCTAATGGCGCCTTGCTAGGTCGTAGACATGGACTTAGCTGAAGGCTATTCTAACTGTCTCTCGGCAAATGAGAGAAAAGCTTCGTCAGTGTAGTCGCTAGCAACGTCGTCGTACAACTGGGGCGAGTGCTAGTCCGTCTCTCGAGACCTGCCGTGTGGTGGCGCTCGGTCTGCGATCCTGACAGTGGCGACACGCGGGTCCGACATGTACTAATGGACCGCGGCCGATTTAAGCTACCACCTAGCAAGTGTGGTGTCTGGCGATGACACCACATGAAAATTACCGAACTATCAGTTTAATAAGTCACAGCTGCAAAATACTAACGCGAATTCTTTACAGACGAATGGAAAAACTGGTAGAAGCGGACCTCGGGGAAGATCAGTTTGGATTCCGTAGAAATGTTGGAACACGTGAGGCAATACTAACCTTACGACTTATCTTAGAAGAAAGATTAAGAAAAGGCAAACCTACGTTTCTAGCATTTGTAGACTTAGAGAAAGCTTTTGACAATGTTGACTGGAATACTCTCTTTCACATTCTAAAGGTGGCAGGGGTAAAATACAGGGAGCGAAAGGCTATTTACAATTTGTACAGAAACCAGATGGCAGTTATAAGAGTCGAGGGGCATGAAAGGGAAGCAGTGGTTGGGAAAGGAGTGAGACAGGGTTGTAGCCTCTCCCCGATGTTATTCAATCTGTATATTGAGCAAGCAGTAAAGGAAACAAAAGAAACATTCGGAGTAGGTATTAAAATTTATGGAGAAGAAGTAAAAACTTTGAGGTTCGCCGATGACATTGTAATTCTTCAGAGACAGCAAAGGACTTGGAAGAGCAGTTGAACGGAATGGACAGTGTCTTGAAAGGAGGATATAAGATGATCATCAACAAAAGCAAAACGAGGATAATGGAATGTAGTCAAATTAAATCGGGTGATGCTGAGGGAATTAGATTAGGAAATGAGACACTTAAAGTAGTAAAGGAGTTTTGCTATTTAGGGAGTAAAATAACTGATGATGGTCGAAGTAGAGAGGACATAAAATGTAAACTGGCAATGGCAAGGAAATCGTTTCTGAAGAAGAGAAATTTGTTAACATCGAGTATAGATTTAAGTGTCAGGAAGTCGTTTCTGAAAGTATTTGTATGGAGTGTAGCCATGTATGGAAGTGAAACATGGACGATAACTAGTATGGACAAGAAGAGAATAGAAGCTTTCGAAATGTGGTGCTACAGAAGAATGCTGAAGATAAGGTGGGTAGATCACGTAACTAATGAGGAGGTATTGAATAGGATTGGGGAGAAGTTTGTGGCACAACTTGACTAGATGAAGGGATCGGTTGGGAGGACATGTTCTGAGGCATCAAGGTATCACAAATTTAGCATTGGAGGGCAGCGTGGAGGGTAAAAATCGTAGAGGGAGACCAAGAGATGTATACACTAAGCAGATCCAGAAGGATGTAGGTTGCAGTAGGTACTGGGAGATGAAGAAGCTTCCACAGGATAGAGTAGCATGGAGAGCTGCATCAAACCAGTCTCAGGACTGAAGACCACAATAACAACAACATGACAAAAGACGTTCATACACTGTTCAGTCATATTAATGTGGCCACGTGTCAGAATTCTGAATAAGTAAATTTTGCAGCGCGGACCTCTGCGAAAGAAAGGGGGTCAGTGAGGGTCTGGAAGGTACCGACAGAGATGCAGAGCGATGCCGACTACAATGCCGTGGCAGGCCGTGGCCAACTGCGCTGGCTTCTCGGCTGAGGATCGATGGCGCGAAAAACGCAGATTTAAACCTAATCGAGACTCTGTAGGGATTCTCTATTAGGTTTAAACCTGAAGAGTTTGGTGGCGGAGGCAGTATGGTAAACTCATCGTGGTGCTCTCGTTCGCCGCGAGCTGTGTGACACGTTGCATTGTCCTGCTGGTAAATGAGATCACACAGAGGAAGAATGAACTTGGTCCCCAAGGATTGATGCATTGATCCATTGAGCCTTCCAAAACGACGAGATCAACCAGGGAAGGCCATCTACAACTACGTGCATACTCTGCAAATCACATTTAAGTGCCTGGCAGAGGGTTCATCGAACCACCTTCACAATTCTCTATTATTCCAATCTCGCAAGGCGCGCGGAAATAACGAACACGTATATCTTTCCGTACGAGCACTGATTTCCCTTATTTTATCACGGTGATAGTTTCTCCCTAGTGTCAACAAACTATTTTAGCGTTCAGAGGAGGAAGTTTGTGATTCGAATTTCGTGAGAAGATTCCGTCTCAACGAAAAACGTCTTTCTTTTAATGATGTCCAGCCCAAAACCGGTATAATTTCAATTTCAGTGTCACTCTCTCTCATACTTTGCGATAGTACAAAACGTGCTGCCCTTCATTCAACTTTCTCGATGTACTCCGTCAGTCTTATCTGGTAAGGATCCCACACCGCGCCGCAATATTCTAAAAAGAGGACGGACGGGCGTAGTGTAGGCTGTCTCCTTAGTAGGCCTGTTACATTTACTAAGTGTCCTGCCAATAAAGTGCAGTCTTAGGTTAGTCTTCCCCAGAACATTTCCTGTATGTTCCCTCCAATTTAAATTTTTCATAGTTGTAGTTCCTAGGTATTTAGTTGAATATACGGCCTTTAGATTTGACTTATTTATCGGTTAACCGAACTTGAACGAATTCCTTTTAGCATTCATGCGGATGACCTCAAACTATTCGTTATTTAGCTTCAACTTCAAATTTTCGCACCATTCAGATATTTTTCCTAAATCGTTTTGCAATTTGTTTTGATTTTTTGATGACTTTATTAGTCGAGAAACGACAGCGTCATCTGCAAACACCCTAAGACGGCTGCTCAGATTGTCTCCCAAATCGTTTATATAGATAAGGTAAAGTAATGGGCCTATAACACTGCCTTGGGGAAAGCCAGATATCACTTCTGTTTTACTCGATGACTTTCCGTCTATTACTACGAACTGCGAGCTCTCTGACAGGAAATTACTAATCCAGTCACGTAACTGAGACATATTCCAGAAGCACGCGATTTCTCTACAAGCTGGTTGTGTGGTACAGTGTCAAAAGCCTTCCGGAAATCCAGAAATACGGAATCGATATGAAATCCCTTGTCAATAGTAATCAACACTTCAGGCGAATAAAGAACTAGTTTGTGATTCACAATAACGATGTTTCCTAAACCCAAGTTGACTGTCAAACGTTCAAACGTGTGTGAAATCTTATGGGACTTAACTGCTAAGGTCATCAGTCCCTAAGCTTACACACTACTTAACCTAAATTATCCTAAGGACAAGGACACACACCCATGGCCGAGGGAGGACTCGAACCTCCGCCGGGACCAGCCTCACAGTCCATGACTGCAGCGCCTAAGACCGCTCGGCTGATCCTGCGCGGCTGACTGTTTGTCAATATACCGTTTCCTTCAAGGTAATTCATAATGTTCGAACATGATATATGTTCCAAAGTCTTGCTGCATATCGACGTTAATGATGTGGACCTGTAATTAAGTGGATTACTTCTACTACCTTTCTTTAATACTGGTGTGACCTCTACAAAATTAAAGTCTTTGGGTACGGATGTTTCCTCGAGCGAAAGGTTGTGTTATGAATATTAAGTATGGAGCTAATGCATAAGCATACGCTGAAAGGAACCTAATTGGTATACAATCTTGACCAGAAGACTTGCTTTTATTAGTTTTTAAGTTGCTTCACAACGCCGAGGATATTTACTATTACGCTACTCATGTTCGGAGCTGTTCTTGTTTCGAATTCTGGAATATTTACTTCGTCTTCTTTTGTGAAGGCATTTCGGAAGGCTGTGTTTAGTAACTCTTTTTTGGAAGTACTGTCATCGATAGTATCTCCATTGCTATCGCGCAGAGAAGGCATTCGTTGTTTCTTGCGCTAAGATACTTCACATACGACCAGAATCTCTTTGTATTTGCTGCCAGGCTTCGAGACAAAGTTTCGTTGTGGAAACTGTTGTAAGCATCTCGCATTCAAGTCCGCGCTAAATTTCGAACTTCTGTAAATGATCGCCATTGTTGGAGATTTTATGTCTGTGTAGCTTTGGCATGTTTGTTTCGTTGTTTCTGCATCAGTGTTCTGATCCGTTTTTTGAACCAAGGAGGATCAGCTCCATCGATTGTTAATTTTCGTGGTAAAAATCTCTCAAAAATGGCTCCAATGGGAGCACTATGGGACTTAACTTCTGAGGTCATCAGTCCCCTAGACTTACAATTACTTGAACCTAACTAATCTAAGGACACTACACACACCCATGCCCGAGGCAGTATTCGAACCTGCAACCGTAGCAGCAGCACGGTTTCGGACTGAAGCACCTAGAAGCGTTCGGACACAACGGCCGGCATCAATCCTTCAATTGCTGCCGATACTACCTCCTTGAATTCAAGCCACATTTGACCTACACTTACATTATTAATTTGGAAGGAGTGGAGGTTGTCTCTCACGAAGGCGTCGAGTGAATTTTTATCTGCTTCTTTGAATAAGTATAGGCCGGCCGCGGTGGCCGAGCGGTTCTAGGCGCTTCAGTCCGGAACCGTTTATTTTTGGAGGATTTGGTCGTTACAATATTCAGTCTCGCTACGACATTCCTGTGTCCACTAATCCCTGTACTCGTTTTGATGCTCGTTATTAACTCAGGATTATTTGTTGCTAAGAGGTCAAGTGTGTTTTCACAACCGTTTACTATTCGCGTGGGCTCATGAACTAACTGCTCGAAATAGTTTTCAGAGAACGCGTTTAGCACAATTTCGGATGATCTATGCGTACCTCCGGAATTAAGCATGTGTTTTCGCTAACATATCGAGGGTAAATTAAAGTCGCTACCAACTATTATCGTATGAGTCGGGTACGTGTTTGAAATCAAACCCAAGTATTTTTTTGAACCTTTCAGCAACCGCATCATATGAATTGGGAGTCTGTGAAAGGATCGAACTGTCATTTTATATCTGTTGCCAACAATGAACTCTGCCTATACTAGCTCAAAGGAACTATCTACTTCAATTTCGCGACAAGATAAACTATTTCTAACAGCAACAAACACGCCATCGCCAACCGTGTTTAGACTATCCTTTCGGAACATCATTAGGTTCTTCACAAAAATTTCGACTGAGCTTATCACCGGCTGTAGACAACTTCCAGTGCCTATAATGATTTGAGCATCAGTGCTTTCTGTTAGAGCTTAGAACTCTGGTAATTTCCCAACACAGCTACAACAATTTACAACTGTTATACCGATGGTTCCCTTATCTACGTTCTTCGTGTGTTCAGCCTGCACCCTTTGTGACTGAAGCACTCCTTGTGTTTTCCAGAGAACCTCTAACCTTGAAAAACGCCCAGTCCACGCCACACAGTCCCTGCTACACGTGTAGCCACCTCCTGCGTATAGTGGACACCTGACCTATTGAAAGGTGGCTACACTGAGCCACAGCGCCAGAGATCGCTAGAGAGCATTGTTCCGCCGCCTCCACTGGCAGTCATTATTGAGATGTGCTAGAAGTCAGTGCTTGTCCAGGACTCGTAGTAGTCAGTTGGTGTTCAGATGTGCTAGTAGGGAGTGCTTGCTGAGATGTGATACTGAAAGGTTCTTGTTCAGATGTGGTAATAGCGAGGCGGTGTGGAGATATATTGTAATTATGAGAGTGATTTTGGTCAATATATGAAGGTAACGAAACTTGATTTATTTTTCATTATTTCCATGTTTTAAATAATGTGTCATTACAGGTTCAGTCAACAAAGCATCTGGCTTGTGTTCTTGGATTAGAGTGTAATTGTGGTTCTCTTGAGTAATTATGGTATTTGTATTTTCTTTAATTAATTCATTATAATGTTATTTAAAAATTGTTGTGTTGTTGAAGAAGAACCGTGCCAGATGCGTACGTTGAGTCACACTCCCACACACAGAACAGTTACTCTTGTGCTTGTTGTTGCGTTGGTTTTATAGTTGCTGGGGGCTTAATTAATTAACTGTGTTAATGAAAATTTCCATTTCATTCTTTGTTATTGTTCAAGCAGTCAGATTGCGTAATAATAATAGTCAGGGCCAACCGTTACGAGACTTCGTAATCGGACAGACAGCTACTAAAGCAAAAAAAATTAAAATTATTTGCATTAATATTTTTATTAAGCCCCCATGCACGTGGCGACCCTGGTGCATGGGGGCTTAATAAAAATATTAATGCAAATAATTTTAATTTTTTTTGCTTTAGTAGCTGTCTGTCCGATTACGAAGTCTCGTAACGGTTGGCCCTGACTATTATTATTACGCAATCTGACTGCTTGAACAATAACAAAGAATGAAATGGAAATTTTCATTAACACAGTTAATTAATTAAGCCCCCAGCAACTATAAAACCAACGCAACAACAAGCACAAGAGTAACTGTTCTGTGTGTGGGAGTGTGACTCAACGTACGCATCTGGCACGGTTCTTCTTCAACAACACAACAATTTTTAAATAACATTATAATGAATTAATTAAAGAAAATACAAATACCATAATTACTCAAGAGAACCACAATTACACTCTAATCCAAGAACACAAGCCAGATGCTTTGTTGACTGAACCTGTAATGACACATTATTTAAAACATGGAAATAATGAAAAATAAATCAAGTTTCGTTACCTTCATATATTGACCAAAATCACTCTCATAATTACAATATATCTCCACACCGCCTCGCTATTACCACATCTGAACAAGAACCTTTCAGTATCACATCTCAGCAAGCACTCCCTACTAGCACATCTGAACACCAACTGACTACTACGAGTCCTGGACAAGCACTGACTTCTAGCACATCTCAATAATGACTGCCAGTGGAGGCGGCGGAACAATGCTCTCTAGCGATCTCTGGCGCTGTGGCTCAGTGTAGCCACCTTTCATATGCCCTTCCTCCACGGCTAGAATTTGATGGTATTTTTGCCAGCATTGGTGGTGAAAATACCACCAAATTCGTCAAAAAAATACAGACAAAAATAAAAGATAATATTAATACGTAAACATCATATAACTAAATAAAATTTTGGCTTTGCACTGACCTTTCAATAACCTATTATATAGAATACAGTAAGCAATACAAATTCTGTCATACATGTGACTTTACATAACAGTTTACACAAGTATTATGTGGTTAAACAGTTCAATCAATAGCGTCAGCAATGACGAATATGTGCAGGTAAGAGTCTCTTAACTTTTCACAAACAGTAATACACAAAAATCAGTTTATACAAATATTCACATAAACGCTTTCCATAGCCCAAGAATAAGAAGTTGACAGTTCCAGCAGTAGCACCCAGCAATGGTCAACAGGTGCAAATACCAATAAGTAACATTTTTTCAATAGAAGCAGTCCATCAGTGGCACCCAGTAATGTTGATCAGGTGCACACAGCAACAGGTGACTTCATTTCAGTAGAAGCAATCCATCAGTGGCACCCAGCAATGTTGAGCAGGTGCAGACATCAACAGGCGACATCTTTTCAGTAGAAGCAGTCCATCAGTGGCACCCAGCAATATTGAGCAGGTGCAGACACCAACAAGTAACACCATTTCAGTAGAAGCAGTCCATTATTGGCACCAGCAATGTTGATCAGGTGCACACAGCAACAGGTGACTTCATTTCAGTAGAAGCAATCCATCAGTGACACCCAGCAATGTTGAGTAGGTGCAGACATCAACAGATGACATCTTTTCAGTAGAAGCAGTCCATCAGTGGCACCCAGCAATGTTGAGCAGGTACACACAGCAACAGGTGACATCTTTTCAGTAGAAACAATCCATCAGTGGCACCCAGCAATGTTGAGCAGGTACACACAGCAACAGGTGACATCTTTTCAGTAGAAACAGTCCATCAGTGGCACCCAGCAATGTTGAGCAGGTGCAGACATCAACAAGTAACACCATTTCAGTAGAAGCAGTCCATCAGTGGTACCCAGCAATGTTGAGCAGGTACACACAGCAACAAGTCACATTTCTCAGCAGAAGCAGTTCCATAAAATACACTGTCACTGATCACACTGTTCATCAGAGTTTATAAGCAGAAATTAAACATGTCCTAGTGGCACCAATATTGTAGAAAAGGTACAAGTAACAGTCCATAATTTTTTTACAATCACTGATCACACATTTCATCAGCAGAAATTAAACATATCCTTGTAGCACCAATCATGTAGAAAAGGTGCAAGTAACAGTCCATACTATTCACCATAACTACTGAGACAGTTCAGTCATGAACAATAGTTTGAATGCACATACAATTTCTTTAACAAAATATAATCAATGCTCTTACACTAAACATACAAATCATAATAAACACACAAATGATATCAGTTAATTGTCACATTAACTATTACAGTACACAATAACAGTTAACCTATAATATTTATGGGTGTCAGTGCAAGCCACAACAAACAAGTGAAATAATATTTAGGAGATAGGTTGGGATCACTTCTCTGGGATTATAAAAGGAAAACACACAAAACACACTCACTCATCTTTCATCCACATTAGTGCTACTGTGTAATTGAATAGTGTTAACTGTGTAAATGCAATTCTGTCAAAATTTTATGTTCATCATGTGTATCAAGTAGTAGTGGCAGCAATGTATAACAGTCAATAACAGTTAGTCAACGTCATAGTCATCATGTTAAGACCAATGTTTGCCAAGCCAGATCAAAATGTACTGTTGCTGAACAACTGTCAGTGAGCCAAGATATGCAAATACTTCCTCTCTTCAAAAAAAAAGTGTATACTGCTTATTGATTTAACAAAGTGTGTGTGTAGGCAATCTTCTTTCTACTTGAGTGTTCTAGTCTGCCATCTTCATCCTCCTTGTTCCATATGGACCAACAAAAAAAAAAATATGCTCCTCACTTACTTTACCTCTTATCCACCAAAACTCCAATAATCATCATCATCACTTAATCTTAATACTTCAATAATACCTCATTTACCTTACCTCTTGTCCACGAAACTCGAATAATCATCAACTTCACATAATCTCAATACCTCAATAATACGTCGATACATATAAACCTCAGCACCAATATCATTTCACTTCCATAACAACTCTTTCCTCTAGTCAGTCTCCTCGAACAAGTACAGACAAAATCCTAGTGCAACTTCAATTCATCATCCCATACAATCCGAAGACACAGTGTCCACACACAACCTCTGTGTAATCCATCTGACCCAAATTTTCTAGTCATTATAAATTATAAGATACATTTTGGTTCCTTGTCCATCATTAAATAAAAGAAATGCATACATGACCTCTAACAGACTTTAGTTCGAATAACTCTCAGTGATTAAGTACGATTACGGAGTGTGAATGACCATAATATTTCACAGTGTGTACACCTCTTCAAGAATCATAGCAGAAGCAAACATGTGGAGTATTTTTTGTGTCAAGTGTCACTTCCTATTTCAATTGCTCACCAAAATGCAGTGTAATACTGTCAATGGTCTAAACCTAGTTTTGGTCTGTCATGTCGTTAGCTT